>NW_026056194.1:1279443-2558887 GCF_023757985.1 Alternaria ethzedia | reverse complement strand
AGAAAGCTCTAAGATCTTATTAGAGAATCTTATAAAACTTTTTTAACTTTTCTACTAGTTATAATAAAGAGCTCTAGATTATAGTACTTAAAGATAATTATAGTAGTAAGATCTATTAATATACTCTTTAAGCTAAAACGCTTATAAAAATTATAAAAGTCTTTTATAACTTTATAAGCTTTCTTATAGCTTAGTATAAGCTTAATATCTATATTATTATCTAAGATAATAATATTATAACGCTGTCTTAGAGAAATAAGTTATACTTTAAAATATAAGCTAAAGAGTAGAGTATTATTATAGAGCGTACTTTTATTTACACCTATAAACTAAATAGAGAAGTAGAGAGAGTAGGTTAGAAAATAATTACTAAGTCTATTAAGATAAGAGTTAGTACAAATCTTTCTAAAAAGCTCTAGCTAGATATTATAAAAGTAGTAACCTAGCTATATAATATAAGCCTATTATATACTTATAATCTCTTAGTACTTAATACTATACTTAATATATAGTGTATAGAGTATAGTAAGAAGATCTATACTATTATAGCTAATCTTTACCTAGATTAAAGTACTATCTACGCCTATAGCTATAGAGCTTACCTACTTAATAGAGAGTAAGTAGCTAGATAAGATAAGCGTAACTTTAAAGTTATACTAAGAGACTATATTAGATACCTAGTAGAATATAAAGCGTCTAATATTTATAGAATATAAGTTCTAAAGCTTAATTAAATAATTATAATAAGAAACGTAAGCTTTAATAAGAAGCTTTTCTATAAGAGTAGCACTAAAAGTAGCTAGAAGTACTTAGTAGAAGAGCTTACGTATATTATTAATCTTCTATATAAGAATAAGCTATATAATATAGAAGAAGTGTATAAAAATATCTTTAACTAGCTCTACGCTATAGTAAGTAAAATATAAAACTAGTATACTTCTAAAAACTCTATCTAGAAGCTAGAGAGTAGTATATTATAGCTTACTATTAAATAGGCTAGCTAGCCTAATTAATAAGTAGTATATAATATATCTTCTATATAGGTAGAAAGCTTAGCTAGCTAACTACTAGAAATTTATATAGACTCTTAAGAGTATACTAGCCTATTTACTCTAGAGTAAATACTAGAGCCTAGAGCGTACTAGACTATAAGATCTAGTTAGAAGTATAATAGTAATATCTAGAAAGTATACTAAACTAGAGAAAAGCGTCTACTAGTACTAAGTAATAAATAGCTTTCTAATATAAGAAGCTTTTATTAGAATAAGGTATATAGTACTTATTAGAATAGAGTACTACTAAGTATACTATATTTCTACGTACGCTCTATATTTAGAACTTCTCTAAAATAAAGTAAAATAGAACTACTACTTACTTCTAGACTAATACGCTAGAGGCGTAATTATAAAGAACTAATATAATTAAGCTCTAGAATTAAAGAGTAATATAAAGGCCTAAAAGTAGAAGAACTAGAAGTTTATACGCTATATAATCTATAGAATAGTATATAAAATAATAATCTTCTAAATAGTCTTCTCTAATACTTATATAAAGTAAAAGAAGACTAAAAAGAGCTTATAACTATTTACTTAATTATAGTAGCTATAATCTTAAGTAATATACTTTTATAGAAGTATAAGCTATCTAAATATATATACTATAATTAACTACTACTACTTCTAAAGAAGTATAAAGATCTTAGTAACTATCTATATAAAAAGCTCTTCTATAAAGCTTATAATAAGAAGATTAATATACTCTATTAAGTAGATATCTAAAAGAAGATTAAGCGCTTCTTAGTATAAGAGCGTCTACTTCTACTAAAGTAGGTATTTATATATAAGATTAATTAGAATAGCTACTTTATTAAGTATAAAGCTTATATAGTAGTAAGAGAAGATCTATAAGTAATTAATTCTATATACTCTATGTATATAGTAACGCTTACTTTATACTCTTTTAGAATAGTAATAGTAATAGTAGCTAAGTTTAATCTAGAGATTCTCTAATTTAATATTATAGAAGTATTTCTTTATATATACTAAGAGTACTAGCTAGTTATAGTATATAATATACTAGATAGCTTTAAGAAGCCTAGTAAGTATATAAAGCTTAAGCGTACTCTCTATAGACTAAAAAACTCTCTACTACTTTAGTATAAAAAGCTCTTACGTATAGTAAAGAAAGTAGATTTTATTACTTCTAAAGAAGAGCCTTATCTCTTCTTTAATAAATAAAGAAAGATTCTTCTACTCTTCTATATTAATAATATACTACTTATATATTACTATACTACTTATTAAAGAGCTTTATAAGTTACTAATATAATAAAAGTAGTATATAATTTAGAAGAGAAAGGCCTAGTTAAATAGTTTCTAGAAGTAAGAGTATTACGTAATTACGCTACTTATACTATAATACTTATATATAATAAGTATTTAGATAAGCTTACTAAGAAGTTTAATTTAGAAAGTATGTTTTTAAGCTTTACTATACTACTTCTAAGCTAAGAGCTTATAAAGTTAATAAGTAAAGTAGATAAGAAGATAGTTAAAGACTACTAAGAGCGTATTAGATTACTACTCTATATAGCTAT
Organism: Alternaria ethzedia; assembly: GCF_023757985.1. Lineage (NCBI taxonomy): Eukaryota > Fungi > Ascomycota > Dothideomycetes > Pleosporales > Pleosporaceae > Alternaria > Alternaria ethzedia. Next base: position 2,556,291 of record NW_026056194.1, on the reverse strand, counting down.
TATACTATAGTCTAATATAGTATATACTATCTTAAAGCTTTTATACTTTCTTATAAACCTAAGTAAAAAGTATATAGAAGTAGTTAACTAAGTAATTATATACTTATATAAGACTTACTATTAGGCTATCTACTATAGAGCGTACTCTAGAGTAGAGCTTATAATTTATAGCAACGCTTCTTTTATAAATAATCTAGAAACTAAGCGCTTTTTATAAGGCTATCTTATTATACTTTTTAAAAGTGCTATTATTTAGAAAGTAATATAATAAGTAACTATAATAACTTTAACTATAGAAGTAGAGCTTCTTACTCTTAAGTATATTAGTAAAGAAGTAATAGCTCTTAAGAGGCTATTTTAAGAGCTTACGCTTACCTTAGAAGTAGTATAGATAATTTTCTATAATAACTAGTAAACTATATACTTAGTAGTTAGCGCTAATAAGCGTATAATAATACGCCTTAGATATATTAATATCTAAAATATATAGCTAAGGTAAGAGTATACTAAAGAGTCTTTTAGAGTTAAATACCTAGAGACTAAAAGTATACTAGCTAATAGGCTTACTAAAAATCTATTAGTTTAGTAATTTACCTACTTTAAGAAGTAGTTAAATATAAAAAATATTTAATTATTAGTAGTATTATAAAGCTTATAAAGTATAAAAGAGTTTTTAGCTACTTTCTTTAGAGAGTAGTAGAAAGTATATTTTAAGCGTAGTCTCTCTTATAGATCTATAGAAAACTACTTATTAAAAAAAGCTTTTATTAAAGTATACGCTCTAAAGAGTATAGTAAAATAAGAAAGTATATATCTAGAACTATAATTAGAGTAACGCTTCTTTAGTTATCTAAGCGCAAAGTTAGAAAAGTACTACTAGTTATTAGTAGTATTCTTATAAGCTTAGAGATACTTAAACTCTAAGATAAAGAACTAAGAAAGTATAACTTTCTCTATAAATATAAATATATAACTAAGCTTAGTAGTAATACTCTTATAGGTAACTATAATAGTATTATTAGTAATAGTCTTAGAAGATACTTTTTTATTATTATTATTAGAGAGCGCTATACTATTATCTATAGTCTTATTATAGTTAACTTACTTAACTACTAGATAAAGTTTTATAAAGCTTATTAGTACTAAGAAGTTAGAGTACTAAAATAAAACTTACTAGAAAAGCGCTACTTAGAAGTAGAAGCGTTATTAGTCTTATTATTAAAGTTAGATTAAGACTACTTAATACTAGAAGTATTCTTAGACTTATTAGTATTACGCTCTATCTTTAAGGTATTAAAGCTCTACTTCTTACTACGCCTTTAGATTATATAGCTATACTTAAAATACTACTTAAAAGTAGTATTATAGTTATAGATAAGCTTATAAAAGTAAGAGTTTTTAATATTAAGTAGATAACTAGTCTTTAAGTTCTACTCTATAGTACAAAACTAATTAACTATATACTTAGTAACCTTTTTTATATACTTAAGTCTAAAAAAGAGTTAGTAAAGCTTCTTAAGCTTAAAAAAAAGTATACGTATATATTATTATATCTATAATTACTAATAGCACTAGTAAGGTAGCGCTTAGACTTCTTACTTTTATTAATACTTACGTAGTTTTTATAGAAAGAGTTAGTAGCCTTTTTAGTACTTATAGACTAGAAGTATTAAAAGTATACTATCTTATAGAGCTTACTAGTAGTAATAAAAATAAGCTTTTTAGAGCTACGCTTATATATAGACTTAGTTACTAAAGCTTTATTATTCTTATTATTAGAATCTTTATTAAGCGTATACTTCTTACTATTATACTTTTTATTATTATACTTATTAGAAGAATTAGTAATATTTAAACTATTAGACTAGATAAAGAGCTCTAGATTAAAGAAAGAGCTCTTTATACTACTTATAATAATAAAAGAATATCTCTTCTTAGAAGTAGAGCTAGAGAAAGGTAAAGTATTATAAACTATACTACTCTCTTAAGAAATAAAGAGCTTACTTAAAGCTTTAGTAGAAAGCTTAGAAGCTTTAAAAGAGATAGTAGTAGAATTCTTAGAAGTAGAGCTCTTAAAACCTAAAGAACCTAGAAATAGAATATTAGAATAAGTATTACTAGTAGCTAAAGAACTAGAAACTATAATAGTAATCTTAGTAGACTACTTATAGAAATTACTAGAAAGCTTCTAAAAGAGTATAGTAACGTTAGAATTATAGTTAGTATACTCTTTTTAAGTAGTCTTACTAGTCTACTTATTATTATACTTTTTTATTATACTAATAGAATTAGCAGACTACTATACTTAGTAGATTACTTTCTTTAGAACTATTTCTTAATAAAGCTTAATAGCCTTTAGAAGTAAAATCTTAAAGCGTTCTTACTTAGTACACTACTTATTAATAAAGCGCTTATTTTTAGACTTAATATACTTAGTTTTAGTAATTACCTTAGCTTTAGAATTTTTATTACTATACTCTAAGTTACGCTTAATCTACTTATTATGCTTATAATATAAACGCTATTTATTTTCTATAGCTTAACTAGTAGTATAATACTTATAAGTAATCTTATTATAATACTTTTACTCTACTTTATTCTTAGCTTTAAGGTTATAAGCGTACTACTTATTAGTATACTTCTAGGTAGCGTGCTTATTATAATATAAAATATTATTAGCTTACTCTTAAGTAACTATATTACTATACTTAGTAAATAGATTAGACTTCTTAGAAGTATAAGTTAGAGTAGTAAATAAGTTATAAATAGAAGTAGAAGCACTTATAGAACTAGAGCTCTACTTCTTACTAAAAAAACTATGCTTAAAAGAGCTTCTAGAAATACTATAGAGCTTATTTAAGTGCTTATAATTATCTACCTTAGAGAGAGTAGCTAGGTACTTAGAAAAGTTAAAGGTATTAAAGCTTAATAGCTTAGCTTTTAACGCGCTTACGTAACTAGAACTTAAAGAAGTTAACTTAGAAGTACTTATAAAGCTAGAACTAAACTACTTATTCTTAAAAAAGTAGCTATTCTTATACTTATACTTATTCTTATTTAATATAATACTATAGAGCTTAGAGATAGATATAAAAAGATATACTTAGTTTAATTAGTATAATAGAGTATACTACTAGAGTTAGTAAGCGTACTAATAAAAATTAGAAATACTTACTTTTATTTTAGATAAGAGGTAAAGAGCGTTTAGCTAATTAAATAATTTTTAGTAATATTATAATTAGCGCGTATATACTAAGTAAGCTTTTAGCGCTATATACGCTCTAATAAGTATATAATTAGTATTTTTAGCTATAATAAGAGAGCTTATTATAACTACGTAGCCTACTCTTATAAAATACTTAAAAGGTATATTATAAAACGTATCTTTAGATACTTCTTAAGAGTATAGTACGTAATTATACTAGTATAGATTAAGATAAGCTTTTAGAAGCTTTACTACTTAAAAGAGCTTTCTAAGTAAGCTTATAATATAATAATTTATCTTCTATTTATTTCTATACTTCTAGATATAATAGATAGTAATAATAGCGCTAGTCTTATAAGTAGATAAAGCATTAGAGTTAGTAGCGTAATACTTCTATCTACTAATATTAGTAGTGCTACTATACTTAAAATATTAGTTTTACTTAAATAGAATACTAAGCTATATCTTAGTTCTGCTATAGTTAGTATAGCTAGCTAAAAGTAACTTATTATTACTACTACTAGTAGAAGCAGCGCTACTACTACTATAACTACTATAACTACTACTACTTCTACTACTAGTGTTACTACTAGTAAGACGTAGAAACTACTACTATAAGTAGTAGTTGTAAATAAATATATTCTAGCTATTACTAACGTAATACTAACTAGATACTATATAACTATACTTTATTAGCTAAATTATATACTAAATAAGCTTTTAGTTAGGTATATTAATAGATATAATAATAGACGTAAAGTAACTAACTTAGATATTAAAGGTCTTATTATTCTTCTACTTTAAACTAGTAGAGCTTAGATTCTAGAGTATAGCTATTATATTAGAAGCTATATTAGTAGTATTAAATATATAGTTAAGGTTAGTAAAGAGTTTCTTAATATTAATAAAAGTGTTATAGACATCTAAAGTTATATAATACTTAATTTATTAGATAGTAAAGCTACGTAGGTAGTTAATAATATAGTCTATCTAGTTCTAGACTAAAGTATAGATATTAGTCTTAGAGAGAAAGTTATAAGTACTACAGCGCTAGTACTTATACTTAGCGTAGTTAGTGTTATTACTCTAGAACTTCTTAATATTATATATCTTAGAGTTAGTAGCTATAAGGTTTTCTAATACTACTAACTAGGTATTTACTAGATAAGGCGTAACACTAATAGACTGCGTCTAGCTATATAGAAATTACGCCTAACTATTAGACTATATAGACTATTACTAGTAAGAAGAAAGAGCTAGTAGATTATTTCTAAAGTCTATAAATAGATTATAAAGTAAAGAAGAGTAGATAAACTATTACTAACCTAGTAAGCTATTACTATAGGTATAGCTACTAGCGACGCTACTACTAATATAAATACTACTATCTTCTATATTACTACTATTAGTAGAAAGACCTAGTTACTACTATAGCTAGTTCTTATTATTAGTAAGCTTAGTAACGTAAGTCTAGAGATAGACGTTAGACTTACGTAATATCTAAAGTTTCTTATTAGTAATAGTTATATAACTAGCGTAGTTATTATAGACTTTTATTATATATATACCTACTACAGCTTTATTACTATAGTTTTAGATGTATAGAAGTAGTAGCATTTACTTATTACTTAGCACTTAGCACTTAGTATTTAGGTTTACAATCTATTATGTTATTATAATATAGGTATAACTACGTAAATACTAATAATAATAATAATAATAGCTTATCTCTTTCTCTTTCTTTCTAATACGCTCTGCTAGTTAGCTTACCTATCTAAGCCTAATACCTACGCCTAACTCTTAAATACTACCTCTTAATATATTCTTCTTTTCTATCTTGTTAATTCTAGCTACGTATTATTAAAGGCGCGCGCTTTAGTTAAATTAATTTATATATAAGATAGCTTACAGAGCTATATTATTCTAAGAAGAGTAGAAAGGTAGCTAAACTATCTAAGCTATATACTAGCGCAACTATTGTTAGCTATACACTTAAGAAAGTCTTTCTTCTAGTCTAGAAGATTCTAGAGCTTACTATAGGCGTTAACCTTTATAAGTATAGTGTATAGGTTCTTCTTTTTAACTTAAAGGTCTACTAGTTCTATATACTCTTAACTACTAAGAACACTAGCTTACTTCTTAATAATTAATAGCATGCGTAGTAGCTTATTACTAGTAATATAGTCTAGAATTAACCTAAGAGGCTTATCTATAGTGCTAAGGTAGTAGAGAGAAGGTATAGGCTTATTATAGAGCCTAAGGTTAAGAAAGAGATTAGTTAGCTAGGTACGTAGTGTACGCATGTTATTCTAGATAAACTTCTTAAAGAGAGTTAAGAGAAGTGTCTTCTAGCATTAATTATAGTAGTTATTTATATCTATTTTCTTAGTTTATTAAAGAAGTTACTTTGTAGAAGGTTATAATAGGTGTTATAGGTTGTATAGAATTATAGTAGGTCTAGAAAGCAGCGTAAGATATATAAATGCCTCTCTCTATAGACACTTATTTACTTAGTAAGCTATTACGTACTATTACTTTATATATTGCTATTTAATAATATATTATTACAACTCTAAAACTCTAGCCTACTAGACTCTCTTTTCTTACCTCTTACTTTTGTAGGTATAACGCTAATTACACTATTACTTATAGTGTTACTCTAACCTAATAGTAATTACGTAATAGTTTATTACGTAATTACTCTTACTTAACACTCTAGAGGTCTTAAAGCTTAAGATAATTACGTATTAGCTACGTAAGGTAGCTACTTAGAACTATTTAGAACGTAATAGAATAGACTACAAAACTCTTCTAGGTCTTTCTACCTATTATAAGCTTACTAGAGCTTATAGAATTACGTACTAAGAATTTTATTAAATTATAGCTCTTTTAGGCTAGCTTAGAAGTTTAAATTACTACTATTTTTATATATAAAAAAACTAATCTTTCTTACTATATATTTATTAATTAAAAGTATATAGTAAAGTACTAATTATAGCTGTAAACACATAGAATAAAAATAGAATAGCAGCATACTTGTAAGAGTAAAAGCTTAGGACTCTAAATAAAAAAAAAAAAAAAAAAAAAAAAAAAAAAAAAAAAAAATTATATATATACACTTCTTAGTAAGAAACTTAATTTTAATATTAGTAATAGAATAGGTCTAAGCCTTTGCGTAATTAATATAGACTTTAATAGCTTTTTTTTAAAAGCGCGCTTTATTATAAAGCTACTAAAGCTAGTTAGTATATCTAAGGTAGTTATCTATAATATTAATAATATAACTAAATATAGTTTTAAAGTATTTCTTAATAGTGTTATAGAACTAGGCTATAAACCTTATATTAGCGAGAATCTCTTCTTTACTATTAGAGTAGATATTAAAAAAATAGATAAAAATAGTATTAGTCTTATTATTATAACTAATATTAAAGATAGTCTAGCTACGTAGGTTAACTACTATCTTAAGTAACTAATAATAAGAAGCGTAATAATACTTAGAGTTACTATTATTATTATTACTATTATAACTATTCTTATTACTATTCTTATTACTATTTTTAAAGTGTACTTTATAAGTATATTAGTGCTTAGTAAGAGTAGTAGCGCGCTCTTATTAGAACTAAGTTTTCTTAGTTTTATTAAGATTAGAATTATTCTTAAAGTTACCTAGGTTATTAGAGAAGCCTTTAGTATCTTCTTACTAGGTCTAGATATTAGAATTAGCGCTACTAACGTTAGTAGTAGCTATCTTATTAGTTTTATTTAACTAGACTATTATCTTATTAGCGCAAAGAATATAAAATATAAAAAGCTATAGTAACCTTATATTACGCGCTTATAATATAGAGAGCTATAGTAACTATTATATTACGCGCTTTATATATTAGCTTATTACTTTATAACTAATATATAATTTATATATAAGCTTACTAACTTATCTTAAAAAGAAGCTTATATAATATAAAAGATATAAATAATAATAAATATATTTAATAGAATATAAGCTATTATATAAAATATAAAGATATAAAACTTTTATATATAGAAAGCTAGTAAGTAGCTTAGTCTAATTAGGCTAGGCTAGTTACGTAATAATGTAATAAGATAGAAACTAGTTAGAACTATAACAATACTTATATAAACTATAACTATAGATATTTATATACTTCTAAGTTTATATAGTAGTTAAAAACTATATAATATAGTAGTAATAAAAATACTAGTACTTACTAGGCCTTATAGTATTTATTCTTTAATAACTATAATATAATAACTATTTCTTTAGGTCTTAATAAGAGTTATAGTAGTCTATTATAGCTACTATCTAATAAATAGTATCTTGCTATATAAGGTAATCTATAAACGCTATATTCTTACTATTCTAGCTTTTATTACTTTTATAAAGTATTTTAGCTAAGGTATTTCTTTACTAAAGTATAGCTTTTTATAAAGCTAGAGAGAAAAGTAAATTTATTATTTCTTTTACTTTATATACCTAGTTATAGATAATAATATAGTAGATAATTAGTAGTATCTTATTAGTAAAATTATTAATAGAATAGTCTTTAATAAAATAGTTTTTCTAGTTTCTATCTCTTATAGATAAGAAACTATAACTACTAAAAAGCTTATATATCTTACTAATAAGCTTCTTAAAAGTAAGAGTAAAAAAAAGAATAATAAAAGATTTTACGCTAGCTATATATATAATAGAAATAATAAAGATAATAAAAATAGTAATATTAGAAATAAAGGTAATAAGAATATTAATAAGCTTAGTATATAGCTTTATACTAGTAAAGTAGCTCTTTAGAGTACTTATAATAGTCTTTAGTATAGTATAAATATAGTAGTTTATAATAGCCTTTATAATAGCTTCTAAAATAATAACTTTAAAAAAACTTATAAAGTAATAGTAACGCGTTTAAAAGAAAAATAATTAATATAGTAATAATAAAAGGCTTAATTAAGCTTTAGTAAGGTAAGTAATATAACTAGTAATAAAATTAGCTTTAGACTTACTAACGCTAGAAGAACTTATAGAAGAGGTATTAAGAATATAGTTAAGAGCTTATTTAATTAGTATAGCTTTTAGTATTAAATTTAAGCTACTATTTATATCTTTAATAAGTTTTTAAATTACTAATTTTACTATAAGCTATAAAATAAGAATAAGAATAAGAATAAAGATTTTATAAGCTAAGATTTTAGTATTTTATTACTTTGTAATCTATAGCTTAGTTAGTTATAAGCTATTAAGAATATATAATTATATTATAATTCTCTCTACTATAATATAAGTAGACGTTAGTATTTATAAAATAGTTATCTTACTACTCTAAATTTTAAAAGCTTTAACTACGCTAGAGATAGTAGCGCTAAGAATCTAAGTCTTAGTCTATCTAACGCCTATATCTCTAAATGTAAGATTTTAACTTTTTTAAAATACGTCTTTTTATATACTAGTAATAAATCTTACTCTTTTTAGACTAGCTTCTACTATAGAATTATTAGTTTACTAATAAATACGCTATATACTACTATAGCTTATTATTTTTAGTATTAGTTAAAGTAATACTATACTAAAGCTATTTATATAATATTTTTATTACTAAATAAAAACTTTATAAATACTATTTTATTTTTATTTATAATAATAAGTTAACTAATTTTAACTATTAGCTTTACTATTTTTTTTATTTACTACTTAAAGTAGTATACTACTATTATAGTATTAACTTTTTTACTAACTTATATAGTTCTTAAAATATATTTTTATTTCTTTATTATAAGTATATAGTTTTCTACTTTTATTACTACTACTATAGCTTTACTATTAATATTTTAAACTTTATAGTTATATTTAGTAGCTTTAAAAGTAGCTACTTAAATATTAGATATAGCTATATATATATATAAAATTTTAATAGTTTTAATAGCTTATAGCTTTAAAGTATTAATACTTAGTTATTTAAGTATATTTAGTATAAAATTTATAAACTTTATTATAGTAAGAGCTATAAAAAAAATAGTATAGTACTTAAATATAAAAAATATTTTATAGCTTTTAAGTTAGTAAAAGTAGTAGTAATAATAAACTAATAGTACTTACTTAGTATTTTAAGTAATATAGTATAAAAAAAAAAAAAAAAAAATAGAGCTAAATTTTATATACTTAAAACCTCTACTATTTACTACTATAACTATACTTTATAACTTTAGTTATTTTTTATACTTAAAAAAGCTTATAAAGTTTTATAGTACTTATTAGAAATATATTTTTAATAATTTAATAAAATTTTTATTTATAGCTTATCTCTAAGCTTAGCGCTTAAAACTTTTATCTTTAGCTAATTATTACTATAAGTAAGTAAAAAGCCTATTTTCTTATAAATTTACTTATTTAGAAGTACTTTACATGCTTTATTACTCTAGTATACCTACTTAATTATGTATTACGCGCATTGCAGTAGATAGCGATGCAACAGAGTGACTACATTGCTGTCTATACATCATCTAAGTTGATGTACCTTTAGACCTGCTTACCCTTACCTTTTCCCTCATATTGTTCCTCTTCGTCATCCTCCTCCATTCTCCTCTTCATTTCTTCCACCGCCGCTCTTCCCCCCTCCTCCCTCTTGGCAGTGCATTCATCCAGCAGTCCCTGAAGCTTCTTCGCCCTCTCTGTATCACTCAACTTCTTCTTCCACTTCTCGTTCATCTTACCTGCCAGCAAAGTATCCTCAAGTTCAAACCTTATCAGGATGGTGCTTGCGGTAGGACTGGGTGTGCTATCTTTGCTCACGGTAACGAGGTCGTTGTCCTCGCTTTCGGACGTGGTGACTCGCTTCTCTTTGGGTGGAGACTCTGAACTGGAAGAGGAGCTTTCTTCCTCAAAATCGGACAAGACTTCCTGGTCTGGCTCGTCGGGGGAGTGTTCGCTTGAGTATCCTGTATTGGAAGCGTTCTTTTGAGGCGTGTTCTTTGGTGGCATGTTGTGAGGATGGCTCAGTTGTGGTTCCACCTTCTATCGCCTGTAGCGGGCGTATTATATGCAGCAACATGATTGCTAGACATTGCGAAATAGGCGTCACATGCTAGTGACTCCCCTCAAGCCTGACTTGCGTGCAGCAAACACACTCATGGCAACCACATGTAGTCGTCAAGCTCAGTTTTCCGCAAACGACGACGGGGTTTTGCGCCAAGGTAACCAGCCTCTTCCGAGATACAGTCTCGCTCACAGCATTGTAGTCGTAACAGTAAGTCTTTTATTCGTCTTCGTCCCATGCTGAGCATCATGGTGAGCCTTGTCGTTCTAAAGTGCGAACCCCCCAGATCGAAGCTCGAAGTTCGGCAGGTAGCTTAGAGAACAGAGGGAAGGTAGCCGCCATGATGGGCTGTTCATAGGGTTGCAAAGAAGGTAATGCGCCCTTCACTCGGATTGGGACCTGGTCTGGTGCGCGCCGGTCATCGAAATTGCATTTTGGTTAGTTTTGTGAAGAAGCGTGAATGGGATGTACTGTCATCGGATTGAATAGGAGCAGACCGTTCGCGCGAGACAGCGCGCGTCGACTGCTGTAAATCCGCCAGGATCTTCTAGTAACGCCATGGCTCGAGATATGTCGATGTATTTGTGATGCACGACGCGCGAGCGAAGTAGACGCGTCGTGACCCGGTGGGTGCTCGCCCACACACGTCATTACCCAGCCATCTTTGTATCCAACCAAATCGGGTTAGCTCTCAAATCAACCCAACATCATCATCATCATGAGCAGCCACTTCAAGTACCTCAACATGCTCACTCTTACCAGTATATTCATATGTGCAAATCCAATCGTGCCATTTATGTACCGTCAAGTTGTGACGCAGATCACCAAGGGCCACCCATGCTCTGTGGGTATCCACCGCCCCTTCCCCCATGTTCAAATCCACGGTGCGACGGCAACACCGCACTTTGTCCGCCATGAAAGTGACCACCACCATAGTCTTGACCTTGAATATGACCTTGACCCTGACCACCAGTGTACATACCTTGCGCTGGCATCTGGCCAGGCACTGGCTGAGCAAACGCAGCGCCCTGAACAGGACTCGGCATAGGCCCCTGTGGCATTCCCCCTCCATAGCCTTGCTGCGGCATCTGCTGCTGCTGCTCAGCCCCATTATATGCCAGGTGCGACCCCCTAGTCTGCTGCGTATTCTGTCCAAACCCATATGTTCGATTCGGTTCCGGCATAGCAGCCACCGCAGCCACATTAGTTGTAGCCGTCTTCCCCACATCTTTCGGTGGGTTCAGCGCGAACCCCCAAGTCCCCTCCCTCAGCTTGCCCTTAACGAATCCAACTTTCTTCGCCACACCTTTAGGCATCTTACTCTCGTCACACCCTCCAATCGCCCATTCACATGCCTTGACAACCGCATTCCACATCCCTTTCTCCGTGTCTCCGAGCACAGGGTTACCTTTCTCCTGTCTTACGCGCTCTAGCACGGCCATCATGAGGCCCTGAACGCGGTTCGTGACTTTTTCGAGATCCTGGGATGACTGTGGGATGAGGATGTGGAAGGTCGCTGGGCTGGTGGGTCGGATTTGCGACTTAGTGAAGGCGATATTGACGGGCGCTGCGGTGTAATTATCTTGTGCGGAAGCAGAGGCGGGTCCGACTGCTAGCCTGGCAAATGCAGGTACTCCCGCGCCGTGGGCTAGAAGGGCGAATGGGCTATCTGCTAGCTGAACAGCGTGGTGTATGGTTTCGTCTTTGCCGGCTGCACGACACTTGCTCTTCTCGTAGTTGTCTTTGCTCACGCACATCCTTGCCCAGTGTTTCGCCTTGCTCGCATCGAGATGCTTCTGCACCATCTTTACTGCGTCACTGCCGTACCTGCCTTCACTCGCAGCGCGGAGTCGGAATGCAAAGGTAACGAGCTCATCTTGCGCTTTGTGGAGGTGAGGTCGCGACAGCGAGGTAGGAAGGAACGTGTTGATGTAGTAAGCGTAGTAGTACACATACGTACCGAGATACTCGAAGTTAAGCAACTGACTAGGTGCATCGAGGAAGACAATGGGTATGTCTAATTTCTTCGCGAACTGTTCCAGGCGCTCGAGATCTGGCAGTTTGTTCGCTCGTCCAGATACCGAAGGTGCTATTCCGTCTGCGAGGTTGAGGGATCCCGTGACGGTGATTGCAGATAAAGCGGATCGTAGAGGAGATGTTGTCATGTTGATCCACTGTAGCAGGAAGTGCAGTACAGCGCCGTGATGCCAGACTATCTTCTGCAATCCGCCCATCTTCAGTACTTGCTCGACAGCCGTGTTGACTCTCTTCACTGTCTTCTCGAGCGCCTCCTGCTGTCCAGATAGAACGCCGTTATCCCATCCCCTCACTATGACAATCTTGCTGAACACCGCCACGGTGCCTTCGAGATGCTTCTTGCCACCAGCTCCAGTCAGATACTCAACCAACTGGCAGATGCGACCGAAGTTGTTCCTACTTCGACTCTCTTCAGCAATGATCAGCATACTGCCATCACTTTCGTTCGCGCCCTTATTCTTGCGCACGCCGAGGTCGCACAGCTTGGCGATGACCGACGTGAGTTGGAGAAGGCTGTCGATATCGGAGTCGGTCTCCCAGATGTGAAGGACACCTGGGTCGCAGACCTTTTCGAGAGTGCTCTTGGAAGCGGCAGCGAAGGACGACTTGTACTGATCTGGCATCGACTGCACCGACTTCTTAAACGCGTCGAGATCGCCTGACCAAGGGCCGTTGAAGGATGTCATCTTCTCGCGATGGTGATGTTTGCGCCGATGGTGAGAGTGTGACTGAGATTTGTGACGATGGGGAGAGGTGGCGGGACTGTTGGGAGGCTGCGCGGGATGCGAAGTGTTGCGCGGCGGATGGGTCGGAGAGTAGCGATCGATGAAGCGGTTGATATAGTTCATTGAAGGCCTGCTGTTGTTGTACTCGTCTTTTTTAACATGGCGAAAGGTGACGGTTGGTAGTTTGTTCATGTTCACATCCACATGTGAAGGAGTCAAACTCTCTGTGAAGATGGACCTGCAAGATAGACACGTGAGCGCAAAGGCGGACGCTTACATTGATTGTTTGCAGTGCAAAACGAGGATGACAGCGAAAGTAGTGAAGCATACGCCTTGCGCGTGGCTAACGGTGAAGCGACAAGAAGTTCGATGTTCGGCCAAGGCGTGAGGTGAGGAACAATATGCAAGATAAATATGAAGATGCGATTCGAAAATCGCACGTGTACCTGACCTTACCACCGGGGTCTCATTGGGTTCGAGCAGTCGTGATATACCCGCACAAGTATCCAGATGTGCCATAACGCCGCCCCCAATGAACAATTAAACAAAATGAGACATGTGCCGACTTTACTTGCCAACACCACCGCCATGCTCCAAGATAGTCTGCTTGTCGAGCTTCTCCACTTTCCTGCTTAGCAGTGCACGTAGCTCAGGACTGATGACCCTCGCCTCATCTTGCTCCTCTTCACCAACCTGCTTGCCCTTATCTGTGCCGGAAGTCGACGCTTGGTCTTTCGCTGGTGACGCACTTGAGAACGTACTTGGCCCGGGGCCGGCGACGATTGCAGCAGCCAACTTGCGTTGTCGGGCTTGCGGGGCGGAGGGAAAGTTACCTTTCTTGTCGATTGTTTCTACCGTTCGCTGGAACCTCTTGAAGAGCGACTCCGCGCGAACGAGCGTTGATTCGAGATCCATAGTACCAGAGAGCTCGTTGACTGGAGTAGCGTTAGTACCATTCACTGTCAATCTGGGCTGGTTTGGTTGCATAGCTTACCATATTTGAGCACCTCGTCAAAGTGCTTCAGGTGTGCCATAATCACATCTCGGTGCTTTTCCAGAATGGCTAGTGCAATGAAGATGTGAAAGTTGCTGCTCTGGTAGTCTGTCCAGAGCGACTCCCACAACCGAAGTACATCTGGCCACTCGAATTCGCGCTTGTACCAGACGAGCAGCATCCGGAAGAAAAAGAAGAAGTTCGTAGACTCAGCGGATTGAAGGTGAAGATATAGCTTGGGGTCCATGAGCTGTACGAGGTGGTCGAGCGTCGTGAGCTGCTTGCGCATGCCGGACTGGTCGCGTAGGAAGTTGCGCTCCTGTTTGCATGTCAGCCCTGTAAACGATTACAATAGCCATGGAAACTGTACGTACCATGCGCTCCATGAATCCAACAAAGCCCCAGAATGCGACGGCATCATCCTGCATGACAGCGTAGATGGGCGCGAGCAGATCGCTCATGCCCTGAACGTAGCCAAGATCCTTGTTGTATTCGTTGTACGTAAGAAGCATGTCTTTCATCTGCTCCAAGTGAACGTTGGTGCCAGTTTCCGCAAAAGGCGAGTCAGGGTCAGGGTGGGGAATGTCTTCGCCGGCGAAAATGGGGATATTGCGATCTGTGCGATGTACGTCTTTCTCTACACAACGGACCCCATAGAATGGGACAAGTCAGCCAGTTTTCAAGCAAGGGCATAACGCGCAAGGATACATACCTATTCTGTTCTTCTGTTCTCTCCACCATTCCTCTTGCTCTTCATTCTGGTTCCCTTCGACCATTCGCTCCCACCATGCGCCCTTGAGCCGAATGTACTCATCGCGCCTACTGTTAATGTTCGCGCGACGCTCTTCGTCGGAGCTGTCCCAGTCGTAGACCCCGAGAAGGAACAGCCATGCTTCCTTTCGTACACCATCGTCAGGATCTAGACCTCCATGGAAAACGCGGTCTTTGACTTCGTCTGGTGTGAGTTGCAGCCGTCCCTTGGGGTCGAAGAATCCCTTCCATTCTTCCAACGTGACAGGTTTTCTTCGGTCGGCCATGGTCATCTTATCCATGTCAAGGATCTCGAAGTCGCCGACATCGCTCTCCTCCATAGCCAAGACGTCCTTTGCTGTCCATATCCGCTGATTTCGCTCCCGCTCGCTTTGTTCTGCAATGCCCATAGCCCATCTTGCGAGGTATAACCGTGCGCTGTCGAACTCTTCTTGTAGTGTCTGGACCTCTGGGTTCTGAATCAGGCGTCTAACCTGAGGCGGAATCTTGGGGTTGTCTGCGACGGCTTGAGCAGTCCTTCGCGTGAAAGTGGTGACCTGACTAAGCTTCTCGAGGAAGTTCCATCTTGCTTCCTTGAGCGCCTTTGTGACCGGATCCATTCCACCATCCCGTTTGCCAGATTGCGAAGATGACGCGTCTGGTTTGCCTTCGGTGCTCTTCCTTGGTGCAACGTCTTTGCCAAAGGATCGCTTGTCGTCTTCCGAGGGGTCGATAAGGTATATGCTTGGATCAGCACCGGATCGTTCGACTGTGACGTATCTCTTGAGCCATCTCAGCACCTCGTCGCCGCCCCAGAACATGCCGCCTCCGTCGCCAAACGGATCAAAGCTTTCCTTGGCCAGCTTCTTCCGCTGCATTATGGTAGACTGGCACTCGCTATCGTGGAAGAAGAGCGCAGGAAAACTGTCTCCAGCCCTAGTATTGATGACGACGCTTCCGAACCACCATCCGATGCTTGGTGGCCGTATGAGGACGGAGTATATCTCGCTGACAGGCAGGGCGAATGCATACCCGGGAGTTCCGGCATGTGTAGATGGTGTGGGAGGTGGAGGTACGAGGTATGACTGTCTCGGAGGTGACGAGGAGTCTGACAGATCGACCTTGACGTATGTATCATATGCATCGCCGAGGTTTGACTCTGGTATCCAGGCGAGGAGCAGCGATGACGCGTTCACGCTGCGAGCGGAGGAGGAGGAGGTTGGACGCGCATCGTTAACGGTTCGGTTAGACTTCTGCTGGACGAGAGCGACGAAGCCTGGGATGTTGTCTTTGGAGGAAGGCGAGGGATGCACGTAGACCTGCACATGTTAGCCTACTTCCATCATGCTGCGTTGGATAGGCTTTACGTACCTTGCTCTTGGTGTATAGTAGCTTCACACCCTTTCCGCTGCTTGTATGGCGGATCGTGTTGTATTCGCCTTCTTCATCGTCGCTGAGGTCGTAGAAGCTGGCCGAGGGCGATGGGGGCGCTGGGGCCGACGAAGTCATGCGGGGCTAGGCGGCGTCCCAAAGACGCGGAGTGGAGGCTGGTGATGGGTTCCGAGTAAGATGGCCAGATATCATGCGCTGGAGATATATCAAGTAGTACGGTGGTAAAGCAAGAAAGAGGCGCGTACCCGTTTGGCGCTATGCAGTTGCAGGTGATGCTTGCGCGGGCAGTGACCTACACCCGGATGACGCAGCCCAGGTGTGGCGGTGCAACCCGCCCGCGCCATTCGCGGGGAACGCGTCGCTCCTATCGCATCGAGTAATGTGCTCTAGCCGCGACACTCTGCGCAAGATAGCTCCGAACGAAAGTATGCTTTGAAGCGATTATGAGCTGAATGTATTGATTAGGTATTCGTCTATGTGGCCAGGTCTACAAACCCCATGCTTCCCACCCAGTGACGACCAAGATCCAACTCCGTTACGCCGTGCTGCATGCAACAATAACAAGCTCAACGCATGCGTGGTCCGCTTGGCAGGCCCATACGTCCACCTTGAGGTCCGCGTTGTGGTGGAGGTGCGCCGCCACCATACCCTCCACCTTGGGGCGCATACGGATCATCGTTCCCACTCCATGGGGAGTTCGACGACATGCCAAATGAGCCCTGTGGTCTCCCGCCGCCGCTACCAGTACTTCCATAGCTGTGACTCCGATCTTCAGGGTAGGGCGCCCGTCCACCTTGCGGGGACGATTGCGAGTTGGCAGATTCTGAAGAAAGTCCACGCGGTGCTGGGCTCTGTGACCGTCCCCATAACCGGGCCTTGAGCCTTTCCTGTGCTGTTGTGCCCGACCCTGTACCCGCGCTCGGTGGTGGTGAAGCTTCTGCTGGTGGGCGTCCTCCCAATGAGCTTTGGTAGCTTCCTGCTCGTTGGCTGGGCAGTGGTCTGCCTTGTATCTGAGGGTCTGGCGTCAATGAGTTGCCCATGGGCCGGCCTTGCATGGGACGCGCTCCACCGCCCCGTGCTCCTGGCCCTCGGCGAAGTGACTGTGGTTCTTGCGGTGGTTGTTGTGGCGCGGGATTATCCCACAGATCGTTCAAGCCTCCTCCTCGGCCCGCTGTTTGTGCTTGTGCCTGTTGTCGCGAAGACACGAACTGGGCGGGCGCAGGCTGCGGTGCCTTTGGATCGGGCGGGAGCCATTGCGGAAACGGCCGTCCTTTCTCCGTGTAGTATGCGCGAAGAACTCTGGAAAGATGCGAGTCATCTTCTGTGTCGCCGTCTGCTTCGTCCGAGAGGATCTGTCGTCGCAGGTTGTTGTAGCGCGAAGTCGTGTTCGTAAGGAGGTTGTTTAGGTAGGACGACATGATTGTGTGTGCGATCGCCGTTCGAGGGTGCGGGCGGCCGATGCGCGTGCTGGACACTTTATGCCGTCGTGTCGGTGTTGGAGATTAGTGGTGGTGCGAGGCAGTCGGCTCGCGCCCGGGTCGCTGTTTCCAATTTACTGGGCGTTTGGGAGCAAGACCCTGGTTACCAACACCACACTTCAGCGTTTCTTCACCCCAAACCATGACTTCCCTTCCACTATTCATGATCCAACCAGTTCATGCCAATATGCGCAAATTTCCTTGAGCCGATAGATCACCCGAAGCGGCCCTCGTTCGCTGTACACATCTTTGCACACCTCGTTCCAAAAGTTGGAATCGGGCGCGTCGCCCGACCGCTTCATGTAAAGCAGCACGTCCAGGCACGTCCTGAATCTTGAAACACCGCGAGTCTATGCTGCCATTCGTGACGGGGCACTGATTGGAAAATATGTTCTGAAGCTCCTCGAGACTTATGCGCTACTCTACCAGCCATACCCTGACATTTCCATAGCCTGCTTATTCCAGTAATTTAGGACAAGACTGACGCGAATAGCGGAGCAGCATTCAAGAACGCCTATGGCAGATCTCCACTACGTGCGCAAGCATGCATGTTGTCACAAACTAGCGCTTGGAGATGGCAGCCTGAAGGGCTGAAGGGCGTACTTCAACTTTGAAATTATATGCGAACATAAAACACCACGTTCTTACCGGTAACGCTTCCTAACCATGGAGTTATCATCGAAGAAGATGTCTTGGGAAGAACGAAGAGAAAGGAAAAACCGCGAGATTGCCGAGGCCATCGCCAACGTTCAAGATGAAGCCACCCAAATCGGCATTATCATGAAGAAGCGAGGATGCTTTGGACCGAGCGAAGACAATCAATTCTACGCAATCATACAAGACTACTTAAACAACAATACCAATGCAAAAGACGCTACGAAGAAACTGCTCGACCCCATCAACAAAGCCATCCTCCAGAACAGAAAGCACCTCCCCTTCTTTAGTATCTGGTACTCCATAATCCACTCCGCCAAACGCCTCTCTTTCCGCGACACCAACGGTCTCAACAAGCTTGTCACCCTCATGAAGACGATAAAAGCGAGCTTTCCACCCCCAACTGCCAAAGATTCAGACATGTACACCTGCCTCCGCCGCTTCGGCATGGCCGCACGCGAGAGTATAGACGACGGCCCCGGAGGCCAGTGTGGCTACATGTTGCAAGAAGTACACGCATACGCCAACATGCTCTACTTCTACGCTCTCATCACGCGCGAGAACCTCCGCAATTTTTGGATATATTGCATCTGGGAAATGCGCAATGCACTCGAGACACTACACGAAGACGATGCGAATGGCACAGCAATACAGAAATACAATTCTTTCATCCCCTCCGCTGCGGTCTGGATCTTTGCTATGGGCAAACAAGTCTACGAAAGACAACAAGACCTCACCCCAAAGAGGGCGACTGAGGGGGATCCAGGTAGTGGTGGACCGTTATGGGATGGTAGAGCGGAGTTTAGTAAGCAGAGGTGGGCGCTTTGGAAGAAGAGGTTTGGAGAACTTGCTGAGATGAAGGGATTGACTGAGGAAGTTAGGGCGATTGTAAAGGAGGCTGCTCAGAAGATGGATTGGATCGATGGTGGGGCGAAGGAGGGTTGCAGGGTGCCCAGGAATGGCCCCTGTCTGGATATATGACTTGTTGCATAAAGTGAAGTTGAGATACATTATCAGGCAACCTACTACAATCAAAACTTATCCGTATCTCAACACTTTCAGTCGGTCCTTCGCTACATTAGTAGTATGACAGGCATATCAGCTAGCGGGCGGACGCTCCCGTAGACCACGTTATGGCAGGCATTGGAGTTGTGTCCGCGCAAGTGGGACATGGCTAGCGACCGTTGGCGGGTCGTCTAAAGCCCGTCACACTTCAAGTAAGGCGAAGAACGAGCAGAAATCAAGTACACTTGTCTTATCAAAGTAGACGTTTTATCTATCGCCAGGAAAGTGCTTGCCAGCAATGGACCTATGCACGCGCTTTTCGCCTTCCAATTCGCTAGATTGTCTCTAGTAGTCCTCCATCTCGTCCTCCCCTTGTGCTGAACCTGCATCCTTAGTCACACTAGCATCTGGCCCAGCCGCGTAAACCACCTCTCTCATAGCGACGTCTCGAAACGTTACGTCTACCATGTCCAGACCGGTAGTGCGCAGATCCATCTCCAGACCTTGACCACCCGACGACAGCAATTCCATCTTAGGTTCGATATCCTGAGTTCCCTGGTCGCTTCCTTCTTCGTCGTCAAGATAGACCCATTCATTTCCGCGATCAAAGGCGTAGAACTCTAGACGCGGACCGTACAGCAACATGCCGTGACCGTTCTGGATGTTGCCGCCTCGACACAGGGCATCGGTGAGAACGTCGCTGCGGTGCATGGTGTTGCTCGTGGAGAGGCGAGGGACTTCGTCGAAGTTGTCAATCATGATGGCGAAGTAAGTGTACGGATGCTGCTCGTGCGTGACCGCACCAGTCTCAGTATTCGTTGCTATCGTCTTGCGCATGACCACGAAAGCGGCGATATCCTCAGGCGCGATATGATCCCACTGCAGGTTGAAGAGTTGCGTAATACCTTGGGCGTACTCTGCTACCTTGGCGTCTTGCTCTTCTTTCTCCGCCCTCTCGAGCTCCTTTTTGGTCGGTACCTTGCGGCGAAAGGCCCTGCCTTTGTTCCTGTGGAACTCTTTCCAGACATCTGACTTATCGTCGGCAGCTAAGATGAAGTTCATCCCGTACTTTGCCACGGGTCCAGGGGAAGTGGGTACCACCGTGTAATTATGTGACGGGGGATAATAGTGCGTGAGGAGAGCAAAGGCGAGCGCTTTGGCGTACTGCATGCGAGTTGCGTTTGCCGCAGTTGACAGCGGTACATAGCAGTCCATGTAGGCGACGTATAAGGCTTGAATACCGGGTATGTTGCTGATAGAAGTCTGGGTAAAGTCGGGGATCTCGAAATCAACCAGAGTCTTCCAGAAGTCTGGGGGCAACTCTGGCTCTTCCTCTTGCATATCCGCAGTATACTGGTGCGGTTCTTCAACTGCAACATGGAACTGGGCATCGTTCGATTCGATAGGATGTGGTGTGCTCTCTGGTGTCATAGGTCTATGGTACCCGTCGTAGTGAGCACCAGGCGGCATTACATCAGACATGAACGTGTCGTAGCCATTTGTGCCGTGGTTATGAAAGCCGTAATGCGGAGCTGAGGTCTCGTCTATGTGTTGTGGTGTGGATGGTCCGAACCTCTCCTGGAGATAAGGATATACCGGGGCGTATTGCGGGCCGACACCAGAAGCGCTGTCAAAGTTCATATGCTCTTGGTTGTAGTTCTGGTCCATGTTGGCAGTTGAGTGAGTCGTAGAGTGTAAGTTGGTGGAAACAGGTAGACCAAAACGAAGCAGTTATAGTCGACAAATAGAGGTATTTGCTAGCGTAGAATCGGCATGGGTAAAGGTAGCCTCATGGCACAGGTGAAGGGTGCCTATGACCGAGCAAGTATTACTTGCAACCGTAGGAGTCATGCGTCTGATGCCAGTCTTGTTCGTAACGCCGATGAGATAACAAATTTGCAGTGATGCGCCTCATATCGACTGATCAGCAACAGGTTGAGTCTCGGTCACAGTGTCTTCCACCACACCATCCATAGTCTCTGCTGCCCCGTCTGTGGCTCCATCAGCTGCCTTCTTCGCTTGCTCCTTCGCCTTCTTCTTGAGCTTCTTCTCTCGATTTCTCCGAGTGTTCTTCTCACGCTTGGCTTCTTCCTTCTCTTGCGCAAGACGTGCTGCCTCACTCTGCTTCTCTTTTACCGCCTGGAGCTTCTTCCGTATCGCTATGCGTGACTTCTTGCCCTTTCTTGTGCGCTTGTGCGCCTTATCCTCAACCGTGACGAGCATAGGAGGGTGACCGACCAGGACCTCCTTGCTCATGCCGGCCGGCGATATGGTGCGCACCTTCCATGGCAGGGCGCAACCGGGCCATGGCTGCCGCGACAGCTCCAGGACGCTCCTTCCCTCGATGGCGGCCGCTCTGAAGGCGTCTTCCTCCTCGCTTGTGGGCTCGTCGGCGAAATAATAGCTCCGTGGCTTCTTCAGAATCAGTCCTGGTTCTCCGCTATCGGCGCCTGGCGATGAAATTCTAATCTTCAGCGATTGTGGAGCAGCGTTTGCGGGCGCAGCGAAGAGCCGCAGCTCCGTCTCGTCTTGGTCGCTTTGCGCGATGTCGTGGACATCATCTTCGGTCGTGGTATAGGTAAACTCGGAGTTTATCTTGGATCGCAGCAGCTCTTCGAGATCGGGGTCGGGCGAGGATTGTCTAGACGATATGGGCGACTCCAGCTCATCGCGGCGAACCCTTGGCAAGGTCAGTATGCAGATAACAGGCGCACTAGCGAGTCGACCCACCGCTTCGCATCCGGCACTTCAAACATGGCGTTGTCGTATGGACGTCGCAGAAGTTGCTGTTCTGAAAGTTTCGTGCCTGGACATCGGTTGCGTAGCGGGAGATCGGCATTTGGCTAGACAGGTGACTAGCGGAACTGCACGATCGCTTCGTCACCTGGCAATAACCACGGGCGCATCTCGATCGGATTCTTCGTTTCCCCCCATGCCAAAAGAAATGCAATTGCCTTGGAATGGCCCGCGGAGCAGGATATCCGCCGCCTAGCACCGATGTAGTTACTATGCCACTCAAAATGGACGACAGCGGCAGCCACTCGCCTGCAAGAGGAGCCAGCACCCTCGCTGCCGCCAGTCGCAAACCCCCCACCGTTGTGCCTCTGCCTTGGGACTGATACTCTGCTATGTTGTGCTACTAGAAGGACATGCTGAATCCCCCACGAACATACTAGAACCATGGGCTACTCGTGGCCAGAAGCAGCCCGCGAGCGCGATCTCCACAGGTTTGGGTTATGCGATAGAAACGCTTCGGCTGCAGCTAAGGATGCTTACAGGTACTACCGCCCATGGCTCGATGCACAGAGCCTGGTTGACGCTGCCGACGGTTCTGGTAAAGGCCTGACCTACTCTGGCTTCCAGCCCCAGACGTCGCGCGATCGATCACTGACTGCCTTTGCGCAGCTCGCCACGCTTCGACTCGATACCCGGCGGGCAATGGTATCGCTGATCGACGCGCACCACCAGTACATTCTTGCCGAGGCCACGCGAACTCTCTCGCTGTTCAAGCCTGTCGCCGAAGAGCCCGAAGACGAGGTCTGGCTGGGCAACGCCATCTTGACCAAGACCGATGCTGTCTGTTACCATACCTTCTCCTCGACCTACACGGCAAAAGAGGACGATGGGAGCACCTACACTGGCGAATGCATGGTCATACCTGATTGCAGACTAGACGCAAGATTCGCCGATAGGGACTATGTTAAGGGTGAGCCTGGTGTGAGGTTCTACGCAGGCGTCCCCATCATTACCAAAGCAGGCCATCGCATTGGCGTCTATGCTGTTTCTGATGAAAAGCCTCGCGATGGAATCAGTGCTGGCGAACTGCGCTTCATGCAAGATGTCTCCGCCGCCGTCATGGAGCACCTCGAGCTGGCCAAAGACAGCATGGACCGCAACAAGGGTGAGCGCATGGTACGCGGCTTGACTCAGTTCATCGAGCGCTCTTCTTTACAGGACAGCCGAGAAGACGGCAACCGGCCCACCACTATGGAGAAGCAGACCGAGAACGCGCGCTTACTAGCCCTTGACGAAGAAGAAGGCCACAACACGTCTGTACCTGCCAGACAAGCTCACCGCAAGCGTGACGCCGAATCCGACGCAGCTCGTATCTTCCACAGCGCCGCTCGTATAATTCGCGAGAGTACTGAAGCCGATGGTGTCGTCTTCTTCGACACTTCGACCGCTGGGATAAGAACCCATCTCTACGACTACAATCGCGCAGCCGGCAGTAGCGATGAGAGTGCGACACATAACACTGATACCGGCGATTCGACGGCTTCACGAAGGCTCAAGAAACAGACAGTCGTCGCCGCGGATGGCGTATCCGATGCAAATGGGACTGACAGCAAGGCCTGTCCTGTGGTCGGACTATCTTTACGTGAAGGCAATGCGGCCCTAGTGCACACAGACTTCAGCTTCAATGAAGCTGCCATGGAGCGCTATATCCATCGATATCCGTACGGGAAGTTCTTCAACTACAACGAGGATGGCATGGGCATCAACTCTTCTGATGAGAAGTCTGAACGTTCCGAGACAGAACAGTCCGATCGTACAGTCGACGAACCCGCCGCCAACACCAAGAAGGCGCGCAAAAAGCGAGAAAGATTCATCCCAACCGAGTTCCTCAAAGTTCTGCCAAAGGTTAGGAGCCTTATCTTCCTGCCACTCTGGTGCCCGGCTACGGAACGATGGATTGCTGGTGGCTTTATCTGGACCACACAAGCCGGAAGGTTGATGAGCCCGGATAACGAGCTCCCATATCTCCAAGCATTCGGGAACTCAGTGACCAGCGAAGTAGCACGACTCAATGCGCAGAAAGCGGATCGTGCCAAAACCACATTCATCGCGTCTATATCACACGAGCTGCGTTCGCCCCTGCATGGTATCCTTGGATCTGTCGAGTTCTTACGCGAGACGGTGGCATCGGCGTACCAAGAGTCTTTGGTGTCTTCTATCGAAACTTGCGGCAAGACACTGCTCGATACGATAGATCACGTGCTTGATTACGCAAAAATCAACAAATTACAGAAAGTCTCTGGTCAGAACAAGCGAAGCCTGGGGCGAAACAAGCGACAGCCTTCTGATAATTCGATTCTTGGTGTTACGTCCGACTTCGATCTAGCACAACTAGTTGAGGAAGTTTGCGACACTGTGTGTGCTGGTCACACGTTCAGGAAGACACATCACATCAAAGGAGCCGCAATCTACGATCAAGCTGAGAGCAAGGCGGCAACAACGTTCCTCCAGGACACGAATAGCAGCAACGAAGTGGCAGGCAGAGATACACATGGCTCTGTTGCTGTGTCTTTGATCGTAGCCCCATACGTCAGTTGGATCGTGAGATCGCAGCCCGGTGCTCTGCGACGCATTGTGATGAATTTACTTGGGAACGCGCTCAAATACACCGACTCTGGCTATATTGCTATCAACATGATACAGCAAAAAAGCTCCGCCAACTTCATGGACCTATCTCTTAGTGTGGAAGACTCCGGTCGGGGAATGTCGCAGGAGTACCAGCGGACAAAGTTATTTTCGCCATTCAGTCAAGAAGACCCTTTCAGCTCCGGTACCGGATTGGGTCTCTCGATCGTCAAGCAGATCATAGAATCCCTGAAAGGCGAGATTGAAGTAAGGAGCACGCATAACGTTGGTACTGTCATCAAGATCAGCATACGTCTACCCATTGGCTCCAAGGCGAATGCCCACCAAGATCATGCTCTTGTCAGAGCACCCCAAGAGCTGAAGGACACATCTGTCTCCATCGTTTGCGACATGACTAACACGCAAGGTGGCGAGCGGGGGCTAAAAACCAAGGAGTCCATGGAAAACGCTTGCAAGAACTTTGACATGAAGATCGTCGCCTCGAAGCACGCCAGCACTGACATCTCGGTCACCGACATCGACTTTCTGCTCATCGACTCGCCTTCTCTCTACCAATTGATGCAGAACTCGAATGCCAGTCGCAATAACACATCACCGCTAGGAGTAGTTTGCGTTTGTACAGACACTGCAGAGAAAGTAGCAGCAGAGACTCAGCTTGCGAGACAAATCGAAGCGCTTGGCTGGATCATTGAAATAGTTACACAGCCGTGAGTATTCCTTGCGCAAGTCTGAGACCAATTTACTGACGACACGCACAGCTGCGGACCTCGAAAGCTCGCTCGGACACTTCTATCATGCCAGAACCGCGCCTCACAACACAACAACGAGCGACACATCAGCCGATCGATGAGCTCCTCATTAGTCCAGCCCGACCTTCAGTCTCTTGCACCGCCTCGTGCCTCGGCTCAGCGAAGTCTCAGTGACATGTTCCCACAAGATGTATCAACGCGAAAGGCTGACGAGGCCGCCGGATACCCTTCCCCGCCGCCACCGCGTCCCTTCCCAATAACCACCACCCCTCTGAGTCCCACCCACAGCGAAGGCGGTGAATACTTCAATCCACGTGTCCTCCTCGTAGACGACAATGCCATCAATCTGAAGCTCCTCGTCGTGTTCGCCAAACGGCAGAATCTACGCTACGTGGAAGCTACCAATGGTCTCGAAGCATTCGAAACGTACAAATCAGAAGCCATGTCTTCTTCGCCGCCAGCCCGCCCTTTCGACTTTATACTCATGGATCTGAGTATGCCCGTCATGGACGGTCTGACAAGTACACGTAATATCCGCCAATTCGAGAGCAAGAACGGCTTGCCGAAATCGCATATCGTCGCATTGACTGGACTCGCGAGTGCGCAGGATCAACAGGATGCGCAAGAGGCAGGTGTGGACATGTACCTTGTCAAGCCTGTCAAGTTTGCAGATATCAAAAGGATTTTTGGTGGGAAGTGAACGTAGTTTTCGCATGTTCTTGGTGGCGTTACTCGCGGTTTGGTAGCTTGTCTCACGATGTCGGCATTATTGGTTGGGCATTGCGAGGGTATTCTGGATGGACCCTTGCATAGTGATATGGAAGTGCTAGGTTGACACATGTCCCTAGTTAGGATTAAATTCACGATGCTGTTAACGATGAGATTCCCCACGCAATCAAGCCACGCAATCCACGGACGCCGAACGGCGCATTCGTCCCGTCTCGTCAGAAACTTGATCCTGCAGGAACACGATCCTATGCCCCAAGGTGTATGCGCCCGTGTATATGACCAATCAAACGAGGGAACGAGCAGTTAGGTTGCAGCATGGATTTACGCCTGCGGCTAATCTACCACCGGCATCAGGCGCCCAACGCCCTGCTTTCAAATCCGTGTGTTAGCAGTCGCGCACATAGATACACGAGTTCTTGATTGATGTCTTTCTTGTATTGTGCTTCTTGTCTCAGTATCTAATATGACGAGCCCGAACAACGTGAAGAAACGCAAAATAACTTATTATCCCGTCTTGATCATCGGAGCGGGTGCAACAGGTATTGCGGCTGGAAGTCAACTGAGGCAAAAGCTCGGATTGAAAGAATTCAAGATTGTCGATCGCCAGTCTGGTATTGGAGGTGAGTCAAAAGAGCGATCTCATGATTGCCTTGATTGATGATCGGTGGTAGGGACATGGTGGATCAACCGGTACCCAGGAGTAGTAAGTCTTATCATGCAGGATAATCGGAAACAACACTGACTGTAACGAAGCAATGCGACGTGTAAGCGATATTGTGCAGGCTGAAAAGGACGATTATTGAACATTACAAGGCCTACTTCCCTATACTCTTTCTCCTTCGCACCAAACTACGTTTCGAAACGCTTGTATCCCACCGGCGAAGAATTCCGCGAGTATCTCAACGAGATCTCGGAAAAGTATCAACTGGCCTCTCACATCCAGCTGAACACCGACGTAAAGGAACTCCGCTGGATTGAGGCCGACGCGCAATGGGAAGTAACACTCCAGCACTTGGTTCCTGGTACCGGCGATCTTAGTACCCGAGATCGAGAAGACAAAGCAACCGCTTCTGGTCGCGAGTCCGTATACCTGCATGAAGAAGTCGTGCGCGCCAAAGCAGTGATAAGTTGTGTGGGAATCCTTGTAGAGCCGAACCCATGGCCATCGTCCATTCCATGGCGCGATATCAAAGGCGACGTCTTTCACTCTGCACGCTGGCGCGACGACATTGATCTCAACGGAAAAGACGTAGTAGTACTCGGAACCGGCTGCAGCGCCGCGCAGATAGTCCCGTCGCTACTCAAGGAACCCTATAAAGTTAAAACACTCACTCAAATCGGCCGATCAGCACCCTGGGTAATGCCTCGACTTTCCGAGCCTTTCGGCCAAGAAAAATACGCCAAATACGCACCCACGGTCTACAAGTGGCTTGCATTCCTCGGGTATGTAAACCGCGTCCTGATATATCTGCTGGTGGAAGTCATTTGGTCAACCGTGTTCCAAATGAAACACAAGAAGTGGCGGGCTGCGATCGAAACACAACAGTTGGCTATGATGAAGGAAATCGTGCCGGAAAAGTACCATGATATCATGACGCCAGACTATCCGTATGGATGTAAGAGACGCGTCTTCGATACTGAGTGGTTGCCCAGCATGCAGAATTCCAAGTTTACGCTTACCAATCGTCCTATCCAAGCTGTGGATGGCAAAGAGCTCGTTTTGGGTGCCGATGGGAAGGCTACATCCGGCCAACAGCGCATCAACGCCGATGTCATCATACTCGCCAACGGCTTCGAGGCGACCCGCTGGTTGCACCCACTTTCAGTCTACGGTCGCGACGGAGCAGCCTTGCAAGAAGTATGGAAGCAGCGTGGAGGCCCGGCTGCATACATGGGAATGGCCGTCGATGGGTTCCCGAATTTCTTCATCGCGGTCGGACCGAACACGGCGAATGGCCATCACTCACTCATCCTCACGAGCGAAAATACGGTCTCGTATATTCTCAAGATGATCAAACCAATCCTGAGCGGCAAGGTCGACCGCGTCGAGGTGAAGAAACAGGCCGTCACGGCGTGGACCAAGGGTGTGAAGAAAGATCTGGAAAAGACCGTTTTTGTGGGTTGTCGGAGTTGGTATATGGATGAGGAGGGTTACAATTCGACCATGTATCCGTAAGTCTTCCGTCTCCGGGCCAAGTTTTGCCAACAGATGCGCGGTACTAACACGATCTGTAGTCGCTCGCAAACAGATTTTACGTTGAAGTGTATGTTCCCGGCGTACGCGGATTGGGACGCCTTCACGTCTTCGGGGTCCAGAGTCTCGCTCCAAGGAGGCAGTTTTACTGCGCTGGGCGCGTCTGCTGTGGCTGTCGCGGTGGGCCTGTGGTATGGTGTCGCGAGGTACTTGTGACATGTCGCATACTAGAGCTTCTTCCGATAGATGCGGTGTCCCACAAACGAGCTCTCTACCCCTCTTGAGCTCGCTCATCGGTGTCTTAGTCATCTCTTGTTATCTATGAGCAGATGCATCGTGAGTCGCCAGATCGTCAGCACTAGCGCTGTGATACGCCCACAATGCTGCGGCGACTTTCGGAGTTCTTGCAGCAATAATGCATTTTGCTTGATTGTTTATCCCATAGCACTTGCCGGTCGTCTGATTTCTGTTGTGGTGTTGCCGAGGGTGGGTCGCGCCTTCCCACAAACGCGGCATCACGCGACTTCGCGTGACAGGAAACCGCGATGGACCTCAACACGCGCTTCAACACTCAGCGCGGCTAATTCATCCTTCCTCAAGCCTTTGTTTGACTGCATCTCTGCATGCCCATTAAATTGCGCGACATCGACCTGCCTGGTCAGCACTAATGCCGTCGCAATTACCCCGACCTCCTCATCGCCGTTCTTGTGGGAGCAAGTTTGTGCTATCTCACCCATCTAGCAGCATCTCGGCACACCCAAATTATGCTGTCCAACTACATCATCCAACTCAATGTTGACACTTGTCCATGTGTTCCGATAGCTGACCGGGGAGGTGCCAGCGGTGCGAGGCGGAAGAGCCCGGAGGGTGAATGCGCAGCCATACATGGGTTGTGGCGTTTGTCTCGAAGATGGAGGGATAGGCGTGGATGTCGGTCTCGCCTTCTGTACGACATGTGCAGGTTTTCGCGTGTGATTCGGACACCACGTCGCATGTCGCGACCTCGAGGCGGTGGGTGGTGCTGTTGACAATTCCACTGCCTCAATAGCGCGAACGAGCGCACATCACGGATAAGCGGTATGCGGGTCGCGCCATCTCGTTCGACGGCTTCACGCTGTTCGTCGAGTTCAGAAATTCCATCGCCCGACGCAGAGGGCTTGAGTCGCAAGCGTAGTTGCGTTCGCGAAGTTGGTGGGTCATGAGTAATTGCAAGGGTGCAATTCGGCAAGAGAAGGTTTCGCTAGAGGATCGCCTTCTTGGACTATCCTTATAGGGATTTCCACTTTCGGGTCTCCGACATGCATGTCCGCAACACCATCAGCGCTATCGCATCGTCAAACAGGAAGCCGACTATTGGGCTTGAGATAATTGGTTGTGGAGTTCAGGTTGTATCTCTAACAGTTGACAGGGCTCAACAAAGACCCTGCGCGAGAGCTACGATGCGGCCCTCCCTCTCCGAAGCGCAGGATTGCAAACACGAACGGATCTCAGTCTCCACCTTACTCAATCAATTGGCAACGTCGAAAGAGCTCCATCAACCTCTTTTTACAAAGACTTATTGCCATTCGGCAGTATCTAGTTACAAGCTTACCTGCCGAAGGCGAAGCGAACATGCGCGACACGTGCTAGCCGCACCGATGCCAGGAACCTCAAGTCGCTAACGTTAGCCCATTATCAACCACTTCGCGACTCTAGACTTCATATGGTCAGGCTCAAGCCCTGCCCTGCGCCTCAAACGCAGGGCGTCCATGGCCCAAACCGCGGGGCCGTGTTGATCATCGTTTATCGGCACTGCAGTTCCTCCACGTTCACTAGTCTGAAGCTGTCTTGAAACAATAAACAACACCCCCACATCTTTCTTTAGAACTCCCTCGTTTCGACAGAAAGGGGTATCACCTTCCAAACTAACGGTCCGTTTGCTAATGCGACACCAGAAAACGTTCATCGGAGGGTTAGGCTCTGCAAAGCAGTATCGATGTTGTTCAGCACAATGCAGTACCGGCAGCATTGCATGCATCTCATGACTCTGAAGCTGCTGCGAGTGAGATCCACTACATGATCGCCACGCAGAGTTGGCGAATTGTGGCACAATGATCAACGACCATTAGCAGATGCACCACATCTCGTGAGGTGAATGACCGGGAACTACATCGTAAGCTTGAGCATGACTGGCATGTTCGCTAAAACATGTCACGCTTCAAGCAGGAGCTTTCCACCGGTCACATAGTGGCGTATATCCGTACTCCCAAAACAGTAGTGGTGGGTCTTCCTCACCATTGCTCTAGCGGCCTGTCACATCTATTCCAGCACCTCTCCTCAACGCTTACCCATGGGAATCGGGGTCAGAGGAGACAGCTACTCATACAGTGCTAGATGTAAGCATGAGTCGCGGCTGCTATTCTTGCCGCTTCTCAGAAACATGTTACAGTGTATAAGAAGAAATGTTCATCGCTCTCTTCTTACCATTATCATCTCAGGTCATCACAGTCATTCGCTCTTCGCTTCTCGGCACTTCTCACCTATCCTATCATATTCTTCATCCTACTATACACTCACTCGATAGGACCACTATCTTCTCTTCACACATAATGTATATTCGCAACGTCCTTATCTCTGGCCTTGCGGCTGCCAGCACAGCCCAGGCCTACTCCAACTACACCATTCGGGAAGAAGACTGGACCGTCCCAGCACCAGCGCCAGTACAAGAGAAGCGTACTCTTGCAAAGATCTTCGGCATATTCGACGGCATCTTCGGTGGCGGCGGCAAGGAACCTGCGCAAGAATGCCCTGCTGTCTGGACTCAAATCTCTTCCACCCTCACCCAACAATTCCTAGGGGACGGCCAATGCACAGATGCTGCGCGCGCTGCTATCCGATCTTCATTCCATGACTGCTTCAACGGCGCATGCGACGGTTCTCTCATCCTCGCCAACGAGTGCTCGAACAAAGAGAACCGCGGTATGGAGCGCCTTTGCGGTAACCTTGCCAATGTCGCCTCCCAGACCAAGGTCGGTGTTGCCGATCTGATCCAATTTGCCGCCGCACATGCAGTCAAGACATGTCCTGGAGGACCCACTATTCCCGTCAAGGTTGGCCGCAAGGACTCCAGCGAGGCGAATGCTCTCGGTGTTCTACCTAGTGGTCACGCCAATGCAAAAGACTTAGTCGGGCTCTTTGGTAAGCATACATCTCTAGTCTTCAACATGTTCATAGCTAACAGCTTTCCCAGCGCAAAAAGGCTTCTCACCCTACGACCTCGCCGCTCTCATCGGCGCCCACACCGCTGCCAAACAACGCTTCACCGACCCTTCTAAAGCTGGCTCTGCCCTCGACTCCACTGTCGGCACCTGGGACAACAAATATTACTCCGAGACCATGCGTGGTAGGGCTCCTTTCACACTCCCTTCCGACAAGAGCCTTGCACAGAACCCCCTTACTGCCGGCCCGTTCATCGCCTTTGCCGCCAGCAAGGGTATGTGGGACTCAGCATTCGTAAGCGCAATGGTCAAGATGAGCATGCTCGGTGTTGAGAACAAGGGAGACTTGATCGACTGCACAAGTGCGCTGCCCGGTGGTAGCAAGAAGAGGGATGTCAGGAGCCGCAACCTCTTCGATCGCCTCAAGTGGTAGACCGTGTGGGTAATTTGTACGGTGTGAGCATTTTCGGGCGTTACGATACCTTTTTATTATCTCCTTATGGGCACTTCACGACTCTCTTTGATGGTACATGCAAGTCATGTTTTCTTATTTATACCACATTCTAGCAAAAGGACAGGCGGCGGGTAGTATGACACAGTAGTACGATGTCATTAGTAATTCAAACACTTCACGAATACCCATCACGTTTACCCATCACATTCTCATGCTCGGAAGAAACTGAACAGAACCTTCTGCAGAACGCACCACCGATACAAAGTGCGCGAAGTATAGTAACGACGTTGATGTAGGCGTCTCGGTTTTCTGAAAGCATCCAAAGTGTTCTTCTGCCTCTTTCCAGTATTCAGTAACGCGTCTGACTACAATGATATAACGATACAGTAAGATCATGTATTCATTATCTACACATGCGTTCCTTCGCCTATGTTCAACGTCAATGCCGGCCAAAGCGGCTCAAGCTGCCTCCTTTTTCAACAGGAAATCGAACACGGTGTCCTGAGATAAGCCTTGGTTCTTGACACGGGGCTCAAACGTTAGAATAAACTGTTTGGTGATAACAACAGTACGAATACGACACTTCACGCTTCCTTCTTTCGCAGCTATCTCAATGCTTGGAGCGAGCCTTGGGGGCCTCCTGCACTCTTATCTTCTAGTCGGTCTTGCCCTTCTTCTTGGACGCCCTTTTGTCGCGAAACTCGGCTGCATTGTGCAGCGTCTTGGGCTTCTTGTGATGATGTCCGGAGCGCTGGGACGAAGGCGCTT
The DNA here is from genome assembly GCF_023757985.1 of Alternaria ethzedia. Lineage (NCBI taxonomy): Eukaryota > Fungi > Ascomycota > Dothideomycetes > Pleosporales > Pleosporaceae > Alternaria > Alternaria ethzedia. The sequence goes on along the minus strand of NW_026056194.1, from coordinate 2,523,526 downwards.
CTCGTTTGGCTGCTCGAGGTCGGTCAGAAGCCATGGCGGTGGCAATATCTGGTGACAGCTTGGTGGATCGAGCAATTTCAAAATCGCTATTGTCGCATCTACGAACGAGAGACGGTGAGCAAGAGGCGGTCCAGTTCGTGCGGGCAATGGTGAGCAATGAATTCCAGTCCCAACCAGGCTAGCGCGTCTGCCTGCGTTTGCACTACCCGGGCTCCCTGTATAAGAGTCCTGTCCTCTCCGCCTCCAGCTTCGACCTCAGTCAACCTGCTCCCCATGGCAGTGCTACCTTCTACTTCGCCTTCGTACTGCCTACAGAAGCGGTGGCGCACCGACATACTAACAACTTCTTCCATTCTTTACAAAGCAGCTCTTTCAATTGTTCCCACCTACACTCACACAGCGTCAGGTGTGCCGCATATGACTCTGCGAGGGCAGAACGTCTAGGCTCAAGGGCCTAGGCCTGATGACCCAGAAGCTTGTGTTGCGACCCACCAGCAACACCTACTCGATAGTAGCGATGGTGCCGGGTGATCCTCTTTCTCACGAAAGTGCAGCCCTGGAGAGTGAGCTTCAATCCGAGACGGTCTGTGAAGTGCGGTCCTGGATACGAAACATCCACAACGATACGGAGATCTCGAGATCTAAGTGAGAGCTACTTTGGAGGCTCACATGAACGAAACGAACGGCGGAATCCATCTTTCTTTTTTTTCGTTGGCGTCTCTGCCTTGAGCAGTGCGTTGAAGAAGGAAAGACGCACACGCGAGTGACCAAGACGAGAGCCTCAGTCTTGCGGGCCTTGTTCACGTTACATCGCATGCGATGACGTAATGGCGTGGTTATAGAGAAACCTCCAGGGCTGGGCTGGGCGACAAGACATGCGCCAGTCGCGGAACGGAAGAGAGGGGAACGAAATGAAGGGAACAATTGAGACGCAGCACGCAAGTAGCCCGATGACAAGGCTGCCGACCGCGGACAGATGGGAGCCATGGATAAGTAGGGAACTGAACACAGAAGGCACACATCGCCGAATATGCTCCGCGCTGTGAACAACGTCAGCGCCAGCACATTGAAGAGGAAGGGACGACACACAACTTACCAAAACCACCCCTATCCATCACCCCAACGCGACTGACGCGAATTACCTCATCCCGTTATTCCCCAATGCCAACCTCCCAACTTCCAACATCACATAATCAGAGACGAAGAAACAAAGATGACGACATAATTCCTATAACCCCCCATCGTTCCTTCCCCAGGATATCTAGCCTTCCTTCCTTGTCCACCCATGCTAAGCTATCCCATCATCCAAACATACCATCCGTCACCTTCCTTACAGTAACAGTAACAAACAAAAAATCGACGCCAGCGAACATCACAAGGACGCAAGCGATGCATTAGTAGGTCCCCCCAGATGTATTACAGTACAGGACAAGGAAACAAGCAGAGAGCCATGTGTAAGAGTTAAAAAAAGCTTATAGTTTGCTCAAACGAGGAAAGTGACAAAATAAAGTAGTAAAAAAAAAACAAGGCGATCGGGTATCGAAGTCGAAAATGGGGCTATCGCGAAAATTATTTTCCCAACTGGCTTCCTTCCCCTCCGTTCCTTCCAAGTGTATGGCTTCCCTTGCTACAACAGCGATGATAGTGCAAGCAGCGCCCCCAATACGTGACAACGTGGCGGTATTAACGTAGCTCTCTCAGCCTTCCTCCGGCGGTGGCGTGGGTAGATCTCTTCCCTTTGATTCCGGACTCGGTGGGTGGACGACTGTGACTGGCGTCGTGGGATCTCTTGATTCGTCGCCTTCTTGGTCGGCGGCGCCATCACCGTCGATGATACTTTCGCCTTCTTCGGGTATGGCAGTCGGGCTCAAGATGCCTCCGTCTTCGCTTTTGGCGGAAGCTTGATTGCGTCGGTTTCTCCTTCGTTGTCGTTCCGTGTCCGCGCTCTCTCTTCTCCGCCTGACGGATAGTGATCCATCTTTGTTTAGGCCAGTTCCGGACTGGAGACCTTCCAGCATGGCAGCAGCGCGGTCTGCGATGTCTGCTTCTGCGGTACCGGCGGCAGCTGCAGCTGCAGGACCAGCGGTGCTACTAGCCTCGCTGTCCGCAGTCTCGCTGGTGGGACTGAGCAGTTTGTTCTTCTCGTCCTCACCCTCGGCACCCTCTCCGCCATCTTCCATGTTGACGCCGATCTCTGGGATCTTCTGGCCACTAGCCACGCGTACCTGGTGCCTGTCCTTTAAGCGGGCGCGACGACGGCGATCGCGTTGATCTCTTGCTTCGGGCTTAGCAGCACGTAGCTTCTGGAGTAGGTCGTCCATAGCACCGGTGGATGCGGGTGATTTGGGAGCATCGGAGTCCGAGGAGAGGGCGTTGGGTGAGAGAGGGTTTGCGGTTTGCGCTTGTTTGCGACGCATGGAAATTTCGTTGCGACGATGTTGCTCTTCGAGAGTGGTGTTCTTCTCCTTGGATTTCTACAAGCAAGTTAGCAATTGATCTATAGCGATGTATAACCAAGCCGTGTAAAGCCAGCATCGTGATCACAAGGACAGGGGGTTGGAAATGACTTACTTTCCATTCCTGGACGAAGTTGGCCAACTTCGCAAAGAAATCCCTCCTCGCACTGTCATCGGTCGGATCTTCACCATAAAACGCCATAATATCATCGTAGCTCTTCTGCATGTCCTCCAGGAAGACCTGCATCTGCTCTGCCTTTCTTCTAGCCTCCTTCATGTTCCGCTGTACAACAATGGCGACCTTGTCTTCTGGGTGGAACTTGGTCGGATCGGACAAGTTACCAGAGTCTAGCGACATCTGAACGTTCTTGATGTTGTCGATATACTTCTTGGCATCGGTCTGAAGTTGCTCGACGTTGATCTTCTGGGCTGTTACAACGCCACTGATCTCGTCGGTGAAGCCTTCCCATCCAGAGTATTGGTTGCGGACAATTCTTTCAACGACATCGGCGAATGTGGACTCGTTCTTGTCATCCTTGAGCATACCCAGTCGCCCTAGAGTAGAGAGCTTGAAACCACTGGCTTGTTTGTTGGCATCGTTCATGAAGTTACCAATGTCGAGAATGAGACCCAGAACACTGATCAAGCTTGACGAATCACGCAGGCTCTCAGATACCCTTGAGATTTCCAGCAGCTTGTTGGAAATCTCGTCGTACTCAGTTTCGTACGTGCGAGTCAGCGCAAGCGCCCTCATCCTGCTCTTCCAGTAGTGGTGCAGTTCGTAGGCAGTGAGAAGGTAGATCTGATCCTCTCGTGTGAGTTCGTTCGGGTCCTGTTCGCGCTTGCTCTCGCTAGCATTGGGTCCAGTCCAGTCCTTCGAGTAGGGAGCCATGAGCTTGGCGGTGTTATCGGGAATATCGCAGAAGTCGTTCTTTTGCAAGAACTCCATAGTGACAGGATCGTCCAGAATCTTGTTGTCGCAGTGGATGATCATCCTAACGATATCTTCAACTCCATACGATGAGAACTTGGCCATACTGATCTGGAAGTTGTGCATGAGGTCGCGAGAGATGATCTGCTTCTTGTCGTCCTTCTTGCCAGATTTCTTGCCAATCGCCTTGATCTCCTTTGCCAAGAAGAGCTTCTCGACTTCCTCCAAAACACCCTTCCTTGCCAACTCCTGGTACTTCTCTTCTTTCTCTTCCGAGCTGAGACCGCGAGTGGCCCAGACAGTGGTAGTAGGTTGGTCGACCTTGTCCCAATGCAGGGCCTTGAGCTTCTTCTTCGGTCGCGGTCCAGAAAGAGCAAATTGTTGGGCAGCTCCAAATCCAGGCGCCTTGGGCATGAATCCAGGACGTTTGGCACCTGGCATTGGTGGTGGCGGTGGTGGAGGAGGTGGCATGCTGCCATCTCCAGGCATAGGAGGTGGTGCAGGAATTCCGGGCTTAAAGCCAAGCTTGCCTGGCGGAGGCGGCGGCGGCGGAGGTGGTGGAGGTCCAGCAGTACCGGGCATAGGAGGCGGAGGAGGAATGTTGTTCGAGAATCCAAGGGCACCAGGAGGCGGGGGTGGAGGTGGAGGAATGTTGGCTTTGGGTGCCTCATTATCGCCAGGTGTCTTTGGTGAGTCGGATTCGAGGCTGGGATGCGATGGTCCTGTAGTAACGCCATCCCCTTCGGCATCAGAATCTTCGTATCGCTTGACGTTCGCCGTGATATCCGCCATGAGGGCATTGGCTGTCGAAGTGCTGAGCTTTGGCTTGTGCATCTGGATCAGACGGGGCTTCTCAATGACAGCATCATCATCGTCCATCTCCGACATCTCAGCATCCTCACCAATCTGGCCAGGAAGACCAGGGAGGGGCTTCCTGCGGGGCACTCCACTTTTGGCACGTACTGATCCGAATGAGCTGGCTTCGAGGCCACCATAGCCCTGTTCGGTCATGCCAGGCATGTCGCCCTCCATCTTTTCTCGCAGTTCCCTAAGCTTCTCGCTGGGCTGCATCTGCAGGGACTTGCCCTCCAGTGTTGCTTGTGTCCTGGCTCGTTGCAGTTGGATCTCCAGTCTGTTCATCAGACGTTCGCGGTCCATGATACCCTGCATTTGAGCTGGATCGGTGGTAGCGAGCCCGTCTTTACCAGACTTCTTCGCTGCCGACGCTGCGACGTCCTGAGCATCCCTAAGCATCAAGTACAGTTCTCGCGTCTCCAGTTCGTTGCGTTGCAGCTCTTGTGCTCGTATCCTCTGCATTTCCGCTAGTTCGGCCTTCATGGTCTCTACTTGCCTACCACGGAGCTCGATGATACGTTCTTGTTCCGCAAGTTGTTTCTGCAGCTTGGAGACTAAGCCATCTGCACCCAGCTCCAGCTGCGCTTTCATCTCATCGCGCTCTGCAATAGCCGAGTCTGCTATTTGTCGTGCTTCGACTGCTTCATCGCGAACCTGTCGGGCTTCCGAATCGGTGTACAGCTTGTCAAGCAGAGATTGCACAGTGAAGTTCAGACTCTGCTTGAGGTCCATGTCTGGCAGTCGGCGGTCCATAGCCACGTAGCTCAGCATTTGGTCCACCAATTGGAACATGCGTAATCGATCCTCGCTCTCCGTGTCGCGCATCAACAGCAAGTGTTGCATAGCTGACGTGAAGTAGTCTTGCGCGCGAGTGCCACCAATCTTGCTCATGATAGCATCTGCGATTTGCAGAGGGTCGTTGAGATCCTTGGTTTCGCCTTCGACGCCCTCGACCATGGAGCTGTTCTCCTTCTGAAGGAAATCCTCATAGTCGACAGCTTCGTTGTCCAAGTAGTGCTCGATCTGCTTGTCGATGACATCGTACTGGAAGCCCTCCATCTTGTTGAAGATGCGCTTGATGCCACATGCTGTGAACTGAGCTCGCACGTGCATCCTGAGCTGCAGGTCGCGCTCCGGGGCATCCACAACCATGTTGATCAAGAAGAGTGTCGCAATGGCGTATTCCATGAGCAGGTTCTCTACGCCGATACCTCCACTGCGGACTTCGTCTGAAGCGCCTACCATGGAGCCCATCTTGCCACGGCCGTCGACCGTGACTTCGACGATGCGCATCCATGCATCGAAACGGCTGCTTTCGCCGTATTGCGATTTGAGGTTGTCGAGTGCCTGTAGTACTTTCTCGTGTCCGCTTCCGTTACCCCAGTGGCACAAGAAGGTCAAGACATCTGAGACAAGCTTTCGTGTGTTGAGCCGTGTGGAGATCAAAGAGCCGCACAGCGCCTGAATGATGGACGGATGGTTGAGGGCGTTGTCGGCACCGTACTTGTTGTTCATCAGGGCCTTCAAGCACTTGATGATCTCGTATTCGCGTTCGACGTCGTTCTCTGCCTTTTGCGCCATCACGCTGGGAGGGGGCGCCGGCCCTGTTGTCTTCCTGCGGTTGATCTTGGCCAGCACGTTCGTGAGGGCGATTTGACCCTGCGCTTCGATGAAGCCCCTGACCCAGGCGATGGGCTGTGTTCGTAGACTGATCTCCAAACTCGACATCTGTTTTATAGATATGGAGTTGTCCATGACCTTCTTGACGTACCACTCGGGCGAGCCCTCCTCTTCTGCGCGCATGAGGATGTCTTGGCCACCACCGGCACCGGGGCCGCCGTAGGTTATCCGCTGCGTCTGGCGCTTCTTCTCCTCGTGCTTGAACTCGGCCAGCTTGTCCTGGTAGACGAGGGTCCACTTCTTGTCAATCTTGTAGGCCTCCATCTGCCGCCGCGCCTGCTCTGGTAAGCTCTTCCATCCTCGCTTCACCATGAGGTTCATGAACTCCTTCTCTACGACATGGTCTGGCGGTCGTTGTATGCTGAGTGTGTTCTGGTTGAACGAGGTCTGCGATGCGGAGGGCGAGGAGGAGTTGTAGTGCAGCAGATGGCGGTGCGAGTCGCGGGGGGTGGACACGGCGGTGGGGAGGAGGCTGCCGGCATCGAGGCCTATGGAGGAGATGGTGCTCTGAGATGGGTTCTGCGGGTAGAAGACGTTGCTGCCGCGCGACTTGGAGTCATTGCTGTAGATGCTGGCCTGGTCGGACGAGGTGCGCGTGTTGTTGGAGGAGTCAGTGCCGGCGTAGTATGAGTAGTTGCCGTCCCTGCTGCTCCCGCGCGCGCCCCACTGCTGCATCGAGACGCCGCGGTCGCCTGGGTTGCTCGAGGCGATGGTGGTGCCGAGGGAATGGGGCGGTGGGCGCGGCGGCCCCGGGTTGGAGTAGCCGTTCTGGGGCATTGCGGTGGCGTTGAAGACGGGGTACTGATGGAAGTCGCCGCCGCCCTTGTTGAGGTGGTGCGGCAGCGGTTCGGCGTTCTTGGAGGCGTCGTCTCGCGGGGGGTCGATGGAGGATACGGGGCCAGCTCGCGCGAAGATGCCCTCGGCCGTCATGGACACGGGCCGCTGGTCTATCGAAGCGCCGCCGATGGAGTGTCTGTGTGAGTGTCGTGACGAGAGCGAGCCATGGGAGCTCCCCGGGGGGCTGTCGGTGGACGATGTGGTGGTGTGTTTGGCGTCGCCCGTGTTCTTGTCCTTGTCTTTGTGCAGGCGTCGTCCGAAGAACTTGCCGGCGGAAGATTGCCGACCCTTGCTGTCCATGCCTATAGCGAGAGCCTATGCCCAATGCTCTGCCGCCTTGGGAGCGCGCCGCCCGACGTGTCTGCGTCCCCCTCCTTCGCGGAGCAATGCGTCCCGCCTCGCTGCTACGGCGCAGGTGACGATGCCGCTGCCTCAGCGGGCGTGTGTGGTCCTGAAACGAGCGTGCGGGGCTGCGTGCGGTGAGTCGAAGGTGAGAAGCAATTCCTGGGGCGCCGTCGTGGCAGCAATGCGGCTGCGAGAGAGGGAGTGGGAAGTTGCCGAATACTGTAACTAACTAGCGCCCCCCGTGTGACTGCATGGCAAGTAGACAGGACTGGGACGCGGCCATTTGATCTCCACAGCGCCGATTCACCACGTCTCATAGTTACAGCGCGCCAGGGCTGCTCCGCGTGGATATGCAAGCACGCGAACCACCCGCCATGGCCGCATTGGCTCCGACGTTCTCCTGAGACGTGCGCACGTCCGTGTTGTGGCGCCATCTGCCATCCATGCCCAGACGAACCCCTAGCCGGCCTACGCGACGGCCGTCCTCCCATCGGCCTCGACATCGACAGTAACTATTCCCGGCACATCCAGTACCTCCCGCCTGTCTGTGGCGCAGCAGGCACAGCACCTGCACACTCGCCCGTCGCACCTTCCTCACGCCTGGCGCACTGCGTCTCAACACCACGTCTGCTGTCCACGTACACCACCCACGGCTAGCAGCCCCGGCCTCGCATCAGCCCTAGGCGATCAAAAGGACGCGCTCCGCCAGTTCACGCACCCTCACTAGCACATGCATCCACAGCCATGGCCGGCTTTACCCATTTCCTCAAGGTGAGTGACAGCTGTCACGTACAGGAAGCTTGGGCGGTGAGCGCATAACGCGACCCACCGCGCACACCAACCCCATGTGGAGGCTGACGATGCGCCTCCAGACCATCCTCGTACCACTCTTCCTCGCTGCCCTCCTCTATGTCCTGCTAGTCTTCCTCGTGCTGCCCTTTGTGCGCCGGCACCGCAGCCGTTATAGCCAGTACCTGCCTATGCCCGCGAGCGTGACCGACTTCCCGTCCTCTTGGCGGACGAACCTCTCCGATGCCCTCTACAACCTCTTCGCGCCTTCCGCGTGGGTCAGACAGCGCGCGATTGTGGATGGGAGCGGACAACACGACGACGACTTGTTCGACGACGAGGAGGGAGAGGGCATGGTGGGCTTTGACCCCATCGATGAGAGGAGAAGAGAAGCCCTCGAACAACGCCGCAGCATCATGGAGGAAGAACGGCGGTTAGGACGTGAGCTGGAGGAAGGCTTCAAGGATGACAGTGAAGATGAGCATGAAGACGAGAGGCGGCGGTCCTTGTCACGACATCGATGATTTCTATAATACCCTTCCTCATACAAGAAAACACGAACAACTGCACTGCCGTCTACATCAGCATAAAAGCTGAAGTTATGTAAAGCCCTGAGGTGATGTAGACTTCCAGGAGGTAGGTGTCCGAACTTTTCGTATGAGGTGTTTACATCACTTTGCCTACAATTTGGGACTTTCTCATGCATCACATCATCGGCTGGAGTTGGAGTTGGAGTTCAAGTGGATATATTCATGTACATAGGTAGGCGGAAATACCCATTCGACGCCCAAGCCTAAACAAAGAAATTCGTGCCAAATCGCTCAAAGAAGACAGAAGGCTGCAGAAGGAGACCGTTCCTCTACTTGCGCTGACCGTACGCCTTGGTGGCGTAGTCGCCCTTGTGGACAATAAGGTCCTGTGAAACCAAGTTAGTATGTGTCTCATGCAATTCGTAAGGGAAATAATCTTACCTCCGGGCGATAGTTCTCGCGGCCGGAGAAGTACTCGTCGAGGATAGCCTTGGTGCCGTTGGCGTATCGCTCCTGGGCATCGATCGAGGTACCGGACATGTGAGGAACCATGGCGTTGCCGCCGCCCCATGGGTTCTGGGCGTAGCGGAGCGGGTGGTCCTTGGGGGCGGGCTGAGGGAACCAGACGTCACCACCGTATCCACGGAGGTGGCCGTCCTTGAGAGCCTGGGCAACGTCCTCCTTGACGACGATGGCACCACGGGCGGTGTTAACCAACCATGAGCCCTTCTTCATCTTGGAGATGAGGTCCTTGTTGAAGAGACCGCGGGTCTTCTCGTGGAGCGGGCAGTTGATGGTGACAACGTCACACTGGGCCAACATCTCCTCGAGGTTCTCGACGCGACGGCAGCCAATCTCCTTCTCCTTCTCGGGGGAAAGGGGCTGGTAGTCGAAGTAGAGGAGCTCCTTGCAGTCGAAGGGCTTGAGACGACGGAGCACACGCTCACCGATACGGCCAACAGCGACGGTACCGACAACCTTGTTCTCGAGATCGTACTCGTTCTTGGCGACTTCGGCGACGTTCCACTCTCCCTTGGCGATCTGCTCGTGGGCGGGGACGAAGTTGCGGACAAGGGTCAGGATGGTCATGACGACGTGCTCGGCGACGGAGACGACGTTGGAGCCAGTAACCTCGGCGACGGTGATACCGCCGTTGGTCTTGTTGGCGGCATTGAGGTCGACGTGGTCAGATCCGATACCAGCAGTGACGGCAAGCTTGAGGTTCTTAGCCTTGGCCAGGCGCTCGGCGGTGAGGTAACCGGGGTGGAAGCTGTTGATCGCGATCTGTTAGCTGATGCTGGCTCGGATGGTGTTTGCAGCCTTAGCGCGTCCGGCCGAAGCTTGACGCGTGCATGTGGGGCGCTTAGCGGCATTGCGGGGTAGCTCTGACGTACGGAGTGGTAATGATAACCTCAGCATCAACAAGGTGCTTGTCGAACTCGGAGTTCTCGCCTTCCTTGTTGGAGGTGGTGACGAGCTCGTGGCCTTGCTCCTCGATCCACTTCCTGATGCCTAGCTCGTTCTCGGTAGTTCCGAGCATGCGAGGCTCCTGCTCAGCGTGGACACCACCCTGGTGTTGTTGTTAGACATGACAACGCGCATTGGGAGTACCATGGACACTTACATCGTAGAGGACGAGAAGAACTTTGCCCTGTTGTGAAGCCGTCGCGGTCAGCGTTCTGAAAGCATTCGGTTGGCGGAGCGACGAAGTTAATCGAGGTCCGACGCGTGCGCTGAGGAGGGAGGAGGCAGGGCGCGCAAGGCGAGAAGCAGATCGGAGAAATACCATTTTGACTTATTGAACTGACAAGAGAACAATTGAGGCTCCGAGGGAGAGATATATAGTAGAAGCCGGCAAAGGTACAACGAATGGTACGTATTCCTGACGCAAGGTATGTCAGCCTATCGTCCCGGCAGGGGGGAAGTGAGGGGTGCGTGGGTCGGTATACCTCTTGCGGGCCGAAGTGACGTCGATGTATGGTAGAGAAGTTAAATGGAAGACCGGATGCTACACTGGACAATGTTGGTGTTGTGAGAGCAATTGAGGGGTTCGTGAGGGGGCTTTTATATACCGCCGAGCAGCCGCACGATCTTCTCACTACTTTCAGCCTCTGATCCCTGGGTCACCAGGCAGACGAGGTCGGTCATCCCCACTTGGTGATGCGACATTCCCACACAGACAAGTGGTCGCTGCGGGTGTGACGGTCGTGTTTGGAATTACTTCGCATCGCTGATAGTGCGGGGTCGCGTCCAATGGCGCGAATCAGCTCACAGACGCGCCAGGGGAGCTCTACCAGCTGCTTACCCGTTTGATACTCACGAAGCTTCGCCGAGAAGCCCGTAGCGTAGTCTGTGGGCGTGGGTCAACACGGTAGCTCCAGTAGCGCGTGGTCGTTTGACCCGATCGAGCAAGAATGTACGTAAATCGAGGCCTGGGAGTGGCACTTCACTGGCGTACGCTAAAGCTCCATATGGAGAGCTCCCGAATAGCTTCAATTCGGCATTGTGGAAGGATCAATATGGTTTACGGAGCTGGTATTGTGACTCTCAGAGGCCCGAAGGTCGTGATGATGTGTTGTTCGAATGGCTGTCCACAGGGCTTTCGCTGGGTTCTAGCTTCCAATGCGACCACAGGAAAATGCATCTTGCGTAGAGAGAACTGTGGGCTCGGACGACACACCCACAGCATCTCTGGAAGGTCGTGCCCGTGCTAGCGATGGCAAATCCAAGGAAAGTGGGCTTGCGTCCGAGCAATCTAGATGCCGCTTTGTACTTTGTCCGCGGCAGCACAGGAAATGCGGAGCTGCAGCGGTTCAAGCTCGCAGTCTGCGGATGCGAGATGTCGCCGTTGCGTCTGACAAAACTCGCGGGAAGCCAGGGCGACGGTCGGCGCAGGGGGTTTGTCTCGGTTTAGACGGCGGCAGGCTGGAGATTGTTCTTATCTTTCGGCCGAAGCTCGCTCGGAAGGTGCGCGCGCGCCAAATTCGCGTTTCGGTAGTTCCAGCTTCCAGCTTCCAGCTTCCAGGTACCCCACCACATCCACAGAATGACACTACGCATCCCTTCTCCCGATGTAGCTGAGGGACCCGATGGTGTCATTGTGTCGTCTCGCCGACATCTCATGGAGTTAAGTTCCGTGATTGAAAAGACTTAGTTATCCGGTCCTGCTCTTGCCTATCGTCGTGTTGATCACACAACTTCTCCGGCAGCTCCGTCTCCTCTCGATCACTTTCATCACAGCTGAAGATCAAGTCATCACCTCTCCGTGTCACAAGATCGGCGTTTGCTTTCATCAAAGCCCTCCTGTCGTCCAATAGGCCGTCTAGAACTCTCACATTGCCACCTCATACAAGGGAAAAACTGAACAGGTTTGCAGCCTACATTAACATGGAAACCTGCCAAAGTAGATGCCCCAACGCCGATGTAGGCTCCAGACCTGTTCAGACTTTCCATAGGTTAACGATCGTGGCGGTTGTGAGGTGGGCGCTGGATAGGCAATGATGCCGCAACACCATCCCAAGGTCAGACGATCTGTGGAAGAGCTTATGGTAACTCTCGGTGCACTATATTGATCGTTGATCTGGCTTCAACATATGAGCAGTCCTAAACAATTCTCAATTGACTGGCGACAGCACTTCAAAACACGTCAAGTAGCGGCGCACAGAAACCGCAACGGAATGGAAGATGCGCTTCATCACAATATCTCAGTTTGCTGATTTTGAACTGTTTTATCACTCGGTAATTCTATCGGCTTGTTCCTTTGCCCAAGACGCGTGCGAGCCATAAAGGAAGTGAAGGTGAGTGCGAATAAGCCCAGGTTCCAGTCGCGACCCAGAGGGCAGTCGCGACCCCCTCTCAACCACCGTCTTTGCTTCCATCTTCTGAACCCGACACTTTCCAATCGGGCGCGAATTGAGGTTGTTGTTGTTCTACCACGGTCTCAAAGAAGGCGAAGTCTTCACGCTGGCTATCCCACGGAAGCGCACGTCTGAAGGTGATTGATCACTAACCTGATCGTAAGAATTGTTTACTGACGTTAACACAGGCGCTGTCACAATGTCGAAAAGCGGAGGCAACGCAGAGGTCGTTGCAAAAAGAGGCGATGTCATACTCCAATCGGGCCAAGACGGGGTCGGAGAAGGAGTTCGCAACATCCTCGTCTCGTCCGTGGTGCTCGGCCTCGCTTCACCAGTCTTTGCGGCTATGTTCGACGGCCGCTTCTCTGAGGGCCAGAATCTTTCGCCGGCTTCACCACGCACTGTCCCGCTTCCAGATGACGATCCTGAGTCCATCATCATGATCTGTAAGATCGCACACATGCAGACTTCGGAACTTCCCCTCAAGCTCGCCGCCACCGTCTTGTCCAAAATTGCGCTTTGTTGTAACAAATACGATTGCGCGAATGTGGTTCGTTCATGGGCTATCATCTGGATTGGCGCCCTTCTCGAAGATCTCGAAGCTGCAGATTTCGAAAAGATGCTTCTTGCCACACATCTCCTCGAGTTGCCGAGAGAGTTCTTCAGAGTCTCTCAGAGATTGGTCCGCGACCCTACCGCGATCCTCAGCGTCACAAAAGCCACAGATGGTCACGAGTTCCTACCTTTGGAGGTGTTCGAATACCTACTACTTCGTCAAATTTCATATCAGAGGCGAATTACCACGGCATTCGCTTCGATCGTTACGGGACTCGAGTTTTGTGCTGCTTCAAAGCAGGCCTTGGGTACTTTTATCTTCGGTCTCAGGCGGAATGATCTTTGGCCCGTCAATCAGTGCTCGGTCTTGGTCATCAAGTCCAAGCTTAGAGCCGTACCTGAGTCACCTCCTCTTTATGCGAGTTGCACAACCCCGAACTGTGCTTGCAAGTCTGTTGCTCGATACACTAAGGCTACGCTTATAGCCGAGCTCGACAAGATTTATGATGCGGTGGATGGCATTTGCTTAGACTGCGTTCGTCAAAAGGTACTCGGAGAGCAAAAGCGGGAGTGTCGCGTGCCCCATGCGATGAGAGAAGCAACAGTCTACCCTTGATCGCCTTACAGATTTTACATCAAGGCACGCATATTCTTACCATAAAGTCTGGAAACAGTATGGCGTTCTCCAAAGTACTCTACATCTTTTCTCTCGCAAGATTTCGAGACGCAGGATCCCATGGAGCCCTATTTTTCACCAAGATTAGGCCCGAAGATAGAAGCTCTATCAAGCCGGTTCTAGCTAGGCTTATCCTCCTTGTAGCTCTGCGTGGACATTAGATTCCTCCCAGGTAGAGTGCAATAAGCTTTCCAAATGAACAAGACTTTCTCAATGTGACACTATTCGAATTCTTTATCCAAAGTCACACAGTTTTCTAAGGAGCTCTGCGGCGCACCTCGCGAATATCCGCACTCATTAAACTCGGTACATCTCCCAACGCCATGCCGCAAGGTTCTTTGGCTCTAAACACCACCCCATTCAAGGGAAAAAACGAACACCCTGGGGCCTACATCAAGATAAAAACGTGCAAAGCAGGTGGCCTGACAGCGACGTAGGCTCCAGGGTGTTTAGTGTTTCCCTAGTATGATGTGACACTTACATCTTAGCCTTCGGCTCGAGAGCAACCTTATTGCGTGTCCCTATAGCTAAAGAGCTCGTTACTGTTGCCGCCCACGTACGATATTCTACCCACCACACTTAATCCTTATCTCACATGCAGTGCCCTAATTTTACCTATATCAATGACGTACAGATTCGTACACCTCTCTATCACTAAGCGGAAGGCGCAGTGATGGTGATGCATTGTTGAAAAGGACACCGACATGGTACCATGTTCATTAGGTGACGGATTGGCTGGCAAAACGGCTGTAGTCCTACATGATATGGCTGACATGGTGGCGCCCTGGAACGAAAAGATGTTCTTGTTGATAAGAATTTAGGCGCCAAACGCATCATATGCGCTGCTTTTAAGACCCGTCCGCCAGTATCGTGAACTCGTAGTTTAGCCTAGTTAGTCGCCAAGATCCAGATGCAGTCGGTAGAACTAGCTTTGATCATCCCAGGAGAAGGCGCTATTCCGGACTTCGTGAGTGATGCGTAATGCTGCCGAAAGCGCTAAGCTGGGTTCAGCAGAGATGATGCGCGAGCTTGTGGGTATCTTGCGGGAGATCGACAGGAGTGGCCAGCATTCGCCATTATGATCCCGGACTTCGGTGTCGTGATGTAGGGAAGAACTGGTTCGGGTTTTGAGGGTCTTCGGAGGGGTCCAACTGGGCCGCTCGCGGGGTCGGGATCGCCGTTGTCTGATTTTCTCTTGTCCAGCTGTTGCCAATTTTTGTATGAGATGCGGTCGAACGCGATTCGTACTCATCTTCAAACCATGAAGTGGCATCGGTCATAGATGATGGAACGGGTAGGACACGAACTTCAGCTGTTCGCCATACCTCGCTTGCGCGCGACATCCAAGTCCGAGCTCGACTGGCGCCTCGGCAACTCTCGCCGCTTCCCAAATGTCCCTCCGCTGACATCTCCGTCCGCTCTCCAACAGCCTGCGCTTACAGATCTCTGACATATCTGCTTTGGCATTTCTGGCTAAACGAAACAAGCTCCAAGTCCGCCGACGCCTGATCCTTCGATCCCTCATCTCTCTGCCTGCCAACGATTCGCCATGTTCCTTGTGATTGGGCACGGGGTGCGTCCACCTTGGTAAACCCGTGCATATCTGTATCATTCCTCAGCTCTTAGCATGATGTCCTATACGCGCGACATTCGTCCCGATGCTATTAAGGCCCAACGTTCGATATTAAGTACAAGGTCACGCCGTATGTTATGCGATTATTTCCTTCTCGCCTATTCGCCAACGTCGAAGTATCTAGACTTCGTTTTCCTCAAATTGGGAAGCGAGCTTGTCTACCGTCATCACGAGGAGGGGATCCGAAATTGGTTTCCTGGGGAAATTAATCTATCCCGCAGCATTCTTGGGGTAGGTTTCGCAAGGGCGTGTCTCTTCCCCACCAAAGAGCCTAGTGCTTGCTCCTAGAGAGACGGCGCGAGGGGTTTGTCAGGCACGCTCCTTGTTGTATAGCGTGGCACGGTACGCCTGAGCTGTGTTACGGTCGATCAATATAAAGAGCCTGGATACTTGCTTCCCCCAGAGGAGAATTCATTTCGCTACGACACTGCCGACCGAACCTTGGAAAGCTTGCATCCTCGTCTCTCTCCTCTCGGAACCCAAACCAACGCTTGCGCATCATGTTTGCCAACATCCCCACCACGCTTCTCCTCATCGTTACCTCGCTCGCTCTACCTACATACGCTGGCATTCAACAAACAGACTTCAGCGGCATTGGTCACATCTACGTCTTGGCATCCGACAATTGGGGCACCGCAACCCCAGAGTCGAGTGTAGGATGCCTGGATGCGCATGGCAAATTCGTCCATGACAGTGGGAGCGGGAAAGAATGCGGGATATTCGAGCGCATGGATGACTACCCTTATACTCTTAGCACTCACAATGGCAACTGCACATTCCAAGACGCTAGTCAAGAAGAGAACGTCGACAGTCACTACGGGCAAGGCGATTATGCGTGGACGTGTACGGAGCGCAACGTTGACATTTACGACGAGCTATACACTATAGTAAGTATCGTTCCCAGCTTAATTCGCCAGAAGACACTGCTAATGCACACGTAGACCGGATTCCCGTACGTCTTCCTCTGCTTCGGAGACGTAGCATGCTATTACGATGCTAAGCGTACCCCTACTATCAACGAATCTCTTCCACTATGGCAGTTCCGTTGGGGATCGCAGCAGACCGGCATCACGCCGGGACATGTCATGCTGCAACTCATGTGGAAGAAGCTTGGTGATACACCAAAGAGAGAGCAAATGAGCGAGATACCAGGCCCAAGAATTCAGCTTAGTGAGGGCATGCAGATACCGCTGATGGGTCAGAAGTCAAAGGCGTAGAGGTGTTGAGACCATGCAATTGGGAAGAAGCGCAACGCGTCGGAGTACTGAGCTATGATATCCATTTTTCCATTGATGAAGGGGCGGGCGGTCTTGGATATGTTTCATCTAGTGTGAAGCAACGTTGCAATTGCCCATGAGTATGGGTCGTACCGCACATGCAGTTAATTTGACGCGCGATGCCAGCTTGCATGCGCAAAGCAATCTCGGAGCAGTATTGTTTCAGATCATCACACGGCATAGCTGTCATTAAATCCTTCTGCGCCGCCGTAACACCGTGAAGCATGGGTCAAAGACTTAATAGATAAAGATGGGATTGCTGTCGACATCTGAAATCACAAGCTATTGGTCCATAGTTGCTGTCAAGTTTATGCAAAAAAGAGCCCGCAGAGATAAGCCATCACCATCAATAGATCAATTTCACCGTTGTTATAGATCTAACGGATCCAACGGTGGTATTATTAAACCGGGGCCGAGATAGCAGTCAACGGAAGCAAGATTTACTACTGAACGTCAGTGCATGATTGGTGTGATCGAAGATAATGCGAGTACATACTTGACCTAGCACGTAGTTGTTGGGAACGTGAGGAGTAGTCTCGACCCTGACAGTGCTCGAAGACTCGCAGGTATTGAGATGTACATGCTGGCACTTGTACGAGCCGTATGTGCCAGTCAGTGGTAGGGGAAGCTTGTGGACGTCGCCACAACCGACGGTGAAGGCAGCATCCTCGTCCGACATTGAGCCACCACAGTCCTTGTTCTTTTGGTTGTTAGTTCATAGGGCCGATCTCCATCCTGTTTCGAATACGTACCTTCCAAAAGTTGCACTCGATGGACTCGACGCAGATCATGATTGACATGATGTCGTCGTTGTTGCTACAACACGTCAATGACTGCGATGCAAGAGTGATAAGATTACGTACAGTGGAATACACCTAGGGCTCTGCTTGTCCATGAGGAGAAACGTAGGCGCGGACGAGAACTCTGCTTGAGAGTACACGGCGCCGACATCGCGGACGTCGTCGTTGTTGATCATGCCGATGTGCGGACTGGGAGCCGCAAACGCCATGCCGACGACGACGAGGAGAATAGAGAGAAAGTGCTGATAGTACATGACTTCGATAGATATTTTGTCTTTTGTATTTATAGTTGGTGAGAAGTTTTACAGTTTAAGAGCGCGGCAGTAGAGGGAATAAGTTGAGGGTGGAAGTGTGGAGAGGAAAACTCTCGGGGGAGGTAACCGCTGCCATTTATGTTCCGCTGGCACGAGACAAACACTGACCAGCCTGGCGATTGGCGACACGATCGATTGCCACCTTTGGAAGGCGCAAGGGGGAAGGCGAAAAGATTCCGCCCTTTCCTTCCCGAATTCTCGGTGTAGCTCCGCGGTAGTCGCAGAGCGCTCCAAAAGATCATTCTCTCTGTGCTCAGACCCACGATGCTGAAATACTGGTGAGGTTGAAAGGGAACTGCGATGCAAAGAAGCCATAAATGTGTGAGTCTTCAAGCGTTCCTGCCTGTTCCACGCCCGACCATACGCTCTTCTTTGTTCCAACATTTACTTAACCTCACCAACATGAGAAGATCTTCAGTCATGCATTGAGGGACAGCAGGGTCTCATACGAGCTTTTGCATAGTCTTCTTTCGCTACGCTACCGCCTCTGTGGAAGCGTTACCGAACATGCGATTGCCCAGCTTGCCTCGTCCCGCATCTGACACTCAAGCTGATTGACAGGGTAATATATAACTCGCTGGTGGTCATGCTCACTTTCGGCTAGAGTGGGAAACAGTCAAAACCTTTGTCGTCGACAGTGACGCTTATGCTCTTGGTTGAAGATGACGATGGAAGTTTAAGCTGAGTACGACTAGTGCTAAAACAAGTACTCGTAGTTCTCTTTCAACTGCGATACTACGCCGTGGTATACGTCTCGCTGGAACTGAATGTCATCCAGACTATTAGCTCTTCGATCGAAATCACAGCGGATGCATCGCCGAACGGCATCGCCATATCTGCGACCAGCTTCGCTGTATAGATCGTCTACAAGTCGATTCGCGGTATTCCATTCAGTCAGAATATCGACTTGTCGTACACCGGTATCGAAAGGCCCATCCTCATCCTTCCAAAGTTCTTGAAGAGGCTTGCCATACCAGAGCTCTATCAACGCGACACCAAGCGCGTACAAAGGCTGATTACGGATGATGTGATTCATTGACTTGGGCATTCCAGCTTCCGCAGGTGGTGTGGTACGACTGAAGTCCCATGACACAAAAGGCTGGTCGTACATGGTCATTCCGGGTCGCTTCACGAAGAAGATACTGTCTTTACCCCAGCACTGATCAAGCCATGGGGTTTCATGAAGCTGCAAAACACTCGAAGCAAGTGTGACTGCCAATTTCAAGCGATCGCGACGAGCGAAATCTGTGTCGTTCAAGCTCATGTGTAGCGAAGAAATCGACCATGTATCAGGGTCGAGAGGCATCTGTTTCGTTGGGTAAATGTGCACACCATACTTTTGCTTCGCGATCTCGCTAGCAAGCAAAGAAAAGCAAACTTCGCGTTGTGGTTTCTGGAGCTCCGAAATTGCAGCACACAAGTCTTTTATGGGCTGCATGTTCGGGCGTGCTTCCAATGCTGCCTGCACAGCCTTTTGCATATTCTGCGCTGCAAACCGAACACCTCTAGTCTGTTGGACATGCGGTGTAGTGTCTGGAATAGGATCGACTCGTACATCCGCCTCCTCCCAGGACCAAGCACCAACCTGTCTTGATTGCTCAGTTGCATGATCCCTGTCGTAATGGAAAAGAACGTGGAATGGGTCACGCATCATATGCGCATCATCGTCCTCATCCTCATCACTCGATACGGCCTCGATGCGTGTCTCCAAGCGCAGACTGACGGTATGGTGCGCCGAGCATGGGCAATTCCAACCTGCCTTCAGCGCGGAGTGGAAGCTATCTGCTCTCTCGTTGATCATGCCGAAATTCGGGACTGACAGGCGATCCGGTGTGTGGGTCTCGATGTACGTCGTCTGATTCGTCAAGCGATCGAGGGCCAGATTCGCGCGTCGTAACCGTTCCATCAATTCCGTGTAGTCCGATTTCTTCAGGCTGAACTTCAAACGCTCGTAGTGCTCCTTGAATGCATTTTTCTCGGAAAATGGAGGCCTTCCGGCATCGTCCAATTTCAATCGCTCTTTGAACTTCTCAGCTATGATCACCATCTGGTGGATGCTTGCCATGTACGGGTCATAGCTCGCTCTTAGCCTCGCGCGAAGCTTTCGATCGAACTTCTCCTCTTTCCATCGTGCGCCTCGTGGATCGTTCAGAAACCCAACCATCTCTTTAGGGGTGACTATCCCGAATAACAGTATATTGATGCTGTTGATGCACATAGCAGTCTCGACCTTCAGCTCATTTAGAATCTCGTTGACACCCCTCTTGTACCTCCAGTATCGTTTTGTCACACTGATTCCTTCGGCATAGAATTGCAAACCCGCAAGTATCAAGGGTATAGCGCCCAGCACAAGACCGGCGGCCTCGATACCCGTCGCCATCGAATGGAAG
The DNA here is from genome assembly GCF_023757985.1 of Alternaria ethzedia. Lineage (NCBI taxonomy): Eukaryota > Fungi > Ascomycota > Dothideomycetes > Pleosporales > Pleosporaceae > Alternaria > Alternaria ethzedia. Next base: position 2,503,601 of record NW_026056194.1, on the reverse strand, counting down.
TTGAATTAGGTCCGCTATGGTGTACGACGTTCGATGTAAGGTACACTCGGTGGTATTGGGGTAGAGAAGAGAGCCGAATGAGCGAACGAAAACGCGAGTTTAGGTCTGATGATGAGCATCGACGACTGAGCGATGTGTGTTGAGGGATGTGGTGCAGGTAGCACGAAGCGGGGTCGCGGGGTTCCTGGTGAGGCACGGGCAGGCTGCAGAGTACTCCTCGGAAAGACATCGACGCCTCCTCTTCACATTTTACATACAGAAAGCATACGTTCCTTCCACCTGGCATCATGAGCTTGACGACAGTGACGCCAGTTGATGTTGTCATCGCGACGAGAGTCGATCATCTCGCGCAAGACTTTGTGGGCCTTGCTGATGCATTGGAAGCGGATACTCATTTCGCTGCCCAAGTTCCTCCAGCAGTGATCGTAGACGAATTCTCTCGATTCAAGTTGTGGGCAGGAAACATCGCAGCGCATCGCAAGGGCCGTCGTAGCTTGGAGTACAGGTAAATTCCAATCCCTTGTTGATTGACTTTGCTCATAGCACACGGCTAATGCACACCGTGTAGACTTCGAGATGCCATTCATCTCAAATCGGAGACTCATGGCCAGCTTGATGCCCTGTCCGATGCTTTGCGAGACGGTGTGTATTAGCACTATCTACGACTTGTGGCATGGACTGACGCTGATAGCACTCTCGATTGTCAAGCACGAGTCAGTACCTTGGGACGAGTTATCGGCTTCCGACAGTGACTCGGCCAACTCCGATGGAGAAAGCTCAGATACTGACCTCGAAGAGAGAACAGAGCTTCTTCAGCTCGTGGCAGGCATCAAGTCTGTGATCACCTCACTCTTCCGCCTCTCAATAGCCATACGCAACCCGGCACCTAACAGTCAGTCAACGAGCACCATCAGCATCGATAAATCCTTCTATGAGCAACACGATATACAACATGTCGCAGAGAAGTTTCGAGATGCGCCACGCTACCTTATTGAGAGGTTGGGACGCGCTTTGTCTGCGCGAAGACAGTATCTGAGTTACCGAGAAGAGCATCATCAAAAGCTCAGTAAGAACATCGAAAAGCTGGGCTTTGAGAAAGCGACGACAGAATTTACAACAAATAGTACTGAAGCAACACGCGTAAAGCAAGTATCAGGTCTCGAAGTGCTCGATGAGGGAGATGATGTGGCATCGCAGACATCTTACGCTACTTCTCACAAAGCCGCCATTAGAGTTCCGACGTTGCCCAAAGGAGCTCGCGATAAAGATTTCTTCGAATGTCCTCTCTGCTTTCTTCTGGTATCAATCCACACAGTAGCTGAGTGGAAGTAAGTACGTATCACGACTTGAACTACACATTGCTAATTCGGGCAGACAACACGTGTTTCGAGACTTACACCCGTACTGTTGCACCTACGAACATTGTACCATCGCTGATCGACTCTACGACTCTCGCAAAGCGTGGTTTGCACACGAACTTGAAGCCCATCGGATTGAGTGGCAATGCATAGACGAATGCGGCTGTACTTTTGAAACTGAGTCCGGCTTTGAGAGTCATGTACGAAAGCATCATTCAGACTTGGCCGCCTCAAGCATGCTCTCCGCGTTGAAGCGTACTTCAATCAAACATGCGACCCTCAATGTAAAGACGGAGTGCATGCTGTGTGGTCAGCAGATGACATTGCGGGCCTTGCAAAAGCATCTGGGCCGCCACCAACAACAGTTAGCGCTCTTCGCTCTCCCAGCAAATTCCGGTGATGACGAGGATGATGAACAAGATCTTCAGGAAGATGTTCAGGGAGACGATAACAGCGATCCCAGTTCAAAGAGCGCTGCTGAAGATGGTGACGTGGACCTCTCAGACGCGAGTGAGCTTGAGCAGATCCGCCCTCCGTTGGCTACTGAGCTTGACATGGAGCCTACTCTTAGAGAGTATCTGGACGTCGCCGCGGAGGAGAAGTTACGGTCATATGATACGAACGCAGAACCATCGACAAAATTCGACAAGACCGTTCGCGAAAACAGCTCTAAACCTGTCAATCTCGGGGAAATACCCTCAATGATATTGGACCCGCCGCCGTCAATTCCACATCAAGAGATCGCAGAGCCTCACATTGCGGACCTGGAATCTAATCTGGAGAAAATGGAAGATACAGTAGCGTCCACAGAAGTGAAGAATGCAGAATTGGAAGAACGTTTAAGAGCCTATAACGAAAGTCTTGCCGGATTGAGACCAGCCCCCAGGAGAGACCACACAACTCAAGGTTATCACACTGGAAGTAGCCTGGGTGTAGATAAGGAGGTAAACCGACCACCGCTAATAGAAACCACTAGAGAGATGAACCTACCAGAAGAAGAGCGCCTTGACCGTATTGAACCTCTTGTCTCCATGTTGACTTCGAGGACGTCCGATCTCACTGGATCCGCTGCGGAATCCGACCGAAGTATCCATGCAGACAAGCCGGTTGATGAAAATCAACTCCCACACGCTACCGAATACGACCAAGCTAGGGACCTGGACGGTGGTCCATTCGCGAATGATGACTTTCCCAATGACGGGTCACTCAAGGCCTTTGGGCCAGATTTCAGTGACGGCAGTGACGGGCTCTTGTTATCGCCGCAATCCCAACAGCCTAGTATCCGACATACAGATGCAGCAGTGGTGATTCCGGAGGCGAAACGCCATGCAACTCCGCGGCCCTTACCACCTCCACATAGTCCGCCACTCATACCACCTCCACGTTACCTTTCTGAGGGAGAGATCCGAAAGTGGTCACTAGAGGATATTATGGCGAATGTTCAAGTCGAACAGATGAGGAAGGAACAGCTGGCTGTAACAAGGGAAGATGCATTTAAGAACGAACCGGCCGTCGAGAGCTCTCATGCCTCCAGTGTCGATCCGAAAACATCAGTCGGAACATCCGAAAGTACGCGAGTATTGCCCACAGGGTCGGGTCCGACATTGCCTTCGTCTCAGGCTGACAGGCGCCAGCCTGAAGACCGCTCGCGTCGTTCGAGACGAGAATCACGGGTCCCAAGGGATTGTTATGATGATCGTATTGTTGAAGTACCGCGACCACTAAGACGTAGGGCGTATTCATCAAACCACTATAAGTCGGACCAATCCGGAGAGGAGAGGAAAGATAACGCACCGAAGCAGAGCGGTGATGCCAACAGGACAGGCACCGCGCCCACCGTTACCAGTGACGGTCACAAGGAGATTCGCTTGAAAGTTGATCCGAATGCCCCGCTCAGTCTGCAATTCAACGGCGACATGGAGGGCCGTACAATGCAACTTGTTCCGACCGAGGACGGCATGGCAGAACTCGTCATTACCGGAGGCCGCGATGATGAGAGCACATACTACAACCCTCGTGAGTCAGATATGGGAGATGGACAGGCTTTAATATCAAGGGAACAGCTGGAGGCTCTAATACAAGGACAACCTCGGGGACAACTCCGACCACGTCGTGAGCCGCGAGTGGTCGTGGACCGTACCGATCGAGAGGTGGAGGCTCGACCACGGAGGCCATCTCGACCTCGGCGTGAAACGCGAGTGAACCCGGCCAGTACCGATCGAGGGGAAGGCAAGTCTTCAGTGGAAGAAGAGGGCCATGCTCGTTCATCTGAATGAATCCCCACGAATGGCAAGTCCACGTCTAGCGAGCTGGGAAGAAAAGTCAGGAGGTACTCGAAGAATACGATGCCGTTAAGCTCTCTTGAGATATACAACTCACTTCATCTGTATGACCACCCGCTCACTCCACTCCATGCAATAGCGGAAGTTTATTGATACTGAGAAACTTCCAGGGTGCGCGAATATGTGATAGGGTACTGCCACCTTCAGTACGAACCGTACCTGGCCGAAAAGGGCCAATCAGGCTAGTGTGGGGACATGACGTCAGCCAGGAAACCCCATTACGACAACATCTCCCACCTCTTCCTTCACGCCATCAACACGAAGATCATCATTGTGTCATCTTCGTACTTGACGCCGAATTTCTCGAGAGAGCCTCGCTATGGAGCAAATGTAGTCGCGCGTCAAACAGCGACCAAACTCGGTTTCCGGCGCATTTTTCTCATTCTCCAATCATCTTTTCATGTCAAATACTTTCACTGCGTAATTCTATCTACCTATGCTTGTTCTTTGTCACTTTGCGTCCATGTTCACGAGAAACGCGGGTCCAACAAGTGACCTGGTCCGCTTCGCTGCTGGTGCGCAATTGTGAGTACAATGGTGATGGTTTGTCGTCACGCGAAGCTCAACTTGCGAGCCGCAAGTCATGTCTCAGTCGCTATGTAGCTAGATGTATATGGACGTGAACACGATCGCAATAAGTGCACCAGTTTCACGACCGCGCGCTTCCTTCTTTAAGTCATGTACGCGCTGTCTCCCTTCCTCAGATCAAGGCCTCGCGCTCACTCTTAGCTCAGTCTTCTATGTTCAGCGGTGTTGATGATTTGGAAATACTCAACTTACCCCGCCTTTTGCCATTCTCACCATCTCCGGTCCAAAGACTGATGAATCAGCGGTCTCGTCATCTGAATGTCACCGTGTTGTTTCTTCCTCGATCGACGGCGTAAAGCAATCGTGTCAATGAAAAAAAGGTGTTCTGCGTTTCCCTCCCGGTTATGTTGAATGCCGGACGTTGGGGTAAGGGTAGAACGGGCGCTGGTTTTCGACCGTCCTCAAAGGCACCAGCGAGCCTCCAAGTAGACCTCTAGAGATCTCCGTATCGTCTCCGTCGCTCACCATCGTTCGTAGATCAACTCGCACTGGCGAAACTGTTGAAAGCTTCTGTGGCTTGGCCTGGGGTCCCCTCCACACAAGTTGAGCCTTTTGGTGGCTATTATGCCGACTCGACGCTTCCACCCGGTGAGCGAAGTGATGTGGCTGGAGGGTATCTCCAGGCGGCTATTGCACGTTTAGTAGAACAGATGGGTTGGTGGATCACTTACGATGTAGCGCGATCGGGAGGCGCGGTCGAGTAGAGGGTGAGCAGAGGGGTGAGTAGAGGGGTGAGTAGAGGGGTGAGTAGAGGGATGAGTAGAGGGATGAGTAGAGGAATGAGTAGAGAGTGAGTAGAGGGTGAGTAGAGGGTTGAGTAGAGGGTTGAGGAGTGCGGTTGATCTTGGGAACGCGAAGCGGTAGAAAGTAAAGAGAGGAAATGGGTGAGACAAGCGGTATTTGTAGCGGGTGTGTGGGCGACTGTGCGCGTTAGCGCGCCTTGAGTGGGTGACGCAATATTGCAAACGGTCGCGGTGTTGACACCGTCTTAGATCTCTCTCTCACTTGATCTCTCTTACCTCCCCCTCACCTTCCTCTCACCTCCCGACTTCTTGGATCAATTTGGCGACTGTCGCTCGGGTCGACAGAGATCACTGGCAAGATGACATCGAATGACGATCTCGCTCCATTGGAGCCCCTTCACACGTCCATTGGACTTGGAGAAGAGAAACCCGCATCCGGAGGAGTCAAGCGCGACAGCGCAGAGCCCGACACTACAGCGAACAAGGACATAGCGAGTCCGGGTCAAGTTCCGTCAAAGCGTCCTCGCTCCCGCTCTTCATCGCAGTCAGAGGATGCGGTATCAAAGAAACCGAAACTGAACGATCCCGCGCCTATTACTACACCCATCCCCGCGCCTGTAGCTATACCAGCCCCTGCAACGTCGGCCAATGGGCGTCAAGGCCTACTCAAGCTCCCCGTAGAGTTACTAGACAATGTTATGGAGCATGTAAGTAAAGAACTTGAGTTTCCAGATGCTTGAGCGAAACGCAGAGGAGCACTGCTAACTGATACAGCTATACCATGAAAAGAAGGGTAGACAATTCCTGTACGACGTCACTCAGGTCTGCAAATATCTTCAAGCTCCCGCTGCTCGCCCTCTCTACCAACATGTCGCCATCAACATCGACCAAAGCCCGTGTCAGGACGCTAGCTTCATGGCGGATACCTATCTGCCATGTACCCTGGACCAGATGAAACTTCACCAGACGCGAACACTGACGCTCTCTGCTTCGAACGATGAGGAAGTCGGATATATTCTGGCTGAGTTTCTCATGGAGCTCCGTGACGTACCGCTGAAGGAGCTTCGGCTTACTGACGTCTCCCTCACTCGCAAGGTCGATACCTATCTCCAGATGCTATTCGATGCCGACCAAATGCCACTGAAGGACAACCTCAAAGAGCTGTATCTTCCATAGGCATGTGAATCTATCCCGCAGCCACACCGTATGATGGACTCTTCAGTCAACTACACATTCCAGCCTACCCGAAGAGAAAGCAAAGACGCACTCCTGGTGCACGGTGGCGGTTACAAGGCTATGTCACACCGCAATTCAGAGACAGGCACGTCGGTGAACATGTTCCGTAGAGTTCTCGGCGCCTTTGGGTTCCCGACCGCACAAGGTTTCGAATCCGTAGCATGGTCGATGCGATGGCCCGAGCATGACTGTGCAAACATCTTCGACATGGCTCCTGCGCCACCCCCCGCCATCCGCTGCTTCAACATCACGCATCTGAGCCTCGGTCACTTCGACTTTGGCCACGGTTTTCCCCTGGATACCTACACATGCATCAACTTCTCCAGCATACGCCGGCTCGAACTGGATGACTGCCAGCTGCTACCCCGCTTCCTCAGACACTTCATGGCTACTGACGTCAGTCTTCAGAAGCTGGACGTGCAGAACTGGGACTACGCTGAAGAGCTTTGGGAGGAGAATCCCAACGGTCTTGAGGCGTTTCTCGCTTCATTCTCGACCCTGAAAGACCTCAAAGTCGTCTCGCTCAACCCTTGGCAGCCGGACTTGGCTCGGATGATCTCCAGCCATTCCGACCTGGAGTCATGTGATCTGAGCTTTGGGGCGAACTCTCTCAACGTAGGTATGCTGAAGAAAATCTTGGCTATCCGTCCCAACCTCAAGCGGCTGGGATTTCGACACTTAATGTTTGGACTACCATGGAAGCACGACGGCTTCGCTGGGAAGATACATGGCGTTACCGGAGCGCAGATCACCGGCTTCGACAACCGTTTTGCCGCCTACGCCGAGGTTTTGGCAAACTTCTCTGAGCTGGAAACGGTCGTTGCGTACTTCGAGCCGTTTGAGAGCGATGGTGGCTCTTCCAAGGAAGGCCCAGGAGGCGACAATCCTCCTGACGACCCCATGTATCAACGTCTCTCGGATCGTATTCTGCAAGAGATCCGCAGGGTAGCCAGTAAGAACGGTTTGGGAGAGTCGAAGGTTGCAACCATGGTCCTGCACGACAAGGCTCTCGCAGGTGAGGCTCTCCTCGGTGAAGAGGATGTAGTTGATCAGAACTACTATGAGAGGGAATATAAGTACAAGAGCGGTACTAGTAGCAAGATGAGCTTCCTTGCATAGATAGGATGGTAGTCATGGGCACGTCTTGGATAGTTTCGGATAGTAGTCTTTACTTAATCAACACGACTCCAGAATTTCCTTCCATTCTAGTTGCCAGCAGCCAACCTCCAGCAGATGTTGATCAAAGCCGCCGTGGCAGTGACATGCGCAGCAGTCCTCGGCAAAGCCACGTTGCTCAGGTAAGACGGGTAATGTACAAGCAACTTGGCGATAACATGGTAGCCCAGCAGATTCACGATCTGTGCATCTCGAGGCGCAAGGACCTGCGCCAGCGCGGCAGCAAGGGCGAAGCCTACGATCACGGTCACGTTAGCAATCTTTACTGACAGGGGGCACTGCAAGAAATTTCGACTTACCAGGGAAGTTCTCCATAAGCGCATAATGCGCACTCCTCAGCCTCAGTGGCAGCCCGTCAAGCTTGTGAATGTGCTTCCTCGAGTGTTCCAGATCAAGACCTTCTTCGCGTCCCATGGCTTGTCCTGCTGCAGAGAGCGCGCCCGATGCGCCGAAGGTCCAGAATATGTATAGAGCTGAGAGGGCGGGGATTGCGCGTCCGGAAGTTATCGCTGTTGTCTGGTGATGGCCATTAGTGTGAGATCAGAGTTGAAGAGGAACGAACGTACTGTGACACCAGGGATCAATTTGATGAGCGCGTGAACCAGCGACTGAGTGACGCTGTTCGGTTTTGTGAGGAAGGAGCTGTTCGACCCAGTCAGTTCCAGTCCGGGTTCGAATGGCTTCGAGAGCCTGAGAAGACGTACGTAAGAGGTATGGCAGCGAGATACATGGGCGCAAAAGCCGCAATCATTGCACCCGAAGGATTAGCACTACTCATCCATTAGCCATCCATCACATCCTAGCTTCAAAGCACCACAAACTCACATTCCATTCTCAGCAGCCACACGCTCAGCCTGGTCCTTCTTCTCCGCCGCAACACGCTTCACCTGTTCTTTCTTCTCGTCGGCCATATTCTCGGGTTTATGTTCGTACATGAAATTCCGCAAATAGTTATCGCGCGGGAGTGGTAGACAGTATGCAAGCAGGCACGTCAGAAAGCTCCAGACCCACCTTGACTATATAGGCATGCCAGGCTGCCAAACAATGGCCATTGTCGTTTCTAGACTGGGGCCTATCGATGACGTGGGGCGCACGCAGCAGGGGGAGGGAAAAGAGGTGGTGGAGCGGAACTATATCCCTGGTTTGCGATTGGCTGGCGTGACTGCCACAACCGGATGACCCGCATGTCCGTGGTTCGGAAATGGGAGTAGCCGCCGTGGTTCTGCGGGGTCAATCGGGCGTTCGTGCAGGGTATTTGGAAGCATTAAAGTTGATAGGCGCTGTGTAATGTGAGGTTTGCTGCTTTCGTTATCCAGATGCAGTATCTAGACAGGTTGTGTGAATGGAATAGATTTGCTGTATGACCCTATCGCTTACCCTCCTCGAATTCACATGTGACAACACTCCAATGAACCAATATAACAAAAAAGCAAACTCCACAAAGTTACACACGAGATCTAGACCACGTACAACAATTAAACACACGCAAAAGCAAACACGCCCGCGGACCATCTACACCCCATACCCAACAGCTAACCTGACATCCTCCTTCTCCGCCCTCAACTCCCCTCCATCGGCATACTCCCCATTCCGCCGATGCTTTACCACCATCTTCCTCGCTCTCACAACAAGATGTTCAACCACCGCATCCTCCAACTCCTCCTCAAAAGGATTGACATCACGGACCAGCATGATGAGTTGTGCGCGGGTTATGCTACGTGAGCGCGAAGCGTCGTTTGGGGTTAGCGACCAGCTTTCTGTTACGAGATCCCAGGTTCCGGCCCAGAGGTCGGTGACTAGGGTGTCGATTGCGAGGGTTGGGTTGAGCGTGGGTGTGGATGGGGCGGAAAAGGTGTGTGAGGTGGCTGATGAAGATGGGGACGGAGACGGAGAAGGGGAGCGGCGACGGCGGTGGAAAGAGCGAGGTGGTGCTGTGACGGAGACAACGGCAGAAAAGGCTGAGGAGGATGCTCGTGATATTGGGCGCGAAGACGAAGGCGTTCTACGGCGACGAGGGCGATGCCCCTTTTCCTGTCTTGTTCGCTGTCGTCCGCGTGCATTGTCGCCTTGAGTCTCGCCTTCTTCGCTGTCCTCATCCTGGTCCTCATCTCCGTCTCCATCTTCATCACTATCGCTATCCTCATCATCATCAACACCCCTATTAAACAGCACAGCCCTACAACTCGGACAAGTGCCACTCGCCGCACTTCCAGATCTCAACCACTGCAGCAGACACGTCTCGCCAAACACACACTGGCATTCCGGATGTGCAGTGATCTGAACGACTTGGTGGCGGTCGGTGCAGCGCTGGCGACATATGGAGCAGAGGACTTCTTGCAGGGTGGTAGGAGTGTGGATGTGGTGTCGGATGAAGAGGGCGCGGGATGTTGAGTCGGGGTGGTAGGGCATGTTGTGCGATTGACGTTTGTTTGGTTGGATGGTGTTCTGGATATCTTGCTATGGTATTTTGGTGTCTTGCTGGTGTGTATATTTTTGCATGTGAGCCTCTGGTAAGGTAGATATATCGCTCTTGGTCGTAGTCGGTCTGAGACTTCTGATGTCTAGAGACATGTGTCTGAGCATGTCTTACTATGTCTTGCATGACGACAAGCGACTACAGCAGCGTCATGATCCAAAGCACTAAGACATGTGCACATACCAGAAGAGTGCCTTACAAGCTACCAATCTCGGTCTCAGAACACATTTTCCCAGATGCAAGTAGTACATTTCCAAGTCTTGAACCCCCCAACACCAATCTGTCCAAGAATAGATATTATGCCATTGTATGCTATTAAGTCGTAATTTCGTCGCTTTCATGCATAGACAATACCTATACAAAATGCTCCAGACATTAATGGGAAAAAGACCAAATTCTCTGACCAAGACAGATACAAGAAGTATAGCAACTCCAGTCCCGCACACAGTGCGAGTAGTCGAGAGGAACGCTGATGATGTAAATGAAGAATGACAAAAAGGAAAAGGACCTGAAAAGAAGAAAGGGGAAGAGTGACAAGATATCCAGGGAACGCCTTTCCCGCACACTCCATGTGCTATGCAAGATATTCCCAGGCTGATGATGCGACAAACCTCCTGAGTATCCTCGTGTAAAGCAAGCTTTTCAACATGTTCCAAACGTATCATCAATCTTCTAGTCAAAAGATCTCATGGCCCAACCCCCCAAACCCATCATCACCAACCTTGACCTTCTTGCCCTTGCTCTCCATCTCACGCGGTATACTAGGCACGTCAGGTACATCCTTACCATCAGGCACAACACGCACAGGCTCTTCGCTCTTCAGATTACTCCTTGAGAAGCGCTTGGTGAGCCTCGAGCTAGACCGTCTGCCAGGACTCTTCTTGCTCGCGGTGCTCTTGACGCGTTTTATACTGCGCTCAGTGCGCTCCGACACTTCGGCTTCAGAGGCGGATGCAGCGGAGAGCATGTCGATGTCGCCTTCGGAGTCGGTGGGTATGGGCTTGTACTCGCCGTCCGAGTCGTGGATGGTGGCTTTGCGCTTCTTTACGATCTTGCCGATGCTGGCGGGTGGCTCAACTTCGACGGGGGTTGTGTTTCGTGACGGGTCTTCGTTTTCGCTAGGGGTAACGTCGGGGGTAGGTGGTGCGAAGTCGGGGATGCGTGGGACGGGCGGTATGTCGTTGTAGAGGACGGTCTGGAGCTCCTTCTTCGCAGAGGCGAGCTTGTACTCGAGGTCAGAGACGCGCTTCGTGAGCTTCTTCTGCTTGTGCAGGTCTTTCTTGCTGGGGGTGTGGCGGAGGGTCGGCGTTCGCGGTGTACGGATTGGGGTCGCTGCCTCGGCCATGGCTGCGGTCAAGCCAAGCTGCATCTTCTCAGCGGCAACAGGCTGGGATGGTGTACCAAATTGCCGCGACCTCATAGCGGGTCGTACAAAGACCTTTGGTTGAGGGAGAAGACCCAGGTCCTTCGCCTCATGGTAGGCGATTTCGGCATCCCTCTTGCGCTGGTCGAGTAGTTGTTGGTGCTGGTCCTTCTCTCGCTCCGCGTCTGCGTTCCCAGCTTTGCGCTTGCCCAGAACACTGCCGAACATGGAAGCGAACGCGCGCTGGAGGCGGGCATATGTCGTCTCTGTCGGCGCGGTTGCCGATGCCTGGACGCTTGTGCTAAAGCTGGATTCCGTAGGGGTCCCGCTGCCAGAAGCTGCCCTCGAAGAAGCCGACTTGACCAGGCGGGGCATGCGGTTCGCAGAGCTCTTTCTCGACGTCGGCGGCTTCGCGTTCTCCTCGTTGAACTGCTCGATCAGCTCTTCGATGCCGATGTCCTTCCATAGCTCGTCCGGCGGCGGTCGTATGCTGCCGTTGGTGTTTGTGTGTTCCTTGAAGCGCGACGCGCGCGGCTGTGTCGACTCATCGGCGGCGTCGTCGCTCATGGCCAAAGCCGTTGCGCGTGTAATGGGCATCCGTCGGGGTGCTCGCGGCGCTAAGATACAGTAAGGTGGTGGAGATAAGGGAGCGCGCCTCGAGGAAGCGGCGAGGCGACAATAAGGCGGAGAAGGGTCGAGGGTGTATAGCGGAGGAGCCTGCGTGTTTGTTTTGTGCAGAAATTAGTCGAGAAGTTGCATCGCTGGTTGCAGCGTCGGACACGACAATTACTGGCTGCGGCTTCCGAGGTGAGGAGGACCCTGTCAATGCGTGACTTGGCACCCACTCATTGCTCGCTACCCTCCACTACGGCCCGTGACACGTTGTCTGCTATCGTTCACCGCTTGCAATTTTTATCCCTTCACCAGCACATCAGCCGGGAAATCTCCACAGCGGTCGGATGAACATGTTCACTTTGTAGTATTACCGCTACTGTACACTCAATCGACCGATCTATGTGTAGTTCCATGGTACCATGACTCGCACAGGGTGCCTGAGTACCCGCGCGCTAGGAAAGCAACCATGCAATCACTGTCTAGGTATCCTCGTACGGCCGCCAGACGCCAAACATGCAGTTCCGCTCTCTACAACTTCGCCTTGGCCTTCGACTCCTCGGCCAGTGCCTCTTCGTAGCAGTCGTCCAGCTCCTTCCTGAAAGCCTTGACGGTTTGCGGGCGCTTCAACTTCAATCTGCGTAGTGTTAGTGAGATGTCTATGTAGTATGTCAAGTCAAACTTACGTTGGGGTCAAAAGTTGATTTTCGATGGTCCAAGGATCAACAAACAACCGCACAGCCCTAACGCGCTCGTAGCTGTTGAACTTGTTCTTTCGTCCCACCTTTTCCAGCTCCTTAAGTACTGCCTGCTCGACCTTCTTGTTCTTGCAGACCTCCTTCAACTTAGCTATATCACCTTCTGGGATCTTCTCACCGAGCACCTTGGATGCGAATTGTGGGAAGATGTCGGGCGCGACACCAAAGATGGCCACGAGGAAGGATTGATGCGAGTCGCCATGAACGTAGCCAGAAGCGAGGTAGCTGCAGTTTGCAAGGTACACATTCTCGATCCGCTCGGGGGAGATGTACTCTCCCTGTGCGAGCTTGAGGACGTTCTTCCTGCGATCGATGATCTTGAAGCGACCAAGTTCGTCGACGGAGCAGATGTCGCCAGTGTGGAACCAACCATCGGCGTCAATCGCCTTGGCAGTCTCCTCCTCGTTGCGGAAGTACTCCTTGAACTGCGATGCAGAGCGGATCAGCAGCTCACCACGAGGGTGCGGCTTATCGGTGGACATGTACTCCATGTCAGGGACGTCGAGCAGAGCGCACTCCGTGTTCGGTCCAACACCACCGCAGTTGCCAGCGGAGAAGTCGCCCTCGTGCTGGACGAGTGCAACGGCGTAAGTCTCGGTAAGACCGTATCCTTGTGTGAAGTTGGTTCCGAAGACGATGCGGAGGAATTGATGCAGACTGGGATCAATGGGCGCAGAGCCACTAACAAGCACCTTTGCGCGATCCAGTCCAAGACCAGCAGAAACCTTCTTAGCCCAGATGCGGTCGTAGAGCATGTGCTTGTTGGTAGGGTTTTGCTTGTCGTTGAGAGCCGCCAGCTTGGTCGATACCACGTGTCGGGATAGTGCTCCCTTGACGCCAGTGGCTTGGACGGTTGCTTCCTTGATCTTAGCTCCAAAGCGGTTGTACAGCCTGGGTACACCAGAGAAGATGGTCGGTCGAAGCATCTGCAAGTCATCTACTAGCTCTGCGATGTTTCCATGGAAGTAACCAATAGCAGCACCAGTTGCCAGCCCACTGTGTTCTCCCAGCCGCTGGTAAATATGTGCCAGGGGCAAGAAAGAGCAGATGACCTCGTTAGGACTGCTACCCATGATGACCATGGATGTGCATGTTCCGGCATGCGCGTTCCTGTGAGACAGAACGACGCCCTTGGGGTTTCCCGTAGTGCCAGATGTGTAGTTGATAGTGACAATGTCCTCAGGTGTAGGAGGGTTCATCGGGATCGGTTGCCTCTCGCCCAAAGCTTCCACATCCTTGATGTAGTGGATTGTCACACCTTGTTCGCTCGCAAGCGAGTTCAGGATGTCGCCCTTGGACTCTCCGGGAAGCTCGCCAGCGGAAAGCGGGTCGAGGACCACGATGATCTTTAGCGAAGGCAATCGAGGTTTCAGCTTCAACAGCGCAGTAACGTGGTTCACTCCAGCAACCACGCAAGACAGCTCAGAGTGGTTGATGATGTATTCGGTCGTGTCTGGACCTAGCGTGTCGTAGATGGAAACAGTGTAGAGTCCTTGTGACATGCACGCCAGATCCGTGATCTGCCATTCCGGCCTGTTCTGACACCACAGTCCAATACCGTACTTTGGCGCGGTAACGCCAGCTTGTTTGTGCAGATGTACCAGGCCGGCGCCAAAGTTCGTTCTCCGCTTGGCGACTGTCTCGTAGTCTTCCCAAACGTAGGGACCGAAGGTCTTGGTGGCGGTGTCGTAGGGGCGGTGGCCCAGGCACTTGTTCTTGGGCCATTTGGCGACCGAGTTCTCGAATGCCTCGTGGGGTGTCCTAATCTCAGGGACCAGGTGATCCAGCAGAGGCTTGTCCGTAAACCTCCAATGCCTGTAGATGGCGCTCCTTCCCTCTGCCTCTGAGCCTGGCAACGCCACGCTGTATGGCTGTCCTTTCGCCGGAGGGCCGTGGAGCTCCTCCGCGCGGTCCAACTGAGGGTCTATAGATCCGAACATCTCTGCGTATGCGTGTGTTCGGCTAGGTCGGTTTCGAGTGGTCGCTCTTTCCGCTTCGGTCGAGGACGGCTTCGTGTAACGTGTAAAGGTGATACCAGCGAGGTGATGACAGACAGTCTACTCTATATCAAACGTCAGCAGAGCTCTTGGTAAACACGTCGCGCATGGGCGAAGTCGGCGTGTCCGGGACAGCCCCAAGCTTCTAGCTTCCAGCTGCGACATGGCAGATGACCTCACATACCTATAGCTTTACGCCAGGACTCCCGCTTTCTCCTCAGCTACAGCTAACAGTAAAGAGAAGATGCAACACGTCTCGAGAAAGGGCAACGCGCTCAAACTCAGCAGTGGAAGATGGGAATCAGGCGCAACGAACCCTAAAGGCAAGGGTCGTAATCATACGGGACTAAGCCAGAAACTCCACAATTTCCCATGGCGGCGCAAAACGTGCCTCGGCAAAGTCGTCATGTCGCGCGCCCGTCCAATTGCGACCAAGATGAAAACTGGAGCCAAGTTCCTGCACCGAAAGCTACCGGTCAGGTGCGCTGGATGCAGCTGAAACCCCGATGTCTGGGCATCCCGCTCTTCTCCAGACTCCGGAGCAGGCACCTTTTGGCATGTGTTTGCGGGGAACGAGATGGGGCGCCGCGCTGCCTTGGGTGTACCGCTGAGCGAGAGGGCTGGCGCATATGGGATGACGAGAGCGTTTGCATGCGCAGATGCGTCATGTGCTAGATATCTGGCTTTCACATGTTGTCGAGATCAGATCCTGGGGTAACCATCCTTGCTTCGCGACCACGTAGACGGCTCCATGCTGATTGGTCAGCGGATCTCGGTACTGGAGCCCACCGGTAGGGAAGATGCCTCGGCTTGAGATGCTGCGTGTGCGCGGCCAAGGGTTAGAAGAGACATGTAACGACTTCGTACGAGGACACCACGGAGAGACTTCACGCTGCGCAATAGATAACAGTAGTGTAGGTATCAAGCGTCTAGCCTATCAGCCACAACATGCCGGGGCTACCATTAGGTATTCATCTCATTACAATCTCGGAATCGCTATTCGCGTTTCTAGAGCAACAGCCTCAGTACCACGTTCCTATGTAGCTCCCGACAGGGACGCAGAGGGCTCACCGCCGCCTGTTTTTGTTGCATTCTCAGGTTGACCCTTCTCAGCTGGCGCCGTTGCCGACTTTTTGAAAGACTGCTCAAAGTCGGCAATGATGTCGTCGATGTGTTCTGTGCCAACCGAGATGCGAATGAGGTCCTGTAACCTGTCAGCATGTAATCACTTTGGCTCGTTAAGCAATGTTTGCTTACCTCAGTAACACCTGAGTTGATCTTCTCCTCGTCACTCAGCTGCTCGTGCGTCGTCGTCCAAGGATGGATAGCCAGCGTCTTGGAATCGCCAACGTTCGCTACGTTGGAGATGAGCTTGAAGTTGTCTACGACCTGGCTGCCTGCTGCACCACCTCCTGTTACGCCAAATGATAACACGCCTCCGAACCCACGCGGCAGGTACTTCTTCGCTAGCTCGTGTGATTGATGGCTCTCGAGACCTGGATACGATACCCAGCTCACGTTTTTGTTGCTCTCGAGCCACTTCGCCAGCTTGAGTGCATTGGATGCGTGTCGCTCGCATCGTAGAGAAAGAGTTTCGACACCAAGGATGAGTTGTTGGGCGGCGAAGGGGTTCAGCGCTGCGCCTAGGTCTCGCAGGATCTCAACGCGCGCTCGCATGATGAATGTAATGGCTCCAAAAGTCTCCCAGAACTTGAGCCCGTGGTAGCCGTCTGATGGCTCGACCATCTGCGGGAAGCGCTTGCCGTGCTTGCCCCAGTCGAACTTTCCGCTGTCGACGACGATACCACCAATCGTGGTTCCGTGGCCTGTCGTCTCGGTCAATATATGCCTTCTTTTCAAGGACGAAGTGAGCGTTACCTCCGATCCACTTTGTCGCAGAGTGCACGACAATATCAGCGCCAAAGTCTATAGGCCTGCAGAAGTATCCTCCAGCACCAAACGTGTTGTCAACAATAACTGGAATGCCAGCCTCATGCGCAATCGCTACGATCTTCTCAAAGTCGGGAACGTTGTACCTCGGGTTTCCGATACTCTCAAGCTTTGGGACGTTAGCCAGCTTGTAAACAATTATTCGCAAAAACTCACATAGATCGCCTTGGTCTTCTCGTCAATCGCAGCCTTGAAGTCGTCCGGTTTGTCACCGTTGACGAACTTGGTCTGCACTCCCAGGCGCGGGAAGAAGACCTTGAGCTGGTTGTATGTGCCTCCGTATAAGTTTGAGGTTGCAATGATGTTGTCTCCAGCGTGCGCCAGAGCAGCTATGGCGATGAATTGGGCGGACTGGCCAGACGCTGTTCCCAGTGCTGCAACACCGCCTTCTAGTGCGGCGACACGTTTCTCGAGGACATCGACGGTGGGGTTCATTATGCGGCTGTAGATGTTGCCGAACTCCTTTAGTCCGAAGAGCCTTGCGCCATGAGCACTGTCATTGAACGTGTAAGACTATTCGTATCAGCATGAGTGTCATTTGAGGCCCACTTTGTTCCAGAACTTACACTAGTCGCGTAAATGGGTACGGCACGAGAGTTTGTCACTGAGTCTGGCTCGTGGCCTGAGAATGTTGTATGAGTACATGTGCCTGAAGAGAAGCTGAAAAGCGCTCACCAGCGTGCAATTGCAGCGTCTCGAAGTTCTTGGATAGTTCCTCAGCCATGTTGCTTTACAATTCAGCAACTATGCACAGCGGCGATATGAATTGGTGGTAGAGTCCTAAATGTTCACGAGAACGTTTGGAGATGCAGGAGAGGAAGGCGAAAAGAGGGGAGATTCAGAGGATCAATTGTGCCAAAAGTCGCGTCCGTCACGTCATTTTTGCCCACGCGGGTGTGGATCACACTTGTAACCAGAGCCCGCGGGCACTCCTTCGTAGCTTCCCATGGCGGGAAGTGTGCTCGAAGCCTGTCACGCTCGTACCATACCATCACAGGTTAGCTTTAGGTAAGCCAGTCTTCTTTGCGGTATAATGCGAAAAACTTCAAGCTCTACGTTTCCTATTATGTGTAAAAGACAGTCACATTGTACTCGTCGGATGCATGGCGCGAGTTCTGGTAGGGCGCTGGCAAATTGCGTGATTGTGTTGATCTGTATTGGGACGCGGGGTAAGGTGGAGGGGTACTCTGGAGGCGGACTAGACAACGCGAGATGTATCCGTTCCGTAGCATGGACTTAGAGCGCACCCCCAGCATGTATTGCTCACGCAAGGGGACCAAAACTAAAGTTCAAGAGCGCACTGTGTGCCATGATTGAGCCTACGGAATCTATGCAAATCACAAGCAGCCTCCCTCGTTGCATGCTCATGCGTATACTATCTCATCCGATTTTCCGGACGGCGACATGAAGCCGTTAAGGATAAAGCCACAGTTCCGTTAACCAATAGAAGGAAATGCCAGAGTTCTCAATTTGCTGAGCCGCGTGTTCTGTAGAGCACATTCAGACAAAGTACAAGGTAGGAATAATAGATTGAAAGGAAACAGAGGGCGTTTTGCCTTGAGGTGGGGTATGTGGGTAGTATGTTTTGTGTAACAGTGAAAAGAAATGGTAGTGTGCAGCTTAATAGCTGACGTATATGTAATAAAGCATAGAAAGACAGGGCTTGGAGACGAGATAGGAAAGACTGCCGTGGCGAGATCGCACGTTCGTCGTACTCGGGGGTATAGATGATCAGAGCACATTAGATCCGTAACAGCACACATAACGCCGTACTCCTACAACAGATCCTTATGCAACGTACATGCTGGGGGCCGGTCTTATCAGAGCTACGCGGCCGTCAGCAGAGAACAACTCAATGACCGACTGCGGGTACATGACGTTGCCGTTGTGTCCCGTCCGCACGCCGGTAGCTCATGGCCGCTCGGTCCATTGGCTCCTCCATATCCGGAGAGTCGGCAGGATCGTAGCTGTACCCAGCACCAGAGGGTTGTGGCCTGCTGCCAGACACCATGCGTTCGTTCAAGTGGCGGGAGTCGAATGTGCTGGAGAAGGAACGTTTGTTGCTTGATCCAGCCGACATGGGCGGAAGACCCTGTGCCTGGGCGTTGAACTTGGGCAGCGCATAGTTCTGGCTGGACCCGTCAGAGTTGACCGACATGGTAGCTGAAAGGGTACCGGGCGGTGACTGGTAAGAAGGCGAGACGGGCTCCAGCTTTTCGGCGACGATGGGCCTCAAAGATGGCAGCGGCTGGTGGCTGGGAGTGTGCACAGCACTAGGTGTAGACGAAGCATAAGCCTGTGGTGAGGTGTGTAGGGGCTGCAGGGGTTGCAGTGGCTGGCTCATTTGCTGTGGTCGACTGTATTGATCCATGGAGCTGTAGGATTGCACTGCATGGCTGGGCGCGGAGTATTGCTGAGGCGACGATTGGGTCACAGACGAGCGTCGGTAGTCGACTGGCTGAGCGTACTCGGCGGGAACGTGTTCCTGACGAGAAGGAGGAACCTGGTCGTAGTGCGCCGGCTGCTGGTAGTTTGAGTAGTTGTATTGCTGGCTTGCGGGCATTGTGGGCTGAGGTTGCTGCTGGCTCGAGTAGCTGCTGTGTTGGGCGTGTTGAGCGTGCTGAGAATGTTGCGGGTGTTGCGAGTATGCAGTAGAATGCTGGGGAGGTTGCATCATGGAAGGCGTTTGGGGAGCGGAGTACTGCTGCGAGTATTGGTGTTGCTGGCTCGATGCATACGAAGGCATTTGCGTGTACGTGGGGTTCTGCGGCGGTGGCATCTGCTGCTGATAGCCATTGCTGGCAGGATAGCCATGTGCCATCTCCTCCATGCTCGGACGGCGGGGTGGTGCCAGCGACGGATTGCTGGCGTTGGAGACGGACCGCGGACGGTCATCGAGAGGGGCGTTTGGTGCCTGGCCATAGTTTTCGGGGGTCGCTGTTCCTCTCGCGCGGTCGTAGCCACCACCTTCCTCATCATACTCGTCCCATTCCTTGGACGACTTGTTCTCGCGGCGCCTCATCCTCACATCGCGACGGATGCGAACACGGCAGCCCTGCTCGGCAACCTGGCGACTTAGGGCTGTGCTCTCGGACAGACCAGGGAACTTCTTCGCAGAGAAGACGGTGAATGGCGATGATCTAACCTCAGCACGGTGGGAGACAAAGTGGTTGCCGTCGAAGATGACTTCTGGGTCACCAGGGTCCAGGTCCTTGACCTCGGCCAAGTTCTCGAACAGAGCGAAACTCAGGCGGTACTTGCCCTCGTGACGGACTGAAAGATCGGGAAAGATGAAGTAGCCGGCGGGCGTAGGGCGCTCGAGGTAGGCCATGCCTGCGACGGGGGTGCCGGTCAGGACAGGAAAGCTGGGGCCTGCCGAGGACTGGGTGCGTCCATGTGCAATGGCGCGCGCATTTTCGAGACTGGCATGGAGGAAGAAACTCGCATTGTAGGCGAAGGTGATGTCCTGGTCGTTCTCGTAGATGCGAAGCTCGACAATCGGGGGAGGGTCCACGGGTCGGCGATCGGCACTCGACTTTGCGCCGCTACCACATGCACGCGCACGTTCGGGCTGCTGGATTACCTGCAGATTGTAGCGAATGGTGCGACCATCCTTGGTGGTGCGGATGAATTGGCTCTTGTTTTCGTGGCTGACAGCAATGTTGGACATCATGAGTGCGATGTGTCTTGTCTGCAGCGAGTCAGCATGCGGAGTCGTCGTGGAGTCGGGGTGAGTCGACGCCAGGGACTGCCTCGCGGCACCCACCCACAGGGAACACTTACATCAGCGACCACACAATGGGTACTTTGAACGAGCTAGAACAACAGCTACGCTGGAGTGAACCACGGTAGCAGACAGTCTGGAGTGGTCAGCACATGTGTTTGACAATGCCATTCCGACAGACTCGTGGGCGCCGCAGGGCCAACGCCGCATCGCTGGCTGACGCGTGCCCAATCTGTCGGCATCCCAAAGGCGCGGGCGGGACTCGCTGGGAAAACTTACCGATGGAGACGTGGAAAATCAACCAAAAATGATGCGCAAAGCAACAAGTCGAGCAGAGGAGCAGTGCAGTGGGGGATGCGCAGAGATGGATGTCTTTGCGGTGCTGCGGTCGATGGCTGGGTGGTGCTGAGGCCGGGTGCTGGGGGCCAGAAAGCAGATAGCAGAAAGCTTGGGAGACGCGACGGCGAGGCTGGCTAAGATGATGCCAAGTCAAATATGCTCAAAAGGATCCTCCGAGACAGATGGCAGAGCGAGAACAGCACCGGTCGTCGGGAGCCGCAATTGCAGTGAGAGTGCAAGAGTCGGCGATGGATATGTGAAGAATGGGGAGAGCTGAGGGCACGCGGCTATGAGAGGGGACGGCTGAGAGGCCCGCTGGGTCAGGCTCATCTGCACTGACACTTTAGCCGGACAAAGGCAGCTTAGTGTGCTGTGGCTATTGGTTTGAAGCCTCACCCGCCTGCAACCCATGAAGGCTCCGCGGACGCCTCGCGCGCAGAAGCTGCAGTCCTAGTACCACCACGGCAAGGCGCAGTCATCGTGCATCGTCTTGCATCGCGAGAAACTGACGAGAACCATGGTAAGGAGCGCGTTGCTCTCCACACCTTCCTCTCTGCACGCCCGCCATCCACCACCTGGGCACAACCACCTGCACTGACTCGTGCGCCCCGAAGCGAGCACCAAGCGGGAACCGAAACATATTGGCCCGCGTCTTGCCAAAGTTAAACTAGCCGGCCAGGCCAGAGCCCACCGATCACACGGTTCCAGCTCCCGGCTCTCGATGGGCAACCATGGTGTCGTCCCATCACATCGCCTTGGGTTTGGCGCCATGCCTACGCTACAAGGCACGCACATGCCATACTACTCTCAGAAGTACTCCCTCCTACGAGCACAGTGTGTTCCATACTAGTCACCTTCGCATTCGCCTCTCCTACATCCAGATGTCACTAAATTGCACTGCTGCCCATCTCAGCTGGGCGCCACGTCTGGGTAGAGAGCCGGTTTCTGTAGTAGGCCCGCCTGGGGATGCATGGTGCCAGGGTACCCGGGAGATACCGCCTGGGCCAAGCACACTGTGCCGTGCGACAATGGCTGGCGCACACAACAGCCAGATGGTCTGATGCTCGTCACTATCCATGTCGACTCCTCGCTACTCTTTCCAGCCCCATATCGTCCTTTTGCCAGAGTGCTGACCGCCCCCATGAACGGTTCTCCAACGGTGCTTTTTATGCGACGCTGCTGACTGACTGCCGGCTGGGACGCTGGAAACCAATGGCCAGCGAGGCGGATTCCAGCAGCCTGCAGTGGGCAGCAAACGGCCCACTCGCAAAGGATCACCGTGGCTGACATGCCCCTGCTGCCCTTCTGCTGGATTGCGCCAAGTGGGATCCTTTACCCGTCGTTCCAGCCACCTTGATTCGCCCCCTCCATTATCGGAAGCATGCAGCCCCAGTATTCCTGTCTTCCTCAACGGCCGGGATGCGCACTCTCCCGTTGCAGCCCTCCTCAGGGCCGGGGGCGATCAGATCCGCTTCCTGCTGCCAACAAAATCCTGCGCGCTGTTTCGACGTGTTGGACATCTAATCGCAGTCAGACGCTGCCCTTGCTTGTCGATGCCGAGTCCATCTCGTGGTGATCACGTACCGCCGAATCGTGCATGAGGACGCCCGTTCTATCCGCAGCCCGGAGCGACTCGCAAAAGTAAATGCCATTAGAGTTTGCGGAAAGCGGAGGTTTCACCCTTCATTGATTGGGACTGCCGCCGGCGAACCCACCACGCGCACATGTCAAACGCTTTGTTGGTTGACTGCTGTCGCACTTAGGCTCCGACAAATCCCCCGGAAGTTACCAATCGCTCACCCTGGCCGAACACAGCGTCGTCTTCCGCGCTTTCGCATTCGACCCTGATGGACCCTGTCGCTGAAACCTTGGTCGGTAACGTTGGATGGTTTGGTCGTTTTATGACGCCGTCTGCCAGTCTTCGCGTCTGGCGTCGTCTTTCCGTACCTTACCCTCGGCAATGGCTGCGCAGAGAGTTGCACAGCGTCGTGGCTGGAGACCATCAACCAATGCAGTCTCCCGCCCTAGCTTACACGAGAAGACGCATCATGGCACCAGTCGTATATGGTTTACAGCATTTCGCGTTGTCTCCTGCAAAGGTTCTTCAGCCAACCTGAAATCACTGCACCCACTGCGATATGCGCTTGGTGGTTGCCTAAGGCCTGGATCCCACACTCGTTTCACTCTATTCAATTGCAGCCTCGCCAAACAACCTGAACCCACACCCGTGCTATCTCCATCACGCGGTAATATCGCACGGACTTGCATGCCTCAAATTACGCTTTGCAACGACTATCGCGCAAAGCGTGACAGCAGAGTACACCCGAAGTCCTTGCATGAGCCCGTGCTAAACCTTCAGGCTAGGTGCATGCCTACAAATGACGTCTGCGCTCCACCGACCAGACTTCCTCTGCCTATGCTGTCTCGATATCAGGCCATCTTTCGCTACACTCAGCGCCCCTGGAGGCACTACAGAGCCACGTTGACCTAGCGTGTTCAATAGACGCCGCAAGACCCAAACAGTCGCATTCAGCTCCTGCGGCTCAGTGTACTGGGCGCCTCTTGAACACGAACGTCACACTGGGAAAAGCCACGTCTTGACCCGGGGCCATCATGGTCAGTCTACAGCAGGCGCAGCCTTACCCTCAGATACCGATAGTTCCAATGGTCGGGCCCAGGGAAAGCCACCATGCAGTCAAGATGCCACACATGACGACCACCCCGCGTCTACATGGTCTGATAGCAGCAAGCACATACCTTTCTGTACATACCAACATACCTCATATTCCACAGGGTCTACTACATACGATGCGCTGGCATGCTGCGCGCTCCTGTGGCCACAATCCGGCAAGATCGGAGCGTACATCAAGCACCGAAAGGCTCGGAACAGTTCGACTTGTGCATTACCCAAGGGTGGCCTTCTGGAAGCCCCTGTCTTTCTAGAAGATATGATCTGATCGGTGAAAGAATGTGAGAGGGACCATTGGTGCGCTCAGCCCCTTACTTAACACGGGAGATTCGGCGGCTGCAGACGTTACGTCGAGCGGCATTCGACAACTGCACATATACGAGGCTTGAAATAGAAGTGCGGATGCAGATCATGCTGTTGGTACTGGGTATGCGCTGGTCAATCAGCATCACGAGGAGTGCAGGGCGCTAACACGATTTCAAGACGTTAGCTGTCTGTCGTATCGACTGCTATCTCTTTCCATTGGCGACTTGGAACATTCCAACATACAAGCTATTGCTTTGCAGACACCGTGACGTCTACCAGCTGACCTGGTACTCATGAGGTAACCCGTCTAGATCTCACACAGCCTTCATTCCAAGGACAACTATGCATCACTGATAATAGCGATGGTATTGTTCGTCGAATTTCCGTTCGGCCTCGAGAATGGCAAGTACACGTCACCTTACGCGTCAGTTTGTCTGCCCGTATCAGTTTGCGCTTCATGCTGTGTCGGGTCGTTTCAACTCCGTCATGCACTTGGTAGTTGCGATTCCTCGTTCATTGTCCTTCTGTTAAGGCCTAGCGAGTCAATTCGCACTGCCAAAGTCTGTCGTCTCATCAGATTCTGCCATGGTACTGGTTCATCGCTGCTTGATCGTCGAAACATGATCTCTCCTCTCAACGTACGAATCATTAATCACCATCTTCATTCCATGTGTCTCACTCGTTCGCGACTCGAATATATCAAGAACAATGGGGTTATGCTTGTAGCTATATTTCGATATGGATTCTTCAA
Organism: Alternaria ethzedia; assembly: GCF_023757985.1. Classification (NCBI taxonomy): domain Eukaryota; kingdom Fungi; phylum Ascomycota; class Dothideomycetes; order Pleosporales; family Pleosporaceae; genus Alternaria; species Alternaria ethzedia. The sequence continues at coordinate 2,479,193 of NW_026056194.1, read as the reverse complement.
GCTGCCGAACACATCTTCTGTTCTCTTCAGATCACATACCATAACCCAAACCCTTTCTCCCACGAATCCCCGTCATCTCGCCGCACTCAGAGGACATGGTACCATCCTTCCCCCGGCTCTTTACAGCTGTACAGTGAGTCAGTATTAGGAGCGATTAACCGAGCAATAGTCACTGTACTGACCGTCGTCCACCATGACCGAAAAGAGCTGATCATAGACAGCCAACACCATCTTCACAACGTCCCCCTGCCACACACCACTGATAAGACGATCCGTCGTCTTGGCAGGGCCAGGATATGTTCTTGCGGACAGCAGACCATGGTTCAGGAAGAACCTGGCACCAGCGGCCTACGCAGTCATCCGGACGTGGTCTTATTGAAACCTGTGGTGCCGGTGTAGCAACTGCACTGATAGCAGTAAGAGAGAGGAGAGTGAAAGTACGGCTGAGGAACTGCATATTGAGGGGTGCTGCTTATTTGAGTGAAAGTGACTGCGGCTTGAGCGAAGTAGACAGTAGGAAGCTATTGCTTTGAAGGGATGGATGGGGAGAGAAAGAGAATGGGAACGTTGGCCCTCTTATACACATCTTTCGGTGGCATCTGGGCAAGCCAACATCTTGCTCAGCACCTTACATACTCCACCTACTCCACTTACTGACTGCACGATAGTACCTCCAAGAGTATCGATTTTGCATGCACGTTCTTAACTCCACACCTTTACGTCCAGCATTCTCGTCCTTCAGACGCAATGGACAAAGCCAATCACCTCGCCCATCGTCCTTAATTCGCCCAAACGTCTCTTTCCCTCTCGTATACCACAGAACCGCATATCGATAGCGGATCGCGATAGGATCTAGATTGCCATCTAGACGTCATCTTCATGTCCATCTAGTGGAAGCGATGCGGCGCAGATGGTCCTCGAACGCATCGGTTGGATAGCGGCAACGGCGCCTACGCCTACTCCCGCAACAAGTGGTCTTAGTCACTCCTCCCGGGCACATGATCTCTCGAATCGGTCCTTCGATCTCATTTTGGTGTGCGGCGTGGGTGAGGGGAGTGGGCTATTGGTACGCGGAGATCCCTTGCTTAATGCTTCATGCGCGACGGATCTTCGGCTAGTCGGACAACACCACGATGGTATAGTCGCGTTAGTAGAGATGTAGGAGAGATATCATGTGAGATCGATTTGAAAAAGAAGGCTTGATCTAAAAGCAAGTGCATTATCATAGTGTTCGAAGCAGTAAACATGTAGACATCATTGTTTAGAAATCGTTCCAGAAGATAGCTCGCCCCACACTGTCCCTCCTCCCCTCCATCGCATTCCTACTCTCAATCTCAACCTCCTCCTCATCTTGATGTACGATTTCACTTTCCACCACGCCCCCATCCACCTCCCCTGTACTCACAGTCGCCATCTCCTCATCCACCCATCCCCGATACTCAAACCCATCTTCCAGCCTTCCCACTCCATATCTACCCTCCTCGTCTTTAATATCACCTCCCCACCCCTCCATCATTGCACCCTCAAAAGTGAACGCCCCCCTCCCTTTCCTCCGAACAACCATTTGCGTAGCCCGCTCAAACCCAACATGCCACTCGCCCCCATCTCTCAAATCTGACTCCGGCACCCAACTGTCTCTTATCTTTCCTTCTTCCTCCGTGGTCTTATCCCGATGTCGATTGAAAGAGGCCAAGTGCTCGCGGTATGTTGTGCCGGTGATAAGCGAGGGGGCGAATGCTGTGGTGGGCATGTTGGATGTCTGGGAGAAGGTGGAAGGGTGGTGGATGACGCCTGTGTGAGTGGAATTCGGTGTGGAAGCCGTGGTGGTGAAGATGTGTGTGAGGCAGCAGAATGCCATGTTGACGGGAGTTTGTCAACGTCTTCCAAGTTATAGTGGGAAGTTAGGTCGAACTTTCTACGCTATTCAGAGAATCAACTGAATACGGGTCAAGTGTTACTGTTTAGATTTTTGGTGTCTCGCTGCATTTATCTCGATGAAGATGTGAGTGAGCATCTATTTCGTAGTAGCATGGTGATTTCTCTCTTTTTTTGAGACATTTCTGTTTGCCAGACAAGGAGGTACTGTGCTTTGTTCTTGTCTTGGTGCGTTTCGGCGCCTTCTTTGTCGATATACGAGACAATTAGACTAGCGTTGTGTGTAGAAAAGCGAGACATGGTTCGTTGTATGTTCTGCAGGTCTTGCCGTGGTGTGCTCTGTTTCTGAGGAGCTGTGAGGCAGATTAGTGCATGAAGAAGTATTTTGAAGGTGCCAGATGAGCTTCAAACGATTGTGTCATAGACTTGGAGGTTGAAACATGGTTCTAGATCGGCTTGCATCAACGAGGTTCCAGAAAGTCTAGAAGAACTGCAAACATAGAGGGCCTTAGCAGGGGCTCATAACGCGATGTCATGCAGTTTGCTGGTCAGCCAGGTGTTTCATACGTCGCTTAGCACTAACATCAGTACAACGAGCTTCAGTATGAAGTCAATTTGCGCAGTACAGAACCACACGTCATGTATGTTCTCAAGTGAGTTCTTGTGTAGGATCATTTATTTTGAGTCTGATTAGGATGCCATCAAGTAGCCCCATGATGCTAATATGTACAGGTAAAGTCGTGTAGTAGAGTCAAGTTCATCTATCATATGCACATCTACTCATTGAAGAGTTGGATTGCGATAAGGTGCCAACAAACTATCCCAGCGAATCCGCGCTTACAAGAAGAAAGCAGCAGCGCCAAGAACAGCAGCGACCTTTCCGGCGCCAACGGCAACAGCGGCGTTCTCGGTTTGCTCAGGGAGAGCGCTGGACTCAGCAGCTGACGCAGCATCGTCGCCGGTAACAGTAGCAGTGCCAGATACGGTCTCAGCAGGAGCGGTGGTGGGCTCGGCAACGCCGGCAGGGCAGTGCCAGTGGTCGCCGTGGGGCTCGCAAGTGCTAGCGGTGGCCTCATGGTCGTGATCATCCTCGTCATCGTGGCTGTGGGATGCGGAGGCAGTGATCATGGTGGATCCAGAGGAGACGACAGTGACGGTAGTGGAGGCAATCGTGGAGGCAGGGCCGGAAGTAGCCTCTTCAGCGGCTTCCTCAGCGGAGTGCGAAGCAAGCTGCTCTGGGGTAGGAGCACCAGTGGGCTCTGGAACGCCGTCGGGGCAGTGCCTTGATATTGTCAGTTTGGTTCATAGACTACATGATGTTCAGATCGCCTTACCAGTGGTCGCCGTGGGGCTCGCACTCACCACCAGCAGTCACAGAGACGGTGTCCTGTGCTACAACGGCGGCAGCGACAGCGAGAAGAGAGATGACCGAGAACCTCATCTTGAATGTGTTGAAACGACCGTAGTTGTCTTGTCGAGTTAGATATGTAGGTAACGAGGGAATGTCCTGAGGGCTCGAATAGGATGTTTCGTGAGAGGTAGTCGGGTAAGGAAGTGACTGCAGTGTCTACGGGCCAAAAGTTTTATATCCTTACCTTCGGGTCGATGCTGCAGAGCATACACCTACATGGCTGGGCGCCGAGCCAAGGCGGCGGATTGCCTTGGCGATGGACATTGCGGTACTCAGTTTCCGTAAAAGAAGGCAAAAACTTGCTTCTCGAGATGAACAATTGGTAGAAAGTGGTCCTGAGTAGGCGGGTTTACCGAGTGTGACGCTGGAGTAGCGTGCGAATGCCTGTTGGGGGTGGTCTCCATGCTTGGCACGTGGGATGCGGATGTGGTGGTGGAGTTGGTGTGCACGAAACGGGCAAACTGTCCGGTGAGTTGTTGAGACATTTGCGAACAGAGCCTTGAGATAAATGCTGAGGTGTGATTTTGTCAGCATAGAATGTCAGTATTGCCCTATTGCGAAGCGTGAAGTGTTTGCAAGTCGAAGAGCGCGAAGACTGCGACGATGTGAAGACTCACGATGCCGCAGTTTAGGCGAAATCCGAGGTAATCCTGAACTTCTAGGTACTGGGAAGAACATCAAAACTAACGCAGGTACAATGCACTGTCATTTATATCTCCGCTTGTTCATCAAATCAGTAGCATGCTCATTGTCAGTCTCGTGGGATCATTTGCCACACTAAGGAAATGCCCTGACCCTAAGACTCAACATACTGCTTTAGTAATAGCACAGGTCGTCATTCGTATCGGCGCACCCGATGATATTGGCATGTCGCTGGTGACTTCATAGTGGACCGGTAGCTGTACGTGATGATTTCTCTTTTTGACACCCTCATTCAACATCTCCATGAGCAGTATGCAGACGGGATGAAGCCGAAAGTCTGATCGATGTTCCATTCGAGCGTTTCTACGAGAGCGGAACTTATCGAATATTCTGTTCGCATGGTCCAACGTGGGCAATGACCACAGGATTTCCGAGGAAGCGACTGTGATCGAGATAGCCTGGTTGGTTGATTCGAAAGAACAATCCCATTTAGAAGTGGCTTGAGGCTCGGTTGGTTACTTTGCTGCAGCTGAGTGCCCTGCCAGCATGAACCTGTTCGCTGCTTAGGGAATGGCTAATTTCCACGTATTGGCTGGTTGATCGAGTGAATCTGCCAGACGTTATTGGTGTCCTTTCCGGGCTTCGAAGCCAACCAGCGCGTATAGTTGCGCATATTCCAGCCTATTGTCAACGACGTCGTATGATTTTGAAGACCAGCCAACCCCTCAGCGATGGACATCTGCGGGTCTGCGGCCCGGTGTCGGCACTGTCTTATGGGTACATTATGTGTCAGGTCATCGAACGACGTATCTCTTCCTTGTAGCAGCATGATCGTAGTCCGCCATGCCCAGTCGCATCGAAAACTTGTGATAAGAAAGCAAGCTTCTGGCGGAAGCCAGCCAACCGTCCCGCACGGGCGTCCCCATTAGCTGAGCCGGGTGCGATGCAGGTCATTGTGCTGAGAGAATCCAGATATACATAGGAACTACTCCAATAGGCAGAGGAAATGATGTCCCGACGATGTGTGCGTGTTGGTTGCATTGCGCGTGGTGAGGCTTGCGTGTTGGTGGCCTGAGCATACAAGGAGTTTGACCCTGAAAACCGCGCGGGCACCGGAAATATCCGGCAGCGCTCTGATGTACCCAGGTCGGAGATGAACGCAAAGCACGTTGGCTCGGGATATCGATAAGTCAGTGAGTCTATGCGAAGGCACATTGCCGACGTTAAGATTGCCTAGCTGCCGCTTTTCTGAAAGCTTCTGCGCTGCGGACGTGCACATCATCCGACTTGCGAGGCGAGATTCCCGGTATCCACTACTAGTGACAGCCATGCAACGAACCGACTGTACCCCTTATTTCTCCTGTTACCATTGCATGCAAGTCAGTTTCGTGCCTACAGTGAGTCAGTACTTCAGATGTGTGTAGATTCAAGTCAGGTACAGAGAAAGGGATGTGCAATTATCGTGTATATTGCTCGTGACTTTTTCAGAGGTAGCCTTCTTTTCGCTAATTATGCACAAAACAAAGGAGATAAAGGTCTACAAATCTAACATCGTCATGAAGCGAACACGCCAGCAAAAATCTACTGCTTCCGCGCCTGCGCGTACTAGTGCAATCCACTCTCGCCAGTCTCAGCCATGTGGTTCTGGCATTCGACCATGATCTTGACCATTTGCGAAATTTGCTCTAGGCGGCTGATAACGACCTTGTTGCCATCGACAAAGCCAACGCAGTTGTACTTGACTCCCGTCTTGGCCGAGAACTCGCGGACGAGCTCTTGGCCGCGGCGGAGGTTATGGCGAGGTACGCGGGGGAACAGGTGGTGAACAGCTTGGAACTGCAGACCGCCGTGGAACCAGTCCATCCACGGTGGGCAATCGACGTCCATGGTTGTGCGCAGTTGGCGTTGAGGGAAAGACTCAGTGGGTCCGAGGTCGGCTGTGGGCATGCCCCAGTGAGAGAGGGTGATTTGTACGTGCAAAACCATGGTGACCATGTGCGAGATGATGACGAAGCCGACACGGATGGGCCATGTGGGAAGATAGAGCCAGCAGAGAAGGTAGCCGAAGATGTACCAGTAGCAGCACATGAAGACGATTTCGACGGGGCGTGTCCACCATGCTGCACCCAATTGAGCTGCTCGGGGTGAGACCAAATGCAGCCAGCCGAGGAAGTATAGGTTGAATCTGGCAAAGGCCATGATCGGGTAGTAAAGGTACTTTTGGTAAGGGACAATGACATCGCATGCGGCGTCCCATACAAACTGGAAGTTGTAGAAGGAAGATAGAACAGACTTGATGTAAGTAGGCGTGGTGGAGAACAGAGGGATGTTCTGGATGTCCGGATCATGCTCCGGCATGTTAGTGATGAGATGGTGGACGTTGTGGCTGGATTTCCACCAGCCGATGCTGAGGCCAGAGCAAAAGTCTGCGATGAAAGCGCCGATGAGGGTGTCGATGACGAAGTTGCCTGTGATTCCGCGATGGCCGGCATCATGTGCTGTGAACATGATTTGTTGCTACATTATGTTAGAATGCGTTGACCCAGAAGGAGGGAGAGGACTTACCCAGAAAAGACCAAGGAAGACTGCAGAGGTCATGTACCACTTGGCGTAAAGGAAGCCGGCGAATGCGGCGAAGAGCAGAGCGTATCGAACCGACTCTCTGGCGTATTCTGAGTAGCGGCATTGGTACAGGCCCTCGTCTTTGAACCGTTGGTGCAATTCGCGGTAACTTTGTATGATGGTATTTTGCGTTTCCACGTCGAGCGAGGGGTTGTCGCGGAGACCTTCTTCGATCTCCCTCTCCTCTTGCTCGATGGCATACTGCTCCCTGTGCCTCTTCTTCTCTTCCGCGGCAGACAAGACTGGTGTCTCAATCTCATCTTCGCTTTGGATAAGAGGTAGCTTTTCGGGGTCGCTGGCAGGTCTGCTACTTGAGCGGTATACACAAGTATCTGGCTTTCCAATCAGCTTCTTGCTGATGATGGCGGCGGCCTTGTCCATGTTAGCGAGGACGGTAAATGCGAACGGGTGGGGGGTAGACCCACGGATCCCAGGTCGACGCTCCTCCCGCGACGTGACTTTTCGGACTCTGGCGCCGCGGCCAATCGCTTTCTTTCCGCAAGATTTATGTAGTAGTCCGGCGAGCGGATTGGAGGCTCCATGTTGGCCCAGGGCATCTCGACACGACCGATGCGATGCTTTGTCATCATAAGCAGTGCCTTATTGGTGTGATAGCTGTTGTGAGGTCAGTATTAGGTCAAGCTGGGGTGCTTACTCAACGCTTCCGCAGCATCCGGCGACATGGTGTGGCCGAACTTTGCCTGTTGCGGAAGGGCTGGTAGGGCTGGCGATATTTAGGCTCGTCCCGCATTACATACATATTGATCTCGTCTGTCGCGTCTCTTCCCACCATGTGCAGGATGGCGAGACGACCGCCCGGATGCCTATTGATCCATTCTCCAAGATTCAGGACATAGCCCTCGTGGATTACGATTGGCTCGCCCTCGGCAATCTTTTGCGCGATCTCGGCGGGCGCGATGATTCGGTGTCGCGACATGATGGCTGGGGCTGGTTGTGAGAGGTGAGGGTGGGCGTGTTTGGTTAATCAGCGGGACAGCAGGATATATACGAATGCAGGAGCGGGCGAGCGAGGGCGCTGGCGAACCTGGGTACTTTTTGGGGAGATTTCCCGCCTACGCCGTGCGCACGGTTCGCGGGCCAGGCGAAATCTTGGAGCGTTTGCTTGCGAAGGGGGCGGAGCCGTTTGGTACGTCACTTTGGTGGCACGCATACGCACGCGGGAGTCGGAGGTGCCAGCGAGTGGAAGAGCAACAAAGGAGGCACTCCCAACGGTACCGCACAGTGGGCCCGCCCAAGGCCCTGTAGCTCGCAAATTCACCCGCCATGAAGCCTGCGCTTAGCCTGGAGCGACCAAGCCCCGCGAGACCCTGAGGCCCGCGGGAGATCAATCTCGCAGCGCAGCGTATAGATGGGCCGTCGTGGGCACGAGAAATAGGAGAGTGGGTAACGGCTTCCTTTGCTCCAGGTGCCCACGGGCCCGCGATAGGCAGGTGCAACGCAGCATCCTCCTCGCAGTGCGCGCCAAGCCCTTGGGAACACGAATCGAAGTCCCGAAGGCCCAGATGAGCCCGCATGCGGCCTAGCGCAGCCAGCATCCTGGGGACCTTGGACCCTTTGGACCCTTTTGCGGGAAAGTCGCCCCGCACAGCGAACGCCTCTGACTGGCCATGCGAGCCTGGACGCGACCCGCCAATGCACCGCGGCAGGCAGGAGCGAGGCAGCCAGGGCATCCATCTCGCAGTCGGCCCTGCTGCGCTCCCCACCACCTCGAACCATCGCAGGGCAGGGAGATACTTGTCTGTCACGCCGCAATGCAATCAACGCTATCACCAAACTACAGCGGGTGACACCCTTGGCACAGCGCCACCGCGTGCTGCACGCCTGTGCACCGGGCAACGGCCTATCTGTCCCGATCGTCTCAAGCGCGTATCCAGTATCCGTAAAAGCAGTTTCAGTCGCCTGCCTAGGTCGTATTGCGTATCGATCCCCATGCGCTATATCCAGACGCTCCACACAGGTACGCCGCGCGTACTCGCAACTTTCACCCCGTGCATGTCTAGCACCGCACATCAAACATCAAGCTGCTTTTCCTCCACCACCACTGCCGCTTCCGCGTGCTTTTTGAAGGGCGGACTCGGCCCCTCAGGCACTGTCCAACTGCCTATACGTGTACGACGGAAGCCATTTCTACTCGCAATGCCCCCGCCCTTCGCTCGCCACTCCCACACCTCGAAAACATAATCACATCCGAATCACCCACCTCCTGAGAATTCACCGGCAGAATATTATTCATGATACCTATGGTTGCGTCAGCGTGCGCGTCATTAATTATTTCGGGCACCACGAAAAGACCGAACCGCCGTTTTGACCTGCTGGGTCCATCACGCATAACATGCGTCTGACCAAGTCAGCTTACCGCCGAAGAACCTCAACTATAATGTGTTCCTATATGGTTCCTTGTAGACTTGCGAAGGATGACCAGTTGGCTGCTCGGGCACGAGACTAGGCGCCGAGGCACCAAAATGCAGCCGAATCCTACCATCCTGCATGTTCACCATCACGCGAGGTGGCGTAGAACCTACTCATGGCAAGTGCTAGCATTGAATTTGCTGAACAATAGCTACAAACTCGGCGCATCTCTTCATGCCCTACACGTCCTTCGACAACGACGACGACGACAGGAGCCACCTGGCAGCGCAGGTATTGGCATCTCGACAGTGGCACCCATAAGCGGAGGCGATGATAAGGATCACCCTGTTGAACCGCTACTCCTGAGATGGTTCACCTGTGTCCTGGGCGTTATGCTGGCCGATCACAAAGCGGAACCGCTAGCACAGAACAACGACGTTACGCAATAGGAATAACAATCAACAATACAACGAAGGCGGGAGAGCATTTGCACATGCGTCGCAGGGCATGGACATGATATGGATGATGCATGCATCCGGAGACGTGAAGGTTGTCAGATCCAGCATTCGAGATCGTTTTGCTGCGCATTTGGTTTTTCTTCAACAAAGTTCAAGATGCCGAACGTATAAATGGTACGCCCACGACTAGCCTGGCGAGCTATACTAGCATCCGCAAGCTCTGCCGCTTTATGCGTACTTTCGCGCCATGGCAGCGGCTACGTCAGCGCAATAAGCTCCTCGCAATTCACGAGGTGCACAGCGGGGTAGCTGCGTTGTGGCTGCGCTCAAGCTCATACTGTAGTTGTGCAGCTTTGCGCCTAAGTTAATGTCTTGAAATTTGGAATTACTACCTCAGCACGCGTCATATTTGATGATTTGCAGGGAGGAGGCAACGTAGCCACTAACTACAATGTGAAGACGCGCAAGTATGCGACGAACACACCACGTATGACGCGCTATAGACGATCTTGGTTGATCATAGATGTAACTAATCCGACCATGAATTAATCTGACCAGACCATCCAAATACTTGGCCTGACCATGGAATAAGCCAGCCCGACCATGCGAATTGTTGAGCTGTCCTCGAAAGTTGAGCTGTCTTTCAATTCAAAGCTAAACAGACCTCGGAAGCCGAGCTGGCCTGGACATAGCTCGCCCGACGGCTGAAAGCTCATCCGACTATGACTAGCAGTTCATCCGGCCATGACTAGTAGCTCATCAGACCATGACTAAGACATAATGGGCTAGGGTCATCCCCGAACGATCGAGACTAAGAGTTCACCCGACCATCGCTAAGAGCTGGGCTGACCTTGACTAGAGCTAAGCTGGCCATGAGTAGAGCTAAGCTCACCATGTGTATGAGTTCATCTGACCATTGAATTGGGACGAGCCAACTAATACTCCAACCTCAACCGACAGATGCGCGTGGGTTCCTTGTTCAAGACTGAAGTGGTCATATCTTCTGTCCTCAACGTGGAACCCACGTGCATAAATTGATCGAACTTGTAGCTTCGGTATGTGTGGCGAAATTGTATTACAAGTGTAAAGCTACCCACGAGCAGTCGCTCAGCCTCCTCATCTTCAGCGTCAAGAATCCAGTCCATCTCCCATCTACCGCATCTTAGTGCCTCCCATCACCACGCCCATCCTACAACTCCTCCTTATCCTCCTCATCGACCTCTGTATCCTTAATAGGGTCCTCTTCGGCATCGCGAATAGCCTTGGCAAATTCTTCCGCCTCTTTAGGACTATTCGCAAACAAGTGTTCCCGGACAAGTCTCTGCGGCGTCTCGCCAAGCCACTGGAACAAGCTAAAGTCCTGGTACTTGTCTGTACGGAAGATTTCGAGCACCTCGACGTCCTCATCGTCAGACAGGTTCTCGATGAAGTGGCCCATGTTGCGAGGGATGACGCCTACGTCGCCGGCTTGGAAGTCGAATGTGCGCGCTGTGCCTTTGGCGGCGAAGATTGTTACGCGGGCGCGGCCAGCGATGAAGAAGGACCACTCGTCTGCGTTGGCTGTGGTAAAGAGTTAGTATGGAACGAAGGATGGGTAAGTGAGTGACTTACGGTGCCAATGCATCTCGCGGATTGCGCCAGGTTGAATGCTCAAGTGTGCTGCAGCGACAGTCTTGGAGATGGGGAAGTTTGTCGAATCGGTGATGCGAACTTGACCACCAGTCGTGTTGACAGGCTCCTGAGCAAGCATCTTGTGAGTAAATTGGATCTTCGACTTCTTGTATCCCTTGCCGCTACTTGGAACCTCATCGTCAATGGGACCGGGCTCTGAGCCCTGGAAGATGTACTTTTCCTTCTCGGGAATTGCCTTGAAGACTTCTGGCGAAACGCGGAAGTTCTCACCCAAGACGGACTTGGGTGTCAGTCTCATCCAATCGGTGAGCAGGAAAGTAGAGTCCTCAGAGAAGTTGCCATCGTCGAACACGAGTAGGAACTCGGTGCCGTTGGGGCTCAGGCCTTGCAGCGAGTGAGGGTGGCCAGAGGGGAAGTACCATAGGTCACCCTTCTCCAGGTCATCGACGAAGGAGCCACCTTCAGGATCGAGAGCAGTGATGCGGACCTTGCCTTCGAGAACATATGCCCATTCGGCTTCCTTGTGCCAGTGGAGTTCGCGAATGACGCCTTCCTCAAGACGCATGTTCACGCCGGCTAGCTCCTTGCTAGTGCCCAGCTCGCGGACAGTCGTCTCGCGCGTCCAGCCACCCTCCTCGATGCGGATATGCGAGTCGGCAAAGGACCATCGCATGTTGGGGATCGCGCCATGGTCGGTGCTGGGTGGGCGGACGAGATCTGGGTTTTGTCGTTCGCGCGCTCGGTTGCGAGGCCCTAGAACACTCGCTCCGTCACCATTGCGCTGGAAACTTTGTTAGCATGTTGACCATCATCGAGCTAGATATTCGTCGTTCCGCGGAGGAATGATCTCAATGATGGACTCACGTAGGGTAGTGGCTGAAGCTTGTCGCCTTGCGAATCAATCTTCTTGTCAAATGGATCATTGTTGCCAGGCTTGTACGGGTTGAAGACTTTGTTAGGTCCTGCGTGGTGTCGCGCACTGCCAGCCAGCGGTTGTTGTTGCTCCAATGGCGCAGCCACGGCACCACATACGCCAAGCGCGACCAGTAACGACGGAAGATGCATGACGGCTTCAATTGACCTCAAGTGAAGAAGCTGAAGAGGATCGCGAAGTCGAAAGTTTATTCACCCGGCAGACGACGCCCTTTTGACATGCCGTGTGCATTGCGCGTCCTGCAATGCCGTGTGCCGATGACGACAGTCTAGCCATGATTATTTATGATGCTTGCTTGACACTAAGCAACAACCATCCACTCCCACGCCATCTCTGCGCATCAATCATCAATTTTCCACGCACTATACCCACCCAAAACCGTTTCCCCGCACGTCAAACGCATTGCTTGTACATGCAACGCCACATCAGGAAGGTCTTCAAGCCACACGTCCTGAGATATCCTGCAATTGCCGCCGCGGGCGTCGAAAGCTTAACTGAAGCTTGAGTCGAAGTGCCTGTCGATCTGCACGCTGGCTCGCGTCTTCCCGGTTGTGCTGACGCGATTATCTGCACCCCGCCCCAACTGACATAACTACCGGTCCTCGCAGCCCTCGCAATATACGACTACACGATATCCTCCCACGCGTGCAACCATGAGCAGCGTAACGCGCAGAGACGCCACGCGCAGCGGCGCAGACGAGGAAACGCCGCTTCTCGGCCGAAATGGACCAGCCGGCGGAAAATCGGACAGCAAGGGGACTATGCAGCGGCTCAAACGGCACATGAATGCCGATGTCAACAAGAACTGGGCAGATCTTGTTTTGCTGTATTGCTACATTGTTACTGGGCTGTTGGATAGCTCGGCTGTCTTCATATGGGGCTCTTTCGTGAGCATGCAGACGGGTGAGTAAGACGCGCCATCTCTTTTGGACCAGAAGCTTACTCAACATACAGGTAACACCGTGTATCTTGGCTTGGGCATTGTCGCACCTTCTGAAGGCATCCGTTGGATCAAGGCATTGACGTCCATTGTCGCATTCTGTGCTGGCTCGTTCTGCTTCGCGCGCTTTCATCGCTACTTCTCACCTGCCAAAAGATGGGTGCTCATCGTATCCTACACGTTTCAGATGCTACTCATTGCTGTTGCTGCATTGATCGCTACTGTCGGGAAAGACACCAAGGAAGGTCTTCATTGGCAGATGATTGTTCCGCTCGCTTCAGTCGCTTTCCAATCCAGTGGACAGGCAGTCACGTCACGCGCCCTGAAGTACAACGGTCTGACCAGTGTCGTGCTCACGAGCAACTACTGCGATCTCTTTTCTGACCCTCAGCTGTTCAAGATTTCGAACGTGGAGCGCAACAGGAGGATCGCTGCACCCGCTATGCTGCTGTTGGGAGCCTGCATCGGCGGATTGTACGCTCACAGCAGTGTAGGTCTTGCGGGTGCCTTGTGGACTGCTTGTGGACTGAAACTGTTGGCTGTCTTCGCGTGGGTCTTTTGGAAGTCGGAAGTCATCGTCGAAGAATAAATGTCGCTCCGACAAGAAAACCTGGTCGTCCTTTAGAGGTCTTCCGGTTGGCCTCAATCAGCCAAGCCCAACCATGGTACGACCGTCGCAAGAAAGCATACACTATATCATTCTATATCCTGCCCACAGCCGTCTCCGCAAATGACTCATCCATCTTTTGGACTTACATCTCGATAATTACCTCTGCCCGAAAACAACCCGTGTTTACGATACAAGATGAAGCCCAACAGACAGGGTATTTATGGCTTCGTCAAGAACCGCGATGTGCAGCCACTGCTCAAGTCGGAACTTCGAGGCCTTGCGAGCATCCGAGACCGCCTTGCTGAAGCCACGGTGGTAGCATTCGATATAGAAGGAGTCCACCAGCGTGGTTCAGAGGCGAGTGAGCTTGGAGTCGCGGTACTACGACCTAGTTCAAAGCCACTTCGCTTCTCCTCGTCTATGTATTGCTTCTGGAATCAAAACGATATCGAGGCATTTACCATTCGCATACGAGAACGACGATACGGGCCTATTGTTGGAACCATGGCCGACGAGACCAGGCAAACTGCCGGCGCAAGACTATACAAGTTCTTGTCCTCCATCCAAGGCGAACTTATATTTGTTGGTTTTGGCATGCAGAGGGAATTCAAATGGATTAGCGATGAATATCCGGCCATCGCAGCACTGTTCACTTCTTGGTGCGATGTACAAGAGCTTGTCGCTGATTCCTACAAGAGCATGACCGCCGAACCCGACAAATTACTTCCTCGATATCGTCAGCCCAGCCTAGATCGAGCCATGAAAGCTCTGAAAATAAGTGGATGGCGATCCAGGCATGAGAAACATGGGGCGGCTGCCGATGCCGTCAAATTCCTGGCCATTCTTTCCGCACTCTTTTCTGGAAGGGTTTTGCATGAACTCCCCGAACCGAGCATTTGCCGCTTATCACGTCTCCCACACAAGAAGTATGATGAATATAGTGGGAAACGAAATGCGCGTATTACCGCGTGGGATAGAAGTAAACTGCCTTTGCAAACACCAAACGGTTTAGCGGATTTCTGCGCTCCCCATCATGGGTTACTTGCTGTGGGTCTCGATGCAGTTGATGTAAACTTGGCAAGAGACAGAAAAAGCATATGGTGGGTATCGTTTCTAACACAAGACGCGCTCGACGAGTTCATTGCCAAAGTGCATGGGTCGCTTTACGAGGGAGTGAAACTGTTCGTTACACCAATGGCTCCACCAAACAAGTATCTAGCCGCCAAAAGGTCGAATGAAATGCCTTGGAAACAGCCGAGAACCTTCAGTAGGTACGATGGCGATGATCTGATAGCAGCTTTCGAGTAAGTCAAGGAATCTACATGGACTCGGGTACACTCGGACTAACTTTTATAGCATACTTAGCACCGTAGGTGAATGTGAAGAAGAGGTACGAAACCAGTAATACGCGCCTGTAATAGTGGCCTAAGCCCTAGAGTCACATGCTGTTACCGATGCGTTTGCTGCCTCGCGTACTGTCGCCGCAACTCGGACAAACGCTCATCTGGCTCCGCGATACCGACGCAAACAGCACTCCCGTTAGCTGCCTACAGCCTTTCGGTTCTGATACCGCTCCAACACACAAGCACAACACTCACCCGACCCTGCAATATTTACCGCGAAGGATGGCGCTCGAATCGCTGAAGAGATCCTTTGGGACTATGATGAGTATTAAGAAGAAGAAAGAGCCATTCGAAGATTCCATCATGACAACCGACTCTCCCGGTCAAAGCTTTGGCAGCCTAAGTTCGTGCGCCATGTCCATTGATAGCGAAGATGCTCCACAAGACAGCGGCGTCGACATCAACAGTCCACCAGTACCGCCTCCCAACACGCAGTCTGACCAGTATAATGACACCGACACTGTAAACCTACACATCAACCCCAACCCTATCGAGACCGAGACCCAGATATCCACCACCACCCCGACATTCACCGGCCTCTCTCCCGCCATCCGCGCACTAATCTGGTCTCACGCCGCTCCCGCCCCGCGAACCCGTTTCCTCGAACTCCACACCTACAACACCATCGACCACATCCCGCGTTGCCGCTACATACCCCCACTCCCACCGCTCTTCTCCACCAATCAAGAAGCCAGAAACTTCAGTATCGCACATGAAGGTGGAGAACTCGTTAGTTTCACTACGGAGAACTTTACCGCTTTGTTCTCTTTCCATGGCCGCAGGATCGGCGGAGAAAAAAATGAGAAGAAATTTTACTTCAACTTCGACAGGGATATCATCTGGTTGAGTGCGAGATTCACAGCTGCTTGCAATACCACTGAGACGCTTCGTCTGCAAACATTGTCTTCTATCCTGCCGCCAACTAGTTTGTCTCGTATCCAACGCCTCGTCATTTCGTACTCGGGTCTGGACTCTTACGCGTTCATCGGTCCTTACCTGCGTCCCTTTGCGCGTCTTGAGACGTTATTTTTGTGTATGAACGATGCGCGCATCAAGGAGAATGTGAAAAAGTTGCTCAAGAAAGGTTGCCCAGCTGATGGCGTGACGGCGGACAAACTGAGGAGCATGTTAGAGCAGACCGAAGCTGATGAGACGGATGATGATGAGGAAAGCGAGGATGTGACTACGGATAGGTTGGCGGTTAGAGCGAGGAGAAGGGTACTGGAAGTGTATCTGAGGCTAGAAGAATAGCGGCCGTATTGTGATTTTGATTTGGCTCCACAAGGGCATTGGATGATACCCAGTGGGTAGATTACGTAGCATGTGCTCATACAATCGATACCAGAGACTCATACAAGCAAAAAACCGAACAAGCCTGGGGCCTACATTGACGTTAGGTCACCTACTTTTTATGTTTTCAAATTGACGTAGGCTGCAGACCTGTTTAGATTTCCCTAGATTGAGGTGCTAAACGACGATATCACCCAAGCTTGGCGACTCGCCCATCCTCCGCTTCGACAACTCAAAGCTCAATACAGTATGATCCATGTAGTACATCATCAAGCGCCATCGGCGAGGCTGGAGCGAAAGCAAGCCCCGTTGACCCGGTACTTCGATATCCTCTGAAGGGTCAAACATGCCTGTATACCTGTGAGCCCTACGATACATACGGAAGTAGTCATCATCATCCTACCTTGTACAGGCGCAACAGCCACACCAAGCAGCCGTTCGTTCGGCCCTCCCGTTATCTCTGTCTCATTACCTGACCGAAACGGTAGAAGATATTCAAGTTTGAAGCCATACCGTGGCTCTCCAGTGTTCTGGTCTCTAGTATAGTACAGACTGAAGACGCCGGCACGACCCGCCGGAGAACCGACTATGAAAATGCCCAGCTCGGGTATCTGGGAGAAGAAGCAGTGTCGGTCACAAGACATGAGGGAGTCCATCCATCGGCCTGGACGTAGCGGTCGTCTTATCGCGACGATGGGATTGAGAGGAAAATTGAGTGATGTTGCGGAAAGGCCTTGGATGAGGAAGATGTCTTCTTTGGTGAAGATTAAGAATGGGCCACCCATTGGTTCTGCGATGGGCCTCAAGTCATCAATCAGGCGATACGGCGTTCTGTTAGGGCTGCGCAATGTTCCGGGTCGAATGGAAGACAACAGCGTTTCACTTATACCAAACTGCGCTGTGTGTTAGTCACCTAACGTGTCTTTAACTTTGAATATGAACGAAGAGGAGATTTGTTTCTCGTAATGCTGCACCTCATACAAGAAAAAAATTGAACAGGTCTAGAGCCTACATCGACGCTGGGTCACCTCTCTTGTAGGTTTTCATGTTGATGTAGGCTGCAGGCCTGTTTGGGTTTTTCTTGGTTGACGTGGCAATACCCTCTGGCTACATCTTGATTGGATGCAGCCGACAAGAGATTGTTTTATATGTCGTGTTGGAAAATATACTTACAGATTGAGCCAACTCCTCAAAAGTCATCCCGAGAAGCTGATGATTCGGATCAATATCTTCTTCGTCGCTGTCTGTCTCGTTCGCTTCGCTGACTACTTCGATTTCTTCGTCATCTGTACTGTCCTCTTCGTCTGTGTCGGGATGATATTGATGAGAGGTGGTTTCGGAAACTTTGAAACGTTTCTTCTGGTCGGACACATCTAGGAAGTCGCTTGCAGTCATGTCTTCGTCCAACGGTAACTCGTATGCGGATCGTGTGTCCAACGCTATAGTACCCCAGGCTCCGTGGAGAACATTTTGCGCGCCCGGACAGTCGCACAGGAACCTGTGAGATATGTAACGAGGCGGCTTCGAGAGATCGCTTGCGCTTGCGCACCAGCCTAGCTGGAATGTAGCCACCTCCTGCTTGGTGTACAAGTCCCACATCGATGTCTTGCCATCAATGCAGCTGCTCAAAAGCCAGCGACCGGAGTCACCGTAGAACGATACTGCGGGAACATTATTCGTCGCCTGAAGGGTAAAAATATTGTCCTTTCTTCTGCTGGGTGGGAAACCAAGATTGGTATCGTGGTCTGAGACTTCCAATCCGTTATCGGAAGCGAGCGCAAATGCGATTATCGTTATCTGATGAGTGTTCTGTTGAGGTTAGAGGAGCAGAGCGTGTGAGGAATAAACGTTTTCATTACCGCACTAATCGCGATCATGCGAGTCTTGCGCTGTACAGCCAAGCCCCAAGCACTTCTGCCGACATTGGAGCGAAGAAACACATGGACACCGTCCTCGTCAGCAGGCTCCTGCACGTTGGTGCGCCGTTCCAACGCTCGGTGGATCTCTCGAGTTCGATATATAATAACGTCGCCATCGTCGCAGGCCAGCATGAGCATCTCTTCGTTGCCGATATAGTCGACCAAGATGCGACAGATAGAGTGAGGATTTGACGGGTCAATTCCATACCCACGAGTGCCAGTTTTGGGCGGATGCAACACAAGCTCAGGCTTGTCAGATAAACTTTGGTCGGGAAAGCTTGGTTGATAGACATGAAGCTCATCGACAGAGGCAAGAAAATAAAGGTTATGTTGATGCGAAAGGCCCGTCAAGTCGCAACGCCAATCTCGCAAATCTGGCGGCGCGACACCATCGGCGAACTACTCCTGGTCAGCGGCAATCTTAGAAATTAGAATATCAATGGGTCGGCAGGTTCTGAACGGAAACTGTATGACTATGTTGCGCTAAGATCATGGTAGGCTCTCGCCATGCTCACAGCGACTCAGTAGCTCGTGGGCACGCATGCAACTCACCCGTTTTTCTCCGTGGTGATCACCCGTTGGTATACAGGCGATATGTGAGGACATGGTGAATACCGCATTCTTGCTCGGAAGGTGGTATTAATGATGCGAAGTTTGTGTCGGAGAGAGAGCTTGTGGTGGTTGGTTGTGACGTGAGCTAGCGCCATCCTACCAAGGTAGGTACGGCCCGCGGCTGGACGTGTACTACGTGCTAGTGCATTCACCACTGTACCTCATACAAGGGAAAAAACACCCTAGAGCCTACGTTGTCGTTGGGACACCTACTTTGCATATTTTTATCTCATTGTAGACTCTGGGGTGTTTAGTTTTCGCCTTGTATAAGTTGACTGCTCAAGTATAAGAAGAAGAAGCGGGCACGGAAAATAAGTCGGCCACGGAAAACGGGTTAAAATTAACACACAGTTCGTGGTAGGGACCAGCGGTTGAAAATAGGCCTCAATGCCACGAGACTTTCAGCCTGTTCGGTATTATAATCTTATAGCGCTATGAACGTCATAGTTATATATGTCTCTCGTCATGCTTTCTCGTCCCAAGACCACGGCCGATGCCAGACCACGTGCATAGATCTTTCATAGAACATCAACCCCGTTAGATCCAGTATCCGAACGCCGTCTAATGCTTTGCGGTGACCTTGTCACCAGTGAGCTTCTCAACAGCCTCCTTGGCACTAGAGATTCGTTAGCGGAGATTTGAAAAGCGGCATCGTCAAAACTTACACATCGCCCAGAGCAACCATGCAGACCGTCTGCCAAACGCCAAGACCGATTCTAGGAGTAACGCCACGGTAAAGACCCTTGATACCGTTGTTCGAGTAGATGTACTTGAACGCAGATGCAACATTCAGGTTCTTGGGGCGGTTGGGGTCAACAGTCTTGGACTGAAGCTCCACGCGGATAACCTCAATAGGCTGGTTCCATGCGCTCAAACCACCACCGAGAGCTGAAGCGGTGATCTTCTCAATCACGCTGAGCTTCTCGCCGTGCTGCTTGTCCATAACCTTGCGAATACCGGTTTCCGCAACACGAGACAGACCGAAGCGGGATCCCCAGTTGGTGACCTGGCGCACCGCGACGGCGTTGACACCACGGTTGATACCACGGAGACCCTCCGCGCGCCAGATGCCCATGAATGTCTCGAGCGTACCCGGAGGCTTCGCGCCGGTGGCTGCGACCTTGTGCTTTGTAATCTCGACCGTCTTCATGCACGTGCAGAATCCCATGGTGGCATAGGCTTGAGCAAGACCACCCGTCATACCACCAGAGATACCGGCGAGAAAGTCGGGGGCGCCGAATGACTTGGCGTAGTATTCGGCTTCGGAAGCGACGAAGAGAAGGACGGCTCCTTTGGTGGAGGCTTCGATCCAGGCCCATGGAATGAGACCCTGGTAGACTGTACGATGGTTAATGGGGTTGTCTGGAAACTGTAGAATGCATACTGACATCCAAGAACACCTCCACGCGCCCAGATGCGACCAATGGCTCCCGAGAAGCCTTCAGACCTGTTGGCAGCCATGGTAGTCTTGACGACCTCCAACGGCTATCATCGGTCGTTAGTGTGCTTCCGGCGAAGTCGGTTGCCTGAAATTGCATACCTGTCCCAGAGTTGTCACTCTGTCATCTTCAGTCAGCTTCAATTGCTATCTTGGTGGTGAAGTGGGATGTTTACTTACTCAAACATGTTGAGACCAGCACCAACTGCGCCTACAGTCAGCACACACTCCCGCTCTCTACCAGCACGCAAACTCACGCAACAGATTGCTAAACTTGACCGGCTTCTTCTCGAGCGATGGCGGGCCGTTCCTCGCCATGCTGGGGACGCCCGTCGCAGGTGTGGAGCTCATTCTCTGGGATTCTCTTGTCGAAGATATGCGGCCTGACCAAGGCAAAAGGGTGCTCCGTCGCAAATGTGAGTAGTATCAAGTGTGTGAGCAAAGCGAGGAAAGGGATGCATAGAAAAACGGTATAAGCTTGCGAGGTGGTCTGTGTTGCTGGTTGACCGCCGTCCGGGCGCGCTATAATTGGGGTTGTCCCTGAGGCTATCGGCCACTTGGCGGAAGGGCCATGTCCCGCAGCTGCTTCCCATCCGCGGCCATGTACCGGGCGAGGGGTCTAGCATTGCTTTTGCCTCCAAGTACTCTCCGAAACTCACTTTCTCTATTACAAGTATGCTCATGTTTGCTTTTGCAATTCCATGTACAACTATGTAGGACACCGCCTGCACAGCGAATTGTTGGGTCGGATTGGCGTCGGGTCGCACTGGAGAGCTCAACGATCCGCATCGGTTCCCCATCGCTCAACGAAAGCTACCCACGCTCCGAATATCCCGGTTACTTATCTCACCGTTCGTTGCTTTTTGCACCGATGCGATTGGGCGAATCTCATACACCTGAAAATGGCCCGAAGGCACCCACGACAGTCTTCATCGCAACGGACACATAGTATGAACTTCATGGAGCGTAGATTTCTGATCATCAAGACGTGAGAATACAGCAATTCGTTCACTAAAATGTAGTGATGTAGCGCCGTAACGCTCCCATTCCCTATCCTTACATTGCAATTCTACACAGGACAAGGTATCTCTGAATGTTAAACAAATTCCTCCACATTCTCCTGGCCGTAGAGCACGTTGCAGTAACGCGCTTACAACTTAGCACCAACCAACTTGGCGTAAGCCTCAGTGCTGAAAGACTTGGGCCTCTCAATGGGGGCACCGACGGCACGGTCAATGATGAGCT
This sequence comes from Alternaria ethzedia, assembly GCF_023757985.1. Lineage (NCBI taxonomy): Eukaryota > Fungi > Ascomycota > Dothideomycetes > Pleosporales > Pleosporaceae > Alternaria > Alternaria ethzedia. The sequence continues at coordinate 2,457,792 of NW_026056194.1, read as the reverse complement.
GGGGAAGGACACCGAGCGCACGGGATACACCGAAGAGGACGGTGTAGTAGTTCTGCTCAGTGAGGCCGTAGTACTGGAGGAGGACACCGGAGTGGGCGTCGACGTTGGGGTAGGGGTTCTTGGTCTTGCCGTGCTCAGTGAGAACACCGGGGGCAATCTTGTAGACCTGGCTGACGAGCTTGAACATTGGGTCGTCGGGAAGGTGCTTCTGGGCGAACTCGCGCTGGGAGACGTAGCGGGGGTCGGTCTTGCGGAGGACGGCGTGGCCGTAACCGGGAACGACTTGGCCAGCCTTGAGGGTGGACCACAGGTAGTCCTTGATGGCCTGGTCGCTGAGGTCGTTGCCGATAGCCTTCTTCATCTTCTGGAGCCAGACAAGGACTTCCTGGTTGGCCAGTCCGTGGAGAGGACCAGCAAGACCGTTCAGACCAGCAGCCAGGGACAGGTAGGGAGAGCTGAGAGCGGAACCAACCAAGTGGGTGGTGTGGGCGCTGACGTTTCCACCCTCGTGGTCGGTGTGGATGGTGAGGTACAGGCGCATCAGCTCAACGAAGTCCTTGTTCTCGGAGAAACCGAGCTGGTTGGCCAAGTTGAAGGAGTAGTCCTTGTCCTTCTGGATGGGAGCAACCTTGCCGTCCTTGTAGATGTTGCGGTAGATCTTGGCGGCGAGGGTGGGGAGCTTCGCGATGAGGTCCATGGCGTCCTCAAAGGTGTGCTCCCAGTACTGCGACTTGTGCATGCCCTTGGCGTAGGCCTTGGCGAAGTTGGACTCGTGCTCGAGAGCAGTGACGGCGAGCGAGAACTGGGCCATGGGGTGGAGATCGCTGGGGCAGCGGTCGATGAGCTCCTCGACGAACTTGGGGACATCGGAGCGGGCAGCCCACTCGGCGGAGAGGTCGCGGACCTGCTGCTCGGAGGGGACCTCGCCGGTGAGGAGGAGCCAGAAGAGACCTTCGGGGAGAGGCTCCTGGCCACCGGGGGCCTTGGGGAGGAGCTCCTGGCATTCGGGGATGGTCTTGCCGCGGAAACGGATACCCTCCTCTGAGTCGAGGACGGATCCCTCCCAGACGAGCGACTTGATGCCACGGGCACCACCGTAGACCTGGTCGAGAGTGACCTCGCCGACAACAGTGTTGCCGTGCTCCCTGGGATATGATGTCAGCGGTGCACTGGGGTGGGCGCGGGGCCGGCAGCACGTACTTGCGGAGCTTCTTGATCTTCTCGATCTCGCCGGGCAGCTTATTGGCGAAGGTCTCCTTCAGCGACTGCAATTGGCCTGGTTAGCGCGTGCCTTGGCCTCTCGAGAGATAAGTGGCATACCTGAGTCTTGCCGGTGGAGTAGCAGCGGAGGCCATTGAAGGCTGTGGTCCGCAGAGGGGCGGCGGCGCGGAGAGCGCTCGACAGTCTTAGAGCAGAAGCCATGGTAGTGATGTGTGAGGAAGGACAAGAGGGCGGGCGGATGGGGGGGAGTTAAAAGGCTTCGATCGGGACGATGCGAGAAAATATCGGTGGAGCTCGCACGGTCGTCATGGTCGCGCAACCTTGCAGCGAAAGGAATGCTACCCGCGCGGGCAACGTTCGGAAGTCCCTCAGTTCCGGTGCTGTGGAGGGCCAATGGAGTGGAGTGAAGCGTAGTCTCGCACGAGGCTTCTATCCGGCAGAAAGAACAATTCGTGATGCCGGCATGTTCATGTTCATGTTCATGTTCAATTTCACTTCTTCGCAGACAGGCACGCAGCCGCTACTGCCGGTTTCCGAGCATACAGGCCATAGTATGGAGTGCTAAGCTTGGGACGTGTAACAGGTCATGCAATCGCCTCGGCACAGTCTTGGTGCTTGCTGGAGCGGGTATATAATAATACGTCAAAACGGCGGTGCTCGTATGCAAGGCACAGTCTCTGCTGTGGGCCACGCAGCTCTGAGGCCACATGTACAGAAAAGCTGAGCGATCGCTGGGTCAACAAATGCAGGGCTCCAGATGCTGCAAGCGTCGGGCCAGCCAGCCTCAAGCTGCCAGTCCTTGCCAGTCCGGGCTGGGGTGGATCGTCTCCATCATGTCGTCACGTGTCGGCTGCTAGCGCTGTTTTCTCAAACTCGGCACCAAGCACGCACCCAGCCATCCCTCTCTCTGTCTGGACTCATCACACGGGTCTTACTCACCTGCCGCTGCGCCCTTGACGTAGACCAGCCCCGACTCTGGCGACCTATTCCACTGCTTCTTTGAACTCTGGCTCGCTGCGACTCTCGCACTTCGTAGTGAAGAAGACGCCTCGCGCATTCCAATCTCAGCGCGCCGTCGCATCCTAGATTGAATCGCACCACAGCTCGCTCCCTACACACCTCACCACACACGTCAGCGCAATCCCCACACTGCGCATTGCATCTCGCGCGCAGCTCGCTCAACTGCACCTTTCTTCTACAGTCATCGTACTACCTAGATCTGCCCGCTTCGGCTGTTTCTGGCGAGCTCGAGTAAAGTGCTTGCGCGTTTGCCATCTCGCTTCTCTCACCTCGCGCTCCACCCATAGCGCGCTGTTACCGACACTTCTTTTCCTTTCGCATCAAGTTTGACCTGGTCCGTTGAACCTAATCATGGCAGCCATGGAAGAACTAGGCACGCAATTGCAGTCGTTACAGGCCCTCAAGCCGCCGGGAGTCACGCCCACCAAGATCAAGGCTATCACGCAGCTGTGCGTCGACAACATTCAGGTATGCCAGTCGCCAGGACCTCCTACACATCTTCCGTGCACATGGAACCTCGTACTAAGTATCTGCCTTCACTTATAGTCTCACTCCGTAATCGTCCAAAAGATCGCCCAACAGCTCCAGAACAGCGTCGCCACACACAAGCTCGGAGTACTATACGTCGTAGATGCAGTCGCCCGCCAATGGGTTGAGAGGGCTAAGCAGGCTGGCCAGACTGTGTCAAAGAACGCGGCGCAAGGAACCTATGCTTCGGGTGTGCAGATGATGCGAGACGTGCTTCCGGCCATGATGCACAATTTGATTCAATCAGCACCAGAGACACAAAAAGAGAAAATCTCCAAACTCCTAGACATTTGGGAGCGCGGTCAGACCTTTCCACAGGACATGCTCGCCGGCTTCAAGCAGCAGCTGAAGGGAGGCCAAAACAGTAGGTCAACTTTCGTCTTCCAGGCGTCATCTAGCTAACCCGTAGTCAACGTAGATGCATCAGCACCTCCAGAGCCACCTAAGAGTAACGGCACAGTACCAGTATTCAACGGGCACACTAACCAGCAGCGAACACCCCCTGTAGCTCTGCCACAACCTCCACAAGACCCGGGTGCTCTTTACGCTGCGCTCGCTGGCGTCGGTCAGCAGAATGGGCAAACTAACCCTCCACCTGCAGCAGCTTCTGCGTTTCCTTTTCAACAGAACATGGTACCGCCACCACCCCCTGGCTTCGTGCCTCCGCCACCTGCTGGGGCAATGGGGCAGCCTAACATGCCTGTTCCCCCCGCTGGTACGAATGAGATCGTGACTCAGATTCTAAAGGCTATGAGCGCTGGCTCCATCCAACCCGACCAAGCAATACAGGCACTGAATACGTTGGCTATGGCCCAGAATGGCGGAATGCCTATGCCACCAATGCAGCTCCCGGCTGTTGCGCAGACACCGCCACAGGTTCAGCCTGCTGCGCAGAACGGTAACCAGGGAGACAGATATGACCTGAACGACAGTAGAATGCGCGACCGTAGCAGATCGCCCGACTATCAACGTCGACGATCGCCCGTGCCTAGATCTCCACCAAACCCAAATCGGCGGGAAAGTCCGACATATGGTACTTACGACCCCAATGCAGGTCCCGAGGGCAATGCACAACGCTTTGAGCGAGGTGAGCGCGGTCGTGGTCGTGGTAAACAGAGGGGTGGTCGTAATGATCGTAATGAGTATCGCCAGCGGTCACCGCCGCGACGACAGCCGAGCCCGCCTAGGGCAGCGTATGGCCAGTCGAAGTATATCGAGTGGGATGAAACTTTGCCGCGCGATCACATCAGAGTCCTCAGCCGTACATTATTCGTAGGTGGTGCTGGCGGAACTGAAGGTGAGATCCGAAGCATATTCGCTCGTTTTGGTAGAGTCCAAACATGTATTGTCAACCAGGATAAGCGACACGCTTTCGTCAAGATGTTGACCCGTCCGGATGCCGTTGCCGCCAAGCAAGGTATGGACACCCTCCAGGATCCCGCTGCACAGTCCAAAGCGCGCCAGGTAAGATAGTCGTTCCTGATGCCTACTTTCCTTTGCTAACAGTACTAGACCCGATGGGGTGTCGGCTTTGGGCCCCGTGACTGCAGTGATTACACCACTGGCATTAGTGTAGTTCCCATCTCTCGTCTTACAGATGCTGATCGCAAGTGGGCTTTGACCGCTGAGCATGGTGGAACAGGTGGTCGCCCACTAGAGGGAGGTATGGTGATCGAGGAGCCGGACATCGAGATAGGTGCAGGTGTTTCCTCAAAGGGTATGTACATCCATCACTTGCTCATTACACGACTAACACAACCTAGCCATCAGCCGACGTGTACCAACTGACGTGCCTCGCGGAGGTCGTGGAGGCTTCGGCAACCGAGGTGACTTCAATGCACGTGGAGACCATGGCGGACGTGGTAACTTCAACCAACGGAATGACTTCAATGAGCGTGCAGACTTCGGCCGCAACGAGTTCGCTGGTAACGGTGGTCGCGGTGGTTTTGACAACAATGGCCCGGCCAAGTTCCGCAAGCAAGATCATCGTCCCGTCAACGACCCACGTCACATCTCGCCTCGACCTGAACAAGGTGTTGCCGTCCCGCCTGCCGTCCCTGGCTTCGGATTCCAGCTCCCAGGTTTCTCATGACTCCCACAGGGGTAATTCGCCCTGATCTCAATTACTTTCCTGTACAGAACAGTTTTTGATCGACTAGTCTCGACATGGCAGGTTTCCAATGCTGGTCTTTCCGGATTTCATCCTTTACATATACGTTATAGTCTTTCCTGAAATGGTGGTAAGGCACAATCATGGTGGACAGTCTGCTTTATCTCGTCAAAAGCATTGCGAGGCGTTGTGGCTGCGAATGCAAGTCAATCGATCCAGCACTGGCATACGCCAGGCAACGACGGGCTTTCAAAGGTTTTCTAGTCTGTTTAGTCAGATGTACGATTACGGTGGTTCTCAATCACGCTTCGGCGGCATATCTTTAGTACTACTTAGCTGCACTACCTGATCTGGCCTCATAATGAAAATTAAGATTTTAAAGATTTTTTTGACCAAATACCATTTGAAGAATCAACGAACCTGATGAGCAGGGGGAACGTTGAGACAGGCGCTTCGACGATAGCTGCACTCCAGCCAGATCGCTGTAGGTGATGAAACAACAAAGGCGCACAGTGGATACCAGGGCGAATCTTCTATTATTTGTGGTAATACAACAATGTCTCTTCGGAATGATTTTGTGGCTACAGCGCTGATGCGATAGATCGGTTCAAGCCAAGAAACCGAGTCCTGGCAACGAACCGATCTATCGCATCAGCGCTGTACTCACAAAACCATCCCTTGTAAATAAATAGAACTTAACTATACAACACCACTAAGGTACCAAATCCGTACAAGAGACCTACAGCCTCACTGCCAGGGATGATCCTACTTCCTCTTCGTCGCACCGCCCTTCTTCTGACTCCCCGTCGCCTGAGCCTCCGCCTTCTCCTTCTGCACCTTCTCTAACTTCTCCTGATCAGGCACCTTCAAGCTCTTATCGCCGCCCGGATGAGCAGCCAACGGCTTGTTAGCATCCTTCTCCTCGACCTCTTCGTCATCGCCACCCTGTCCAAACTCGTTGACACGGTTGTAATCAACCTTGTACTTCCACGTCTGGAACAGGTAAACGAAGAAGATGACGTCGTCGCGGAGGGTGGCCAGACGATGCAGAGTGGGCATCTTGATGGTGAAAGCGAAGAGGTCGTCGATGAAGGTGTTGAGGAACTTGTATGTCATGGCGCGGCCGGGCATGTGGGCGACGGATTGGAGACGGTAGTTGATGTAGAGGGCGGGGACCATCATGAGGAAGCCGTAGGCGTAGACGGAACCGACGAGCGTGGTGATGATGAAGGAGTACCACGACTTGTGGGTTTCGTACATGAGCGAGTAAATGGCGTAGGCAATGAGTAGGGGCACGGCGACCATGTAGAGGTACCGGAATGCGACGGCGTCGTATTCTTCTGTCTTCTTTTCCGTGTCGGACAGGACGTGCTTGTCTTCGAATGCGATGGTGTAGGGGAGCAGGGAGCCAGGCATTGTTTGGCGGATGCGCACGTTGACCGACTTGGTGATCTTCCATGCTTCGATTGCCATGCCCATGCCCTGACCGAATAGGATCATGTAGGATGTATTCTCGTTGTTGTCGATGAGGTAGAGGAAGATGATGGCTTGCATGAACACGTTTGCGACGATGGTGCGGACCGAGGTTCCAATATTGTCCTTCTTCTTGCGCCAATGCTGGACATCGTTCTTGAAAGCGAGCATCTCGAAGACCATATGAAAAATGGAGACGACCGCGGTAATGGCGAGGAGGTATGAGTTGCTGTCGATAAGGATTTCCTTGAACATCTCCATCTCAGAGCCATCGCCACCTCCGGGGGTAGATTGACCTGCAGCTGCAGCCCTGGCGTTGGCGTTGAGGTTCTCGTCAACAGCCGCGAAGATATTGTACTTCCAGTGGGCGAGGTTGTTGAGCTTTACGTTGAGCGGAAGGGTTGTAACGGTATCGTTCAGCTCGATCATATGCTTCTTGAGCTGCCAGAAGGTGTTGGTGAATACGATGGGATAGTACCAGGTGTTCTGACCACTTGCATCTCGTGCGCCGGTAGCCTCGAGTGTGATGAAACGCCTGGGACCGGGGTGCATGGCGGCATACTGCAAAGTACCCGCGTCGGGGATCAGCGAGACGGTGAAGTTGGGATGGTAGTAGGAGGATACAATCTTTGGCGCATTCTTCTCCTCCTCGGTTTCCACCTCGGCTCTTTCTGGCATATCGCTCAGCAAGTTCCTCGTCTTCGCGATCTTCTTCTTGGGCTGGTATTGGGACAATGGACGGATGAAGTGGTAGGCCTTGCCGTTGTCGTAGCCGGGCTGCGTGGGATCGAGCACGCTGCCACTCTGCGCAACGTAGAAGTGAGCAAGCAGAGTAGCATTATGCTGCACTTCGCTTGGGACCTTGAACTCGGTATGGATTTCTCTGTTCTCCTTGTAGTCTCCAAACTTGAAGTTCTTCTCCTCAATCAACAGCGAGTCCTTAGGCATCGATTTGAGTGGGGGCATTGCGACGGACGAGGAGATGTACATGGCGATGTCCATCTCAGTGCCGGCAGGCCACATGGGCGCGACAGCATATGGGATGTGGCTGTACTGAGCACCAGGGTCAAGAGATTGTGGGCGCTGCTCCCATGCGGGAATCACGACATTGCCAGCTGGTTTGACGGCGGCGACGGAGCCAGTTTGCGCGGGATCGTTGACGGCGGGGGCGGGTTTGGCAGTCTGGGGCATGAAGTACTTCATGCCCCCCTGAATGAGCAGGAACAGGCCCACGCTTTGCACAATGGACTTGACGAGCTATCAGGGAGCCGTCAGCTATCATCTCGGAGCAGAGGGGTCTTGTTCGCGACTTACACTCTTGCCCTCCTCGGGCGGCGCGGCGGCTGCTTGTGCCTCTGGCATGATGGCAACGTGCGGAACCTAGATTCCGGCTTGAGCAGCTTGTTAGGTGGAGAAGGAAGATGAACTCGCGATGAAGTCTGAACACATAATCTGGAGACTTTCCGAGGAATTGGCGGTTCCGCCGAGGGCCCGTGCCTGTCCCGCGTCAGGGTCTAGCCACATGGGCCTCGAGTTCCCGGCCCAGGTGGCGGTGACCTCATGCACCTCACCGAAATGCATACCTTTTGGAGCTTACCCTTTACCAAGGGATTGCAGCAATGGGTCGACGGAAATGCGCAGAATGGTGCTGCCTAATATCACCTTGACGACCTCATAATGGGGCTACCGCTGCCTAAACCCCTCCTTCGTTGGAGATGCTCTTCTCAAGCTTCTGTCGCCGCCCCTCCTCAACACGTCAATAACTTTTGACAGCCCGCGTTCCGACTCTAGTTCCCTCGTTCCGAGCATCTCTATCAACCATCCGAACAACCATGGCGGAAAACAACGCAACAGCTAGCAATGGCTCTGCCAAGCAGCCCGTGGTTGCCGTATTGTATGTAGCGAGGACGCCAACCGATTGATGGAGCGAATGGCTAACTGTGATACAGCTGCGGCGCTTCCAGTGGCACATCGCCAGTCCACATGGAGGCAGCGAGGCAACTTGCGCATGCTCTCCACAAGGCCAACACCAAGGTCGTGTACGGCGGCGGCACTGTCGGCCTCATGGGCGAGGTAGCACGAACCCTCGTCTCGCTGTCGGGCCCCGACTCGGTCCACGGCATCATCCCCGGCGCCCTCACTCAACTCGAGCAGCACAACGACCTTGCCAACCCTAACGGCCACTCTATCGACGCAGACAAATATGGACGCACTACTGTTGTCAAGGACATGCACACTCGAAAGCAGATGATGGCTCAGGAAGTTGTCAAGGGTGGGCCAGGCGGCGGCTTCGTTGCTCTACCTGGTGGCTACGGAACATTTGAGGAACTGATGGAGATTACCACCTGGAACCAGCTAGGCATCCACGACATGCCTGTCATCGTGTACAACGTGGACGGCTATTGGAGTGGTCTCATTGAGTGGGTCAAGAACGCTGTGACCAGCGGTTTCGTTGCGCCTACCAATGCTGGCATCATCTCTGAGGCTCTTAGCGCCGACGAAGTGATAACACATCTGAAGGAGTATCAGAGTGCGCCTGGACGCTTCAACTTGACCTGGGAGGAGCAGTAAAGGGTATGTGGTTCAAGGTTGCGGAAAGGCTCGATAACTCCACTCTTCAACCCCAAAAAATGGTTCAAGGCACGTTGGTGCTAGATGATTAGACAGAATCTCACAGGTGGACTCTGTGTTAGTAAACACATTCATGTAGATTAATTAGACTAGACTACAAATCAAAAGGTCAAAGAATCGTTCCCGTACTGAGCAAGTGAGCGTATCCGAACACTCTGGCCGCATATGGTGATCTCACCCGACAATCCCTACAAGCTGACGACATGTTCTGCAAAAGCTTTGCCGGCCCGAGCAACTGATCTTCGGCAATAAACATCGCGGAGCGAGGCTGGTGAGATTACATGCTTTAAAGAGCATGGTACCGGTGCTGTACGGAATGCCTAAGCCCGTTGAGGCAGGAGCGAAACCATGTCCGACGCGCGAGCCCATTTCATTCGACAACCCCGCCAAAAGTCAAGATAGTGACCTCAACGCGCGTATAATGACAAGCTTTGACAAGCCTTTTCCAAGACTGCTTAAATACGCTAGGGTAAGTTGCTCTCACACTCTTCTCACTGCTCTTGCGCCATTTGTCTGCAGCTCTCAGCATGTTTACCAAGTCGGTAGTCACGCCTTTGTTGGCGCTTTCAAGCCTCGCCCTACAGGCTGCTGCTGTCTCTCAGAAGCAGTGGACTAAGAGGAGCGACCACTTGTACTTGCCGAAAGAGACTAGCGACTACAAGACCGCGACTGCTCCGAACAATGTCACTATTCGGTACAAGAACCCTGGTATCTGCGAGACTACTCCCGGCGTGGACAGCTACTCTGGATATGTCGATTTGACGCCTGATGTGTGTATCAAACTCACCCATACATACAAGCGCTCTTTCTAATGCGATATAGGTCCACGTGTTCTTCTGGTTCTTCGAATCTCGTAACGACCCAGCATCGGACCCGTTTACCTTGTGGTTGAACGGAGGTCCGGGATCTGACTCGCTGATCGGTTTATTCGAAGAGAACGGACCTTGCATGATCGATGACAACCTCACTGCGGTGTACAACCCGTACAGCTGGAACAATGTCTCGAACATGCTGTACATCTCGCAACCTGTCGGAACTGGTTTCAGCTACCAGAAGCAAGGTGTCGGAAGCTTCAATTCGTTCTCCGAAGACTTCCACTACAACTCTAGCGAATGGCCCGCTACTGGTCGATGGCCTCTGCTCGAACCGCTGAACACTGGTACTATTGATACTACGGATCTTGCCGCTGTTGCTGTGTGGGTGAGTAGAAATCTGTCATTGAATGCGTTTGACCTGCGCTAATCACGTTCGATGCATCCAGCACGTTTTCCAAGCCCTCCTGGCCACCATCCCCAAGTTTGATGCCAAGCTTGGAGATCTGGATGCTGCGAGAGACTTCAACCTCTTCACTGAGTCGTACGGTGGTCACTATGGCCCAGCATTCTTCAGCTACTTCTACAACCAGAACCTGAAGATCGAGAACGGAAGCATGCCCGGATACCCACTCAACTTCAACTCGCTCGGCATAATCAACGGCATCATTGACGAGGCCATCCAAGCCGAGCATTACCCCGAGTTCGCTGTTAACAACACTTACGGCATCAAGGCGTATAACGACACCGTTTACTCGTACGCCAAGTTTGCGAACAACATGTACAACGGATGTCTCTACCAGATCGCCCTCTGCCGAGCCGCCGCCGAAGGCAACACCACCTACTACCACGCCGATGCAAAGATCACCGAAGCCGAGCTAACACCAGGCGAGATGCAGATCTGCAACGAAGCAGCAGACATGTGCCGTGACAACGTCGAATCTCCGTACTACTATTACTCAGGCCGCGGCGTCTACGATATCCGTCACACGTACGAGGACCCGACACCCCCCTCTAACTACGGCGATTACTTGAACCTTGCAGAAATCCAGGACGCCCTAGGCGTTACCCTCAACTACTCTGGTAGCAATGGCATCTACTATGCTTTCCAGAACACGGGAGACTTCATCTACCCCAACTTCAGGCTCGATCTGGAGTACTTGCTCAGCCAGGATGTGCGTGTTAGTTTGGCGTATGGCGATGCTGACTACATCTGTAAGTCGTTTACTACATACCGGTGATCAGACATCTCTAACATGTTCAGGCAACTGGTTTGGTGGTGAAGCTATCAGTCTTGCGATGGAGTACACTCACAGCGATGAGTTCCGTGCCGCAGGTTATGCGCCTATGATGGTCGATGGCATGGAATACGGCGAGGTACGCCAGTATGGCAACTTTAGCTTTGCGCGCGTCTACGAGGCCGGTCATGAGATTCCTTACTACCAGCGTAAGTTTTCTTGCTACCTCCATTCCAGACTGTCTGGTCAGATAATGGGCTTTGCTAACTAGACTTGTAGCTGTTGCCGCGTTGGCATACTTCAACCGTACTCTGTACCACTACGATATCGCGACTGGCGAGGAGAAGGTCACTGCCAACTTGACATCCTCTGGCCCTGCGAATGCAACGCACACGCAATCATTCGTGCCGATTACGTCGTCCATCATTCAGGCCTTCCCTTCGCCTATCTATCCTGCGACGACATCGGCGTACTAAGTCGTACTGTTTTTACCGAAGTCAATGTAGCCTTGGTCTCCAGTGCGTTAGGCATCATAAAACTGGTATACATGACTATCACGGATGAAAAGAAACTATGAATCAACTCTGCGTGATATGCATGAAGACTAGTGATGCGCTCATGGCTTATTCCCAGTATCAAAGAATTCATCATATCTTGCCCTTCTCCAGCTTAGCCCCTGCATCGAAGAACAGACTTTGCGAGAATCGCTCATCAACGCTGCCTACAGATCTCAGCCTTGAACTCCTCATCATCTTTCCGCCATCCGATCCCAGCATCCTCACTACCCGGTCCCTTCCAGAAGATGCTACCATCAGCATCATCGCGGATGGCCTCGATGATCCTATCCTGGTGGTCGTCCTGCATCGTCGCCAATAGCGCCAGCTGCACCAACGACAAGTGCCTCCGTACATCGTAATCCGGGTCGTTCTCGTCGGGCTTGAACGTGTTGAGATCGATGCCGAAGTCCCCTCGTAGAATGCTTTGGTATGTGCGTTCGATCATGGCGTCTGTCACGGGTGCGTTTTTGGGTGTATAGGTACCTAGAGCCTCCTTGGGGAACTTGTCGGTCTGACCTGGTGGTGTGATCTTCGCGATGTCGATGGTGGAGTTACGTGAGGTGTCAATGGGAGGAGGTCGCCTCGTCTCTTTGGGGGTATGAGCGATCGAGAGTGGAGATTTGTCGAGGTCAGGAATGGTTCTTATCACATCAAACGTGACCGATGGGATAGCTGATGAGGATTGGTCAGGAGCGGTTGGGGTTTCCTTCACATCAGACATGGTCGATGTGATAGCTGGTGAGGATTGGTCAGCAGGAGTGGGGTTTTCTTGCATGTCAGACATGGTCGTGGGATGGATAATGAGTTGTAGATCCTGACTGTAGTAAGTCATCAATGTGAGTTCCTGTGCCTGCTGATATGTAGTAAAGAAGTTTGCTGAAAACACAGAACATGATACACGTTTGTGCAAACGATGCGTGGAACAATTTGTCGAGGCCTCGCAATATTTAGGCATCGACGCCGAGTGTGGTTAGAGGCCTTTCGTAGCAAAATAAGTCACAGGGAATCGGAGCGGATAGACAAACAGAACTTCGATGTCAAGGTCGTCAAACAGCGTTTGCACCAGGATATGCCTGTACAGGCCTACATACGCCAGATGTGAACGCCAAACTCCATGCTAAATGTTGCAGATGCTTCGAGGGAACGTTTTCATTTCGACGTAGGGAGTGCGAACAGCTGAGGCTGCATATTGATCTTGCACAAGCGCGCAATACAGCCAGACAATTGCAGAAGGGTTTGTACGCCTTCAAGAATGCGCATATGGGTAAAGCCAATTTCCTGGTTGCTGTTAGCCTCTGTAAAAACCGCCCGTTGCGAAGCCTCACCTTAATGAATTCCAGTTTTGCGTGCTCACTCAGCGTGTCAATCGTCTTTGTAACTTTGAACATTGTGCTGATGATGTCGTGACACGAGTATCCCAGATCCCACAGCTCTTTCAGTGATGTCAGAGCATCGTCGATACGCTGCTCATGGCACGCCTTGATCATGGCTTGCACCTTGATGGGGTGCGGGCTGTCGACCACCCTAAAGACATTGTCGCCATTAACGAAGCCGAACCCAGCAAAAGTCGACTGCAGGTTGTTGATGGCTTGTCGCATATCTCCCTCCGCTGAGAATACCAGTGCCGCAATTCCATCGTCTGAGTATTTCACGTCCTCAGCTTCGCAGATCTGCATGACGCGGCGCACGACTTGCGCATCGGTAAGGCGGGCGTATCGGAGGATGGCGCACCTCGATTGTAGCGGCTCGATGATCTTGTTCGACTGGTTGCAAGCGAATGCAAATCGAGTTGTTGCACTGTATATCTCCATTGTCCTCCTCAGAGCCTGTTGTGCACCACTGGTCATGCTGTCCGCTTCGTCGAGGATGACTAGCTTCTGCCTGCCCGGAGGAAGTGTGACTTTCTTCTGCGCAAAGCCCTTTATCCTGTTGCGTACAACGTCTATACCACGTTCGTCCGAGGCGTTGAGTTCGAGGACAGCCTCTTTGTAGGCATCACCGAGGAGTTGGCGTGCGAGACAGAGGATGGACGTGGTTTTGCCGATACCAGGCATACCAGAGATGATCATATGGGGCATGTTGCCATCTTTGGCGATGATCTTGAGGCGCTCAATGGTTTCGGTATTGCCGACGACATCATCGAGGTAGACCGGACGGTATTTCTCTACCCTGGGACGATGTTAGTCGGAGTAAGCTGGCGAAGGCCACGAGCGGTGAATTACCATGGCAGCTCGTAGTTTGCACCACCGGCCGCATTAGGGTTGGGTTTGACGCCATTGCTGGCGGCGGCTTTGGAGGACTCGGCTTTTGACATTTTGGGCTGTGATGGTTGACTTGGAGGGGTGACGCGAAACACGCGATGCTCTGCAAACGCGCTTTCACGGGTCATCCGTCTTGGGACTAGTGCTCACGTGAGCCGGGCACGATCGACGCGCAGCCGCGGCAGCGAAATATTATGCCCTTGGCGCTAAAGATAGATTCGTCCGACGCGACGTCACCTGCGTAGCACGATAGATCAGATCGGGATTTTTTCTCCAGATCATACACTGGCGTCGGTACGGATCGAGGCTATGTTCTTGCACATATTGTCCTGCACGCCTGTACAACGCATAGTACAAAATGATCCTCTCGGGGGATCTTCAGTTGGCATGCCAGATGGGCTTTCAGGTACCGACCGATGCTGCAGGTCCTGAGGTTTCAGCCCCAAACGTCTTTTTCGAGAGGCGCAGCCATCGAGCATCGGGCGCCTGAAGAAACCACCCGATCGCTCCGCAGTCGCTAACATACGGGCTATTTGCATTGCTTTAGTAGCTTGCGACATGGCGACGGCGTCAAGACACTGGGATCCTGGTGGTTGACAGGGTGACGTATGCGGCTGACGGAAGCGGTCCGCAACCTACCACGTCCACGCATGTCAGCGAGCTGTTGTGTAGAAGCAGCCCCAGACGTTTGCTGAGGAAGTTGTGAATGCTGAATGTCGTTGCAATGTTGGCCTTGTCGGTGCAGCCTTGGAGCGCGAACAAGGCGCAGGCGGCGCACGGCGGCAAGGGATGCCAGCGTCGGCACCAAGCGCTTGGCTTTGCGATACAAACGAATCGTCTCGTAATCGAGGCAACGCCACGCCCTGCGGATCCCCCAGCAAGGCACACACAAGCCCCGTTGGCTGGCGACTTTAGGCCCGGAAATGGCGGCGGCTGCCCATGCTTGTTACGTGGGCAGGTGCACTAAAGGGCCACAGAATCCGTTACAGGTCCAGACTTGACCTCATCATACGCGTCGTCATCACAAGGCTCGAACGCCCCCTGCGCCGACTAAAGCCTCGCGCCTGCGCCTCTACTTCGCATCGACTGTATTCCTAGTCACAGCTCGTTTGTTTCTGCTTTGTCGCTATTATTCCCTTGTCATCCTCTACTCGCACTGTGCTTGGACAGCGCTCCGCTTTTTGCGACTTCAATTGCAATCTCAAACACAAGGCCATTGCCGCCCTCACCCAACTCCGACCACTCGTGCGTCAGGTTTTACCAAGCCACACCAGGGATCCTTTCACTTCCGTGGTATACATCGATCGCACATCCCTAGGATCCTCTTCTCAGAAACCACATCATGAAGTACTCGACGTTCTTGGCGGCGCAATTGGCGTCGTCGGCTGTAGCAGTGAGGCTTGCACCGCGAGAGGTAAGTGCCACTCTTGGCACCCCAGATTCACTGCGAAGCGAATCCTCCCGCAGCGCCTCGTGCGCATCACCAGAGCTTTGTCGAATGCGATGCTGACTTTTTCAGAACCCAAGAGTAGTGCGCCTGGATACCCAGCGCCGAAATGTCAACCCCGTCGCACACGACCAGCTACGGAGACGGCAAAACGTTGTCCAGCAGACGCTTGACAACCTCGAGACACTCTACTTCGCCAACGCCAGCTTAGGCACCCCCGAACAGAACTTCCGCCTCCACATCGATACCGGCAGCAGCGATCTCTGGGTCAACTCAGTGAACTCGAATCTGTGTAGCCAAGGGGGCAACCAGTGCGGCGAATCGGGCACATACAACGCGAACGACTCTTCGACATATAACTACGTCAACGGCGCATTCAACATTTCATACGTGGATGGGTCAGGCGCATCGGGAGACTACGCAACAGATAACTTCCGCCTCGGCGGCCAGACAGTAGAAGACCTGCAGTTCGGTATCGGCTACGTGTCGAGCTCACCGGAGGGTATCCTCGGAATTGGCTACACCATCAACGAAGTTGCCGTAGGACGCGCCGGATTAGAACCATACCCCAACTTGCCTCAAAAGCTAAAGGACGACGGTACTATCAACTCAAACGCATACTCGCTATGGCTGAACGACCTGGATGCGTCGACCGGAAGCATTCTCTTTGGAGGCGTAGACACCGACAAGTACTCGGGTGAACTACAGACGCTACCAATTATCCCAGAGCGTGGACAATATGCCGAATTCATCATCGCTCTAACTGGTATGGGGCAGAACGGCGAGAACGGTTCTATCTTCAACGATTCCAACGTACCGGTCCTGCTTGACTCAGGGTCCTCCTTGATGTATCTTCCCGATAATGTCGCGAGCGCTCTGTACCAGACCTTCGGCGCCCAGTACCGTCCTTCGCAGGGCGCAGCCACTGTCGACTGCGACCTTGCGAATCAGGAAGGCTCGCTTGAATTCAACTTCTCCGGTGTCACGATCTCTGTCCCACTCAACGAGCTTGTCATAGTTGCTGCCGTTAGTCGTGGACAGCCGGTGTGCATACTTGGCATTGGGCCCGCGGGCTCCTCTGTCGCCGTTCTCGGCGATACTTTCCTACGATCCGCATACGTTGTCTACGACCTTGAGAACAACGAAATTTCCCTTGCCCAGACAAATTTCAACGCCACCTCAGAGAACGTTCAGGAGATTCAAGAAGGCTCTGACGGCGTACCCAACGCTACAGGTGTTCCCAACGCAGTGTCTACTGCAGCTGTCGGCACTGGCGGACCCAGAATCGATGGTCCTAACATAACCGGCGGCGGTGGAATCATAACATCTACCGGCGCTGCCATGCCGGCCGCAACTGCAAACCCATGGGTTGGCGGTGCTGCGGTCGCTGGTGCGGGCATCCTCATGGGCTTCAACGGCTTCTGATGTGTGGACTACAATTTTCCTAATACCTGTCCAGCGTAATGACTTTTTCTATAATGCATACGTGCATCGTTGGCGTTATCAAGAGTGGCATGGATTACAACCTCTCGGTTAAGGGTTTTGCATATTCACCAACCTACCTGGAAGTAGGTCTGTTGCTTACATAGAAGCATAGCATTATCATGAATCTTTAACGTCTATTGCATCTCTCACAAAATCGCTTCTGGTTAGTGACGGTGAAAACCGATGTCGCGTTTGACTAGATGGTGACGACACCCGGGGCCTGACAGGACGCGTAGCGCCTGCCGCGTAATAGCTTCAACGCCTGGAATCACTAAGTCGCAAGTCGCGCATCATCACATGCATAAACACTTTTGACTGATTATGCCGCTATTCGGTATTTCCGCCAATAGCTGAAAATGTCTACGTACAACCGCCTTCATGCTGTAAGCTCCATACGCGTTCCCTTTCGGCTTCAACTCTTGCCGAGACTACACCCCGAAGAGGTCGTCACTTTGACGCTCGTCCTCCGCCTACTCATTCGCATCATCTCACTGCTTAGGTTAGAAATCTCGCCACTCTTCAATGTCAAAATGGTTGGTCGACTACGTACCTGGTTCCTCAGACACCTCCGTTTCCGAAATCCGATCTAGTTGATGTGGCTGATTCACCCGCGAATTTCTAGTAGGAGGTTCGAAATGCAACGGCTCTGATATTTAGTCAGTATCCGGACGTCGCTGTAGCTCCATGCCATCCCTCCCGAGCGTCTGATCTGTTGCGGAGGGGTCAGCGTCGGAGGCCTGTTATGATGAAGTAGCCGCTGGGGGAGGCTGTGTTGAGGGATCAGCGAGTTGTGTATGAGACGTACTTGCAACGTTGCTGTTTTGCTGTCCTTGTAACGTTCGTTGAGTCCACCGCTGTTGAGCGTAGGTGTAAAGTCGTACCAATGCGTTGCGTATCGTGTTCCATAGGCCGGGAAAGAATCTTGGCCTGTTGCAGTGGATTGTTGCGATACCGAGAACGAGGAAGACGAGGATTGAGGGAACGAATATCTCGTAGAACATCTTGTTGAGCATAGTTCCTTACCGTTAGAGTGGTGTGGGATTTGTCTCGCCATGGAGAGTCTGGAAGAGAGTGATTATAACAGTCTGATCGATTGCTTGATGAAAACTCTCCAATGTTTGCTTCAACGAAAGGGTGTTCTGGAGACTACGAAAACGCTTGAGGGGGATGTAAGATGAATGAACGAGCTGGACAATCGTAACATGAAGAACAATAGATGAGTAAGGAAAAATTTCCACAGATCTGATCATCATCCGCCCCTCTTCTCACACTGCATCATTCGTACCCTTACCATCGTACTTGTGCTGCTTGGCTTGTCGGAGTTGTACCACATCCTCATGGTCATTTACGTTGCCTCTCTTGTCTTTCTTGAGATACCTGCCAATGTATCCCGTCTCACCCCAAAGATGAAAAGGGTCGATCAAACCCTCAAGTACTCCTCGCTTATTCCTCTTCTTCTCTGCTCTAGCCGTCTCTAACTCTGCGTCGCTCATATCCCAGAACTGTGTCTTCTTGTCCCTCCCTTTGACCAGGCCCCAAAGATCGAATGGATCGAAGATGGTAATGATCCACGGCCTGTCATCACCCCAGCCTGGTCCTTTCCGTTCAGTCACGCCATCGCGAGCTAGGAACACGGAGTTTGATGGAGGTAGACGTTTACCAGGATGCCACAAGTTCAGTAAAGCGGTGTTGAGGAACATAATGACAGCCTCGAAGATCCAGAAGTAGATCTCGTTCTGATATATGGAGGACTCCCAACCGAGGATGTATTCCACGAGGCGATATATGCAGCGTATCGTAACGATACTCGCACTCACGTACATGACGTATAGTACGACGCGAAGATCTTGCTTGATTACTCCGGCTTTGTTGGCACGTCGATGGAACTGTGCAGCGAGGAGGCCAAATGCGCCAAAGAGTGCTGCCTGGAGACAGAGCGACGCAGTGACGAGATCGGAGCCGAGCTGCCGTTCTGCATCGGTAGAGCTGGAGTTGGCCATGCGCCATGCACCTTGTCCGATGAGGATCTCGCATACGCCGTCGAGGCCTATGAAGGTCGTTGCGACCCGACCGGGGTGAAGAGGGGCCAGGTAGGGTATATAGTAGAGTAACCTTGACAGGATGAAGTAGTTGATGAGCGCGTATACTGGCGGGCCAGACATGATGAGAACGGTCGAAGCTATGAGGTATGCTAGATTATCAGTGTCGTATGCGCCTGCGAGACGCACTGTGAAACCGCTGATCATCAGAAGAGCAGCCCACGGCAGGAGGATTGTTGTTCGCCATGACTTGTGCTTGCTGAGAGATATCAGTAGTGCGCAACTGCGACTATCGAGATGTTTACATTGTCTGCCACGCATGTAGCGCTCCGGAGATGGAGAAGAGGATGATGAAGACTACGGGTGCGGCTTTGTTTGGTGCATAGAACCAAATGCTGCCAGGTGAGTAGTCTCCCATTCCCATCTTGACAAAGATGAGTACGATGTCGCGGAGATAAACAGATTGATGAGTTAATTCGTGTAATTGACGAGACAAGCTGTCCGAAAGCCAGAGAGGCAAGGAGCCGTTGCTGCACACTGAGTGAGAAGGACAATATGCGTTCAGGCTTCAAATACGTCCAGATAGAATCGCTGGCATGCTTATCCTTCGACACATGGGCCGCGACAGGGGATTTATGAGATAAAGCGCACGACAACACGTCCAAATGGCGCAAACTCCAGGCCCCTCATGGAAAGGCCAATGCGATGAATGCGACGCTCAGCTGAGGCATTGCCATGACTTCGCAAGGCATAGCACAGGGCTGAATAGGCGCATTTACTCATCGGTACAAGGTGAAGCGAGATCGTACGGCTGTTGACCGGTGATGGGCAGAGGGTGGAAGGCTTGTGCAGCGACTGGTTCATGGAAAGATGCTCACACGTGATGTGGCGGAGGCCTTTGACGAGTCTTTACCGGATTTGGGTTAGTCCAAGCTAGCGGTGAAGCCGCCGAATGCGCAACGTACATCTCGCGACGGCATCATTACCCGCGCACTCAAGCAAACGACGTCTATCACATACTTCGCCGTTATACCGATAATCCCATCGTGCACGTTTCATGAGTGTGGCTGGACATGGTGCGCCAGCCCTGGGTGCCACAGAGGATGGTTCTAGGCAAACTCCAGCCGAACCTACGGTGATGGACGGGCTCTCGAGCTCTAAAGTGACGGGTATGCACCCCTGCAACTTCAACACCCCTATACTCATACTTCACAGTCGAGTACCATGACCCTTCGGGAGTCTTTTCATTGATACAAGAAGACTTGGCTGCGCGATTGCCCCTTCGTAACTTGCACTGGAAGGCTCCTACACGGCCACTACGGTCTATCGACTCCTTACATGTTGATCTCGTGCCAAGTAAAGAATCAGCACAGGCTGCAAGTGCGGCTTCGTCGACTTCAGCACCTGGCCAAGGTACGCCCAATAGGAACACGGATGAGATCTTCAGGCCGGTTAACAAAGAGAAAGAGAGACGACATCAGATCCCAGGACTGCGCCAAACACCTTATCTGAAGGTCTATCTGTTGAGATGCGACGATTCAGAGACTTACAAGGCGACTGCGCGCAAGCAAGTCCGCGAGTGGGTGAAGGAACACACCCCACCTTCTCAAAGCAGTACGGCGAACACGCAGGAAAATCATGATGCGTATGAATGGTTGATTCTACATGTCGTAGTGCCCGAGACGCCGGCAGCAAGCCAGCCTCGTGGATCCTCTAATACTACAACCGGTGAGAAGGAGAAGTCTGGAGCAGCATCTAGATGGACGCGCGGGACGACGACCTTGCTGGAAAAGCTTCGCGCCGACTTCAATGTCTCATCAAAATCGGCACCCGATCGGGTAGCTCAGATACGAGTACCAAAGGAGAGAGTTCCACAGCACATGCTTCCAGCTGCTGCACCTGCCGCCACCCCTGCTATTACTGAGAGTCCCCAGGAACAAGAGCGTGCTTGGGCTGATGTCATCGCTAAGTTCAAGGTATTGATCCTTCTTTCGTTTGACCTCCGGGTCAGCCAGTATGAAGAAGACATTCGCAAGAACGACGCTCAGCGCTCATTTCCTGGTTGGAACTTCAACACATTCTTCATCTTGAAGGAAGGGTTGGCAAGAGGCTTCGAGAGCGTAGGTCTTGTTGAAGATGCGCTACTTGGCTATGATGAGCTTTCCATCGGCCTGGACAGCGTCATACGTGATCAGTCGAGCGAAGACGCGCAAGGAAGCGTTTTGCTCAGCTATTCGGACGACATATATCAAACAGCAGCAGAGATTGCACAGCAGGATGGCAATGATGGATCAGGACCATCCATACACGATGATAGGCCGATCAACGCGCTGAAGAAAGACTATCGTGGTCTCATCCTCGCAAACAACATTTCGATCTTCGACTTCAGGCTTTACATCTTTGCTCGCCAGATGTTCTTGCTCTTGAGGCTTGGAAACTCAGTCTCGGCACGTTCCGACCTCGCAGCCAAGCTACAACCTCGACCGAATGCCGGCGTGATACAGCGCTCGGCTGATGACAGCACTATCGGTATGAAGTCGGGCGGCCAAGGGAACGACTCAGAGGATCTGTTCTCTCTCGCTGAACTCTGCTCGCGTGCACTGAACTTCATCACCTTTGCTGGGCGGCTCTTGCGAGATGATCTAATTCACGGGTAAGTCCATCTACACCCAGTCAAGCCACAGTACTAATTCATCGCTGTAGGGCGAAAGCTCACGATACCTTATTCCCTGATCATCTCGTCGAGAACATCGTTCGTTCGTGGACTTTCGCTGCGCTGGAACAGGTCTTGCGTGAAACATCTACAGGATCTCTTCCATTTACGAAGTCCTCTGGAAATCTATCGGCAGGCTCTTCCGGCAAGAGCCTTTCGTTTGGTGGCCGCAACAAAGAACAAAAGATGAAGGTCTCAGAACAGAAGTCCATGATCCATCCATCTAGATCGACATCTCTGAATCATGGGCGACCAGTATCAGACATGCCATACTCACAACCCGCAGCCAATGCCCAGGTCGTATTCGAGAACGGCCAGTATCACGATCGACCACTACCTGGCCAGCAGAGCACAATCCCTTCTGCTAAAAACGGCCTGCAGGAGCTGGCTGGTACGAGAGCGCAGCTTCTCGCAATTCAGCGACGTCTGCTCGAACATGCAGGCAAGAGCATGGGCTGGAATATTGGCTGGAATGCTATATTGGCATCTCTGAGTGCTAAAGAAGAACTCACTGAGGTTGATCTAGAAGACGAGGAAGAGGAAGAGGATGAATCGAAGCAGAACCAGTCTCGTACCGAAACGGAAGGGGAAGCTTCGAAGTCACGTCTCGGTATATCTGCCGCAGCGCTGGTCACTGCGATGACATCCATCAAGCAATTCCGACAATTCTATGAGGTCAGAAGACATAATATAACCCCGCATGAAGTTGCTAACCTTTACAGGTTTTGAGTGATCTTATCGTCAAGCACTATATGGCCGCAGGCCAGACCAAGTCAGCAGAAAGCGTGCTCGGGGATCTGGCTGCCCTCAGGTTGTATGTTTGCCACTTCTTAGATTATATCAGGCCCAATACTGATATCACTATAGTGAACTCGGTGACTTCGCGGCAGCCGCCATGTACTTTGGACGTATGGCATCGTACTTTGCGGAGAGCAGATGGAACACGGTCGAGACAACCATGCTCAAGATGCACGCACGCTGCCTCAAGAAACTCAACCGAAAAGATGAATATGTGCGGACGGTACTTGATCTCTTAGCCAAGTCTGCGGCGAGCCGAATGGCGTTCAATAGTGCCTCGAAACGAGCCAGTACAACCGACGAAGGTGACATGCCTGGTGTCTGGCTGAACGACGACAAAGTGGACACTACTGATGTATTCCATGAACTCATCAGCTATTCGCAACAGCTACCCTATGATGTCACGGTCCAGATGCCGAAGTACTTTGGCGACATCTCGGTAGAGCCGTACGTTCGACACTACGATGATAAAGATGGGTTCCAGTTACGCCTCCAATTCAGACACCATCTCGAAGACGAGATTGAAATACGCGCAGCCAAAATCCGACTGGTCAGCGCAGTCTCGAATCAAGCCAAGGACATATGGCTCGAAGAGACAGGAGCCATACAGTTGAAGAAGGGCTTCAATCGCATGTGGATTGGCTGCAACGTAAATACGATCGGACCGTACATGGTTGACAGGGTTGTCCTCGAAGCCAAGCGTATTGTTTTCGTACACGAACCTTTCCAGAAGGCAGAGGCGACAACTCCACTTGGCATCATCACTTCAGTCTCTGCACATTCTCTCAAAGCCGCGAAGAAAGCGCGGATACTGTGCTTCCCCCGTAGCGAATCCTTCCAGGCCCGGATCTATCTCTCGCACTTCATCCATATTGACAAGCCGCGGCACATAGAGGTCGAGTGCTCAGCTGGCTGGAATGAGATTACGCGCGCAGAAGTCCGGCTAAAGTCCGCCTCTGCAGGTTTACGACTGCGAACCGCAAATGCAAGCGTGGCTTCCGGAGAGATCAAGATCGATGAGAGTAAGCCAACGCCGGGAGTCATCGCAATTGGTGCAATGCCAGCCGAAACTACAGCGACGTTGAAGGTGCCTTACGATATGGAGACAATATTGCAAGACCTTACTGTCAAGATCGACGTCGACTATTGCACCGCCAAGGGACAGTTCCAGTATACCTCGACCTTCGTTATTCCCGTTGAACTGCCTTTAGACGTCAACGTTCACGACCACTTCAAGAGCAAATCACTGTTTTCGAAGTTCAACATCAAGACCGCCAATCATGTGCCGCTGAAGCTTCTAGATGTCGCATTAGAAGGATCAGAAGAGTTTGACGTCCATGCGCCAAGGCGTCCGAAAGAGGCTGTCAATGTTTTCCCGAAGCAGCCTGTCGCTGTGACATACAAAGTCACTAAGAAAACGATGGACGCTGCCAAGAAGCGACAAAGTCGAATTTCCACCACCGGCAGTTTATCGTTGGCTGTTGAGTACAGGTGCTTGAACGAAGACGTTCTTGAACGAGTGCGGGTGATGTTTGCTGAGGCTGTGGAAGATAGTCCAGTTCATCGACTGGCTCGTTTACTTACCGACCATTTTGCTAGTCAACTGGAGCAGCATATCCTGCCGCCGCAATACGAAAAGATCGCGTTACTGCAGAGGCTCGACCTAGGTGCGTTCGAGGAGGTTGGGTGGGCAGACTGTTTGGAAAGTTTGCCGCTTGTCGTCCGTGATGACACACAGACCTGGCTGCAGAAGTGGCATGAAGTAAGTACTGGTATTCTTCGAGTGGAACGTGTATACTAATGTTTTGACAGAAACACCGAACCATCCTGCTCACCGAAGACGATACTGCCGATACAATACAGCAACCGACCGCTCCGCCATCGCCAAACCCACCTCGGCGGATGGTCATCACAGTCTCAATCCCTCAGACCCACATCCTACATACCGCATCCCTATCTTTGAACTCGCCCTCGTCCTCTTCCCATTCCACGATCGCAACCGTCGGCCAGCCTATCATGACCACCCTTCGCATCTCGCATACCCGTCGCTGGGCCTCACCGTCCAGTCTCCTCTCCGCCGCCAACCTCGCCGAAGTCAGTGAGCCCATAGACTTCGTCTACACCATCGACGCGAACCCAGAAGTCTGGCTCGTCGCCGGTCAACGACGTGCGCACTTCACTGCCAAGGAAGACGAAGAACATAAGTGGCCTATCATGCTCATTCCGCTCAAGTCGGGGAATACGCTGTTGCCTAACGTGGATATCCGCGCGAAGATCAAGCCGAAGGAGGAAGAGAAGGGGAAGTTAAGTACTACGGAGGCGGAGATCTTAAATTGCGAGATTGATTATTTAAGTTATGGGGAGAGTGTCATGGTTGTGCCGGATGTGAGGAGTAGTACGGTGGGCGTTGGGGAGATGAGCGTGGGTAGGCCAAGGAGCGTGGTTTGGTTGGAGAGTAGTGGGCAGTCATTATGAAGAAATGAAAGTGGATGAAATGTGGGACATAGCACCTTTGAGCAAGATACAAGAGCATGGTAGAAGCCTGCGGTCAACTGGATGTTCTCTACCTAATGACTAAGTTTGATGGCACTGTTCTAACAATGATCCCACTAGCCGAGATAATCCGCCCATGCAGGTTTGTTTGTTCCTTCTGACAACCAGAAATTACTGTATGTGTAGAAAACAGTGAAAAGACTGTTTAGTGTGACGTATCCAGCTACAAATTCGCCCATTGAACCCTTGATACCCGTCAATCTTCTTGGGGTCTTCGATAACAAACCAACGAAAAGTACATCATAGAATAGCAAAGAGATAAAGGGAAACGTTACAAATGCAGAGATAAAAATTAAGAGTGATCGCACACAACGGGTGGGTACCGTTTGCTGAGAATATGACGACCATCCTGGTAGGAATATCGACCCAAGGATGATAATGCACCAGACGATGCCCAGAATAACCCAGACCATTGCGGATCGTGGTAGTATATAAGTCCCATCTGCAGTGATCTCCACTATAGTCTGGAGTACTTTGTTGTGAATGACTTCAAAACGGGTCGCCCATAGTTGCCTGGCATATGCAATAGGCGGAACAAGAACTGGACGTCCTGAGAGCCAGACCCATGCTCGAATGAGAACCTGGCACATAATCCAGGTCGGCCCTAGTAAGAGCAAAATTTGTATCACAAAATGATCGTAATGATCATTCACAAGAAATATTAGCCATAGGTGCAGTAAACAGAAGGAAATCATCGATGCGACGCCGCATAAGGCTCCTACCACCAGTTCAACACGCTCTGTAGTGCGGACAACGATAGGCATCGGCCTCAAATCGAATTCACCAGCACTTCCAGCTGTTAGGCGAAAGAACTCCGGCACTAGAAAGGCTGTAACATATATTGATGTCACGACCTGAGTCACGGGAGTACCACGCATAGCGAACACTTTCAGAGCTTGTGGGGCCGCTCCAATAGTGAATGCGAACATGCTTTGTCTCCAGTTGTTATCGATTGATGATCCTGCGAGGTAGTTGCTGTTGACCATTTCAAGACCCTGACTAGGAGTGATCAGCCTTGAAGAGACCTCGGCGACTCTCCATTCGATCGGAAGTGCGGTCGTGTTTTGGTGGCTCATCCTGTTCGGCGTTTCGGTCCCCTCTTGGAGGTTGCCATCCGTGGAGTGAGTCGCTGGTTGAGAGACTGCAAGGCTTTCGGGAGAGTTCGAGGTCGGCGCTGAAGCTGCAACAAGGTGCGCAGGCGCAATGACTTCCTGGTTATCGAAGACTGAGTTGGATTGCTCGTCTTCTCGAATAGATGCGAGCGGTAAATTGAATATAGACTGGGCTCTTCCGTGTTCGAACCGACCGTACCAGACATGCCTGGCTGCAGTAGTAAAGGAGCATCCGACATGCAAGAGACAGATGAATTCGGCAATCATCATCCCTGTGTCCAGTGCGCAGATCAAAGGTGAAGCTCGCAAAGCAGCACTAAGCACAAAGTTCGCGCGAAGAACGCGACCAGTGCTTTGGATCATGACCGTTACCATGCATGCAATTATAGGCCAGCATGCACTCTGCCACGAAACTTCTGTAGTGGTGCTGTGGCTGAACGCTCATGGCCGTCAGTCGTTGATCGAAGCCTTCTAGTCTGGATCTCCAATAACTCACAAGAAGTGCCATTATTCGTAGTGCTTCCATTCTGGGGCAACGAGGCGTTGAGGCTAGTTCCGAAGGGTGGAATGATCATAGTTGCGCGGTGGAATCCACGAGTGGAGTTTGTGCTGTTGTTGAACGAGATGCAGGTTCGAGATTGTAAAGGTTGATGGTAGAAGGGTTCGGAACGTCTTTGGATTAAAGAGCCCGAGATGTGGGTGTACTCCATACGGTTCGATGTTGACGAACTCGAAGCTTACATGGCAAATTTCAGCCCTCTCAGGATACGTCATGTGGAGGCTGAGATGTCAGATATCGGAGCCTTATGCTGGCCAAATTATAAGCTGCGCGTTCAAAAAGACACCTGGACGAGGTGGCTGAGGTGGCTGAGGTGTTCAAAGCAGTCAGCGAATCAGACTTAGAGGGGGCAGTGATGTGCTGGCAAAAGCCAATTGCGAACCACGCTAATCGTCGACACAGTGCATGCTATTACAGCAGCCACACCGGGCACCCCTTCCTTGTAAGCAAAAAGGAAGGACGATGCATGGTTACTCTTGCCGCATACAACTTCAAGCAAAAAGAGAGCTCAGAGTTCGAGTCTCCATTTCAGATCTAGAGCAAAAAAGAACAAAAACATACAACAGCGGGGATTCGCTAGTGGTCACCCACCTAACTACTAATCCGCCGGTACAATGCTTGTATATGGCTGAGCGGACGGGAAGCCTAATTCTCATTGTCCTATGGTCGTATGTGCAAGTTCGAGCACTCGAAGTGTATATACCCGAGTTGCAACGGGCTGAGCTTGATGGAACGAAGTGTTGTGGACAAGAACAAGGATTCGGGATATTGCACTGGCTCGTGCCGGGTTGTGTTGCTGGTGTGGGGTAACTGGTGCCGTACTATTGCGGTGAAGAGCGCTTGGACGGGGTATACTGCGGTCGTCGGTTTGGAGTGTAGGTACAAGAGGGGCCGACTAGCAAATGAAGAGAATGGCAGGGTTGACTAGATGCTACAAGTTAGCATGCATGTCGCGGAATATACTCTAGTGCGTTCAATCGTCCCAAGACCTCTATTGCTACGAACGTTGCCGTTGCGCAGTCTTGCGCGCCGATGTGTGCTTTCTATGCAAAGGTGCTGGGTGAGGGCGTCTTGACTAGAGCAATGCTGTCTGAGTACTATGCAGGCAACGCGCATAGAGACCGCATGATGTGGTGCTCAGGGAGGGAGTGTGTCGTTGAGGAGAAGACTGCACTTGTGGGTGCTCAGATGTCCTCGTGCCGCGCATGCCCGTGCCGTATGCGACAGGAGACACGCGTCAGACCCTGGAAATGACGATGATCACGTGGTAGCTTAGCGCGTCAATCACGCGTCTCAACACCCCCGAGGTCCGCTCTCAAGACGAGCTCCATACGCACACCCAATGTTACAGTCACGCTCCATGCTGCGAAACTAGGCGCTGCTTCAGGATGGAACACTTGACCTGAGCCGATTCAATTATTCGGCCATCCCGGGGTTTGTCGCTCTCGGCCATAAGTATGGCCTTGGACATGGGCGTAGCTGGAACCCCTTCACTCAAGGCATCCCGCCTACATCGCAAGCGCATGTCCAGTATACCATACTAAGCTACCTGACTGCATATTTAACACCGCGCACGAACGAGCCACTACCATGGCCGACCTCTCGAGAGAAGGCCTGCCGCCTTCCGATAGCCCCCACCTCGTCCTTCGGCACCCTACCGAAGAAGAGTGCACGACGATCTCGATCAATACCTCCATCGAGTGGAAAGACTCGCTTTCACTCGCACAATACTTGAAAGAAGGTCAATGGCTCGCCACGGTCCCTTTAGCCCGCGATGGAGGCATGACAACATGGATCTTGGTTCACCAGGATAAAGCTCCAGGCCAGCGTCAGATACTATGCTCTTGCGAGAGTTTCTCCAAACGCTCACTCACGAGCGATATGAGCGGCGCTATCAGCGAGAACATTGTGCATGGCGTGGCCAGCGTCTTCTCCCCGAGCGAGTACCGCGGCCGAGGGTATGCGGCGCGCATGATGCGTGAATTGGCGAGGACCTTGCATACGTGGCAAGCAAAAGGATATCCATGTGTAGGAAGCACGCTGTATTCCGACATTGGGAAAGAATTCTATGCGAAACTAGGTTGGCTCCCAAACTCCACCAATTCGCACATCGAGCTGCGACCCTGCGCCATCGCGTGGCCTTCGCCGGCTACACCAGTTATCGAGGAAGAGATAGGAGATTTGTGCAAGCAGGACGAAGACTTGGTTCGGTTCCGCATGGCAATACCCACGCGAGAGGCGAAAACTCGTTTTACGATCATCCCAGATCTTGACCATATGCTCTGGCACATATCCAAAGAGGTGTTTGCGACGAAACACCTCTTTGACCGGATACCCAATGCGAAAGGAGCGATAGCTGGCCCGCCCGGCAGCCAAGTCTGGGCACTTTGGACGCATCGATACTACAGTCATCCTGACGCAGGTACGTCACGTAACGTGCTATACATACTTCGGCTAGTGATGGAGGTCGATGAGACTGCAACAAGGCTATCTTCCGATGCAGCAAAACTGCCTGAGCCTGCCATGTACGAGCAGCAGGCAGTATACCTTCGGGCGGTTTTGCACGCAGCCCAGGCCGAAGCCACAGAATGGAAACTCGATGTCGTCAAGCTCTGGGACCCTACACCCTTGGTTCGAGACATGCTGGCTCAGAGTGGTCTAAAGCTCGAAGTCGTGGAACGGGAGAACGACAGTATCGCTAGCCTGCTTTGGTACAATGCAGATGGCGGGGTCAGTGACGAGATACCGTTGTGGCTGAACAACGAGCACTACGCGTGGCAATAGGAGTTGGAAGACTCGGTGTCCTTGACGTTCAATCTTGACATGTAGTGCAGTGTCAACTGCGCAGTGCAACCATCAACTCGAGACCAACGCAAGCCTCACATCACTCCGCGAATGTTCGCTCAACAATTCGCCACTGGCGTTCGACCTTATCCACTCGCCTCAACCCAACCTTCGGGGAACATCTCTACGAGCTTCCTCATCTCCTCGATCAGGCTGTTACATTCGTCAGTCATGGACTATGGGGTCATGGGAGATGGTGCTAACGTTTCTCTGAAATGTGGTGAATCCGGGTATAGCGCTGAGTCATGGATGATAACACGTCTATGAAGTGTGAGTTCTTATCTTGCACCCGGGAAGAGCCTATCATAGCTATCACTCACATGGAGTAAAGGGCATTACGAGCGTCCCAATCTTCTTCTGGTGCTGATTTTGGTATGCACTCATGGTACTTTCGCAAACACTCCTCGCCCCAGTCATCTTCGAGTAGGCGCATAGTTGCAAGCTCATCTGAAGGCCTTTCAGCAGTTGTCATATACATCTCGAGAGAATTGTTGTATGGGAACCATTGGTGCAGAGACTGTGGTTCAATATCGGGCATCACCTACATTCGTTGTGGCCCCAGAATGCCGAAGCGTCAAACATGAGAGGATCATCGGATCCATCTTTCACGGACACATTTCCAAGCCAGAGGTCTCCGTGAATGAGCACTGGTTTTATCTCCCGACCGCCGAGCTCCAGAGGCCTGAGAAGTCTCGGTATCACCTTTTCAAGTAGTGGCACTGCTAATCGTTCGATCTCATCACTTGGACCACGCGCCTCGGCATCTATCTGCAGCATACGCTCCATACCTCTGGTATAGAATTCCTCCCATGAGTCAGTCCAGGCATTATCTTGTGCGAGCGTACCATTGTACGTCGTGATATGGAACCCAAATCTGCCGTGCAGGTTTTTGTCAACGCTGAGTGTATGAAGTTGGGATACCGCATAGGTGAAATTTTGGATCGGCGGATGTCCTTTGCGCAGCGCGTGGTACTCAAAGAGAATGAAGTGCCGAGCCGAGTTCTTGCATTTGCCCCACGATAGAGGTTTCGGTGAAAAGTTTGGGACAATGTCGTTGATCATCTTCATGCTCTCGAATTCACCGTGGAACATTTCGCCGCCAGTCGGGCCGTCTTGTAACTAAATCGCGTTGAGCATAGCGGAGTGGCGGTCCGGTACGGCAACTCACCTTAAGAAAGTAAGACTCTTCCTTCCCATCTACATCGACGACTACACGCGCTGTTGTATTCCAATTACTCGCGCCATGGCCCCGAGATCTCTTGATTGTCGCATTTGGTGGCAGTACTGGATTGTACGCAGGTATGTCAGCCCACAGCGCCAAAAGAAGCTTGTGTCACGGAGGAGAAAGTAGGCACACCTGCGATGATATTTTCATCAAGCTCGACGTCACCTTCATGAACTTTTGGCGCGCTTTGCACTTCCCAATAAGCGGGCGGCATCGCAGTGGGTTGAGCTGGTGGGTCTACAAGCCGGCAAAACCTTGAAAGTGGGGTATCAAGTGAGGACCCCAATCTATACTTGTTGAGTGAGCACCAGACAGGTCGCGCGAGACATTTGACATATCCATGCTCCAATGGATCGAACATCAGAGGATGTTCACTGCGTCATGCGGCGTCACGTATTGCTATTGGCTGGGGTTGGCAAACCCCGCTTCTGTGCCACCCGCCCGCCGGCGTGAAGAAGTATCGACGCGGTATACGTTTTGTCAAAACCTCCCTTATGCGGCTTACATAGATAGCAGGCAGTCTTGGAGGCTGTGAATCGTACTCGGCCCTATCCCCCAATCTCATTTCGGAGTCATCGAATTCTAAACGCGATATCTCAACCTCATTCGAAAGCAAATCCGGTCAACTCAACGAATCAACTTTGGCTTCTTCGTCCAGCCGTCATGTTTTCTCAAACTACTACTGATAATCAGGAAGCGGAGAAGCCAGCGACGAGCCAGACTTTGCAGGATTCAGCCGCGCAACACCCATCGGTGCCAAACTCGCTTTTCACCAAGAATGAACGATATGGAATTGTAGCCATGATTACGTTGGCAGCATGGTTCTCAACTCTGAGCAGTTTCATTTACTATCCTGCCCTTCCAATGGTTGCCAAGGATCTGGACTCATCGATTACAATGATCAACCTTACCGTTACCTCCTACTTGGTCGTATCTGCCGTCGCTCCCGCGATTGTCGGAGATGCAGCTGACATGTTTGGACGCCGACCTGTCTACGTAGTGACTCTGCTGCTGTATGTCGCCGCAAACGTCGGAATTGCAATGCAACGTTCAGCTGTGGCACTCTTACTGCTGCGCATGGTGCAAAGTGCAGGGATATCTGGCATGTGGCCCCCACCAGGTTCTTGATGGTCACCCGCCATAACCGTGAAACAAGCTGACAGCTATGAACCGGATACAGGCACCTTTTCCGTCTCATATGGAGTTATCGCCGACATCTCAGCGCCAAGTGAGAGGGGTGCCTTCGTATCTGCTGTTTCATTCGGGTGAGTGGGATCGTCACACAGCGTCGCAACCTATACCAGCTTCTGTTAACACACGTCAGAGTCACCACTGCGCCGAGCCTGGGACCGGTCATAGGTGGCGCATTCGCCTCGGGTCCTGGTTGGAGGTGGATATTCGGATTCTTGGCCATCGTTTCCGGCTTTTGTCTGGTCACACTGTTCCTAGCCTTACCGGAGACGAATCGAAGCATCATCGGGAATGGAGGCATCGCACCTTCTCGGCTATTGCAGCCTGCTATCCGTGGTATTATGCGGCCATGGGAAGGGCAGCGCGGTCCGAGCACTCCGCCTCCACCTTCGCAAGCGAGGAGAATACCAAACCCAATCAGGAGTCTTCGCGTATTATCACGCAAAGATGTGGCTGTAAGCATCATGCCTGGAAGTTTCTTGTACACTGTGTACTGCTGCATTCACACATCATTGTCGACCACCTTTATGCAAGTCTACCATCTCGAAGAATGGCAAGTGGGCCTATCCTATCTTCCATTTGGCGTCGGCGCGATTATTGCGACTTTGATTTCTAGCAAGTGGATAGACCGAGACTATCGTATTGTGGCGAAGGCCCATGGATTGCCCGTGGTGAAAATGTCTGGAGATGACTTGTTGAATTTTCCCATTGAAGAAGCTCGCATGAGAAGCGCATTTGCGCCCACGTTTTGTGCTTTTGCCTCCGTCTTGGCCTATGGGTGGCTAGTCAATGAGCGTCTAGTGAGTGAAGCCGCGTAACTTGTCATCCATTGGCTGACACGCCCTAGCACCTCGCAGGGCCTCTGGTCTGTCTTTTCGTTGCGGGCCTTTCTATCCAGACTTGCTTTAACGTAAAGGCCCTCAACCACAGATTTCACGTTAGCCCACTGCTAACTGTCTCAGATCAACAACACTTTATTGGTTGATATCAATCAGGACGTGCCAGCGACAGCTCAGGCTTCATCCAACATCGTTCGCTGTGCGCTCTCCACCGTCATGGTCGCCGTACTTCAAAACCTCATAGATTCCATTGGCTTTGGCTGGACCTTCTTCATCATGAGTTTGTTTTGCCTCGTTGCTGGTTGCTTTTACTTCATCGAGCTAAGATTTGGACGAAGGTGGAGACTCGCTCGAAATGGATTAACAGCTCACTAGGTAAGATATAAAGTCACACTTCGCGCAACAAAGAGAGTCTCTGGCCAGTCTTTCATACATCTCGGACGTCACGAACATATGTCTCATTCTCCCTGGTATCCGTCGGGGTACTTATCCAGAAGCCGCTGCATATCCACGATGGCCCTGCTGTGTGTCAGTGGATTTGTACGTAGTAAGGATAGTAGGGGCGCACATCTTTCGAAAGTTGTTGTTGTCCGAGTACAGGGCAGAGGCGCAAAAGTGTCCGCTTCTTCGCAACGTTAGCGGCAAAGACATCGGTCGTGGGTGGCTCGCTTACATAGCATAAAGAAGATTGCGGTCCTCGTAGTCATCTTCGGGCGCTGTTATCGGAAAGAACTTGTGATATT
Organism: Alternaria ethzedia; assembly: GCF_023757985.1. Lineage (NCBI taxonomy): Eukaryota > Fungi > Ascomycota > Dothideomycetes > Pleosporales > Pleosporaceae > Alternaria > Alternaria ethzedia. The sequence goes on along the minus strand of NW_026056194.1, from coordinate 2,424,393 downwards.
CTCGCATCCATTGTCGGCCAAGCTTGTAGCGCGGGGTGGCCATACTGCCAACGTCATCTTTTCGATCGGAGATCACCAGATCAGTTCTAATGCGAGTTGAAAGCTCTGGCGACGACTTACATTCATTATGACCCCAGAATACCGATGGGTCAAAGTATACTGGATCACCGGTAGCTGCATTGGTACCAATGTTACCGCACCAGATGTCACCATGGAGCGCAACGGGTTTGAGACTTCGACCATGAGTGTTCATAGGTCGAAGAAGTCGGGGGATAACCTTCTCCTTGAGACCAAGCACCAGCCGTTCAATCTCTTCACTTGGACCCTGCGATACTATCTCCTGGTCGACGAACGACTGGAAGCGCCGGCTGTAGAGCTCCTCCCATGTCTCACTCCATGTCAGGTCCTGGTACATGCTTCCTTCGTGGGTCATGACATGGTATCCGAACTTCGTAGGTGCTTTCGGGTCCATCATACTGTCATGGTGGAGCTTAGCAAGCATGGCAGAGAATTTACGAATGTCGGGGAGATCCTCGATCATCTCCATAAACTCGGCTAGGTAGAAGTGCATGCTTGAGTCGGACTTGTATGTGCCCCAAGCAATGGGACGAGGTATTCCTTCTACAGGTTGACGTATGGAGTCAGAACTATGTCATTTTCCATTTAACAAGGTTGCTTACCTGGAGTGTACGCATGCAAGGTTTTGACGCCTTGATATTCACCTCTCAGCATGCTCATGCCCAAGTCCCCACTGGAGACCTTGAGGAAATACTTTTCTGGAGTTCCATCGGCTAGTTTCACATCGATTCGAGCAGTTCGCGTCCAGAAGCTAGCGCCATGTGACTTTGCTCCCATCACTTTGCATCCCGGCGGTAGTTCTCGGTGGCGATTAGTCAAGTTCCTCTCAGCAGTTCAGGGACTCCCTTACGTTCGACAATGGCTTCGTCTACATCGATAGCCTGCGCCGTAACTTGCTTCGTTGGCTCTGGTATCCAAGCAATTTCCGTCATGCTTGAAAGCGAGTTCGTGAAGGGTTATGTCGGTCGACAATAGTTTTGGAGCTAGCACTGACTAGAAACAATGGTCTTAGAAGACTCAGTGAATCGTGAATCTGGGGGAAGGGGGGCATCAGTGGGGTCATTATTCGGGGTGATGTTCCACAGATCGGGTGTTACATGAGACTTCAATCCCGATTGGTTGACCAATGGAGGATGCAGGATGCAGGATGCATGTGAGAAGGAACGGCTGCCAGGTGCCATCCAATGTCTTCTTCTCTGCAAGCGCTCACCGGTACACGCCACATATGCGCATTCGTTTCGCCTCCATTACACGCAATTAGGAAGGCGATAATGTATTGTTGCGCTGACTATTTCGTCTGACCCATTACCCAGGCTCTGGCTCAATGCCAAGGCTTCTGCGGCTGTCTGCTCAGACTCCCGAGGTCATCTCCGCCCCGCGATCGTGTCTTGTCTCACCGCTGTAGGTTGCTTTATTTCAGCCTCGGGGAAATTCTCAGTCTACATCGCCCTATATACACCATCCTGACCTTCCAGCCATCGTTTCTCATCTTCAACCCCACTCAATCTCAGCGTCTCCACATCTTTAGAGACCCATCCATCCTCCTTGCAAGCCTTAGCAACATGATAACCAAAAGCTCTCTATGACATAGTTCCATATAATGGATGACGTAAAGTGCCCAAAGCTTTGAGTTTCACAGGTGACTAATCCAATACTGTAGGACATTGGCGATCTCCCCGACCTCGATAGAGGTATCGGAAAGCGGAGAGCTGCGACAACCAGTAATGCTAGCGTCGCATCTTTCGGCTCGTCTTTAAGTCGAAGATTCAGCTTTCGATCGTTTTCTAGTCGCAAATCTACGATCAAAGTCGAGAAGCCAAGAAACGAGTTTGGCTTGAACACTGTGTACGAACCGGATGACATCACGCCAGTCATCGCCGACTTTGTTTTCGTTCATGGTCTCGGCGGTGGCTCTAGTACGACATGGTGTCTAAAGCAAGACGCTGACTACTTTTGGCCAAAAGAGTGGTTGCCCAAAGACCCAGATTTTAGGGGAGTCCGCATTCATAGCTTTGGGTACAACGCGAACTGGGCCACCTGGCTGAAGAGTCCAGTCGATATCCATGCTTTTGGTCAGTCTTTAGTCGAAGAGCTTAGGAGCGATCCAAAGATCCACAATCTGGATAGTCGTATAGTGCTTATAGGGCATAGTATGGGCGGTCTAGTTATCAAGAAGGCGTGCGTCTTATCTAAAACCAACCCGGATTACATCGATATCGCCAACCGATTACATTCGTTGTATTTCTTGGGTACTCCCCACCGAGGCTCGAATCTCGCTGGTGTTTTGAACAATTTCCTTCGCTTATCTGGGAGTGGCCGAAGAGCGTATGTATCCGGCTTGGAGGCCAAGTCAGAGAGCATCCGTATCCTGAGCGACTCTTTTCGTATTCACTATGCGGGCATACATCTGCACACATTCTACGAGTCTCAGCCAACACCCCCTGTCGGAATGATCGTCGATCAAGAATCTGCTACCTTAGGTCTGCTAGCCAATGATACCCTTGGACTTCATACTGACTGCCATAGGATACGCTGAGGAGCGCATTCAGTTATTGAATGCAAATCATCGTGATCTTGCGAAATTTGAGACTACCGCAGACTCAAATTACAGATCTCTAAGGAACCGTCTGGCATCAACAGTCGACCAGATAAAGCTGGAAATGCGAAAACAAGTAACACCATCGAGTTTTACAAGTCCGGCAATTGTTACCAAGACTCCAGATGCGCCGTTACCGCTATCATTGCCAGCGCTGTATCAAAGCAGGGCGAACGAGATGGAACAGATCGCCATGTACCTCTCCGTCGATACTTCGGCCGACGAAAGGCTGTCAACCCTCAATGACACAAGACTGAATGGATCATGTTCCTGGCTGACCAACAAAACCAGTTTTCGGGAATGGCGGTCGTCTCCAGCACCTCGCTATTTCTGGCTGAAGGGGACACCGGCGTCAGGAAAGTCAATGCTGGCAAGCTATATGATTGAATTTCTACAAGACAGCCCTGTATGTCACTACTTCTTCAAGAAGGGTGACAAGACCGACAACAATTTGAGCAGCTTTCTTCGGTCCATGGCGCTACAGATGGCTCAGGTCAACCCTGACATCCGTAGCGCAATCTTCCAGCTCTCACAGAAAGGTCCACCAATCGATATTCGCAACCAGAAAACCATCTGGAACACCATTTTCACGAGTTGTGTGTTCCACGTTACATTTTCAAAACCGTAAGCTGTTTTCAAGCAATACATAGAGCAAAACTCACACAATTGCTTTAGACATTACTGGGTCGTTGATGCTTTAGACGAGGCAGCCGACAGAGGCCCGTTGAACGACTATTTCAGTCTTCTTTCCAGGATCGACGAGAATATCCCCTTAAAGGTCTTCGTCACCAGTCGACCAGATCCTGCGTTGGACGATCTATTCTTGCAGCTTCCTCTAGTGCAAGATTTCATATCACCAGACGACTTGTTGGCCGACATCTCATCGTACGTTCAAAAATGGTCCACCAACTTTCCCGTCAATACACCTCAAGAAAGAGAAATTCTGGTTGATAAGATTGTTCGCATGTCTGGCGGTAGCTTCCTGTGGACTGTTCTAGTCACCAAACAGCTTCGGGAAGTTTTCACTGTCGAAGAAGTGCACGAGGTCCTATGCGAGATACCCCAAGAAATGGACGATCTATACACGCACAACATTCGGAAAATGGAGTCGCTGAGGTCAAAGAGCGCAGCAAAACATACAATCACGTGGGCGATTTGCGCTGTCCATCCCTTGACCGTGAGCCAGATGAAGGATGCTATCAGACTGACGCTGGGTAGTCCGATAGCACGCGATCTTCGAACCAGTCTCCAATATCTTTGTGGACAATTTCTCGACATCGATATGCAGTCGCGGATACAGCTAGTTCACGAAACAGCTCGCACCTTTCTCACCAATCCAAATCTAGACTCAGAATTTCGAATCGACTATGCCGAAGGAAACAGTCTTATTGCAATGGCGTGCCTCAATCATCTGATGAGCGATGAGTTGAGGTACTCAAAGAGACGGCGTAGCTCCACTGCAAGCGGGCACAGCAAGACCTCTATGACGGACTACGTATGTTTACGATTCAGCGAGCACATTCTTAGAGCGTCCTCGCAATCCAACGAACTGTTCAATACGTTGGATAAGTTCTTCAAGACCAACGTGCTTTCCTGGATCGAGCACGTGGCCCATCTCAAAGATTTGGATTGTCTCAATCGTACTTCGAGACACCTATCGAACTACCTCAACCGTAGGATGAAGCATGTTCCGTTATTGCAAAGCGACTTACATGCCTGGGCTATCGATCTGCCTAGGCTGGTAACACAGTTCGGCGTCAATCTCCTGAGTGATCCCGCTGCTATCCACACACTCGTCCCGCCTCTGTGTCCTCGAGACTCTGCTGTATACCGGCACTTTGGATATGCTGAGGATGGTATCAAGCTGGTAGGCGCATGGAATGCAGGCTGGGGAGACAGGATATGCTCCATCTCTTATCATGACACCTATGCGACAGTGGCTGCTTCTCGAGATGAACGATTCGCTCTTGGGTTGGCTGACGGCTTGGTCAATGTCTATCGAACCTCGACGTGCGAACACCTCTTGACTATGAGGCATGAAGAATCAGTATCGGTTCTTGAGTTCGGTTCCACATCCAAATTTATCGCCTCAGCTGGATTGCGGTTTCTGAGACTATGGGATGCGGCGACTGGGGCGCAACTATTTCATATCGCTACCGATTCGCAAGCCCTAGCTTTGACTTTTGACGAGACTGAAACGTCAGTTACAATAGCGACCAGAGACAAGCATGTTCTGACCTACAGGATTGCCGATGGCTCGCCGCTGCTCCATGTTCCCTGGATCGACGCTTTCGCTGAAGATACAGACTCAGGTTTTGCGCCATCTCCATCTGCGGCCAGACTATCTATTGAACAACAAACACTTGCGATAGTCTATCGAAGCAAGCCGGTACAGCTGTGGTCTCTGGACAAGCAGCACCGTATTGGGGCTTGCTTGAGGCCGGCGACGCACAAGAACGACAAGGGAGGCCATGCCGTGAATTGTCTAGTCTTTAATACCAGCTCTGCAAACCCACGACTTTTGGTGTCATACTGGGACGATATCCTGGTCAAGTTCGATAGTATGACTTGCAAGCCGCTTCTCTCAACTGCGACATGCGTCACGAAGATGGCCATCTCTTGCAACGAAAAGACCTTTGCTGGAAGCGACGGCAATGGCGGGATCAAGATTTTCGATTTCGAGACGCTCCAACCTCTCCACAACATACATATACAAGGAGATCCGGTATCGTCGCTTGCCTTCACTAGCGACAGCCTGCGCATCGTGGATTCGCGGGGTACGCAAGCCAATGTCTGGGAGCCACTCGTCCTCTTCGGGCAAGACACTGAAGCTCTCTCCAGCGAGCCTAGCGAATCTGTGCACCAAATAGTAGACGACATTGTTGAATCTGTTGTCAACGAGTCTGCTATCATAACCACCCTGCACTGTTGCGATCAAAGTGGTATGGCTTTCTGCGGGCGCAACGACGGACGTGTCGATACCTGCAACCTCGACGACCCCGAGAACACTATGCGCAACCTATACAAGCATGGTGGGTCCTTCATTAGTATTACATGCATGGACTGGAGTCCTAGAGCGCGTGTGATAGCGAGTGCAGACTCTGCAGGAAAGTTTTGTATCATGAAAATCACGACTGGCACACGGAGAGAATGGAGCGCTGAGATGATGGTCCAGTCGAGGTTAGGCCAAGGCTGTATTATACGACAGATCCTCGTCCACCCTGAGGGTTCGTTCGTACTTGTTTCCTCATCAGAGGCGGACTCTATATGGTCATTATCAACCAAGGAGCAAGTAGCGTCACTTGACAGGCGAGAACGCATAGCTTGGAAATGGTTTGTTCGACCATCTGCTCCGTCGCAACTGCTTCTTTTTGAGGACAAGATCTTGCGGCTTTTCAGATGGGAGGACCTTCACCAGATCGCTGCCTCTGAGAACCCCGTGGTGCCGATCGAGATCGAGAGGCGCATGTCTGGGGAACAAGCCGACGCGGATGCCATTTCTGTCTCAAGCGAAGGCGATGACCTGGTCATTCTGCAGCGATCGCAAACCGTGCAGCACAGTGTACCGGGCCTGCGACCTCAGTCTAATGACGCTATGATGACCAAGATACGCGTCTTTGATCTGACTACTCTGGATCCCGAGTCTACTGATATCGGAGGCTCGTCGTCGCCTGATATGTCAATTGACAACGCGACACAGTCTCTTATCTTCTTGAACCCCAAGCCATCTTCAACCCTGGGTATTCCTCTATCGCCAACGGCTACGCCCAATGTCCCATTCTCTTATCCTTTCGGAGGCGGTCGTAGCAAGTCCTATACTCGCTGGTCTTCCATTAGAGATGTCGCTGATATACCCGATGTGGAGAGAATCATTGGTACGGTGAAAAAGTTCGATTGGTGGCATCTTATTTTCCTTTCCAAGATGGGGTGGGTCTGCTCGGTTCAGATCGGGGAAGGCGGTCGCAAAGTCCTCGACCAATTCCAGAAGCACTTCTTTGTTCCATCGGTTTGGCGCACAGGCAACTCGCCTCTTATCGCCAAGGTACGGCGGAGCCACGATATCGTGATTGTACACCAAGATGGCGTTATTGTGGTCAAGAATGGGTTAGACAACGGGGAGCATGTGTCCTTCTCTTTGAGTACGCTATGAACGGGTTCCGAATAGATTGCCAAGTAATGGCCAAGTGGTATTTTGAGAACCTGTAGCCCAATGTGAAGACCACAACGCTCTTTTGTTATTGAAAACATGTCAATCTTCATCCCATCCATCGCCTGATCTACTGGCATCCATGTAGTCGACTACGTTCTCCTCGCTTTCCGTGATATCCAACGGGTCGCCTCCCATCCTGAAAGAGTACACCTGCAGTGAGACATTGGCAGCTTTGCATCTGACACGGCGGTGCAACGCTTGGCCCTTGTGGTTGAGTGCAATCAGCAATACCCATCCCTCTTCGCAGGCCTCGCGGTCTGCAACCGCTACAAGCAACGTTTGATGGGTATTTTCGTACTCCTCACCTATCATCTGAGTCACATTGCTTCCTTCCATCGCGTCGGGGCATCGGACTAGAGCGCTTAAGATGAACGGTGGTATATCATCCATCAGCCCGACCTCGTCATCGGCGTCCCGTGCCGCCACTCTGTATGCGGCATTGTTGTCGTCGAATACAAAAAGCCCAAACAAGTTTTCGTCGAAGTTGTAGTTGTGTTCCGGACAGCACGTTACTTTCTGCCATAGTCGGGAATATGCCTCGTCGGCACTTGCGCGTGTAACAATCTCTTCACCCAGGTTCTGCCCATTAGATGCTTCATTGCCATACCATGTCCGGATCCATATAGCACCAGCAGCACGATCCCATTTGCCTGAATCCGTCACTTTGCGGCGCTTCTCGAAGACCGACAGGTTTGAAGGGACGTGTTGAGGAAGTGATACATCGTCGCATCGCTCGCGGTAAAGCTGATCAAGACGCGCGTTAGTAAATGAAATTCGGACGTGCCCACAAAGTGAGATAGGTAGATCCTACCGAACGGCCACGCTCACCGAGGTGGATCCAGGCTTTGATAATGTTTCGTTCTTGCTCGTCTTGGTGTAGAGATGATTCTGGATCCCATTTCTCCTTTTGCTCTTGATCAGTCGCATTCGATAGAGCTTGCTCATGCTCGCTGTGCTGACTAAAAGGCGTAGAGTGCAGTCCGACGTACTAGAAAGAAATGATCAGAAGGTTCCCAGCCGAACGAGGGTTCTAATGACCGCGAACTGGCCATTGAGTTCGATGCCGTCGAGTTGGAATAGAGCGCATATGGTTCAAAGGTTGTGATGTGAGAAGACTTGAACAGGCAGCAGTCTCGGCTGCTGTTCTTGGCGTGTGCAGTGCGTCTCTCATTGGCTCATATGATCCTTCGAAGATCGCGAGCCGATCTTAGCAGTATTGAAGTTACTTCGCTATCCTGTTCCTGGGGTCTGTGACAAGGTCTGTGACGAGATACTTGATCGGAGGGCGCGGCAACAAGTACAATGCAAGCTTTCGCTTTTTGGAAATCCCATCAGGCGACCGCTTCGCCGAAGAATTTGCGCGAGGCATTGCTTTCCTCCAGATTCGCTTGAGTGAAAGGGTGTTCTGAGAAGAGGTAGGGTCGACGATCGCGTCGAACGATGTTTTGTCTCTGATCATGGGTGGCATGGTGTGTTAGGATGCGATTGACGTGTACGTTGGTGGGGCGGAAATGTAGAGTTAAGAATGAAATATCTCTAGATTGCTAGAAATATATGATGTTGATGTTTGGGTCGTGGAGCGATGAACCACGGGTCAGTCTTGCAGAGGATGAGGGGCTGTAGCATCTGTGCCGAGGGAACCAATGAGTCGATTTGTATATGTACTCTCCGGATTGTTTACCGATATGTAAAAGCCAAATTGCAGGCTCAGATTAGCAGAACTTTGCCGTCGCCGGAAACAGCGGTTCTGCGGCAAGGAGAGCATCCCCTGTTTAACGAGCCTGCTTTAGCATGGGGAGCTATGGTAAAAAGGCAACGTCACATGTGCTTAGCGCGGCGATGTCGAGAGTACGCGGGATTACGTTCTGCGCAGCCATCGTGCGCAATAACAAGACTTCATGTTACCATGATGCGGTGTTGAGGAAGCAGATTCCAGATGTTGAGTTGATGTTTGTTAGATGCAGGTCCGGAGTGACGGCGATGATCTGGGCCCAGGCAATGCGGAAGCTACCCCGGGCGGGCCAACGACGTCAGGGCAGGAGCCACCCAGCCATCCTTGATGTCTCCACTCCAGCACGTCTACACGGACGGTACACCTCACCACGACACCTCACAGCCCTCACCGCATCGCGATACGTACTATCCCCCATATAAGCCATCGCGCATCCATGAGCGCTATCTCCGCGCTGCATGTGGCAGACTCTGCGACAATACCATCGTGATTTTGCCATCCCGGGTTCCAAACGGTCACGCATGGCTTCTGGCAGCATTGGCGACGTGCCTGCCGCGACTTTTGCTGAGTACGTAGACGATCCTTTCTTCGACCACGGTGACGAGGCGGGTGCATCGCAATCGCAGACATCGCGGGAAAAGGAGGATGACTTCATGGAGAATGCGCCGCCTGCCGATGCACCGCAATTGGCGCTGGCGCAAAGACCCGAAGCGCCGTCGCGATGCATCGCGGTGCGCCCGGCTCTCACCCACCGTCTCTACTCTCATCGCCTCCATGTGCGGGCCAAAGCTAAGCTGCAACGCGATAGACTTCTCTCCGGCCCTATGATCGACGTCTACGTAGGCGAGTCCAAGCGCCACTGGTCGCTGCATCGCAATCTGCTATGCCACCACTCCGAAACCCTCGAGAACGAGCTGCTAGGCGATGCCGACGGCCACACTAGGAAAGATCGCCTCGATCTTCCCGATTACAACCCTGCCGGCTTCGAGCTGCTGGTGAAGTGGCTATACCAGGGCAGCCTCGACGATGTCTCTGACATGGCCGACGCCAACCAGAAGTATGAGTATGCTGTGAGCTGTCACAGACTCTATCTGCTTTGCGATCGCTTTGACATGCTTCAACTGAAGAACGTCGCGATGGATCAGTACAGAAAAGGCCTAAATGAGGCCGAGCTAGTACCTGACGCTGACGAGATTGATGACATCTATCGCAAGAGTCCGACAGGATCGCCCTTCCGCACGCTTATGACGCGCATCGCGGCCCGCCAGATTATGGATCCTGGTAGTGAGCGCGACGTCGAAACCTATCGTGAGTGCTTCGAGAACAACCCGGACTTCGCCATCGATCTGGTCAAAGCCATCAGGTCAGGCACTGGCGGCATGCTGTTCGACGATCCAACAGATGAGGGTCATGAGTGCGACTACCATGACCACGAAGCTGGCCCGAACTGCCACACAAAGGGCAAGGGCAAAGGGAAGCAAGGTGTGTGACTCCGACCTCTCCCAGGCCCACTCTCAGCACCCTTTCAGCCATCTCATTGCTGTCAAAAACGCGTAATAACGTCCATTAACCAGCAAAGAAGAAAGCCGGCCTGTCATCCGCCAAATCAGTCCCCTACATAAGCTCCGACCAGCACAACCGCCCTCCCCGCCCTCCTCCCCCGAAGACGCCTCGCCCGCCTCATCCCCTGCAAGCTCGCCCACAAGAGGGAAGCGCCGGTCCTCTCCGCCGTCGCCTGACAAGTCCGGCGAGCTCGACAGTTGGCACATCGACGGAGATGGCAGTCGCCAGTCAAGCACCCAGTCTCGACGCGATTCGCGAGAGGGAGAAGGACAGGGAAAAGCTGCGCAAAGTGACGCCGCCGGAGAGAAGACGCCTGGAGCGGGCTCAAAGCAGTGGAACGGAGATACAGAGGTCACGCCCAGTCCTAGAAGAGCGCCGCCGAAGCTCAGACGACGCGTCTCACCCACACCAGAATAGCCAGCTTGAAGACCAAGCATTGAGGGAGCTCGAGGGAGGACCAGTGCAACCACCACAACGATCACCGACGCGTCGAGGCATCTGGGAATGGGCGAAACTAGGGACAGGCAGGCTGAATGTCATCGGACGTATACCCCACCCCGAATGGAAGGGCCCAACAATGTCGCACGAAGCTGTAGCGAACGGCAATTCGCGAATAACTACCATTCATGAGACCCATGACGATTTCAGCATCCCCTCCACAACGGCTACCGAGACGAACAATCTGCAAGAATACAACCAAGCAATGGCAGCTAAGCTCGAAGGCTTTGGCTTCCCACACGCTCACATTATCACGTCGCCACACTTCTCGCAGACCAAACACTCTTCCGATGACCTTGTTGCTGCATCATCTACAGCGAGCACGCCAGCGAATCTGAATCTTGTTCTAGAGGGTGGCACAAATAGCGAGCGCGTTGCACCGCAGGCCTCGAAAGACAGTCCGCCGTTGACGCCGGACACCCCGACACCGCAGCAGCGCAGAAAAGACTCGACCATCGAGACGGAGAGCACACCGACGAAGGTCACCTCCGACAGTGCGAAGGCAGAGATCGCTGATCCACCTCTGAATGGCGTCAAGAAGACCTCTACTCCTACTCCTACTCCTGACCGCATCCCCAAGTACCGGATTGCGCTTTCTTCGAATTTCCTTTCGCCAGCTCGCAACAGTCCGAGTCCGGCATCTTAATTTTTTACCATCAAAAGCGATACCCTGTACGTACATATAATTTAACGACTAGCGAATCTTGTAATGCAATTCAAATATTCACGAAGCGCGCAATAACATCCACTGGAACACGACGCTAGCGCAATAGTTCACATATGGCTGGTATGCTCCGAGTAGATACTCACTGTACATTCACTGACCGCAGATCTACACCTCTGATGGTTGCGATTTACACAACACGCAGCGTTGAGTCAAAGGTATGTGATATTTGCAGCTATCTACTCGTCGCGCGTCCAGTGAACACTGCCCCGCAGTACAAGGTTGTCGTCGCCTTGGCATATGCTGCTCGCCTCGCCACAGCAAGATCGTCACAGTCGCTTTCAAAGCTTCCGAAAGCAAAGTATTCTTGAGAACACTAGCTCTTCCCATCGCCAATCACTTTCGTCTCTTCTTGATTTGCTCATAACCCTCTCGTAACATCACTGTCGCTGACCCAAGGCCGGCGTTTGCCACGAAGGCACAGCTATGCCGAAGCACCCATATCACTCTGAGAAAGAAGCCTACCGTTACGAGTCCTTGGGGACAGCGTACAATATACGGCTCTTACAAATTGTATCAACGAAGGTACATGACAGTACGATACAGTGGCAGTTTTCGCTGTTAAACACCAATACCAAGCATGCTCCAGAGTACGAGGCGTTGTCGTATGTCTGGGGTACTCCTAGCCGTAAAGAAGCGCTTGAATTGTCGGACGGCACGTTACTTCGGGTCACAAAAAGCCTAAAGCAAGCCTTGCCGTACATCGCTATGGACTGCTCCACGGGCTACCTTTGGGTCGATCAAATATGCATCAATCAAGACGATTTGTCCGAACGAGCGCAACAAGTCTCAATCATGGGCAGCATATATTCTAACTGCTCACGCGTTCTAGTGTGGCTGGGGCTGGTTCAAGAGCTGAAATCCGGCATCGCGGCCCAATGCTCATCGTTGGACAGTCTAGTCTCAGTTCCTCTTGACCATGCACCCCCGAACTACTACATGTTTGTCAGCTGGGGTAAACCGCGCGCCGACAACATTATCAGAGATATGGTCGATTGCGAGCGTAAACAAGAGGGCCTTCTAGGCTTGTGCGGTGATATCCTGAAGAGCCCGTGGTTCTCTCGAGCTTGGGTATTTCAGGAAGTGGTTCTGCCACGAAAGTCGGCATTCATCCTACAAGACTCCATGACCCCACCTTTCAACCGCGCAACGGTCGTACTCCCCACCCTTTGGGAACTGTGTAAGACTGCATGGAAGTTGGAAACACATAACCTGTCTACGCCGTCCGGTTATGGGGTATTGAAAGAGATGCATGATCGGTGGGCAGAGAGACATAAGCCATCAATCAAACTTCCGATGCCATTAGACCAGGTGCTGTCTACGTTGAGTGCCGAAGCAAAAACTTCCAGCGTCCATGATCAACTCTATGCTTTCTTTGGAATGAATCAAGATGACCGGATTCGTCTGAACCCATCCTATGAGATTTCTTTGCAGGACGCCCTGGTCGCAACCGCACGCTCCATAATTGAGGGTACTAAAAGCCTGGATATCTTCGAAACTCTGCCACGATTATCGACAACGAAGACTACACCCTCTTGGGTTCCCAACTTTACCGCACACCGTCTCGTCGTGCCTTTTTTGCCGTTACATGCGCTACGTAGCTCCAACGAACAATCTGCAATGTATTCATGGAACGGTAAATGCGATGAGCGTACTCTGTGGGTACATGGTCGGGTCGTTGCTACCGTAGACGTAGAAGTTGACCACGAAATCTCAACGTCGGAAGAAGACATCAACACAGCATATCTTCCTTTGCTGCTGCGAATAATAGACGCCTGGACGACTTCTCGATATTATGATCCAGACGCACCTTTACCAGTGCTTGAGTCCATACTACCGGCGCTCCTTGCGGAAGGGCATTGTGGACCCTGCTCGTACGAGCCGGAGGATACTGCTGTATTTGCCAGCGAACTCCAGATCAAATACTGGTATTTTGCAACGAGCAGAGTGAAAAATCCCACATATTCTGCTGAATACAAATATCGGGTCACGCATCACAACATGGAAAAACGTACCGTAACCGAATATACCAAAATGGTCATGCGAGGACGACAGTTGCATATTACACAAGATGGACATCTCGCGACAGGAAGCGGGCTTCAAAGAGGTGACTTGATCTGCGTTCTGCATGGCTGCTCGCATCCAGTAGCACTTCGACATATGCCTGAAAAAGACGCGTATGAGGTTGTCAGTACTTGCTATCTCGAAGACTGGATGGATCCGTGGAATACAGGGGCAGTGAACTGGAAAGAAGACGAAGCTCAGGAGTTTGCATTGATTTGATAAACGCTGTTTGGGAGTCCAAACGACGTGTCGTGGTCCTCACACTTTAATCTGGTACTTGGGTACATATATAGTGGGTAGTAAGGTGTTCAAAAGCTGGTATCGCGCGGTTTCAACCTCTATGTATTAAGTGTTGCTGTTCAGTTCCCGATGATGCCTTCCACATGGGATGATGCTGCGTGGCGAGTCGGGCGTTCTTTGTTTACTAGCTTCTAGCGCGTCATGGCGCACGTGCAGACGCGTCACGGACTCACCAACCGCCTCACCCATCTGGCCGCATGATACTAAATGACGGCACCATGCCATTTGCATCCAAATTACATCAGTCGCGGCCTATTCTTGCTCTCCTCCAATTCCACCCCCACTTCCTCAACACTGCAGCTGCACACATGCCGAGTACGCCATCGACCAACCCAATCGAGGTGAATATCCAGCCGTCTCCTATGGCATCTCTGACTGGCTGGAGTATCGCGACTGCGACGGCCGACAGGGTACACCGGACGATGTTGTTCGAGGCCGCCGCAGTACCGGCTTTGTCAGGAAAGATGTCCACCATCAAAGCGCTGTACAGCTGCAATACGATGGTACATCTAGCACCAACAAAGAATTGCAAGATGAGTGGTATGCTGGCATGAGCACCACGCTCAATCGCCCAGCCATAGCCAATGAGAGTGCCGACGGAAAGCACATGCAACGTATACGAGCCACGGGAACGAGCGACCTCAATGGGGAAATTTCGAATATCGTCCCCAGATACACGGTCTAATGGGAAACCATATGATTCGGCCGTCTCTTTGTAGTTGAAATCCATGAGACGACCAGCAACGAAGCCGCCTACGATGACTCCTGCGCCTCCGGATAAGAAGCATAGACTGACGGCTAATGGGTTGTAACCGTATCGTTGACCGTAGATCAGTGGTATAGAGGCCTGGATACAGTACCACACAGCGTATGGGGAACCTGCTGACCAGAGGATGAGGAACGTGTCAGCGTAGAAAATGAGACGCACCGAGGAGAACGGATTTGGAAAGCTCCAAACGCCTTTACCACTCTTCTCGGAGTATACGTCACTGGAGCACTCGTGGTCGTTCTGTCTTTCTCGTCTTCCGCTGGACCTGACGACAGACCACCATGTCTTCCACAAGGCGCGAGGACGAACCTCTCCATTGCCAACGATCTTTCTTCCGGTTTCGAGCATAGTCCATCCGATCAGCATCAAAGAAGATGCGCCAAAGATGACGAGCGTCCAGAAAGCCCACTGCGTTTGCCCCGTAGCTAAGACGATACCGCCACCGATGATAGGTCCGAAACATGGTCCGAAGTTCGTAGCGGCAAGCATGGGTCCGAGGATTCTGCCTCGCTCTACAGGCAAAGAGATATCGGCGACGACCGCATAAGCCAGCGACATCACTGCCGAACCTCCAATGCTCTGCAAGGACCGAAGGACTAGTAGTGCGGCGTAGCTGTTCTCATTGAAAGCCAGGCCCAGGCTTGCTGCGAGATATATCACAAAAGTCACCAAGAAGACTGGACGGCGACCAAGTGTATCCGACAATGGGCCGAAGAAAGCTGGCGAAATTGCCTGGAAGACGAGATAGACCGTGATGGTCAAATCGATTGCAAGTATAGACGTATTGTACTGCTTGCTTAGGCTCTCAATCAGCGGCAGGTAGATCGTAGCCGTCAAAGATGAAGCGAGCGTCAAGTAGCCGAGGAGGTAGGTGAAGTAAGTGCGCTGACGGCTAGTGAAGACGGTGAACGGTGGCGGGGATACTGCATCCGGTTCAGCCATCTCGACGCGTGTTTTCGCTGTCGTTATTGCTAAGAATCAAGGTCGGGAAGTGGTGGTGTGTTCGTTTAGAGTGCCATATCGCTAGGCTCATGCACTCAAGTGGCACTGTGATAAGCAAGGGTCAAGTTCGCTGTTGGATGTTACACCACCGATGACTCCCGTATTGACACTCGCCACATCTTGTGCACTCAAACTCTCGGTTTCCGCATCTTCTTGCTGCTGGCTATCACCGGTTTTGCATACGCCTTGTTGTTCGGGTGATGGCTGATACAGAGGTTGTGCGCATCAAGACCGTCGTGCCCCGCACGGTGATCTCATACGTTGATCCCAACGTTGCAGCATGTGAGTTGACTTGGCGTTTGAACTCTTTGGCGTTGCTAACACGAGTATCAGTGCTTCCTACTGGGTCTAAGATCGAAAGAATCTCACCTCATGGCTTCTCAAATTGGAACCAAACTGCTCGAATCCACACGCTGAACACAATCGGCGAAGCAGTCTCATACTTTCTGAAGGTCGGTAACCTATTGCATGGTAATTCTTGCTAAGCCTAACCGCCGTCCAGGTCTCCTGTGGCGATGTAGGTAAGGGTATGATGCTTGGGGAGTTTACTTCAATGTCAGCCCTTCACGAAAACATGCCAGATCTCGTTCCGCAGCCGATTGGTTGGGGCACCTACGCAAAAGATGCTAACACTCACTTCTTCATATGCGCATTCCGCGAGATGACTGGAGAAGTATCTGGTGAGGCATTAGCCGCAGATGAAAGCACTGGAGAATCTCAGAGTAAACTGGGTAAAGAGCTTCAACGCATTAGCGACTTCACTGCCCAGATCGCCCGCCTGCACAAAACCGCGCTTTCCCCAACAGGAAGATTCGGCTTCCCCGTCACGACATACGGCGGAAGACTTCCCCAAGACACCACCTTTTGCGATACTTGGGAAGAGAGCTTTACTCGTGGTATACAGCGGATGTTCAATCTCGAAGAATTACAGCATGGCCATGACAAAGACATGGTACAGCTGCGCGCTCTGGTTGTACACAAGGCGATACCGCGATTGTTGCGGCCTCTAGAGACCAAAGGAAGGAGCATCTCAGCATGCTTGGTGCATGGCGATTTGTGGGATGGCAATGGCGGAGTTGACAGAAACACGCGGAAGCCAGTCATCTTCGATGCATGCTCGTCATACGCGCATCACGAGTGTAAGCATCATGAGCTTGCGGTTTGGCAGACACTGACCATAGTCACCGGACATCAGACGAGCTAGCTCCCTGGCGACTCAAGCGTCACAAGATTAGCGGAGTTTACATAGCCGAATACCTCAAGCACTACCCGGCGTCCGAGCCGAAAGAGGACTTCGAAGCCAGACACGCTTTGTATTGCATGTAAGTTTCGCTGATACAGCGTATGACGTCCAGTCGAACTCAGCTCACGTCTCCGTAGAAGGTTCAATCTCTGCTCGTCGGCACTATACCCTGGAGAGCTCAAGTATCGTGAATTGTAGGATCTTTCCATACATTCGAGAGAGACTTTACTAAGCTCCCGCAGTGTCAAGGATGAGATGAAGGCGCTCTTGTTGAGCCTGTTCGGCGATCTCGAACATGCGAAGGTGTGGCAGGATACTGCAGTCACGGGATGGGGTGATCGACCGAGCAAGTTGTGATGATAGTTTTCTCCACTTGGATACGGAAATGTTACATCGTCAAATCTTGGAAATAAAAGAAACACGAAGTGAGCGCGTAGCCTCGCGGAGCGTTCAGTCAAGACATCGGCCGCCTGCGACCGGAGAAACACGTAACGTGGACCCAGTAACCAAGAAAATATGACGTTGGAAGCGACAGAAGAATGCTCGGTGCGCAAAGAAACCCCTCAAGATCAAGCAGCCACTTAGTAGTTGACCTCTGACTCGCAATCGCCGCCATTACCGATCTCAAGACCGTCACCAGCGGCAGATCGCAAAGCATCGGTAACGGTTCTCTTGTATGGCAAGCGAAGACCCAGATCCAACAACAGACTCGCATGCCACTCGTGCCCATCCAAAGCTTCGTACTTGAAATCCCATTGGCTCATGTCGATACCTTTGCTGTCGCCCAGTGAATTTTCGTATCTCAATTCGCTGTACACGGCCTGTTGGGCTGCGAAGGCCGTGCGCAGCTTTTCGCCGTGGTCGTTCCTGAGCCATCCCGCCCCCCAGATAGATGCGGTGCACTTCTCTCCGTTTTGGCAGTTCTCGATCTTGCACCATGCTTTCGGTGTGGAAGGCCGCTGACCCGTGGGTGTGATGGTGAATCTCCAGCCGTTGATCTCGAACTCTCCACCAGCCTTCCAGCCCACTGGGTTTTTCGATTTGTCGTTATTGCACTCGTCTGATATCTTGTGAAGATTGGTCTTGCACTCTTCCACGGTAGGTACAGGCCCCGCGGTGAGTCTGCTGGTGACGCCAATCTCGACTGCCTCGGGGGTACTTGGGAAATAATGCCCAGTGCCGATAGAGCCAGTAGCGCCTTCTAACTTGGGACAGTAGGTGTTGTCGATAAGATCGAGGAGCGCGTCTTTTGCAACATACTTGTTTTCCAGGTCATTGCAGGACAGCTCGGAGGTAGGTGTTGCAGTGCCCTCAAGACCTTGGTACGCAGCAAAGAATGCATTCTTGTAGGCCTCGTGGCCTTGAACGGTAGGGTGGAAAGTCCGGAGGAGCCACAGCCAGAGCGATGCCGCATCGGGCTCGTTTGGATTATCGGTTGCGACGTTGTTAGGAAGGGCCAAGAGATCAATTGATGTTCCGTTCTGGGCCTCGTTTGCGATTAAACATGTGAAATAGTTTCCAGGTCCTCCACCACTATCCAAGATGGCTTGGCAGTCGCCGGAGGGTGTGGTATCGCTGACAGTGAAGTTTGTCTCTACCTTGGTGTAGAATTCGCAAGGAAAGAACCAAATGTTCTTATTTCGATAGCTCGGTTCTTTGACACCCTCCTCGCAGAAACGGTGCCCTTCGAAGTACGGGTCTGTATCAACATATGTTATCCTGCCACTTTCAGGCTGATTTGCATCAATAACTGATTGGATCTTCTCGTTGAGCCTGAGGTTCAGCTCGTTCATCTGTGTCCGCTGATCTTTCGTGAGTGGCAAGAACTTCTCATCTTGGCACCAGAGCTCGAAAGTGACATTGTTGCAATATTCGGTATCCTGATTGAAGAAACGCGGGTAGCCAGTGATGAATAGATTAGTCCCCGGCGCGTTTTCAAAGATCGCTTTGATAGTCTCTCAGAGGTCATCGGGAAAGTTTCCGTTGACACCATCAATTCTATCCCGTACTTGGGTGATTGCTTTCGCGCAATCTTCAGAGCAGTCGGGTGAAGAGTCGCATCCATTACACCAGAAATCCCAAAAGCGATAGACACACTAAGTGTTATGTCAATATGGAAGAACTCAACTCATATTCTGAACTTACTTGATCAAGCAGGTAGCTGAACCCGACGTCATTTCCACCGATCGACAATGTAACAAGCTGTGGATAGAAGCCGTTGATGCGCTGGGCTTGCGGAAGTGGGGTCGGGATGGGGTCGCTTGCATCGTTTAGGTCTTCAGACTGTGGTTCTTTGAAGACGTGCTTGGTCAGGGCTCCTGTGCAAGCAATGAAACCGAATGCGTCGATAGTGTCCCTGCCCTTGCGCAATATATCATCAGCGGCGACTTGGCGAGTCCAAGAGCCTTCGTGGCGATGGCACCAAGTTTCTCTACCATGGTCGTATTCAGGACCAGCACCTGGACCCGCAGCGAAGGAGTCTCCGAGAGCTGCGTAACTGTCGACTTGAAAGCCATCCCGGGATTGTAGGCGATGCCCCACGAGGGCGGCGGAGGAGGTTTGCCAAGCTGCTGCTAGGATGAGAAGCTTCTGTAAGAGCATCTTGATCAATTTCTGTGTAAATTAAAGATGAAGAGCACTGTTGATGGCCAGCTATAAGTTCCTGAGGATGTATGCTTATATGCAAATGTCTCTTCACGCGCCTGTGAAGACAAAACCCCATGTCGCGGCGTGGTTCGTGAGGATACACAGAGTACGTTGTTTGAAGTTGAGACACTTAGAGGTGTACAAGCCCCTAAAGCTGACCCGACTCCGAGTTGCTATGCCACTGAACTGCCTGATGCATGTAACGAAGTCGACGAGGACCGCAAATCGTGCTTTTGAACACTGTTCGCGGCACGGCAGCAGGACAGAAGGGGCTGTTGATTTAGCATGCCAGCCTAGACAGCTGACGGTAGGGACGCGATATACTGGCATCGTCTGTCATATGCTGCTTATCCAGCATCTTTCGATCATCGCGCGTGCTGCATTGTGGGTTACTGCGGCATGCTCAGAAGTGTCTGCCAAAATGTAGTGACGTTGCCACATTCATCAGTGATACTAGCCCCAATCATGGCGAGGGCGAGATAATGCTGTCCACTGGGTTCGGTAATCAGCTATAGTGCTCGCGAGTGAGTCTTGGTCAAGTCGGTGACAACAATTCCGTGGAACACACTCGCATCTTTTCGGAATAGCATACGGCGTTGTCAGCGTTTCATGATTTAGAAATTTAGTGAAATGAGACCCTCCATTGCTGTATACCTACGGCACATACGACCCTCACGCTGCATATCGACAAGGCTATCCTGCAGGGGCTGAGGTATTCCGAAAACGTTGCATTTGTTGACATCGCATGGGTATCAGCTATTTTCATAGCGATTGCCGTGACTTCAAGAAAGCGCATCCTCGCATAATATAGTCCACTCTGGGTGGAGGGAGCACCATATAGTCTCGGTAGTTGCGCATGTGTGAAGGAAGCATGTATGGGCCCAAATGCGAAGAATCTGGCCAGACGGACCATCCAGATGGAAAAGCGGCAAAAGCGAAAATTACCTGCACAATTCGTTTCGCCAGATATGCGTGTTTCATGGCATTAGAAGCGGTCGCGACTTGGTTCGGGGCGCAAAGGAGGTACGCTTTCTACGCGAAGTGAAAACCAATGTGAGCGCAGACCTGCAGGTGGTTTATGACGACATGACCCTGCCAAGACACTAGCCCCAAGCAACAAGGAAGTGCCACCGTGCCATTTCAGGCCCCGGGGCCGCAACCAACTTCAACCGTAGTACGGAAGGGGCCACAACTCTGGGGCTATCCTACGGCACAGAAACAGTAATCTATACCGATACGACTTGAGACATTGGGGGCCGCTCATCCCGTCGAAAGTACTGCATCGATCTCGGGACGATGTTTGCTGACACTGCGCCGCAAAGGCACGGCGACTGAACTGAACACACGCTCCAAATCTCATGATGCTGTTGAGAAAGAGTAGTGAGCTCACTTAGCTCACACTACTGTCTGACTCTTCTTCTCGCTATCCATCGGGGCTCCTAACGACATCCATGAATATGTCTCCCAACTTCCATCTGTTCTTTGCATACGCTTTAACCTTCTGGTTACAACACTCCGAAGCTTCCCCTGGAACGTCAGCCGACATTACCACCGTCGGTTTCGCACTCACGATCGACCATGCTACTGCTACAGTTCGCCACAACAGCACATTCTTCGAGGACCTGGCTAAAGTGGAAGCTTGTGAAGAATATATTAAGTTGATGAAGCTATTCTCGTTGGAGTCTTCCCAGCATCCCAGGTTTGTTCTCTCATCATCGCATATGTACAAGATATAAAGCTGATCGTCGCCCAAGCCCACCGTACGCATCACTTGGTGATCTATGGAACGACATACCTCGCCAAAGAGAACGAGCCGCACGCAAAGAGAAAGGACTTCCTGCTTCGTCGGAGGTGGCCGTGATTGCAACATTACTCAAAGCCATCGCGGATGTCGCCCAAGCATCTGTGGGTGCTCCTATCGCCGCTCTAGTGAGCTTCCCTGCTCTGCCTGGTCTATATCAAGAGGACATAGTCGACGCTGCCTATTACATCGGTCTTCCAAAGTTGGCGAGAGGCCATGCGGATCATCCTCACGAGATGGTTGCCGCGTACGCAGGTTACGGCTACGGCTTGTGCCAAAGCTACAACCGTGTGAATCGATGCTTACCGGATCGTGGACACGACTTCCCATCGCGTGCTGTGCTATTGATCGAGTACACTGAAACTGCACTGCTATTGCACTTGAACACCTTGGGTAAAGCGGTTGAACTGTCGTGGCCGAACATGTACTTGGATCTTCACTTCGATCTTGGTAGTTCGACGACACCGGACGAGCAGGATGTTCGTAATAGTGTACTCCGCTTTCTGTACCACCATTACAACGAGCGACTGAAGGAAGGACCGCCGAACATGACCGTCATTCTGGTGGGCGACCCCACGAGCGCTAGTGATGGCAAGGTGCAGCGCGCAACAACGATTGTGCTTGAAGCTCTCGGGGCGCACGCCGACGTCTTAGCCGAGAACCCGGCGTATATGGCAGCCAGGGGTGCTGCAGAGATGGCGTGGCGCACATTTGATGTGGAAGAAAGAATGGAGTTATAGCTCTTGGTTTAGGGCTCGCGATACTTCTCATTCACGATGATCAGATGGATGCTGTGGATGCAACGAACGAGGATGTGCATCCGCTAGTCTCCTCGCCGCTTCCTTCACTAGCTACCTTTCCGCTCTTATTAACATTTGAAGCACATTCTCCTTGCAATTTTCGCGACTCCAAAAGAAGAAAGCCGGCAAATCTCAATTGTGGATAGCGGTCCAGTCGTGAGATTTGAAATGCTGCACAACCGGAATCTTATCGCTGCAGAAGAGTGCTCAGTTTGTGAAGTTCCGCTGAACTTGTGGCACAGAGACAGTGAATGGCCTGAAGCAAGCCGAGTTCCGCTTTTGAAACGATTGGGGCGAAGCACGCTCAGCTATAGAGCTGTGCCACATGGGCACACCAGCGTTGCCTAAAGGCATCTCCAATGCTGTGATTTCCCTCCAACTCACTGAAGCTTAGCAATCACTATCACGCCGAAGATGGTTTCCGTCATCCTCGCACTGGCTCTGTGGCCCTTACTAGTCGCATGCACTCAGACCATCCTTTTCCTGGATGAGACAGCATCCAACCGGCCGACGGTCGGCTTCGCCTTAACTGTAGATCACGTCGTCGCATCTGTTCGTTGGAACAATGTCTCAACAGAAGATTTGGTAGAGCTAAAAGCTTCCGAAGAGTACATCGAACTCATGCGACAATTCTCACACCAATCGTCTCGACACCCAAGGTATGGCCCCAACCGCCGAGTAATCTAGTAGCAATCTAAGCGACTACTAAGACCGGTAACAGCCCTCCATACCACAGTCTCAAGGACCTGTTTGATGACTGGCCCCGCCAAGCAAAACGATCCATGCGAAAGAAACTCGGCCTCCCAGCATCGAGCGAAGTGGGCATCATAGCCAAGGCCCTGAAGCCCGTTATCGAAGTAGCCGAAACGTATGCTGGCTCCCCGCTGTCAGCCTTGATCAGCTTTCCGGCATTACCAGGTCTTTATCAAGAAGACATCGCGGATGCGGCGAGCTATGTCGGCCTCGCGAAGTTGGGTCCCTGGCTAGAGGCATCTCATCCGCACGAAGACGTCGCCGCATACGCAGGAAACGGTCTAGGTCTCTGTAAAGACTACCACAACGAAGAGAAATGCCGCGAAGAGGGGAAGAATTTCACGTCTCGCCATACGCTACTGGTCGAACACACTGAGTCCGCGCTTCTTCTACACCATAACATCCTTCGCGAACCGATCGAGACATCGTACCTATATATGGATCTTGCAACCTCATTCGACTTAGGCAGTGCTCATGAGCCCGACGAACTGGACATACAAGATTTTGTCCTAAGTTTCTTGTATCACCAGTATTACTACCCGACGCCTCACCTTCCCGACTCAATTACTGTGATGATGACGGGTAGTCCCGAAAGTCTTAGCGATGGGAAAGCTCGGAGGGTTACAAAGCGTGTCATCGAGGCGCTAGGCGCAAAAGCTGAAGTGTTAGAAGAGAACCCTAGCTTCAAAGCTGCAAGAGGCGCAGCTGAGCTGGCATGGCGAGCGTTGAAGTTCAGTGAAGGGTTGCAGTCGTGAGATTAGACATCGTTGAAACGGCCGCTGCAGGCCTTTTTCCATTTCGCTCTCACCTGGACTAGGGTAGACTTCAATGAACTGTGCAATCGTATACACGTACTCATACGTTTCGGCATACATAAAATACATTGTTTTGGTGACCGTGTCAGTGCAAATATGTGGGCACAACCGTGGTCCGAAAGAACAGCGTATGATCGCAATGCTGGCGGATTTCTATGAGACATTGTATCTGCTGCATGCAGCTGTATATAACACACCAATCATGGGCATGATCGTGAGATACCTGTCTAGCCACACAGTCTGCAGATTCTAGCGAGATAGGTGGTGGAAGCGGAATGACTTGGCAACATATCACGATTTTTGCATGTCTCATGTTGTAGGAAGCAGCAAGCTAGTGAGGGGCGAAAATTTAGGGGTGACGATCTTTGAAGTGGATTATTGTACGTGCCGCTATGTAGGGGCCGACTTCCTACAGGCAGGCACCTAGGTCATGGCGCTGTCAAGACGGCCAATAGGACTACGGCTTGGGAAAGAATAGAGTGAGCCTTTGACTCAGACTGCGGTCTGGTCCTAGGTTGGGCTGGGTCTTTGAGATTGTACTTTGGTATACGGTATGATTGCAATAGCTTTGATGTTGTTCGCTGGAGTGCTGTCTGGTGTCTACGGCTTGGGGCTATACCGTGGCACAGAAACCCAACTTTGTAATACTTTCACTTGAAATATGGAATGCGCCCAATTGTCTGCCGAAGACGCCATGTCTACGATGTTGCGAAAACATTGTGCCGCATGAGTACAACGAACATTCCACAACTGGCACGGATGAAGTTCATCGCTCTTAGATGTTCTATTGGGACCAATGACGTGGGAAATATCTGTCCAAACCGTCTTTTACATAGTCTCTGGAATCTGAAATGGTGAAAAATCAAGATCAGTCGGTTCACCCAAGATCAATTGACTCATCAACTTCCCCGTGCCCGGTCCAAGTGTCAGTCCCCAAGACCCATGCCCCAGCACAAAAATACATTGCCACCTCTCTCATCTGCACGAAACCCGTTGTATGTCGAGAGTTTATCAGGCTCGACCAAAGCCATCATCGGGCGCCCTGAAAGCGTAACAGGTCGAAACGCCCGCCCAAGCGCAACAACCTCCAACTCCTCGAACGCGTCCAGATCGCCAGCGTTGTGCACGCAAAGAAAATGGTAGGCACGACCTGTGAGTTCCGCAATCCTTGCAGCATCTGGAAGACCTCTCGAGCCTAATGGAGGTAGCGTGCCCTTGTGATCTTTCGCTCCGCAAACCCAGATCGTTCCATCGTTACGACCTGCGAATTCCAACTTCTCTCCCACGATATCATTCAGGCCCACAAAAGCCACCGAGTTCTTCGCGACAGGATTCGGGTTTCGGAAGATGATCCAATCACCTGCTTCTGTGGCTGAGTCGATCTGGATTGAGGAGGAGGGGAACAGCGTTTTGTAGACCATCGGAGTCCATGGGCCCCCGGCTAGAACGAAGTTGTCGCATGGGATTCTGACTGAGGATGAGTCTTCTCGAATAACGGTTACTGCAGTGGCTCGGTTTCCTTGGTCCAACTCGACGGCAGTGACCTTTGTAGAGGTCTGAATGCGAACATCCATGTCGATACATGCTCTTTCAAGCCATTTACCGAGGCCGACTGGGTTACTGCAATGAACTTGATTAGTATGAGAAGGTGATACATCTACAGCATGCTTACACCATTGCGTTCTCTGCCCCCAAGAACTCGGTGTCCACCCTCCACGCATCGCTTTTTCGAAGCCAGTCCGGCAAAAGCTCTTGACCATCTCCGTCGTTCTTGGTCAAACCGAAAATGGAATCGAAGCGGAGTCCAGCGGCGTCATACAGCTTGTTGCTCTCTGCGGCCAAGTCACGCCAGGCTGCGAAGCTGTACTTCCCAAATTCGTCCATGATCTCATCGTTGAATTTGTAGTGGATGCATCCAGTGCAGGTCCCGGATGTCTCTCCGAATGCGCTCGCTGATGCTTCTATGACGATGATGGTACTGCTGCTCGAGAGACCGGTTCGACGATTTGCGTGCGCGAGATGATAGGCAGTCCACAGACCGATGGATCCCGCGCCTACGATGACGGTGGTCTTATTATCCGCGGACATTTCGTCAGCCTCGCTGGAGGTGAACAAGGATGTTGAGACGATGCTCGATCTTTCAGGAATGTGTCCGCCGGTGGGGTCAAGGGCGGGGTGGATGAACTCTGCTGGCCTCTGGCTCTTGAAATGAGTGCACGTGGGCAGACAATGGGTAGCTTAAAGAACTAAGCGATGGGAAAGTCGAAAGGGCGACAAAGGTTGTTATTCAGGTCGAGCATTGGGAATAAACGAGAAGATAGAGTCTTGAAAATGCAATGTGCAAGGGTAAAGTAGTCGTTTGCTCGATAGCTTCAAAGGGGCTACCTTCAGCATATCCGCGTCGCCGGATCATGATTATAATCAAACGCCTTCAGCAGCGCCACCAAATGCAGCGCCGCACCCCCCACAGCACAAAGATGAAAGATCTGATGTGAGCAACCCCAGATATCGAAGAGTCCCGGGCGAAATCTCTCCGGGAAGCGGATCTGTGAAGAAGCGTTAGCAACAATGCACCCTGATAATCCACCTTCTCTTTCTACTCACCGCATAGATAAAAGCCCCCGTAATATAAAACAGCCCCTCAAAAATCATCAACCGCCACCCCATCTGCCTATCCGCCTGCTCTTTGCCAAACGCCTGAGCCGCATGCGTCATCGGCACCGCACCCGACCAGCCAATCGCACAAAACAGCGTCGCCCTCGCCCACCTCCATTTCGGCGTGCGGAACCGAGGAATCGAACAAAGCGTTGCCGCACCCGTGACAATCGAAGTAATCCCAGCGGAATACAACACCCAGTATTGTTTCTGACAATAAAATCCGTAATACGTCCCTGAATACACCGTGCCTACGATCAGCACGAAGATGCCGTAGAGGTCCAATTGCAACCACGTATGATACACTTTACTGCTGTGGTTGCCAAACATGTGGAACGTAGCACTGACGCCAAAACACACCACCGCACTCCCCACGAACACCCCAAAAGCCAGTAAATCATTGATATCAGCAGTTTCGTAACGGCTGCTAATATTGCTGTAAGCGTATATGGCGTAGAAGAGGATGAAGACAGCGCCGATGAGATGCGTGTAAATATTCCCAGTCTGGTTATGCAGATACGACAAGCTCTTCAGACATTCGCGGTAGGAATTCGTGGTGCAACGGTAATGGTTCTTGAGGTACTCGTTGTCGCGTTGCCAAGGGTGGACTTCTTGGAAGGTGTAGAGTGTGCGGCTTGGCGCCGGGGGCGCGGAGGCGGAGCGTTTGGTTGGGGTGTTTGTTGTGAGGGGGGTTAGGTAGGTTGTTGACATTTTGGCGGCGGGGGATTGGGGGTGCTGATGATGTTGCTGTTGGAGGGTTTTTTCCTGGAGTCCACCGGGTTGAATCAAGGAGATAAAGAGAAAGGAGACAAGAAAAGCGTAAATGAGGAACTGTCAACGAGGGCGATGCGCATCCTTGTACTCGTATGTCCACCTCTTGCGTCTGCTCGCAATTAAAGCAAAGACCTCAGTCAACACCTATCGTTCGGTCAAATCAAAATAATCCCACAAAGTCGCTATGTATCGTGTGAAGTCCCCAAACAAGAAACAGCGAGCTCCCACGGTACTTAAAGGGACACCTGTGGCTCGGGCCCAATCCAGACCCCCTTGACAGGTACATAAGCCTTGTGGCAGTGCAACCGCACCGGGCGGAACGGCATAATGAACCACCAAGCGTCCCCTCAAAGGAGCAGGAGAGAACCTGGAACCGGGAAAGCGGGTACCTACGTAGCAGATAACACATGTGTGTGGGCTAGATCAAAAGGGGGTACACGTGGGGAGATGCCGAGGCGCGTTTGATTGGTGGAGCCACGCGTCCCTGTCAGCACCGACAATGGCACAAGCCAGCAACTTCATTTCAGAGAACAAGCAAATGATAATTTCTCAACAGCGTGCAATAAAACGATCCGAGAACATTGAGGAATGAGCATATTCGTGCATAAAGGTAGACATGACATTTTGTTGTAAAGGAGGGGTATATAACCAGAGTATCGCATCGCATCGCCTAGTGTCGTATATCGTATATCGTATCGTATCGCGTAACATTCCGTAATATGTACTCGAGCAAGAAGAAGAGGAGCAGCAGGAGAGCGACGTTGCACTCTCAATCAGAATGCCAGTCACTCGCCTGGCTCTCTCCAAACTCGCTCCTATAGCGCCTACACAACCAAAAAGTCAACACACCAGCACTCGAACAAGATAGAAACAGCGGAAACATAAAGGAGCACTGGTGACAGCGAGACACAAAGCAAATCGCACTTACTCATCCCTTCCGCCCCCGTTTTCACTGCTCTCGCCCTGCATGCCCAGTTTGCTTGCGTCCAATTTTGCTAGGCCGCTCTCGCCGAGTGTGTCTCCGCCCCAGCCCTCCTTCTTGCCCTCGATGAGCATTTTCATCATGTCCTTCAGTTCGCTGACCTCTTTCCTCAGCTGCCTGACTTCCAACACCGCAGTGTCGAACTCGACATTGGGACGCGAGGCCTGAACCTTCTTGTCCCAGCCGTCGGCTTCAAAGTCACAGCCATCAAGGACTTGTTCCCACTCCATGGTTGTGTCTTCGTCGTCTTCGCCGCGGCGGCGGTTGTCTCGGACGACCCAGGCTTCTTGTTGTTCGAACATGGCGGTGATGACGAGGAGGGGCGAGTAGATTACTGCCATGACCTGAGTGGTGTCAGTTTTCTGCGGATGTAGAGCGACTTGAAAATGCGATGTGGAATATGCTGTGATCAGTACTAGGTGATAATTGTCTCATAGCCGAAGCTCTGAAGTAGCAAATACATAGAAATCATCATGTAAACAGCGGAAAAGAGTACTTGTGCGAGGGGTAAGGACGTACCATATCGTTGAGCTTGTCGTAGCGCTTCTCATCCATCCACCACTCAAATGGCAGAATCAAGAAGAACATTTCGATGAGGTTGAAGGGAGCGATGAAGACGTTCTCGTCGGGAGCGCGAACAAATTGCATCGTCTTCTGCGAGAAGAGAGCCATGTACTCGTCGATGGCGTTCTGTGTGATGTCTTCGTAGGCCGAGTTGTAGAGAGCGATGAGGACGTTGAGCAGGATGACCATGACGACGAAGGTAAAGATGTAGTAAAGGATAATACCGAAAGGAGGCTGCTACTTGTTAGCTCGTGTCTGAGTTTGGTGTCATACAATGTGACATACCGAGAAGTTGTCGAAGCCTTCAAACTCAGGAGATTGCATGACAGCGTTCAACATGGCTTGGAACACGAAGACAGTGTCGTTAGCAAGCTGATCGTCCGCGATATCCAGACCGATGAAGGCCTGGAAGAAACCAATCATGACAACAAGGAGTAGCATGAAGAAGATGAGCGACTCGCGCATCATGACCTTGAGCACGACGAGCATGGCACCGAAGAAGCGGAAGGTGTCGAGGTACAGCAGCAGACGCATCCAGAACATAGGCGCAGTGAAAGCCAGGAAGTCGTAGCTCATCTTGTTCAGATACTCGCGTCGAGTGTCCTTCTCGTCACTGATGGGGTGTCCAAGAGCCACCATGCGCAAGACGAAGCTGACCGTGAGAAGCGAGTACAAGGTGCTGTTGAACATGTTCCAGAAGGAGATGTAGAACCGTCCGACCTTCCAAAACTTGTTCGCCTCATCGCAGATGAAGCCCAGAGTGAAGAGGTACAGCAGACCTTCGACGACATCCAGGTCACCCGACGGATTGATGGTGTTGATAGCACCGGTGTAGAGACCCAAGAAGATGATGGACACGGCAATCTGCACCCAGTTCTGGTACTTGGGGACGCGCATGCGATCGGGGTCGAGATGGGCCCAGTAGCTGGTGTTGGTCTTGTTCTCGTATGTGACGAAGCGACTGGGGTCCTCGTCGTCCTGGACTACCCAGCCGCGCCAGAGGTAGTTGATGCACTTTTGGTAGCCGGATGATCCGATGACCGTTACGGCGTGGAGGTCGACGGCCTTTTCGACGGCATTGGCGGGTGTGGTTGGCTCTCCGTCGATGAGTGTCGAGTAGCGCTTGAGTAGCACCTCCTCGAACAGGTATGTAGTATCCTCTTCGGCCTCAATCAGGCGCTTGGCCATAATCTCTGCCGCCACGGCGCGGACTTCGTGGAGGTCGGCATCCCAGAGCTCCGCGGTCGCTTGTTTCTTAAACCACTTCTTCACTTGCAACAGGCAGAAGACCACGCAGGCATTGTGTTCAGGAGCTCCTGCTTGCTTGGCCGTCTCAAGCACCTTGTCGGTGATGATGCTGCTATGCGCCTTGGTGATCTGCTCCTCTTCGAGCTCGCACGGTACGACTTGCTCTATCTGGTGCTTCAATCGCAGAGCTACAATGGTAACGTCTTCGGGGTCGATAGGCGGGGGAGGAAGGTGTTCGCGACGCGACGTGGGAAGAACTGGGAGGTGTTAGTACTGGGATTGATAGGAAAGATAAGAAGACATACGCGCGCTCATCTCATCCTGCACTCTGTGTCGCCTATCGCCATCCCCACTGAATAACTCGTTCCACCGCACCATGATCGCGGTGTATATGCGTCAGCGCTGTCTCGTGCAGGTCAGTCAAGCTTCACGAGAGCTATGTCGAGCTCTGGAAGTGCCCAGCAGCGAAGTACCGAGGTAGCGTCAGGCTTGGAAAAGCAAAACTGTGCAACACAACAAGATGCACACTCAGCAAAGGACCTGAGCAGAGAAGAAGCTGCGGTGACAACGCGACAACAAAGCAGCAGGACCCACGATAGACCGGGTTCTCGAGGCTAGTGTTGGCTAAAACCTGGCTGGCAACGCTGGGCGCGCTCCACCAGTCCAGCCAGCGTCATCCCGCTCCACCCTGCGAATGGCCCAAGCTCTCTCCTGCTGCCGAATTAATCCCAAGCCGTTGCATCCCAGACCACGATTGAGACATGGGACTTGAGTGCATATTCATTGTTGATTTGCTGCTGAATCCGCTTGTTCTAACACTCCCTCTATGCGCAAACGCATATATGCATGTGGCTGAAGACAAGGTGTTGTACATGTCGAGACGCCTTTGCATGCATGCTCGTGAACCACCATATCGACGCCTCAAACGCCCATGCCCACTTTTCGCAGATACCCTTGGTCTTCATTATCATCGTTGCTCGTATGCAAATATCCTCTCCCAGCCGCTTAATCGGCCTCAGCAACACCACCCTCATCGCTCGTGCTCTCGTCCTCGTCACCGCTGACTTCCTGGTTCTCACGCTCACGCTTCTCCATGAGCGCAGCCAGCTCGGCGTCGTCGTTCTCGGTGACGGCCTTGGGTGCCATCTTGACCTGACAGTCGCCTCCGGCCTTTGAAATGTTCTCCTTGATGTCGACGATGGCTTGTTCGAGGCATGCGATACCGGCGCTCTTGTCGAGACATTGCGAGGTGAGGACTGCAGGAGTTAGTTGAGAATGGGGATGTATGCAGCGCGATCACGTACCGTAAAGAGGTGGCGATACGAGCTTGACCTTGACCTGGTTCTCGGGGGTGTTCTTGGCCTCGGCGCATCGCAGGGCGGTCTTGACAGCGTCGATACCCTCGTATCCGAAGCATGTGACTATGGACGTTAGCAAAGACGTCTACATGACTTATGCTCCTCCAACATACCCTCAATGTCTGACCGGACCTTGGTCGGCTGCGGTGTCAGCCTCTTGCCAATGTAGCTCTGCAACTCCTCCTTGACAACGTCGTTGGGGAATGTGACATCGTTCCAGACCTCGGGGTTCGTAATGCTGAGCTTGAAGGCATCGATCGAGTGTCCGTACTTCTTGTTCAGCGGCCAGCCGATGGTCTGGTAGATCTCCTCGATAGGTGTTTGGGTCTTCTCGGCGACGTGGCGCATGATGCTGTGCACCATCTTTGACTTGTTGTATCGCTCCTCGCACTTTACAATGTCCTCAGGCGACACTCGGCGCTTCGACAGATCAATGTAACCCTTGTCCTTGTCTACACGGAGTACGACGACGACTTCGTTGCGGCCAACTCGGATGAGCTTCTGGATGGATCGGATACGTCTTCGCGAGAGTTCGGAAAGCAGAATCATGCCGTCGATGTTGTCTAAATGGTTAGCCTTGCTGCCCATGCCTTTGCTACATCCTCAACCCACCATATTCCAGCAGCTTGACGTATGCGCCCATCTCGGCGATCTGCTTCACGTTGACCATGACGAAGCTCTCCACCTCCGGGTACTTCTCCTCGTAGAATCGGCAATTCGTTAGAGACATGGTGAATATGTGCTCCTGCTCGTCTCCTGTGTGGTGTTGGGTAACGTCGCTCGACTGTCGCGAGGTGGGGTCGCTTTTAGATTGTTCTTTCCTTTTGGGGTGGAGTTTCCAGAGGTCAGGTGTATTGGTGAGCGAGAAGAAGTTCTTGCTGCGCAGAGTGGATAAGCGTCGGTATGCTGGGCTTGGGCCGAGTGGAAGCGTGAAAGTAGTTTGGCTCGTAGTGACTGAAAGATTTGCCCACTCACTGTGTGAGATCGCCCGCCGCCGTGGGGCAACGCACGCCATTCCGCTTTCGGCAACGCGCCATCCCTGTTGCGCCTGCCGCGACCGACCTCACCACATTCACACGTCCACGATTGCAGCGCGAGAATGTCTTTCGTCGATGCTCTGCCTTACTGAGAGAGAATTTTGATCACGGTGAGAAGACATGTAGAATGAAAAGAAACAGGAAGTACAATACAGAATATACAATCAGGTTCAAAGAAAGTCGTGGAGTCGGGAATCATGCAAAGGCGTCAGCGCCAGTGCATTGCAATCTTGCTGGAACGTAAGAGAACGCTATAAGTAAGACAAGTCACATAAACAGGCAAGGTTTGGGTCATGAATTTCATTACCGAGAAACCCGTAATTCCCCGTCATCTAAATTCCAAAGACGGAACATGTACATCAATCATTCATCACCAATCCCACCGGTTTCCAGTCCGAAAACTCCAAACCCCAATCAGTGAAACAATGAAACGGTTAGGCGCCAAAGAGAGCCATCAAGACACCACCAGCCAGAAGGGCAGCGCCCACATTGCTGGCATCAGCGGCGTCAGTGAAGGGAGGAAGGACGGGCTTCGACATGGAAGCACTAGGACGACCAGTTCCAGTCGCGGTCGCAGTCATGGTGGTGTTGAAAGTGGGGAATGAGTGCGAGGGCGTGGAGAAGCCAGAGGGCACGTGGCGGGAGTGCTCAGAGGGCTTGACCGGCGTTCCAGTGATGATGGACACACTGAAGTCGGGGGTAGCAGCGCTGGATGAAGGCGAGACGACGGTCTCGGTCACCTCCTTGGTTGACGTGAGGCTCTTGGTCAGAGTGGGAGGAGGCTGTTTCCCATGTGTTAGCTGGCTGTTGGGTGATGGGCGGATCAGGAGAGAGGGGGGCTTACAGTGGCAAAGCTCGGGGGCGTCTTGCAGCCAGTGATGGTAGTAGTGTGAGTGCCGCCATGGGTGACAGTGTGAACGTCGCTGATGCAGGACTCAGACGGGAGAGGCTTCTCAGTCATTGAGGACAATGACGAAGGGATAGACGTCTGGATAGTCATATCCTTGGTAGAAGAAGACTCGGTCAGCGTCTTAACTCCGGTACCGCTAACAACAGGAGGCGCAGTGACCGTGACAGTGCTAGGAGGACCAGACGCGGTGACAGTCAAGGTGTTGCAGTGAGTGCTAGACGAAGTCGGGACCGGGTCGACGAAGGTGACTGAAGTCACGAGCTGGACGGACGTGACGACAGAGCCGACATTCGAAGAGAAGTCGGTGCTCGAGAGAGCGACGTTGAAGAGCGCGGTGGCCGCGAGAAAATTCTTGAAGATAGCCATTGCAGTGTTTGGTATTTGTTGTTAGGTGTAAGTGAGTGTGGGTAAGAAGTTCGAAGGGATTGCTTGAGGAGCTTCGAAAGGGCGGTGGAGTAGAGATTGAGTTGCTTTAAACGAGTGTAGAGTAGAAGCGATGGGTTAAGAGAAGGTGAGGGCGGGGTATCGCTCTATTTATCTACGGAGGCGGGCGTTTGTTTGTGCGGGCAGTGGGCCGAGCGTGTTTTGATAGCGCCAAGGCTGCAGTGCGGGTGAGGCGATTAGGCAGAGGCAACGCGTCCGCTGTCCTTGAGTGTGAATGTGAAAGCGTTCGCGTGGGAACTTACCCATCGCGTTGGCGTAGCGACACCGCGCGACCGGGTGGTGGCGTCAGTGTAGGTGAGATAGTGCAAATGAAAAATGAAGAACCGCCATATGTCAGAAGAGTGTGGCAAAATAGATACTTTGGACACTTCGATAGTATTACATTATGAGCACCTATGTATACAGCTCAAACGCTGTGGTCAACTATCAACAGCAAGCATGCAATGATGTACCTGCCCAGACCGCCCACCGCCGTGCTGAGTCCTAAACGCTGAAGACTCAGTACGCCTATCAAGAGCAATAATCCATACACGATACAAGCCTTCATAACACCTTAGACCATCCTCCTCTTATGTATTAGTATTACCCCGACCACAGTTCCCATTCTCACCACTCTCCTCGAGTCTGAAGTCGGCATTGTCGCCCTGGATTCGCTCAATCTCGTTCTGTATTGCAAGTACCCAATGGTCTCGCTCTGCACGCGATCGCGCCCTAAAGACCACGCTACGGCCTTTACTTCCAAGCTTAGCTACCCTCTTAAGCTTTGTCCGCTTGCCCTCTTTACGAACTTGTTCGCCACCACCTGCACCCTCCTCAGCGCGGAACCAGCTCTTTGCTTTGCCATGCCAAATGACAAATGTAGTCATGACGTCCTCGTCAGTTGATGTCCAACCGTCTTCGAGGTAGATTCGTGGGAGGGCGTGGTGTCCTGGTTTGTTCGCATCGAAAGTTTGATTCTGGTAGAGGAGGTCATTCTCGGTGAGGAGACCAGAGTAGACGTAGCAGTCCTTGAGATCGAGATTCGCGATGCGCTCGTGGTGGATGTGCGCCAGTTGCTTGCCAACCCTACTTCGCAAGACATCGCGGAAGATGAGCAGTGTACCGGCAGTCAGCAGAACGCTACATCGTGTGAAGGGCGCATGTATGCGCGGTTTGCGATACAACATTCCGCTCATATGAACGCTGCGACAACAAGCGATACCACACATGTTGTAGAGCTCTGGTGAAGCAAATGATTGTGTTACCTCCCATTTCCTTGCAAACTGCCCAACGTGTGCTTCTGCCTCTTCGTCAATCTTAAGGGCGCTGAGGTTGCGACTACGTGTGGCTTTATAGAGGGCAATATCGGATGCCGTGCGATGTTTCCAGTACTTGGCGAGAGCGCGTAGATGTTGTATCCACTCTTTCCGATGAGCTTTGTCTGCGGCCTGGACGTTGTGTCAGTTAAGAGTTCCAATATACGTGGAAGTATACTAACCTGAAGACGAATGATGAGACCATTCTTCATAACTAGCTCGAGAGTACGATCGATGTCCAGGTCCTTCGTAGCTCCGTCGTTACGCATAGAGTCGTCGACCTCGTCGTCAAAGTCCACATCCGAGCCTTCCTCCAGGTCTTCGTCAGCGGGACTCGCGCCCAACTGGGCTTTGCGGACTTTGACAACATCTGCCAAGCTGATGTAGCCGTCGCAGTTGAGCAGATTCTGCTCTTTGCGGGCGGCCTCATCTGCTGCATCTTCGTCATGCAGACGCCTGGCTTCCGTCGTACCTGAGTGACCCTCCATCAGCCACTCAATCTGCCCAACTTGAAGGCCATACGGGTTGACAGCCCAGCTCTCTGGCACCGCGTCTTTGACCGCTTGCGCTGTTGGCACATTGGCATTTCCAGACGCAGGTAGCCTCGGAGGCGGAGGTGGGGTGACTTTTGTGGGTCGTGAAAAGACGAGATACTGATCGTGGCTGGCAAAGTAGAGCTGCTTGTGGTACATGAGGCCTAGTCGCTTCGCCCGTCCTCGCTGCCCTGT
This sequence comes from Alternaria ethzedia, assembly GCF_023757985.1. Classification (NCBI taxonomy): domain Eukaryota; kingdom Fungi; phylum Ascomycota; class Dothideomycetes; order Pleosporales; family Pleosporaceae; genus Alternaria; species Alternaria ethzedia. Next base: position 2,388,804 of record NW_026056194.1, on the reverse strand, counting down.
CAGTCGGATGAGAAAACCTTCGACGGGAACCGGTTCAGTCAAGGTCTTGTGCTTCTTCCTTGTCACTGCAGTTGTAGGATAGTGTGTCTTGGGCCTCAGTTCCAGTTCGTGCGACTTTAGCATAGCTATCGTGCCGTACATCTTCCGCTCGTTCGCGCCATGTATCCACTCAAGTCGATCATAGCGCTTCCAGGCGAGACCTATGCGCTGGTCCTTGATCCACGATTCCAGCACGTCAGCCCACTCCGGTGCGTCTTGCAGTTGATCCAAGCAGCGCTTGATCAAATCTTGAGCAACCGCCTGTTCCTCTTGCATAGTCCTCAGCAGAGCCTCCTCGGTGTTCTCTGCATCCTGAACTTTGTTTTGCGATGCCTCTAACTTCTCGAATGGGTTGGCGATCCGTATGCTCAAGCTCATGTCTGGTATGCTGATCTGGAGCTCGGAAGCACGCTGCCAGCCAAGGACGTTCCGTAGAAAAGTATACCACTCTACTGCATTGGACGCGGTTCGAGCTTGCATGATGAAGATCAGGGTTTCGCGTGAACCTGGTGAAGACACGACCATTGACTTGTCCAACGATGAGTAGAGATTGACCTTGCAGGTCTTCTTCCCCAGCGGAACTTCGTAGGCAGCCTTCTTGCCTGCTCCTGCATTCTCAATTTCCGGGATGACCTGGGAACGAAGTTAGTAGCTTGACGCACATGAAAGCGCGAGAGAAACGTACCCGGGTTTGGTAAAGCTGCAGCAGAAATTCTGCGTCATTGGTATGGCTGTGGCGACAGACGACCATGTACTCCCGCCATTTATCTTTGACGCGGGAGACGACCCTCTGGTTGACGTTTTCGTCAAAGTCTTCGGGAACTTCTGCGGCGGCATCCACTCGCACAAGCATGCGTTCCATCTTGACGACAAGGCCATCTTTGATCTTCTGCCGTCTTATCTTGGTGCCAGCTCGCTGAACAGTCATTTGCGCCTTCTTCGCTTTGAGCTGGATCGTGGCACGTCGGGAGTCCTCCGGGATGTCAAACTTCACAAGGTTCCGAAGGTTCGACTTCTTGCGTGTCAAATCTCCCGTGGCAGGGTCTGTGTCTTGAGGCAGTTCCGCGGTAGAGGACATCCTGCCTGATCTTCTCCTGACTCTTGCCATTATACCCTTCGCAGGCGGTTTCGAATCGACATCAGCCGAGGCCGGTGCCTTGTTCATGTCAGCCTTACGCAGCAAAGACGATGTGGAGTTTGCATCTACAGAGGCTGCTCCGGTAGCTGATGCAGGACTCCCAAGGCTCTCTACATTCGACAGTGGGCGTTTGCCTAGTGACGTTGATCCTGCCTGCCCTTGGCCTGAAGGAACTTGTAAGCCACTTGCCTGTGCTTGTTGTTGGTGTTGCCCCTGCAGCGGCCCTTCGTCCGATCCTTGTTCGTCCTCGTCATCATTTTCGTCTGCGGGTATCGAGGATGCGGTGATATACGTCTTGTCCGTACTCGATCGGCGGACTGTCCGTTCGTTGGTGGGAATGCGCTCGATGTCGTCGTCTTCCGGCTCCGAGGGCGCGTCTACGAACTCGTCGTTTTCGTCATCGTCCATGACATCGCTCTTGTGGTCTGAAGCGCGCGGCACTTGCAAGGCGGGTGGAGTCGCCGCAGTCGCATCCGCCGCGCCATTGGCTCCGCTGGCCTCGAGTTCTTGCGCGCCTTCCTCATCCTCTGCTTGAAGTTCCTCGGGCTGGGGGAAGCTGTGCTGGAAGAGGGCAGACGAACTGGGGCCTTCGAGGCCACTCAGTCGTCGTTGGCGCGCCTCACGCGGGTCTGAGGAGAAGGTCGCCGTACGCGTCGAGTAGTTGATTCGCAGATGGTGCTTGTACCTGAACGTGCGATGTCAGTACATGTCGCATAGGCAGTTCCTGCAGCAACATCTCTTACCAATCGGAGCGGTGCTTGGTCAGCCATGCCGTGGGGATAGGACCGATGAAGTAGCGTCTCGTCGTGAGATGCAGATGTTCGGGCGTGGCATGTTCCTACTCCTCTTAGCTTGCGACATGTGTACGGTAGTCTGCAGCCATGCATACCAGTCTCTGGGCAGTGTACGAGTCGAGGGGTAGATTAGTAACGTCAGGCTGGTGCCATGAGCGGCGCTGCTGGTCGGGCATCGGACCTCTCCTATCTCCTTCTGGCCGCGGAGGTGCGCTCCTTCAAGTCACAGTCGGGTGGGAGTGAATACATAAACCACTAAACAACATACATTAGGTTAAGAAGCTAGTAAGAGGCGCGACTACTTTGCATAAAGAGAGGCAGCCACGAGCGCGTGGCGGGCGTGCGACTAGGAAAGCAGGCGCGGGCGAGGGCCGAACTGGCGACGGCATCCTAGCCTTCGTCATCGTTGAGGTGCCCAGCCCGCACCCCCTGTGCAGATCATTATTACAGATCTTCTCACATCGCTACCAACAATATTCGCAGACACGCGATAATCATTGCAGCATTCCAGGCAGGCTTCAAATAAGCCGGCGGGGTACCAAGCAGTAAGCTGTTCTCCACGTGTCCGACACGCTTTAGCGTCTCCTCCAAGACAACCCGCGATTCGACTACATCTCAGAAAAAGGAACCTCATCCCTTCTGACTCGAGGCATTCCGCGCAACAGACGATCTCTACGCACTTATCTGTTCACCAATTAACTACAAATTCCCATTAACCCACGTGTGCTTAGTCCTACCAGGTTCTGGTCCCACAACACAAATTTGGTTCCGATTCATCCAAGCGAAGAGACCACCAACTCGCCAAAACGTGCAGTTTCAGATCCCAACCTACCCATTCCGGCAATTCTTTCGCAAAACTGTTGATTCCGGTCTCGGGTGATCTGCTAAGTGGCGTTGCGTGCTACGAGGGTCTTCCTGGTCAGCACGATCTTGACAACTTGGTGGCACAGGCGTATTCGCATGCATAGTGCGAAAAGGTCAATCCGTGACTCGCTGACTGTGAGGCTGTAGGTTTACAAGAACGATTTCATGTCGTCGCATATGTCCATTCACAACTCTGTATTCTCCTTCTTCTTCTCCGCTTCTAGCAACGTTCGCCATGCGATCTCAGCCGCGCCCCTCGCTGCTACATATCCAGGGTTATCATACAGGATCCTGGCCTGGAACCCATACAATCTGACCGCTTCTGCAATTGCCGCTCGAATCTCCTCGCGGCCAACACTTTTAGCGCTTCCCGTCATTATGATAATGAATTCCTTGGGATAGACAAAAGGATATTTCGTGTAACCATGATACACCTTGCGCAAGTACTCTAGCACAAATTCGCGTGGCTGCTCCTCAGACGCTGAACTGCTGCTGCCCAGCTCAAAACTCGACCGGAAACAGTCGACATTCGCGAGATTGCGAGCATGTGTCATCGGCTTGCCATGCAGCAAAATCGCAGTTTCGGTATACTCAACAAGGACTGTGTGTCGTCCACCGTACTCGTGTGGCTTCTTGCCACGAGTTACCAGTTCAACGTCGCTCTCATCCAGCCCCATTCCATGCCCGGCATATGCGGCAGTGAGTTCATGCACCTGATACCCCAGGTCCGCCGTCAGCGTGTAAAGTCCGGTGTACTCGGCCGCATCTGCGACGCATTCCTGATATAAGGCCAACAACGGGGGAAAGCTCAGTATCGCCCATGGCCGATGACCAAGTTTCTTCTCCGCCATCTTCGTTGTCTTCTTGAGCATAGCGGCTAATGTAGCTGCATCGTCAGAACCTGCCAGGCCAAGCTTCTTCCGTGTGTTCCGCCATAGCGTTCGTGGCGCGTCGTTCCACAGATCTTCCATGCTGCCATATGGTCGGCTACAATGTACATGGTCAATACTTGTATGCATAACTACAGGAAAGCCACGACCCACGTTATATGTTCTGAAGACGGCAGAGAGAGACGTCGCATCATCTTCACATACGCCTTCGATGCCTCCACTCGGCCCAGGTCTTCGAAAGTTCCGTCCGGCCATCGAACTGCTGCTGTCCCATGATTTGCAGTGAGCGAAATGCCAACTACTGGCAACTTCGATGTGGGCTTTTCCCGGAGCTCAACTGCGACGGCCTGAGCGTATGAGATGGCAAGGCGGATTACTACGACACCCACGAGGACAGACAGTATTTTGAACATATTGCTTGAGTAGTCAAAGACACGATACTCAGGTGGGTGAATAAGTAAGTGCATCGTGTTCGCAGGCTGGAGATGGTGAGAAGTCGCGACGTCAAGCGGCACAGTAATGGCTGCTGCTTACATCCAGACGCGGGGTACGTCTGTTCTACTTCACACCCTGCTGACTTTACTTGAAGCCTCCATGCGCACTCTGAACCTGGCATTAAAGTATTTGTCCATAAAATCCCAGTATAACATCGATCTCGCTATCATTATGCGACTACGTCATCCTCATCCCACCCTCATCTGCCGACGAAAGCATCGCCCTTACCAATCTCTGGGACGATGTGCTCCACTACGATCATCTACCCTCCCACCACGCTGCGTCCCATTCCTTTGATCGTTCTGCCTTGGCGACTCATACTCCCTTCTTCCATACACTGAGCGAGGCGCATATGCGAAAGAAGGGGATGGTGTACCCCACGCTCGGTCGAGGTACATGGGCTCAGGCGTTCCATGAGGCTGTCTGGTAAATGTCCCCGTTGATGGTGAAGTTGGTGCGCGGTAACCAAGTGGCCCTCCATTGGGTGGCGGCGCAGTAGGTGCTCTCCTCGGTGCCGGAGCAAGAGTAAGTAGTGCTTCGGCCGTGAGGCTCGTTCGGGGAACGCGACTAGGCTTCTCTGCACTGTCCTTCGTCTCCATGATCGGTTCAAACTTCTCTTCCATCACATGTGGTTGTTGCGCTTCCACATTCCGCACCTCTTCTTCTGTTTCCGCGTTCGCAGCTACTCTCGCAGCCCACTTGGCTTCCAACATCTTTTTTCCCTCAGCGGTCACCCGCTCAGTCATCCGGTTCTCGGCTTTCTCGATACCCAACTTGAGCGCTTCGCCCACGGCGCTGTGGAGGGCGACGAAAGGGGACGTGAGGACGTGGCGGAGCTGGAGTTGGTAGTCAAGCTTGACTTCGTGGTTGTCTAGGTTTATGTGAAGTCGCGACCTCTTCTGCGCTTCATCTGCTGTACCTGTCGACATAGATCTAGCCGGCTCATAGTACACCTTCCGCTCCTCAAACCTCCCCTTCTCTTTCCACTCTTTAAGTGCATTGCAATCCAGATTCTGCGGTCCATACCGCTTGAGCGGGATGCGAAGTGCGCGAATCAAAGCTTGGGTATGCAGGACGTTCAACTCCAACTTTGGCGTAAAAGAGTCCCGGACATGGAGATACCAGCTCAGACACTCCGTAAGGCCGCGTGCATCAAGACCAGACGGCAGATGGTTCAGACCATCCAGGAGATCACTGAATGTCGGCAAGACGTAACCGCTGCGTCTGTCCGCAATGTATCTGCCTGGCTCTAGGTGGTCGGTATGTAAGTTGGCATCATGCTTCCCGTTGATAGTGTCGGTCTTGAAACCCTCGATGATCTTTTTGACGGAGTCGCGTTGGAATTGGTTCATGACTGCGGCTGTAATGTCCGTTGTTGGGGGGCCACGGAAGAATGCCTGTGCATTGTCAGCTATAAAGTATCTCATTGCAATCAGACAGACGAAGACGTACCTGCATACCCACAATGTCCGCACCGCGATAGTCGTTGTTCGCTAGTCGGACCATCATGCTTTTCCACCGCACGTGATGGGGGTAGTAGGCCATGATTTCTTTCGCGGATAAGGGTACTCCGGGGGGAAGTAGAGCGTCTACGGGGACTGCGTCGTTGTACCATGTGTAGTGGACTCCGAGGTCCTTTCCTACGAACCCGGGCTTTTGTAGAACGCCGCGGACTGCCCGCATATTGAAGTCTTTTGTTTCGTCTACCCATGGACGCTGGAAGGGAGGATACGTATGTACGGATTCGCCCGAATGCAACATGTGTGGTGTGTAGAGCGAGGCTGCGGTGCGAGCTGTGGCAGGGGTATGAGGATCGAAGGGTATGCTGAAATTCGCAGGTGTGTCTGGTATTTGTTGGAGATGCATAGGGCCTGGTGTTGATACAGCCGGAAGCGCATCCTCTATGATGAGTCTGCCTGAGAAGCGCAACCTGACGGTCAAGCTATAGGTCTGATAGTCTGGCTCTTCGCCCTCTACATCATCATGGCTGATCCGTTGGCGCCTTGCTACTGACATCCATACGTTCTTCTTCGCAGTCTTTGACTTCCTCTTGAATGCTCGGACTTTTATGGTGGCTTTCGGGATATCCGAGAGGGCTCTCTTCTTTGCGCTTTTTGGAGTAGCCGACACCGAGGCGCTTACATCGACCGCTTTGATGTCGCCATCGCTTGGGCCACTGCCACTACGACCCCTGCTCTTCCCCGGGTCGGCGACCTGATAGTCGTAGTCCATGTCATCCCACGCCGACCGATCGTTGGGCGCGGTTTCGTTATCATCGTGTTGGAAGACACCGGTTGCGTAACGCCAGTCGCGGTTTTTGGGGACCCAGGTTGAGTGCTTCTGTGGCCGCGAGTGGCGCGCAAGGATATCTTCTTCTTTCATGGCCGTGATAGCGAAGTAGGTCGCGAAGTAGGTCGCGAACTTTTCCGTTGCTGTCGCTCTATCGTAACGCTAGGTCAACTTTCGTGGAACGAGGAAGAACTGGGTGAGTTGAGAGAAAAGTTTCTGGAGAACGCGTCGTGAATAGCACATGACGCACTGGTAAACACGGGTCCATATTCGCGTAACAGGCATTTTGGCAAGTGAAGGTGGAAAAGACACGTGAATGTCGCCCAGTGGACGCCTAAATACCCTTGGACATATACTGCCTATCGTCATAGAGTGAAAGGAAGCCATAGCGATGCGTAGTCAGTCTCTGGCACCTGTCAGAACTGAGATCCCCATACGCATGTCCGGGGACGACGATACATGCTGTTGATGGTGCTCCGTAGAGTGACCACTGACCCTACCTCCAAATCCGATAAAATCTTCGCCAAGACTTGAGAGAATGAAAAGATGTCTGTTTCCGCTTCTTAAAATTCTTGATCGGGAAAGACATACGTGGACATAGGAAACCACGACATATGAGCAGATGGCCGAACAGACCAAGAACGAGATGTGGCCAGGCAGACTTGAAATGTAAGTCATCGACGAATGTTGTCACTTTACAAAACAGGCCAAGCAATCTCGCTGATTGAGCTATCGTCATCGCAGGTCACCGTGATAGCATACTCCCAGGTTCGCACTTCCGGTGTCCTCCAAGGCTTTTCATGTGGGCTTTGCTTGCCGAGACATCAGCCCGGGCTGCGCGATGGAACTTGATGGCACCAATCGCAAAGGTATCAGAGTCCTGTCAAAGGGTAAATGGGAGAGCAGGTATGATTAATGAACATAGTGAGCTGATGTTGTCTTCGACGAAGCGGACCCGCGCGAAAGCAAGCGCTTCCGCAACACGGGCCAATCAAAGCACGCCTACGTCATTATCCTGCAATATCCGAGGTCCATCATCAGCACCATAACACCGCGTCCAGCAGCGCATTGCTACCACCCGACTATCAACCCTCTCTACCAAAAGCCATCATGAGCACAAAATCCATCCCAACGCTAACCCTCGATGGCGCGCGCATCGCCCTCGCCGCCGCCGAGCAGCGCTCCAAAGAAATCAACGTACCAATGAACATCGCCATCATGGACAACGCGTGCCATCTCCTAGCATTCGCCCGCATGGAAGGCGCAAAACTCACATCCATCAACATCGCCATCGACAAGGCTTTCACAGCTGCAGGTCATCGCGCGCCTACCTCTGTTTACAAAGACAATGTGTATCCTGGTGGCCCGGCGTATGGCATCAACCACAGCAATGGGGGCAGGTTTATGACGATTGCGGGTGGTGTGCCGATTGTGAAGGATGGGGTTGTTGTGGGGGCCGTGGGGTGTAGTACGGGGTTGCCGAGTCAGGATGAGGATGTTGCGAAGAGGGGGGTTGAGGCTGTGCAGAAGAGTTTTGGGGTTAAGGCGAAGCTGTGAGTTGTGTCAGAGAGGACGGATGAAGAGAAAGATATGGACGATGCAGCTGAGTCGTTGTGTCGTTGCAAAAGATGACCGAATTTACGTCTTTGATCGCCATACTCATTTGCATCTAGTGTCATCCAAATTCCCATTGTATTTCGGCAAGCTACGAGTTCCTCCTCCCACTAATTCTTACATGTACGATTGCAACACTTCTCTACCAGCGATGAACCGGAGGTATCAGACTCATCACACCGAAACCATTCGCATTCGCATCCCTAGGATGGTTTCTGACACTGCGAATAGTACTCGTCGACCTTGAAGCAAACCAGGCCCTGGTTACAAGTCGTCGAGCCCTGCCACGTCTGCCCACCGCACTGGTCATAGAGCTGTACCGGACCCGTAGCCACTGGTGAGGCAGGCCTAGTTGTTGTCGTGCGCCGGGTGCGAGTGAACGGCGGTGCTGGTTGAGCAGGCGGAGTGGATGTAGGTCTAGCAGTTGTCTGAGTTCGCGTGCTGGTGGATCTCTGAGATGAGACCGGTGGCTGACATTGCGAGTAATCTACAATAGGTCAGTAAGAGATTCGGGATGGCACGCATGACATGATCGAAGCAGCGCGACTCACATTCATCGACTCGCACGCACACCGAATCCTTGCATGTCCTGGGGCCAGTCCAACCATTCCCGCCGCATTGGTCATACGGTAGGCCGATGGTAGGTGCGGCACTAGCAGAGGTTGTAGTCGTTGGAGTTGTTCTTGTGTTAGCTGGGTCCGCGAGGCAATAGTAAGAATTCTCGTCGACATAGGTACAAACGGTGCCTCCTACGCATCGAGTGGGACCTTTGTAAGACTTGCCGCCGCATTGACCTCCCGGCTGTACAGTACCAGAAGATATCGGGGCCGAAGTCGTAGGCGTCGGTGATGGGGTGTTCTGCCCCGGAATTGGGTCATCGTTGCGGCGGCAGCCAGACACGCCAGACAAAGCTTCAGGGCACTTGACCTTCTCCCAGTTGACCGAAGGATTGTCAGCTCCTCGGAACCAGTCGAACCGCCAGTAACAGCCAGCTTGCAGCGCAGAAGGGAGGGCGTCGCAGTCGTCGCGATGCGCTACGCCACCATAGTCTTGACCCCAGACATCCGCGCCGCCATATTGCTTCGTGCATCCTTGGGTCGAACCTTCGCCACCACCAGGGATGGCAATGTTGAATTGATCTTCTCCTAGATCAGATCCGGTATTCGTGACCTGAACGATCATCTTCTTTCCGTTGACTGGGCCGGAAGTAAACGTCAGACTAGAGTTTGTCAGTCACTGCTCGGGCATCGAACTGGATGAACACACGAGTAGCAAGAGCAACACCACGCAGATTCATTCGAAGCAGCGAGATTGACTGCGGCGAAGCCATAAGCCAAATCGTTACTCGCAGCCCATGGGCTGAGATCAGAGCAGGCATATGAGCCACCGCCGCTTTCGCAGCCGTCGCGCCTGTTGTAGTTGTCGAGGAGATTATCGCTTGCGTCGCACGTCAGAACTGGCTTATCGACAAGAGCTTTGCCGGGCCAAGAGCAGGAGTTCTTGCAGCATGACCATTGACGAGTGGTTGACCCGGTGCCTTGGACGGCACTTCCAGCGCCGTAGGCAAGGGCGAAGAAGGTCGACGTGACAGCGGAGAGAAGGAAGATCCGCATCTTGGAGTTTGGGTACGAAACTGTGAAGGTGCAAGACTGACAGAGACTATGAGACTGAGCTTATGAGTGATGAAGTGTGAAGCTTATATATACGCGGAGTCGACTATGCCTTCCGGTCTGACTTTCTTTACAAGTCCGTACGCCATGGCATCTACCACGTCCCTGCTTCCGGCATCTGCACGATCTGGCAGAAAAACTTAACAGATCTCTGATATTCCTAGGTACTTGATTGCCCACACGGGAAGCATGTTGGTGCTCATCTACCGACGATGTTCTTCCGCTGTCTGTTGAGAAGCGCTGGAGCGCTACTATTCATGGAAGCTGCCAGTGTAGTTTGCTAAAACAGACGGCTATATGATCTGGTGACTGTCGGCAGATACATACACGCCACTTCACGACCTTCGAGCCATTCTGTTCGTTGTGGGTTGTTTTTGTGCATGCTCGAGATAGACCTGTGGTGTAGTCGCTCCTCGTCCCCTTGTCGCCCGCCCGGAAGAACGCTGTTGATGATCATCCTAACCCCATCCGTGCGGACACGATTGATTACTCTCGTTTCTGGACCGCGAGAGCACGGGCTATCTTCCGTACAGGGCAGCTCTTCTTCCGACACCCATAGAGCCGGTAAGCCACGAGCCAGACTTCGACTTCGATCTTGATTGAGCGCTGTCTGCCATTGGCCCCAAGTGTGGTACCAGATTGAATACCGAGAGATCTGTTGAGGCTTCTGTTTCTTGGACTGTAGCGGAAGGCATCGCGAATGTTGCCTTCTTCAGAGGTCTGCGGCGTTTGAGATACGGCACAGATGTGGGTACATAGTGCCGCGAGAGTAGATCACTATGGCGCACTCGTCCAGGGGCCTGGGGCAAAATCCAAGTTTACTATACTGCCATGGGTCCAGCGAACCATGTCTGCGAGAAAAAGCACCTTCCTAAGCACGGGCACGAACAGCGAGATCTCCTTGCGCGTCGATCTGCCTACGACCGATCGACTGGTAGTCCGTCCCCGGTGTCCTGGTAAAATTTGAGCTCGCTTTCACGTGCGACTGCAGGCGGCTCTATATAACCGGCGATTCATCTATCTGGTCAGATGACCAAAAACACATACACGTCAGTCACCGAGCGAGGGCAACTTTCACGATTCGGCCCGTGAGGAAGTCGCAGAATTTCGGAATGTTCGAGAGAAACAGAAGCATCGTGACTTGGGCCAAGGTTGGCTCACGAGGTGTCGACAGGCATGTGTCTTGTAAGGACAGGCGTCCAAGGCCCCTAAGCGGGGGTAACGCCGTTGTGCTGCCGGCGCTAGGGTCGTAGCGGACCGCAAGAAGGCCCAACCTTAGTGTCACTCCTAACATGCACAATGCGCTTCCTATACCTTCAAGAATTCAGATAAGAAATCCTACACGATTAACCGGTGAAGCCATGGATTTGGCATCAATCAATCGGCTGATGCTCGCACATCACTGATCCTTTCGGCGCTACCCGCGCTTCCAATTCTCCGACTTCAGGCATTCGTGGCAGGTTGTGGGGAACGTCGATCGCCTACGACACATGCACATTAGCCCACGTCCTGAAAGAATTTATCGCCTTACGTCTCAGGTATCAATAGCCAATCACGTCCGCTCGCATCATCGTCCATTGGTTAAGCGACGGCGTATATACCGCTTTATCTACCTCCGAAACAGGGTGGACTGGTCGAGCAAAATGCGGTCGGACCGTCTCGTAGGGACTATCATACACAGCTGTGATTCAGGGTCTGTCATAATATGGCAACAGCCGCGTCACGTTGCAGACTAGCTGTCCCTCCATCTTTTCCCGGTTGCAAACGTTGACTGACAGCTCGGCACAAACACCTGCATTTAACACTTTGGACCCCTGGAACCAGACGAATTTTGGCTACTCAACTTGCGACAAATCTCGCTGCGAAATCGAAACAAGATGGCTGGCATAGCTTGCGTATGGGCGAATATCCCAGAGGGACGCGAAGAGTGGTACGAGAACGTACACCTACCTTCACTGAATCCACACAACGCAAAGCATGCTTTACATTGCGAAGTAACAGCGAGTGGTATGGAGAATGAGCCAGTGGGAAGGTTGGACGCGCCATGGCCTTACATGACCGTATGGGAAATAAAGAGTGTCGACCAAGCCAACAAAGACATGTACGACGCACAATACCATCCACCAAATGCCGATTTGCAGGCTTCGCTCAAAGACCTACTTCTTGATCTTCGGTCCTATCGGGAAATCAAGAGTTGGAAACAAGACGACTGGTCCGGTGACGGTGGTGGTAAGATCACGGGTGCGGATAAAGCCGGCGATGACGGACTAATGTCGATAGACATCGAATACGTCGCAAGCGTGGCGGCAATGGAATGGAGCGTACCAGCCGACAAGGAAGAGGAAGTCATGAAATACTACAGAGAAGTCGTCGGCCCCACAATATCTAGTTCACCAGACGTACTGCGGTTTCGCCTCTTCGAGGTTGACAACGCAACAACGATGCAGGGCGGAAAGTTCGAGACCAAAGACAAGAAAGAGCTACACAGATACTTTACTCTCGTCGAGCTAGAGTCTGAGCAGTGGCCATGGGACGTGGTCGTCGATCTCGCGGAGGACAAGGAATGGAAGGACTATTTCGAGAGTCAGCAAGTAGTGGTACGTTGACGATCAAGCCCCGTGGAACTTTGAGTTACTGACACAATTCAGAAATGGCAACTTAGTCACTACTTGATGAAAAGGGCGTATGGCGTACCGGAAAGCAAGGCCTCTGCATCGAGCTAAAGGCTGGAAACGCTAGATCGGCCAACGCATTGGTTAAGGGATAGTATCTTCGACCCGAGCGAAGCTTCTTCTCACGCAATACATCAATTGAACCATGAAATCACAGCATCGACAAACCGAGACGGTGCATTCAACAAGCTAACATATGCGCACGCGCATCTGCGTTTGACACCAGAGACGCACTATGTACAGCCTATCCGCATCGCTCGCCTGTTGATATTCGATTTCGCCCAGCCTCTGCACCAAATGTATTGGATCCTCCTTCTTTACCGAACCGATGTTGCGGATCGATTTGTAAACCCCCACCGACGAGTAACCAACAAGCCCGCATGCGCCTACATTCAGTCAGCCAACCAGTCGTCATCTATAACAAAGCGTCACTTACCAGCAGCAGGCTTAAAGGCCGCATTCATAACGCCAGTCGCACATCCAGCAGCAAAACCGAGGACACCATTCTTCTCCGCACCATCGATGGGTTTGATTATAAGATCCCTTATGCCATCACTCAGTCCGTACCCAAAGCTCTTGAAGCTGACCAGCAGCCCACTCCTCAACCCAGTCACATTCTCATACTGCCGCACCTCCTCGCCATACGCTTTAGGAAGGTTATGAAAACCTCGAGTAATACCATGCATGACAATCGCCGGACTCTTCAGACTGGTGGTGACGATGCGTCCGAATCCTTTTGCGGTACCGAGGGCTACTTGGCGTGCCACATGAGGCGAGTCTTTGGTATCGAGAGGAGGTGATGGGTTAGCAGTCCCGTCGCGCTTCTCTTTGCGTCTTATCTCGCGCTGCAGCAGCATTGGTGTTGTTTGTTTGCCCAGTTCCACCGGACCTGCTATGAGACCCAGCATGATTCCGCTTACCACGTCGTAGGTAGTGAGAAATGCGGCGGACACCGGGTCGGTGGGATCGTGTTTCATGTCTGAGTATTGAGATATGCTGTATTGGGTGTCAGTGGTAATCGACGTTTGCTGCATGGCGAGTCTACCTACAGATGCAAGTCTTTGGGTTGGAGGAGACCCTCTTTAGTGAGCACCGCAGCCGCAAGCGGTGACAGGGCCATGCTCTTCCGCTTTACAAGCCACACTGCTTGTCTGTCGTGAAGGATGCTACATGCTCGTATGCTAGCAAGGCTCGCCGTTGCATCGGCTTCTGTGAAGTCATGTGTCAAGGCTGGAGGGTTCGATGAACGTGTATGCCGTGGGTCTTGTTGGTCGCTAACATCTTGTTGTATGTCATGCTCGTGCTCTTCTTGAAGACTCCGCGGTTCTGGGCTTGCAAGTGGATCGTATGCCGGCGACTGGTCTTGACTGCGTGGCTTTTCGTTTTGCGTCGACTCCGCATCTACCGAGATTTCTCCGCCCGCGACCTGTCGAGTGTATTCTGGGAGGTCCATGGTGTAGAGGTCGGCATTCTCGGCGGTGGGTTCAACATGCACCAGCGAGGATGTGTCAGTGTCTGCTCCAGGATAGTCAATAATCTCGCATGAGTATCCAGTGCTCGGAGTACTTACTGGCAACACTCCGATCGTCTTCGACTAAGGTCGTGGTCATGGCAGTCATCTTTTAGAGCGCAGGTCTGCAATGGTCGAATCGTAGATTGCGCAGCACGAATTGCACGCAGTATAACTTATGGGTCAACTTTGCCTTATTCAAGAGGAACTTCTCTATAAGGCCCTACTCCGTAGCCACGCGTGCGGAGATCTTGGCTTTCCGAAACGGGAAACGCTAAGCCCGAAGTGGTAACCCTTGAGAAGGGCGCAGCAGGCGGCCTGACACAACGCCAAATCAGCCTCGAAGGCCTTGCCGTCAAGGATCAGGATGTAATCATATATCCTAGACTAGGGAGGTGCTTCCACCGGACTTGTGGCGTACCTAACGCGGGGCTCGCAAACTCTACTAAATTGAGTAATTGTAGTAAGCTGCACAATCGTTGCCCCCACGGAGTTGTACATCCCTTCCATGGGGTATTTCACATCGCTCCCAATCACCACCGTGATATATTCAGCTTGAGAACACGTTAGGTCTCGAGATGATTGCGGATGAAGTTTAACGGGCATTGTAAAATAAAAGACCTTAGTACCCTTGCTACTAACCAAACGAGAAGGACTGCCAGAAGACTGCCAACAATACCATAAATATATAAGCCTAGATAATTCCTAGTAATGGAGCAGCTAAGCGGGAGCGTCGTTGGTCGCAGTCCATCTTCTACCCCAGACACTCTTCACGGCATGCCAAGCAGCGACAAAAGCGTCTTTGACCAGAGTCCTCATTCTTCCCCAAAGGATTTTGGCAATATATCCGAGAGCGAGAAACGGGAGATGGAAGAGTAGCGGTGACCATTCATCCTCCCCTTCATCATTCGGCTGACTGTTCGCTCCATCATTGACAGCTGGTTGTTCCATAGCAGTGACTGGAGAAGGCGATTGATCGGCGTTTGCAGCGTCCCCACTACTATGTACACTCTGATTGGCACTGGATGTTCCATAGTCTCTTATATCACGGGCCGAACTGGCGATAAGTGGTGTTTCTGTATTAGCAGGAACTTCTACTGTGCGGGTAGGCGGTGTTGGTGGGTGGGCAGATGATGTCTCCCTACGAGTAGGCAAGTTGGTGCCAGGAGGTGTTGTTGTCGAGTCATCAGTCGGACCCGGTGGTTGGGATAGTTGCTCGTCTGCGACATTGGAAGTCGTTGGATGATCTTCTATAGATGGTTCCTCATTCGGCGAGGGGTTTCGCAGTGTTATTGGAGGGTGAGAGGCAGTCGGTGTCTCCGAACCTCGACGCGTCGATGATGCGGAATCCACCACAAAAGGGTCATCATTGACTTCCGGGTTTGCGAGCATAGGAGCCGCAGCAGAATCATCATCCCGGCTCTTTCCTCTCTCGCGAGATAGTCTCTCCACCAATTGCGTGGTATTATTCCATATCTGAAGGTAGGTTTTCCACTGAACACTCAAAAGGAATGTGGCCGGCAACACGCAGCACAACAGGAAGAATTTCCATACTAGTACGTTGACGTGTCCAGAGGTACGGAATTTGAATAGACCGCACATTCTTTTAGCAAACTCATCCTCGACGGTATTTTTGTAAGTACTTTTGTCATGGTCTTCCCCGCTCGCTAGGCTCCAAGCATCGAATTGCGCTCGTGCTAGAGATGCCCTGAACATATGTTCCGCTTCGACTTCCCAGTGATCGTTATCCAGAGCTTGCGATCTTGCGTCACCAACACGTTGCTGGGCTAGGAGACTGCTACCCAATCGCAATTTGATGGTGTCGTAAGTGTTGGACTTCCTGAGCGCGTTGGCCATGAATCCATACGCTGGGTCCCTAGCGATATGTGCAACCTTTTTTGGTATCGTGTCGTATGCATGCCAGCAAATCTTACCAGTTGGGTCGCAAAACTGAGTCTCATCTATGCACGTAAACGCGCGTGATTTTGGACTGTCATTTATGTAGTAGTCCACAGTATCGTCCGGAAATCGGTATTTGGCCGTAGCTGGGAAAATGGGATCGACACTATTGTTGGCATACACAATGTGTAGAGCTGTGACGAATATGATTGTGAGCGTCTTGTTCCTTGTCTCTGTATTCAGTCCGGGGGCTGACTTCAATTCGTCAATAGGCTGCCAATAGTCACATCTAGGCTCAGCTCGTGATGTGGCCCATGTGCTGTGAGAGCACCGAAGTGATTAGAAAGTGTTCTGGCTGTAACATTGAGAGACTTACTTCAAACGATACACTGGCGCTAGCCAGTCAAAAGGATGGCCAACTAGACGCATTGTCCAGTTTCTTATCTTCTTGGGATTGCTCGGACAATCGTTACGGACATCATTGAACCCTCCATAGAAATACACAAATCCGTGATCGGTAGGGCTATTGGTGAAGTGCTTTACATAAGGAGATTCAGCACTCAGCGGGACGCATGTTGACGTTCGTCGGAACTTGTATGTTGGGTTGGAGTTGATACCCAGCAAGCTCGAGTCCAGATTTTTGGTGTCGAACGTGACTGCTGGCAATTTGTGTATCCCGCCAGTGTGACAGACAGCACTTTTGCTAAATGGGCACGGTGCTCTTGCCCTGTAGAACTCCAGATCAGGAGTGTAAAAGAAGTCGCACTTCATAGCCTTGCCCCTCTTCACTTTGCTCCTCTTGTCTTCTTCCTCCTTTTCTTTTCCCTCTTTCTCTTTTCCATTCTGCTCTTCTGTTCCGTTCACTTTGCCCCATCTATAGCACTCTTGAGCGTAAGTCGCTGCTCTGATTTCCCTTGACGCCATCAAGCTATCCGCCATAGCAGCGTTATCTTCGCCCCACTTCATGTTGTCATATTCCCAGAGACCACAATCGTCGTTTTTGTCGTTTTTAAGCAGACCCACCGGGCCCGTCGCTACCTTGTCTGCCAGGATAGAGCTTACAATGAGTTGAGAGAGGAAGACAAAGCACAAAGTGCCAAGAACAAAGAAATAGAAGAATTGGTGTCGGAGCTCTAGTCTTGACTCCTGTTGGCGAAAGATTTGATATATACTACGCGCCATCTGCCGTCCTGTCTTTGCATCTTTCGGTAGTACTGTAGCGTTCGGACGCTGTGTCTCTTCATCTTGGGCTGCAGCATGGTTGTTCCGTCTGGACAGGATCTTCATGAGGCCTGCGCAGCTACTGATTGCTATCCGAATGATGTAAGGTGTGCTGAGCGTAAGACAGAAGGCAACAGGAACTTTCAGCCATTGGGCTACGTAGTCTGTTTCCAACCATTGGAGCCCTGTGCAACATGTTAGGACTAGATTCAAAGCGAGGCTTCACTGGTGACATACTGTGATCATTATTCTCATCTATCCAGCGTCCGACTCGGGGCTCCGTGAGAAGCGACATCGATTCAGTACATCAAATTCAATACCCGGCTATGCTTTCTGTGTGTTACGTGTGCGACTTGATGCTGGTTGGTGTTCTATGCGACGTAAGCAAGTTACTAGCTGTAATATTCATACGAGCTTCCGAAGCTGAGATTGTCGAAGAAACACAATAAGAACCCTAGAGAGAACCGAATCACACATACCACTCAAGCCAGATAAGCGTCTTCAAGACTACCGACAGTGTAGCAGGCTGAAAGATCGCAAAACATGCGCAAACCAGCCCAGGAGATGTCACCTTGCTGCAGATACGAACGCAGTAGCAAAAGGTATGGCGCAGAGGCTCGCATCAAAGATATTGTCGGGTTCTTATAATGTCTGCAGAGTACAACGTTAAGGAGTTGAAGGCGCCAGGCTGATGTTGTTCGACCCTGGGGGCATAGGCGCCACGCATCTTCACCGGATTTGTGCAAGGGCCTGGCTCCAATCGACGTGCGCCTCCGCGTGATACAAGGGGCGACCACTCATATTCGGCTATGCAGAGTGATACGCCTATCACAACATGAAACCTTTGTATCTCTGTAGAATACTGCTGCATCGTGTCAACCTTAGCAGCTTCTTGACCCAATTGCCGCTGCTCGTAGTGCAGGTTTACCGATAAAGTCGAGTCCTCCATATTCCTGGCCCGAAAGCCTGTGACGTGGCCAGGCTGGTGGCTGATATTGGTTAACCAATTAGCGAGCTGAGGTTACATGCTGAAGGACCTGCAAGCGACAGGGGAGCCTCAGGCATTCGGTCGCAAAGCGTAGGTCAGGCAGGGCTCGCCCCGCCAAACTTCTGCGTCAATTCGAAAGCTGTCTGTTATGGAGCCTAACATGGATTGGCATTACGACCCACCGCGACAAAAGTATTGGCGATTCGACGAGCAGAAACACCAGTACATATTTTCTGATGGCCAAGTCATACCGCAGCCGGGGTCAGTCGCCATGCCATCCGTGCTATCATAACGCTGATATGCTTGTAGTTATCCCAAACCACCAGTTCCCATACCTTCCCACCGATCTGCGTACATAGATCACGCCTCACCCTACATATCATCAGCGCCTTGGGAAACAAGATCCCGGACCGCTCAATATGTACCTTCGCCTGATCCTTCTTCTCCAGACTACGGGCCCAGAGTGATGCCAGATCCACCGCGTCACCAGCCGACTCCAACGCGCCCCCCTCCAGACTACAGGCCAACTCCAACATGGCCACCTTCAGGATATGAGCCAACTTACGTGCATTACCCTCAAAATCATAGGCCTCCGCTTCCACCCCCAACTCCACCTAATATGGGATATCCGCCTGCGCCTCTGCCTCCGCCTAGCCCTAAGCATTTTTATGGATATATTGCGAGTGGTCCACATAACAGACCAGACAGTCGCTTGTAAGATCATATTCTTCGGAATGGCGTTACTTGATGGTCGCTGACGTGTTGTCCAGTTTCGCGACACACGCGCATGTCAATGGTGGACGAGAAGACGGCCAAACCGACTGGAACCGCATCGGGAGGAACCACGACCTGAATAACAATCCTCCGGGAAACGGTGGTCCCCCGCCGGGAGGTGATCATTTCGATGACGACGACGAAACGCAGGCTCGCCTCAACGCCGCTCGCAACGCCGCTCGCCTTAACACTTACCTCAACACATTCGGAACTTGAGCGAGGGAGTCTGGATGTCGTGCGGCTCAAAGGCAGCGGATGAGTGTACATGTAAATGATACCCCAGTTGGTCTCCTTCTCTTTCTTGGGCCATTATTGTAATGAGCTTGTCGCGTTGTGAACGTGTAGATGGGTGGGAGCAGGCAGCACGGTCGGAGGCACGACTTTGGATTTCGGAGGCCTCGCACTAGGCTAGTCTGGCATCCGCCCACAAAACGCGCCCGCGACACACATCCCGGCAGCGCAATAGCACGTCACATCACCACGAAGCAGAGACAGCATAGTTGGAGACAAACCATGACTATTACTAGTTCAATTCCATCTCTGAATTTTATACCCCATCTATCATTCAAGAAAGAGGATACCTAACGCACCTGATCCGCGCGTAACATCTCCCAACCCGAAAGTCGCACCATCCCTTTCGCCATTTCATTTCCCACACAGTAGTTTCCCCAACTCCAGCTGGCCATGCCAGGAAAACGCCCAAATGATACGCATCGAAGAAATGTGGGAGGGGGCGATGATGTAAGACGAAAACCCAACCCATGATGATGAAAACACCCATTACTCATTACTCAAGATATCCACCGGAAGCTACGTATCGGATCGGGACTAACCGGCTAGGCCAAGTAGCCGAGCTCGTCTGCCTCCAGACGCTCCAGATATTCCTTCTCGAGCAGGATGTCTATGCACTTCTTGATGTCGGGGACGCGGGGCATGAATCGGGTCTTGATCTGCTGGATGGTCTCTGAGACGAGCTGCTGGTGCTTCATCTTCTTGCGGGACTTCATGATACGCACGATGGCCGACTGTTGATATGTTAGCATGCTGTAACGTGCGGAGATAAGAGTGATGAATAGATACCTGAATGAGTAGCTTGCGGTCCTCCTCAATCGTCTTGTGCGTATCCTCCGCCTCGGCCTTTTGCTCAGACTTGATACCAATGTTCAAGTTCATCTTCACCTTCTTGGTCTTGAAGCCGGTGTTGAGTTTGTAGGAGGTACCAGACTCAGGCTTTGCGCCCTCGGGTTGGGCGAGCAGAACCTTGGCCTTGATGAAGACACCCAAACTGGGATCAAGAGTCTCCTTGTTCAGCTTGGTGGACTCGGCAATGTCGTCGTAGGTGACGGTGTCACTGTCGTTGAACAGCAACATGATGGCCATCTGGTACGTCGAGACCTGGAATGTTGGTGAAGTCTTCAGGTTCGCGACCTTGCAGTAGTTGGCCTTGACCTCACCCTTGCACAGCTGCCATAACCAGGTAAGCTTACGACCTTGGTGCTTGTGGTTGTAGAAGCGAGAGAAGCGGTCGTAGGTCTGGACGATGAGTTGCGGTGGGGTAAACGGTGTGGTGGGTGGGTTTAGAGGCCAGAAACCGGTACCGAGAATGTGGTATGAGGCATCGACGTTGGTCTTCATGTCTGACTCGTCCAAGTTGTTTGACTGCCACTCCTTGAACGCGGTGTTGAGATCCTTGGAAATCTGCATATCCTGGAACATGCGTTGTAGCTTGTTGGTGTATTCGAAACCACAGGCCTCCTTCAGCTTCGAGATCATGCTGGTCTCGGCGTCGTCTGAGGCGGAAGTAGTCTGGACGAGACGCTTGGCCAACATACGCGAGTAGAACTTCTGGAACACGTCCTTGTCTTCGATGTACTTGAAGACAGTCATGATCTGTGTCAGGAGTTTCTCCATGTCGTCCTCTTCGCTCATCTTGGCGTTGGAGCGCTTCAGCAGAGTATCGGTGTACTTTGCGAGGAGCTCAGGCGACTTGTTGGAACCAGATTTGCAGATCTTGTTTCTGTTGACGAACTCGCGGCAGGCGTTATCTAACGAGCGAACGAACTCTGACTCTCCGTTGAACGCCTTGTTGACGAGCGCCTGGTACTGGGTGTGGACCTCAAGAAGGGCCTCGACGTACACCTTTGGCTCCAGGCTGTCTCCATCTTGTGCGATCTTGTCAACTGCAGCCAACCCCGCCTTGCGGACGTGGTTCTCGAACCGAAGACGCAGAGGATCAAGACCCTCAGGAATGCGGGCAAGCAGTTTGTACATGCGGCCTAGGTCCTCCTCCTTGTCGTGGTCGAGAAGGATCTGGAACTCCTCGCGAAGCGCTTGCGAGTGGCTTGTGATGAGCGACTGTTCGCATGTCCGCATCAAAGGAGACATGATCTCGTTGAGCAGGTAAAGTGGGACGCGCTCCTTCTCCTCTTCCAGGCGGATCTCTGCCTTCTTCATGTATTCAACCACGCTGTTTTCTGCGAGAAACTGCTTGGACTCGTTGTCGTAGTATTGGGCGGTGGCCTCTAGGAAGGGCTTCTCGAAGTATTCCTTGTAGACATCCAGGGTGGACTTGGAGCTGTCGGCCTCGTCCAGACCCAGCGATACGAAAGAGTCGACGACCGACTTGATCTGCGACTGCTCGATAGTCTCGCCATTTCGCTGCTTCTCCACCAGCTTCAGGACCGAGCGCATGACGCTCTCTTGGCTGCCCGTGAACATGTCCTCCTTCCAGCGCACTAGATGCAGTGTGTAGATGTCGTAGATGTGCTTCTTTCCCTCGTCCATCTCACGCTTGACCCAATGACGGTTTAAGTACCGGAAGAGATGGTTGTTGTACTGGCCAGCTGTCGTGTAGCGGTTCCACTCCTTGATATAGAAGTGGAGGAGCGCCTCGTCGACATGTTGCCGCGAAGCCGCCTGGACTTCGGAGAGATGCGCCTTCAGGTATTCGATCAGGTGCTGGTAGAGGTCCTCTCCGAGGAGATGGGCACCTCCGCGGTTGTTGGCGGCGTGGAACGAGGAGCCGGCGACAGCTTTTTGGGCAGTACAGAAGTTGTGGATGGCGGTGTAGAGACCCATGTACGTCTTCATGTCGACACCTTCGCGCAGGTTGGTCATGATCTTGTCGACACCGGCTTCGAGGTACTTCCATCTGTGAGCTGTTAGCGGCTGGTCGAGCTCTACGTCATCTTCGGGTTGGGGTCGCTTTAGTATAGCTTGTCCTGTCATGGCTGTCTCCGCCTGCGCTCATAGCGGCGCAGCTTTCTCACGAGCTGAACGCGGCGGACACCAGACCCGCCATTCGAGACGTCACTGCAACCCGTCCAGAACTCCGCAAGCTGCACTGCTAGATAGAAGAAGATGCTAGGAGTGATAGAGAATGACTTACGTGGCGTTGACATCGTCCTTGGCCGGGACGGGTGGCATACTGGAAGACATGGTGGGTTGTGTCGTCGCGTGCTCTTGGGCACTTTTCTGAGGCGACTTCTTGCGCGTGAGGAACTTTATTGTCGGAACCGCCGTGTCACAGACAAGCGGATTGTCAAGCAACACCGGAGAGGGCGCTTGTTTGGTGTCCTTTCACAAGGGTGGATGGTGATAAAGGCGGGTTCGGTGGAGGGCGCGGTGAAGTGGTGGGGAGTAATGGTAGCGGGCGGGGAGGGCTTAACATGTACCGAGCGGTCGATTTCCGCGGGTTTTGGTATGCGCCGTCAAGTTAGGCGACACACGGAGGGGAGGGAGGAGAGAAAAGTGAAGGTGCCGGACGAGCAAGGCGGCGACGTTTAGAGTCACGTCGTTGTCGGTTCATACAGTTCAGGCAGCACCGAGCTTGGGTCTTGGCGTTTTACAAGGGTCCCGTTCACGCAGCCTTGCACTAGCCTCCACAGTGCTCATGGCGAAGGCAGCAGAATCCTTAACAGCGAACATTGCCAGCATTGTAATTCTTTCGCAAACCCTCTCTTGTTCGTGTTGGATAAGCGGATTATGTTGTTGGTCGTAGTAATGACGGTTCCACACCTAAGTGGCAATACTTGAGGACATCTCACGCTGCTGCAGTACCGCTCATTACTATATTCGTGTGGTCCCAGCTCATAAGGGACCTTACTATTATGGTGGAATGTTGATGCAGAGCAGGGCAACAAAACGCGGTCTAGTAACTCTATATAGTGATCTCAATGTAGGTGTATTTCCCAAACACCTTATATTCGCTGTGATGCAGCAGTAGGTGTATATAAGGGACCTTACAATGTGGCACTTTTACCTAGGAGGACCCTAAAAAGACCTTTTAGGTGGCCCCCCTAAAACGTCTTTTTAGGGCAGGTCCTCACTTGATGTCATTTGCGCCTGCAGTACCGCTCATCCCCATCTTCGTGTGATTTGGACTCGCTGGAGATTTCGCAACATTACCTTTCTCGTTAGGAGGGATCCCAAAAGGCTTTTTGTCAGCTGCTTACTATGTTCGTGTGATTTAGACTTAACAGACATCTCGCCATGTTGCTTTCTTATTAGGAGGGATCCAAAAAAGACCTTTTAGGTTGGCCCCTCACTACCTGGGTACCTAGGTGTTTTCGTGTGATTTGCACTCCGTGGAGATCTTGCAATAGTACATTTATCATTAGGAGCTATCCAAAAAGGCCTTTAAGGTTGGCTCCCCACGCGATACTATCTTCGCTTGTCCATGGTGAACTCTACACTACTGGTGGCAAATGATAGTGATGGTCACTCTAGGATCTTCAGCTACGAACTTAGGACTTCCACTACGGATAAATAATCATATGCTCGGATTAGAACACCGAATCCACTATGATCGAACAATAAACGTTCCTCGCAAATTCATCCCGGCTTTTTGATCGATGACGTATTGGTGGGATCATCAGATGCCATCTTATATCAGAAGTTGAGATAGCAGTCTTTCTCCTTACCAACGTATCCTACGTCAAACCACTGAACCAAAAAGTCCAACAATTCATCTAAAAAACAACACACCAAAATGCCCTCTCTAAACCTAACCCCCCTCACCTCCCTCCGCCTCTCAACCCACTACATCCCCACCCACTCCCTAATCCCCAACACAACCCCCCACAACCACCCCCTCTACATCTACCACTCCGCCTTCCCGCCCTCCACCCCGCCCTCAACCCTCGAATCCCACCTCCTTGCCAACAACCTCACTCCCCAATGGCGCTACACAATGTACACCACAACGCACTACCACAGCACCACCCACGAGATCCTCTGCATCTACTCCGGCCGCGCCACCCTCCTCTTCGGCGGCGAATCCAATTCAGGGCGGGTGGAAACAGAGGTGAAAGCTGGGGACGCGGTTGTTGTGCCGGCGGGGGTGGGGCATAGGCTGGTGGAGGATAAGGAGGGTGGGTTTATGATGGTGGGGAGTTATCCTGAGGGGTGTGGGTGGGATATGTGTTATGGGAAGGAGGGGGAGGAGGGGATGGCGGAGAAGGTTAAGGGCGTGGGGTGGTTGGAGAGGGATCCGTTGTATGGCGTGGGAGGGCCGGTGACGTGGGGGAGGGAGAGGCTGGAGAAGTTTTGTAGGGGGGACAGGAGTGAGTTGTGAGACTGAGGGGAATAGTTGGAGCATGCGACGATTTAGAAGCTGCTTGTGTGGTTTAGCTGAGATATGCCTGCGTGGAGGCAAGTCGTTCACTGAGTCTAGGCGATGGGTGATGGTGTAGCCTGGAGACTATCAGTGTCTTTCAAGGAGACTTACTACGGCGATTGATGTGTTGAGGGCTTCCCAGCGACCACATCACCAATTACGAATGAAGATGTTAATCATATGTCGTTATTTTCATAAGCATCCAATCATACAGATGCTGACAATCTATGTGGTATAGTACATACATAGCCTCCAACGCCCATGCTGTTTATGAATCTTGAAACATGATATCGTACTTCGCTGGGACATGAAATGGGATCATGACTTGGCAGCTTGTTTCGCCTCCTTCTTGCCCTCTTCAGCGACATCTTCAGCTTTGTCGTGTATCTTCTCCAGGATCTCCTCAGGCAATGCGTCTTTTGCCCTTGTGCCGTTACCCCCAGCAGCCTTCTCCTGCTCCAGCTTCTCCTCCATCCTCTTCTCCTTCGACTTGATGGCGTTCTCGACCTGCTCGACAGCGCGCTCAATCTCAACCTCCATGTCGGGTAGGTCGAATTGCTCGGCGATGAGCTTTCCGTTCCACCGTTGCAAGACCATGACGTCTTCAGTCTCGTTGTTGGTCTGCTGGTGCACGACATTGGCTACCTGCTGGGCTTGTTGTGGGGTCGGGTCGGGAGCAGCACGCGAGAGTGCGCGGGTTGGGTACATGAGTCCGGCAGTGTAGACTTGGTCGAGCGTGCCCGATGGAGCGGGGGTAGGGAGGTTGTGCTTGAGGAGGAATTCGAGGTGCTTGGAGCCGCTGAAGGCCTTCCAGTGGCTCCATGCCCGGTAGAGAACGTAGAAGAAAGGCAGGTTGGGAATGACGGGGACGAGCATGAAGGGCGCGGTGAAGGGCATGATGACGACGCTCCAGATCAGTTTTGTCCGGTGCATGTTCTGCCTCTCTTTTGCCAGCTTCTCCAGCAGCCCCGACACTCTCTCTTGCGGCAGGTACTTTCCAGGGAACAGGACCTCATATTTTGCCTTTCCGTCTACAATGTCCTGCCTCCGCTTCGCCGTGAGGGCGGGTATGGTCTTGAGCCCCCATTCCTCGTAGGGTATGCGCTTCAGGGCGTGGTTGCCGTAGAAGGTGACTTTCTTCTTCCAGTCCCAGATGGCCTTTTCGTCTTTCTCCCAGGCGACCCACGTCTCATTGGCTTTTATGGTGATCTTGTCATAGTAGGAGCGGTCCTTGGGGGCTTTCTCGTGCAGCTTCTCGCAGTAGATGAGGGAGCGACGCGTGGATATGGGCAGCAGGAAGAGACGCATCGTGGGAGGGGAGGATGAGGAGCGTGGGGTCGCGGGGCAGAGGGTCTTGGTGTTTAGGTAAGCGCAATGCTGCGCGTATTTAATCGCGATTTAACAAACTCTCGCGGCGGGTGTGCGAGACATGACGCAGGTCGAGTCGCGTAGAGACCAAGGCACCGAAATCGCTAGCTGGGTGTCGTGTCGTCGGAATTTGACGACGGGCTACTGCGGACCCATGACCTCACCCCAGGCTGTTTTCCTGGCTAAGCATGCTGCCAGCGCGCAATCCCTGTTTCCCTGATCGACGAACAAGCAATCTCCCCTACGACGCCAACACGCGCACGCACCCAACGCTCCACCACCCCCAGGCGCACCACCAAACTCTAACCATCTCGTCGTTCGCTGTTTCCTTGTCTTGTTTACCCGCACTGTTGCACTGCGCCCCGTCACTTCCTAAGCCGGACATGGTGTCGTTGCGACTCGTCTACTTTGCTCCCACGTAATCTCCCCCGGTGCTGATTCACTGCCAAGCCCTCAAAGCTTGCTGCGTGCAGGCAGGCGCGACACACCGGCTGGTGCTTGGTGGTGCGACGAGGAAGCCCCTCACATCTCCCCAGAGAATGACCAGCACGCCCATGGTTGAGCCCCGAAAGAGCGACCCGGGCCATGGTACCACCAGCAGCAGCAATGGGCACCTCCGCCCCGACGCCGCCGCCCAGGGGAGCAGCCAGACCTCGCAGGCCTCGACGCTGAACTCGTCCCACTCCAACGGCCACCGCCTGCTGCCCTCGCCCATTCCGCCCCCGACCGCCTCGTCCCTCACCTCGACCCAGCGCCCCCAGTCGCGAGTCAGCGCCGTCTCCGGCAACTCCAAGGACAGTCACGACGGCCTGCCCCCCGTCCGCAAGAGCCACTCGCAGTCGATATCCAGCACTCCACGCACGCTGGCGTCCTCTAACCGGAGCATAACCGCGAGCGCGGAGAACAGGGAGAGGCAGCGTGCCGTCCGCTCACTACCGCCCTGGGTCCAGTCCGCCGACGACGAAGACGAGAATGTAGACGCCTCCTCGCTCCTCCTACCACGCACGCCCACCAACGTCCGCCATGCCAACCACAACTTCTGCCCGACGCCCAAGTCCAGCGTGCCAGGCCGCAAGTTCGACCATGCTCGCGAGGGCGCCCCCGTGACCCTCTCGACGCCCGTCAGCGACAGCGCACCCAAGTGGAAGCAGTTCACCCAGGCCTCCAACCACGACCGCCCCATCTCCTCGCGCGGCCAGATCGTCGACGATGACTGGCTCAAGGAGAACATGCCCGATCTCGAGCAGAAGTGGGAGCCCATCGACAACGGCCTCGGGGACGAGCACATCAAGGGCTTCTGGCTCTTCACCTCGGAGAAGAGAAAGCGCCGCCTGATGCGCTTCCACAACACCATCATGAACCACCCCATGGTTCCCGCTTTGGTCCGCGCCATTGTCCTCGTCTTCTCCATCCTCGCCCTCTCCCTCGCCTGCTCCATCTACCGCCACTCGGACAACAACGGCTGCAGCAACAACTCGTCTACCTGGATGGCCATACTCGTCGACATCGTAGCCGTCCTATACACCATCTACATCACCTACGACGAATACACTTCTAAGCCCCTCGGCCTGCGCTCGCCCAATGCCAAAATGTCGCTGATCTTTCTCGATCTGGCCTTTATCGTCTTCGAGTCGGCGAATCTTAGTTTGGCTTTCCAGGCCCTGACGGACGACAAATGGGCATGCGTTGAGTCGGACAGGACGAATGCTTGTCCGTATCGACAGAGCATCTGTGAGAGGCAGAAGGGCTTGACAGCGACACTGTTGATTGCGTTGCTTGCATGGATTGCCACTTTCTCCATCAGCACTCTGAGGTAAGTCTTTCTCGACGACGACATGACCGTGTTCTTTGCTAATCCACCACAGGTTGATCCACCGTGTAGCGAGGTAGTGCCTCAAACACCTCCATACATTCTCCTCCACTCCCTCGGCCCTTCCACCACGCCACCTATATCCCCACACTACATTCCGACTCTTCAGCTTGACTGATCCACCTTTTGCATAGTACCAAGGAGCACGACCACCTCTTACACATGTCGCCCTTGTCCCCCCGGCGGCGATACCCTCTCCATTCGCACTCTCTCCGTTTTCCTAGTCGACTCCGTTCTCGCACCCCCTCCGTTAGGTCCTTTTACTCTTGAAAGCTATGCATAGCTGCGGCGTTTTGGGTTTCCTTGTCCCTGCATTTTCCCTCAATCGACGATTTCCCCAAACCAGTTGTTTCTTCTTTTTCTCTATACACTTTGGGGCTTTCTTCGTGTGTCACTTTTACGTTGACTGGGTGTACATAGGGTGTTGTTTTGAGGACTTGGGACGGCCTAGAGGCAATAGCATAGTACAGAGTGATTAGTATAATCCACAAAATCAATGAAACAGGTCAAACACTCATCCCATGAAGAATGTATGTTCCCCACCAGATCGTAGTCCCCATATTCCCAACGCTACTTCTTTCTTCACGACGATGGATGCATGAATACAATGCCAGTCCAAGCAAGATGCACGAAATGTCCAAAACCGAGTCGACCAACCCCGTCCATTCGCCCATAACTCCACTTCACGGCACCTCACATACAGCTAAATCCCCCATCAACCGGCAGCCCAATCCCAGTAACCCACGCCGCATCCTCACTAGCCAAGAAGACCGCCGCCCTCGCAATATCCTGCGGCGTACCCAGCCCGCCAAACGGATGTCTCGTCTCGACCTCTTTCTTCGAATCTGCGGCTTCGGGTGTAAGTAGCGAGGAGATGAAGGCCGTAGCTGTATAACCCGGACAGAGTGCGTTGACATGGATACGGTAGGGCGCGCAGTCCAACGCAGCAGCCTTTGTGAGACCCATGACGGCGTGTTTGGAGGCCGCGTAGCCCGCTAGTAGAATGTCAGCTTCCCGTCTACTCACAGCCTCAACGTCGCGTCTTCAACAAGGACGAAAATGGAACGAAACAACTCACAGATCCCCGAAGTCCCCCTCAACCCATAAACACTACTCAAATTAATAATCCAGCCTCTATCCCCCCTCTCCCCCGGTTCCTGCCCCACCATCTGCCTACTCGCATACTTCGTGCCCAAGAAAACCCCCTTGATATTAACATCCACCGTGCGCTCAAAAGCCGCTTCTTCGTATTCCCACACAGGCCGACTGCCATGCTCACCCGTCTCCACGCTAATCCCCGCGTTGTTCACCATAATGTCGATTCTGCCGTACTCTTTTACTGCGGTCTGGATCAGGGCTTGGATGTCGGTCGAGGAGGTGGTGTCGCATTTTACGAAGAGGGCTTTTGCGCCGAGGGCGTGGGCGGCGGCGACGGTGGTGGTGCTGGGGGAGGTGTCTGTGGCGTATTCTGATCGCGGCGTTTCGGTTATGTCGGAGCAGATTAGGGAGGCGCCTTCTGAGGCGAAGGCTAGGGCTGTGGCGCGGCCGATGCCTGAGGAGGAGCCGGTTATTACGGCGATTTTGTTGTGTAGGCGGGGTGGCATCGTGGAGAGTGGAGTGGGAGATGTGTTTGAAGTTGGGGTGAGGCTGGTAGGTGACGATAGTTTTGATTGTCTGTGTTTGCTGTGGTATAGACCGTAGTATTGTAGTAAGAGGAAGAGACTTGAAGTAGACAGGAAGAAGAGAAGAAAGAATAACAATCACAAGTAGAAGTGAAGTAGAAGTAAAGTCGAAGTGATAGCAAGACGAGTACATATACTAGACTACCCAAGTCACTATCAAGCGAACGGGCGTATCTAGTGAGGGGTTAACTAATGCGGAGAAAGTACATCCTCGGCCATTGAATAAGATCAGGCAGACAAGCTGCTCGCAATTCCTTCACGGGTGGGTCTCGATGGAATTTGATTGAGGTGAGACACCTGATTCAGCGTCGATCGTAGTCAAGGGCGTAAAGTGACAGATCAATGCATAACGCGCAAAGGTCGCGTATGAAGTAGCGCGGAATGTGGCGTTCGCTATTGGGCTGATATGCTCCATGTAAGGGTTTAGTGTTCGTCCATCTGATGGACCCAGAGAAGTGGATCGTTGTATTATGCATGTACGCATGCGCATGTATCCGCAAGTAGCAAATGGTATTAGGTTGGCTCTTCCGAGGTTTCGCCAGTACTGGTAGTTGCCGAGGTCCTAGACAGGGGAAGGCAAGGCAGAATACGACTCAGGATAGGCCAGAGGTCTAGATTGAGTGCTGTAAGGGATCATACTAGCGATGTATATGGCATTGTAGAGCTGGCGCAAGCTGTCATGCAGCAAAGGATGGTGGGGTCGTGGGGTAATCCGGAAAGCGCGTTGCCCGACAGGGATCACCCGAGTAGCCTCACATGCACGTCATAATGTAGATTTGCTTCACGCGACAACACAGCATATTCGCAACCCGATTACCTATACATCTTAACTTGGAAACACAGAGATATCCGTTACAAGATGTTAACACAACCTAAAAAGGACGAGCCTTTTCCATGGCACCTCGGAGTCTACGACGCACACTGCCACCCCACAGACACCATGTCGAGCATCGAAACCATCCAAAACATGAAAGCGCGCATCCTCACCGTAATGGCAACCAGAGCGGAAGACCAAGACCTCGTCTTAGCCACCGCAAACAAGCACAGCATCCGATCGGCCAACCCATCCCAATGGACAAAAGAAGAATGCATCGTCCCCTGCTTCGGCTGGCACCCCTGGTTCTCGTATCAAATGTACATCTCCGAGCCTGACTCCAAAAGCGAAGATGAACAACAAGACCAAGGTCCCCTAACCGGCCAAGCAAAAATCACGCACTACCAATCCGTCCTACAACCCCACCGCCCACAACCCAGCCCAGAAGACCTCCAAACCTACGCCTCCCTCCCCAACCCCACACCTTTCTCCTCCTTCCTCGCCCTCACGCGCCAACACCTCCTCCAGCACCCCTTCGCGCTAATCGGCGAAATCGGACTAGACCGCTCCTTCCGCATCCCGGAGTCCTGGACCGGCAACCCCGATATGTGGGCAAAGCGCAACAGTAATCTCACGCCTGGAGGCCGCGAAGGAAGGCGGCTGACGCCTTTCCGCTGTAGTCCTGCGCACCAGAAGAGCATTTTTAGGAAACAGCTTGATCTTGCGGCGGAGATGGGCAGGGCGGTTAGTGTGCATGGGGTGCAGGCTCATGGGCTGGTGTTGGAGGTGCTGGCTGAGACGTGGAAGGGGTGCGAGAGGCTGGTTTTGAGTAAGAGGGAGAGGAAGAAGAGGGGGAGGGATCATCCGGGTGCGGAGGCGGCGCTGGAGGCTGATGAGGTGGGTGATGGCGATGCCGATGGTGACGGTGCTGCTGCAAAAGACGACAGTCCTAAGCCGTACCCGCCGCGCATATGTCTGCATTCATATTCTGGCTCTCCGTCGAATTTTGCGCAGTACTTGCGTCCGGAGATTCCTTGTAAGATCTTTGCTTCGTTTAGTACGGCGATTAATCTGTCGGATGCGTTGGATGAGGAGGAGACGCCGCAGGCTTTTCAGGATATTATTAAGATGGTGCCGGATGATATGTTGTTGGTGGAGAGTGACCTGCATACTGCGGGGGATGAGATGGATAGGAGGTTGGAAGATATCATACGGAGGATATGTGGGATCAAAGGATGGGGGTTAGAGGAGGGCGTAAAGAGGCTGGGTAGCAATTGGAAGGCCTTTGTTTTCGGTGAGGTCTGATGTGCTTCAACACATTTTTGAGAGTTGTATATATTTCCATGAGGAGGCGGGGAGGTATTCAGTCAGATCTGCTGTTATGGCCATTGAGGTCACGAGATACTGGAGTACACCTGGCCTGTTCAACAGGGTTCTGTACAAACTCTGTTGATGTGACGTAGCCATTATAGATCACTCGAAATTCAGATATTTTGGGCAAATTTCATCATATTTTGCCATCGAGACCAGCTATTAGGTAGATCTAGCAGTCATATCCGTATCATCTCAACCCATTACACATCAGTATCATCCCGTCTCATCTCATATCAGACCAACTCCTTATGCATCTCGAAGACCTGAGCCTGAGTGCCAGACATCGCCATAGCAGCGAAGAGATCCTCCTCGAAGCCCGCCTGAGGGCCAGCATCGTCCTCCTCCATCTCTTCACCGTACTCGTCTATCCACATCGTGACACGCTTGTGTACCTCATCGTACTTCCAATCACCATAGTATATCTCGTTGACTGGAGTCCATGGATGGTACGACGACATCTTCGACAAAGCCTCCGGCCCGGCCCAACCAGGGATGTGCTCGCCGGGGTACAGCTTGCGAACCTGAATCGTCCTCAAGTTGGGAAGCTTGGCGAGTACAAGGCCTGTTCAGAATTTAGCTGTATTGTTCTTGCGCAGTCGAGGTACAATTTGCAGCATGTTAGATGGGAAGAGACTTACTGAGCATGGTACGGTATGCGCCAGTGTGACAGAATGACTCGTTGACCCGGCTCCAGTGTTTGTGCTCATCATTGGCGAACTCCAAGATCTCTTCATCCTCATACAACTGGTCTTCGGTCGGCTCTGGCATGCCGGGGAACTTGAGAATGTGGAGATTTTCCCAAGAGTAGTTGTAGCCGAGCTCCGGGGTTGTCGGTCCCTCGCCAACCAAGGTGATTGTTCGAACCGTCCCAGGATACGCACCATCCAACCCAAGCCCAACCAAGAACGCTGAAACGCTTGCAAACGTAGGAAAGATAACGATGTTCTCAGTAACAAAAATCTTCTTACCGTATGGGAATGCCACAGCCTCCTTCATGCGCTTGTTGACAAGACGCATCTCGTTGAGATCCGTGACGCTGAGATGAATACCGATCTCGCCAAACACCTCAAAGGGGAGGCTCAAGACACCCTAAATTCGTGGTGAATTCATATTCATCGGGAAAACGAGGGAGGATACGAGTGGATGAACGAGAAAAGAGAAATAAAGATGGTAGGAGAAGGAAAAGAAGATGAAGAAAAAACTGATGAACTTACTTCGGTGGCGGTGGTAGCGGCAGCATCAGCGGTATTGGCGGCCTTTTCATCATTGGAGGGGAGCGACATGGTAGCAAGCCAAGTGCAAGGGTTGACGCCGAGATCTGTACATGTCAGCATACGTCGGGGGCATCTGAGATGTAAGAGATCTGACGATCAATGGACAATCCGTGCTTCTTGAGTTCCTCCCCGAAACTCTCAACGAAAGCTGAAGCTGTTAGCATAACCTGAAACTGTTGAATTTGGCTTGGACTTACCTTTGAGTTGGCTAGTGAAGAGCGCTGCTGCGGCCTCTTTGGCCTTCCTAGCGATGATCGCTTCGACTCGGGCGGCCTGCACAGCTCTGCCGGCTACTAGATCTGCGTCGTGCGCAACTCTAGCAGTATCGGTAACGGCTTGTACGGCCAATACTAGGTTACCGAGCTCGGAAGCGAACGAATCAACGTCGGGAAGGGGAGCATCTGAGGCGCTGGGAAGCTGGACCGCCGACGCTACGTCGTTGTTCGCGGGGACAGATGGCGCACCGCCTCCGAACAGAGATGTTGATGTACCGGACATCGTGAGGCAAGGTATCTCAAGGTATGGGTAGGAGCAAGGAAGGTGGAAGCTGTCAAAGGCAAAGCTTTGATCAAAGTAGACGAAGTGTCAACTCAAAGAGTGGGGTGGGGTGAGGAGGTAGAGGGAGACGCGGGGAGCAAGCCTTTATATAGCAGAGATTTAAGCAGCTTAAGCTCGGGCCCAAGACGCGTCTCGCGTGCTCCAGGCAGCTTTGTTGACAACGGTGAACGTGAGAGGCGGTTATCAAAACAAGAGACGCGTGGTGAGGAGCGAGAGCGCGGGCGGTGAACGCAGTGAGGAGGCCGAATCGGGGTTCACCGGGTGCAAGAAAACAGCTGTACCGACAAGCGCGAACACCAAAGTGTCGCAGAACGTATCGGTAGTTGTTTACGTTTGGATGCGATGCCGGCTTTGCCTAGGCACTCCGTGGCGTTGGCATGAACTTGGAGGGAAGTGAGACGGCGTGCAGCATGATCTTCTTTGCCAATTGCGACATGACCATGGCAGGAAGATTTTGTATTGAGGACTGCAGTTGCACTTCAGCGCAATGCGACCTTGATTCGTTGCCGCCGCGGTACGGAAGGTCGAAGTGGCTACCGAAGCCGGAGCAAGAACAAACGCACACACCGTATGTCCTCAACGAACATCCTCGGACTGCAAGCCAGTAAGACGGTCCAAATGATAAGAACGCTTGACAATTAACAGTCAAAAATATTGGTCTCCTTCGCTAGCCTGCAAAAGAAGCACAGTGTCTGATGATGAAGAGATATGAGAGAAGGAAACCACAAGAAAAAAGTACCACAGATACAGGTAAAATGAGATGGAAGAACCGCACCTACCTTTGCAACACGCGATAGTGGGCCAAACTACATGTTAGTCTTAAACACTCACACCCGTGCCTGCCGGGAGTATCAACTGCTTCATAGACACAGCGTCGAGTATGATGCGCATGATAAAGGAGACGCCGAGATGAGACATCAGGAGTTGGAAAGGTCATAAACAGTGCCTGACATCGTGGCGACGAATTTGAAGTGGAGAAGAAGGAAGAGTGGTGACAATCAGACGTCTGACGAGGCACGAGATGGCCAAGACGCTAATGACTAAACTGCCATTCTGCGACCACATTGAGCACGCACGACAGATACACCAGAACAAGTGGGATACCATATATTTACTTCGCCGAAACGAAAGCTATAGATCGCTGCATCAAATTGCCGCTCTTATAACTGTGCGAACACTGTTCTACGTAGAACTCGCCACGAATATTCCCATTCATTCCTTCCCAACACCTTCCTTGTCTTTCTCCGCATCAAAGAACAAGCTTCTCCTCTTGACATCCGGCGGCGGCGGACTAGCCGGGGTATCACCAACAACCGCCTCCTTGTCTCTCTTGAAGTCTTCTGCTCTCTTGAGATCACCCGGCGGAGGCGAAGATACGGGTGTCTTTGTTCCCCATCCTTTCCTCTTTTCGCTCGCCCATGTGCCCCAGCTGGAGAAGTAGGCGCCCGCGCTGGCTTTTGCGTTCGTGAGGTCGGGGGCTTGAGGAGCTTTCCCTATTTGGTCATTAGCATTGGTGTGCGTGCAAAGCGAGTTGTCTTACTTACACTTCTTTGCATCATCGATGGGCCTCCCTTCTTTCTCAGCCTGTAGTCGCGCTTCCTCGGCTCTCTTCCTCTGTGCCTCGCGCATGCCTTCCATCTCCGCCCACAGGCGGTTGTATGCAGAGCTGACCTTCTGTTGGCCCACTGCAAGCTGTTTTCCCAAGACCTCCCGAGACTTTTCTAATCGTTCGTCGAGATGCATTTCTGCTACCTGCCTAATCGCCAAGCGAGCATCAGCACACATACGCCAAGAGATACGGCTTGGAAGGTTGTGTTGGAGAACAGACTAAGTGAGTGCTTTAGTCGGGCTGGTGGGGATATGGAAAGAATGCAGAAACGTACTGTGCTAGTCGGCGTTGAACGTCTTCCATTGAGAGACCGCCAGAGCAGGGGTGTTTGGGATCAACGATGTCGAAAAGGTGAGAATCGGTAAACTTGTTCCAGATGCGGAAGTTCTCAGTCTGCATCCAGGCGTGTACCCACTCATTTGAGAACTCGCTCGCTGGGTCTCCTTCTACTTCAGAAATCAAGTTCTCCTTGTGTGCGTTCTTTTCCATGTAAAGCTTGTACTTGACGGAGCTGAGCATTGCGAGCAGGTACTCTTCGAATTGCATGCGAATGAACTCCTCGCTGCCGGCGTATCCGTGATCCTTGGGCCGCGCTGGATCTGCCTCATCCCAGGTATCGTTGATCGTCTGTGTCAAGAAGTCCATCCATCTCCGGTCCGGCGTCGACAAGATCGATGCTTGTCGGAGTGCAGCTGAGGTGATGTTTACGGTGTGGTCATCGAGGTTGATGAGGATATCGCTGTATCGATCTCTTTGCTGAAGCAGCAGCGAGTTCGTAGAGCCGACGATGTAGGACTTGGTATCTTGGTCTGCAAGTATATCAAGCTGCTGAAGCGGTGTGTATGGTCCAAACAGCGAGCCTGTACCGAAGAGTTGGAGCGGGAGACCCATGTATGCCAACACTGAATCTTGTCAGTATATTGCTTCTATTGGTGAGAACATGCACTGACAGGAAGCGCGCTCCGATGTCTTTAATGAAGTGGGCATGACACACTTTTCCTCACACGAATTGAACTTAGGGTCAGCAGCATCTTGTAGGTGGCGAATAAGGCCGGGTATCAGTGAAATAAGAGCAAATTGCATCATGCATAATCGTTCGCAATGGGAGCCGAAGAAGAGGACCTGCATTTCGTCAGTAGCCTTGTATGCTCGTGCCACACTATGTCGGCTTCAAGAGGTTGAAACATACCTTCGGTTGAAGTAGCGCGCATTTGAAAAGAACCAAAGTCTGCCATTTGAACTCGTGGATTAACTCGCGCAGAGAAATACCGAAGTAATGGTCCTGCTGCCCCTCCTGATTCTTAAGCAGTTGGGGTAGACTTTCCGTAAAGCGCTCCAATATCTCGATATCGGTGAAGTCTCTGAAGGATTGTGAGTTCCACGTCATCCTCGACTTGCACTATGAGAGCCTGACGTACTTCTGATTGAACCACAGCTGGGTGACAACGCCCAGCTGCGCTTTTATGGCCCCAAAGTGCTGTGGGCTATCGCTGATGACAACGACAGCCTTTTGCACCGTACTCCTTGTAACTTCAGCCGGCCGATCGATAAGCTTGCTTGCGTCGAGCTGTCGCGTACACGATATTCCGAAGAGTGAGGTAGCGGGTGAGGTCGGGGTCTGAGCGCGGCGGAGCGTAAAGTACGAGTAGTCTTCGGCAGAGGCATGCGCGCCATCGCTCAGGGCCATGAAGGGCAGCAGCGACCAGTCGTTGTCTACTGCTGGGTCGGTTCCCTCTTCTGCCCCGAGCCATGTTTCCACTTCTGGGCCTCTGCGTTGAATAGTCAGCGATTCATTCGCATCAGATAGCCACAAAGGTATCGTAAGTTGCCCAGTATCCTTCCTCCGTCTCTTTCTGTACTCACACCTCTACTGGTAAAGGAGAAGCTTACCGCGCATGGTGGAAGTCCACGACGCAGACAAGTGGGTTGAGAGTCGCCATTGTCGTGCGATAGAAGTGCTATCGCATAGCATTCAGTTTAAATACAAACAAATGTTGTAGGGCCATAGGGGCCAGGCTCGCGTCCTCGAGTCGTTGCGGACGCGCTCAGAGCGGTGACGAAACAGCGGTCCCTCAATCAGCCTTATGGCGCTAGTGGAAAGCCTCGGCGATCTCCACCCGTTCCCGGGTTTGGGAGTACGCCCGAGATCCTCCGCCACGGATACCAGAGAAGATCTGGAGGACTTTCTGATCTCCCCTTTACATCATGCAGTCTTTATCTTGAGTACCTGCGATGCCAGGCCCGTTAGCGACGAATGCTGTCATCGCATTGAAATACAATATAATCAGACATGTTCATGAGTCAAAGTGAAGAATAACGTATGTTTGATAACATGATTTCACATTCCTACCTAGGTCGACCATAGCCTTCAATTCCTCCATAACATTCCTTTCGTGTACCAGCCATGGCGATCCAAATGACAAAGACAAGCCCATGCCCCATCTACCGCGCACCTTCATGTCACATAGGTCCAACAGACGAGACCTTGGGAATCATTGGGAACAGCAACTCCGCCTGCGCCAGGCAGATGATACGTCGAGCCTCGGCAACTGCATACTTTGTTGTCGTGGAGACTGAAAATTGTTGTAGCTCGAGATTGGTAGACATTATGTGTATTTAGCTGCCGTTGTTCTCCTCCTGTGCCGCCGCATCTACGTTGTGGTAGTCCAGGATTTCAGAGTACCTGTGTTGTGTTAGCTCCGTTTACGTGATGCACTGGGAGTACACGTACATCATGATTTTCCAGGTGTCGACGGGTAGATCTGCGTCGTTGAACGACCAGTCGAACTTCTCCTCCGCGACTGGCTCATCAGTCGGGTCGTGGTATGGAGCGAGGTATGGGTGGGCAAGGGCCTGCTCCGCTCGCACACGCTTCTTCGGGTCAAAGACCAACATGTTCTCTAGGAGATCGACGGCTAGATAATGTCAGTCCACGCTCTCTTCATTGAAGCTGCAAACTGACCTTGAGGCTCGGCGTTCTTGAACTTGTTGGAGAGGGGTTGTCGTTCGCGCTTGGGAAGTGACTGGACGAATCGCAGTGTCTGCGGAAATCAGCAAAGTTGCTTCCAAGGTTTTGTGCATCTACTTACGTTTTCACTGCAAATGGTCTGGATCACATCGTCTGGGGGAGTACCCAGAAGCTCGGTGATGATGGAGAACTGGTTCACGTGGTCCTTGCCGGGGAAGAGCGGCTTGCCCTCGAGCATCTCAGCGAAGATGCAGCCCGCACTCCAGATATCAACCTCGACGTCGTACTTTTGCCATGTGAGCATGATCTCAGGCGCTCGGTAGTATCGGGTAGAGACGTAACCCGTCATCTGAGGGTCCTGTATACGGGCGAGACCGAAGTCGCAAATCTTGAGATCGCAGTTCTCGTTGACGAGGATGTTGCTGGGCTTCAAGTCGCGGTGCACGACACCAGCGGAGTGGACGTATTTCAGACCACGCTTTTCAGGTCAGCGCATTTTCTTGCATGGTTGGAATTTTGCCACCCACCAAAATCTGGTACAGGAAGTATTGGATGAACTGCTTCTCCAGCGGTCTGGAGGTGAGCAGGCGGTGGAGATCGGTTCCGAGGAGCTCGGTGACGAAGTAGCTGGGCGGATTAGTGCTTGCTCGGGTTGGCGGTGATGTGACTGCCTACATATCCTCGAGGGGAGAGATGAAGATGTCGCTCAGGCTGATGATCTGGAGAGTGTTAGAGTTTTCGCTGGGGACTGGCTGCTGCATTGCCCACATTCTCGTGTCGAAGATGCTTCAGAAGCTTCAGCTCGCGGTATGTCCGCTTCGACAGGACCGGAGTGCTGAAGGGCTTCATGATCTTCTTGATGGCCACCGCCTGGCTAGTAAGCTGGTCCTTGGCTGAGCTGCGCCGGAGTCAACAATCAATTCGAGTCTGGTGGTGTGGAGGTCGTACCAGACGAGACCAAAGGCGCCCATGCCCACGGGCTGCAGGTCGGTGTACCTGGTCGGTGTCAGTTGTGCCAGAAAACGCAATGTGGGGTATATCCGCACCTGCTGGTAATCTCGAAAGTGGTGCCAAAAATCTGGGCGCGTACGAATTCCGCCATGGTGAAGGAAGGTGATTATGATGATGCGACAGGCGCAAGGACGGGTCTGTGTCGAAAATTGGGGTGGTGGTGGTGGAAGAGGGCGAGTAGGAAGCCGTGGGGTAGTCGCGAATGCGTCGGGGCTCTAGTTGCACGTTGACGCTGCTAGATCAGGGCAGGTTCTATTGGGCTCGGTGGCTGGGTCCGGCAACGAAGGGCTTGCGCGACAACGGCTCCGAGGAATCCTTTTCGAAGGCTTCAGAGTTTGCACCAGGAATGTCGCGAGCGTCGACGGCTGGGACACGTTGGGGTTGCTGATTGCCGCTTGGAGACCAATGTTGACAGTAAGCGGGTCGGCGGAGAGGATTGAGGCACCGACGGGATGACCTCAGACTATGTGCAACACAAGGATGAGGCTCGAGGGCGTGGCGAGGATGCAGATCAGTGCGGAAAGGAAGAGGTGAAGGTAAGAAGACAACGAGGGGCAGGCACCAAATGCGATAGAGGGACACATGCACATGGCCCGCGCACAAGTGTCGCTCACACAGGTTTCGGCTTCTTCTGGTGACGTCACGATGGATTTTCGAGTTTTCCATTGCAGCCTGTGCTTCACACCTAGCGCAGGCCTT
Source organism: Alternaria ethzedia (assembly GCF_023757985.1). NCBI lineage: Eukaryota > Fungi > Ascomycota > Dothideomycetes > Pleosporales > Pleosporaceae > Alternaria > Alternaria ethzedia. Next base: position 2,349,103 of record NW_026056194.1, on the reverse strand, counting down.
TACCGGGTTCTACTGGACACGCTGAAGATTGCGATGCGCCATCACCACGACGTCTGTTGTCTCGTCCATGTACCCCACTACCACCTCGAAGCTCTTTCCGTATTCACTCCCCTTCACCCCTCCTTTCACGTGGGAGGTGGCCCGTGCGCTACGTTGGCTGCCCTGAACGGTGACATGCAGCTGTCTTACCTGCTCGTTCTGACACGGTACGGGCAGACACCATGTCTGGGCAGCTAGACCTTCCCTGGGTGTAGAACCTGCGCCGGGTCTCCCTGCTGATATCATATCTACCCATTACTGATCAAATCATGAGGAAGGTAGGCCACAATGAGAGACACGGCTTTGTTGAACACCTGGGCAACGCGCGGGCTGCGCTATCGTCTACGTCGCGTGCACGTCAACACGTTGATTCAACACGTTGATACGCGGATGTCTTGATACGTCGATGCCGTGATGCCGCGGTGCCGTGGATGCAGGCCAGAACACAAACGTCTTTGAACTTTTCACTATCCACGGCGGTACCTGGCTCAAGGGCCGATTGCCAGCCCTCGTGGCATCCCTGATATGGCATTGCGTAATGCTTCGTTTGCGGCTCGCGCCGACCGTGTGTGAATGGTATGCTGCGGCTATCACGGAACAGGGTCACTACCACACGAAACGTGCAAGCGATTGCTGACATGTGGCCCTGGTGAATCTGTCTGTTTGACGTTCCCGAACAGACACAATGATAATGCACGACATCAAAACATGTCCCAGGTCCATTGTCCGCAAAGGTGGGAGCTGGTCAGCTTTCAGCTAGCGTCCTTCACAGCTAGCCAGTGACCAGTAACCAGAACCAGTGTGTGGCAGGAGGCTCGCATTCAACTTCAGTCAGGGCCATTTGATAAAAGTACCCGGCTTAAATTAGAAGCCTTTACATTGGGGGGACCAGCCCCACGGACATGTCTAACTTGAAAACGCCGTTGCATGTCATTCAGGTGGAGTTGGCGCTGGCTGGGCGACGAGGTAAACTCTATCGTGGAGGCGTTCCAGATTGAGACCCTCCAAGATTGGGGGCTGAGCTGATCGGGGCGGTGGGTCGATTGGACGGGGGAGACATCGTGAAGCCAACAGAGGTGTAGCACCGCAGAGTGCAGACTGCAGGTACTGTATATAGACGTTTGGAGGCACAGCTGCAGCGCGTAGTGCAGGGGCCGTTGTATCAAGGGGGCCGCCGTGAGGGCAGTGTTGGAAAGCCGCGGGTCGTAAGCCGAGCTCTTGAAGCACACGGCCAATCTGCCAATGATAGAGGCAGGTCGGATCTGGCAGCCACGCTCCATGGCACGACGGCGTACCTAGGTAGCACACGGCCTCGAGCGTTGTTAGGGCACCAACACCTCCATTGCCTTGCATCGCAGCGCAGCGCATCCCCACTGCCAGCATCCGCCAGCACTATTGCATTCTGCCTCGCTTCAGCGCGTCCTGTTCCGCTGCTTGGCTCGTGCCATTTACCCTGATCGCTGCCCTAGCATCCACGATTGGATGAGGCTTAGCAGCATCGCGCCTGCTGCCATCATCGCCTTCACATCCATCACCCATCCGTGATTCACGCTCTGCGCTGCGAGAACAAGGGCCAACGCATCTGCATCACGCCTCTTGCCACGCGCACCTCCCGCAATCAATACCCCCAGGCCCTCCGTCGGCGCCGGGCGACGTTGTTGTTGGTTGCACCTTCTCCAGATCCCGCGCCTTCCTCATCAACTTACTGGGGAAGGCACCTCCGCACGAGCCACTGGCAGCCCTGGAGTCTCCGATCTAGCTCACCAAGACGACCCTACCAACCATACAACACCACCACCACCGTCGCATTCCAAACCCCAGCCCGTCCTCGCGCGCCAGCCCGACCCCGCTCCCATTGTTGCCGCCGTCCACGCTGGCGACGACGCTGCCGCGCCCGCTCACCTCGCGAGGCCCCCTTTGACGGAGCTGCGTGTCGGATTAAGCCGACCAAGCGTCACCACAGCTCCAGCAACGCGCCAGCCGTCACGCCGCCATCCGGACCAGAGCCTCGCTCGCATCACCGCACACATTCCACGCCGACGGTTCTGCGACGCGCTGAGCCTCGTGCTCCATCATTATCCCGCGCCCGACTCCCCCCCAACGCCCGCGGCCGCGAGCCGCACCACACGCCGGCATTATGGGCATCTGCATGAGCACCAACAACGACGATGTCGAGCAGAAGAAACGCAGCCAGGCCATTGACCGCAAGCTCGAGGAAGACTCGCGACGGTTACGGCGGGAATGCAAGATCCTGCTGTTGGGTGAGTAGCTCCAGCCTGTCTGCGTGCCAACGCAATCATTAACACCCTACAGGCTCCGGAGAGAGCGGAAAGTCGACCATCGTCAAGCAGATGAAGATCATACATCAGAACGGCTACACGCAGGAAGAGCTCGCCATGTACCGCCTGACCATATACAAAAACGTCATCGATTGCGCAAAAGCCCTCATTGGCGCCATGCGACAATTCGACGTTAGCCCCGAGAAGCCAGGCAACGCCCAACTCTGCGACTACCTGCTCGACTACACAGTCGACCCCGACCCTGAGAAGCCCCTCGATGTACGGGTAGGCCAGGCCATCACATCCATGTGGAGCGACCCATGCGTCGGCAAAGTCCTGGAGCACTCGAGCGAGTTCTACCTCATGGACTCTGCGCCATAGTATGTTTGCGCATCATCTCCCCGTTTCTTACTAACGTTTGCAGCTTCTTCGATGAGGTAGAACGGATATCCGACCCCAATTATGTACCCATCGAATCCGACGTCCTACGAGCGCGTACCAAGACCACCGGTATATACGAAACACGATTTACGATGGGCCAGCTCAGCATACAGTATGTGCGCCCCTTCAAACCGTGCTGTGGTTGTCAGGCTAACATGAAACAGCATGTTCGACGTAGGGGGCCAACGGAGCGAGCGCAAGAAATGGATACACTGTTTCGAAAACGTCACATCAATCATCTTCTGCGTGGCATTGAGCGAATACGATCAAGTCCTGTTAGAAGAAAGCTCACAGGTATGTCATTACGTCGAGCTCCTTGACTCCCACTGACTCGTGCCTGCAGAACCGAATGATGGAGAGCTTAGTGCTCTTCGACTCGGTAGTCAATAGCCGGTGGTTCATGAGAACCAGTATTATCCTGTTCCTCAACAAGGTCGATCTGTTCAAAGCGAAGCTTGCGCGATCGCCACTTGGCAATTACTTTCCAGATTACTCTGGTGGGAATGATGTCAATCGCGCCGCCAAGTACCTGTTGTGGAGGTTCAACCAGGTCAACCGAGCACACTTGAACCTGTACCCTCAGTAAGAAGCTTCCCCTCACGAGCCCCTCACGCATGCTGACCTTATTAGCCTAACACAAGCCACCGATACATCCAACATCCGGCTCGTCTTTGCCGCTGTCAAGGAAACAATACTGCAGAACGCGCTAAAGGACTCCGGCATACTATGATAGTCTACGCAGCACCGACCCCAACTCTTGACGGCCACGCATACGAACTATGAGTGCTCCGACATGCTCAGCTTCCTCCTTCCGCCATACCCATACATTTACATAATACACGAGCCCTTTACGATCATTACTCCCGATCGTGCCATTCATGATGCACATCCTCGGTCACGAAACGGGAACTTTGGGAGATATCATTGCCTCTAGCTATCATACAAAGAGCGCAGCATTGGTGTTTTTGGCGTTTAAAGATTCCCTGGGACCTGCTCCTTCCTTCTTGTCTTGGATAATGGGCCTGTTTTCATCGGAACATAACTTCTCTCTGCGGGGTCGGATTTCTTCGATTTGCTGAACCTTGGTTGCCCTTTTACCTCCCCCGAAATCTCGCTGTTCTTTTTCCCTTTATCCCAATATGTCACTATGGACTGAGAGAGATAAGCCGGAGGAGAGAGGCCAGAGAGGAAAAAAAGTTGAATGCGCACCCCCATTCCGAATTTCCCTCCCCATCAGTAACGGGGTTTCGCCCGCGAGGAGAGAGGACTTGTATGCTATATAGTCTCTCTTTTACGATATGCCTTTTATTTGTGTCTTATTCGATCACATCATTTTTTTACTTTTCTCTGTCTCTCGCGTCATGGTCAAATAACGGAGGAGGAACTCTCGACAGTTTTATCGACTCATCACTACGACGGCCCTTGTGCGACGGTACGGTTTCTTCATGGCCCCCCCTGATATAGCGTTCGCGCAGATATAATGTACGCCACCATTTTCGAATACCAATACAGATGATATTGAAGTGCAAATAATGACTAGTATGATCCACGGTAGTTTCGCAGTCTCGTGAAGTGGTTCAAGTAACAATGCGCGCGCTCAGCACTCAAGCACTTGTTGCCAACACCAACTCACATCTTCCATATTTAACACAACAAATCCCAGTCATAGAAAAAGGCACCCGGATACCGAACTCGGATTTCGCAAACGTTGATTGGTGGCTTTATCCTCCCTTCCTTCCTTTCGCGCAACAAAACCAACCAACCTTACACCCTGTTCGTCAAAACCCCGTCATCACAATTGTATGTAATCAATATAACCCGAAATAGTCGCGCCGCAACGTGCCGAAAACCGCGCGGCCCTCTCTCTTTGTTGCGTGCGCATTTGCGCAAAAGTGTAATGAGTGCAATAAGCTTCACAAAGAAATGCTAGTCGGTGTGTGTGTGATTCTAGTATGTGGGATTGTTGCGCAGCGGTGGTTTTAGTCTAGCCTGGGGTGCGAGTGGGCGGTTTGGTTGGGGAAGGGATGGGGAAACTTGGAAGGGTGTTTGGGATCATGTGATTGTTTGGCAGTGCTGGGAAGATGTTTGGGCTTGGTATCTCGGTTGTGGCGATGGCGATATTTGACTTAGAGAACTTAATACACTTCTCCTTGGTCAGAGGTATGCAGAGCTCGACATCTCACATAGAGAAGGGAGCGAGTTGTGTCAGCATTAGGAATACTCGTCACAAATAATTAAACGTGGTCGTTCCCAATTACTCTCGACCAATGAAAAGCCCACGTGCTTCCTTCCCTCTTCCCCTTCGCAACGCTACTTAATAAATACTTTTACGGTGCATCAGAAATAATCGCATACACTGAACACAAACTCCGTCGTGTCAGCGGGGGAAGGGGCGGGGCGGAAACTCAAATTGACAAGCTAGTCTGCGCATGTGATGTAATGTCCGCTTCAGGAAATGACATGCGAAAACACGAGTGATTAGTGGGGGGGGGGGGAAGAAGACATTATTACGAGATGCAAGTTGTGAGCTGCCATACAATACGCAGGCTTAGTGTGAGAGATGTGGGGGAACAGTCGTGGTTGCTCTGACGGCTATTATCGTGAAACCGCTTTACCGTATGAGGTATCCGCAGCCCTCGACATTACCACGATACCACATTGCGAAAGAACAGCCTGAGAAGCAAGCGCAAGTTGTTACGTTGTTTGAATTCATGGTAATGTGGCTTGTACTGTTCAATGTACTGTACTGCCTGCCTGTTCCCGGCGGCAAGTCAACCCCCCAAAAAAGTAAACGCCTGCCCATGCCCACCCCCATCCATACCCTTAACGGCCGTGAGGGATCTTTTGTGGTATATCGACTTTTGTATGAGAGAGAAAAAAGGAAAGTCATGACATCGTTAACGCCCGACCAGAACTCCTGTCGCTGCTCCATGATGCTGGATCGCTGTCAAAGGCGTATAGGGTGTTGCTCCGTGCAACTCCATCTGATAGAGATATCGATCGTCCACACTCAGTGCTTGTTGGACAAGAAAGTGTGCTTCTCAAAGCTCATGCGCCTCTGCCTCTCAGCGGCACTCATCTCCGAGGAAGAGGTCGGCGGAAGCGCATGCTTTGCATTAACCGCAAGAGGAGCGAAAATCTTAAGACCAAGGACTGGTGAATCGGCAGCCTTTGTGGCGGGAGAAGATGGCGCGCTGATAGTACTAGTCTCGGAGGGTGGGGCGGCAACGCTGCTGGTGATGCTGGAGACGGAGGAAATGGACTGGTGGCGCGCGGGGCGGTTGGATAGAAACCCGTGAGCAGGCACGACGGGCTCGGTGGGAGATTGAATACTGGGGCTGGCTGCCTTCTTGACGGGAGTGTTGACAGTGAGAAAGTTTTTCGGGAAGGGAATGTGGTAGGTTGAGCTAGTGGAAGACATTGCGCCAGATTGGGTGTTGGTTGTTGGTTTGTGGGTGGTGAGGCGTTGGTTGGAGGTGATGGTGTTGGTTGGAAAGTTTTGTTTTATGGAGAGGTAATGTGGGTGTTCTGGAGGACGACAGAAGGTGGTCGGCACTTCTTATATGTTGCCCGAGAGATTATCAATTGTGAAAGTTCTCAAGTTCGGTGTTGTGCGTGGGTACCGTGGGTAACGCTGCCAAGCAAGTTCCGCCGGGGCTCGCGTGTGTCAAGTGACCTCTGTAACTGGCTGGAGCGTTTTGATGATCTGCCAAAAGTAAAGGTCCGACGCGCTTGAGTCTCCGGTGTATCCTGCCTAGTGCGTAGTTTAAACGTGTCTAGCTTCGTCTAGCATAAAAGAGCTGGAGCCAAAAATCGAGAGGAGGCCTGGGGTTGCAGCGCGGGATGTTGCAGATGCTTCCGCGCTGGGTCTTGGCCGTGGAGCTGTAATTGACCCTGGCGATCGTATGGGTCCGGTGCACTAATGATGTTCCGCTTTAGATGGCGCGGTTCGTCCGTGGATTGATAAGACTGCAGAAGACACTTGTTTCGCGTGCGTAAGCGTCCGGCTGCGTGTACAATGGTACGTGTATGATCGACGCAATTTGAGGCTGATTGTGGGTTCAAATGTACTTGGCAATTCTTGTCCGCCAGTGGGAACGGGCTGCTCGTGGATCTGGGGTCTCCGTAGATGGAGAGGTCTGTGTGTTTTGGTTCCAGAAAGGTTTTAGGGATGTTGAGACAGGTCAAGTTGGCTTGGCAGTCTCTACGTTTTCGACCTCTTGGGCGACTATCAAGATAACTTGGCAAAAGGTTATGCTGTTTGACGCGGCAGGGTGGAGAGCTCAGCGATTCGTAGCGGAAGGAGAAACAGATGGAGCCAGACTGAATTCTTTTGGACTTAAGAAGGGAAGGTATAGCCTTTCGGCAAGGACGACGCGCCTCGGTCCAAGGGCACTCAGCAGGCCTGACCAGTCCGACTAGGAATAAGTAATCCGAGATAGAAGCGACGCGAAGAGGCGCGTGAAGCAAGCTCAACCTCTTAGAGCCGTGCATAGCTGTAGAAAACTGGGATACGAAATCTCAGCATGCATACCCGCTCTTTGCAAGCCGGACGACATGCGGGTCCTCACAAGTCAGTCGGTGCGCAAGCGCTAGATGCTGAGATGAGTGGAGCGAGAGTTAGTAAAACCCACCACGTTGGTGTAGCTAGAATGCTCTCTGGTTAGATCTCGTGGGATGTTTCTGACCAAGCCAACGCCGCATGGAGTAAGGGGATGACGCGACCCCTACACGTCGCAGAAGCACGTTATGCTATAGGGCCAGTTTTTCTGCTCATGCTGAGTACACAATTGGCCTTGCATAACAAGGCCGCGCTCACTCAACGCCAATGCCAGTGCCATGTGGTACTAATTTGCTTTTCGATGAACGTTCCTGGGGAATCTAGCCGGTGATGAGGCGCGTGCCTCGCATCATGCGGGGGTGAGGACAGGCCGCAGGCGGATCCGCGCCCCTGTATGTGTCTTCAGTGAGGGTAAGCCGAAGATAGCCTGGTTGCGTAGGAACGAAGGAGTCGTCGCTGGCGCCATGGTGTGATGAAGAAAAGATGCGCGGGCTGCTGGCGGAGCTGACAGACGAAAATCTTCCGAGGCTTCCTTCGGTCTCAGGTGACGCTATCTGCTACCTTATCTCCGTTTTTCTCTACTAAGCGACCTGCGACAGTCCACGTAGTCGCCCGCATGTATTCCATATCTGCCTGCACCACCACGCCTCCAAAGCTCCAGACCTTCTCAATTTGACATCTACACGATTCAGGCAGAAGATAACGCTACTACGCCTCCTGTATTCAACCACTGCTTGCTTGGCAGTTTAACCATTTATTCCACCGGGTTTGTGCCGAGACGTGCAGCGCCTCTGCACCTCTGTGTAGCATATTCTACAACTTACAATGATCGTCAATGTGCGAAAGACTGGGGTGTACTAGAAGGGATGGCCATTGGAGAGTTCCCTGATGCAGCTTGCGAGTCCAACGGTCGCCTTATCTCGACTTGTGCCCTGATGGCGTGTACGGCAGGCCAACCGGAGTCGAACGGCAAGCACTACGCTCAGACATGGTGTCGTGCATACGCCGTTGTTAGGACAGACAACAGTAATCCGCGTATAGCTGTCAAAATCTGGCTAGAGCTGATCTATCCTATTGCTAATGGTTATGGATGATCATGACTGTGGCAGGCCCAGAAGTGTTCAAAAGAAGCTACACACGAGTACAATTCAGAACCCTTTCTCAGAGAATGATGCCATCGAAGAAAACTAGTACCTGCCCAGAGATCTCATGCCAAGGCAAACCACACCCATCTCACACATGCAGCAGCAAGATCCATCGCATCCTACGAGGCAATTCTCCGTACCTACGTAACCCACACCCACCTTAACCGGCCTTGTCGCGCACTCCGCCCTCCACAAGTGCATTCCATACCCTGGATCTTGCCACACTTGACTCTCGAATACACCATGATAGCGGCGGCAGCTGCGGGAGATGCGCACTAAGCAACTCGTGTAACAAGCGGTGAGGACGAGACCAGTCCTTGATGTGCAGAACCCCAAGTGGGGTTGCCACCACCCTTTAGTGTGGGGTGAACATTCCGGTGTCCGGTGAACGGAAAAAGTAACCATGTGGAGTATGTTGGTAGTTCCCTGGCTAGATATGGAGAATAGCCAACGGGTTATATGTCTGGGGTACAGTTGCGTTGGTTTCATGTATATATCGTGGATGCAGAGCGAGGCACATGGAATGGCATTTGTTCTCGACTGTAAGCCAGATATAAGAACCAAGGTGTATTGATAGAAGCCTAAAGCTGAGATTTGTAGGCAGTAGAGGGTACATGTCTATACTAACTACCCCATCCAACAACGAAGCAGTCAGAATATCACAAATCATATGTACAAGAGCCCTCTCACGCCCGACGTCCCCGTTATGAGGCGCCAGGCATTTTCAAGGAGCGCTCTAGCTGGTATTCACTCTTCCAACGTTCCGTTAAGAGTACACCGTATCGTATCACGGGACTCCTGCAGGCTCAAGGCCTGCATCGTTGGTGTTTGTCTTTTGTGGTTCAGGTAGACCATTGACACCTGCGGGTTCTTCACATCGTCCGGCTGCAAGCACGGACAGAGATTACATGAGAAAGGAGAAAGAAGAGAAAGAAAGTAAACATCGATGACGAGTCTGGTATCAATACTGTCTTTGATGTTTGCAACTTACTGCATGTGTGGCTATAGGCCTGATAAGGTATCTTCTTCATCGTTATTCATGCCACAATATAGGCTTTTCGGTGCCTGACCATAACGCCGTGTCGACCTTCAAAGCCATGTGGTCGGTATCAATACGCCTTGCTAACCATTTCTCCAAATCCTAGAACCGTCATTTTCCCGTGTTTGATGAGCCCGTGTGCTAGTCGTAGTGGAGGAAAAGCTGGCTCATGCTCTCTCCATGGTGGTTTCTTCGAATCGCCTCTGCTAGAAGATTGTCGACGTTGATGACCACCAGCTTATCGGGGCTCGCCTGCGCAAGCTTGTGGTCGGGGATCGGAAACGCGTTCGTGATGACGATCTTGTCGATGACATCGCAGTTGCTCATTTCCTCGAGACAGTCGCCGCCAAAGATACCATGGGTAGCGAAGCAGTAGACCTTTGTCGCACCACCGCGCTTGACAACAGTCTCGGCGGCCGCAATCCATGACGCAGATTTGTCCATCATGTCGTCAACAATAAAGACAGGGCGATCCTTGACGTTGCCGACAAGAGTGACCATGGTCTCGAGCTCGGGGTTCTTGAGATCCTCTTCCTCATCTTCAGATGATGCAGCGGCGTCGTATGTGCCACCGAGGGCATGCGAATGTTCGGTCTCCCTGTTGCGGGTGGAGGAGGTAGTCGAGATGAAAGAGGACATCATGTGCGAGGGTATATCGTCGTTTTCGCCTTCGGACGGAGGGCGGTTGCGCCAGGTGTTGGTCGATGTCGCAGACATGGAGGGCGAAGGATGTGTATCGTCGACGATATGGCCTTGTACTAGTCGTCCGTGGATGACGTTCCTCGCGCGCTGCAGACGTTAGCTGTATTCAACAGACCCTTTCAAGGGAACATACCTCGTCAGTGTATTCCTCGGCGCCGCTCTCATCTGCACTCTGCTCCTCGAGTTCTTCCTTGTTCTTCTCGACATCTGTTCGGATGGGCTCCAGCGGTACTTCGGGCTCGACAATGGAGCCTGCGCGCATACTCTTAGACAGCGGATGGCTCCCGGTCGGCTCTGACCATCCGTTGGCGCGCCTTTGCAGGGGATTTGACGGTACGCGCTTCAGACTTGACTTGCCTGGTTCAGCCTTTGAGTCTACCGTCATCTTGGAGATGGGCGTAATCTCAGCGTCGGCATCCAGCGCAGCCTCGACCAAGTCGTCGGGGGTCTCGTATGAGCCATCCAGCCTAAGTTGCTCGAACATGGCACTCTCGTTCCAGTGCACCGCCGTGCCTGCCCTCCGCCTGTCGGTTGTGACAATACCAAAACTGAGCTTCAACGCGTCTGCCAGAGACGTGACGCGCTTGGTGCCACCAGGGTTCTTGCTAACAACGACGGCTTCCCTCCAATTCGGCACGTTGACGCGTATCCAGCGGGCGAGGAGGGGTTCGGCGACGAGGTTGTCGACAGGGCACTTGAAGAAGCCCTGCATCTGGGAGGCGTGGAGGTCGATGGTCATGACATGGTTCACACCGGCGATGTGGAGGAGGTTTGCGACCATGCGGGCGGTGATGGCCCCGCGGTGCTGCTTCTTCTTGGACTGGCGCGAGTACGGGAAGTAGGGCATGACAGCTGGCGATGTCAGCAGCTGGCAGCGAGCCTTACAGAGTCCAAGTACCTGTGACCGACTTGGCTGAGCCGCCTTTGCAGGCCGAGATCATAATCAGCAGCTCCATGATCGAGTCGTTGATTCTGACCCATTAGCCGTTGACGCATACCAAGGCTGGGCTGCTCACTTCTCGCTTCCGCTTTGGACGATGAAGACATCTTTGTTCCGGATCGAGGTATCTGGAGACGCTTAGCACGTGAAGGCGGCGAGAGTGTTAGCCAACATACGAATGGTGACGGAAGTCTCTCCGTTCTTGAACTTGCCCAGCGTCGCGGAGCCAGGCTTCGTGCCCAGCCTGTCGCAGATGCCGTCGACGAGCTTGGGGTGCGAAGACCCGCCAAAGACGAGTGCGCCCCTCATGGTGGGCGGGCCGAGGAGAGTGACGTTCTCGTAGTGGGCAAACTGAGGTGAGGGCTGGTGAGGACGCCGGTAACGGTCGTGCATGTCAAAATTGTTCGACATGCTAGCTCAGATATCCGCCCGGGAGGGGTTTAGCCCAGCCCCACTTTAATGACCCGATGCGGATACCCCAACCAGCAACGTGTGCCTGACTCGCGAACAGCAACGAGCAGACGGCTGGATAACTTAATAACGACCAAGGGAGCTACGGGAGCGGGAGACCAGGCAGGAGCAACAAGATCGTTATCTGCCTTTATGCAGACGTGTGCATCAACTAGGCGTCTTACAAGCTGCTGCAGCGCTGTCACGCGACCACATCACATTGCTTCCTGGCCAACGGTGCGCGCACGATGCACTTAGTCGCCTTCGTACACGCAATGCATCCGACTCCGCCTCTCAACATGTCATTGGGCTTTAGTACGTTGTGGGGAGATATAAAGTCGAGAATTGGGCCGCAGCATTCATATTGAGTGTCTGCCTCTGACGTGGAGAGCTCTCAATCAAGGACAATGTTGTGTCACTGTAGTGTGCGATTGGATAGGCTTGGTCGTTGTTGAGGTTCTGCGCAAGTATATTGGGCGTCCAAAGCGTCATGGAAGATATTGCAACCATCAGGCTTGCCACGGATGGGGCTACGAATGTGTCCCCAATGACGTAGATGATCAAGCAAGCATAGAGTCGACACCAACAAGACGAGGTACTTTCAAAGGATATACAACTAGGTTCCCTCAGGCATCCACTCGCCAGCTCTATCTCCACATGGATCGTAGTTGTGCTTTCTAGACAGCCTCGCCCTTAAGCAAAAGACGTCGTACAAGCTCACCGCTTGCTTTGTGCTTCTGTGGCCCCGGTGCTGTACGTTGCTCAACCTGGATCAATCCCCACACCGGAACTCAACCGATTCGCGACTTTCTTTGTCGTAGCCATTATAGTTCCCTTCCCAGCTTCATACATACCCTCGAACCGGTTTAGAAGCGTTAGTGTAGCTATGGAGGCGCACGTTGACCTTTGCTCTGATCGCGCGAGCTGCAGACAACCGTTGCCATTTGCAACGCTGATCCACAGTAGCCATGATCTTCGTACTTGCCATGTACATACGAATGCGGGAGACATATATTACGACGGCTCCTCCCGAAGCATCCACATAGCTGTTCGTGGAGGTCGATCCGCTAGAGTCGGTTTGGCGGCAGTTCATGGAAGCCTTCCAGGTAAATAGTGGGTGCTCTGGGCGTCTGCATCCTTTCCATAGTGCTATAAGGATAATATCGGACATAGGCGGTGAGCTGGTGTCACAATGACAGGTACGTACCATGAGTCTGTAAAAGGGAAATTAGCCAACTGCGTGCAAATGTGGTAAATGAAAGACCGTGATGGTGCGCAAAACTGAAGAAACGGCGCCTCATCTGCCTGCATCGAGCGGGAACTTTCTCGTCCCACCATGGCATACACCGAAAGAAGAACACCAGCGCTTTATTTGGGGAGGAGCCGGACCATCGCAATTCCCTCTATTTTCATGATCCTCAGGTAGTGTGATGAGCCGTAAGGCTGAAAATAAACACCCCGATTGGCTGTCCAGCACACAGTATGCGGACACTAGTTTGCACGGTCCGCCTCCGAACGCCGGGTCTCAGGTATGGTGCAATGGCTGGCATGTCTCTCGATGTTGCTGTGCGTGGGACGCGTTTGCATTGACAGAAAACGGCGTACACAACAGCAACGTAGAGCGGCTGGCCAGCCAATAGAGGCTGCAGCGGGAGAGAAGCGTATCCAAGAGCCTGGTTCGAGGTCGTGATAAAGCTTAAGAGCGGGTGAGACGTTGTGCTTCGTCTGACGCGTGCCCGAATTTGTTGGTACTCGAGCGTGGAAAGTGGTGTGATCACGTATCATCTTCAGATGTCGGTTGAATCGCCGATTCTGAACTACCCAACGCAGGAGCATATCCTCCGAATCCTTGTCTGGAAGAGGGGCACCTGAGAGAAACATTGGCAAGCCGACAATGAGACCTCGGCGACCATATGGGTCTACACAGAAAGCTGCATGGTTGAGAAATTAGGTCGCGTTACAGGAGTGTCTGACTGCCATGATGCATGGTGTCAAGCCACAAACCTGGAGGCTCGCTGCGAACGGGGCTTTTTGAGCAGCTAGCGAAAGCCCCCGCAAGCACTTGCCATGGTAGAATTTGAGAGGTCGCGTGGGTGTGAGCCAAGCGTGCTTGGCGTGTTTGCGGCGGGCGATGGAGCTAGCGAGAAGAGGAAGTCACCCCGTCTGGGACTGACGCGCATTCGTCCACACGCAGGACGCCACACGGGCGCCATGGTCACAGCGGACGTGATGGTTGTCGCGATCTTGCATTGTGGCACCGAGCGCCAGGTTCACTCCGATCCGGTGTAACCGATGGGTCCAAGCGAGTGTAGAGCTCCCACCACCGCCTCCCAAACGTAGTTCCCGTCGTAATGTCCAGTCAGGTACCATCGAGGCTTCTGTGGAACACAGAGGAGGGTGTGATGCGCCGGACCTAGCTCTGATCATCTGCCTGTGGCCGGGTAGGCCGCTGGAACGCCATGTCCCGACCTCGGATATGCTTTTAGTAAGTAATGAGATCTGGCAGCAATGAATCAGATCGTGTCATGTCATCAAAGGAAAGACGATGTTGTAGTCGACGTGAAAAGGAACAACAGGACCGCGAACAGCGCGTTGATAGGGTTCAAGTCGTTGTGCAGATGCCCCCTGAGAGGTGGGATCGCAAACCAGCAAGCCATGACCGAGCTTCTCCTGACAGAAACATCAGATGCGCATATAAAGGCCTCAGATATGAAAGCCGGCCAGGGGTGTCTCTGAAAATTGCGAGTGATTACTATGCTCATGTTACTGCTACAGGACTCTAACTTCCGATACTAGAGGAACGAGATTACATGCTGGAACGGAACGTCATGGCTGCTCGTCGCAGAAGCAAGCAATGTCGATAGAGCTGATAGTGGATCTCCCGCCAGCCACCTGCATGGTGCTTGCTGCTTTGGACCAAGTACCTAGGTATGCCCTCGACATGGCATGCAGAATCTCGATATAGAGGCAGACCTATTTGGCGGCCATGAGTGGATCTGCGCGCCACAGCAGGACACGCAATGTAAGGCTGCATGTAGCCGTCTGGACGAGCTGAACCTGGCTGGAGGTCGACTTGACGCAGCAGCCAGAGACAGAGCAAATGCACCGACCTGCATCAGTTGCTGCGCGTATTCTGCGAAGGGAAAGGCCGGCGACAGTGCCGACGGCACTTCTCAATGCAGAGAGCGGACGCATTCGTGTATCGCAGAAGACGTTGCAGTGGAGGGCTGTATGTCATGACGGCACGGTGAAAGAAAGAAGACAGGTGGAGCGGACAAGAAACGGGGTGGAGGCGCATGCAGGACGACGTTTTGGGCAGCTGGTGTCTGGGACGCTGGACAGCCCATGCGGCTCACGATGGTGCCGGACGCGTCGTTCATGGTGTCGGGCAGGACAGCGTATCTAAGTGTGCGATTGGCGTGCGTCTATTCTCCGGGGTTGACGAGGAGCAGGCGAAAAACAAAAACTTCGTGACGAGGGCTGGCACGTCGTTGGGGAAGGAGCAGCCTGAGCCAGTGCAGGCGCGAAGCTAAATTTGCCGACGCCATGCGCCCTAAGCTCCTTCCGCATTCCAGTGCACAGAGAGGCGCCGGATTGGACGCCGAAAAGGGACCCTAGTTGGACCGCAGCCAGCATCTCTCGATGCAGCAGACTGCACAGGTGCCATGAGAGAATTGCGGCATGCAGGCACGGTTTGGTGTGACACATAGAATTCGGCAACGCTATCCTCGAAGCATCTCGGAACATTCACATCGCGCCCTTCCCTGCTCCGGCACCAGGGGCTTCGCGACGTCGAGATGCTACCATGGCCGCGGCTGCGGAACGGCCAGCCCGCGTTTGACCAACCCCACCACGCCCGTCTCTTTGAGAGGGCCTCATATTGGAGGAGAGGGAGCAGATCCCCAGCCGGCCTGCCTGTGCTACCATCGAGTACATCTTTTGCTCCATCGGTGCAGCAGCCATCCGCTTTGGATGCCCTCTGTCCAGGAGAGCAGAACCTCCAGACGGCTACACGCTGCTGCGTGTTGCACACTACCGCGCCTGGTGGACATGCACTCAGCTCTTCCTGTAGCTAAAGTTTATTCTCCATTGGGCCCGGCATCGAGAGAGTCAGTATAAGACGGACTACAGATCCGCGTCATTAGCGTCCTCACAGTAGCAACAAGCAAACCCTGAAATCGTTCCTTCTCCAGTAAACAACCCTCACCCGACGTCGCTCTCATTCCAAGTCTTGCTTGCTTTTGCCAGCCACGAATCGACGTACCCTGAACACCCTCGCTTTCGAGTCCGATCCTACCTTAGCCTCAACCGGTATCCTGCCGCAAGCATACAGGTCAGTACTTCACCTCGCTCTCTATATCTAGCCTTCGTGCCCCAGCATCTGTGTCTCACACTACCAGCCAGACAGTCGTTCCCGTTCATCACACGCTTTCCACCAATACTCTTCGACTACCATGGCCCGCCCCGCAAGCTGCACACACAACTTCAAGTTGATCAAGTCCGACACTACTCTCGTCGTCTGGAACTGTCAACTATGTCACACTCCTGGACTCTTTCACATCTATGAGTGCGAGCAATGCAAGCTCAAGACTTGTCGGCCTTGCGCCGCCAAGGCATAGGTGAGTCCAACAATCCCTTCCATCAGATTCTCCCTCCCCTAGGAATGACACCTTGGACTTACGGCACGTGCCAAGGTGTTGCGAGGGATCATTCGTAAGATGCAACATGTATGTAGGTGCTGACTCGTTGACTGCAGATGGAATGCACAGATCGCCAACTACGATCCAAAGCACCCGAGATCCCGGTTCCCAGATGCACTCGAGCTCTCATTGGCGGCTGACGACCCTCCCACATCATCGCACATCACCCATCTCCGCTACGGTTTTCATCATCATTTTTCACGTCAGCCTTATTACCTCAGCATGGCGTTCAGGCATCTCTACTTTTCACGTCGCCGTCGTTGGCGACTATATCTCGAAACGGCAGGCTTCCTTGCAGGAATCGATTTTACGACTCGCTAGACAGAAGCAAAGGGGTACCCGCTTTGCAAGGGTTTCAGACTCGCCAGGGCCTGCACAGCAAGGCCGATGGCGATTGCCGTTGTGACCCGTCTGTCAGATCCTACGATACCAGGCTTTCTTTAACTGTTCCACGGCCGACTTCCACACACGGTATCTTGTCCCTTTTGTCGCTTTACAGTACAACGACCGGTGCAAACCAGCAAGTCATAATGTCTTCAATTCTTCACACACTATTCGGTACTATCAGGAGTCCAGGAATGTTATCTCGTCTCTCTCTTCTAGCTACATGTACATCTAGACGCCTATGGGTGGGGTTGCTGTTTCACATACCCATGAGGCGGCATGCCTGGCGGCTTAGTAGACTACATCATATCATAACCAGATCGAATACACCGGCCCGTCCATCTTCTGCAGTTTGCGGCAAGAGCTGCGGCAATCGTCGTGTTCTGCCATTGAAATTAGCTCATCGTATTAACGGCACCGCCGTAGGATTCCGCCTCGTCTCGGTGCCGCGCATCTCATCGTATTCCAAGGTTGGTCTGCGCAGTGCGATCCTCTGTTAGTAAGTGACATATGACTAGCATGCTGGTACCAAACATGACTTTTCAGACAGCTGAGAGCCAAGCGATGAATTAGACGCTTAGCGCGATGTTGTCGCCAGACACACCTGGTACCGATTGCTCTGTCTCCAAAGACCCACAATTCCCGATCGACTACGCAAGACATCTAGGCATGGACGTGCTGCCCAAGGGTCCAGCACAACTGTGGTTTCAGCGCGTATCTACAGCCCAAGAGCCGCAGTCTCGCGAGCCGTGTTCTCGTCTCGCAGAAAAGTCCGAAGACAAGGTGGTGGACACGATTGCCCTATTCGGGCCTGCCTGATGAGGAGCGACACGATTGCCGCCGACATTTGATAGATAGACAACGCAAGTCTTCATCAGCTTGGAGCATCGCATGTTGCGTATCTGCCAGTACCGACAGGGGAGCTAACTTATCAGACCATATTCCAGCATCGCTTTTCGCAACATCGCAAGGTTCCGAAGGCGCACCGACAGATCTCGGAAGACGACCCTACCAATCGCATCGCAGACAGCGACCAGTCAGTCAGTCGATTATATATCATGCGGGCGCCTGCCAAACGCATGCGGGGGATATATGGCCGGTAGAATAAGGACATACATGAGATCATAAGACTTGAGGTCGGTGTTCTGCGACAAGTGCCCAAAAGGGTTGGGGGACGCGAAGTTCGCGCTTGCCACCCCTTTTGCCCAGCCTGCCCCGCGCCTTCCAGCCACAGTGCCCCGGCCCATCTCGTGGCCTGCACTAGAACACACTCTGCATACAAACTTTGACCAACAACTGGACCGCTTACTCTGCGTTAGGCCTCACGCTCCACATCCCACCCGTTCACTGTCGTCGCTGTCACTGCCTGCGATGCTGCCTTGCGCAGAGAGCGACAGCCTTGTTGTGTGTTGCGGAGCTTGCAGCAGCTGCACAATCGCCATGGGATGACAAGCTTTCATTCGCACGACCATTGGCATGCGCGAGAGATGCTATTGGAGCCAGATGGACGTTATGTTCAGCCGCAGGCAGCCGTAAGCAGCCAATACTGCAGATCTGACGATACGGCCCCCAAACCGACAAGACACATTATAGTCGACGTGCCAGTGCAGACCGACCTTCAACACATGTTCATCTCCTCCCATCTCCCTTTCTGTGCTCGCATTCGCTTTCAAAGAGGTCTCCGCTGTCGTCCCTTGATTAAACAATTATAATTGCTTTCGAGCAAAACAGTTCAGCCACAGCGTTACAGATGCCCGGGCCCCGCAGAGAAAAAGCAACCATGATCTCTGAGAGAAGCGAGGATACACAAACCGGCGCACCTCAGGAGGTCATCAACGAATTCTGGGACAATCTCATTACGAAGCGACCCGAGAAGGTGACCAAGATATTTCCACCGAGTTTGTACGCGCATCTACTGCCTACGCAGCGTAAAGAGGGGACCGTCACAGGGAAGAATGCAGCTGAATCGTATGAAGCGGCCGCTACGCAATGTCGCGCTCGCGTTGCCCGCGTCGTCAAAGAATGCCATCGTACAAATGAGAAGTTTACCGATGCCGACTTTGACATTGAAGATCTGTCAGACAAAAATTGCCAATGGGGTTTGATGAGCTGGTTCAAAGAGGAGCCAGCAAAATCAACAAATCCACAAGTCAGCCCTATGCGGCTGGGTAACGCTCTCTCCACGCTGGTTCAAAGTGGGGTAGTCATGTCTGATGGCGCGGTGTTCGATTTCACAGCTACGGCCAAGCTCCTGACCAACAGGCCGAAGAGCAGTAAAGACGGCCCCAATTCTGTGCATCGCGTTGATTGGATCTTCGAAAACCCGCAATTCGAACTCGACGGCTTCTCCAGCTCTGATCTCAGACAAGGCTCGAATGGCGATTGCTGGTTCATTGCTGCTGTGGCGACTATCTGCAGCAATCCTGTTCTAATGAACAAGATCTGTGTTGCTAGAGACGAGGAGTGTGGAGTCTATGGGTTCGTCTTCTACAGAGATGGCGAGTGGATCTGGACAGTCATTGACGACAACCTGTACCTCGAATGCAGCGATTTTGACACCGCTTTTGGGGACCAGTATGACCCAGCGAACACCAAGGAGAAGAAGTACAAGAAGAACAACCAGACTGGATCCGAAGCGCTGTATTTCGCATCTTGTGTTGATGAGAATGAAACATGGCTACCGCTGTTGGAGAAGGCTTACGCCAAAGGTATGCCCGATTTCCGCCAGCCGCGGTCGTTTGGAGTATGTTTGAGATTACTAACGAGCTTGCAGTGCACGGAGACTACGATGCCATTGCCGGCGGCTGCAGCGGCGAAGCGGTGGAAGACCTGACAGGGGGCGTTACAACGAAGATTCTTACCGATCGCGTCCTGAGTAAGAAACGACTATGGGCAGAGTTACTGCAAGCCGGCAAAGAGTTTCTATTCTCAGCCTCCTCGCCTGGCATGGATGGAGATGACTCGGACGCTCGAAGGGGGCTTGCCCTGAGCCACGCTTATTCGATATTGAAGGCAGTTGATGCTGAGGGTGAGGACGGTACCAAATACCAACTTGTGTTGATACGTAACCCTTGGGGCAAACGAGTCCATGCCGGCATGGGCGAGTGGACTGGACCCTGGTCCGACGGGTCTCGGGAATGGACGGCATACTGGATGGACAAGTTAGGCCACAAATTTGGAGATGACGGCCTGTTCTGGATGTCGTATGAAGATCTGCTCAAGAGGTTCGATCTTCTTGACCGCACGCGGCTCTTCAACGAGGAATGGACTGTAGTGCAGCGTTGGACGAGCGTACCGGTCGCATGGGTTACTGGCTATGTGAACACAAAGTTCTCGGTGGAAATCAAGAAATCTGGGCCGACCGTCTTTGTCCTATGTCAGGTAAGTCGCAAGGCATTATTCGTCGTCAACATACTGACTCTTCATAGCTGGATGAGCGCTACTTTAAGGGTCTAGAAGGCAAATATGACTTCGACTTGCACTTCATATTGCAAGAGCAGGGTTCTGCAGCAGGCGACTACATCATACGCGCTCGAGGTGCTTGGTTTGGCAACCGTAGTATCTCCGCCGAAGTTGACCTTGAAGCCGGAGTATACGAGGTCTTGCCAAAGATCGAAGCGTCAAGAAACAAAGAGGCTCCAGATGTTCCGGAGGTCGTCACCAAGCTGGCAGAACGTAACCCGCAAAAGCTCAGGCAGATTGGTCTCAACTACGATATTGCAAATGCCAAAGGCATCTTCGAACTATCTGAGGAAGAGCAGAAGAAGAAGGAACAGAGAAAGAAAGAGGCGAAAGAGAAGAAGATGAAGAAGAAAGAGGCAAAAGAGAAAGAGAAGGCTGAATTCGAAGCGTGGAGAAAGGAAAAGGCGGAGTTTGAAACGTGGCAGAAGGAAAAGAAAGCCGAGTATGAGGCCTGGAAGAAAGAGAAGAACGACCACGAGATAAAAGAGACTCCTGAAAAGGCGGGCAAGTCGGAGGCAGTACCATTAGACAACGGTTCGCAGCCGGAGCAAACCACTGCGACGGATGCGCCTGAGGATGCTAGCCACGGTACCGAGCAACTCACCTCATCCGACACAGACGACAAGCCAAACGCCCCAGCCAACCTCACAATCCAACTAAAGGACTCCTCAGACAAGACAGAGCCCGCTACAGAGCCCGCACTCGAACCACACGACCCCAGCAACAACAGCGGCGGAGACCACACACCCACCTCCGAAACCTTCCCCAACGAACCCTACTTCAGTCCATCCCAATCCCCCCGACCTTACAGCCCCAACCAACAATTCCCGCCCCCACAACGCTTCCACTCCCAACCACCGCCAGACTTCCGCCGATATCCCCACCCTCGTGGAAACCATGTTTACGGCGGAGCTCCGCCTCCACAAGACGTTCCTCAGGCGCAACAGCCCAAGCCGTGGAATGCGGTCTGTGTATTGGGTCTGAGAGTGTATAGTCAGGATCCAGAAGTGAGTATCAAGTTGGTGAAGCCGAAGGATGATGAGGAATGTGCGATTTTGGATGTTGATGGGGAGACGGCGGCGGGGGCGACGATGTGATTGCGCGCCGCGTCAGTCGTCTGTGTGCGTGTGCGATTACGACAAAGCGCGACAATCTCAGCACGGCGTTTTGATCATTATGGATAAGTGAATGATGCCGTTATTCATGTCTTCATTGCTATTGATATGCAGCTCGCAGGTTCACCATGCTATGTATCGCCCCCATCAAACCGTTCTCTCATCGTCGACTGGTACCCTACTCAGCCAACTTAGCACCGTTCAGAATAACCGCAGCCCTAATGGTTGCGCCATTTCCAACATCAAAAGTGTCGTGCACAGCCATACCCTCCGCACCCATCACATCCTGGAAGCCCACCTGCGCACTTCCAAACTCGACGTCCTTGTTCAGCAGCGCAATCTTGAAAGCGCCAGGGTTCGCAAGCATAGCTGCAGTAAGCGGAATGCGGAACGCCTGGTCGAACGAAGGGTTGAAGATATCAGTGCCGGGAGTGTAGGTCTTGACTGCGGTCTGGAACGTCTTGTCACCCCAGGTAACCTTGACGCTGGGGTTGAGCTCGTCGCGGTTGCCCTGGAGGCCACCGGCGCTGGCAATGAGGACGGTGGCTAGACCGCAGACTTGGCCTTCAGCCTGACCCTGTGCGTTGGCCGAAGAAAGAACCTGTGCGTCGTTGACGAAGTTGAAGAATTTGGCGTGGATCAGGAGACGCGCTTGAGTAGCATCACCCTTGTGCGAGAGCTCCAAATCTTGCGACCCGCCCTTGAGAAGAATCTCCTTGACGCTGGTGGAGCCAATACCAATGTCGTCATCACCCGCCAAGTCATCGTCCTGGATGTCTACGGTGATATCCTGCTCGAAGTCTGAGACCAAGAAGTCGTGGGTCTCGTTCCACTCTGGCTCGTGGTTGTTATCCACAACGCTCGTCTTCCACTCTTCTTCCGCGCCTAATTTGACCTTGACGTAGCAATCTGGTACGTCTTCGAGCTTGACCTTGGATAGAAGCTTCCTCATGGTACTCTTCTTCTCGCCCTTCTTGGGAGCACTAATCCCGGTTGCGCGGGCGACTGTGATGCGGATGATACCGTGGTGGGGCTGGTGGCACTTGAAGTAATCGACGTCGTTCATCATCTTGACGAGGAAGCGGTTGGGGAGTACGGCCATGCTATCGATGATGCCGAGGATGGTCTTGCGGACGGTGCTGTCGATAACAGAGAAGTCGGCAATGTTGGCGGCGTCGGTGAAGTCGAGCTTGAGGCTTGGAGTGTTGAGGAAGGCGACTTGTGCTGCGCCGATCTAGGGCTTGCTTTAGTATAGAACTCCATGCCATGCGAGACGGTTGTAAGGGCTTACCAGTGGGATGATGTTTACTAGAGGGCATAGCAGCACGCTGATTCGGCCCTTCATATGGACCTTCTCAACACCCTGGATACCATGTTAGCTCAGCTGACTAACTTCTTTCATTACATTCAAAACTTACCACTTTAGGCACCATGCTGCCGTCAAGCTCAAAGTCACAGACACCTTCCCAGGTCATGTCCATATCGAGCTTTATGCCGTCATTCTTGGTCTTGTGGACATCGACGTTGGAGAAGCCGATGGGGATGTGACCAAAGTCGATTTTGACAAACTTCAGGTTTTTCAGAGGGCCAGGTAGTGTCGAGGCGAGAATAGGTTCGACGGTGTCTTTAATGATGTTGGAGCCTGCGACGCAGATGTTCGGCCAGAGGTTCTTGACAATGTCGTTGAGGAAGCCTGGTACATGCGAGTTAGCATGTTTCGTGCCCAAAGTCGGTATCAATGAGCGAGCGTGCGTCCATCGCGGCATTGATCATTGATCACATCGACATTCGGCGGACGAAGGCTTGGAAGTGGCATTTACCAGCTGGTTCAGCGCCACCAGAGGCTGTCAACGCTTCCACGAGAGATGCGGGCGCCTGGTTAGCCATGATGTGCAGTGAGGATGAACGTCTTTGTATTCGGTTTGCTAGTAGCTGTCGAGCTGGTAGGTCTAGTAGCTCGCAGCGGGCAGTGCGTGTTCAAAGGGTTAGGGAGTTCGTAAAGTAGAGGAGTTTGGTTGAAGGACTGTCAACCAGTTTTGAAGCTCGTCAATTGGAACGCTACACCACGTGTCGTTCCTGTTTGTTGCTACCTGATCTTGGAAGCTCCAGGTTGACGTCACTTCTCAAACACGCTATGCGGCAAGTGCAAAGGTTGAACCCCGCAGTGGCAGTGAAAGCCACACGTCGAAGCCACAGACACGTGTCACGCTTCGCGCTCGCGCACCAGCCACTGTCAACTTCATGCATACCTTAGGTCAGCAATTGCCAATATTTGACTCTGTGAATATGTCTAGCCATTTCCGGTGCTTTAGTTGTTTGCATCTCAAATGCATGTGTAGGGTTGTTCGCATGCTCCAATACGCCACGACTACGCCACACTTTGCTTTTCACCCTTCATGCACGCTTCCCCAGCTGTCACATCGCAATCGGCGATCGTCGCATCACGCACCCAGGCCCGCAGATGCATCGATGGCGTAGTCGCTAATCGCCCAGAAGCAACCGTGAACCCCCTGTGAATATCTCATATCGGTTACCCCGAGCCGTCTCTTGGTGGCTGCCCATGTGTGAACGACGTGCATGAGAAGCCGAGTTGCTTTTACGGGCCGCTGTCAGATCAGAGATGACAAGGGTCCAGGGTCTTCGGTTTCATGGAACCGTGCTATATCACGAGAACGCCTGATATACCGGGTGGCTTGAGCTATATCTGGAGGTCGGCATGGGGTACTGTTGCCGAACTTTCTCAAATCTCGTTACGACTGCCGAGCATCTGTTGCGTATACCCATGTTTAAAGGCTTATGCCTGACACCGCATTTGGATCTTCTACCGAGCTCAATACGCAAGATGAGAGATAAGCGAAGGAAGGCGGGGAAACGGTTCTTGGGCCGAGGACGTGGTGCGATCGATCTCTTGCATGTAAATGAATGAAGCGGCGCAGGAGATTTCGACAATGTGTCATATTGTGGGATTCATGCGGAATAACTGGAACAGCAAGCTCTTGGTCTTACACGACGCTCTCGCTACGCCGCAATCCTACAAGAAGCCTGGGTCTTGTTCTTTCACAACGGCGGCAGCGGGTTGCCATTCGGCGTCAGTCCATCACACGCACTCTCTAGTTCGCTTGCCGCGATGCTTTGCGTAACCTCTCCATCATACCCAAGTAACACTCCCTCGCCACTGGACTTGTAGGCTTCCCATCCTAGTTTGGGTAGCCCGTTGACTGGATCCTCCGCGAAAGCAAGGTAGTAGTCTTGCGCTTGCTCGCTTACCTCTCTCTCGAAATCTGTACCGTTGCCTCTCGCAATACCGTAAGTACCGAAGTATAGCGGCAGATCAGACGAATGGAATGCACCCTGCCAGAACCGAGGTGCAATGTTGCTAAAGTTTCCGGCATACAGGTAGCGGAAAGTAGTCGTGTTGGCTGCCATGCGATCGTAGGTTGTCTTCACAATTGGGCAGAGGAAGTTATTAGCAGTTGCAGCGTCGGCCTCAGCCTGTGGTGGCCCGTATGTCGCGTTGTATGCGGGGAAGGCGCTACCCTCGTTGTCCGTTGTGCCAATAATCGCCGGTTTGAGCGTGAAATTTCCGGCCTGAGCGCGCTCCGTGTAGTTGGAGAAGACCGTGACATTGTCGACGACTGGGACGAATCTCACACCCGGCGAAGTACCATTGTCAGAGTATTCCTTCAAGAAGCTCTCAATGTCACTCGATTCGATCTTGCGCAGGCAGTCGATTTCGGCATCGGGGTCGGTCTCGTCACATCCGAAGTGTTGAGCGACGAAGGTGAAGTTCGTTTGCTGGGTATCAGCGGTCGCGATGGATAGGAAAGACGATCCAGAGTTCATGATCAGGCCCGAGACGATAGGGTCTTCGGGATAAGCGAAGTTGTAGTAATCGACAGAGATGGCACCTGCAGACTGGCCCCAGAGCGTGATACGATCTGGATCACCACCGAAGTTGGCTATGTTGTCGCGACTGCAAGATGAGTAAGTTTCTGATCCATGACTTTAAGAAGACTACAGATCCAAGAAGAAGAAATGGGTATAATAAACTGATCCATGACAAGTTCATGTATGCACACTTACATCCACTCTAGAGCGAGACGTTGATCTAGGAAGGCCAGATTCTGTTCGTCATCGGCAAGGGCTTTGGCATTGGGAAAGCCAAAGATGTTCAAACGGTAGCTGTGGTGTTGGTAAGACATGTGTTGGGTCATATGGATTGAGCTAGACTTACTTGATCCCAACGACAATGTGCTTTCCTGTTCGTTCCACCCATCTGGCTGGAACCTGGTAGGGCACCGTGGGTCCGCCCGTCACGAAACCTCCACCATGAATCCAGACCAGAACCGGTAACGGCTCCGACTCGTCTTTGTCGGTCTCACAGGTAGACAAAGGAGCCCAGATGTTAAGATTCAGACACTCCTCTGATTGGTAGTCGCGTGGCGAGATGATGAACTCCGGCGCGTCCGTCAGCCAGACATTAGGTGCATCGCCCTCGAACTGGGGGCAAGAAGGGCCTAGGTTGGTTGCTTTGAGCGTCTCGTTCGCTCTGCACTTGGGAGCCGGTGGCAACCAGCGTCGGGCTCCCACAGGCTGTTCGGCAAAGGGTATACCCAAGTACTGTGCGACGTTCGGTGTGATGTCATCTGTAAAGCCTTCAACCGGTCCAGAAGATGTGTCGACGTGCAGAGAGCTGACAGCAGTCACTAATTGAAGTTGACTGAGTCCGAGGAGGAGTGCTGCAGTGAGTGCCATGGTTGATGAATGAGTAGACTGCGGAGGTAGGGATTGGCGTTACCCCATCATGGTTATTTGTACCTTTTCCAGTACCCCAGATTATCACGGATCAACGTCGTCACTAGTCATGTTATAGCTGCATGCACCCCATCGGGGTCTTTAACCGACGAAATTACGAGCAGGTTTTTCACTAGGCTCTTGGATGCTGACATCGCGGTTGTGTTAACCTGGAATGGATGAAGTGTGAGATGTGCAACACTGAGAGATGTTTGCGCTCAGTAGGAACATATGGAAACGCTCATGCATGGCGTAATGGTTGAGAATCCTTCGTTATGAAGAAGCAGTAGGAACAAACTCGGCCGACAATGATCCGGGGCAGGCGCCGTCCCCACACTTCCCCACTTTGTACATCGGTATCGTCACCGAACCGTCGACAATGTTAAGTACGGCATCATCCAGCAGTGGTAAGAGACCTGAATCCAAGCCCTACTCCAATTCCTACTCCAAATTCGCATTCGTCGTTCAGAGATTGAAATGAAAGTCTTAATTACTGGGGCCGGCGGCTTTGTCGGCCAAATTCTGGCAAAGAAACTCATCGAGACAAACACCGCAGATGCACTCATTTTAGCCGACGTTAACCCGCCTCCCAATCCAACATCGTCGCAGAACGTGCAATGCACGTCGGCAGATCTCACATCGCTTTCCGCATGCGAAGACCTCATCGCCCAATCGCCGGATGCCGTGTATATCTTACATGGCATCATGTCGAGTGGTAGCGAAGCAAACCTCGAGCTTGGTCTCAAAGTCAACTTCGAATCTGTACGCCAGCTACTGGATACGATCAGGATCAAGCGACCAGGAATCAAAGTAGTCTTCACCTCTTCCTGCGCAGTGTTTGGTCGGAAAGCAGTAGAAAACGTAGCAACAGAGACGGACATTGTGCCCATGCCGGAGTCGAGCTATGGCACACAGAAACTCATGATTGAGTTCCTTCTCAACGACTATTCGCGACGCGGGCTTATTGACGGACGAGTCGTGCGCCTACCAACTGTTTTCGTAAGAGCAGGCGCACCAACTGCTGCGGCTTCATCCTTCGTCTCTGGCATTGTACGCGAGCCGATCCATGGAAAAGAGTCAGAGCTACCAGTCGACCCCAGCATTGGCATATGGCTTACTTCACCGCGCGCGCTGGCGACAAACCTCGTGCATGCCATTAAAGTTCCGGCGGAAAAGTTTGGGCACTTCCGCCAAGTGCTGTTACCCGGTTACACAGCTACGAGCGGAGAAATCTTGGACGCTTTGGAAAAGGTCGCTGGAAAGGAGACGAGAGCTTTGGTGAAAGAGAAGAGAGACGAGACTACGCAGAGGATCGTATTGAGCTGGCCGGCGAAGTACGATACGGCGAGAGCGAGAGATCTAGGGTTTAGTGAAGACGTTGGGCTCGAACAGACCATTCGTGACTTCATTGACGGCGAAAAGCAAAAGTCATGAACCATAATATTCCTCAACACTTTTGCTTTAGCAAGGGGCAACACACAATTGAAAGCATCGCAAGGAGAGGTCAGAGGTTGTGAAGTCGTATCATTATGTTCATTTCGTTATACTACTGTCAGGACGTCTTTACACCAGACATCTTACTAACTATATACATTATTCCTTTCCTTTTCCACCTGTTCTAACCGTAGACAGGCGACTTGGTGTAGCCGGGGAACTGCTTGAGCAAGTTCTTGTCAAGCGTCATCAACTCTGGGCAGCCAAGAGGTCCGATGAGGCTTCCGATAGCACTGGTGAGGGCGTTGAGGGGTCCGAGAAGAATGTCAGCCTTGCCTTGGGCTGATGCCTGGTAGACAAAGCAGCCAAGGTTGTTGCCCTCGAGAAGAGAAGCGCCGTTGAAGACGCCGCCAGTCAAGTCGGCAACATCAACACCGACGAAAGAGTTGGGAGTACCAGTGTTTCTGAAAGTGTGTTAGTAAGAGTTTTACGCAATGTCAGAGGAGGATGAACGTACCCGCCAATGTCGAGGAACTTGGGGTGGAGAAGAGCAGCGTTGACAGCATCCGCAAGGAAGTAGGTGGTCTCGTAAGGGTACTCAAGAGCACGACGGTACCAGTTCTCTGGGATCTTCTCTCCGCCCTGGACAGCCCTGTAGTTACCGTTGTTTCCCTCAATACCGAACCACGACTTGAGGACGTCGTATGGGAGGATACCAGTGGGGTCTTGAGCAGTGTGGTTGGCCATGAAGCGGAAGATGAAGGTGTACGCAGCAGGTTGCACCAACACACCAGAGAATGGTCCGTTGAAGAAGTAGGGGTTAGTCTGCTTCTGCACATCGAAGCGGTGGCTTCGGAACTCAGTCAAGCTGTCCAAGGTGACGACACCACCGGGTGAGTAGTCAATCAGCTCTTGGAACTGGCTAGCGACAGTCTTGTAGTTGTTGCCAGCCTGGTAAAGGTCGGGCCTTGTTGGCGAAGCATCGGCTTCGTACTTGTTGTGGGAGCCGCTCAGCCCATTGCCCAGGGTACCTGTGACGCCTGCTTGCGCGATGGATGGCGTGCCACCCATCGACCAGCTAAGAAGGTCACCGTCGAGGGCGCCACCAAGAACTGAGAGGAAGGTCGACAGGACGGGGCCCATGCCTACCACCTTTTGGGTGGCTTCGATGTATTGTGCAACAGTGGCGTATCCATTGTGGGGTAGGTAGTTCTTTAACGTGTTAGTATCGTCAACTAAGTAGGACACAGTGGAGGACTTACGTGGTTGGCGAAAGCGTTAAGACCAGGGCAAGGTCCTCGGAGGTCATCCGCTCCTGGAGCAACGTATTCGTGGCCGCTACCCTTGGAGATGTTGATGTACTGGGCCTTTGCGTCGAATTTAGGCACTGGCTCAAAGATGGCTGTTGCAGCACCTGCACCACCTTGACGGCCTTGCAGTTTCACCAGTCTCGCGGCCTCCTCGGCGCGCTTCAGGAGCTCGGGATCATGACCAGCAGCGTCCAAGATGGCAGTTGGCCAAGCGCTGACAAGGGGCGCCGCGGCGATCAAAGCTAATTGAAGAGAAGAGAAGTGCATGTTTGTGATTGATGAGAAGACTTGATGCTGGCAATGAAACATAGACCAGATGGGTCGGGCATGCTATATACCAACCTGCAGGTACGTACCCAACATCGCCATCACGTTTGCTGTCACCCATAGTCTGCATGACGCGCATCGGCGACGTGAGCATGGCCGCGGTTGACCTGGTCGTTCAACAAAGACCCCGCTGTCGATCTCTTGGTCGATAGTACACAACGGGCGACGGCCATCTCCAAGGACGCTTTGGGCTGCACGGGAGCAGGTGGAGATGACAACCACCCGCCTGTGATTCGTGAACTGCTCTCGATCGGAACCTTAGGCGCCAGACTATTACCTATGGATCCGGGGTAGTGCCCGAGGAAGAAAGGTCAGATGGGGAGAAAGTGGGATTGTGGCCAATATCAAGCAACCGCCACCCGCGCCGAACAGGAGGCACCTGCGAGAGTTATGATACTAGCCGTCCTCAAAGGTCTAAGACCTGGCTGAAGTTGGTATGCACGATGCGGTAGTTGGCGGCACTTACCAGGGGTACCCTCCGGATGTTAGCGTGCCCGAACCAACAGGATCAAAGCCCGTACCCAATTATGGAGAACGGTCAGCTTCCCGTATACCAAAGCATCGTGAGATCTGCACAACGCTACTTCCGATGCAACTTAGACACCCCTGAAGGAAATTTATCAAAAGACGGGCAGCAAAATATTTGGAAAGTTGCCTCGGTCAAAGCGCCTTGGGCCAATGACGGCGATGTTGATGGTAAACTCTCTGGTCTCCTAGGCTGCCAAGATCATACGTCACAGACGCACTTGATCGATCTTGCAGTGTGCCAACTGTATACTAATTTTCTTGGGTCGCAAATGGAGGCGCTGCTGCGGACGCATGTGGCTGTGAAGTGTAGCACTTTGCACAAAAACCGAGGAGATGCCCAGGTGTGGAGGCACGCGATGTTACCGGCAGAGATCGGCATGGAGCCTTTCATCCACTGCTCCCATCTCCGCTACCAAGATTTGTTTGCGCAGGGCATTTTCCCCGTACTTTACTTTTTCCATCTCAAGATCTAGACACACTAGTACCTGTCGTTCACCCTGGCGCTACATACCTAGGTGGAACTTTCGCATTCGTTAGGTCTACTGCAGCCGATATTTTCCGTCAGGAGTGTCATCACGCCAACATCGCCGGTACTCGTGGGATTACTGGGAAGCACTATAGAAGCAGACGTGTGATAGATGTCTCACCGTAGCGTGCGCTTTGATCGAGCACAAGTGCATGGCCAATCACATCCTCAAGCTCAGTTCCTCACAACCGACCATTGGAATAGAGCACCATGCTGCCGGTAAACACCAATGCTGAGCAGGTTCAAGGTACCATAGTATCCACTTGAAAGACTTGCAAAGCTGTGCCTAGGCCTTTCACGATGGGTGTGGAAGTTACGATTGGGTTTGGCGGAAGCGTCAAAGCTGTCCTGGCAGCAGTGCGACAGTTGAAGTTCTCAGTAGCACTTGACATTGATGCTAATGTTATTTTTTCATCGCACGTAATATGGCATTCTCCGCAACCAGTGTACGTGACGAGGCTCAAATTTGCATATCCGGCACTCTCTGGTGACATCAACCATTTAGGAGGAAAGTTTACACAGGGAAACAAAGACGGACGCATGTTCTTCGGATACCGAAGCTGTTATGTATGGATGAGATGTTTATGCCAGGACAATCTATGGACAGCTCTTTGCTTCCGTGTATGCTGCCCGGAAGCTCACCAAGGCCGTTACTGCACTCATCAACGAGCTTGACAGACTTTGCTGCACCTTTGATAAGGCTCTGACTAAGTACACGTTCCGAACTGCGGCTGGCAACCCCACGACAGCCTACAGTAGTCAAGTTCATCATTACCACACCACCCATAGCTTGAACAGCATCTCCCGAAAGTACTGCCCGTACAAGTCTGGCCATTCCCATCTGCTCCACATCGTCCGCCAGTGCTGACGTTGGTCGGAACGGGCGCTGCAGATGAAGTCCGACTAGTCGTTGGTGTTGGCGTTGGTGTGGAAGTAGTTGTCGGTGTGGGCGACTGTTGAGTCGAGGAGCTGCTGGGAGCAGGGGCCGGCGCAGAAGAAGAGCCTGGCGGCGGTGCCACGCCACCGCAAGTCCCAAAGCCAAGACGACAACCAGTGCCGCAGAAGTCTACGGAATTACCACAATAGTAGTACTCCGAGCAGCAGCTTCCGAAGGCGGAGCCGGCACACGTGGTCGCGTTTCCGCATTGTCCATTCGTCGATGGGATGAGCGTGCCGGATGGGAGTGGTGGGAGAGCAGATGAGCTCGAGGGGGCAGGGACTGAGCTTGTGGGTGGCAGTGGGGTGGGAGTCGGTGTGGGCGTAGGTGTTGTGGTAGGCTCTGGTGCTGCATCACCGCATCTTCCGAAGTCAGGCTGACATCCAACTATGACTCCGCAGTGCTAAAGAGACCCCCGTAAGCTTGCGTGAAATCGAGACGTTGGGATCGCGCATACCTCGAACTCAGTCCCACAGTAGCCATAACTTGAGCAGCATTGGTTACCACCGCATCTCTGGTTACTGAAATCAGCACCACAGCGTCCCGCCGCTTGTCGAGGGAACAAGTAGTGAAGAGAGCGAGAGTAGAGGTTTGGCGTTGTAGTGTTACGCTTCTCAAGATGTTGCGCAACGGTATCTTCGATGCCCTCTGATACGTGAAGAGGTCCTCGTGGATGCACAACGAGTGTGGTTTTGATTGACGGGTCAGCTAGAGCTGAAACTCTGGAGAGGCTCAAAGCTCCTGCCAGGCTGATCAGTCTCCAATGCATGGTAGACTTTCTGCAAAGGTCGATGAGATACCAGGTAAACCAAACATTTCCAGTGAGCAAACCGAGGTATTAATCACACTTCCACATGGCCTCACGGAAGCTAGGGACAGAAAGCCAGGCGACAATGAAAAACATGCCCACTCAATATAGCAGATAGGTTTCCTGAGTACTTGGCCGCGTGCATGTGAGGCTCCTTCGAGTCTGAGAATATGCAGCAGACCAATAAAAGACAGTGCCAAACGCGTCTTCCAAATTGAAACTGTAAGCTTTGATGGTCGTACAAGTGATTACAGATATCCACGTTATTGTTAATATGGAGGCCAACCGACGGGTATCTTTGTGGGGCCTGTTGCGATTGCGCATGTGTGGGAGACCATCCGAGAATATCATTTTTGAAGGAATTGAGAAGTTGTGGGGGGTATTGAGGTTAATGTGTGCATTCCAATTGCTCTCTGGCGTCATGGCCCGGTACGCGGATCCAGCTGTCATTGCGTCGTCCAGTATGGTCGTACTCGTAGCCGCAAAGAAGCATGGTGGATGCTCCGTGCAACCAAGCGAGTGGTGTTGTGGGGCATCTGAAGCATTTCCCGGCACATGCCCACGTGTGTCTCGTAGATTTAAGAGCGTTCGCGTGTTGAAAAGGCTAAAAGCAAGATGCCGACAATACCGAAATTTGATAGTAGCGATGACATAGTAATGCCGGATCGTCAAAATTGAAGGTTTTCTGACATCTGGAGAG
This sequence comes from Alternaria ethzedia, assembly GCF_023757985.1. Classification (NCBI taxonomy): domain Eukaryota; kingdom Fungi; phylum Ascomycota; class Dothideomycetes; order Pleosporales; family Pleosporaceae; genus Alternaria; species Alternaria ethzedia. Next base: position 2,316,482 of record NW_026056194.1, on the reverse strand, counting down.
TAAGTTTGATGCAAGGTACCATCCATGATGGGGTGCGTTACCGGGTAAGTTGGCCTCTTCCGAAAGCATGTATTAGCCGCTGTCATCCGCGTCGCGCGAGGCTATCTGCTGACCAGCTTTAATGAGGCGCAATGCCTTGGGCATCTATGGCGCACGCACGGCACAGAAAATACCCCATCGTTCGATCTCAGTCGTAAATCCGAGGTTTGGTATGAGGACAACAGAAGGGCTGCAAAGCGGGGAATCGCAACGCGCCCATGACGCGTTGACCTGCAAGGGAGGAAGCAGCCACCCAGCCACCCGAGGATCCACCATCAAAGTCGCGTACGGGCATCACTCATCTGGAGGCACACTACCCGTGGCATAGAGACATGCACACTAGGTCCTTGAAACAACGTATAGTTCCTTTGAGTCGTTGGCGATGCCTGCCCGAATATGCCTAGCAGGCATCAAATGGGACGTCGAGCCACTGTCGATCAACCATCCAAGTCACAGCACCACGCGATAATAAGCCGTGATCTTGTTGTAAACATGCTGGGTATTCAATGTTGCAAAGCTTCCTAACTAGACTACGCTCTCAGTCCCTCCATGAGAGCACCTTCCTCTCTCTTCCCCACAGCCTGAAAGACAGCACCCTCACCACCAATATCCAATCCCTTCTCCGCCCTCTCATACGCCTCATCACTCCTATCCAACAGAATCTCCAACTCCTCCTTCCCCAACACCTTCCCACTTTCCGTAGCCTCGACATCAAACTTTTCTCCATCGCTTCTCCTGAGAAGCTTCTGTAATTCCTCAACCTCTTGCTCCTTCTCATTACCCCGAGTCCCGCCCCGGTCATTCCGCACACCACCCTTTCTAATGACAAGCTTTTCAAGCCGACGCTTTGCTTCTGCAGATTCAAGCAATTTCTGCTCGACTGTGTTGCGCGTTGCGAAGCGGTAGACGATGACGTTGCGGGTTTGACCGATGCGATGCGCGCGGTCCATGGCTTGGAGGTCTTGTTGAGGGTTCCAGTCGCTGTCGAAGAGGATGACTGTATCCGCTGCTGCAAGGTTGATGCCTTGGCCGCCGGCGCGGGTGGAAAGGATGAAAATGTCCGCAGCCTCCTTTGTGGTAGATGGCTTGTTGAAGGCTAGGATCTGGTCTTGACGGTCTGTTTGTGCGACAGATCCATCGATACGAGCGTAGTTCCAGGATCGTAGGTCGAGATAGTGACCGAGAAGATCTAGAGTGGTGGTAAATTGAGAAAAGATCAGGACCTTGTGGCCGCGCCGTATCAGCTCAGGGAGAAGTGCATCGAGGAGGAGCATCTTGCCAGAAGTTGACACGATAGTCTCATCGGGTTCTGTCTCCGATGCGAAGGTTTCGGCTCCGTCAGTGTCTGCTCGTATGAAAGGATTGAAGAAGTTGTATGGCGAGTTGCAGCACAGTCGGAGCTGCATGATGGGGTTACCAAGCTTCTTCTGCATGAGCTGACGCTTTGCGATTTCGAAAGTCGCAGCTCGAGTTCTCTCGTCTTCAGCATCAGAGCTCAGGTCTTGTTCTTCTTCCTCGGATTCTTCCTTGTCTAGACCATCGAAGTACTCATCATCGCTCACTTCTTCATAGTTCTTCTTGGGCCGGCCTCGGCTTCTCGTTGAGGCGACAGATGCGGGCGTACCTGCTCGAGACGTCTTCGCGCTCTTGCTTGGTGTCTCCCTGTTACTCAAAGCCTTACGTTTGAGACTACCGTTGTTACTGCGGATACTCAATGGCGTTCCTGCTCGACTGCTTAGACCAATGCTCAATCGTTCAACAGCCTTTTCTTCGAGGTAGGATCGACTAGTGCCATCAAGAATCGCCTGGTACAGCTCGCGTTGCATGGAAGTCAACGGGGCGTACAACACATATTCGCGTTTCTTGGGCATCAAGCTTTCGACGTCCGTCTTGACTCTTCGCAGCAAGAATGGCTTCAAAACAGCATGCAGTGACTTGACCAGATACTGCTGTCGCTCTTCTGATAACAGTTGTTCGAAGCTCGATTTGTCTTTCAGCCCAGAGAAGTCGAACCAGCTCTCAAATGTGGACAACTTATCGAATACCGTGGGCAGAAGGAAATGCAGCAGCGACCACAGCTCCACAAGATTGTTCTGCAATGGCGTACCGGTGATGAGGAGTCGGTTTGCGGACTGGAACTGTTGCAATTCGCGAATAAGCCGGCAGTCAAGATTCTTGATGCGATGTCCTTCGTCGATGATGATGAACTGCCAGCCAAAACTGGTGAGGTACTTGCGATCGTTCATGCAGATCTCGTAGCTGGTGACCATGATAGGGAAGTCGGCGGTACCGGGGTTCCGTAGCCTAGTCTTGCGCAGCCTTTCGCGCTCCTTCTTATCACCATGGTATAGCATGACCGGCATGCTGGGTGTCCATTTCTCAAACTCTGCGACCCAATTACTTGTGGTGCTGAGCGGCGCGGCGATCAGGAATGGCCCGTACGACTTGTTCTCCCATAGATGTGCGAGCATAGCGATTGTCTGGATGGTCTTGCCCAGACCCATCTCGTCTGCCAGAATGCCATTGATGCCGTTGTTGTAGAGTGACACCATCCATTCGAGGCCCTCGAGTTGGTATGATCTCATTGTACCTCCAGTGACAAGTTTCGGCTGCCGCGCAGACTTGAGGTCTGTCATGCCAATGTCGCCTGTTTTGACATTGTCTTTGTCGTCCTCTGCTGCTTCTTTCAAGGCCTCTCCAACGTCCTGATTACCTGCCTTCTTTTCTAAATCAGCCTTGCTGAAGTAGCTTGCTATGTCCGAAGTCTGCTTCTTGGGTCTACCACGGCCCTTGGTGTCTGTCTTCTTTGGTCTGCCCGCGCGTTTCTTTGGTGTCGCATCCTCTTCCTCCTGCTTCGCCGTTGTCGCGCCATTGGCCGTGGATCCGCGCGTAGCTCGCCGCTGCGATGCTGCTGCTGTTGTATCGGCGATTTGTTCGCGCTTCGAAGTCTGTCCGTTCGTCTTCTCGTCTTGCTCGTGCTCTTGTTCTTCTTGCTGCTGCATCTGCGCAAGCATGACCGATGCATACAGCTGCTATACGTTAGCGATTGTTCAAAGCAGCATAGCATGCTGTCTCAGAAATGAACTGACCTTGCTCTTGTTCATCAAGAACTCCAATTGCTGGAACTTCTTGTCGAGTACCTCCCTGCCGCTCTTGATGTCTTCTTGCCTCTCCATCTCTAGTTGTGCTTCGCGTTTCGCGTCATCTTTTTCGCGTTGCATTCTCATGCGCTTCTCCTCCCGCTGCATCGACTGCGGTACACTCTCTGAATCCATGTCGGCTGGTGGTGGCGATGAAGCGGGTGTAGAATGCGATCCAGACATTGCGCTCGTAACGGGGGAAACGGTCATGTCGCGTACGATGAGAAGTATTGCTTAAGAACAGGATCAATGGGAACGATGGTATTGTATCTAGCGCCAGGGGTATGTGGTGATGACCGCATGCAGTGGAACGCGGTCGTGATGAAGGGGACGCGCTAAGTGGAAAATCGATGACGATGTTCTCGACGCGCGATCACGCCTGAACTTTAATTACTTTTGTCCACCCGTCCCGCGACGCGACTACAATCCGGCCAACGCGACATTAGAGCTTCAGGCGATAGAATACTGCGTCCTCTGGGTTCTCGTAATAGCTATCAATCTCCTCAAACCCGTATCCCTCATACAGCTTTCTTGCAGTCTTCATGCTGCGTAGTGTATCGAGCAGCATCTCTTCATAACCCAGCTTCTTCGCATGCGAGAGCGCAATTTCCATCAATGGCTTGCTGAGACGCATTCCCCGCGTTTCTGGCGCGAGAAACAAGCGCTTGAGCTCGCATGTCTTGGTGGGTGGTGATGTCGATTGTGCTAGTAGTGCTGCGGATTCAGCCGTGGTGGGCGTCGCGAAGAAGGGTCGGATGGCTATGCACCCTATGGCTCGCTCGTTCTCTCTTGTGGTGCTGAAGCCGGCGGTGCTTTCCTGCCTTTCCCCGTCTCCTGCCGAGGAGACCAGTAGCCAGACAGCCCCTCCCTTTTCAAGTGCGTATTTGCCAGGTAGTTCCGCCAATTCGTGGTCAAAATTTTGAAAGTCGAGGCTGATGGGCAATGACTCCGCGTACGCCTTGAACAGCTGCCCCACCACCTGCTTGTCGGCGGGGAATTCGGCGTCGCGGATTTGAATGTTCGGAAGCTCAGGCATGTCGGTGTATGTGGGTCCTTGTGCTGCGGAGGGATAATGAGGTTTTTGAAGATGCCGTGAGGATCGCAGGTGTAGTAGATGTCCACGGGTACCAAGCTTGATTGCAACACGTCTCCGCTTACTTGAAATACGAACCTGCCTTCAAGATGTTGCTCTTGAAGGGCGCAATTCTAGCCTTATTAGCCCAGGCTTGTTCTCCACTTTCGGAGTTCGGAGTGGGACTCATGTTCTCGAGGGTTCGCTAATGGTGGAGCATCGTGAGCGCTCTAACCTCACCAGCGCTTTAGTCCTGCTTCAGCTGTTTTTAAATGAGGATATATTGTATCTAATTCCTCAATTCGCCATCAAATCACGTGTTACGGTCTTATGGTGAGCCCACATCACCACACCATTCAGCATCAACACCATCTAACAATCACCAGGTCTAGTGGTATGATTCTCGCTTAGTAAGTCGCACTGAATATAATTCGCTCCCTTCAATTCTAACAATTCCTAGGGGTAAACCCAAGCACAGCTTGCGAGAGGCCCCGCGTTCGAGTCGCGGTAAGACCCATCACTTCTTTTTTTGTGTTTTGGAAGGACCCAGTCTTGAATGACTTCTTTTTTGCATGCACACCATATAAGGAATAGAAGTTTTCTTACAGCGCATCAAGCGTACGACTTATTTTACCTTAGGCTAGATCGAATGCAATCCTCTGTTCTACCAATGACTTTGAAGACCGTTGCTTCGGGTTCTACTAACAAACTATATCCTGGGACCTGCGTAGCTGAGCACTTCGCGACCTCTCTAACAAGACACTCTTCTTCCTCATACGTTTCAAGGCAACCCGCACTATTCGCAAGTTCGTGGCGCAGTGCTTCGTGGATTTATATATCTGAGAAGGTGCCTTCCTTCTGCTACTCGCGCCTCCCCCACCATACCTGAGTACCCCTCACCCAATGACCATCCGCCCGGCAACACCGGCCGATGAGCCTGCCATGGCATCTCTCCTGGCCAAAGCATTCTTTGATGAATCGCTTTTTGGCCAGACCCTGCATCCTCACCGTAATCAGTACCCAGACGATGTCAAGATATTCTGGTCCGAGTACCTGCGGGAGCACTGGAAGACACCCAGCGAAATACTTTTTGTTGCAACAACGACGGTAGATGGGAAAGAAAAAATTGCTGGCGCAGCTATCTGGAATAGACAGGGTGATGACGAGGGAAAGCGCAAGGTGGAGAGCGAGTGGGTTGATGTCGGTAAGTATTTCCAGTTGTCCTGAATTAACTGGTACCTATGCTAACATACATACAGGACCGGATGCGTTCCAGCCTCTCCCCTCAACAACAAATCGCGCTCTTGATCCCACCAATCGCAACATCTTGGAGGAAACTATGCCCTACTTCAAGCACCACTGGGATGGCGACCGCAGAAACAACTGGTATCTCGACATCCTCGGTGTTCATCCAGACTATGCTGGCAAATCGCTCGGGCGAGAACTGGTCAGCTGGGGGCTGGACCGCGCAAGAGAAGAAGACCTCCATGCAAGTGTCGTGGCTAGCAAAGGGAACGAGCGCTTCTACCTACGCTGTGGATATGATGAGATAATCGGAAACTGCACAGAAGGAGAGGGCAACCCGCTCAAGAATGCCGGAGTTGAAGGTGGAGATATTCTCTTCATGTTTCCGAAGCAGAAGCAGGAACATGCTGCCTCGTAAGGGCGAATCTGCCCAAGCATCAACCGACACTCGTATCTCGCACAACCTGTTCCGACGCGTCCGTCGTCAAGATGGTAGCCGATGCGTCACGACGCGTCGCGGTGCTACCAAGCCGATTCTCGGTCCGACAGGTTCCTACATTACTCGCTAGCGAGACTCCGAACCTTTCCAACCAATCAGCGAGATGACAAGTTGAGCCGAGTAATCTCCCGGTGCTTTTGCGGGGGAGCTTTTGCGCGCTTTCTTACTATCGTCGTCATTTGCGGGTAATCGGGGGACGGAGCAAGAATGGATCTGACTGTAGAAATAAAAATGGCATCGCAGGTTGGCATCGTGCGGAAGTACCTCAGTCATCTCTCAGTTTCCTACAATCATGAGGCGCTCATCTCCTGTCTTGGTGTCTCTTGCAGCACTAACAGCAAGCCATATCATTCCTCGTCAAGAATCCATTGATTACAATGCTGCTCCGCCGAATCTCTCCACTCTAGCTAATGCGTCGCTATTCGACACATGGCGACCGAAGGCCCACGTTCTCCCAGCGTTTGGACAGATCGGAGACCCGTGTATGCACTACACGGACCCTGAAACCGGCCTCTTCCACGTGGGATACCTGCATCTGGGTGCATCAGGCGCGACTACAGACGATTTGGTCACATACAACGACCTGAGCCCCAACTCCGAGCCGTTCATCCGCGCTGGCGGCATCAACGACCCCGTTGCTGTCTTCGACGGCAGCGTGATTGAGAGGGGAGTCAACGGCACACCAACTTTACTGTACACCAGCGTCAGCTTCTTACCAATCCAATGGACGATCCGGTATACCAAAGGAAGCGAGACACAGTCACTTGCTTTTGCTACGGATGGTGGACGTAACTTCACAAAATCAGAGTTCGGTCCTGTCATCCCTGACCCACCGTTTGCTGTCAACGTCACCGGTTTCCGCGATCCATTTGTGTTCCAGAACTCGCAGGTTGATGGCTTATTGGGCAAGCGCGATGGAACGTGGTATACCGTTATCTCGGGTGGCGTGCACGGAAAAGGACCGAGCCTCTTTTTGTACGCTCAATACGACGACGAAGACAGAGATTTGTTCCAAACCTGGGAGTACTTGGGCGAGTGGTGGCATGAAGCGGCGAATTCGACCTGGACGGATGAGGGTTGGGCTGGACGCTGGGGCTACAACTTTGAAGTCGCCAACTACTTTGCTTTGGACGAGCAGGGTGCTAACCCGGAAGGCGAGATCTTTGTTACAATCGGTGCGGAATGGAGTTACGAACCTATTGTACCTCAAGTCTCGGATAACAGGGAGATGCTCTGGGTTGCCGGAAAGCAGGAGCTCGTAGACGGTAAACTGACGTTTGAACCTACGATGGCTGGGCGACTCGATGCCGGACGATCTGCGTACGCTGCTGCTGGTAAAGTCCTTCCTGCAGACTCACAAGCTAGCAAAGCTAGCGGCTCTCCGGATCGCTTCATCACATACCTCTGGCTAACAGGCGACTTCTACGGCACCTTAACCGATGAGTTCCCAACTCCCCAGCAAAACTGGACAGGATCTCTACTCCTCCCCCGTGAACTCAGCGTCGGCCACCTAAACGTCATCGACAACGAGCTCTCCCGCGAGCAAGGTGCATGGAGAGTAGATTGCGAAAACGACAACGGCACCGTCACGCTCGCGACCCTCCACCAGAAGATCGCCCGGGAACCGTACGCCGCATTCAAAGACAATGCCACGAATGTCATAACCCAATCCGGCGGACCCATGGCAAACGCAACGAAATTCACCGAAAGCCCAAAGTCAAAGCACTGGATGATGACTGCCTCAATCACCTTCCCCTCTCGCTCTGACGACGTACGTGCGGGCTTCACCATCCTCTCCGGAGCCCAAGAATCCACAAACATCTACTACCAATTCAGCAACGAAAGCATGATCATCGACCGTTCGAACTCTTCTGCCGCGGCACAGACTACAAACGGTATCCCCACGGACAATGAATCGGGCAAGTTCCGTTTGTTTGATGTTGCGGGCGGACATGGAAACGAGACCATGGTTGAGACGCTGGATTTGACGATTGTGGTTGACGGTGGTGTTGTTGAGGTGCATGCGAATGATAGGTTTGCAGTTAGTACTTGGGTGAGGAGTTGGTATGGGGATAGTACGGATGTTAGTTTCTTTGTGGAGGGTGGGGAGGTGAGGTTTGGTGATGTGACGGTTTATGAGGGGTTGGTTGATGCGTGGCCGCAGAGGAACTAGAGTGTTGGAATTTATTTTTTTTAGAGTCTTAAGCTTTCACTCGTTAGAGTATGCTGCTATCGTGTAGAGTGTTGGAATATGGAGCTCCAGTGGGAGATGTATATAGTAAGAGCTGTTGTATGATACTGTACCCTATGTTGTTCAGATCTGTTGACTACAGTAATATTATCAGGTATTCGTTTAGACTGTCGAATGCGTTCATAAGTATCTGACTCAAGTCATCCGTCAGAAGGACGACTGAATGTTTCAGGGGAAATTTAGCTCAAGATCAGGCTCGCTCATGTATTGGGTTTCGGTGCTGGGGGAAACCGTGGGTAGCGGGGAAGATTACGTCAGCGACGTCGAGGATATCCCTCCTTTTGGCTAGCACTGCCGCGGTTGCACGAGAAGGCGCGGTGGCGCGCTCTCACCACGAGCGAAACACAGTCGGCCAGACGCAGCTCGCAATGAAATGTGTTTCTCATAGTCCCAAATCACCTACCTCTCCCATTCCGAATTCGCTCAGACACGTATAAGACATCGCGTATCTGGTTTCGTCCGAGTTCCTTTTCTGCTAAGCGCGTTGCTGCCTGCGCCTGCCTCAACGCGCGATATAAGCTCACAGTACCCTGGCACCTTTCACGCCCAACTGTGTCAGAAGCAATTCTCGTGACGCGCAATCGTCAGAACCTTCTCGTCGCCCTCCATCCACCGACACATCCGCATCCCCATTATCGAAAACCACAACGCAACCCCACCAACGAATCTCGACCCGTCCTACACGATGACCATGGCGACAGTTCGCGAAGAAAGAACCCTGTCCGACACTCCAAATGGACTCTTGCGCAGCCAACACGAGTACTCGTACCGACTCCCGACAGCCCCGCGTATCGTGGTTCCCCCGCCTACCCTCACCACCGATATGCCCGGCCTCTCCCTCGGTGGCGCATCTGGAGGGGATGCTGACATGAGCTTCTTGAATGAGCTGGACCTCGAGGACATCATACAGAAGAACACACTGCTGGAATGGGCCTATGAGCGGCGGAGAGAGGCGCAAATGATCTTGCCCTGGGTCTATCTCGGGCCCATGGTGGCAGCCAGGGACAAGGACTTCCTAGAGCGCGAGGGCATCACCATGGTGCTGGCTATCCGTGCGCAGGCTAAGAGCATGATGGGCGCGACGAATGCGGCTTCCCAGGTCTGCATGGAGGTGGGCAGCATCGAGGCGCCCAGCTTCTACAGCCTCACACCACAGTTCCCGGAAGCAGCGAGGCTCATCAATTCACATGTCGCACGAGTACGACAACATAGCTTGGAGACGACAGGACAAGCCACTCTCGGCAAAGTCCTGGTCTTTTGTGAATCGGGGAATGAGAAGTCGGCTGCAGTCGTTGCAGCCTACCTGATGCAGACGCTCCACGACATTGACTACATCAAGGCTATGCAGGTCTGCCAAGCGCAGCGCTTCTGCGTCAACTTCGACGACGTCTTGAAGAACATCCTGCGCGCTTACTGGGACATCATCGGTGCACGACGCTCTATCGCCACTTCGAACGCTCAAGCGACCCAGCAAAATGGTCTCGGCCACGGTTTCGCCGGATCGTTCTCGCTTCCTGTCCCGTCACTCAAGCACAAGCGTAGCGTCCAAGACATGCAGGACCACGATGAAGACACGGACATGGACAGTGGTATGGACGAGTCAGACGCGCTACGATTTGCAGGGCGTGATGTCACTCCCTTCCAGGATCGCTAGGTGTAGGCTCCTGGCTTCGGCGATTCTATTGATTTGTTTGTTAGGCGTTCCAGTAGCATTATACCCTGCATATCTCAAGGCGTTATATGGCGATGCGTCTGCATCTGAAAGGTTGGTTACGTGTGAGTTAATTCTGGAGCTCTGATGAGATGAGTGGATACGTGGGTTGGTTGCTCCTTCCATTCAGGCTGCCCGTAGTATCTGGTAGCGACACCAACGGGTCCAAATTTTCATCATACACGGCCCTTGCGCCTTCACACCACTTTGCGCTCTGCAACTCATGCCTGTCCTCCTACTTCAGACTGTGTACAGTCACTTCCAAGGTCGTCAATTATGCGTCTGCATCGTGACACCCCGAACAGGTAGCTACCTAGGTAGGTATGGCACCTTCCCTTGGCTCGCCAGTTGAACCAGTGTTAATCATCGGGCAAACAGGTTCATCTGCGACAACCATGGACGCACCAGCAGAGACGAATGTCTTCCATGGTGAAGCATCTCGCTCCGATATCATTTCCCAAAGAAATCATTGACTATTACTGCTCTTCTCCACTCGCAGGTCGAGATGTTAGCGAATCATTACAGCGCCTAGTGGCTGCCTTATCTTTAAGAGTCACTGTGTTCGCACGTGGCTGTGGCTCTTGCAATATTGTTTGACCCTGGCAGTACCGCCCCCATGATGGCCGCTGACTTTCACTTTGTATTGACAGGGCTGCTATTGCACGCTAGACGCGTAGCAGTCACGATGCGGTGTCATAAAGGCCCAAACATGGTGGATGCGGTGAACTCTACGGTCACCACTTACCAATATCCCTCATCTTCTTCGTTCACAACGGGCTAGAACGCATCGATACCCAATCATCGCTCACATCATTCTAAAGTTCACGATATGCCTTATAGCCTCCGAGATCTAGCCAAATTGAAAAAGCCTGCACGCTACAGGTCCACCGCTGACGAAGAGTCCACTGCCCCAGAACCAGCTTCTAGCGACCAAGGTACAGACCTGAGCGACCAAGATGAGGAAACCCACTCCCAAGGACCTTCGCGCACAAATACGCCGGCCCCGAACCCAGACTCACTTAGATCTTCGTCTTTCACTAACGACGACGTTTATCTCACACCACACCCATTTTCGCCGCTCTTCATGTCCAACGCACCCCACCCCGCGCCAACAAGCGCAAGCAATCCACCAAACTCCCAAGAGAGTCGCAAAATGGCAAACATCAAGTACGTAAAGAAACGCTCTGGCGACGAACAGCAGCCCCAAGCAGCGCCAGTAGTACGCGACTTCGCCATGCGCCCTAGCAGGACCTCTCAGCGCGCAGCAGCTTCTGAACCCGAACCTGAGCCCACACATGTCCCTCAGAAGCCAGCGGCGTTCCCTTCGCTACCAGCCAACACTCCACCACCGCCGTTTGACCCGAAATTCTCGGGTCATGGTATGAGAGAGCTGATGGCGGCTATCGAGACCGGCGACAAGACGCGCATGGAACACATCAAAGACCACTTCAAGATTGAATACGAGGCGGGTAAAGATCCCTGGTATGTGGCCTTGAGGCGTCGCTGGGACCCTAAGATGGTCGATTCCAAGGTACGTGAAAACTGAACACCCTGGAGCCGACGTTGGCCTTAGACCGCCTACTTTGCATGTTTCCATCTTGATGTAGGCTCTGCAATTATTCATGAGGCTAACATACAATGGAGGTCACATTCGAATCTCTATGGACATCACTACGCCAGACCATCATCGAGCAGATAAAGGACGACTTCATTCCCGGCACCTATATCAGTCGCTTCTACCCCGTATGCTGCATCCTGGGCCTCTCCAAGGCGAAGCTGGATACGATTATGGCAGAGAACGCCGCAGTATGGGAGACCGAGGCTGAGATCCCACAATACTTCAAAGACTACAGAAAACGATACTCCAATGCCATCATCGATCCGGATGAGCCTCCCCCCACCGAAGTAGTGAGGGCGATCAGGTTCTTGAGACAGCAGAGGCTTCCTGTTAGTTTGTTGGGCGAGTGGCAGGCACTGCCGGGACCTGAAGTATTTCACCATCCTCACATGTTTCACCTTCCCACTGTACAACGTAGTAACGATCGGTAGGCGTTTCATCAGCCTTCAGATAATGAAGTAGCAGAATCAATGGATGAAGTTAACCCGGTTTTCCGTTCTCAAAAGCGTAAAAGTAAACAACCAAACCACCTTTCGTGGAGACAGACCCGCAAGCTGTTAAAACGTGCTGAAGGACGGGAGGTTCGACAAGCCGCAGAAAGGCAAGAAGCATCTAAAAAGCGGCGGCAAGAGCGATGCCAAAAGTGTGACAAGGAAGGCCATACATTGTTGGAACTCGACGAGAGAGGAGTATATAAAGTAAGTAACCCGTGCCCCCAGCCTTGTCGAGCGCACGAAATAACTGAGCTGACCCTATCAAAAGTGTCCCGCGCGCCGACAAGAAGTCCTGCAACACCAGACAGAAGTCGACACCCTCCGCGCACAAGGCAACGCTGAATATGCAGCGCTCGATCAACGTGAGCAAGAAGACCACACAATCAAAAGCCACACTTCCTAACCTACCTTAGCCCCCGGTCCCATGGACGCCGCCCCACTCCTCGAATACTTTCACAAATTGAAAGCCAACCCAAACTCAAATCCATGCCTCGCCCGGCAAGCAAACCCAGCCGCACACAATCCATACATGTCTACAGACCCCAGAGACCCATTCTATCTACTAGATTGCTTCGGACAACTTCTGACCCCTCCACCGAGTCCCTTTACCAAAGCGGGTTCAGCGAAAAGCAGTTTCTCAGGCAGTCTCTCAGACATGGGGGAGCGCTATAGCACACCGTCCCCACTGCTACAAGAATTGTCCGCGTACACACTGCCAGATCCGCCCGTTTGGCCGAATACGGATCACTTAGCTGGTGTACGTATGCCTGTGCAAGAACAACAACAACAACAACAAACCTCGCAGCAATCTGGACCGGCGCGACACGTACCGGCGCAACACGTACCGGCGCAACACGTACCGGCGCAACAAATTTCGGCACAGAATCTACCGGCACAGCATCCACAAGCACAACCCATACTAGCACCCCACATACCCAAGAAACGCGGCCCATATAAGACAAAGGACAAGTCTCTCAAAGCGGCTAGTATCTCGCCGATCAATAGAGTGGTTGGTAGAGGTGGTATGGTCAGTTTGGGTCACTCGAAAGAAGTGACGGATATGCTCAAGGCACAGGCAGAGGCGCACGCACAAGCACAAGTCCAAGCCCAAGTACAAACACCGGTGCAAACACAACTTCAAGCACAAGTCCAACTCCAACCCCAAGCACCGGCACAGCCTCGGAACGAGGAAGTACAGAAGGAAGTTGAGACGAAGCTAGATACGCCGCTGTTAACAGATACCACGTTGATAGATGAGGAGAAGCCGGTAGATGGAGGTGCGGTACTGCCGCCGTGTCCGTTTACGAATCCGACGGAGACGGCGGCGGCGACGGCGCAAGAGCAGGGAGGTGTGTCGATGGTGGGTAAGACGGCGGATGGCCGTGAGAAGGGAAAGGGAAGGGCGGTGCAGATATAGGTGGAGGGGGATAAGGGGATAAGGCGACAGAGACATTATGTGCCGCTGTGTTAGAACCTGACATGGTGGTTTAGACTGGGGTTTTGGATGGGAAGAGGTATCGTATCGCATCGTTAGATATGCCCAACACCCATATTGTTAGGTCTCGATACCCAATACCATCATTCATCAGCATTCAGACGTGTTTCCGTGTATCTCATCTCACCGCAATAGGAACATACGATAAAGCGTGAATGTTTTCATTCTTGATCCAAGTGGGTATAATGCGTCCGTCATCTCTATCGTTTCCAAAAACCTTCCCGCCAGAACTCCTTGCCACGACCTCCATTCGGCATCCGTTAATGCAGATGTCAATCAGCTAAACTGATCGCCATGCTCACTCTCGCCTCCAACACGGCGCCCAGCTATTCTGCCCTGGCTCAACTTCCACCGCCACCGTCGTTCCCGCTCGTCCTTCTCCCGCTGTTCCCGTTGAGTTTTCTTACGTTCGTATACGGCGCGGACGGTGCGCTTCGTCCGTTCGGCACCTTCACTGTAGTTGGCGCGAGCGAGGTTCACGACACTGTCGATTTGCTCTGGTGTGTAGACGAAGTTCCAGGTCGACATGAAGTCGCTGACCTTTGGGTCAACGCCGGGTACCTTAGGGTTGGCGAGGAAGGGGAAGTAGATGACCGTGATACCCGAGGCTGGGTGCATGAGTTCCCAGTCTTCATCTACTTGTTTTGAAATTGGGTGCTCGGTGTCGGACTCGCGTTCCTCGGTGGTACCGACCCAGATGTTGCAGTAGCCTAGGTCTTTGCTCTTCTTGCTGCCCTTGTTCTCGTCGGCACTCTTATCCTTGGCTTCTTCGAATTTGGTTTGGGCTTGTTGTTCGGTCTTGGCCTGAGCGCGTTCGAGATCTTCTTGGAGGTCTTCCATGGGTTCGTCGTCTGGGGGCCAGCCTGCGCCGACGGGCCATCCCTTGATGCCGCGCTGGCGGGCGTAGCCATCAGCAACCTTCAGCCAGTTATCGGTCTTGACATCGGCGGAAGCGTCGAAAGCGACGAGAATGTCGACGTTGCGTCCAGGCCGGAGAAGAGGATAGATGGGTAGGTTGTTGGACATTCCCGCGTCCATAAACTGGAAGTTCTTTTGTTCGAAGATACTTTCTGGACATGATGGGGGAAGGAGCTCGCGCATACCGAGCGCGTAGTTGGGCATAGCGGCAGGATCGATCGGGTGGACTTTGACGAGATCATCATCGCGCTCAGCGATCATAGCGTCTATACTGCTGCCGAGACCTGTGATACTGCGCATGAGGGGTCGGATCTCTCGGTAGTAGTGTGAGAGGGTCGCACAGAAGGCAGATCCCCAGATCCCCATGAGCAACGGAACGCGCACTTCGGGCAGAGCCAGGCCATTCTCCCGCCAGACTGTGCGTCCATTTTCGAACTGACGGCCCATTGCCCAGGTAGGTATGCCGGAAGAGAGCTCCTCGCACCACATCTCGTACGGCGTGAATTCGAACCATTGGAACCAAGCCTCTTTTCTTGCCTTTGCTTCGGCTGCAATGCGGTCTGTTGTGTTCCCTTGCTCGGCGAGCGGTATCTCGTGCCGTACCGCAGTGTAGATGGGTAGTGGATGTGCTCCGTTGTCGGTATAGCGTCGTTGATTCGAAACCTTGAAGTCGTACTCGCTAACAGAGAGTTCACCTTTTGGTACGAGCAGGCGGGCGGCGAGCAGTGCGCCGTAGATGTCCACCAGTCCAAAGTCGGCATCTGGGATGCCCTTTGCCTTCTCGACAAGTCCGCTCAGGAGATATTTGTTGGTGGGCGCGCTGACGAGTAGTTCAAGCGCATCGGCCGGGAAGGCAATGTGCACACCGAGGCGGTTCTTGAGGTGTCTGATCATGCGAGCGTGGCTGCGCTGGGTGAGGTCCGAGTAGTAGAGAGTCTGTAGCCAGCAGCTACCACTGACACCAGCCGTGTAGGTGACGCAGTCAAAGAGACCGTGTTCTTTCGAGGAGAGGTATGACGATGTGCCTGCCACGAGCGCACGCAACCCTCCGCCAGAACCGCACATGGCAATAACGGGCACGTCGTCGGGATGTATTTGCGCTTCGGGAATGTCGAGGTATCGAGCAAGTGCGGCCTTGGTGAACTGCGCCCTCTGCTTCAGGAAAGCCTTTTCTTCCTCACACAGCTCGTCCGAGACCCTCACAGAGGCATCCCATATTATCTCGGGGTTGATCTCGGGATCATTGGCTTCGTACCATATCTCTTCGGCGAGCGAGCCCGGTGCCATGGAGAGCTCATCCTGGAGTTTGCGGATGAAGCCAGGGAGGACCTTGACCCAATTCGGCACGATGTAGTCGATGATGGTGTCGCCGAGCTTGGAAGGTGACGGGGAGGCGGGGAACTTGCTCGTGATGGTCTGCCAGGCTGACTTGCTCTGGCCGGCTTCCTCGTCCTCCTCGCTGTAGCCCTTGGCAACACGCGTCTGCGATGGCGCCTCCTGCTCACCTGACTTGTGCTCGCCTTCCTCATTCACCTGCCTCTCGGCGTCTCCGACCGAAGTGGTCTCGGTTTGTTTGTCATTGCCGCCGAAGAAGTATCGCTTGAGGGAAGGCGCGTCTAGATGGATGGGACGGAAGAGTGGGTACGGCGACGATGCAGAAGAGAGATAGCCAGTCGCAGCAGTCGCGAGGAGACACGGAGGGCCGTACCGCAGGCCGAGGGTAGCAGCCTTGGATCGCTGGGAGAGCGGGTGCTTCGTGTGCAGGCTGGTGGTATTAGCAGGGGCATACAATGGGTGGTGTGCTAGCTTACCCACGACGCGTCCCCCGCAGCCATCGGTGGCCCAGGTTGCGCGTGTTCCTATAGCCGGCCATGCACGCAATTGAGTCAGAAAGGGCAAAGAGAGTGGGATGGAGGTGCCGTGCGAGCCTGGCACATGGGGAAGTGCGCAAAGCCCACCGTCGCCCATGGGAATGCGTTAAGCATGACGGAGCATGTAACCTGCTTTGAGCCCGCAAAATTCCGCCAGAACTGGTTTCGGCATGACGCCAGCCGAATCACTGCCCGCCCAACGTCTGCCAAGCCATGCAGGAACGCTGAACCTGCCGCCAATCAACCAATGTCTCCACCATCCACTTCAAAGACACCACCTGACCTGCATCAAGATGTGCGACTTTCACGTACGACACGTATTCGGTCCTTGCACACCGTCGGTCAACGGGCTCTGTTAGTATCATGTTAGCCGCTTTGGTTGCTCACAGACAGACATGCTTCAGCACCCATTCGCTACCAGCATAGAGATGTCTTTATTTTTGACTGATGCAACAGTCATTGAGACTGCAGCTTTCTCCAGTTTCCTGCCAATTCTGACTGACGCGCTTGTCATGACCAACCTTACTCTCCGGCGAGAGTGCGGAGAATTTCTAATCCCTCACTCACCTGTACGTACCTCAGAGCATATCGAACATGGTAAGTAAAGGGCATCATGAGTCGGAACACGTCCCTTCTCTCACCTCTCATCCTGAGATCGGGCTGTATCTCATCCCTCGGGGGACGCTACTTAAGCTCTCTCAACTCAAGCTTCCTTCTTCTTCTCCTCTACCATTCTCTCATCTCGACCATACTTTCTATTGAATTATTGATACACCCAATACTCTTTCGGCTCGATTGGGCAAGTTATTCCTGATCCAAATCGTACAATAGCCTCCAAGATACGATGGCATTTCGAGCATCAACAAGACCGCCTGGTCGGAGCCAAACACCTTCCCAGAAACGGGACCTTACCGCCATGCACAATGCGACTATTGACGAAGAACTTGGCAACGACCGTTGGTATGCCTTGAAGCACCCGGAAGTCAAGGTCTTGGTCGAAGAATTGTGCGACAAGCTCACGAGTGCGATGCAGAAGTATTCGTCCGTCGACCAACGCTTCCAGGATCTGATTGATGCAGCAAAAATCGCAAGGAAACTACCTGACATCAGGCATTACAGTGTGGCAATACTTGGCGAGCAAGGCATCGGTAAGAGCTCCATCATCAACGCACTACTCGATCGAGGCCTTCTGGATCGATCGGGTTCGTCAAAAGCATGCACCGCTTATGCAACGGTACTTGAGTATAAGCCCGGAGCTACCGACCACACCACTCTGAGCGATCTTCTAGTTGTGTTTTTCACCAAACAGGAGATCAGAGATTCTATCAAGGAACAAATGAATCACTGGGTCGAGGTCTACCCTGGCGTTGAGGATAATCGCCAGCCCCTCCGAGGCGAAGACGAAGACGATCCTGACGACAATAATGCTACTCAAACGCCACGTAAAAGGTTGTCCAAGACGATGTCGCGTGCGATCACTACTGCCAAGGAGTTTTTCGAGATCATCTTTGATGTGCAGAAAGATAAGCTGGCAGGTGTCGAGCTTGAGAGGGAACTCTATCACACGAACATCAAAGAGGGAAACTTCTTGAACGAGTGTTGCAAACGCGCCAATGATCGATTCGCCCAACTTGCCACAGAGATGAGCGAGGTGGACCTTGAAACTCGGACCGCACAATTCAAGAACGTTCCTGACAACAGGCTTGGGAGAAAAACCAGCAAGATCAAGGAGCTGTGGCCGTTCGTGAAGGTTGTAACCATCGCGACTGGTCACATACTATTTCGGCATGGTTTACGTCTCTTCGACTTGCCAGGTAAGTCAATGGGTATTTTGGGACGACGTTAAGCTAACGAGAATAGGATATGGTGATATGAGTCAGTTGCGTGAAGGCGTCATCAACAACTTCCGCTGGAAGGCTGACTTTGAGATGGTGGTTGCGCCATGTTCTCGACTGCAAACCAGTGTCCTGCATGATGAATACATTGATCGATCGATCCACCTCAAAGGAGCGAACAAGACCATATTAGTCATGAACAAGTCCGATGTCAGCTGAAGCCTTTTCTCTACTGCAGTATCCAACTGACATATTTTTCAGGAACTCATCAACGAAGACAACATGGGCACACAGATTCGACAGATCAACGAGCATCCGTTCCCATGCCTGAACGCACGCTTAGAGACCATCGACGGACTCTACGAAGAAGGGGATGCCGATGATAATGTCATCTCCGACATGCTAGACGAGTTACTGAGAGAGGCCACGATTGCTTACATAAAGTATGAGACAGCAAATGTGCAGAGACAAATGCAGCCTAAGGGAATCAAGGTTTTCTCGGTATCTGCACTCGCCTACATCTCATCGAGAAGTCGCATTCAGAAAGACACTCCTATCCTTGACGACGACACGGCCGGTATCTATGCGTTGAGACATTTCCTAGCTACGTTGTCGGCAGCCACCAACTATCGGAATTTCTACGACCATGTCCACGAAACGCTGCCATCATTCCGAAGACAAGCTGAACGACCTTTGGAGAAGCACATAGAAGACAAGAGTTATGCTAAGATGCGACGCGACTTGAAGGCTCAGATCCAACCACTTAGGAACAACTTGAAGAATCTGGCTGACAGCCCCCTGCATTCTCTGGTAGGAAAGCCTTGGTCCCAAAACGAGGAACAGAGTATCATAAGTGGCATACAGCAGCTGGTGCAGAACTCATGGGTCCATCCCTTGATCTACTACCCGGGCTTTGCAAAGATGCTCGCGGAGAACGGCAAACCAGTCTCCGGAAAGTATAAGGGTTACAACATGAACTATGAGCTCCTTGGTACCATGAAAAGGTTTCTGGACAATTGGTATAACAACTTGAACGCCAGCACCGTGGAATTCGCTATGAGCCTGTACAGGGTGCTTCAAAAACTGTTGCAGGAAACTCGATCGGCCATCACCCAGTCATCTGCACACCCGGCTCTGAAACTAAGAGCTACTGAAGAGTTGGCTCTAGTAGAACGACGCGTCCAGGCGGCATATGACATGTTGCTCGCTAGTCTTCGCGTCTCGCTTGGAGAAACTCATCTACGATTCACCACGGAGATCGACATCTACTGTCCAATAGCAACTGCAATGAAGGCCTCCTACGACCTAGCCTCCGATCGAAACATGGTTGGCGCTGGCCCAGGAATCTACAACAGGCAACGACAAGCGCTACAGAACTCGATCATCGGCAACCCAACCTATGGGAACTACGGCTATGGCCCGCCTGGCGAGGCGTTGCGTCCACTTCTCAAGAATATCGAAGAAAAGCTTCAGGCCCAGCAGAGAGACGCGTGGAAGACCGATTGCGATGCCTTTGTCACCAGCGCTGTTGAGCTTATTGAGGGATTCTCAAACACTGCTGAACAGCTTCTCATGAACTCCTCGTATGTGACTGAAGAGCACAAGCAAGCTCGTGGCGAGTTGCGGAAGCTGCTTAATGACTTCGATATCAGCCTTGAAGATGTTCAGAGTCGATTTGTCGGCGGAGAAGAGGAGCATACTGAGAAGAAGATCAAGCGTGAGGAGACGGAAGACGAGGCATTAGTCGCATCATCTGCTCCCGACCCGCTGATCCCTTCAGTACCGATCTCGCAGAATGAAGGTTGGACTCAGTTCCGCGAGTGGTTTGGTGGCGGTCGCCCTGGACAGTGATAGTTAACTGCGTTCTGTCTTGACTTGCGCACTGCACATCTATGCGACACATGATTTCCTTTTCTACTTTCATTCTTATTTTTGCGACACTGTTTTCTTTCCACACTTTCACGACCCAAAGGTCCACCAGCTCGGCAAGCGACCATCATTACCTCTTCTTCATTCTTGCAAGCATCATCGATGCCCCGGCGAGCATTTAACGTGTACGGGATAGAAACACCATAGCTTCTGCGTATCTAGTCTACTTAGTACTCAATTGTATACCCTTGTACAACATCCGTCTGTGCCCACATGCGCCACAGTGGTACTTGAATGCAAGGCGCATACGCGTCGCCGAAACATAGGTGATACGCAGACAGCGGGTTTCCGGTAGCAGGCGAGGCTGATTAGCGCATGTACCCGCTGTGAAAAACGTCATTCTGGGGTATCAAGGCCCGCAAATGAATTGACTGCCGTGCAGTTCTACGTGTAACAAGCATGCGTTGCGTGAATCCACGATGAGTAACTCGACTGCGCGGCTTATCGCAAAGTGAAAGGTGTCGAGATGATCTACGCTGGACCCTGGCCATCTTAGCGTTGCCTCCGCGACAGCTCTCCGCAAGCATCCCCTCCCACATCATCCTACACCGGGGATCGGATTTCCCAATTGGCTCTATTCTTTCGTTTGTACAAACATATGCTGTACTTCATGTTCGCTTCATTATTACCCGCCCGTTTGATATAATCGAGGTCGTCCTCTCCGCCGTACGCGCGTACACGTAGCCCTCGAGGCAGTTGCGCATCCATCCAGCAGTCGCCATGGTCGCCCCTCGGAAAGCCGCGCTCCTGGAGGAGAGCGCGGAGGTCGAAGTGCTCTTCGCCAACATGGAGAAAATGAAGACGCTCACAAAAAAGATCCAAGGCTCCGTCAATAGGCTAGACGCGAGCGGAAAGGCAGTCCAGGAAGCAATCGGCCCAATCTACGGCAACACACAGAAGCTACAGATTGCAAACAACAACGTCGACCGTATAATAGACGCAATCGACCGCCTTCGAGCCCCGCGCGAAGAAAGTGCAAAGGAAGAGAGGATTATCCGCGCTGGACCTGGACGAGGAGACCTGGACGGCTACATTGCTTCGCTCGACCGCACCAATATGAGCCTCGCAGACCTTAAGCGCACCAACCTTCGCTCCAACGAACAGGCCATTGCAGAGCTTAGCGGGCTCTTGAAGTTGGGCAACAAGCAGTTGGAGGATGTGTTCCGCGGTATACTGCAGGATAGCGCGAGAGAAAAGGTCCAGGCATTGGAATATGTCGCGAAGCGTATGTCGCCCATATGCTACGACTGGGGAGATACTGACACTGCATAGAAAACCCCTTCCCTCGCATGCCCCAAGATAAGCTCCAGAGCCTGCGCAGCATCAACTCGCACATTTCCAAGTCCTTCGCGCAGTTATCGCAGATCGATCTTTCGCAGACCCCCACACGAAGAATATACGCAGACGTCCGGGGCGAATACCTAGAGAGTGCACTGAGGAGTCTCATGCAGGCGACCATCAGCACAGCCAGGAAGGTACAGGCAGATGCGCTGTACAAGAAGGGTACTAATGGTATCGGCACATACGTCCAAGCGATAGAGGGCCTGTTCGTGGCGGAGTTCGACAACCTGAACTACGTCTTTGACAGAGAGGAATGGGCCGATGTCTACGAGTCAACGTGCCAGGTCCCGCTGCAGGACTTTAGCAAGACCCTACGTGAGCTGAACGGGCATATTCAGAAGAACCTGCTGACGGACTGCTTCCTTGGATACGAGATTTGCGGGTTGGTCCGGACTCTTTCGATGCGGCTGCAGAAGCAGACTGGCGCCCTGAAGGATCAGATCTACGACAGTGTGAAGCCGGTTCGGGAGACGTCGAAAACGTCTCTGAGCAAGATGCTCGAAGATACACGGTCAAAAACACAAGGTCTCATTGCGCTTCCCATCGACGGCGGTCCGGTGGACATTACAACGCAGACGATGCGACGCTTGCAAGAGATGACCAACTACCTCGAACCTCTCGCTTCGATATTGGCATCTTTGGGAGAGGGCGGTTGGAACTCTGGATCGGCTAACAACTCATCCACGACTTTGGATGTTGGCCCCGACGGCGTGAAGCTGTTCGGGTCATATGCGGCGGATACTGTCGACACACTTTTGCAGAATCTAATTGGCAAAGCAAAGACACTACTGAAGGGCAAGAACCTACAAGGTGTCTTCATGGCCAACAATATCGCTATCATCACACGCATCATTCGCTCTTCAGAACTCGCACCGCTCATGGACAGCTACTCCAAGAAGCTGGCAGACTGGCGTAAGCAAGGCACGGCCATGTATCTTGAAGCGTGGCGTGAGCCGTCAGGGTACCTGCTGGACGTGCAGTACACGAACCGTAGCAAGGAACGCCCAACCTCAGGCGGTGCAGATTCGGCAGCTATCGTAAAATCTCTCAGCTCCAAGGACAAGGATGCAATCAAGGAGAAATTCAAGAACTTCAACACAAGCTTCGACGATCTCGTCACACGACACAAGGCGTACGCAATGGAGCCCGAAGTGCGGAACCAGCTTTCCAAGGAAGTACAGAACATCATCGAGCCCCTGTACAACCGGTTCTACGACCGCTACCGGGAGATCGACAAGGGGAAGGGCAAGTACGTCAAGTACGACAAGACCGAATTGAACAGGGCATTGGCGAGCTTTGCATAGCGAGGTGCTGCGGTGTTGGATTGGAGTTGTTTGCTTGGGACATGCGCAAAATACCCTTTGATTTGCATAGATAAGACGATGGACTGGATATGAGTATGCCGATGGTCGGGATGGACGCGATGTAATTGGATAGGTGTCGAGTCTCACATCCCGCGTCCTGTGGTGCCACGCTGCAGCAGCGTGAGCGGCAGCCTCGGGGTGCGACAGCGGTGTCAGGGTTGAGGCAGACAGTCGTGAGGAAGCAACGACCGCTTAATGTCTAGTCAACGCGTTGCTCGTGCCTTCTAATTACCCACACGTGACGCTACCTCTTTGGGAAGCACGGTTCGCGACTGCCTCTTGCAGCAGTGCACAAGAGCACAAAATCTCCAACAACGTGAAAGGTGTCAACTGCATCCCTCCTACACCCTCTCTCACCCGCGCAGCTCCCACTCGTCGTGTGTTATTTCCAGCGGTATTCGACGCCGGCTCGCTGCTAGTGGTGACGCGGGGATTTTTGGTCTAGTGCCCATTGCTTCGGCGTTGCTCCAATCGCGCCCATCCCTGTGCGGACCCCTTTCCTCCACCCAGCGACGGACGGCACCACGACTTCCCTTTCCAACGTCGCAGCCTCCGGACAACCACGCCATTTTCCTTCGCAGCCATCTGCACCACCTTCAATTCATTGCTTTGAGTGCATCACTCACTCGAGAGCATAACTACCGCTGACTGGTACGCCGCCCTTCCCTCACGCCTGTCTCACTTTATTTCTCCCGATCTGGGCTTGGTCGCGTTGTTACATTTGTTTAGCAGCCACGCAGCCAGCACCAGCACGCATTGAGAGCCTCCGCTGACATCGCTTCCTCATCTGCAGAAGTCCCTCACTTGACGACCCATCGTCCGTTTCTACTACACTATTTACACCATGGGTAAGGAGCTCTCCCCGACCCCCGTCTCGCGACATCAACAACTACACCTCAGCCACGGCATCATTGGCACCTCAGGCACACACGCGGTGGCTCTTGGGCAACGCCAAGCAGGGTCAAACCTGTTTGGCATTGGTCGCTGCTGCCGCGCTCGACGGCCATGATTTCTCTCCCCTGGCCCCTGGCTAACATTCTGCTGTAGAATCCAACGGTGCTACCTCTCCCGCGCCGCCCACCCGTGCGTCTCCATCGCCCCCAGCGTCGTCCAGTGGATACGGCATGGATCAAACGATGTCGATGTCTAACGGCTCCTCTCCAGCGGTGCACACCATCACGGCGAAGAACCCCAAGGCCGCAGCTGCCATGGCAAACGACATGAACATCGTGCGCAGGAAGCTCACAGGCTACGTTGGCTTTGCGAACCTGCCCAACCAGTGGCACCGCAAGAGTGTGCGCAAGGGATTCAACTTCAACGTCATGGTTGTCGGCATGTGTACCCCCGCCCAAGTATTGTCCATCCGAGCTAACGTGTCATTTCAGGCGAGTCTGGACTCGGAAAGTCGACCCTTGTAAACACGCTCTTCAACACTTCGCTGTACCCGCCCAAGGAGCGCAAGCCCCCCAGTCTCGACATCTCCAAGACCGTATCGATCCAGTCGATTAGCGCCGATATCGAGGAGAACGGTGTCCGCCTGAGGTTAACAGTAGTCGACACACCCGGCTTTGGCGACTTCATCAACAACGATGAGTCCTGGGACCCCATTGTCAAGAACATTGAGCAGCGCTTCGACGCCTACTTGGATGCTGAGAACAAGGTCAACCGCATGAACATTGTCGACAACCGCATCCACGCCGTTGTTTACTTCATCCAGCCCACTGGCCACTCCCTGAAGCCCATCGACATTGAGGTCATGAAGAAGCTCCACACCAAGGTCAACCTGATTCCCGTCATTGCCAAGGCCGACACCGTTACTGACGATGAAATTGATAACTACAAGAAGAGGGTACGTCGCTTCATCTGCCTATCTAGCACTGCTAACAAGTACAGATTCTTGCAGATATCGCCTACCACAAGATCCAGATCTTCGAGGGCCCACGGTATGAGCTTGACGACGAGGAGACCATTGCGGAGAACCAGGAGATCATGGCCAAGGTTCCCTTCGCCGTTGTCGGTTCCAACACCGAGGTCACGACTGTTGACGGCCGCAAGGTCCGCGGGCGTGCGCTGCCCTGGGGTGTTGTCGAGGTCGACAACGAGGAGCACTGCGACTTTGTCAAGCTGCGCCAGATGCTGATCCGCACCCACATGGAGGAGCTCAAGGAGAACACTAACAACGCTCTGTACGAGAACTACCGTTCCGAGAAGCTTGCACAGATGGGTATCCAACAGGACTCAAGCGTGTTCAAGGAGGTCAACCCTGCCGTGAAGCAAGAGGAGGAGCGCTCGTTGCACGAGGCCAAGCTCCAGAAGATGGAGATGGAAATGAAGATGGTGTTCCAGCAAAAGGTCCAGGAGAAGGAGAGCAAGCTGCGCCAGAGCGAAGAAGAGCTGTACGCCCGTCACAAGGAGATGAAGGACCAGCTAGACCGACAACGACAAGAGCTCGAGGAGAAGAAGGCCCGCATCGAGTCTGGCAGGCCGATCGAAGAGAAGGGCAAGAGAAAGGGTTTCTCTCTCCGCTAAGTCGACACCCTGGCGCCACCCTCGTCCCTCCCCTCCCGCTCCGGACGTCACGCGCCTCTCAGCTACCTCTTCTCAGTTCTCTACACCCTCTTACCAGACCTTGTTTAATATAATGCGGCCGACGATACCACTGGGTGCTATCGGTAAAAGGGATAATACACCACGATGGAACATTGGGGACGAAGCACAGCAGTGTTACCTGTTGGTGCC
Organism: Alternaria ethzedia; assembly: GCF_023757985.1. Taxonomy (NCBI): domain Eukaryota; kingdom Fungi; phylum Ascomycota; class Dothideomycetes; order Pleosporales; family Pleosporaceae; genus Alternaria; species Alternaria ethzedia. The sequence goes on along the minus strand of NW_026056194.1, from coordinate 2,290,921 downwards.
GTCGTCCGGATTGTTGATTGATACCAACGTCTTTGCGCTCCTTTCTGATTCCCTTGCTTCACTTCGGCATTTTCTCTTATTTAGTATTCGGCAGATGTAGTTCGGAGCGAGGAGTGTCGGACAGGTTCTTTTCATGTATTCTACAGACTATCATAAGGCAATTTCATTTGTGGGCTAAAAGCGAAACGCGGCACTGCTAGTGATGTTTCCCAACAAACAAACGAAACTTTGCGAAGAAACAGGAGTGACGACATCGTGCTTGCTGGCCAGACACTTGCGAGCGAGCGTGTGAAGAAGCCGGCAGCTGGAGGCCTTGCTGGCGGCTGAGAGATCGTCAGGGTTATGTTTGCGCTAGAGGTGCAGTGGGGCTTGTGCCTACCCAGAATTGCAGCTTGCCATGTCGTCACCCCCCAAACGCCCGAATTCTGGTTTACTGCCGCCCGCATTCCTCCCTCTCTAGGAACACACAACCACCATTACTCTGCTCTCATTCCCCTGCGTCTTTACTCTCCGCACGCACTGAGCACCGTCACTGAGGTCCCGGACCCGATATCTGCATCGGTAAGTCGACCCCGCCTATCAGGCACGGCGAACATCACGAGCGGGCCCGAACGCTGGGCAGTTCCAGCAGTTGCAGCACCCAGCCACCGCTGTGGACACATTGCACCTCCACTTCCTTCCACGGGCAGCAGATCATTGCTGTCATTTATCTCTCTCTACATTGGGAGCTGCCATTATCTTTCCGACCTTTGCTGACGTCCCAAGCTACCCATTACGTAGCCCACACGACAATACCCAAAATACACACAATGGCCCCTCCACCGCCCGCCTCTATGCCTCTGGGCCAGCGCCTTGCTGCCCTCGCCCAGACTCTGCAGTTCGCTTGGTTCGCCGGACACGTTACGCTGCTGCTCGCTACCCTGCGATACAGCTTGTCGTACATCACCTTCAACTACTACTCGCGATGGGCGTCCTTCTCCTACCGCACCGCCTTCCTGTCGGCATGCGTCACATACGGCATTGTCGTCTACAAGGCCTACCGCGCCCGCATGAGGGCAGGCAAGCAGGGTGGTGTCGTCGCTCTCGCTACCGATGAGAACGTCCAATACTTGAGTAAGTCCTCTGCGAGCTATCGCCTCGTCTCCGCGCAGCACGTGCTAACCGCCTGGTAGTCATGGGCCTTGTGTGGCTCTTCTCCCGCCAGATCCCCCTTGCCATACTCCCCTTCTCCGTATACTCCGTCTTCCACGTCGCTACCTACGTGCGCTCCAACCTTCTGCCCACCATCCAGCCCCCACCTGCGGCTGCGGCCGGCGCCAAGCCGCAAGGCTCCGCTGCCTCCGAGGCTATTGGCAAGTTCGTCAAGGAGTACTACGATGGCTCCATGACTCTTGTCGCCCTGCTCGAGATCTTCCTGTGGTTCCGCGTCCTCGGCTCTGCCATGCTCTTCCAGAAGGGCTCCTGGATCCTCCTCGCTGTCTACACCGTCTTCTTCCGCGCTCGCGTTGCGCAGAGCAGCTTCGTCCAGGAGGCCATCAACCAGCTCACTGCCCGCATTGACGCTCAGCTTGCCAACCAGAGCACTCCTCCCGCTGCTAAGCAGGGCTGGGGAACCTTTAAGAACATTGTTCGCCAGGCTGCTGATGCCACCGACATCCGCAGGTACGTTGGTGGTCAGCCCGGCGCTGCCCCCAAGAAGGCCCAGTAAGCGTTTCGCTCTGTTTACAACGATGTGCCTGCCTCCAATAGCGCACGACAATATACGTGTTGGAGGATCATGGTGCGAATCTTGACGACGGTACGGCAGTCATGACGAAGAAGACAATAGACATGTTTGCGTCGCTTGTGGACGATGAAAGGAAAGAAAAGTGCGTGAGGTGGAATCTGGTCGTTTAACGATATCCCAAATGTGCGAGGCTAGTTCAGTCTGGAGTGGATGGTAGGATGGTAGGATAGTAGTATGAGTTGGACGGTTAGGTGATCGAGGTGGTTTGAGTGTTAAGAAGGGTTGACTACTCCTTGTATTCATGGAGAAGCGTGGTGTTTTTGGTCGGTTATCATGTTCGCTATTGCAGTACAAATCAATGTTCGTTATCGTTACTGCTGCTTATTTATGCATGTGATTTGGCTGGACAAGGTGTCTTGAAGGGTTGCGGACTCCGCGCATGTTAGTTGTCATGAGATTGATGCTTTGTTGTCGTTGTCCCTTCTCATCACGATGCTCTGGCACCTTTGCTCGATGCCGTGGCCATACATTTCTGTCAACAGCTTTTCCACCCCAATTGATTTTTCCAACTAGACCTGTCCAAGCGACCATGTAGTCAGTCTTGAAGCTTTGCTCTTCCGGTATGGTACAGAAAACGTCGCGTATACGCGGTGACGCTTCCGATGTGTCATGGTATGGAGGTTCAAAGTTACTGGTAGTTATATCAGTGATAGGGACGAGAAATCAAGCCGGTGTAGATGCTTTGGAACGTGAAGATGGAATTAAAGTTGGAAGTTACTATCCATCTAGAACGCAATGCAATGCCATGGTAATCGCTGACCCGTGCGTTCATGTGCCAGGAGGTTAAAACAACCCAAATAAGGCCCACGAGTCAAGGGGGAGGAGAAAGAATCCCGCAACGTGGTCGAGTGAATGTATCAACTGCCGATATCGATAGATTCATGGTTAGCAACGGTCATCCATTTTTCGGATCTCCCAGCAGCGGCAGCATACATTGTAGACGATAATACATCCGCGTGCGGATTCTGCGGTCTCGTAGGGTCATGTCTTCACCGTATCTTTGCTAAGCGTACACACTATAACTACATACACCGTACACTCCTACATGCTGTATGCTGCTATATCTATGTCATTGTATGACACCATCACGTACCTGCGACTTGGCATGAATGTATGTGTTGTCAGCCTTGAGCGATAAAAAGAAAGTATCACCGCCTGACTGCCGATATAGCCGTTTGTTGTTGTTGTCGTACGTTTATGTGCGTTTTGGGATGTGGTGTAGTGTGGAAACGATGCGGGGCCAACCGACTTTGAGGAAGAAGGAAATACGTTGTTGAGCTGGAGCTGGAGCTTGGGGAGGTGGAGTGAATATGTGTATGCTTGTATTGGCTGTCAAGCAACAATCGGAGACTGGGATCGTGACTGAAGATCTTGGTAGTGATGGTGACGAGACTACTAGTTGGGACTAAACATGATGTTCACCAAATGTATTGACAAACACTACTTCAAAAAGTCATTGTACCTCCTGCAGATACAACGATGTAGATGATACCGGATGATCTCCCAGCGAGAAGAACGTGGTGTGTTGTTGCTTTTTGCGGACTTCGGCCCGTTGACGGGAGGGAAACGTGCATCGTGATGGAGTTGCTATAGGTGCTATGACGAGACTCAGGCATGTGTGGCTTATCGTTTTAGCGAAGACTTAATCGTGCCGTTAGTTGCTTTACAGTATGTGATGCTAATAGATGTGTGTATCGTGTTCACAAGTATGTAGAATGAGGTTGTGAAAGTGTCAGGAACTGCGCGAGCTGGCGAGTTGTTTAGCTCGCGTGATCTGTGTACATGATGACTGTCGTCTCAACGGGACCCTATCGGCTCTCAGCTATACTTCGCCTATGCTCTAGGCGCAGGAGCATAGTCCATGGAGTCCATAGTCCATCGGCCTGTCATGGAATCCAGATGAGTGACTACATGGCTTGCCGTAGCTGGATCTAGGTGCAGTCTGCGCTCCTCACAACTGCAACCCGAAGCATTTGGAATCCGCGCCCATAGTGTTGAGCATGCAGGTACACCACCAGCTGCCATAGTCATGAAAACCCCCACAGGAGTCCGTGTGACTGTGGTGGAGGATCTAGACGCGGTCGTCCTCTGGCGAGCTAAGAAGATCGAGAACAGCTAGAATCTTCGGGAGGACCCTACGCCACAGGATGACGCTCTCGAACCAAACGGGTGTTCACAGTCTAGAAGAAATGTGCAGAGGTAGTTTACACTCTTGTGTTTCAGAAGATTCCGGCGTTGATGATTTGAACAAATGGTCACTGGTCGTGGCTTGCCGGCCATAGGAGAAAGCCGGTAGCGTCCATCGGTGAGCCATGACATCTGTCAGCGTCCGTGAGCCAATCCTCGGACTTGTGAAAGTGTCTCAATCATGCAGCAAGAAGCAAAAAGGGTGCATGGTGCTGAGTGCGAAAAGAGGATGCGAGTGGAGCCTTTGGACCTAGGCCCAGACTCCGAAGCTTCTTGATTGCCTGTACGTGGCCCTCCACGGACAGTGTTGAGGAAGATTCCATCATCAAGGATCGGAGATGCAAGCTACGCCCATGACGACAATGTCTGCAGACTCGTAGCAACGGGTTCCTGGGAGTGCGGCGGGCGGTGGCTGCTTCGCACAAAGCTAGCGCAATCGATAGCATTAGTCGGGCGCAGCTCGTAAAGATGCTGGAGCTACCGGGCAAATGGTGTTTCACGACTCCACGGATGCTAAAGATGGAATTTGTCGACTGTGCGAATATTTTCTCTGTGCGCGAGTATTGGTTTGCTCCACCGGCCCCGTAATAGCATCGGGGAAAATAGACGCGATGGACCGCTTGATACGAGGCGCCGAAGCCGAAATTCCGCCAGCAAGTCAGGGCGTTCGGGCGGCCTGCTACGTATTCGCCTGGGGAGTCAGATACGACGACTCGTGCTGCGAGCAGATTTGGTGTTGACGGGTCAAGTGCGCAAGGGCGAGCGGGTGAGGTGCTGAAGACGGGTTAGGAGGACTGCGCCCCCAGAGCTTGGATGTGGGGTTCGCGGCGCGCTGTCGTCTACATTGTCCCCTTTTTGCGAGCTTGGGGACGGAGATAACATGGTTCCGAGCACCCGCATCGTATCGTGTAGTGTGCGTGCTCGAGAGTGCGGAACATGGCGGTGAGGGAACAGGTGCTGGCTACGTGCTCGGGTACCCTCCAGCGGCGTGATGGCGTGACGAGGGTACAGATCCTAATGCAGGGCAATTGACAGCGGCGATGCGATCGATAGAGTTTGACATGTGCAAAAGAATCTGCAGTCGGAACTACGGGTGAAAAGTGTGATGGTTTGTTTCGCAGTGGATTGAACTTGTGGATAGGCAATAATGCTCGCAGTAGTGCTCACAGGCGACTCGGCGCCGGGCTGGGAAGCATCTGACGAGTGGATGGGATCGGGGCATAAGCTTTTCCGGCAAGGCGGTTTGCGAGATTGGTTGTATGTACGACAAAGTTTATGTTGTGTCGGTATTGCAACTGCCAGATGAAGTGGCCCTGCTGTCCCGCTATATGCAGATGATGTCGTTAGAGTGCTGATCGTGATGGAGTGGATGAAGATCTGGAGAAACACGATTAGATTGGAAATATAGATCACGCAACATGGGCACACTGTATATCTGGGCCTCGATTTCCTGGCCATATAGTTTCGACATCACGACATTGCATGTACAGCGCGCGCGGAACAACCTTGAGCGTTCCTACCAGGCGGCTGCACACTGCCATCATTCGGGCAGCCGCACACGCCATCGGTAGCCCTGGCGATGGCGCATACGGCCAAGTTGTAGCTGGCGCTGGCCTGAGCGGGAGAGCGTGCGCGCCTGTGAAGGTGGCACGGCAGGGAGACGGCTACTGAGTCTTGGGAAAGTGCAGGGGGCCAGCTAGCGAGCTACGCTACCCATCCGCCGCTTTCACCGTCTCGGTTTTCTTGGTCGGAACATGGGCGTGTATATAGACTCGTGAATGCCCTCACTCTTGGGGCTCTTCTCCCCTCTGACGACATTTCCAGCTCGCCTGCTTGGTTCACGACGCTTCATTGTTCTTCGACTCACGACCATAACATCACACGACCAACTCTCCAACCTTCCCTCGCTTACACTTCGCCGACACCGCTGTACTACCGTTAGAACACAACATTTCAACTTGGAAAAACAAAACACGACAAAATGGACTACTCGCCAGCCCTATCCGTCAACAGCGACATGACAGACGAAGAGCTGGACAAGTACTTTGCGAGCTGCGTTCCGCTGTCCAACCTGCCAACCCCTCCACCAGCAAAGGAGCCCACACCCACGCGAGTATCAACGCCAACCGCCCAAACATCGACACAGTCATATGACACGAGCAGCCCTCCACAACCAAAAGGTTAGTCTATTTATTACCTCACACCCACCAAATCTCTGTTTACGGGTTTGTGGATGCTGGTGTGTATGAGTCGGTCCGGGCGGCAGAGCGACGTTCCCCTGCATAGAGCGCCTTGGCCCTCGTCATGCTTCATCCCAGATGCTCCTTTTCCAACTCAACAGTCTATCTCCACATTTCGGACGTGTGCCTGTCGATCAACCAGCACCCCTTCACCCAAGATCAATGCCGTTGCCACTTCCTTGATTTCGGTCCGCTGACTTGCTATCTATAGTATACGCAACCCACCTCGCCAACCTCGTGCCGCTCAACGTCTCCACCCACCGCCCTCATGCATCGGTCATTCAAGGATTCCTCGACCGTGCTGGTCTGCCGGATGAGATTGTCGCCTTTGCGGGATGCGTGCTGGATGCATTGAGCAGCCGGTTCGCAGCTACTTGGCGGGATGCTCTTGCGCCGAGCGACTATGCCCGCGACCTGAAGAACTTCATGATGACAGACTCGCGTCATAACGTGCATGTTAGCCCAGACGTGATTGTCTTGGCTGCTCTTTCCCTCGCGCACGGCTTTCTCGTTGACCGACAGCGCTCCTCACGGCACTGGAGCATTAGGGAGAGCGACGGTGCTTTCACCGTGCAGGAGATCGAGGCCACGAGGAGGGCTATCCTGCAGGACATGGACTACGGCCTTGCTCGCATCTCCAACGACATGGTGCAGTGGAGGCTGAAGAACATGCAGCGACCCAGCACAGCTCCTGCAGCCGCATCAACCCCTATCACGACCGTGATGAAGCAACGACGGAACCTCTCCATCAGCCTCCAAGGCACGGCCATCTGGAGCTACGGCGTTCAGACCCCAGAGCCCAGCCCGTAGAGCGGCGGTCTCCCATGGACGAGCAACGAATTCCGTTCCTTCGACTCTTTTTAATCGTTTTGCTGCGTACATTCACGATACCCACATCCTTTTGGCATCTTTCGCGATGCGCATCTCTCGGCGTTCTTCGGCATGGATCAGTTTTTCCTCTGTGTAGACAACAGGCTTGTTGTCACCTCGTATATATTTGTTTCAGGGTGGAGTTGAGTGGGTTTGGTGGCCTGATGCCAATGGTCTGTGTTTCATGTTTTGAGAACGCTATTTGTGTAATACCAGCTAGGAGGTTGGAGGACTGAGCTTGTTTGATATTCATCCCTACCGACGTGGTATGTAAAGACGGATTTAATCTACATTGGCACTTCGTATCGAGCAGCTCATACACGTGACGCGGATTCGTCGCAATCGCGTGAGATGTTCATAAGATCATGCGAGAAGATTGTGTGCAGATATCACGACATTTTGATGCTTTTGTTTACAGTGATCAGGTCAACGTACGATGGTGGGGCTGCAGCATCAACATAGTCTTCCCTGTTCCGACAAGATCCGCGCCGGCTGCAGCTTGAATGTGCACATTCCCCTCATGTCTATCGATTTCAGAGCTTGAAGTTTGTGCTTGTTGCGCACTTCGTTCGTTGGAGTTGATTAGGTACGCTCTCTAGGCTAGCATGGTGTTGTTGGTGTTGAGGGGTTGAAGACGTCACGTCGTCTGGTTCTGGCCATGCTGAAGATCACGCTTCGACGCGCAACAAACACACTAAAGGCTCAGCATGCACAAGTTTATTGGACAACGCGCCCATCACGACCCCGCTAACTGCTCCGCGACGGCATCGTGGGGTCGGCTACCCCACTTTGTACTGGCTCCGCGAGATGCTGCATACAGCTTGCATGTGGGAGAGCTCAACAGCTTGTTGCTCGCTGTCAGCCTGGCCAGGAGTGCTCCTTCCCCGCGATCCGCTAGCTAGTCGCTCCTGCTCTCCTGATATAATCCTGAGGGCCTTGCTGCGATGTTCAATTGATCTCCGCCCGTCTTACTCCACCCGGACGCCCTGTAAACACGCCATTGCCGTTGCTGCCGCTCCTCTTTCCTGTCTGGCGCGTAGCAAACACCACGTCTGAGGTACTTCTGCGGCGTCTTCATAAGCCTGCAGCTCTTGTCCGTCCTATCACATCGCCCTGACCTTTCTGCGGTTGCGCCTCTTACCTCCAAGCGGCAGCCATACGCCCCTCTACCCCGCCATCTCCTCTCTCTCATCGACACTCTCTAAGCAATTCGCGCTTCTCTGCAATTGACATTATCAAGATGGCCGCAAACCCTTCCCCCCGCGAGCGCAAGCCCTCGACTAGCGCTCCCCTCGGTGACCTCAAGGGTCCCGTTGGGCCTTCATTCACCCGTCCCAAGCACAAGAGGACGGTAACTGGCTTTGGCCCCAGTGAGATCAAGAACGTAGAAGCGAGCATCCCAGAGCCCCAGCGCGAGGCATGGAGAAAGTTTGTATGTCAATTGGATCCTCAATCATAGTACAAGGATGATTCTCAACACTAACACACGCATAGATGCCCAAGCCCTTCTCGACGCCAGACGACTTTACGAAAGACGCTGTTCGCCATATCGAGACTACCCTCGCACGCTCCCTCTTCAACTGCGACGAGTCTGCTGCCTACGCTGGAACTGCCCTCGCCTTCAGGGATCGCTTGGTCTTGGACTGGAACAAGACGCAGCAGAGCCAGACCTTTGCTGACCAGAAGCGTGTATACTGTGAGACTAGTGGGAAACTTGCTGGTAGAACAACCTCTAATAAATTCAGATCTCTCCCTCGAGTTCTTGATGGGCCGCGCTCTGGACAATGCCATGCTCAACGTTGAGCAGAAGGATATCGCTTCCAGTAAGTCCACCTCTTAGGACCTCGCGATTGCTTCTCTAACACACATGCAGAGGGTCTCAGCGATCTCGGCTTCCGCATGGAGGACATTGTATCTCAGGAGCATGATGCTGCCTTAGGAAACGGTGGTCTCGGACGTCTTGCGGCCTGCTTCCTCGACTCGATGGCTTCTCTCAACTACCCAGCCTGGGGCTACGGCTTACGGTACCGATATGGTATCTTTAAGCAGGAGATCGTCGATGGATACCAGGTCGAGGTTCCAGACTACTGGCTGGACTTCAACCCATGGGAGTTCCAGCGCCACGACATTGTCGTTGATATCCAGTTCTACGGCAACGTCAACCGCTGGCAGGACGACGAGGGCAAGCAACAGTGCTCGTGGGAGGGCGGCGAGATTGTCCAGGCTGTTGCTTTTGACGTTCCCGGTAAGCAGTCCTTCCATCACTTCTCACCTTTTCATTGACAAGTAAAGTTCCTGGCTACAAGACTGGCACTTGCAACAACCTCCGCCTTTGGGGCAGCAAGGCAGCCAGCGGCGAGTTTGACTTCCAGAAGTTCAACTCTGGCGAATACGAGAGCTCTGTAGCTGACCAGCAGCGCGCTGAGACCATCTCCGCTGTGCTCTACCCCAACGACAAGTGAGTAGTTCCATGGTTATGAGATATCATGTCTGACTAGCAACAGCCTTGACCGCGGTAAAGAGCTTCGCCTGAAGCAACAGTACTTCTGGTGCGCAGCTTCCCTCTACGACATCGTGCGACGTTTCAAGAAGAGCCAGCGCGCCTGGAAGGAATTCCCCAACCAAGTCGCGATTCAACTCAACGACACTCACCCGACCTTGGCCATTCCCGAGCTTCAGAGGATATTGGTCGATATCGAGGGCTTGGAGTGGGACGAGGCATGGAGCAGTAAGCAGAATCTACCCTCATACCCAAACCTGGATGCTAACAGCATATAGTCGTTCAGAAGACGTTTGGATACACTAACCATACCGTGCTTCCTGAGGCGCTCGAGAAGTGGTCTGTACCGCTCATGCAGCACCTCCTCCCGCGCCACCTTCAGGTATGTTCAATCACCTGATTTCTTGAGACCGTGCTGACTTTCGAAGATCATCTACGAAATCAACCTGCACTTCCTCCAGTTCGTCGAGCGTAACTTCCCGAAAGACCGCGAGATGCTGGGTCGTGTCTCCATCATCGAAGAATCGAACCCAAAGATGGTCCGCATGGCATACCTTGCTTTGATTGGCTCACACAAGGTCAACGGTGTAGCCGAGCTACATTCCGACTTGATCAAGACGACCATCTTCAAGGATTTCGTCAAGATCTACGGACAGGATAAGTTCACCAATGTCACCAACGGCATTACCCCGAGGAGATGGCTCCACCAGGCCAACCCCAAGCTCTCGGCGCTTATTGCGTCAAAGTTGGGCGGTCACGAGTTCCTGAAGGACCTCACCCTGCTGAACAAGCTAGAGGCGTTTGTTGACGACAAGGAGTTCCGCAAGGAGTTCCGCGACATCAAGTACGCCAACAAGGTGCGACTCGCACAATACATCCTGGAGAACAACGGCGTCAAGGTCAACCCGGCAGCGCTGTTCGATGTTCAAGTCAAGCGCATTCACGAGTACAAGCGCCAGCAGCTCAACATCTTCGGTGTGATCCACCGTTACCTCCAGATCAAGGCCATGTCTCCCGAAGATCGCAAGAAGCTAGCTCCTCGCGTGTCCATCTTCGGTGGTAAGGCTGCACCAGGTTACTGGATGGCCAAGACAGTCATCCACCTCGTCAACAAGGTGGGTGATGTTGTCAACAACGACAAAGATGTCGGCGACGCTCTCAAGGTTGTCTACTTGGCCGATTACAACGTTAGTAAGGCAGAGATCATCTGCCCTGCTAGCGACATTAGCGAGCACATTTCTACTGCTGGTACTGAGGCGTCGGGTACCAGTAACATGAAGTTCTGCCTGAACGGCGGTCTCATTATCGGAACCTGCGACGGAGCCAACATCGAGATTACTCGCGAGATTGGCGAACAGAACATCTTCCTCTTCGGTAACCTTGCCGAAGATGTCGAGGACCTCCGTCACAACCACATGTACTCTCAATACCAGCTGGACCCCCAGCTTGCCAACGTTTTCGATGCGATTCACAATGGCATGTTTGGCGATGCGGACCAGTTCTCTGCTCTGATCAACGGCATCGTGGACCATGGTGACTACTACCTCGTCTCTGACGACTTCGCATCGTACATCAAGACACAGGAGCTCATCGATGAGAGCTACAAGAACACTGAGGAGTGGACAACTAAGACCATCACGACGGTTGCGCGCATGGGTTTCTTCTCAAGTGATAGATGTATCGACGAGTATGCGGAGGCTATCTGGAACGTTGAGCCGCTGCAGGTCAAGAGCGAGCCTGCGCCGTAGACAGTGACTGCAGGGATGGTACATATCGGTGGCTTTGTGGTAGATTCTAGATGGTTGCGATGCTAGAGCCTTAGATCCGATGCCTTACATTTACGATGATAATGAGAAACTCGTTGCGACAGGATGACTTAGTGGTCGTGTGAAGATGCATGTGCTCTCTGACATTGTCATGGTGTTGAGCGAGCTGGACCCTGAAACGCCTGCTCCGAATGAACCTAGCGCACGGTCGCGTCGCGCGACGTACGTCAACCGCAATCTGGCCAGCTCTACGCCAGCTCGCGACATATCGACAGCCCTCACTCACAAGCAATCATGGCGAACCGCGGCTACGATGTCGTCGTAGACGTTGATCAAGAGGTACGTACCCCCTGGGATGCGACGCAGAAAAGCGCACATGCCCCCAGCATCCAGCTCAAGACGACAAGCTGACCAAACCCCAGGGCGACCTAGGCCATACCGACCTGCAAGAAGACCTCGAATTCCACAGCTCCAGTAAGCTTCTCCTCTTCATCACATACATTCAAGCATCACCTAACCCTCCACCCCTCAGACTTCGACACCCAACCCACCGGCCGCGGCGCCCCCAAAATCCAACCCGACTCCACGAGCGGCTCCTTCCTCCCCGGCCCCTCCACATCAAGCACCTCCCCCACCTCGCGCAAACACTACCTCTGGTCCCTAAACTTCTACGCCCAAGCCTTCGACGTCGACACCGCCGAAGTCCTGCGCCGCTGCACATCCACCCTGTACCCACGCGCCAATTTCCTCGACGTGCTCGAGGGGAACCCAGACTTGTACGGCCCTGTCTGGATCGCCACAACGGTTATCGTGATATTGTTTTTGACCGGAACGATTAATCAGTATCTTGCGCAGAAGGGCGAGGAGCATTTTGCGTACGACTTCAAGTTGCTGAGTGGAGCGGCGGGGCTGGTGTATGGGTATACGGCGTTTGTGCCTGTGGGGCTGTGGGGTGTGTTGAAATGGTATGGGAGTGAGAGTGCGAATTTGATGGAGTGTGCTTGTTTGTATGGGTATGCGAATTTGGTTTGGATTGCGGTTAGTCTGGTTGCTTGGAGTCCTTGGGGTAGTGAGTTTTTCCCTCTTTCCTTTCCCCATTCCTCTCCTCTCCCTCTCTTGTCTTTGCATGTCACCAGGAGACGTCGTACTAACAAACATCTCAGTTCTCAACTTCACAGTCGTAGCCCTCGGGCTCGCAGCCTCGGCGTTTTTCCTCCTCCGCAACCTTTACCCTGTGCTCAGCACCACCGAAGCGAAGACGAGCAAGATTCTGCTTATTGTCGTGTTTGTGCTGCATGCTGGGTTTGCGATTGCGATCAAGGTGCTGTTCTTTGCGGCGACGAGTCCCGTGGGTCCGAATAAGGGTGATAAGGATGCGGGCAAGGGGGTTGCGGATGGGGGATCAGAGGATAAGGGCGGTATGTTGAGGATGTTGATGGGTTGAGATGCGTTGGGTAGGGGATGAGCAGGTGGAGAGTGGTTGGGATTTGGAATGATAGCGTTTGGTAGGAGAATTATAGTAGGGCCTGAAGGCTACATCGGCTTAACAATGAGCAGACATTTTTTGAGAACGTAGCGAAGAGGTCTACGATGCTTCTCGTATGCGTAATCGCTAGACTCAAAGAAGAACGTTGAGGTATACGAAGCCCCATAACCTTTCCTAACTCCTCTGGAAAAAACGTTGAGGACATACCAGCTCACTCACATGATGCACAACAAGTCTAATTTAGGGAATGAATTCATTATAGCTACGTCCCATCCACCATGTATTACTTCACCCAGAATCTTACTTTGGAGTATACAACCGCCTTATCCTGAAACAAATCATCCTTCAAAACAACCATGTATGCTTCAAAACAAGATTAAGCAGCCTCCTCCTCATCAGTCAGCTGACCTGTCTGCAGTGACCAGGCAAGTTCATGGACGTTGGACAGTGCGTAACTAGCGTCCTGCTTGATACAGTATTTGACGCAGCGGGTGAAGATGCCGCCGTCAACGCCCTGCTCGGGGTGCTTCTTGAGCCCGTTGCCGAGATAGCGGATGTCGTAGTCAAGGACGCCCTCCAATTCGTCGTGCGGGTAGCGGATGAGATCGGTAGCAATCAGATCGTTGGCATTCTCGATGCCCTCGCGGAACTGGTCTGCCCAGTTCTTGCCGTACTTCTCTTTGCCCTTGTTGATAGCGGTGATGCACTTGACGGAACAGGTGTTGCGCAGGTAACCGCCCTCGAGGTTGCGGTGGGTGTTGAGCGTCTCAACCATCTGCGCGGGGCCCCATTTGCGGGAGTAGAGGCGGAGAGCGACGGTAGGACGGCCGAGAGACTGGAAGAAGTACACGATGAGCTCGGTGTCGGTCAGAGGAACTTGGGGTACAACGACGAAGGCTGGCGCCATGTTTCCTCGTGCAACGTGGGCCTTGCGCTTGGCGATTGACGTGTTACCACTGTTGCCGCGCTTGCTAGGGGTTGGAGGGCCGACGCGACCGGGGGTGAGGGGTGAGCTCGGGAGGCCGCCAGAGGTTGGTGTAGAAGGGAACATAGACATCATGCCGCCGGTAAGGTAGCCAGACTGTTCGCTATTAGTACACGATGATGGAAACATGGACATGTAGGACTTACATCTGGCTGACCAGAGGGGAGCGGGGCGATGGTAGGGATCTTGATGCCGGGGATCTTGACTTGGAGATCCTTACGGGCGTGAGTCTTCGTGGCCTTCTTCTTCTGGTTGCTGCCGACAATCTTGGTTTCGAAGGTCTCCTGGTCCTGCAGACCGGTGTTGAGGAATTCGAAGGTCTTGGACGGTGCGGGAACGCTCTTCACCGGGGTGCTTGGAGCCGACAAGGCTGCCAGACCAAGCTGGACGACAGTCTCTCGCAGCTCTGAGACCTCCGACTCGGCCTTGTTCATGCGAGCTGTAAGGCTGTTGACGACTTCACGAATGTTGCCGCTGAGGTCTACATGGCCCTCAACCTCTCCCAATTCTAAGATAATCAGTCAGCCTGGAGGATACATGAGGTGTTTTGGATGGGGGAGACTCACTACTTGGCGGATTGTAGTCGTAGAAAGGGTTCGCCATGTTGGGATCGAACTCCTGCTGCGCCATTGTCGGCTCCAAAGGGGGTTGGTTCATGTGCTCGAATGGCGGAAAGACCGACTCGCTGTGAAGTGGAGAATTAGCATTGTTTTCTTCCACATGCCGTTGCCATGGCAGACCTCCAAACAATGGAGGTGTGATGGGAACATCAAGGTCAACGGTGACCAATGGTGTGAACATACCTAGGGAGCTCGCGACCGACACTGTAATTGCGCGGTGAGCTGCCATGGTAGGCATCGTTGACGCTAGATGCTCTGCTGGTGTAGTCCTGGACTGCGTAGGCGAAGTTGGGCATCGGAACCTGCGGCTCGACCTCGTCCTCGAAGTACGCTGCTAGATTGGATGACATGTTAGCGCTGGGAAATGTTGCTGCAGGCAACATTGAGGTCCGGCTAGACGTCTGGCTGATCGGCATGAAAGTCTGGGGGCTTTCGTGGTGTTCAGCCATGCTGCTGAGTAGCGTGGTCTGGGATGGGATAGTCAAAATTGTAGCCGAGTTTGTTGTTCTCAGGCGCTCGGACACTCACCATATGCCATAACAACAAGAGACTGCAGCGAGGACCGTCGCCTGGTGAACGTCAAACTTGCTGCAATTCCTGATCCAGTCAGTTCACTGACTTGACTTCACCAATCCACCGCGGAGACGGCATACTCACCATGAGGCTCTAGGAGATGTGAAGAGCGCGCGACCACTGCTACAGGCACCAGAGAAGACAACAAAAGCCAGCAACGGTGATCTGGTGAACGTGAAACTCGCTGCGCATCCTGATTTGGTCAGTTCACCGACATGGCTTCACCGTGAAGACGACATACTCACCATCGAACACGAGGAGATATAGGCGATGCGTATCCGCTCTTGCAGCCACCAGAGGAGTTCATTTTCATCGTACTGATAGATGTGAACTGCCCATGCATGGATGTAGTGAAGGGCATGATGATGTTGATGCGGCAAAATGCGTAACGAGTGATGAGATATGATGAGTATGTAGGAAGAGAAGAGATGAAGCTGCAAAGTTCAGAATATATAGAGACAAGAAGGCAGAAGCCACGTCATGCCTCCATGATAAACGCCCACGAGGCTTCAGCTGAAAAACGTGGCAACCAGTACTCAATGGCCTGAAAGCGTCCGCGGTCGGTGTAACAAGCGGTGAGACGGATAGGTAATCCCAATGAAGGTGAGAGAAATTACGAGAGAAGAAGAGGGAAGACATCTTAGACAGCACTACCTATGCGCACAATGACCTGCACGGCAGGATGGTGGACATCACCGACTAGAAAGCGCGTCGCCACCCATTTACTGCGAGACATCTCTTTTTGTGATCTGCCAGCATATGTGCATGTCTTCACCTATGGTACGATGATTGCCAAATCCGAGGAGTCTCGTGCGGCGGGCATTGGACTGCCCAGGTGGGCTCCGGCCTATGATCAACGGGCGCGTTGTACGAGACCAGCCAGAATGCAGTCGCAAACGCTCCAGGTTTGATAGTGAGGGTGTGGAGATACCACGAGCGCGCGTAAAGTAGCTGGTGATGGTCTCTGTCGGGCGGGAGTGATGATGCGAAGAGGTTTGACGTTGGAAGTTCCCGAGGTCGCGTCGCGACATTCGGGGCACTAGTCCAAATCTGGCTGGTGGTCCCTTCCCAGAACAACCTTGGAACTCTCCAGGGCTCCGACCTTGGCGTCTCTACAATACACTCGAGAATTACGCCCTTTGGTACAATGACTGCGCTGATAGTATTGCCTACTCTGTTAGTCGGTGTAACCTCCGTCCAATCGGTCCCTGGCAGCGCGGAAGGCGTTAGCTCCCCAGTACTGCACCTTGAATGTGGTGTGATTGGGCGCTGCAGTCTGGTATCACACATGTCGGGAAAGGGTTAAGTACTGATAGTGCTAATCTCTCATACGCTCACGTTACCTACAGACATTGTTTGTTCACCTTCTGCTCCTCCTACAACATCTGGACATACCTAGGTATCGTTAGCACCATGCGATTTGACCCTGTACGCGAGAGCGACATGATGACTATGTACGACGCTACCACTGCGCCTCCAGACCGTGTTGAACTCTTCATAGGAGATTTTCTAATGGCAAGAGCTGAATGGGGCTTAGTTATGGGATAGTTACCAAGTGAAAGACGCACAAGTGGGTAACGCTCGAGCCGTGCAGTTACTTAGACCGGAGGTCAGACTTCTCTTGACTGATTTACTTGCTACAGGTACGGGCTAAACCGAACACCAAGTATGCGGGCTCTGGCGATCGTCTGTCTCCCGGCGCTCATAACTCTCGTGCAGAGCCTGATTGTGGTTCCTCCGCATCTCCAAGGACCCGATGTCCCTCCCCGTTCCTCCCACGGCCTCGTCGCTCGCGTTGACGATATCGATGTCATATACCACAAAGCCACATGCAAAGGCCAAAAGCTGCTGTCAGCAACAACCTCTCCGCATGATGCAGCAGCCGCCTTTGTCAACCCGATCGATAGCCCCTGGACCAACCCCATCCAACAGGAGCTTGAAACTTGGGGCTACAAAATCGAGAGTGACGATGGCACCCCCCAATTTCGCGCAAGTCATGGGGATGAGTGCGAGTTCGAGCACAGCCACAAGCTCAAGAGCATGTTCGACGACCTCAGGATTGATACGCGTAGTACCTACCAGGGTGGACCAAATCGGTGTTACTTTATTAACCATAAAGACGGTCCGGCAGTACGGCGCGATAATCAGGGAGATCTACCACCCGTCAAGCAGCAGTGGTATAAAGCCAACGACAACTACTATCGTGTAGGTGAAAGATGATGACGGTCCATCCAGGTCTTACTGACGACATCTTCTCTCTGTAGGTCACTGGCGCCGAGTTCACAATCGGCGTAAACGCAGCATCAGGCCTCATTGCAATGACCAATCGTCAGAGCCCCGCGACCAGCGCCCAAGCCCTCTGGGGCCTCGAAAATCCTCCGCCCAACGATGAGCTTCCCGCACTGAAATCGAGCTCGGATATCATGTGGGGACTGTGGAACTTGGCGAGTCCAAACAATGTGGGCGGTATCAAGTACATTCTTAGTACGCCCATCATAAACGACGAGACGGTCGCGATAATCAAGAAGATCTTACAAGACAATTGCCTCGACTTGGATGAGATAATGATCTGGTCGGGCTGCGAGTTTGGGTCAGATGATCCGGAATATCTCGCTTTGCTCGGTAAGTTGTATCTCGGTTCGACGTTCTGGGATTGGATTATTGACTTCGACTGCGAATCTAGGATCACCGAATGGACAAGCCGTTGGGTACTTCCTGGCGCAACACAAAGCCCAACTCGGCGGAAAATATGTGTCAAAGATCAATATCTTCAAGGGAGATGATCCACACATGGTTGCCGTCTGCCTCCTTTTCACGATCGATGACAGGGCTGGAGCTGCGAGGGCCGCTATCGGGGGTGTGTCGAACGGCAAGGGTCGCGTCGACGAGGCGGTAGTCGTGAAGCGATTCGGCTATGAGAAGAATATTGTGAGACGGCATGTTGTGTGGGCGAAGTTATAAATGGCTTGACACGCGTCAAGATGGCGTGTTTCGATGTACAGCTACGGCTTAGATCGTAAGATCTGGCTTCAAGGGCTCATATAGACCTAGACAGGGGTGTAGACTCGTTGGTTAAACGAATTTGTATATTTAATAGAGGAGTTTACAAATATCGTCACAAAAAGGTGACTTCCCGGACGGATGTCAGTGATGGTGTTGGTGGACAAGAAGCGTGGACGCGGATCGCAACCTCGGCAATCGCGCCGCTTATCGATAAGGCACGATTGCGAAGTTCAGGGTCGACATCGTCATCTCTCCATCAACTTATCATCCTCACAATGTCTGCAAGCGTCCTCATCGTTGGTGCCGGCGCCATTGGAGCCTTCTATGCCTCTCGTCTTGCCCTTGTCCCCGGTACCTCCGTCTCGGTCATCTGCCGCTCCAACTACAAAGCCGTGAAAGCGAACGGCTTCCAAGTTACCTCACCGCAATACGGCGATTACACCTTCGTACCGGCCAACACCTTCGCGAACCCAGATGAAGCAAGAGCGAGCGGCATACAATGGGACTTCATTGTAGTCAGCACCAAAGCGTTACCCGACGTGAGCGATGACTCGACGATACTTGAGGGGTTAGTCGGCGATAAGACGGCCATTGTGCTGATACAGAATGGATTGGGTGTAGAAGATCCGTACGCGAAGCGATTCCCACAGGCTGCGATATGTTCGGCGGTCACGATAGCAACCTGCGCGCAACCCGACCACGGCCAGATCAAGCACAACAGATGGACGCGGATAAACAGCGGACCGTACCTGCCCCATCTAGATACTGGGAGCCGAAAAGATAGCGACGTACGCGTCGTCTTGATGAATGACGCGTTCATCGAGATGCTGAGGCAAGGAGGCATCAAAGACGCCGAAGCCTACAGCCATGCCAAACTGCAACTCGTCCGCTGGCACAAGATCGCCATCAACGCCTCCATGAACCCAACCTCGGTCCTCACCCTTTGCCTCCCGAACAACGTTATGTCTCTCGACCCAGAACTGCAACGCCATCTCAAAGGCGTCATGACCGAGATCCTCGAAACCGCACCCAAGATCCTCGGCGAGCCCATGCCCAAGGAGTTTGCGACTCCCGATCAGATCATTCGGTCTACACAAAAGAATACAAGCGGTAGTAAACCGAGCATGGCTATCGACTGGGAAGCGGGCAAGAAGATGGAGATTGAGGTCATTCTTGGCAATCCGTTGAGGATTGCGCGGGACAGGGGCCATGAGATGCCGCGCCTGCAGAGTTTGTATGCGATGGTCAGGATGGCGCAAGAGGTCAGAGACCAGAAGAAGGACAACAAATTGTGAGAAGCGGGGTTGTTCCCGTTGATTGATCTCTTAATTGCTCCCTTTGTGTGTGGTCTGCCTCATCTGGGTAAAACGAGCTCCATCCCAAACTGCAAACTTCATGTCGACAGGGCCGCAGGCAACCATTTCATTCGGCCGTACTGATATATACTTCCTCCTGCCATGACACTCATAAGTTTGCAAGAAAGATGATATATGGCAGTAGATTGCTCGAGACTCTGCTCACAACCCTGGTGCAAATGTTTCAAAGAGATCCGTGTCGTCATAAGAGGTGGTTGGGAAGTGAAGGTGAACGCAACGACTTCGAGATCTGCCACCATCACCAGAAGTAGGACTCAGTTTTCCAACCGACCCATTTTGACTATCCCCTCTTGTTGAGCGATATTATTGCATTTGAAGAAGCCGATAGTGGTGCGGGAGGAGGGCAGCTCAACCTTGGAACGTTGCGACCCTATTGAGCGACGCAGAACCGTGGTATCACAATAGCAAAGTACATAAGGTGAAGGCGCCCCTCGCCAACCTCTTTTTTTGCGAGCCGAAGACAATAGCTTGAGTCAGCTGCCTCTCGCCCCGGTCTCTCCTTCGTATCCTCCACGGCTTTTCTTTCTCAATCACCGATTACAACTTCCCTATCTACATATCGTCGATCATTATTGCCGCAGACAAGATGAGCAGGCTCTCTGATCAGCAGTTGCAAGCACAGTGGCTCAGCAAGGCGAGCCCTGACCAGCGACAACAGTGGTTCAATAAGGCGCCACCAGACCAACAGCAATGGTTCCGCCAAATACAGCGTGCTAGACAGCAACAAGGACAACAGCAGCAAGTACCGCGCGAGAGCAATCAACACCGAGAGAATGCGGCCCGGAGCCCTTCTATCAACAGCCTGAACGGAGCAAGGTCGTCTACCTCAAGCCCACTGGCTGCACCCTCAACGATGGCCACCTCAGTGACTACCGCTTCGCCTCTGAGTACGACAGCAGTGCGAGAATCCACGAATGCATCCTCACCTACGCGAAACGAAGATACAGCGACGCTGGGCGCCGTCTCACCTATTTCTATTGTGCCACGCTCGATGCAAGCACCGAACGCTAGCGGAATTCGACATCATCAACAGAACAACGCTTTTCTCGCTTCTAGGCAGACTCAGCCGCGCATGCTACCCACGGACGACGTCGCTCGCTACCAGAAATCCCCACCCAGACAGAGCCCTTCTCATGTACAAATGAAGCTGCCACCCTCCCCGACACGGCCAGGGTCATCGCCATCCGCGCACGCTGCAGCATATCCCGCCAGCATGAGCCAGAAACGTCAGGCTACAGAAGCCCCGGAAGGCGACATACATGCAGGCAAGAGACAAAACACAACGCAAAATGCGATGTCACCTCCCGCCGTGCCGTTCGCTCCCATCGGCCACAACAACGATCCTCTCAACCCAGGGCCATACAATCGTATGAGACCGGTTGCATCACCCAATGGGATTGCGGCACCTGTCAACCGGATGACCCCCGACGACATCGCCCGAGACCGTCGCCTCCAGCAGGCCAAGCTCGCAGAGCAGCGCGTTCGGGTGCAACAAGCTCACGACGCCGAGAAAGCCCGCGAGCGAGAGATCTATATTGCCGCCACTGCCGCAGCTCTCAAGCGCGAGCAAGATGACGCGCGAAGGGAGTTTCTGCGCAAAGATCCCAGCGCAAACTACCGTCACATCCTCGAAGTATACGCATTGTCACCGCTAGACCCCAAGAAAGACGAGTACCCGAACCGGTACCTAACTGGCTTACTCGCGAATCGCGTCATGCCCATGGACCTCGATTGCGATCTTGCGCTTGCGATCGTGTATGCAAAGGATCATTGGGATTACTTCGGTCAGTGGCCCAAGGATATCGAGCGCTTTGCGGGCTATGAGAGGGAGAGGAGGGATAAGGCGGCAAAGGATCGGGCTTAGGGGACCGAGAGGGCGCCGCGTGAGTGCTCTGGACCTGATCGTGCGAGCTCAGAGGCTTTGGAGGTCTTGGAAAAACGCTTGCGTCCGATGCTTCTGGAGTTTTTGAAGTATACGGTGTAGCGTGAAGTGATGGAAGTAGCTTGGAGAGGGATATGTAGCCGTCAGGGTGCACTCAACTTCGGGATTATTCAGTTCACGAATATCAGGCCTAGGCCCATAGTACGAGCTCCTCGTGACTGCAATTTACCATAAACAGAGTGAATACTGGAGATAACTGGGTCTAGTCTCTCCAGATCACGGGGTCTGACGTTATTCTCCCATATCACCTCGGGGCCACTTCTCGTTCCAATAGTTCACACACCCACCGTCTGCACTTCAAATCGAGAACCATCGTGTTCAGGTACCCGCAGACTCCCATATTACCATCCTCACGACGACATCCCAACGACAGCCGCGATGGCCGACCAGCTCACCCAGATACCCGCCTTGGTTACACCTACACTTCAGCGTCACAACAAGAGACGCCGCTCTACATCGATTGCGCCAGAGCAAGCTGTTTTCCTTCCTGGCGCCGGCCCATCGAACGATGAAAACGATCCGACAACCACTCCACACGGACAGCGCCACCCCGACGACACCACTATACATAAGCGCACAAGGAAAGCCCATGGGTCCAAGCGCCGACGTATTGCTGGCGACTTCAATCCCGTCCACGGCCCTGGTTCCCCCCGTTCATCCGACTTGAAAGAGGTGCGATCACAGATTGCGCCGACTGCAAACCCATCAAGCATTGATCCCGTCTCAGGCGGAGATCATCCCAACAAAGACGTCACCGCCCTCCCCGTCGACTATATACCATCTCAATCCAAGCCCATGACCAATACCATAAAGCAGACATCAGGTCGAGACAGTAAGAAGAAGATCAAAGTCTGGGAAGACGAGCCGCAGCCGTCTAAGCCCAAAGACCCAACACCCGCCGCGGCAAAGTTGCTGCAAGATATTACTAATACCGGAGCTCAACGCAGATGTCGCCGCGTAGAGGGGTATACGCCGCAATTCCGCGCGCAAGAGGCTGATTACTATTATCATCCCAATCTCAAGGACTTCCACTTTCCACAGGACGTCGTCGCATCCACTGAGAAGGCTGTCGAAGAAGCGGCTCAGAGTGAGCTTGACGCACCCATTGCCGGAGCGACACAGAGTATCAAGGATGCTCAGCCAGAGGTTACAAAGTCATTGAAGCGGAAAGCCGATGGCGATCTTCGAGAGCCTAGTGCAAAGAAGCTGAGGAAACTTAATGGCCAACAGCCTTTGCCTTGGATAGTCCATGGCAAGATCCGACATGATCCAGTCCAAGACTTTGAGTCTGAGTACTTTGCTATATCGACACCGTCGCTACCCTCAGAGCCTGCGGAAGATGTGGTCAACACTGCAGAACCGGATCAATCCCAGCAAGAGATACATGCAGCGCTCGAGGCAGTTGAAGCTCAACAGTTGCCAACACCCATCTCCGAGCCCGTATCCAACGAGGTGTTGTCGCCTCCTATATACTACAAGCTGAAACCATCCAACATAGTCCATGTACAGGGAAGCGATGAGCCAGCCCTGGACAGAGTAGAATCAGGATCTCTAGATTTGGATGCTATCTTGATGGGAATGACACAAAATGATGCATTCCCCACCGTCGAGAAAGGTGCTCTTAAAGGATTCGGTACCTACAAACCACCGACACCACAAGAAGATGACATCCCCGCCTGCAACAAAGCTGCATTCGCTGGCTTTGGTACCTACAAATCACCGCCACCACAAGACGATGAATTCCCTGCCGTCAAAGAAGACATTTTTACAGGCTTCGGTACCTACAAACCACCGCCACCACAAGATGATGAATTGCCCGCCGGCAAGAAACCTGTATTCGATGGATCTGGTACCCACCAACCACCACCACAAACCGTTGCTGCTGCACCTCAGCCCGCTCCAAAGATTGTGACCACAGTTCCCTCTCTGATAGACATGAACAAACAGGCCATCATCAAACCGGGCGTAGCCTACAGCGAAGGCTACGACCCAGGAAATCCGCAGAACTTCAAGCACTACCTCGCTCAGTTCACCGATCGACCTGCGGTTCCGCGACCACGAGAGCGCGAGTATCGCCCAATGCCAGAGATATTGGAAGTCGAGACTCTAAACCAGCGGTTAGACTGGGTAGTCCCGAATGGGGCAGAAGCTCCCCAACTTTTCCGCGATATGCCAGCACCACCACCTCACATCGACTCAGAGTTAGCTCGTTGTGTTCGCTTCGCCCAGTCCGACGCGCAAAGACGCGTCAACTGGCGAGCTCATCCCACCCATGTCGCCGAAATCATCCAGCGCACCAACTTCTACGGAATGGAGTTGCTGGTCAGTCGGAGCGAGATGCGCATCTCCTCACCTCCAACGGCAGACGAGTTCGAGCTAGCCATGGCGACTCGGCTTGCGCATGTATCCTTCGGCATGGACACGAAGGACTACATTGCGGCCGATGTGCCGGCTATCATAGAGTACTTCAGCGAGAATCTTCCATCGGCGATAAGCGTCTTTCCAACAGAAGAGGAAGACTGCTTCCGCGCCTTCACGGACTATTATCGCGTGATGTTCGAAGAGAACTATCCATCACTGAAGGCTGTCGGCTTGCCAGAATGGCAGGCTTTACTGGATGCGGAGGAGGGCAAGCCCTCTCTCAAAGCACAAACTCTTCGAGGTATTGTCCAGTCCATCAAAGGACTGGATTCACACTGCACTGGCGATACAGGCAGGACAGATATCTTGAAAGATCAGCTGTTTCACGAAAAGCCTGACACGGGAAGCGAGCATCTGAAAAATGCTCGTCTGGAACTTAGCCAGACCCTAGGCCTGAGTAGGGACAGCTTCGACGGAGACCTACAGTGGCCCGATCAGCTGACCAACGCCGCTCTTCCGAACGTGACTCAGAGCGAAGAAGTGCAGCATTACGATGCAAACTCAGCTTCTTACTGGAACAAAGCGGAAGTCACAGGAGGATATGTCCATTCTTTTGTACCCGAAGTAGATGCAAGGGTTGAAGATGTGCACGACGATTACTATGACCCAGAGGGCTGGTTTCGCCCCGATCCGAATGCGCTGATGCCATGGGATTCTGGGCTGGATGCCATACCACAAGGCTTCAGCGCTGCTCCATTAGACTATGGTGCTATAGGGGAATACTTCAATCCGTCGGCATTCGGCGCGTTCAACGACGCTGAGCCGGAAACATTGTTGTAAGGATCTCGGGCCTAGATATGTCCAATCGAGGATTAACAGATGTATTAACGGTCTTTGTGCCGTATTTGGTTGGTGTGGTAGTGGTTGTGACTCTTGTTCGATGAGGGCTTCTCGCCTTCAAACACGGACATTGTGAGTGGCTCGCGGTCGCTAGCGCCGAGGGAGGATTGAAGCAGGCACCAAGGTTAGCTACAACGTGTGTTGTATTTCACAAGGATACTATTGGATGTGTACGTTAGCAGAAGAATACATTGTTCCAAAATTTTTATCACTTATTAAACTTCAGTGATGTGTGTGCAGCAGCTTACGATACAGATTATAGCTACCTGGATTGCAGGTGCCAGCGCAAGCATAATCGAAACAGGGGCGATGAAAGCGCCTGCAGGAGAAGTGCTGGCTGAGGAAAGCTTGAAGGCCGCTTCCATCAAATCCTGTGCCTTGCGACGGACGGCATTGGCCCTTCTTGTTGGTGTAGTGTCGGCCATGGTGCAACAACACTCGTACCATGGATGGAGATCAGCCTCAGCGACTTCCACAGACTCATCGAACGAAGACAAACCAGAGTTCCAGCGGAAGCTAATACTAGCACAACAAAAAATCATTTATCTTCATGTCGATTATCGGACAGTACGCCATTCTCCTTCCTTACCACCTACCTTCCTTCCAAGCGCGCATTGAAGCCACCTTACCATGACTCCACCACGTACAGCGACAGCACTACATATCGAAACCGGTACCAAGCCGGCCCCGGCAAAGAACCCACGTGGTCGACCACGCAAAGATGGGTTGCCGGCAGGATCAGTACCCAAAAAGCCCAAAACGTCAGGGCGAGCGCGTGCAGATACTCCGACGGAAATCCAAGGACAGCCTGAGAAACGAGGCCCCGGTCGTCCACCCAAGAACAACAAATCGCAGGGCGCCAAAATTCCATCAGCAACGTCGTCATCGTCTAATCCCTATCCACCAATGAACCCCATTCCAAGCCGTGGCCCACAGGAGGGCAGTCTCATCGTCTCTGCGACTGAAGAGACCTCCAATATACAGATCACGGTTACAACCCCGAGTGACGTGACTGTGCGCTGCAGTGAGGGAACGGACATAAGTGAACAAAGGATTCAAGATACTCTGAGGTTCCGGGAAGAGGCCGAAGAAAACCAGAGGCTTGGTTTGGAGGTCAGCCAATGGAAAAGGCAGAGGGAAGATGACGCATTGGAATTCGAATTTGGCCTGTTCGGATACAATCATGGACAGGACTTGGAGCCAAGTCGGAAGCGCGTAGCATTCGCGGACGAAGAGGACGAAGAGGACGAAGAAGCCGAACAAGAAATCGGAACAGAAGAGTCGAAAAGAAGAGCGGAACGTCGACGTCAGAAGAGAGAATGTCGAGATTATGGCTGCTATGAAGGGGATTGCAGAATCGGCCATGCAGTCAGAGCGAATGTCGCGCGTTACATGGTGAATCTTGACGAGCGCACGGAGGCGTTGCGGACCGTGGTGGTAAAGACGGATGATGAGGTGATGGAAGAAGGGACAAGGCCTATGGTGTACGACTACCCCTGGTTGATTGCACGATGATAGCAGTAACGGAGGAGGAGCTGTGTTCTCTTCTGGTATCGTCAATCTAATAGGTTCGAAGGCCTGAGGAGGTATGCAGATAACATCAGCTTGACTCTTTCGCGCGTGCTGATATGAGAATGGATCTAGCAACACTCTATACAGCACGAGTAGGCTGATTCTATGCCGTAGCCAGCATCTTACTTTGGCCCATTTCCAGAAGTCGGCGCGATGTTGAAGGTGCGTGTGAGAGCTCCTATTTTGTGGGTATCGCTGGGCTGTATAGGCAGAGTGTCGACATCGCAAGGAGATCAAATGTGGATGACGAACAAGATGCAGCGGTTGGGGAAGTATATGAGCATTTACATGTACTGCGCGCAATGTGTCGCGATGCGCGTTGATGAAGACGACTTCGACCTCGAAGGTGCACACCTGGGCAGAATTCGCTACCACTTACGCTAAGCCATATACGGAGAGGTCATAATTAGGATATGAACTTTTACAAAGTGCACAGTCTCTCTTATTCCTCTTGTAAGACTCTTGTCACGGAAATATCACTTAAGAATTGAAACTCCCTATGCCTCGACTTGTTTGTTGGGGAAGATGAGATGTGTCTCACGTGACGCCAAGCTACCACGGCAGCCCCACATCGACGAATTGTCCCGTCCCTCTCCGACGGCAAGCTTCGACGCGTCAACGCGTCTCTTTCACACACGAAGCTCAGGCGCGATGCGTTTGAGCAGACTAAGGACGCGTATCCAAAGCTGTTTATGTACTTCGCAAAGCTACGATCAACGCGTCTTGTCAGTGTCACAATGTCCTTTACAGGATGTCTAGCACCAATACTCCTGGTGTCATCCCCATCGCACCTACTACAGACGTCCCGTCGAAGTCTCAGTACGGGATCTTTAGATGGCATAAGAAGATCACGACCATCGCATGTTTGTATCAAGGCGTCCCGAGGTCCGCCCAAGCCATGGTAGTGTTCACAGAAGAGAGAGCAGGCGAAAGAGCATGGGCGTGTGGGGTATTGGATCCCACTGATAGGCGCGTCAAATTCTTAGGTTCACTTCTGACATTGTCGAAGGGATATCGTCGTACTGCATCGTTCGATCTGTCTACGGTGCTTGTCACATTGGGTATGGAAACATGTACCGCAAGCATGAGAAAATTCAGCGGAGCGAAGACAGGGAGGGACTTTGCATGAGTACATCGAGTATGCGACGAGATCTTTCGATCCTGACGTACGCGGTATCGTCGGCAAGTACCTTCAACTACAAAGGTCCAGCGCAAGACCTGGCGCCTCGAGTTCGAGGACTTTGGATGCAACGACATACCTTCTGTTCTATCTTGTCCTCGGCGGCGTACTGGGTCACACTGGCCAACCGAGTGTATCCGCGATCAAGCTCTGTCGATTCGGGTGCGACCGCGATACTCAACAATGAAGGCGAGAGAAAGTCGAAGAGACGTCAGGGTCCTCTGTCATTCGTTATCTCTGACTCGATACCGATGTCGCCATTGCTCCTTGAGCAAATATCCTATTTCCCTGACGTCACCAAACGGTATTATCGAGGATCACAAGTCCTAATATCGCCTTAGACGCATGTTTCCGGAGTAACGCAGGCAAGACTGAGTCACTTACCTACCGCAGTTGGCCAAATGAGCCATTTTCGGCCCCCACGTGGTTATGTCCAGACTGGCGAACGCGGGGATTGTTTCAAACTCACCACCAAGATTCTTGATGTTAGGTTCGAATTGGTCCATTTTCGTCAGTGCGGCGTTTCGTGCTCATGTTTTGCAGACCCTCACGTCCGAAGCGCTAGCACATTATTCAAGCGATAATTGGGTTGCATCTTGCTCTAGCTTTGAGCCAAAGCGCCTCTCCATGCATCTGCTAAAGCCGTAAACAAAGGTTTCGTCGTCCGCGGCTGCCAAAGCATTGCAACAATATATAGTTGACGAGGCTCGCATCTATCAGCACCTTCTATATACCTGACTTCGTCGAATCACCCGTCTTACTCTATATCAACCGAGTTGCAGACTCTCGTCCAGTAAGTTCCATACTTAGCAGTGCAAGCAATTCAAGCATCGCTCAAACCTCCATCCGATTGCTACAACGTTTCCTATACCAAACGCTAATCCTTGTATCAAAGGCACAATGGCGAGCAATCCGAAGACTCCTTCAGCCAACTCATCTCCGGTCAAAGGGGCTAGGGTTGAGAAACCAGCCACCATGAGCAAAGCACGTTCGAAGAACAAGGACGGCTCGATCCACGCCTCCCCAACTGATATCTTCGGTCCAAACGCTGTTACCCGGTATCTCCGCATCCCGCAAACCGGCAACATCACCGGTGCGGAACTGATGACGTTTCTTCCCGCGCTGATTCGTAGCCCCGGCGTCCTTGTTCGATTCGTCCAGAACGGTGGCGATGCCTACCCCATCGTCAGGATCCACAAATGGTTTCGAGTCGTGGTGAAGAACAATTCTCGGCAAGACGCCACCAATGCCGTGATTCACTTGGCCCAGGGAACGATGCGACACTATCTTCAGGACGACCAATGGACTATGACTCGCCACAAGGCCGGTCTTTACCCAAAAGTCGGCCAGGCTTGGGACCACGATAACTTGACTCTTGCCGGCGTCCAAAACCACTGCGAGATCCAAGTCCCGGGTAGCCGTCACCATAAACCGGTCGTCGCTAATGTTCATTTCGCGTCACTGGCAGCTGACGTTACGGTATACCCATCCGGCGACGACGAGCTCGATCTAACCCGCTGTGTCAAGGCCGCTGTCGCCAATATCGACCTGCCGCTGATGTTTCCACGAGACTTTAACTTCCTCACTCAGCTCTTGGGTGGTCCCCGGACGGTACTCCCTGGTCATCGAGATGGTGCGCTGTTTGGTCGTTGGAGGACGATGGCGTGGGAGCCGATGCCCGAGCCGGAGGCGATCCAGGCTGCGACAAACCTCACGCATCACATGTTCACAGCAGCACAGCGGACGGCAATCGTGCAGCATCTTCAGCAGTTCCCCGTTGTCCAGGCGTTTACGTTTGTCCAACCGGCTACTTCTGTCCAGCCCCCCGTCCCCACGCCTCGCGGCCCTGTGATGGTGACAAACCACGCTGGCCCTTCTCGCGCACAAGCTCCTGCTGCAGGCAGCGGTCTTTCATCTATTAACTCGTTGATCCTTAGTCGGATCATGAACAACACTGCCGCCGACTTGTCACATGTCCTGGCCACTATACAAGAGGATCAATTGTACGCGTTGTATGTCAGCGTCTTGGCCGCTAACGGTATCGTACCTATTACGCGCCGCGAGGAGCACATAACTGGCCCGGACGCTCTAGACAACTCCCTTGCAGATGATCGTAGTCTTCCCGACCTTATCGAACCAGCTGCACACGACACCAGGGCTGTATCTCCATCTGGCCATTGGGACGACGACATGGGCGCTAATGACAACGAGTCTCAGCCCACAAATCCATTCGAAGAACAGCTTGACGACGACACTAGCTCATTTGCGTCTCTAGATCTCAGTATGATCGACCCTGAGATCCTGGCGAGCATCGATCCCGAGGTCCTGGACTGCATCAACCGTGAGCTAGGTGGCTTCGTCGATCAGGAAGACGATACGGAGCTCGCACAAGACAACTCAGAAGACCACGACCTCGGCTTGCAGGACGATAATGCCAATGATGCAACTGGCCAGGAGACTTCAATCCCTTCCATCGTGGTCCACGACGTCGACGGCAGCACCGCCGAAGACCCCGTTGATGACCCTTCCTCTCGCGAAGCTTAGCGCGGTCAGAAAAGACAACAACACAGTTCTCTCGAAAGTTTGGTGTGTATTTGGTAAACATACATTGGCATTGGATCGTCTCTCAGGCGCGATGCTGGAAAGGAATAGCAAGCATGGCGTAGCTTTTTCGGTAGAACTTCTTAGAGGAGTTGGGCGTCTTGTACATTCTTTGCACTATACCCTTTTCATTCAGTCGCTGGTCTTGAGTGCCTCCACATCTCATTCAATAGAATATATTACCGTTCACAAGTGCGCCTTCTCGCGTGAGTCTTATCTGCGCTGATTTATGACATGGGTATCACCAACAATCAGATAGTAGAACGTACCATACTGGTGGAATGCGAGAGTGAATTATTATCAGTCCTATGCATCTATTTCCTTGCCCATAGTCGTGTTATCACATAAGATAGCCATGATGTTCGAAATACCCAGAAGGAGATCCAGGAGTCAAGATGACCAAGGCGCAACTCAAAAGTATTCTCAGAGCCAAGCCCAACACCCAACCAGCTCACATACCATCCCTAATGACCTCCTCACTGACCCAACCAATCTCATACCTATGCGCAGCGATACACTCAAGATGCCAGTCATACTCCGTCCAAACACTACCAAACAAGTCAAATTGCTGCTTAGCCCAACGGATGTTCTCAGCCCAGTCGCTCGTATCCTTGGGGTGAGGCTGGCTCAACAGGTGGAGCTCGCGGAACGGGGCGTGGCGGCGAGGACCGTTAAAGCGGGCGTAATCGTAGGCGGACGCGTACATCTCGGGGAACGAAGTGTGTGGAGGGGAAGAGTAGAGGTAGATGCTGTAGTCGTCGATGCGGAGGCGATCCTCTGAGAGGAAGGGAGCAGGGAAGTGGATGGGCTCGCGCTTGAGGTACTCGCGGGCGGCGTCCATGACATCTGGGGTGAACTCGTTCATCATGTACGAGGGTACTTTTGCCTGCTGTCGAACTTTCTGGGGTGACGGTCCGATTCTTGTTCATGGTCAGCGCGAGTCATAACATCAGAAGCGTAGAATGAACTTACCCAGGGACTTTGAGCTTCAAAGTGCGACGCTCAGGTACAAAAGCAGCCTTAATGTTCAAGCGAGCCTTGCGCGCCGCTTGACGGCCGCGTGCAGCGGGGATGGGCGAAACGGCCTCCTCAGGTTCACTTGCGTCTTCTTCCGGAATATCGTCGTCAGGCTCGGACTCGTCCTCTACGAATTCGTCATCGTCGGCGGACGAGTTGGGGGTCGGCGGTAGACGAGACAGCTTGCGCTTCTTGGAGGGAGTGGCGTAGGGAGAATCGGAGTAGTCTTTGTCCTGAAGCCGGTGTCAGCGATGTCACCATCTAAGACGTCGTAGTATCGACTATCGTCGAACTCGGGTGATAAGTCTTACCTCAGCATCAAGTTCGGGCTCTTCAGCAAAGTTCATTTGCTTGCCGACAAGCCTGCCGCTTCTCCTCTTACTACCATCCAGCACCTTCCCAAGGCCCTCAGCTGTACGCTTCTGTGGCGTCGCCGATCGTGACATGGCGACCAGCTCGATGTCGTCGAAGAGTTTCTTCTTGCTACCGCGCGATGCTTTGAACTTGCTGTTGAGCTTGGATGATTTGGGAGTCTTGGGCGTTCTCGGAGCGCGGCCTTTACCGGGTGTAGACTTGGCGGGTGAAAAGGCGTAGTTGCTGTGACGTGCAAATACCTGCCTATCGTAGTGACAGTGAGTGACTGTGGCCGGACCTCCGAGGTGAGTGATCAGGCGTTGAAAGTCGGTGGGGAAAAGCCACGATTCTTCCTCGTGCTCAATAGCGTATTGCACACAGCGAGTGAGGTCCAGTGCGTCATCGCCACATGGGTGCTCTTTCACATGGAGGGCAAGGTCTTTGAACTCCAACGGCGAGGAGTCCCAGTTGACCTTGTCCTGTCCAGGTGTACCAGTCCTCACGTCCTTAGGGTGAGTCCGGTTGGGTGTACGGAAACCGTGGACGTTGAGGTTGTCTTCAGGTCTCGGAATTCCAATGTTGTATTCCAAATGCATACCGAATTTCCAATCGTCGTAGCCGGCGCGTCGCATGGCGTACTGGATCATGACCATGGCGGAATTCGGTGGAAAATCCTGATCCAGCGGCTGGTCTCTGAACTCGTTGATCATAGCAGCGAGATGGCCAGCTTTCGCGCCGTGCGTCACGAAACGGTCGATAACATCGATGGATTTGAGCCAGTGCGGGAGGTAGGCCAGGATCTCTGCGGCGGTCAGATTGCCGTTTGGGAAGGGGAGATTCCAGCTTGGGCTGTGGTAGCCGAAAGCGTTATTCTTAGCAATGGCCGCCATGTTGACTGATCTGATGGTCAGGACGAGATCAGCAGAGGCACAGGCAAACTTGGAAGGTTACCTTCTGTAGAAACTGTGAGGGGTGGCCGCATGCGCGGAGGATGGCTTACTGGAAAGTGAAAGTGTGAGCGTCTTCAAGGACGATACGAAGTCTCGCTGCGCTTTGTCTTGAGTGATCGATGCGTGGTGTCTTCACTGGCTGCGACAGCAGACCCTGCAAACCTTGTCGTGGGCTGAAGCTGGCACTTCGGAGACGCAGGTGACGGTGGAGTCAAGCAAAGTTGCTCAAAGGACGCTCGGACCGGGTAGAGTGGCCTTTTCGTTGATATAGCGACAGCCACAACAGAAGCGCGAGGCACACTCTACTAACCACGTGCAGGTTCCCATCACCACCACAAACACCACACATGCACCTCTGACCATGGATCATCCGCCGCGACCGTACTAACTGCCAATTGTCTCACGATAGGCACACTCTCCTAACTTTTCGGCAGGTCAACGGCGTCAGCCCCAGGACCGGCTGAGAACGCATCAGAGTCCAAATCGAGAGCACGTAACGAGTACTTCGGCTACGGCTTTGGCCCAGACGCGCCTTCAAGATACCTCCCGTTTCCTGCAACCGCGAACGTTACCGCCGTAGAGCTCCTCGCATTCCTTCCAAATAGCATACACTGCGCTGACGTGGTGTACCGCCTGATCACGAACGGCGCGACTCCGACTCAGGTGTGCGCCATTGTGAACACTTACAGAGAGCTTCCAAAGGAGTGGCCTCAGGCCAGCTGCCGGCAGAGCATCTACAAGACGATGGACCAAGGTGGATACAAAGACTGGCGGCTCCAGACGCATGGTAGCTTCCACAAAGAGAGAAAGTCGACCTGGGACGATGCATATCTCAACGTTGCAGGGTTCTCGCCACCTAGTGGAAATATTGAAATCCCTCCGACAGACATACCCTTCAAGAAGCTAGCCATAGACCTGACCTGCATGCCGCAGGGCCATGATGCGCTAGATCTGACTCGCATGGTGGAGTATTGCGTGCAGAATCCACATGAGCCGTGGTTCTACCCTCGCGACTACGATAAGGTATTGCAGCTTGTGGGAGGCGCAGCTACTGTTCGAAAAGAACATAGCGATGGCGCTGCTTCCCAACGTTGGGCTGGTATAAAGCCTTCTCTTTCTCACGACGCGTCAACCAGCGCTCCGCTCGTGCCAGATAAGAAAAAGAAAGATGCTAAGCGAAAGAGGAAGAGTGACCTAGAAGAAGACTTGCCAGTACCAAGGAGACAGAAAGAAGCAGTCCCTCCACCCAAGGGCACGGCACCAGAGTCAGAAACAGAGCATGAGATGCAAGAGCTGAGAGGAAGGTGGGGAAAGTCTGTATGGTTTGATGATGAGCCTGCCGTTGAGGAATTTGCCGAAGAGGAAGAAGAGGAGGAGGAGGACATCATGGCCAGCGCCAGCAGAGACCTTGAGAGAACAAGTTATGCCGCTCCTCCGGAAGATTCAGTCGTGCCATGGGAGACAGCGCTTGCAAACGCACAAGATGAGGACGCGATGGACATGGCGTTCTTTTTCGAACGTCAAGCAGGAGAGACTGATGCATACGGCCCATACGCCTTCGGTGGACCCCGTCACAAGCCGCCTTACCGACCGCTGTACCGCATCGACCAACCAGACCCATCTGATGCAAGCGGTTGGGCAGAGAATCTGAGGTGGGCATTCGAACAGAACACGCTTTACCGATACCCTCACCGCCCCGACGCTTGGAACGAAAGCCCAGAGCACATGGAGCTCATCGTGAAAATTCGGATCGACCGGTACTGGATGTCGGATGAGTTCGCGGCGATGATCGACGATTAGCTGCGGAGGGCGATGATTGCCTAGTATTTGGAAGTGCTTGGATTCTGGGGTTTGAGGTTTTGGTCGTTGGCTCGTGCATGGTGATAGCTGTGTTATGTCACGGTGCCCACTTCCTGCCAAAGGGCAGCAGCGCACTCAGGCGAGAGAGTCGTGTCATTGAACGGTAGTTGATGAGTAAAGCGATCTGAAAGGCCACATGTAAAGTAATGGCAATGGTCGTTGGATGAATTCACTGTCGGTAATAGTGTGAGTGATGATCGAGCGACGAGGTGAGGTTGTGGCACCTGCAAACCTCAGACTTGGCGTTTCGGCAATGCACGGACTGGCGTCGATCGATGTTCCGACCGAAACCAACTTCGAACACCCTCCAAACTTCCTCACCCCGAATTCGACAGCCATTGTCCCTGTAGTCGCGTGTTTCACAAGAATTTGTCTGGTTCGCGACGCTGCAAGACACCACAGTGGATCGGAGGCTGAAGATCCGGATGCACTGACTGTCGCATGAGATGATGTACACGATGACAGCTCTTAGGTTGCGAAACAATGGGCGCTCTTCGAGCAAGTGCGTGATGTGTAGAAAGGTATTTAGATGCGATGTGTCCCCTAGCGATTCGCCTTTCAAAGCTCTTGCTCTCTACAAACCTTCAGAAAACTATACCCCAGATTCACGAGCCGGACTCACCTAATACACTCCTTACGAACCGACGCGAACGTACTCAACGACTTCATACTACTACTACAACTTCGCACGATCACATACCTCACCATGCGTTCCACCACGATCATCGGTGCCGTCGCGGCCTTCGCTCCCATCGCATTCGCACAAAGCTCTTCCACCATAACATCAATGGTCCCGATGATGTCTCCCTCCGCGCCTCCCGTCACAATGGCCTGGGATAACAAGCCCGCCCCAACAGGCGAAGCGGCCCTTTCTTCGGGCGCTTCATCGATGAACTCTGCCATGAAGTCTGCGATGTCTTCCATGTCCAAGGGAATGTCGATGGAGAGTGGCATGACCATGTCCGACGGCATGGTTATGGGGAGTGGCATGACCATGTCTGATGGTATGGTCATGCCAACAGGCAGTGCTATGGCAGGAATGAGCAACTTCACCGGTAGCGCAGGCAAGATGGAGGTTGGCAGTGGTGGCGTGGCGATGATGGCAGCCATCTTGGCTATGTTGTGAGCGTATTGAATCTACGTTCAATGCTTGCTGGAACATATCATGGAAGCCCAGTTGGTCCAGCATAACTTCGTCGCCCCTTTCCAGCCATTCTTCGTTCATGGTTACGCTGTCTTCGTCTCATGCGTTACCTCTTTTCGCTAATACACACTGTACATTTACTCTATGCAACACTGCATCACTACATATATTGCCTATACCGAGTGGCCGTCACTAGCAAGAGCGAAGTTTAGCTACTTATCCTCCCACCTAAAACCTGTACGCGACATCTGAATCGATTGTGAAACGAGCAAGCACGCGATCCAATTCGTTAACAAAGCCAATACTATAGTAGTCACCTGGCAATGCATGGTGTTTGCGATTCATGATTGTCTTCGTCCGCATGATGTATGACTTCCTCCCCTCGACCTATCGTTCCATTAAATACATGGCCTGCGTTTACGAATTAGTTCCTTGACTTTCCTTAGGGCAGAACTGATTGCGCTCATCTGGCTTATCGACTTGAAAAAATCCATTTCCACTGTACACATCCAAGATATGTCATGCCAATGTCGTGGCACACAACGCGTCTGCAGCCGTTCTCTCTTGGAATACCTGCGTCGCAATAAGCACGTTTCTACCAGCAAGCTGTCGGAATCTGAAGCAAATGAGATGTAAGCACTATGATCAAATTGTCATTGTATTCCGGCAACTATTGACTCTAAAAGCACAACCCAGAATCAGACTGCCTCTCCGTTGCTACGCCTACCGCGAGAGCTGCGAAATCAGATCTATGGGTACACATTCGCTTGTTACTTCATTGATATCCTACATGTGGCTCGAGATCGTCTCCTAATCAGAGTTTTTCATCAGCTTTGCCGCCAGTACCGCTGCTACGAGTCTTTAGACCGGCTCCTTTCCCCCTCTATGGTCTGCCGCCAGATTTACAACGAAACTGCCCTCTTGCCATTTTCGTTGAACCCACTTCATGTCAGTTTTGGGGAACTTGCAATCATCAAAAACCTCATACCTGCTGACGTAGTCGCATGTGTCAAGAAATTGTCGGTGTTCAATGATCGCTCGCTGAAGCGGCTCAAGGAATCTGGATACGATGTCAATTTGGAAGCATTGTGCAGATTTCCAGACTGGAAGACCGTTCTTGTGCTAAACTTGGAAGGAGATGTACAACCGGAGAGGACCGAAGAATTTAGGAAGAGAGTGGCGGCATACGCAGGTGCTGCCGGGCATATTAAGACTTCTTAGCCGTAGCAGTTGAATAGTACTACATCTTGCGAAGAAATTATCGCGTTCAGACGTCGCTAGTAGCTCCCGAGGTCACTTGGGTTCCGCCTGGCCCAGCGCATAGCAGTCTCATAGCTTTGCGCAGCTACTGTATGAAGTCTTGCGAACACGGCACCATAAATTTGAGGTCAATGATCTGTATCTACTCTTCTGAGAGTCATTTTGTTGAGTTATGACATCTGTGCATTGCCCAAGTGTCCAGGTGGTGTCGCGATATCAGTTATCGCGATTGATGACGTCACGCGTGATAACTATCCATAGACCTCCAACTCCCTTGGCAGGTACCGCTTCATCACAAACAACGACCTCAATTATCCTCAGGCATTTCTTCTTTGCATACAAGCATCATAGAATTGCCGTTCACAGAACCTTAGAAGCACGACAACCATCACACTGTCAATATGGCGACGTCAGACGAGAAGTCGCTGCTAGACCGCGTCTTCGCCGCAAAAACTACCGAAGAGTCGCGCGAACTATACGATGAATGGGCGAAGACATACGACTCCGACATGACTCTGCACGACTTCACCGCGCCACGCCTCGTCGCACAAGCAGTAGCCCGCGGCCTGAAGCTAAATCACATCTCACCCGACAAGCCTCTCGCTGGCCTAAAGATTGCGGATGCAGGATGCGGTACCGGCTCTGTTGGTGTCGAACTCTCCAAGCTTGGCGCTACGGATATCTTGGGCCTCGACATCAGCGAAGGCATGCTAGCTGTTGCCAAGAACACCGCCGTGTACGATGACCTTACGACCGCGGATCTGACGAAGAGATTGGAGTTTGCGGATGGAAAGTTTGATGCGCTGACGTGCTGTGGTACGTTCACGCATGGTCATCTCGGACCAGAGCCGCTCGAAGAGTTCGTCAGAGTTGTCAAGGATGGTGGAGTTGTTGTTGCAACTGTGCTAGATAGCTTCTGGGTAGAGAAGGGGTTTGAGAAGGAAGTGCAGAGACTAGAGAATGAGGAGAAGGTTGAGGTTGTGGAGACGGACTTGCATCAGTATCGGAAAGATGCTGGAGGTGGGCGCGTACTGATCCTACGGAAGCTGTGAACTTGAAGTGTATGGCGAAGGTGCATATATCGTAGTAAGTGTAATGGTACAATAGCTACGGGCTTTCTAAAACTAAATACATGCGCAAAGTGCGGTATCATAATAGAAGTCCCTGGTGGACTAACTCACAACTTCCGCAACATCGACGACCTAGACGAAAAGATATCCGAACAAATCAGAGAAGTAGTAAGTATTGTGTACTGAACTACAAGGTTCCCGCATACATCGCCCAATCCTAAATGACCTCCCACCTATCCCCCATGACGTGTTTGTAACAGGGAGTCGGAGCATCAATCGACGTAATTTCAAGTCCTTTCTCAACCGAACCGGGGACCCATCTTAGAACCTTAATGAGCGCATCCTCAGTTTCCTTCAAATCGAGATCTCTGAAGAATTTCTCAATTCTCAAGCGCAAAACCTCGTTGTCCTCTGGAACATGACGTCTGTTCCATCCATGGGCAAACAAGAGCGGATCTCCCACGACCTTAGGAGCCCAAGAATGCACTTCGGCTTTTCGCAAATTAGGAAGATCTGTCGGGAGGTAGAACTGTCGGTAATATCTCGTCCAGTTGCTGTTTTCGTAGATGCGAAGGACTGGAATGGCGTCTCGCACGTCCCTGGGCATTTTTTCCACGGCGTCAAGTAGATCTCTGGGACGTCCACAGAGAGGACTCAGCTTGAATACCAGTAATCTGGTCTCCGCATAGTATTGGCGGCATACTAGTAGGGATTTGAGAAGCGAGGATAGGGATTGTGAAGCTGGCTTTGTCCCACGCACGGGATTGGGATTGTAATCAGGCCTCGAGTCTTTGCTCGAGTTGTAATCCCAAGTTTCCATTCTAAAGAAATTGATGCAGTCCACACGGAAGACGTATTCGTAGATCCTATTGCGAAGTTCTGCAGGCAAGCGTAGTAGAGGCGATTCAATCTGGTTATGCAATGTGCTACGCTGATATTAGTGCTGTTTCGAACCGGATTTCGGGAGGTAACATGGCTACTTACACAGCGTCCATTTTATCAAAGAGATCTCTTAGGCGCGAAAGTTTCGGTATGCAACGATTGACCGTACTTCGATAATGTTGTCGTAGAGAAGAGGGGCTGCTGACATGCGTCCAGATGTCACGACGGAAAGACGTAACCCGCTTGTCCTATCTGAGCCTAGTACCATTGCTGCCTTCCGCCTGCAGATCTCCTTCCAGGGTCACCTCATCTAATCGTACAATACTTTTACAAGATACATGATACATCAGTCCATCACAACCATTCCACGCAGATAGCCGGCATACCCGAATGGCGTCGGTCGCGCAAATTGTGAAACTGCAAGTCCTAGCCCCAGTCCCGCGCCCGCCACGCTCGTTTCTTGGATCGACGCGCTCGCATCGCCCCAACGTTCAGCTCTAACAAAGCATTCGCCTTCCCAGTCGTATTCGTATCGCTCGGACACATCATGCTCTGGGAAACGTTCTGGCACATGCCCGCATATACGCGCAAACAAGTCGACCAGGTCTTCGCTCCTTCCTTCGTTGAACTGCAGTCGTCCTCCAATGATCGGCCAGGCCGCTGAGAACCGAGCTTTGGATATTGAACCGCACGCCAGCCATTCTGAAGAGCGAATGTATACGGGGTCGACACCGAGGGTTGGTCCAAGATCAGCCATGCATAGCCACCGGTCTATCCGACCTTTTGTGCCTTGCCATGAAGGTATCAGAGCACTGTGATTGCCGGCTGGGCTTACGAGATCGGTCACCAGGCCTGAAGCCTGGATCTGAACTACCTGGACAGCTTCATGACCTCGACCATAGAGGTCAAACGCTTCACGTAACGCCGCAGCTGTTATCAGTTAGCACGCAAGTCATACGGTAAGGCGACAAAGATTACCGAAGTCGCTAAAGACCGTTATGAAAGGACTAGTTTGTGAGTCGCGAAGACGAAGGTGTTCTTCTATACAATCCAGACTCAGATGAGCATACGAAAAGTCACACCTGGACTGGAACAGACATGGGCCGAATGAGGATCTTGATTGGTAAGATGTTGCACTGTGCTCACTGAAGACGCGATAGAAGAAAGGGCCATTGAAGTCGTCGATGTGCTCGTCTTGAAGCAAGTCGCTGCTGATTGGTCGGTCAAAATCTAGCCGCATCATCGATCGCCATTCACGTACCTCGACATTGTTCCATCACAATCCATCTCAGACCTTTACACCATCTTCCGTCATCTCCATTTTCGAGCAGCACAGTCTTTTGCGAAAGTACTGAAGTTGTCGCATGGCTTCCCGTGGTGTAGGGAAGTCTTCGGCTCGGCTGGTCCGTGATGGCGCAAAGCTCGCACCACCGCGATGCAGCATTTTTCCCGCCCATCGACCTCATGTCAGCATGCATCAACTTCGTCTTCGAACAAATATTTTCAATCTATGACGTGCGCATAGATCAGTTGTATCTGGTCACGTGAAATCGACGTCGGCCGGGATGGCATTCTTCGTATTCACCGTTCTTTCCAGATGGGGCAGCCGTGGCAGATTCTTCTGGCCACTTGATGTGCCTACTACCTTCCAGACGCACAAACAAGACCCGTT
The DNA here is from genome assembly GCF_023757985.1 of Alternaria ethzedia. Classification (NCBI taxonomy): domain Eukaryota; kingdom Fungi; phylum Ascomycota; class Dothideomycetes; order Pleosporales; family Pleosporaceae; genus Alternaria; species Alternaria ethzedia. The sequence continues at coordinate 2,250,764 of NW_026056194.1, read as the reverse complement.
CAAAGCGCTTCCAACTCAAGTGGAAGTGAATAGTACTTTCTTAATCAGCCGCTGAGTCACCATTGACCCTGGTGAATGCTCGAGGCTCGTCCACATCCCAGCTACCGGCTTAGTGAACGCGCTTGATTCTCACTTTAATCTTGACCAGCCAATGCGCTCCACTTCCGCAACTCATAACTCTACAACTCCAACGGCTAAAGGTATCTACACTCGATGGAAACCGCCCGCGAATCCGATAGGCAATCCCCAGAAGAAGCAGTAGCGACTTCGCAACATGTCTCCGAAGCTGTTCACTCTTCGCCTCAGGTCTGTGATACTCAGACAGACGCACAGATGCCTGCACCGTCTGCAGACGGTGAAGCTCGTCTGGGCAGTGGGGAAGATGCAAGTGCGACTAGTGTTCTATCAAACCTACCTACGATTACACTGAGTATGCCGTCCCCACCGCCACTGTATGATCAGTTGTTTCCACCGCAGGCACCTGCGGAGCGAATGCCAGCCAGCCAAGCCTCCCCAGAGGCCGCATCACCAACAGGTGATCGACGTCCGCAGGAGTCTCCCCAAGCTCATCATCCAACGTCAGGCACTCCCCCTCAATGTCCAACACCCACGGCCACGCCCGTCAACCATCCACCAGTTCAAATCGTCCCCCGACCACAGGAAGACATTGATGAAATTTTCGAAGCTATAGAAACCAACAACTTCGACAGCCCCATCTTCGGGGAGGCAGGTGCGGTATACCACGACAAACTAACACGTCGACTCATGCCTAGGACACCAATGTTTCAGCATTACAATATCATTCCTGAGGTGCCGCAACCGAGGCCTGTGGCTGCTCCGAAGGATAGACCGCAAACACCTGATACGCCGACACCTAAGCCCAAGCCTAAGCGTAAGCCTAAGAAGAGGAAGCGCGATCAGACGCCGCAGGAGCCGGTTGACCAGGAGGAGGTAGTGGTAAAGCAAGAGCCGGTGGAGAAGAAGCAGAAGGGTGTGAAGGTAGAAGATACCGCGTAGAGACCACAGCGTTGCAGATGACTGGCCTTGTTTATCCTGGACAGAGGAGCCTGATACATGGGTCATTAGAATATGGAATATGTCATAAGTGAAAGGAAGACTCTCTGGCGCAATGGTAGCGCATCACGCTTCTATTCAAGCGTCGCCTACATCTTTGAACGGACGCGTTCGGGATGGAAGGCCCGCTTGAACCGTGAAGGTTATGAGTTCGACTCTCATGGGAGTTAATGGCTATTACTTTTACCCGTCAAGTATCACTGACATGTTGTACAAGTCTTTATCTACTGCCCTTTTGCTCTTCAAAGAATCATCAACTATTTCGTGACCATTCCCTCACCCATCATCCACACACCACAATCTACCACTCCTCCAAATCCTCCCCCGTAAGATTCGGCCTAACATCCCCACCCTCCAACCAAGTCTTACACTTCCCATACAGCACATCCCTCTCCGGCCCATGCGCATTCAAGTCCATCTTCGGCGGCCTCCCCGCCTTACTCTCCGCCCAAGCCAGATACCGATACCCACTCGGATACTGCCTGACCTCTTCCTCAGGTACATTGAACGCCTTGCCCGGCACCACGGGAACCATCTTATCTTTATCGAACAGCAGCGTCATGAAATCTACACCCCATTTCCCAACCTCGTTCTTGGAAAGGAAGAAGAAGAAGCGGGTATCGGCTTCGTTGTCCATTTCGATGTCATCAAACATGATGCGACATGTAATCGTAACTTTCATTTTACTTATCGCTCTGTCGCCTTGTACATCGACCGTCTGGCCACAGATGCGATGCAGAATATATGGAAACGGGCCATGCGGAGTTTGTTTCTCGAAGCCTTCTTTTGAGGATGCAATGAAGTCGTCGAGCCGGCCTTGCGTCCATGATGTTGTGATGTAGGCGCCGGGGTGGAACATGGAAGAGTAGTTTTGCCACTCGGCGGCGTCGCGGTACATGCCCCAGCCTTCACAGATTTCACGAATCTTGAGGCGGTCGAGGACGGAGGCGTCGGTGCCGGAGGTGTTGTTGTGGGTGGCGTTTTGGGGGTAGGTGGATGAGGGGGGTTGGACGGTGGTGTATTCGAGGCTTGGATGTGGCATTTTGGCGGTGATTTGGATGTTTGGGATGTGTTTACGGGATTTTTGGTATGTTTCGGGCGTGTTAGTTGTAGGGTTGATGTATACCTAGGTATGTCGCTGTGATGTGTGCAGTGGTAACGGTTACGTCATTGAACGACTGCCCAACGTGAGGATTCTAATAGTCATAAAGACACACGTTCTTTTATAAATCGTGCCAGGCCCCTACTAGCCACCCAGGTTTTGACTTCAGGAAGGTGTTGAACTCCGTCGTACATCATTCCTGAGTCTTCCAAAGTTGGTATTAAGATGTGTCCAGGGCTGCCGAGTCTTGCGACTCACAACGTCGCTCGTAGCGATCATTCTCGCTTCAGTCTCTTCGCGGGGCTACCCTCCGCCGAGGCGGAACCCCCCTTTGTGGCCCCCCTTTGTCGGGCTGCTCCATTGAAGGTTGCGCGCTCTCCCGCATCTGAAAGGTGAGGAATTGGGACGGTTTTCTGTCATGAACGCGCTTCAACTCCAGTCCTCGTGGTCATCCTGTGAAATACCCGGTATTAGTCTTGGTATCAAGATGTATCTAGGGCTACCGAGTCTTGCGACTCACGACGTCGCTGGCTTGCTTGCTCGCGGGTTCCTTTTCGCTTGTGTTCTCGGGGTTGCTCGTCTTCTCGCCGCTGTCATCATCGTCCTCCGAGGTTGCAGCCGAACTGCTGTCTTGGTCATGTTCGTTCATTGCTTGGAGTGCGGTTGCCTGGCTGTAGGTCGTCGGCTCTGGCCTCATGTCCCGGGTCATCTCCTGCAATAGGCTGGGCATCGTTCGGAGGATTCTATCGTACGCAATCTGGACCTGGGGGCTGGTGCGGAATATGTGATCTACAAAATCTGTTTCCAGATCTTGTTCATGGGCGAATCGCGCCAAACCACCACCAGCCACCCAGGCCTTGTACTCGGGGAGGTGCTTGGCGCGGTCGTACATTGTTTCGGGGATTGCGCGTCTCGGAACGCTCGCCGTCGCACTAGGGCTTTTTACAGTGTCTTTGCTGTTATCCGACATGTCTTGATAGTCTTGATAGTGTCTCTCAAGATCTTGTTGCGTGTGTTTAGAGAAGAGGATGTGTTGTGCGCGCGCCGATAATGTGCAGGTGATACGTCGGAAGCTTTCGTGAGGTGCAGGTAGGCCTAAGAAATGATGGTATGCAGAGGGACCCCTTGATGAAGCAGGATTTAAAGTCTCAGCTTCCTGACGTACCATGGTTCTGGGGACTTGCGGCTTGGCGTTGATATTCCGGAAGATAATCTGTGATGCTGCGCTTGCCGAAATTGAGATGGCCTTTGGAGCGGATGCGTGGTTCCTGTGGTTATGATTCAACAGGAAAAGTGAGGTGTTGACTACACGAAATCGCCCTCCCAAGAAGGAAACTACGTTCCGTGTTCTTGCTCGGAAGTCTCGTGCCAGCCAACAAAACGATCGAACAGTAAGCGATCGGGTAGGTGCACCTGGCTTAGGCTGAGTGATGCAGGCAGGACGTCACGAAAGGATTTGAATACGCATGTGCCGGGGAAGGTGAATGAAGATTGATGCAGACAATTGAAAATGGCTTCATACACAACGCTATATACTAAATATCTTACACGTTCTGCTCGTTGATGAATAAACCAGCCATACCCATACCAGTACCAATGCACATACTGGTGAGCAGAACCTTCTTCTTCTGCCTTCTGCACTCGCTCAGACCAGTGACAATTTGACGCGCACCGGTGCAGCCAAGCGGGTGACCCAGCGCGATAGCACCTCCCCTTGGGTTGAGCTTCTGGTGGTCGATCTTGAGTGTCTCGAGACAGTATACGGCCATAGAAGCGAAAGCCTCGTTAAGCTCGATAAGGTCAACGTCCTCGAGGGTGATGTTGAACTTGGAGAGGAGCTTGGGGATGGCGACGGATGGGCCGATACCCATGATCCTGGGTGGCAGACCGGCGACGGTGGCACCAACGTACTTGGCGAGGATGGGCTGGCCGAGCTTCTCGGCCATGGAGCGCTTCATCATGAGGATGGCAGCGGCACCGTCTGTGAGTTGCGACGAGTTTCCGGCGTGTGACCGGTCGCCGTGGGGAAGGAAGGCAGGCTTGACCTTCTGCAGGCTCTCGAATGTGGTGCCGGCGCGGATACCCTCGTCCTTGGTCAGGGTGACGGTCTTGACCTCGCCTGTCTTGGGGTCCTTGATCTGGGTGGTGATGGGCGCAATCTCGTCGTCGAACCAGCCCGCCTTCTGCGCAACCTCGGCTCTCCGGTATGACTCGGCAGCGTACTTGTCCTGGCGCTCGCGCGAGATGTTGAAGTCCTTGCCGACGTTTTCCGACGTCTGGCCCATGGGCTGCATGCAGTCCTTCGCCTCCTGGTTCTCGAGCACCTCGTCGACGAACGGCCTCTCGAGCCTGTCGCCGCCGGCTGTCATGCTCTCAGCGCCCATGGCGAGACCGCACTCGATGCTGCCGACGGCGATCTGGTTGGCAATGTCTTGTACGGCCTTGAGTCCCGACGAGCAGAAGCGGTTCAGCGACGAGCCGGATGTGGTGTTGGGGAAGCCAGCGGCAAGCATAGCAGCGCGGACATAGTAGGCAGCCTTGGCATCTGAGACGTTGCCGACGCAGATGTCCTCTACTACGGCAGGATCGAGGTTCGACTTTGCGACGACTTGCTTGAGCGTCTTGACGAGGATGCCGTCAAGGGTCGTGTCCTTGAAGCCGCCCTTATGCGCCTTGGTGAGGGGTGTGCGGAAGGCGAGGGTGATGACAACATCGTCGGGGTTCTTGGTGGTACTGTCGATGGCTGTCAGCGCTGCATTCTTCCCTTATCATCCGCCGCGCGTTCTTCACGTGTCATGTCTGTCCGGGTGGAGCTTACAGGGCCGAGATGCCGCTGGCCGAGGGCGTCATGTGCGAAACGATGGACTTGAGGCGGTCGGTCATTGTGAAGGTAGAGAGGGGCGATTAATTGAGGTTTGTGAGAGAAGAGGGCGATGTTTAGGGGAGCTGGCGAGTGAATGCGGAGGCGGAGACAGCTCTTAACTTAACTTGTGGGGCAAAATAGTCGCGACGGCTGGGCCGAGGATCTCGGAGCCACATATCGCCAGGTCACGTTCTCTCGGCAATTGCCCTCTTGCCAGGCCGGGCCTTTTTGCTCACTCAACAACAGTGTTGAGTATACTAATCAGCCCATGTTCTCGTAAGCCAGAGTTCAAAGATCAGATGTATCAAGGTTTGCTTATCCACAGACGTCGGGGGCTGCAGTACTGGTCGCGCCTTCCCCGCAATTCGCCGCCACGCTGCCTGAGCCTCTAGCCTTGCACTACACAACTCCAACCTCATCTCAACTCAACCGCTGCTGAACGACACTCCATCTCTCCTCCATCTCATTCCAATCATGGCGAACTTTCGCACACATGCGCACGCGATTTTGCGACCTCTGCTTCGCGTTATTGCCCAATTGCCCCGAATGTACCGCCACGATTCCTTGGCAAAACGACGACGCGCAGAAAATACGCCGGTCTTCCAAATCGCCTTGCCTATAACATACACAATGTTCCTATCGCAATCTCTTGATAGGCGGTATGCTATTGCTTGGGATGGAGCGCATGAGCAACACAGCCTCCACAGCCAGCATCGAGACCCAATGTTTTGGTAACTGTGCCACCTAGTTGTTATGCTGTCAAAGGAAATTTGGCCCCCAAACGCCATCACTGCCCGCACACCGCATCCCACAAGGCAAGTCTAAACGCGAATCGCGCTGTCAAAAGGTAAGGGTGGTCAGCCTTGCATACGTCGCGTAGCATTTTCACAGTCATACTCTTAATTCATCGTTCATACTACAGACGTCAACCACGATGCCGTCGGAGGTTGCCTGGATGCTTTGTCCTCAACACGCCGAAAACAAACCAGGCGAGCGACTCAACGCCATGTCCTTATTGAAATCTCGCTCAAGATCCTAGCAAGACCCAATGAGCCTAAAGTGGCTTAAGGCGCACCGCGGAATGCATGCTGTCTGCACGCGCCTGTTGATAGACCCACACCCTCATTGGAGAGAGGAAAGCAACTCGCGAGGCTTGCATGGTCTCACACAACGGGAGCATGGGGGCGGCGGAGCAGGGCTGCGCTTTGACCTCATCCTTCCCATGCCTTGTGAGTACTACAAATGCTCGCTGCTGGTCTCGACCTGTTTGCAGTGGTACGCGATTTCATCGCCTCTCCGACCTCAGCCATGGCCGATTTCGCAACCGCATCCATGACGACTTCCTTCAGTTCCTCCTTCACGCGAGCGACACCCTCCTATTCGATTATGACCCCTTTCACTCCGCCGTCTTATTGCAACAACGTTGTCAAGTCGTCATGTTTTCTTGAGACACCGTCTAGTGGAACTTCAACTGGCACACCTACCCTAAGTTGTGGGTTCATTGAGCGCGATCAGACCTGCGGTTCAAATGGACGCCCCACCCGTGCTAGCGAATGCTTTCCAGGCAGTCCATTCCCATACTCGCTCTTGACATACTCCCCGGCTACAGGATGTCCTGGTGGGTGGGCAACGCAAAGTCAGATTATAGATTCGTCAAGCCAGACCACCGCAGTATGCTGTCCATCGTGAGTAGGTTCTGGCCAGCATGTTTCGCAGTCACTGACGTTGTTTATCAGCGGTTACTCGGCGCATACTTATTATTTCGCGAGTTGTACCAGTTCGATCACCTGGACCGCCAATTCGACTTCGGTCTTGGCCTGCCAGACGGATGGAAGCTTGGCTTCTGAATGGTTTACCAGCGAAGATGGTAGCGGCAACACAGCCGTTTGGGCCGCGAAAATGGAAGTGATTCTTACAACTGCATTGGCCTCAGAGGCGACATTCACCCCTCTCAGCGAACCAACATTAGATTTCGGTCCTCCTGATTATAACCCACCACCTGCCAATTCCCCAGAACCCAAATCACGTCGTCTCGGTACTGGCCCCATCGTCGGCATCGCCGTGGGCGCGGTCGCCGCACTGGCACTCCTTGGTGGACTCTTCTTCTTATGGCGTCGTCGCCAAAATCAGCATCACCACGCGCCGATACCGAAGGCTAGCCCGAGTGGAGAGCACGACGCGTTACCTGAGTTTGTGGGAAACCATGGCACGATTTCTCCGCCTACACAGATGGCGAGTTCGAATGGTTTGTTTCATCCACAGCCGGAGGTTAGGTCGCCGAGATTGGAAACAGCGCTCACACCAGGGCGTTGATGGGTTTTCATGGCTTGGATTTATTCTTCGTTTGTTACTATATTGATACCCATACTATTCAGCAAAGAGCGAGGTATTTTGACCACTTGGTCGTTCGAGACCGAGTGAACTTTCCCTCCCTCGTATTCATGATCCTTTGCTATGAGGCTTTTGTTCGGCACCGTCTTGCTGGATCTAGTGACGTGCGGTGTCTGATGCAAAACTCATCTGCATTTGAACCATCTCTGCTTATAGTCAGACAGAGAATATAGCTATACTAATAAAGGCGTTAGCCATAGTTGATACTGCAGACTTCGTCGCAACAGTCGCAAATTGAGCGAGGCTATCTCGTAGTTCGCAAGCAGTTTCGCGATAGGCATGGCGAGCGTTTGTGGCAACACCAAGATGCAGAACAGCACTTCAGCGAATAAGATCAGAGCTATCACAATCATACCGTATTCCCTAGTACCATCTCAATGAGCAGCCGAACGGCTTGGACCAGATCGTAGTCTGAGTCAAAGGCGCACTCTATCTATCTTGATATCCACGACAGCTTCGCGGGTCGGTCATGCCGAGCGTATATTTCCACTGCGCATCCGCAGCTCCGTTTGATCATCCTTTGTGCCAATCATCGTCATATAAATAACATAAGATTCCCGGCAAGGTTGGTTGCCAAGGATCAATCTCTCACCCGCTTTAACGCATGGGCAGATGTGCGGCGCAGCATACGGCGCGGAACTCAAGCAACATTTGCGAATCTCGTCACACCGTTGACCGTCCTCTCATCAGCCGACGGTGTCATGCGCCGCATTATAATATTCCCGTTGCCATGCGTTGCATATGAATGCACGGGTGCCTTCGATCCCCATATGTTCATCGTCGTCTTCTCGTAGCGAAAAATCATCCTCTCTTATCCGCAACATGGCCGACTCGCCCGTTACATCATCGTCATCGTCTTCTGCTAGCGAACAAGCAACATCATCCTCCCTGTCCAGCAACGTAGACACCACTTCCCGCACATCGTCGTCGCCCGTAACAACACCAGACCCCACAGCCCCGTACGGGTCGCTGATCACGCCCTTCGCCGCACCAGCTTACTGTTCCCTTCCCGTTCGAGAGTGTGACACAGAAGGCAGCAGCAGCTGTGCATCGTGGGAAAGAGACCGGACATGCGGATCTGATGGCAAGCCCACTCTAGCAAGTGAATGTTTTCCGCCAGGAACACACTGGCTCGGCCCCTATCTCTCTACCCACTCAAACCTCTTGTATTCACCGGCAAATCAATGTCCAGAAGGATGGGTAGATGTAGCACGGAGGACTTTCAGCACACCTTCTACTTACACTCAAGTCGCATGCTGTCCTTCGTAAGTTCTTCTCATGTACGAACAGCATGACAGGTTCAACTAATTGACCTATCGGTACAGCTTTTACCGTACTAACGCAGGGAACACGAACCTGGCAGTGGAACAGGGTTGCTTCAGCCTTCCCGGCACGGACGTTACCACGCTAGAAGAGGTCGTGTGCGTTGAAGGCAAAGCTCCCGTCACTACTACCACGACTCTATCTGACGAAATATGGCGCAACCTTGTCGACGCCAGGCAAATCCAGTTGATCTTGCCTACACCCGAGTGTTCAACGGCATCGGACGGCTCATCTTCCTGCTCCTTGAATTTCCCTTCGCCGGCGCCAGAAACTACTCCTTCCGACCCCGACTCATCAAGCAAATCGCCACTACCGAAAGGCGCAATCGCTGGCATCGCGGTGGGCTTTGCCATTCTTTTGTTGATGGCCATGTGTGCGCCCGTTTGGCTCCTTCATCGGCGGAAGCAACGACAACATACTGGCACCAGTACAAAGAAGCGGATACCGTTCGATCTATCATCGTTGCCGGAGCTTGTGGGCATAAGAGGGAATGGGGGTTCGAGTGCGGAAATGAGTCTGGGTCACCCGAACGACGTGGTGCCGCAAGGGGGAGGAATCGCATCGGCGTCTGCACTGGTGGCACGATAGTAAGAGTGGTTGTCGGGGTATGTAGATGGTCGTGTCATCGTAGCAGAATGAAGTCGAGAGGTCGCTATAAGGTCTGCTGCACGCCCGGGCGGTGATGACGGACTTCTGTTGGTTAGGCATCCTCTCACGTGATTCACTCACTAGCGTACTCACTAGCGCTTCCTTCTCCCTATATAAACAGGGGCACACTCCTTCGTACATAGAACAATCAATACATTCTACACTCCTCTCTGTTCTACAACTTCGGGCCATGCACGTGATCAGCTCGCTGGGGTTAGCGAGATTGTAGCGCGTTTTGGGACTCGCGTCATTACGTCAGCGGACGCTGGCACACGCGTCGCGTCCTCGAACTTCGGCCACCGAGCTGTCAAACCTCACCCAACAGCCCTCCCCCACCCACATTGTCGCGTCGATGCCCGAATGATGATTCAGCATAGCAATCATGTGAAGCCCATCGGGAGGATACATACCACTATTTAGTGGAGAACAACACTTTGCCCGCCGACATACCGATCGTCAGGGAGACAACTCAATGATTCGATGTCTTCATCGACATTTTCGCCATGCTTTGTACCGAGACAAACGCTTGGATGGCTCGATCACCTTGGACTGATCCTATCAGGCTGCACTACGCTGTCGGTGTGATAGCCTGACAAACGCCCTGCTACCTCTCACAATGAAGACATGCGGCCACAGAGGAGCGGTCAAGCTGTGGCAAACCACCGCATCCTGCTTGTGGGCGTGACGATTTGCTGGTTATGATGGCAATCACTGGGCTCGTTAATATCGAGTTATCGACTCGAAGGCAGCGATTGCCGACCGCGATTTGCAGCTCTCTCGCTATGAATTCACTCAACCCTATCGGGGTCGGCGTAATGAAGCACGCACTCGTGGCAGACGTTGATCGTTCCCTGCATTACTGCCATCTATTGGCTGCAGCCTATGCGTGTAGCCTCGCCTTTCTTCTACCGTATATATACCTTATTGCTCATCGATATATACGAACTCTACCATCCCACCGCCTAGCTCACACACCGACCACCCGGAAGCTTATCACCACTCTGCCTAACGTTCGCTCAACCCCTAGATCGACTACTGAAGCAAGAGTGCAGCACACGATCCTCCTGACTCCGCACCTGCTCCACGTTGTTCAGCCCACTCTCGACTGCAGTATACGAGTCGGACCTGGTGTCTGTCGATATGGATATTTCCAAGTCATGGAGCAAGTGGCAGGGTTTGGTTGCACTAGCTGTTTACTCGGTTACCATCATCGCCCTCGACCGTGTCTACGTAGAAGGCAGCACATGGAAGTCCGCCGTGGCTTGGTGGAAGAGGTATCTAAAGCGCAGACGGGATGATCCTTGGATGAACGCCAACACGAGCAACGAGATCAGCTTCAATATGCTGGCCAAGGCGATACCCGAATCGCCAAACCATGGGTCGGATAAGGGCTATGAGCTACTTTGCAGCTACAGCTTCAAGTCGTACACCGATACCCCTACTATCTACGTTCCTGGCACTCCGCCGATGTTCACGAAGCCACCTGCCCCATTGAAACTGGAGCCGGACACAGGACGCTATTACATCGATCAACATGTAGCCAAGGTACCGCGATTTCAGTTCGAGCCACTCTTCCAGGCTCTTACTGTCATGAAGCCAAGCAAGCGTTTCGACGACGTTGATGTCCTCGTCGCTCGTGGATCAATGACCGCGCTCATTACATACGTCAAGGATGTATCATGCCAGCCGTTCGCATTGACCCTCCACGTCGTTGGCAACACTCTGATTGTGGGGCGACGGCTTCGCTCCGGCATGGCCGGCTCTACAAACGGATCGTACGGGCGGAACTTCGAGGCTGCTTGGACGACGCAACTGGAACCTGATCTTCAAGATGCGGAAGGACATCACCACACACTACAATACGACTTCGGTGGGCTCAATATTGTAGTCAGAGCAGAGACGGACGCATATATGCCTGAAAGTCAGCCTTCCAGAGACGAGATCCGAGAGACGTTAGTACATGCCGCATCACATCCCAAACCCGAAGTTGCAAACACTACCATCCAACACAACAGCCCCGAATCGACCGTTGTCCTCCTGGCAGGAAAGCCAATCCCTCACAGCAGGACAATGGAGCTAAAGAGCAACAACCAGAGCAAGCCCCTCGATCAGATCTGGGTCGGTAGAACTTCGCGATGGTCGCTTGGTACGAATAAGGATGGTGTATTCTCTTCAACCGAGAAGATCTTCACTTCGGAGGAGATGAGGAAAAACTACGACGATGACGGCAAGCGGCAAGCAGCTCTTCGTAAGCTTGTATGGTTGTTTGGACAGTTAAAGACAACGGTAAAGGAGAACACGAGCAACGGTTCTGCCGTGCTTCTCTGCCTGGGAAAGGGCGAAGAGCTGGTGGTACGCCCAATGAAGACCCACCTGCCTGCGCTTCCTGATGCGATTGTGCAGCGTTTCTGGAGCTTGTCTGATCAGGACGAGATGCACGCGTAGGTACATACAGGTATGCATCAATTCTGATGACTGGTATTCCAGGTTGCCCAGCTCTTTCATTGCTCCTCAAAGCTCTATCACAATCATATTGCCTATCAAAGTATATTCTCAATGGCTAGCCCGAACCAAGAGAAGGCCCCACTCCGAGTCAAAATCGTAGCCTGTTCTCTATCATTGCTGCTCCGCTGCTAGGCAGCCGATTGATTCATTTGCTAGAAACCCGTGGTCCGGTCTACTAGCGCTATGATCCCCTCCGCCCCCAGACTTGTCGCGTTGAGGAGCTGCACACCCTCTTACGTGAAATACCCCGAAGAGATGGAGATTTCACTAGGATTCGACAAGCAAATGTGAAAATCTGACGTCAAAGTCGGTTCTAGGGTGCTCGCTTATCTCCTGGAGTGAGGGAGTATTGGCAAACAAAACAAGCCTCTTCTACACGCCCAATCTTTTAATGGTATCAAGCCTCTTCGTCTCTCATCTCCCGTCTCGATCACGGTCATGAGCAGTCCCACCACCCGCCGCCAGCGTGGCACTGCCTCCAAAGCGCCCCGGAAAACACCTAACAACAACCCCGACGTTAACCGCAGGGAGAACCAGCAACGTGCGCGTGCACCTAGCGGCGCTACCCCACGAGTGCACACCCGAAAGCGCTCGAGATCTGGACCGACTTCCGCCTTCGCCGACGAAGACGACGATGACGACTTCGATTCAGAGCACGACGTCAAAGTCAAGAAAGGCCGCACTACCTTCGACGAAAACGGATACTTCAAAGAAGGCAACAAGAGCATGCGTTACTTTGGACCTGGGTTCACGGACCTATACTCGCCGTCCGTATCGCATCAACTCATCCATACCGGATTGTACAACCATATGCCGCCCCGCGATGTACTTCAGAGGCCTTTCCATCCACTGCACAGTATTGTGACCCCCTCACAATTCGATCTATCCGTCTTCACTATCCCGCTGACCGCGTTGGAGATCCTTACGGTATGAGACTCGTTACAGTCTCTCGAGACACTGCTAACTCGCTTCAAGTTCTTTCCCTTACATGCGCAGATTCCCGAAGTACAAGCCCGTTTCGCACAGAGCGGAATCAACCCAAGATTCCAGGCTTGGATCATTGTGAGTCTTCTTCCATGGCTACCCGAACGCGCGTCATTGTGAGCTGACATTTCATCGCGAAGAATCGTCAGCACTTGCTCCAAGGTTTGGACTGTCTCTTCGGTATGGACGCACGCACCTGGGTAAAGGACTGGAAAAAGAGGAAGGGGGTGACAAAGCCTGTCAAAGGAGCTGCACCGCAGCCACCGCAGCCCATCATCCACACGACCGGTCACTACACATTCACACCCGGTGTCAACCGACACACGGGCTTCGACATCACCAAGACACCATACGCGCTTATCGACTGCGCCGAGGGTGTTCATCCGTGCAATTTTCCCCAAGGTCTTGACCGCGGTCCCTTTACCGAAGCCCTCTTCCAAGCGCAGTTCATGAATCGCTCGAACCTTATGCTGGCTGATCTAGATGCGTTCATTGCGTATTGGCTTATCGATCGAAATCTTCAGGCCGGCTACAGCGATGCGGGTTTCTTGAAGAGGTATGTGGCGTTGCATGAGGAGTATCGGGCTATGGTCAGGAAGGATGTAGAGGCTCACGGTTATAGGTGGGAGGACTGAGGCTTGAGCGGCGTGTTGTGGTGAAGTTCAAGTGTGAGGATGGTATACTGGCAGATAAATGGAAAGGAGGCATGTAGACGTCTAGACTGCCTTTCGTAGCTTGTAAGCGAAGCTCTTTCAGCGTTACAGTCATAGACGTGCCAATGGATAAGAGTAAACGTGCGAATTGTTTCAGTCGACGTGAACAAAGGAATCTTGTTGGGAACAGTCGCGGATGTGATATCGTGCGTGATACTGTCTGAGATGAATATTAAATTGCTCAAAGCTACTGTGTCGTGTCTAAACACACGTCTCTATCATCACGTGAACCTCTCGCGCTGTACTTAATGTAATGAACTTTGCTATTTGAGCGAATGTTACATCTGCAAACCGTTCGACTATGTTAGAAATTACTCGTCTCATAGACTAATGTCGCAGCAACACGCACGGAATCATCTACTAAATCATTTGGATGACTACGAGATCTATATTGAATCCCTTCCTTGTCTTCTCATATATCTTATTCCAATGCAACGCTCATGATACCCGACCAGATACTCCTGTAGCATGTCTTCCACTGGCTCGGTCGTCTCTTCTCATGTACTTCAATGATCTGCGCAACAGAGGCACTGAAGTATAGCATCAATCCATCTAATGTTTCGTCACACTAATAATTCTTGATTGAGTGACAGGAAAATCTATGGGTCGTGACTGTAAGAATGCAGGATAATGAAGCTTTCGTGGATTCCCAAAAGCTCACACAATACACTGCCTCTTTCCCCGGATGAGTCCTTGCTCAACACACGAGTGAGCCTTGTTCTTTCGCCACCACATCTGAAGTTCGGTACTTGCGGTCTTTCTGGTCGACTCTTGAATCGGGTGTAGATATATAAATCCATCAATCCTTTGACTCCTTCCTTCTCTCGTCGTGGCTGATGTTGTGTGACGCACTCTGCTAATTGAGGAAGACTGACTCGTATTCCGAAGATAGGATCTGGCCAACTGATTAACTAATGCTAAGTTCGCAATCTCTCCCTTGTATGGCTTACATTAATATTATCGCTAGGATGTGACGTGAGTGATCAGGAAGCGAGGAGCAGTCTTGAAGCATTTTCCAGCCGATCCTTGAGACGAGAGGAAGCTTCTTAATTGGAGCAAAATTGTGACCGGGTGGCTTCACACACAAGACGTGGAGCGATGTTGCAGTTTTGGGCTTAGTTCGCATCCCACCGCAATTTTGTTTTCAACAACAAACATTTCCGACAGCCCTTTTGCCGTTGCTCAAAGATGACGCACCAGGACCCTTGGTCGAGACGCATCGCTGAGGTTCTCGCTGACGTCGATGAATACCCAAGACCGTGTTCCTCATATGGTTGAGTCGTGTCGTGAGACCGCGATGGCGAGGTGGCGGCCTCTTGAGGGGGTTACCGCAGTATCGAAAGTCGGGCGATGGCTTTGAGACCTCTGTGAGACAGGTCTAGGGTCTATCCATAGCACACATCCGTTAGGTGTCGTGAGAAGACATAGCGGTACCCGGAATGACTGGTATGTCTGAAGCTCAGCCTCACTGATCACTGAGCCTGGTCTTGGCTCCCCATCACGACTTTTGCTTTGTCCTTCTTTTGCTGGATGCGATAATCCGCCATTGTCTTGCGATATCGTTTTAATTGTAGCCTGTGACGGCGAAAAGCCTCCTCGTCTGGGTTCTCCATCCCAGGTCCGAAAGCAGGGTTTGTTGTCTGGAAGTAACCACCCGAATCTTCGATGAATTGAACATCGCTGAGCAAGAGATCACCCCACTCATCTAGATTGTCGACGACATACTCAATCAATTGAGTCAGAAGACCCCTGTCTGAACCGGAAGGAAAGTCATCACGGTCGACGCCGTTCGCAAGATCGCGGACGTAGTAGTCGACCAGTCGGTATTCGTTGCCAGGCGGTGTCCAGTTCTCGCAAGAGAAAGATGTAACTGGAGAAGCCGCGATCGCAGGGAGATGCTGATGTTCCTGATCACGAGAGCCAGCCAATTCTTGGATCTCACGACCATGTTTGTTCGTCTGCTGACTGATGGTCGACGGGCCGACACCTTCGACGGCGTCGGTGTTGTAAGCGCGGTTCTTCAAAACATTAGCCTACGAAAGACAAGAGCTGGGAAGGAGGACTGAACTCACAATCAAGTCAGCGATGTTGTTCTGCGTCCAGCCACTTCGAGCGAATCGCTGTGTCCAGTCCGGCCAGAGTGAGCCATGCGCAGGAAACCACTATACAATACATCAGCTGCGGTGTCTTCGATTGAGCGACCGATATATACTCACGATGGCCATCTCCACTATAGTTATAGGTGTCGAGCCCAAGTACCGGATATCAACCTGCTTTGGAGCGCCCATACTGTATACCGGGTGCGGTTTACCATCAACACGGTAGTCTTTCATGTCGATGTTCATCTCCGTGGCGATACGTACGAGACCCTCGGGTGGTATGGTCCCTTGGCCGCCTTGCTTGAACGTAGCTTCGATCATTGGATCAAGCGGGACTGCGACGTGGAAGCCGCCGCCAAGATCGAGAAGATAGGTGCCGTCCGGTAACGCATCAGGAGGGGATGCTAGAATGGCTTGATTGCAGAGGTCTCGGCTCAGCCGTGCGTCTTCTTCGAATGCTGAGTTATAGTCTTCGGAACCAAGAAGCGCCTGTCGATGTATGGTAAGTTGGCCAGGATTCCGGCGCCTCGCGTCGATAAGGTCGGCGACTGTGAAGTCAAAGCCTGAGACGCCGGGGCCGATCGGACTGGTTCTACCTCCAAGGAAGCCCAATGCTCGAGCAAGATTCTTGCCTCCTTGACACTCGCTTGGCGTTCGAAGACGTATCTCTGCGAAGATCCCGCCTTCGGCTTCAACATGCGGTGTTGGTAAGTCATGGCGATTATCTTTACCGGCTCTCAAGCTCGCTGCTGCCAGTGGTTTGGCGAGTTGCGGTGATAGATCGCGGCGCAGTGGACTAGCAGACGGTAAGCGATGGATGTCGCCAGTTCCAAAGTCATAATTAGCGACGGCCTTGACGTTCACACTGGTTGTATGTTGATAAGGCTTGGCCACTCTATTGGCCTTACTGAGCGCTCCCAGCGTAGTCTTCTGGGGTTCTTTCTTGGACGCGATACGGACTTGATGTATAGCAGGTATGCTTCTATATGGAGCATGATATGGCGAATGTCGTATCGTGGGGTGCATGTTGTCTCTAGGCGTACAGAGAGGCTCATGAGGGGCGAAAGCGTACCCGGAAAGGTCACTAGCCGGCGACGTAGTCTCTGGATCACGCATAGACTGCGACAGAAACGACGACACTGGCTGTTCATTTTCCAGTACATGATATATAGCGTCAGGGAACCTTTTATGGCCATGCGCGGACTGGTGCGCTTCATCTACGCCGAGGGTGGCGCCGAAGACGAGCTCGTCTGCGCCGGTGGACCACATCTCGCCGATATAATGGGACTGCGGTGGACGAGAGAGCTCTTGGCTTTCAGAGGCTCGCTCCATGGACGAGTGGCTTTCGTGTCGCGCCCAATTATCGGGGTATTGCTGCGGCGGCATTGGTGGCTCCCTCGGCTGAGATGGCGGTAAGTGCAGCGGAGTGATTTGCGGTGCGCTGATGGTTGCGGCAAAGATCTCGAAGATCGTCGATCAGTTTTGAGAGTATAGTATCTGTAGCAAGGAGGACAAGTCAGTTGATGATGGGCTCAGCGCGCCATGCGAGTCTTACCAGTTGTCTTTGTCAAGGATTGCACTGAGTGGGTATACTAGCGAGCTTGGTGAGATATGGCTGCTGTATGTATGTCGAGTTAAGCAGGCCGCAGAGAAAAGAGAAGTATCGTCAACACAAGAGCTTAAGCAGGGCGCGGGGCAGCGATTGGATGTTGAGGGTAGCGAAAGATCGGGTCGACGAGGGTACAACGTCCGCGTTCGGCTGTTGCGGCCAAGGGGCTGCGCTAGCCTTCATGATGCCTTCACAGCCACCATGTGCTTGCCAATATACGGTCTTTTAAAGAAAATTACAACAGGTCGGGAGATCTGAAAACTCTTGTCGCGATGCGAAGAGACACTTAAAAGACAATAATGCGGCGGGTAGAAGTGGTCTTGACGGGTGGACTCTAAACACCGCAGCTTTGTCGCCATATAATACAAGGCGTCGAGTATGGAATATGCTATGGTCGCTCAGCTCTGATATCATCTTAATGTACTCGATCGTGCTCGGTCTCTAATACATCAGGTTTGCTACCAAACTTCAAGGGACCAATCTTCGGGTCAGATACACTTCGTCTGATTGGTCTAATGTGGTATGTGCTATACAAAGCCGTCCTCAAAACACCCAGCTACAAACAGTGCGCGGCGCTCACCCAGTCGGTGAGTTCTATGCTGGTGTGCCACAGCAAAGACAACCACGTTTCCTTCGCCATCATCCGACTAGAGTCCTCCTTCACAGTGTTCTTCTCTCGAGGCGGTCAAGTGCTCGATGTACTTAGATAGGGGACGACTGTTCATCAAAGAAATCATGTCCACTCCGAGAATTGTCTCCTACAAATTCTAGTTAGATGGGAAGAGGACATGCATTGACATGGACTATTGGCAGTGACCAAAAGCCAAAGAACAGTAATAGAGGGCTGGACAGCCAACATACCAGATAACATGGATACATCCGCCACCGAAGTGGCCCCAGCCTTGTACTCTGGTACAGGTCGTCGAAGCACTTCCTCAGTCTTTGCAGATATGGCCATCCCAGGCGCATGAAATGCTATATCTGGAAGGGGTATGGTCCCCAGAAAGCATGCGTGGCTGAGTCTGAGCAGATTCGTACCTGGCACCGGTGCGCCCTTCCAATCGGGGAGAAGTTGAGGCTGTGCGCTGTGGAACGGATCTGGAGAGAGGAACGTTTGGGCTGAATCCTGCGGAAGAGTGAGCCCCGTAGGTGCAATGTTATTCCGAGGCTTCTGAAGACGAGAAAATGACTTAGATGCGAACTGTCCGTGGCTCCTCTCGTCGAAGCCCAGCTGCGGACGTCTCCGGATTTGTTGATTGAGAGTATCAAAGCCGACGTCTGTGATGTCTCCTGCAAGCGACTGCGGGTATGGGAAGGGCGGTGTAGCGTTTTCGAATTCGTCTATCCTATGCGGATAAGCTATCGCATAGTCAAAGTCGTATGCTGGAAAGGCTAGCGCGTGTATTAGCGATACATTATCACATCTTTTGACTGAAGATAACCTACCGGTGTTGATGCTGGAGCTGATCGTGGCCTGGTTGGTCGTCGCGCGCGGGACTTGAGCGGTGCGCTTCGAAGTGCACTGTGAACGGTTGACGATCGCGGGCTTGCTGGACGCCGTATTCCAGCTCTCGAGGCCGAAGTTCTCTCCCCCAACTCCCAGAGAGTTCGTGTCATCAAAGTAGGTATCGTACTCTCCTGGGCCTGTGAATAGTCCTTGTACATCCAGGTATGTGGTGCTTTCGCTCAGGTGGCGCATATACTCCCCTGGAGGGGCAATTGCGTTCACATAGCAGTCCTCCGACATTGTTGTGCTAGGTATACCGAGCATTGTGCGCTGGAAGAGGTCTAGAGACCCGTCATAGGTGTCTCTGCGCGGCGCTGTGGATCTAGAGTCAGGGCTATGATGAGCTTTACCAACATTGTGCAGGCGCTGCGTAGACTGACGCAATACATGACCTTCAGACAAGGGGTGTCAACTTACGCATCGCTCTTCCGCCGTATAGGGTCTGGCAAAAGTCTGTAAAGTTGGAGAGGAGGCAGAGTTTGAGCCAGATTCTTGCCTCGGGTATCACACAGGCCAGAAAGGGCGCTGGAAGAAACGCACTAGTACGAGAACCAATCTGAAAAGGCTGCGTAGTGAAGCTCCGCATCCAACGAGGTTAGTCTTAGTTCCATTTTGACATCGTCAATGCTTACTGGAATGGGTAGCAATGGGCATATTGTCAGTAAGAGAGACACTGATAAGATAGGCCTTTAGTGGGAAGACATAGAACATGTAATATCGCGCCAAGAACACAGCGTAAGCTGTAGGCACAGCTCTGGATATCTAACATGACCTTTCGCCAGCTATGATCATCAATCAGCCAGGCATAGAAAGACCTATTGGCTGGCTATGTACATCTTCCTGAAGCGTCTTTGCGGTCATGACTTCTTTAGTCTTGGTGAAAATACCGTCCCGCTGCCCACCACTTTCGGACGACATCGTACGTTGGATCATGAACCCGAGTCGCATCGTAAGTCTGCTGCGGAAAGATTCGCTCCAGCGCCTGGAAATCAGTCTGATAGAGACCAAGGGGACTAGGCTGTGGAAGAGGACCATATAGTTTAACCATTTCCTCTTGTACTTGTTCGACGTAACGCTCAAGTTGAGATAGTCGTACGTTATTATGGCCGTGTCGACGAGCGTGCCAGACAGCAAGGGTCAGCACCCCCTGATCAGCTCCTCCAGGCCAGTATACTAGTCCGTCGCCCAGGCTGACAAGGAAGCAGTCGCGAAGATCGCAGAACTCAGTAGTTGAGTTCACACGATCGGTATTGATCGCAGAGAGCGTAAGACCGGCGGCGGCGCAAATGTGACTACGAGCATCTCGTCGATGCTTCTTCATACTGCCGGCGGAATGGGCCCGTAAATCGCCTACACTAAGCTGGCGGGAGTAGAACTTTGAGATTCGTTAGCAAGGTTGTTGAAGACAGAGGCAGTAAGTACTGACGATCAGCTCACGCAGCTTATGAAGATTCCATCCGCTCGCTTCGAAGCGCTTCCAGATAGCCCTCCAACATGAGGCTGCTCGAGGAAAGAACTGCATCCTTCGTCAGTTCATTTTGCGCGCATGGGGGAGGGATTGAGTAGCCTACCGCAGCGATCTCCACAAGAGTCACCTCGATGTTGGGTCCAATCAGTCGGACGTCAACATGGTCCCACAGCGCTACGCTGTTGAAGGAACAGTATGAAGATTCTAAAGCCTTCTCAGGTAGAACCATACGTGGGGTGATGCAAAGCCAGGCAAGTTTACGAGACTCTGGCCACTCGTACCGATGGATACCAGCGGAACCACTGGACCGAACGCCGGACGTTCTAGGTCCTTGCGGTACAACGATCTGGTCCTGGCGTTTAAGTAGAATAGGTGGTGGTGGTGGTTGGTAAGCTTGGAGAGCCTGCGCCGGCTGTTGGGCTTCGAGGTATCGTAGATACCCCGAGAGGCTGTGATACATAGCTTGGTTTACGAGTTCGAGGGTGTTGAGGGCTTCAAATGCTAATCGCACGTCATGCGGAACGCGCACGGTGTATCCGGGCGCGTACCTCAAGAGTTCGACACACTCGGCAACGATGATACCCCTTCCGTTGGCGGAGTCGCTAACCCAGTAATGTAGGCCACTCTGTGTGGGAACCATGGCCCCGATCTGCTCCAGTCGCTCGCTCAAGTCGCAGAAGTCCTTGATGATCAGCTGGACCATGGGTGTATTGAACGCTGCCTCAGCGCGCAGTCCGTTGCGAGTCAGTTCATCTGACGCTTGATAGTCTTGGACTTGAGTAGGGTTATCACCGCCATGACTGACGATGTGACTCAGCGTGTAGCCTGAGCCACCTGAAGGAGACGCCGCACTATTCGCGAGGTCTGTGACGGCCGTAATTAGTACATTGAACCCCAAGCAAGCTAAACGGGGATTCGACTGAGGCAGCTTACCGTTATTCTGATTCATAATGTCGCTTGCTCTTGTTTGGGCGATGTTGGAGCTGTGGTAATGTCAAGAGGGTCTGTCGGTCATATGGTTTTAGTATATAACCCCACCGACACGTGAATAGATACAGCACGTGCACACGCGCTTGGATCCAGCGTTTGTCATTAGCTAGGGTCAGGAGAGTAATTGTATTACTATACGGGATTACGCAGGCAGCAAAGTAAAATGCACCATGAGTTTTACTTGATGTGTCAAATATCGCCATCTGATCATCACTCTCCGCGTCACAGTCTGCCAAAACAGCTCCTGTGTAGCATTTCCATAGCTCTGTATCCAAAGGAAAGGTCAAGGGGAAGAAAACCCAAGCATCCGCGTCCGGTCCGTCATGCGAATGAAGCGTTCCTGAACACTGATGTGGGACACCACAGCAAATGTTGAACAGAAAAGCCATCTCCTGTTCGTACAACTGGGTAGCCACGAAACCGCGTCTCCAATATTTGGTATGGCTTCCTAGATGCCGCCAGAACTTTTACCATACTTGCTCACAAAATGTTTGTGGATCATAGCAAGGAAGGCCGGCGAAGGCGTGTCTTCCAATACCACGTTTGTGTCCGGCTGAATCAGATCCGCAGCGGGAACGGATATGCCGTGCTTCGCTGCATACTGGACGATCTCCGACATCTTGACATCCATGTCATGGGATACATTCCGCACATGCCAAACGCAGTGCGTCATGAGCTGTGCGTTGCGACCAGCGGGGTAATGCACTACTCCGTCCCCCAGATGGTAAAGGAAGTAGTCGTGAAGAGGCCAGGTGCGGGCATCTTTGTCCAGTTTCCCTCTCGGTGACATGTTTGAAGGTACGTTCGTGGTGAAAGTATGCTCTGGTATGTCTTCCGGTCGGTTATCGTGATAGTGGTGGAAGGTCGTCCGGTGGAAGCTCTTACCCGAGCGTAGCTGACGAACATAGGCCTGGTTAAGTAAGCATAAGCTTGTATATGTGACTTATGGAAAGAGATTCAAAAACTCACTATGAGATCAGCGATTGCCTTTGGGGCCCAGGACTTCCGAATGCGATCCCAGAGCTCGTAGTTCACGGTCTGAAATGGAAGAAACTGATCGAGTATCAGTGAGCGCTTTTCAGATCGGAGCAGTAGACTTACAGTGAGAATTTCCTGCGCAGTCGTGACACAGTTGATCAAAGTAGGATCAACCGTTTTTGGTGGAGCCACACCCCTCAGCTCATGACGATGGTGGGAGTTGGCCGCGGGTGGAAGGCTTGCCAATGGTCTACCTTGAATCTCGACAAAGGCACGGATCTGACCACGGGACATTGCAATGCCTGCACATCCCTGACCGGCGATATCTTGTGTGTTTCTGAAGGGGTTACCAGCCATGTAAGCAGCAATGGGGTCCGCTAAGCCAGGCTGGGGGGTTACGCCTGTTGGAGGCATAGCTACCGGGATCACGGGCTGACTTGGAGGTGCTACTACCACTGCCGGTGCGACCGCCATCGCGTTGAGCACCGGCTCTGGCGCAGACGCTATCGGATCATTTGTGGGGATAGCAACTTGAGCGCTCAGAGCTGGCATGAACATGTCTAAGATGCGGTCCAGCTCCTGCGACGAACAAGCTGAAAGTAGACTCTCGGAGGGTAGTGACGAGCGATGCTGAGACTGTGATTCTTCTGCCAGTGCGGAGATCTCGTGGTGGGGTCGCTTACCAGACTCATGCACTTGTCCTTCTGCGTTGTTAACTGCATTAGCTGTGCGAAGTACTTGGACCCCGTTCTCAGTTTCAGAAGCTTTTCGCTTTCTCGGTCGACCCAGGGTATACTCCTCGTTGATCTTTACCCCATTTGACATTGATGCAATCTGCTTATGGTATACTTCTTGAATCTCAGCTGGTGCCATCTGCAGATAGTAGTCAGGCGTTGTAAGGAAGATATCAATCCATGCGTCGTGAAGGCGATCTTTGGATATCATGTATAGTATCAGGTCGTCATCGTCCTGGTTCTGTCCAAGCCGCATCAATAAATCTCTGGAGAACTCAATGACTGCCCTGACTCGCCGGCGATGATATTCGTTGCTCTGCAAAAGCCGGTCCTGCAGCAGATTTCGACGCGTGTAGTGTGCGGGTGTGTACGTCACGGCGGGATTGTTCCAAGGAAGGTCTGCAAGAGAAGGTGGTTGCTCTCGCTGGGCGCTACGGTCGACCTCGTTCGCCATCTGCGACGTGACGCCGCGCGGGGCCGACATGGACGCTACAGGTCGATTTCCATATGGGTGAGACACCATGGCATTGCCTGGGGGGTCTGGAGTGCGTGTCAGTAGAAACAAAAATCGCGATTTGGAAGCTTACTTCGGGCTCCGTTACTCGTCGTAAAACTGTCCGGTGCATCCATGTTACACAAAACTTTGTAAGAAGATGAGAAATGTTTGAGCCGAGGCTGAAAGCGCTATGCAAAAGACAAATGAGTAGAGAGCTTTGTCGACCGGGTTGAGTTGTTCGAGAGTTCGGCGTTCGCATGAGCCCATAGGCCATCTGCTCTTGGTGGGGGGGAGAGGTCGTCCGCGCAACGCCAGAACGCTCTAATCCATTTCGGGAAGTAACTGTGAGTCGCATGCTCGAGCACAAATGACAGGTGGCGAAAATACAGAAACTTGAATGGACACATGACCGTGTCATGGAGCCTACACGAAGGCTTTGTGCTTGCCGGCATAGTGAGGATATACGCGATAGTAAAGAATGTGCGGAGAAAGAAATGGCTTCAAAGTTGCAGTCGGTACGTGATGAATGGACGCAAGCTTGAGACGAGGGTAAGACTTGATATGGGTATTAATCATGGTATCACAGATTCTTGCTCACACTACCATGAGCCGTCGCAAACCTTGATTCCTGATTACCTACTTAGCTTTGATCGCTTGAGCATCGCAGCATAGATCACAACGAGCAATGAGCTCCATGGTCTGATGAAAATTGTTGCGAGTGATGATGGTCGCATGATGGATGAGCGAAGATGAGGTGGTTGCAGCTGTTCGGCCATTTGAGGCTCCTCCCACACTAAACTGATTATGGACAGGGGCATGCTTGGCGGCAAACTTCGCAACCTGGGGATCGGCCGCCCCGCTTCCAACGCCGACAACCTTTTACTGAACGCCCGAAGGCACAACCAACAAAAGACGCCTCCACTAGTACCTGGGTATCGAAACCTATTTGCGCGGCTCTTGCGCCAACGACTCCCCGCTCGTCTGTCTCATCAGCGACTCCAAACTACGGATGGTCGCCGAATTTGTTCCAGTAGTCGGCCTTCATCGCCAAAAGCCTCGCGGGCGACGGCAACTGGTCCTCCACAGCTAGGTTTGTGACGTTCATCTGCTCATTAACCGGTACTGTGATGTTGTACTGCCTTGCGTACGCAGCAGCTTGACTGAGACGAACGTGGCGATCCCCGGTGACCCTTCGAACGTGCTCGATGACACGCGTCAACAATTGCGCTTGACGTCCAGCAGGTGGATGAGCCACACCATCACCCATGTTGTAAAGGAAGAAGTCGTGCAGTATCCTGTTCTCGCCTTTCAAGAGGCTGTCTCTGCTGACGTTGCGAAGGGAGGCGGTGGGAACGAAGTCTGGATGCTCCTCTTGCCACTCTTCAGCGGCTTTGAAATGATACGAGATCTTCGAACGACTACAGATTCCCGCTGTCTGAGTATCATGTGCGTAGTTCTGGTGAGAATGACATTAGCTTAGTCTTCTGTCAAGATCCAAGATTTGAAGCCACACTCACGATGTAGCGGGATATGTCCATGGGTCTCCAATGCCGCATCGCCCGGACACACGTCTCGCGAGTGGACGTGCAGCTGTTTGGAAAGTACTGCCACGTTGTTAGTGATTTGCTAATGTGCTTGAATCACACGGATGTTGCACTTGCCGTAAACATCTCCTCGATCGACGTCTCAAAAGGGCAGCAGCGCATGTCAACGGATGCAGGTGTCCGGAAGTTGGTCATCTCAGTGCCATGTACTGAAAATGCAAGAGAAGGTAGTCGTTGGATGCTTTTACCCTCGATTTCCACAAATGCTCGGATGCGCTCAGCACTCCAGGCGGTGTTATTGTTACCCGGTGGAAGCTCACTTCCTGGTCGGAAACCCGCAGTGGTAATACCCTTTGCTTGAAGCAGCTGATGGAAAACTGGCGGAGCCCCCGGGTTTTGCTCGAAAGCAGCTGCACCGCTGCGTATAGACCGCAAAGGAAACACAGGCACTTGGGCGACAGAGTGCTGACCTTGATGAGGGCCTGTAACTAGAGCCGATGCTGGCTGCATGTTTCCCTGAGACGCCTGTTGTGCGGACTGGGCCGGCGCTAACAGTGGGCGTGCTTGAGGTACATGCTGTGTAGGATGAGCGGACGACAAGCGCTGGGGGGCGACAACGGCCGGGAACGGGAATGACTGGACGGACAAGCCTACCGGAGCCGCAGACGACTGGCGGAGCGCATGAGGACTGGTCTCTGATAGTTGTCCCAGGAGCAGACCTCTCCTCAGCCCGGTTGTGTCTGTAATGTTACGGCGCGCCAAGTTAGGCTGACCATATCCATCTTTGAGCGTAGTCCCGTTTGAAGGGTCTCTGGCGACGTCGGGGTATGGGGTCTTTTCGGCAACTCGCGGGGTCTGTGAGTGGGTCAAGTGCTGAGAATGCGAGCAACGGGGAGCAAGTTGTTCAGATAACTCTCCTGGTAGAAACCAATCATAATTGGTGGACAGACTGGTCTCATCCTGCATGGTCCTCGCGAAGCTCGGCCAAACTCCAAAGTTGTCGACCAGGTCTTCCTCGTAGGCCGACCTTACTCCAGGCGGCGCTAAATCGAGCCATCCCTCGGCGAAGGTGAAGAAGGTTATCCATTCCTCCGCTAGACATCCGCATGGCAGCCAGTAACGGTGGCCGGCAGCCAATTCGACAGCTGTGGGTGTCGAAGAAACATAACTGGAGCTGTACTTCCAGATACTTGCTAAGAGCGGTGCGATGCTCTGGTGGCTCATGCAAAGGTCGTCGGCTTCGATCATGGCTCTCGTGAGTATTGGCTTTATCCTCGAGGTGGGAGTCTCGGCGATGAAGCCAGTCAAGGCGTTTGGGTGGAAAGCCATTGGATCACACTATAATTTTGCCAGCGATGGAACAGCAGTCATGTCTGCCGTGACTGTTAGTCTTTGAGTTCCTGTTTTCGCGAATCGTAGCGCATACAATTCTTGTTGTATCAAGATCCGTCTCTGCGCAGTTCGCCGTTCGTTGGAGGGGTGTTAGTCGCAATGACACTGCGCTACATTCGTAGAATGGGTGCGATTCTCATGCAGGAATCTGTTCGCGGCTGTAGATATCTTGAAAATGAACCAGAGGGGGCGTAGCGGGCTCTGTTTCAGATGTTGTGAGTTGCAAAGTAAAAGATATGGCCGGACGCTCAGTCAAGGTCTGTGCCCCCAAACAACGCCTCCTCGTAGTGAAATGTATGCGTACAGGCGATATGCAGCTCAACAAGGGGACGCCTACGCGAAGACAGCGCTTTACTGAGGCACATCGTAGCCAAACAATGCTTGGCACATCCTCCGAAACCGGTAGGTAGGCTCACTGAGCCAATGCGTCGTCACCACGTCCAGCCTTTCGAACCTGTCCATAAGCACGAGACCAAGGTTTCTTTAGCTGAAGTCCTTTCTTAGCTGAGTCATGCTGTGTCACAAGGAAATTTCGTCGCAGATGTAGTCAAAGTCCTGGGCCTGGTGGAACTCGGATATCCATGCTATAGATACATCATTATCTCTGTTTAAGGGGGTACGTCTATATGAAATGTGACTACTGACCAACTTCATCTCCTGATGTCTTTGGGGTTCTTTTCTACCGAGCTCGTTATCTCATAAACTCTAGTGTCACAGGCCGTGTACTCACTTGACCAGCGGAGTCTGAGCATCTAGAACTTCGCATACGTAGAGCTATCTTCCGCACCTCCGTGACCGCCTATTGGTCGCTTGCGTTTCATATAACAGGGTATCCTTTTCAGGCGCGCCGAGAGCGCGCTAGGCAATTGTTTGATCTCGAGGCGGCTTTGGAGCACAGAAAGCGTCACCGGGTCATGCTTCGATTTACAAAGCCGCCGAACGTTAGTCTTGTATGTGCTCTTGTCTCCTTACCACCCAAGAGACTGCACAGGCACGTCAATTGTGACAATCTATACGTCTTCAACAGCGTTCGCGACAGACTCGCCTTTTCTAATTCGGCAACCAAAATGCAAAACGTTATGTCTACCTGCAACGGCTATGCAAGGCCTATCATCAGCATAGATCAAGCGCCGACTCGCAACACAGCAAGTCCACCCGGTATGATACAGAGGCCCCATACTCGTCCGCCCTACATCTCTAACACTGTCCAGAAGTAACGGGCCCCAACACCAAGTACTTGGCACAGGCTATAGACCACGACGTCCTCGCCGCGCGTGGTGTTGGCGCGTTCTCCCCACCTGTGTCAACATCGCCAATCTTCCACGCCACCTGTCCGGCCGCAACAAAAGAGCTCCAGCGTGCCCCTCTCATCGACGAATGCATCAAACGCCTGCAAGACGAGAAGAAGGATAGTGTGAAGGCTTCTCCGAGCTTCAAGACGACAGAAATCCGGGGCCTGGCCAACAACAAAATCGGATTCGTCTCCGCGATGCGGCTCTCCACAGTCCAGACACTCCTCGCCCGCTACGTATCCATGAACGATCTCGCAGCCCTTGCCAATGCATGCTCGGCCATTGGAGGTTCCCTGAACCTGGGAGATGAACATAGCAGGAAGATGTTTGAGGGTTTGACCAAGAACAATCGAGAGGCTCTTGAGAGGTTGCGTGGACCGCGCACCAAGCGGAAGCTCGACGGTGGTGGAGAGACTGTGTATGCACCATTATGGCGCCCTCAGTCGCGAGAACGAAAGAGGCTCAAAGCTTTCGCCTCGGTTTCCATATATGACTAGAGACTTGCGCGTCTTTTCTTGCATAGCAACAACTTGATCCAGGGGGCGTGACGCAGAAGCGTAAAAGTTTATAGCGACTTGATGTATAGTCGGGCATTCGGAAAAGTTTTCATCCTATCACTCATTACGCGAGCTGCCGAGATGTCAAAGCCGACCCTCAGTGACCAAGGAACGTGATAATAGGGACGCGTGCCGTGCTGAAGTTTGC
This sequence comes from Alternaria ethzedia, assembly GCF_023757985.1. Taxonomy (NCBI): domain Eukaryota; kingdom Fungi; phylum Ascomycota; class Dothideomycetes; order Pleosporales; family Pleosporaceae; genus Alternaria; species Alternaria ethzedia. The sequence continues at coordinate 2,222,347 of NW_026056194.1, read as the reverse complement.
CAAATCGTGCTATAAACTTCGCGACTCGCTTGTCTTTCCCAGTACATAGACTACCCGCAACAGCCTCTACACAACGTCACTGTTCCTTTAGCTGCTAATTGAACAATGACTATTCGAAACTAAAATGTACTTCCTTTTTCCATCAAGATCTCGTCGTAATCACACCAGAAACTCAGGCATCTTCTCAAACTGATGAATATGGTTTGCTAGACAGAACGCTTGTGAGCACTGTACATCCAAATGGCGATTTAGGTCATCGCAATGGCAATAAGGGCCAAAACATTAATGGGCGGACGACTCGAGCGCCTTATACACATGCATGCTTCGCAAACAGTGGAGCCGCAAGATCGCCCAACTTGCGTATACTCGTGCTTCACGTAGCGTCAAGTACGCATGAGATCCCAGACGCTGAACTCGGAGACTGAGAGGGCATTCCGCCATGTGCCATATGCCATACTCGTCTCCAGGGTTAAGCAGTCAGCAGCCGAAAGATTGTGATTCACTGTCCAGAAGATTAGCAAAGATCACACGGACCCCAGATAGACTGCCCACATACCCACCCCCCATTCGCACTCGAGAAAAGCATCTCAGCCAAGTTGCAGCAATGGCAGATATGTCGCGATCGTCGCATGCTGCAGCCCAAGGCTCTACATTGGACGCTTTCTTCGTTGAGGTACCGCGAAGATACCCAAACACACGTCGTCTCGCTCACAACGAATCCAGGACACTACAGCCTCTCCGAACGTTGCACGCGGATCGCCGAATGCCCGCCGCACTCCCTCTCCGCAGCCTTCCGAGGACGGTCTCTTTACGAAAAGCTACTATGAGGGTCTCGCTGATCGCTGGGGAGTCACAGTAGCCGAGTTCGATTATCGGGAAGACAGACCACGGTTTTGGCTGCACAACTTAGATCGCACTGGCATCGGCCACGATGAAGAGTCACTCTCGCCATGGGCGCTGGCGTACTACGATAAATACCCCGACGAGATGGACGACGAACGGACGCGCGACCATTACGAGCGCAGTACAGGAAAGCCGAGGGTGAAGCCGTTCGTGGACATCAAGGAAGTGACGCCACTTGTGAGAGGCAACGACGGAAAGTTCAAGCCGGCTACCAAGTGGCAGGAGGTACCTGACGAGCCAACTGCTGACCTCGGCGGTCCGTCATACTGGTATACCAGACCACCAAAGCCGCGAAGTAATTGGTTAGAGGCGCTCAGTCGAACACCCAACGCGACAGGGCCGCAACGTCCTCAGCCTCCTGCACGCCCCGATCGCAAGGTCCACCGTCTTCAGGCCCCGCCTGACGACGACTATCAATCTGTCGAGGAGCCTTCGACCAGCCGCTCTGGACCGGGAACTGGACTTCCTGGGGTTGACGAGGGCTTCGCAGCGCCAACGGGCGCTGGAGGCGCCTACTTCTCACTAGCCGCGGAGGATGCATGGCCGATGGAAGTTGACGACGATTTCGCTGAAAGGTTCGAGGAGCGCCTTGTAGATGTTGACGGAGACGATTTCGGAGATGATCTGCAAGACGACCTTGAAGACAAAGGCAGCGACGAGCTCCATTTCGAACCTCAAAACGTTCTCGAGGTTGACGATGAGGATGGTGCTGAGGACGGCGTTCAGGACAATGCTGAAGGCGATGTTGAAGACAGTATCGAAGACGCTCCCCAAGCCAACGCCAAAGACGATCCTATCCATGATCTCGAAGACACCTCCGTGCTGAGCGACATGTCAGCCCCTGACGAAGACCTCGCACTACAGATGTACCGCGAAGACCTTCAAAAACTCCACTCGCATCTGATCAAGCAGTCAAGAGACAGTCTTTGGCGGTCTATCTCTTTCGACACCAGAGAAGAATACGAGACAGCGCTTCCACTTTACAACAAGGGGCTACCGAAACTGGGCAACAAAGAAGCTGAGGTGGTGAGTCTAGAGGATGCGATGAAGGCACGAAGGGGCTATGACGAGTATCTCCGCGAGCATATGCCGAAGCCTGCAGGCAAGAAGAAGGAGCCTGAGCCGTCGACGGTACGTAGACAGCCGAGGCGGTCCACCAGGAACAAGTAGGAGGAAGTCTTATTGGCCTAGACGACATGTAGAGTATGTGGCCAGATTTCGGGAGCTAGGACAAGTATTGATTTCTTGGTCGCATTGTGTCCAGTACGATGTTGGCAGAAGTCTGAGATGTGGCATTGAAGTTTGTATCGGGAAGGATGATGTACAGGCACTACACGCTTGTTGCTTGACACAAGATAGTTTGTTAGCATCTTCTAGTAAAAACCAACAAGCAGGCGATCGTACTTAGTATGAGCGTCTCCCAGTCCGTTCCGTCATCTCCTTCCTCGATCAAAATAATGAGTGCATAATAGTCCCCGACGCTAGGTCGCGAGGATGTCGTTGACGTCTCTCGTAGGTCTGGCGCCGCATAGAGGTCTGTAAAGAACGCTTTGGGGCTGACTCGGTGGACCTGGGTCACCAGAGCTCTGGAGGTCTGGCCTGACTTGAGATGACCGGTGCGTTTGGAAGTCGCGTATATATTCACTTTCCATTACCCCACATTGAGGCTTCGCTCAACCACGACGCTGGATCACCGCATCCCTTTCTCCAATCTTCTTCAGAATCCTTCAACCCTATATCCTGACGACATCTTCATTGCGCTATTACCTGCAACAAGCTCCGCGATGCGTCCTCAAAATACCAAGAACGAAGACAGCCCGCCGCGTGCTTCGCGCGTGCCTTCAAGCAGCCGACACGAGCCCGAAAAGGTGCTTGAAGAGGGCCGCGAGGCGACCAGCGGGGATGAAGGCGACGGAGAAAGCGAGGGCGACATGACCGCCGCTCCAGAACCTGTACTCAGGTATCGCCGACGAGTGGACGATCCACCAACGCCGCTCCGAGCACCTCGAGTGCAAACACCTTCTCGTCCACAAGATCCGCAAACACCACCACGCGGTACATCTCGAGGCCTCGAAAGCGACTTGGCTCGGGCCGGCGAAGTCTTGCGAGATCAGACCAGGAATGAGTACCACAGGCGCCGTTCCGACGCTCAAGAGAACCATGCGGCGCACAGGAATACAGAGACGTCATCCGCGGTCGCTCAGGCTCAAGCTGGAGTCGGCAACAGGTTTGGAGCTGGTGGCCAAATTCCGCCTCGAGGTCTATTCACACCAGTGCTGCGTAGAAACGCTGTTCAGCAGCTGGGCATTCCCCCATCGAACCCTTTCGGATACGGTATCGGCGCCTTTCCGCAACTGCCTCCTCAGACGACGCAGACGATTGGTGACAACTCGGCTTCCGAAGGACTTGGGTCTTCGATGGCGGCCATGACACCTTTTCACCAGCAAGCGAATCAGGCAGCTTTCGAGCGCCAGGTTGCGCGCCAGGAGGCTTCACCTGAACCGGATCTCCCTCGTCCTCGCCGAAGGCCTGTTGGCCCCCATCCTGCGCACTTCCAGACCCCGGTCCGGCCTCTTCCCCACCAGCAACCAGGTCAACAGCCTACACAATCGCCCGCGCAACCTTTTTCTAGGTCACAGGGCTCGGGACGATCGACCGGGTCTCCCTCACGGCGAAGGCTGGAGAATATCGAAGATGAAGACGGAGAGAACATGGAGTAGGGCAGACAGCCGGGAGAGTATGTGGAACCAATAGCAGCGCAGCTTGATCACGAACTGTAAGGGCGACGCGGATAACGGGTTGGGATGTTGTTGACGCTGGAGCTTGGCTTCAGGTAGGGGGGACATTGTACTCAACCACGTAGCGATAACGGCACCAGAAATCTATATGGCAGATACAGGTTTCGTCGGTAACATAGATGATATGTGAGATCTCATGTGTAGTCGGCTACACGTACCTTCGATGCTTGAAGATGTCGCATTGTGCTGTGATGTGACTCTCAAGGTGACTGGATATTGACGACATTGCTATGAGCCGATAGAAGTATGCCATGACCTATGGATCGAGAAGTCTGCTATCGTCAGTCCCTCTGATCGTACACCAAGCATTGGACTCGTTTGATGTGGCAAATGTCGTGACCTTCCGCCCCTGACGACTCTCCGGGGAGCACTGACCTTCTTTGACAATCCCGAGATTCTGAGCGCGTACGTGCCTTGCCCTTGATAGGATTGACCATCAACGCGATCATCTTAGAACCCCTCGACATTGCATAGGCCACCTTCACTGCCTCTGCCCCGTGGTCGACATCCATGGCGTACCACCAGAGAACTCCCGTCGCGAACTCTTGCTTAGTGTCCAATATTGACTTCCGCATGCGCAAACACGATCGCTCCTTGCACCACGAGCCTTGAGCTTACTGTCGTATCGCATTCCACGTCCCTCGAACATCGTGGCCCATCGAGAACGTCAGCCGCAGCCGCGCGAGCCTGCCGCAGTCAACAAACCTCATTCCTACCACAGCGCAACGGTTGGCTCGACATCGTCGTCATGTCGTCGTATGCCACCACATGTGCGTAGTAGAACACGCGATGAAGATGAGGATGGAAGAAGAACAAAGACGCGAAGGGGGATGATGACGTTGGCGCGGCTGCCGAGCCCGAGCCATCTCCGCAAGCATCCTCGGCGGCCAGCGGGGCCGCTTCCTTCGCCAGACCACGCCTCCTTCTTCGACACCTCCTCACCTCTCACCCGACTACGCAACACGCATCAACAAAGATGCACGTGAAACGCTGTCTGCCCTGGTGACTTCATACAGCGAGCTGACAGTATTGGCTTCCACAGCGGACTAGCGACGCGCTCGCGCATGCGCACGGCACTAGTCTTCGCTGAGCCATACATGACTCTCGATCGTAACGACGTCGGCTTCCCAGAGCCCTCATATCACGGCAGCAGCTCAGGCTTCCCAGATACGACATGGTTGAAGAGTAGCTTATCGCGCCCTCGGGACGCGTCATATACCCCTCCTTACTCCCGAGGCCTTTCTAACAGCGACTCTCGGCAAACGCTGCAGTACCAGGCAAACGCTGCAGTACCAGGCAAGCGCGCTACTGCCGAAAATCTATGCTCAGGACACCAAGCCACAGATGCATAGAAAGAGCTTGGATCTGGGGTCTCAAAGCCCCGTGGGGCAAATACTGCTTCGGAATGTTTCTTACACATCTTCGTAATCGCGCCCCATCGACGAAGCATTGCATGCTCGCACGTGGCTCGCCATTGCCGGAGACCCTTGGTCATAAAGTGTTCCAAGGGGTGTGACTTGGGAATCTGTACACTACAGGACTCTGCCCCTTCTAGACACCCACCTCGCTACGGAAGACCTTGACACTGGCCTCATCAGCTGCCTTGCGAAGACTTTGTGGATGGCCATGCATGCACGCTGGCGAATCCACATTTAGGACGGCTTGGTTTGTCTATCGAATTGTATCAGGAGGATGAAGAGGCTGCAACGCCGTCCTCTCGGACCTTTGAAACATTCCACTTCATTGTCGCAAGCGATATTCTCTTGGACGGCAACATCAAATCTCAAGATCGCATGAAACGGACCACCTACGGGTAGATCTGTTCAGCTCCCTGAAGGCGTCCACGAACGGGCACTCAATAGGAGATGATCATTTGCAGCTGGTGGGGTAGCTCACGATATCGACTGGCAAGCCTCCCCGCAGACGATCATGGAGGTCTTCTGAACTCAGCTCACTAGGGTTGAGACGATGACGTCATCATAGTCCAGCTCGCTTGGTTTGGGACAAAATTCGCTGTCGGTCTCAGTTCACCACGACGAGTAGCGTCGATCAGAGTCGCTTGCGACGTAGAGCACATAACGGTTGTCGCCAGATCCATTCGACTACCGCTACTAAATCGCAGTAAGTAAGGACGCCTTTGTCATGTCTGTGGAGGAAGACATCATGCAGGTTCAGAAGGCCTGACAGTATGGCGTGTCAACATACTCAGCCCAAGCTCTTGGTGACGCCCTCGTCTAAGCACTGGCTGAATGTGTTCCGGCGCCCGGAAGCCCTTCGTCTCATGTGTCAAAGATGATCGCTTTCACTCAGCGTGCGCATTTGGTCTGCTATCCTTGCAGAACTCCGGCATGCTTCAGGACTTTATGGAAGAGCCCTTGTCCTTTGGTGGCATAGGCTCATGACTGCCAGGCTTGCTCATTTGCAGGGATGGAGGCCAGGCATCTTAAGCGCACCAGCGTGCCGCAATCAGACCGAAGAAGAGCTCCTTCTACGGGTATCCGGACCCCTCGACGTGGATTTCCATGGACAACCCCGATACAGCGATGCCTCGCCTTTGATTCCCTCCATGGTATACCCGGGGTGTGGTCTCGCATCCGATCCGCACATGGGCTGCCGAGCCCCGTGCTCAGCGGCAATGGGTGACTCGCTTTACCATCTTCGAACAACCAAGGTTCGCCCGTCTAGACCTTCTGTTTCGTCGGGGTCGTTGGGGTCGTCGTGTTCTGGGGGTTTGCCGGACCGGGCAGGGCTGTCGTGATGCGGGAGAGGCTGATTGAGGTTGAGATCCCGAATCCGTCGGATGAGCGGGTCGTCGATGCCGCGAGCGACTGTCGGGACAGCTTGCTGGCCTCCGCAGCCCGGTCTCTGCTAGGACGCGTCGTCAGTGGTGTGCATCCAGGGGTCCGATGGGACCTGTGTCCTCGACTTGTACAGCTCAACGACAAGCTGACATGCAGTCGCTGCGCCTGTCAAATCCTTAAGACGACCGACAGCTCCTGCCCTTGTTCGCCATCGGATGTGCGTGAGCTCGTCGACATCAGCCCTGTCGGGGCTTGCGGGGGTGGTGGTGCACTGCCGGGTCTTGGAGGAGGCCAACATGGGGATGCTTGGCCTTGTGATGGGCGTGCTTGAGCGTATTGAAGGGGTGTCTGAGCATTACCAGAGGCTTCTCGTCGTCGATCTCAAGCCGCTGCCGTCTTGCGAGCGGTACTGGTGCCTCTTTTCGTTGACTTGGAAGTCAGTGAAGGGACAGAGGACGCTGAGGCTAAGCGAGAGCTCCGACTCCTCCTGCCTATATCAGCTCCCCCACCAACGCCGACGCCCGCTCTCTCGCTCTCTGAACGTCGCGATTGGAATTGATACCGCGAGGCTCTACTTTCTCGCTCTCATGTTTCCCCTGCATTCCGATACGATGGCCGCCACCGACAGCAACAAGGCCCAGACCAAGTGCGTCACTCCAGATATCAACAAGGAGTACGGCCATCCCGACGGCAACACTGGCAGTGATGTACAAGTCAAGGACAACGGTCAGGCGGGTAACAACGACGAGGGCAACGGCGAGCAATCCGATGATGTCGACATGGACAGCCACGGTAAGAACTCCGAGCACACTTGTCCATTGTTCAAGAGCTAAAGATCTCTAACGCAGCAACTCCAGATACCGACTCACACGACGCGTACATCAAGAAGTACAAGGAGCTCAAGAGTCAGCTGCGAATGCATTTCAGCAACAACAACAAGGCGCAATTTGATCACATCCAGCAGGAATTCCGCGAACATGGCTTGCTTGCTGAATTGGAGGCCGAACTGCTTCATCTGAACATTGCAGCAGCATTAGTCGCTCTCAGCCGCAGCGGTACTTATTATCGACGCGTTCCTCGCCGCCGCACTGCCCAGGTTCTACATCAGCCGTCTGCCCAATCATTCTACGCACACTTGGTCCGTTCGAACAACGCTGCCGGCGGCCCATCTACTTCTGGACCGGCCAGTACAGCTGCGACAAATCGAGCGGCTCCTTCGGCCCAACACGGTGCGACCGCGTCATCAGTCGCCGTGCTACCTCCGGTTCCTGTTCTCTCAGTCTCATCGTCAACAAATCTCAACCTCCTCCCCGTCACTCCGCTGGATATCTCTGATAACGCTAACCTTGGAAATGGTAATGGAGCCTTGAACGGTCCCAACAAGACTCTGTACCTCAAGGCGCCACCCCCAAGCCTCAACTTCAACCTGCTCGCTTTCGATATCACTATCATGGAGATGGCTACTGTCAGTTTTCGTCATCACCCGAAGTCTTGCTCTGCTCTTACTAACGTTCAATCATGTAGTACATTCCATTAGGATATCGATGGTATGGTTTCATGTCTCGCGCTCGCGCTAGCGGAGACCTCATAGTCATTGCGAGAATGATGGTAAGTGACATCCAATCTTCAGCAGGCAGATTCAGCATGCTGATTCATCAAGCTTTGGGCGCGAGGCCTTGACGATGTTCCTGACATTGCGACGAAAGCCGACAGGCTCCGTAGTACCTTGACCAAGATGAGTCGAGAGGACTACGGACCTCTCGTTGCCGACAAGTCTGCCTCCTCTTGGGTCCCTGCCCCTAGTATTTTCACCGGTGGCGTACAAAATCTGATGGCAGATGTACAACTACTTCGACTTCGCCACGAACTTGCTGAGGGCCGCGCTCCTCAAGGTCAGCATCGTGGTCGTCTCACCATCGCCATCGAGCATGCAGAAGCCAATCACCATTGGGGTGTCATGCTAAGCCAGGTCGATGAGTACATTCAGCAGTGCAGGCTCCCCGTACCTGCGCCCCTCGCTGCGAATGCCGACGTGGAAGCCAGCAACGACTTCAAGGTCACGTGGCGCACGGCTCACCCCCCTCCACCCCGTAAGGCTCGCAAGGTATGATGCATACGTTCCGACATGTACAAACCTCTTCCGGAGCGAGATGAGGGCACCGAAGGTACGACTTACAGAAAACATGTATCTTTAAAGTCACAACATCGCCGCCGTCCAGAGCATTGCAGGCGCAACATGGTATCTTGGTTGTCCACGAAAGGAGGTGCAGTTGAGTTCGTATTCATGGACAAGGCGTTTGAGGTTCAGGCTATCAACGACCTGAGCCTCGTGGTCAGCAATAGCATGTGCAACGGCGTTCTATACCCCCTTTCCCGTGATGGTCGTAGTCAGTGCACAGAATGGGAAAGTTTATTTGAAATGACATCTCGATCTTCTCGCGACCACCTCGGGACTACTCGTGTGGAAGTCAGCTTACTTTGACACTAATGAACGTGGTCGACAGGATAGCACGGGCGGCCGGAGAAGGTCCCGAGCGAAGAAGAATAGAAGCCAGTGGTGAAAGTAGAATTATTAGTGCCCCTAGTGTCTAGCATTATGTTACAGAGGTGTTAGGCATTAAGATTATACTAATTATTTATCTACTTCTAAAGTATCTCTACTACTATTATAAACTAATTATTTTTTATTATAAAAAAGTTTTTTTTACTTTTATAGCTTTAGTTTATAATTTTAGTAAAATTTTCTTTATAGTATTATTATACTTTTTTTAGCTAAAGTTACTTAGTACTTTTAGTTAAAAGTAAATTAAAAAAATTATTATACTAGTATTAAAAGCACTAATTATAAAGTTATAAAAGTAAGTAAAAGCTTTATATTTTTACTTTATAAAGATATAAACTTCTACTAGTATAGTTACTATAAAATATATAAAAAAAAACTTAGCTTTAGCTTACTTATAAATTAAAGCTTTTATTTTATATTAGTATTTTTTTTAGTTAAACTTACTAGTATTATAATAAGTAGTAATATACTTAAGTATTTTATTTTACTACTAAATTAAGTTTTAAAATAAAAAAGCTAATTTATATTTTTTATATATAAAGTTAGTTTAATTACTAGTAAGTATAAAAATTAGCTATATTTTAATAAAAATAATATTTAGAGTATTATAAAAAAATTTTAAGTACTATTTATATAAAAATTTATACTTTAAAAATAAGTAACTATAGTATTATAGAATTTATACTTATAGTATAGCTACTTTTACTACTATACTAAATATATTAAATTATAAGTTAAATAACCTAAATTAGACACCTAGTAGAATTATTAGTAGTTATAATCTTAGAATAGTGGTTGTAACGGTAGTTGAATGTGGAGGCGCGTCATCCATTTTGGGTTAGCGCGTCTTTCTCTTCGTTCTTTCACTGAACCGCGAACATGACGCGGCAACGCATTGCAAACAATCCTCTCCACCTCAGTCCATTATGCCTACTCATTCTCTTCCTTATATGAGTCCAGGTATCTTTCTTCATTACTGTAGTGGCATTGCGCTCCTGCCTCATGGCCTGAAAAAGCAGGCTGCAAGTAGCGCAGACCTCATAGCATGAGCCTACTGGTATGGAAGGCCCTATGGCTTTCGCTCATTTTACTTTCCAGTAGTGCCCTTATACCTCGGCAGGCTTTACGCATCATCCTCATCACAAAAAGCTAGATAAGCGTCTGTTGTAGCTGTGCCGCACAACGCCAACTGCGGCGAAGCAACCACGCCGCATTCGCGTTAAGATGCGCACGTATATCTGGCGAGGCAGTCTTGACGCGTTGCATGCACACAGTACGGCTCTTGCTCACGAACACGGTAGATACTCCCCGCAACCAACGACTTGTGACAGCGCTCAGTCATACTCGTCTTTGGGAACGATGAGTCTGGTCGCAGTTCACAGCAAGTCAGTCAAGGAATCGCCTTCGTCATCTCGCATGAACTGCATCAATACAGAGATAAGCTTCACGGAGGATTGCAGGATCCCGGGGAAGTGCTAACGGTGCTGTGCCGCACGCAATGCCGGCGATAAACCAACAACTATCATGCACAAACCGACCAGCTCGCGTAGATATATCCACATGTCGTCAACTGTCCGTCACTTGACAGGTCACTCGAAGAAACTAGTAATGAAAGTTTGCCTCCAACTGCAGACAACACGCGTACTACGTATGCCACTATCCACGTTGGCAGCTCAACCAACACCACGCGGTCCGAAGTCCAGTGCTGACAGCACGACTTCACCCGGTGGATTCTCCATCGGCGCAATCGCGGGACGACATGTAACGAAACTCGCTCCTCCCATCCTCCGCATGAACATGGGAAATAGCCAACTATTAACAACATACGCGGCGCGGGAGGTGACCAGCGATCCATCGTTTGTTTCCAACAGACGTGCGACGTTGAGACCGTTTCAAGGAATGGTGAGCAGGGGGGGTCATTGCAAAAACAAACGCAGTCAGACCCAACAAACAGCCTTGCCTACGCTCGTTTTCCGCAGGAACAACAGGTTCGCTGACTCTTTTGGGAGCGCGGGCCTCAGGCTTTCTGGCAACGTTTGGTCTAGCCTTTCCGCATGAAGACGGCGTGGTTTCAGACCTTCATGCAGCGAGTCTGCGCCTTACGCCGCATTTGCTGCGCGCTGTTGGTTGGTCTTGCGCGACGCGGATTGTTGTGGTTGGACAAGAGCCGCGAAAATCCAACAATGGAAAACACAAATCGTCGCCCTGTGAAACTGCGGATAAACTTACGCCTTGCTGTAAATGTCCCGTTTTGCGGCAGTGACAGACCGGGGATACTTTTTGGTGGCGGACATTCGGTGCCCCGCGCTGCTGCGTCTGCGTGGTGCCCCTGGCCATCATCTTACGGCGTCGGACCCTTGGCGTGGAGATACCTTGCAGTGCCTTCCCCCCCTGGGTAACGTATGATTGCGGTCACGGCAGGATGATGGATCGGCATAAACATATACGCCTCTGCGTCCCCTTGGTGCCATTTTCTTGTCATACAAACATTGTTTCTCTCATATAACGGCTTTATTCGCTTCTTAACTGATATCCATTAACCACCGGTCGCGATCGCATATAATCATTCACACGCTTCCTTTCCTTCTTGAATCGAGACTGCCATCTCCAACACACACACGCTTTACAACAACCGTTCTTCTTCCGTCAAAAATGGCCTACCCACCACTCTCGCCTAGCGGTCTCCCCAGCTCCCCACGAGCAAACCGCCAAATGCAAATGCTTTCTCCACTCGACACATCCTTCTCGACCAACTCATCGCAAACAAACTCGCCTTACTCCAGCACTTCGGAAAAGGATCCGCGCAAACCTCGCGATATCTTCGCCGACGCTACTATCCCTCTTAGCCCTGCATCAACAACAGCCTCGCACTCCAAAGAGAACCCCTACGAGGGTCTCGAGCCACGGAAGCGCAGCGGCCTCGCACGCCTGTTCTGCTGTCTTGGTCGCGAAGAGCGCGCACGGCGCCGTGTAAACAGGAGTTTGGAGTTTGAGAAGATTGGCGAGCAGTGCCATTGGTCTGAGTACTAAGAGATGGCATCATCGATAACACGTTCGATGGCGTTGATGCTGTACTGCAAGAGGTTGTCGAAAGTCCGATCGGACACCGATCCGTGACATGAAACGCGACAGCACGGAAGACCACCCCACCGAATCGTCAAACATCTGACAGCCCCGGACGCACACACACCGAGACTGAACAATCCCCCGGTCGGTGTCCGAATGTCCGTACATTCCTGCGATGCAATGCGAAAGTCTAATCGCATTGCTCAAACACCTTTTCGACACAACCTATTGAATCTTATACCCCGTCACTGCGACGTTTCTTATGTTTATATTTACAACACACTTTTCTCGGTTCGGAGTCTTTCCGGTTCCTTCGCTTGGGGCAATGCTGGTGTCTGGAAAGACGAGCATGTGCAAGGATCTCTTTGGGAAGCGTTGGTGTTGGGGTTGTTCTGCTCTACATCCCTCTTAGGAAGAGAGATCAACGTATCTTTGGAGATGGGGAGAGACAGAAAGAGATGTCATTGTCGAAGACAAAAGTGAAAATACATCATTACCATCATGCCATATTCATCCTGAGCTCACCTCTCACTTCCCCCTGACCATCCCATCAACAAACCCCTCAAACTGCAATGCCTCCCTCCCAACCACCCACCCCAGCACATTATGATTCCCAATCAATACCCTCCCATACTAGCGCAACATCATCCTCCCCGCCATTCATACTCCCTCTATCCTCCAGCAACGCATCCAGCTCATCCCTAACCAAATTCTTCTCAGCCAGCACCTCCTTTCCAATCTCCTCAAACACTGCCCTCAAAGCCTCCTCGGAACTCATAGCCCGATACCTAGATGTAAGCGGATAGACCGCGTAGAAGTTCCTCTCTCCTTCCTCCACTACAGTCATCCTTACCTCCACAAAATCACTTAACGCCAGCATGGAAGACCTATCCTGCGTTTTTCACACCGGGGGGCCGAACAGGTCTCTAATTTTGAGCAAGTATAGCAACATTAATATCGTCCATAAAGGTATTCTGTTGGAGAATCGTATACGGAATACCGGATTTCATGACCCGGTCCTTGATGTACCGTTTACAAGCGTGGTTCGACATTATGCTCAACTGCCTGTTCGGCACGTTGTGTGATCAGCAACTTGGGGTAAGCTGTGCAGATATTGACGATGTCGTGCCCTCCATGGACTGCTGGAGGCACCCTATGATGCTTCATGATGCGGAGGACTGACTTTTCTTAGTTTGCGGTTCAGACGAATGTTCTTCAATCTAACTTCGTCATGGTCGTTTCTCTGACGACTACCCGAGGCGCATCCAGCGTCGACGCCAAGGAGCGAAATGGAGACACCGACGTCTTCGTACGAACTGTGGCTCCGTGGCCCCGTGCCTAGACCGAGCCTCATCCATCACATGACCAAATGAGGCTCTTTATAGCCTTGCGCGCTTGCACGCTCGGTCGAGGAATCCCTTCCTCGGCTCCTGGGCTGTGGGTGTGAAATTACCGGCTCGTCGCGTCCGTGTTTAGTGGGGACACTGCCGCGGGGCACCCCAGAATCGCGATGTGTACACGTCGGAAACATGGCATTTCGCAAACAGGCTGAGAAGGAAAGAAGCTGCAGTCTTGGTGTCTTGGGACAAATTTAGCAGAGCATATAAGATGGTCGCTCGTTGCATCCATCCGGGCAAGCGGCCGTCAGACCTGCAAACATCACGTCACCGGCATCAGCGAAACCTTAGTCCGACAACCTCGGCTTGTTCCATTCACAGCTCCACCCCGGTCATCGCAGCCAGCGCGTGCTCATTTGGCCTCGGATCTACTGAAAGCTAGGACTTCTGATATCATCTCCTGTAATTTCTTCCCTGGTTACTTCACCTATCTTTCTTTGTGATGTTCAGCAGAGCTGCACGCGCGCGAGTACCCGCCTCCGCCTCGATACTTCGCAGACCACTTTTGAACCAGCCCGCTTTTGCGAAGCCTAGAGTATGTTGTCGCGTAGAGGATGCAGTCTTGGTGGGGAGGAGATGCTGACATCTGGCGCGTGTAGATTGTCGCAATGGCTCCAGCACGGAAACAGTCGAGTTTGCCAGCGGGTAAGTGGATGCGCTGCTTTCACATGCTTGGGATGGTTCAAAACTAACCACGAGGTTTGCGCAGGCTACAAGGAGGATCACAGCAAAGGTGCCATGCTGCGCTTTGAAGACTCCCTTCCGCGACTCCCCGTCCCCACCCTAGAGGAGACCGCCAAGCGATACCTCAAGTCCGTCCACCCGCTCCTCTCCCAAAACGAGTTCGACGCGACTACAAAGGCTGTCAATGAGTTTGTGGCTCCTGGCGGGCCTGGAGAGAAGCTCCAGAAGCGCTTGGTAGAGCGGAGAGAGGACCCCAAGCACAGGAACTGGATCTACGAGTGGTGGAACGATGCCGCGTACATGGCCTACCGCGACCCCGTCGTGCCATACGTCAGCTACTTCTACTCGCACCGCGATGACAGGAAGAGGCGAAACCCAGCAAAGCGCGCTGCAGCTCTCTCAACAGCTGTGCTCGAGTTCAAGAAGATGGTCGATGAGTGCAGCCTGGAGCCTGAGTACATGAAGAAGCTCCCCATGGCCATGAGCTCCTACGAGCACATGTTCAACTGCTGCCGTGTACCCAAGAAGCCATCCGATACCAGCACGAAGTACCCCTACAAGGAGAACCCGCACATCATTGCGATAAGGAAGAACCAGTTCTGGAAGATCCCCCATGAGATCAACGGGAAGCAGCTCAACACCAGCGAGCTCGAGCTCCAGTTCCAGCGCGTGTACGAAAAGGCCGAGAAGGCGCCCGCAGTCGGTATTCTCACATCCCAGAACCGTGATGTCTGGTCAGACGTCTACCCCAAGCTCAAGGCTGCCTCTGCCAACAACGCCGCATCCCTCGAAGCCATCGAAGCCGCCTCCTTCGTCGTTTGCCTTGACGACGCCTCCCCTGTCACCCTCGAAGAGCGCGCACACCAGTACTGGCACGGCGACGGCGCAAACCGCTGGTTCGAAAAGCCCCTCCAGTTTATCGTCAACGAGAACGGCACATCTGGTTTCATGGGCGAGCACTCAATGATGGACGGCACACCCACCCACCGCCTCAACGACTACGCAAACCAGCAAATCTTCACCAACGCCCTCCCCTTCGACGACCCCAACGTCCGCTCCGACCTGCCCAACCCGAAACCCCTCCGCTTCGAGATCAACGCGGAGCTCCAGCAAGACATCACCGACGCCCAATCCCACTTCTCCCGCCAGATCGGCGCGCACGAGCTCAGAGTGCAAGCCTACCAAGGCTACGGCAAAGGCCTAATCAAGAAGTTCAAGTGCAGCCCCGACGCGTACGTCCAAATGATCATCCAGCTCGCCTACCACAAGTTCTACGGCAAGAACCGTCCCACCTACGAGTCCGCCGCGACCCGTCGCTTCCAACAAGGCCGAACAGAAACCTGCAGAACCGTCTCCGACGAATCCGTCGCTTTCTGCAACGCCATGGCCGATGCCGATGCTACACCCGAGGAGTGCTCGAAGAAGCTCCGCGCAGCCCTCGACGCACACGTCAAGTACATCTCCGACGCCAGCGACGGCCGCGGTGTAGACCGCCATCTCTTCGGCCTGAAGAAGTGTCTCAAGGAGGGCGAGGAGGTGCCTGCCTTGTACCAGGACCCAGCCTACACTTACAGCTCCACATGGTTCATTTCGAGTTCTCAGCTGTCGAGCGAGTACTTCAACGGCTATGGATGGAGCCAAGTTATCGATGACGGATGGGGTATCGCGTACATGATTAACGAGAATAGCATTCAGTTTAATGTTTGCTCCAAGGGGCTTGGTTCGGTAAGTTTTAATGTTGAGATGAACTATGGGGGGATGATGGCTAACAATGAACAGGAGAAGATGAGCTTTTACCTCAATGAGGCGGCGGGTGATATGAGGGATATTATGCTGCCTACTCTTGATGCGGCGAAGGCGAAGTTGTAGATGGGGGTTGGAGATGGGGGTTCTAGGACGGTCGATATAGATCTCTTGATATACCAATCAATATTGCATCTTCTTCACAAAATGCCTTATGCTGAGATGTTCACCCGATCTCTGATCATCCACTCTCATGATGCTGACTCTAGAATGGCTGGAACCTGTCGAATTTCAATCTTAATCGGTTTCCGGACCGTGGGGGCATCTTGTGCATGTCCCAGGGGAAGGTGTTGATGATTAAATCGAGTTGTCGTGTTGATGCTCGAGCGTGGGATATGCACGAATGACATCAGCCTCACACCGCTAGCTCGGATCCCGCCCGCCCAGGTGAGCTTGGTGAAGCTTCCCCCACAACTCAATTGCTCCCGCTGCAATGGAATATTGCGCGTCCGAGCCTACTTCAGACGGCAGCCGCATTCCATAATGCCGAATCGATTTTAGCTTTGGTACCTTCCCACTAGGAATGTCCATGACTCTATTCAATTAGCAGTCACACATTCAGCTCTTCACACGACCGAGGAGTCATTTCAGCACCAGCCGGCGCGGACCCTGTAGCAGAGTGCTGCCATACAGTACCATGGCGCAAGTTCAGCGGCCACTTATCATACAGTCGCAAATGATACGACTATGCTGCCCGCGCACGGCGAGAAGAACAAACAGCGCGCTGTTCGCAAGAGGAAGCTGCTACCGAAAGCTGCACACCAAGACGGTTACCGACAACGACATTTCGCATTTGGCGAGCTTACCGTTACACCCGTTGACACTCGCCGACCTCGTCAAGTGAGTGTTGTCAGACCCGTCTTTCCCAATGCATCTGCCGAGGACCCTGGCTAACGCTGTCGCGTGCGCAACAGACACGGAAGACCACCGCTGACGACCCAACAACTCCTCACGTCCGCCAACTTCACCCTCTCCATCCTTCCCGCCCGCCTCGCGCACCGCATACAATCCCTCCGCAACCTCCCGTTCATCGTCGTTTCCAATCCTCATGTCTCCAAGATCCACTCTAATTACATGCACAGCCTGTCGACGCTGCTGCCATGGGCTGAGCAGGAGATAAAGACGCTGGAGGAGGAAGTCAAGTTCACGGAGGTTATGGCGGACCTGGTACAAACACATGCCAATACTATTAGCATACTGGCGAGAGGCTTTCTGGAGGCGAGGAAATACATCAGCCCAAAGGATGTGACGCGGTTTCTGGACGAGCATCTGCGCGCGCGGATAGGCACAAGATTGATTGCGGAACAGCATCTGTCGCTGCACTTCTCCAGTCAGCCGCATTGCGAGATGATGCATGAAGTGGACGAGAGCCCAGGATATATTGGTGTTATCGACACAAGACTCAGGCCGGCGAGGATAGTAGACCACTGCGCGAACGTGGTAGGCGAGATCTGCGAGCTGAAATACGGCGTCCGACCGACCATCTTCATCAACGGCGAGCCCGATTACGAATTCGCGCATATACCCGTCCATCTCGAATACATCATCACTGAGTTGCTCAAGAACGCGTTCCGCGCGACGGTGGAAAGCGGCATGGAACGCGAACCCATTGAAGTCACCATTGCCCCGCTTCCAGAACTCCTGCCTGAGGATGCAAGCAGCGAGAGCTCAGAAGACATCCGCAACAAGAAGGTTGACAATGAGGATCAGGGCAATGTAGATCAGGTCTCGCAGCGCTTTACAGGCAACAGCTCGCCTACGTCTCCACCCTCCGACTCGAACATCCTCCCGCTCAAGCACAGCACACCCGGCGTAACGATACGGATTCGAGACCGAGGCGGCGGCATCTCCCCCGATAATCTCTCACACATCTGGGACTACAGCTTCACAACCTTCAACGACGCGCAGGCAACCTCCACCCTCTCTGGTGGTAGCAACTCAGCCACCGGCATGGATGCACTGAACGCCTTCTCAGGGGCAGGAGGTGACGGAGTGAACAGTCTAGCGGGCCTGGGATACGGACTGCCGTTGGGAAGAGCCTACGCAGAATACTTTGGCGGTGGCATTGCGGTACAGAGTCTCTGGGGTTGGGGTACCGATGTGTACCTCAGCTTAAGAGGAGTGGGCAGAGTAGACACTGTACAGGAGGCTAGGGAAGACGCGAGGAGGCAGAGATGAAGGAATCACAGCGAAACGACGTCATGTTGTCGGTAAAGCCGTTGATTATCGTTATATACCCATGAAATCATATGCTCATGCATCATGCCCTATGCTTCCGCTCATGGCATCACATCTTGATCTTTGTGCACCCATCAGCGGCAGTCGTGTAGTAGCTCTATTGTGTCTTCACCTCTCCGTCCGCCTCGACGTTGACGTGCTCGTTGGATGAGAGGGTGGTGACCACGTCGTCGGGGATCTCGGCGCTGTGGTGTGTCAGTATGATTGCGGGGAAGTTTGGGTGTCGAGACGCGTACCTGAAGCCCTTGATAAGAGTGAACTCGTTGGTGATCTTGCCGCCCTGGTCGGTGACGTGCTGCTTTGCCTTGTCGAGCTCCTCCTTGGGAGCGGAGTCCTTGAGGGTGACCTTGGACTCGTTAGTATGATACAGACTATAGTGTGTTTGGGAGGACTCACCATGAAGGCAGGCATGTTGAGAGTTGGTAGTGAGGTTTGCTGGTTTAGTTGAGGGGTAGTTTAGTGAAGCTGAGTTGCAGTGTTGTGGTGTTGATGCAGCAAGGTCAAAGCGTGTCAAGGCTTATATACCTCAGCTATCTCTCCGTCGGACCCTGTCAACAAGCAACCTAGAGCCTTGGATAGGCTTGGTCTGACGATGACGTGCGCTGTCCAGACTATGCCCACCCTCAGCGCCATGTAAGACATGCTGCCCCACCACCCGTACGTGGGAGGCGCGCGCTCTTATCGATAAGCACATCCCTGCAGCTGCGGCCTTAGCGGCTGGACTAGCGCCGAAAAAGTTGGGATCGCGAAGTTGCTTGCCGCTCCATCTTTGACTTTGCGCGCGACGAGTCGAGACCCAACACGCCACTCTGACGACTTCCACTGGAGTCTGAGAGTGAGATACGAAAATCAGCAGATATGGCGGACGCACAGAGTAATAGGCCGCATCGGCCGAAGAAGGAGAAGAAGCCGCATACGGGAGACAAGAACCCCAAGGCTTTCGCATTCTCAGCGCCGGGCAAATTGAAGCGTAATGCTGCGCGCTCTACTGAAGTATGTAAGAGTCGAAGCTGTGCGCCACTCTGGCTAACATTTCCAGGTCAAAGAAAAGCGCCTCCACGTCCCGCTCGTCGACCGTCTTCCCGAAGAAGCACCTCCCATCATCGTCGGCGTCGTCGGCCCTCCCGGTGTCGGTAAGACTACTCTCATCAAGAGCTTGATCAGACGGTACACCAAGCAGACCCTCTCCACGCCCACGGGCCCCCTCACAGTCGTCACCTCGAAGCGCCGCCGCCTCACGTTCCTAGAATGTCCCGCCGACTCGCTCGCCAGCATGATCGACATCGCAAAGGTGGTGGACATAGTGCTGCTGATGATCGACGGCAACTACGGCTTCGAAATGGAGACCATGGAGTTCCTGAACGTCCTGAGCGCAAGCGGTATGCCCGGAAACGTCTTCGGTATCCTCACACATTTGGATCTGTTCCGGAAACAGGAGACGCTCAAGCTGCAGAAGAAGAGGCTCAAGCACAGGTTCTGGAGCGAATTATACCAGGGCGCCAAACTCTTCTATCTCAGTGGTGTGGTCAATGGACGATACCCAGATAGGGAGATTATGAACCTCTCGAGGTTTCTGAGCGTCATGAAGAACCCTAGACCGTTGGTGTGGAGGAATTCTCATCCGTACTGTTTGGCGGATAGGTTCCTGGATATTACGCCTCCGACCGATATCGAGCAGAACCCTAAATGCGATCGCACGATAGCGCTGTACGGATATCTGCGCGGCACCAACTTCCCTGCTGGATCATCGAGAGTACACATACCGGGTGTTGGAGACCTGACAGTCACTGCGACGGAAGCGCTACCCGACCCATGTCCGACACCGTTTGCGGAGAAGGCAGTGGAGAAGGCTTCTGGAAAGAAGAAGCGCACAAGATTGGGCGAGAAGCAGAAGATTCTGTATGCGCCAATGTCGGATGTTGGTGGTGTGCTCGTCGACAAGGACGCCGTCTACATCGACGTCAAGACTACCACGTTTGATCCTGAGGCGGATTACTCAGAGAAGGGTCTGGGCGAGCAGATGATGATTGGACTGCAGGGTGGACGGAAGCTGCTTGGTGAAGACGACGGCAACTTTAGGCTGTTCAAGGATGGCGACGTCGTTGACAACAAGACCCTCGAGGACGATACTGCGGATACGGGCCGACGGTCTCAGCGCACGGCTAGGGCAACAGACGCTGAAGAGGTCGATGATGAGGATCTCGATGGCATTGACAGCGACGATGAGGAACTGCAGCAGGACCACAGCGATGCCGACGACGACGAAGACGATACCGGATTCCTGGACACCAACGGCCCACCGAACGGCAAGCTCAAGGTCTCGCGCAAAGAGAAGGAGGCGGACACTGCCGAGGACGTAGCGTTCGCAGACAGTGACTCCGATCTCGGTTCAATATCTGGCGATGAACATGATCTAGAGGATCTCGAAGAGGGCGATCTTGATTCTCAAGACTCAGACTCTGATGAA
Source organism: Alternaria ethzedia (assembly GCF_023757985.1). Taxonomy (NCBI): domain Eukaryota; kingdom Fungi; phylum Ascomycota; class Dothideomycetes; order Pleosporales; family Pleosporaceae; genus Alternaria; species Alternaria ethzedia. The sequence goes on along the minus strand of NW_026056194.1, from coordinate 2,201,627 downwards.
GCTGAGGATGGCGCACGGTGGAAGGCAAATCTCCGAGAGAATGCTGCGAAACTACACGGACGGAAACGACCGTACCGCGTCACAGACCTGGCGAAGATGATGTACAATATGGACTTGGCGCCGGGAGAGGTCCTCAAGAAGTGGAGATGTGATGACGAGGAGGAAGATATTGAGGAGGAGGGTGACGAGGATGATGGCTTCTTCAACAAGAGAACAGCCGACGATGCTGCCAACGCTGAAGACCGTTACATTCCTAAGTTCAACTACGAAGAACTGGCCGAGAAATGGGAAGACGAGGACAACGTCGAGGCTCTCATGGGTCGCTTTGCTACTGGTCATATGAATGGCAAGGGTGGTGATGACGACGAAGATAATGACGACTTTGAAGGCTTCGACGAAGACGACGAGGGTGACGGCGAGTTTGAGGATCTGGAAACTGGCGAGAAACATGGTGGTGAGACTGAGAACACTGGAGCTGAAGCTGAAACGAACGACATCGAAGCAGAGCGCGAAAAGAACGCTCGGCGAAAGGAGGAATTGAAGCTTCGGTTCGAGGAGGAAGATCGTGAAGGCTTTATGAACGACAAGGCTGATGCAAGAAAAGAGGGTGGTGGTGAAGATGAGTTTGGCGAAGATGACTGGTACGACGCACAGAAGGCCATGATTCAGAAGCAACTCGACATCAACCGCGCCGAGTTCGATCAATTGGATGAGATATCTCGTGTTCAAGTTGAAGGCCACAAGGCGGGAACATACGCTCGCATAGTGCTCGAAAACGTACCCTACGAGTTCTCCGCACACTTCAACCCCCGATTCCCCGTTCTCATCGGTGGCCTGACGCCAACCGAAGAGCGCTTCGGCTTCGTCCAGATCCGCATCAAGCGCCACAGATGGCACAAGAAGATCCTCAAGACGAACGATCCCCTCATCTTCTCGTTGGGCTGGAGACGATTCCAGACGACACCCATCTACAGCATCTCCGATTCACGAACAAGGAACCGCATGCTGAAGTACACACCCGAGCACATGCATTGCTTCGGCACCTTCTACGGCCCGCTCGTCGCCCCAAACACCGGCTTCGTCTGCATCCAATCCCTCTCCAACAAAACCCCCGGTTTCCGCATCGCAGCCACGGGCGTCGTGCTCAACGTCGACGAATCCACCGAAATCGTCAAGAAGCTAAAACTAACCGGCCACCCCTACAAGATCTTCAAAAACACCGCTTTCGTAAAAGACATGTTCAAATCGAGCCTCGAAATCGCAAAGTTCGAAGGCGCAAGCATACGCACCGTCTCCGGCGTCCGCGGGCAGATCAAGCGCGCTCTCAGTAAACCTGAAGGAAACTTCCGTGCTACCTTTGAAGACAAGATCCTCATGAGCGATATCGTGTTCCTCAGGGCGTGGTACCCCATCAAGCCCCGCCGCTTCTACAACACCGTCACCAACCTGCTCAACCCCGCCCTGCCCGGTCAAGACGGCGAGTCCACATCCTGGACGGGCATGCGCCTAACGGGCCTCGTCCGCTACGAAAACGGCATCGAAACGCCCTCCGAGAAAAACTCCGCCTACCGCCCCATCGACCGCCCAACCCGCGTCTTCAACCCCCTGCGCGTCCCCCGCAAACTCGCCGCCGATCTCCCCTTCAAAAGCCAAATCGCGACGGTCAAACCGCAGAAGAAACAGACGTACATGCAGAAACGCGCTGTGGTGGTGGGCGGCGAGGAGAAGAAGGCAAGGAGGCTGATGGATCAGGTTGTTGCGATTAGGAATGATAAAGTCGAGAAGAGGAGGAAGAAGCAGGAGGAAAGAAAGGATCCGTATAAGAAGAAGGTGGCGGAGAATGCGGAGAAGAGGGCGGAGAGGGAGAAGAGGGAGAAGCAGGAGTATTGGGCGAGGGAGGGGAAGAAGAGGAGTCATTCTGGGGAGGATGGTGGGGGTGGGGGGAAGAGAAGGAGGTAGATGATGAACCTTTTTTGGAAAAGATGGTGAAGTAGCATTTTTGTGGCGTTTAGATATGGTGTTGTAGTTGAAAACTTCATTTGCTCGTTCACATCCGACGAGGTTCTGTTTTGTGCATGCACTGACATTTCACCAGCATGCTGATCTCAGGGTATCGTAGTGAGACTTGATCTTCTTATTGTAGCATCCGCCATTACACAATATAGTCCCCGAAGCCTCATCGCTTCACCAGATTAACTATTCTGCCTGCATATGCGCAATGCTGTACACCATCATATATTGCGCTGCTGTTCCACCAAGATCCTCTTCTGATACAACCCCAAGGGTCAAACAACCCAATGCCATCCAGAGACAAGTCATATGCGCCACCCGTATGCAACGCAATCATCTAGTAGAAAAAAACCCAAAACAGAAGCTACACACGCTCCTTGGAGAAAATGCTGATGCCGTGAGATATAAAACGCCAGCTGGAGTAGCAACCCGGACATGCAATGTGAGAGAGAGAGAGAGAACGAAGAAGAAGAAAAGTGGGGTATTGAACGCCGAAAAAGAATTATGGAGGAGAATTGAAATTTGCGAACTATCGCTACTGTCATGGTCGTTTCTTCGTCTCGCTATCGGGGGTTCTGCTTTCTATGGGGGTGCTTGTTCTTCTTGATGACCATGTTGATGGGTCGAAGTGGATGGCGACGAGCCAGGCACATAGTATGTTGGCTAGGTGGTGGAGAACGTATGCGTAGGTGACGCCATAGACAGCGGCGTATGCGCCGATGGAGAAGAGCAGGATGTTTGTGAGGATCGAGACGCGGAACTCGGCGCGAGGGACCATGCGACCGGTGCTGAGTGTTTCGACGAGCAGGATGAATGGCATAATTGAGAGGATGTTGTGGTGCGACGAGAAGGGTGTCATCCAGTGAACTGCGAGGTTGCGGATCCAGACTACCAACACTGGAAGATTGATGGGTAGTATCCAGAGCATCAGGATGAAAATTGAGTGGGCGTAGTTGTAGAAGTTATAATTCGAGTCGAGACTGGATTCTGTCGCCAAACGGTAGGCGCGGACGCTAGTTGCGAGCTGCACCAGGCAGAGCACAACGTAAGCGAAGTGGTAGGGTATCACTGTCGAGACCAGTGACAGTAGGATCAACGTGGTTACTACGCGCTGTCGATTTGATGTCACGGCAAAGGCTGATGGCGATCTCTTTGCTTCATCTCTTCGGAGTCTGGCAGATATAACAACAGAGTACAAGAAGGCGAACAGGAGTTCCAACAAAAGTACAACGTAGTTGATAGCCACGCAAACACCGATGCACATCAGACCAAACAATGGGACGAGGAACCAGAAGAAGGTGTCGTCGGAGCCGAGAAGCAATTCGTTGCTGGCAGTATGCAGCAGTGATGTGGTGTTTGTGGTTTTACCACCCAGAGACCATTGTTTCGATTGGTGCTGGGCGCCTGCTAGAGTAATCGACAGGAAGGTGAGCGCGGACAGGGCCAATGGGAGCGAGCTCTTCAAACACTCGTTCAGCCCTTGCGTGAAGCTCATGAAGACGCCAGTGTTATCGTACGTTCTGAACTGTTGGCGCAGAACTAGAGCAACGACGAGTAATGGGAACGCGGCGAAGACAATGCGGTAGCGCATCCAGAGTTTCCCGAAACTGCCCAGGATGTCCACATTGAGATTGATCTCCACACTGCTGTCGCAAGTCGGGTCAGACCAGATCTGCAGTGATAGCCCGTTGGAGGGCTGTTTGGCGTGGAGAGCAGGTGGCATGTATGGCGATACACCGTGGAGGTTGATGCTGGCATCCTTGACGTTGACGAAGAATTTGCTTTCGTAGATATCGGTAACATACTGCCGCAGTAGAGGAGCGAAGAGCTCTCCTGCGTCACACGACTGCTTGCCAATGTGGATGTTGTAGGCTAGGAGTGCGGAGTGTAGGGCCGGAATCTTGATGTCTGTTACCAGTGGACGCTGTGCTGGAAGTCTGAGAGACAGTCCAGTTGTCAAAAGGTGCTGCAAGCCCATATCAACGGTGATCTGAGATTCAGAGGCCGCGCTGAATTCGGCAACTACCCAGCCTGTACTGCGCTCTCCAGCCTTGTCAACGACCGCCACAAACTGGTGCTCCGCGAGATCTTCGATGTCATATTGGAGGTACGAGAATGGTCGTTCATCCATCTTGAAGGGGTAGGTTGAGTGGCGCGTCGACGCAGGGAGGGCGATCACATCCGACGCAGCATTCTTGCAAGCAAGTCGTGTGGCACCAACACTATCGCCCGAGAGATCCATGTTCATCGAGAAGAGTGTGGTCGACTGGCCAGGTTGCGATGGGAATACGCTGCAGAAAAGCACCTCAAGCAAGCCGTGATCTCCGGCATGGTCGAGTTGTTCGTTGGTAAGAAGTGTAAACTTTCTTCCTGCAGCTTGGGGCGGCACCGGGATGAGGTGCGCATTCGGTCGTTGCTTGGACTTTCCTAGACTCCTCAGTACCAGCTTCTCACCTTCTGCGATGATGGCGCTGTTCTCCTCGAGGGTGAGGAGTGTTTTGGCTTCTTTCTGAGGAAGTGTCTTCTCAGCAATGTCCTCCAGCCCTGTCAAGAACCACCTCTTGAACCCGCGCATGCGCTCAGCCCGTGGTACAGTCTGCGTCGCGCGTGACACATCGATGACCTCGTATAAAGCACGTACAACCGCCTTCCTATGCTGGTCACACCAGGTGATCGCTAGGTGATCAATGCCTGTCCAAACATTTGGCATCGATGTGGAGAAGACGGTGAAGCCATGGGTCTCGGGTACCAGTGACTCGATACTGGCGTAATCTGAAGAGATCATGGTATCCAAACTTCCTCCCGCGATCGAGATGAGCGTGACGTGCCAAAGCGGGTTATCGATGGCCCATTTCTGCGAGTATGCGTTTCGCCAATACTCGTTGACGCCTTTGTAGGTGCGAACGATGTCTCCGTCAAAAGACACTGGCGGCCGGGCGTGCGGCGCGGCGAGCGTTATAATGGTGTTGATCGAGTTGGCCTGGTAGTTGGGCATGGTGAGCATGGTACGCGCGACCACACCACCCATAGAATGTCCGACTACGATGACCGAAGTGGGATCTGGCAGGCTAGAGTCGCGCAGGAACTTGCCCGGAGTGTGGTATAGGGACAAAATGTATGTGATGGCATCGTTGAGGTATTCGGCCTGGTCGAGCAAAGTTTGGCCGTGGAACGCCGTGATGTCTTCGTTGAAGTCGACCGAGAAGAAGTCAAGTGGCCTCTTCCCTGCCTTGCCGGCGTCGGCATCGTGTTGGACGGTGTTATGGTAGTGGTATGCGGCTTCGGCGGCGAGGGAGCGTACTTGTTTGTAGCTTCCAGCGTTTCCCGGGACGAAGAGCACTGGCACGCCCTTGACCTATATGATGTCAGCGTTTCTCACTTCGCACGAGACGAAGCACATGCCCTGGTATCCTCATCCAAGCTACCTTCCCGGTATAAATACAGCGAGTATTTGCTTGCGAAGCGCGTGTGTTCGGTGTCGAAATCGGCGTATCTCTTATAGCTGGGCCGCATGTAGGACATGCCGCAGCCTTTGACGTCTAATTGCCGCGTCAAGAATGACTGGGCCATGAGGAACATGGCAACAAAGGCCGCCAATGTCGTCAAGAGAGTGCAGGGCGAACATGCCCATGGAGAGCGAAGCCGGTGGCGCCATTTCTTGTTGTGGTCCGCGACCATGGTGTGCGGTGGGCTGTCTTTCACTAAAGCGCCCATGGTGGAGTCTGCTTTTGGGTGCGCCATAGGTGATCGTGCGGTGGTAAGAGAATCGGATATAGCGAGAGGGTCGGCCGCCATTCGTTGTGAAGGCACGTCTGTGTGGTTCCTGGGCCTGTTCTCTTTCACCCCGCCCTGCGCATTCACTAGCAATCCTTCAGTCTGAGCGTCGAGTCTATCCACATGTTCCGGAAGTGGTGCGGGTGAATTGTCGGCAGTCGATTCGGAATGGCTATGCTCGGGGCTTCGGTCTGGGGAGGAGCGCAGTCGCATCTATGGGTGGACGTCGCAGTACAACGAGAGTCGTGCCTGCCGTATTGATATTAGAGGAGTGCAGCGTCGAGCGCACCTTCCTCGGCGAGTATGTGAGTCGGCAAATTTCCGGAAGCGTCTGAAGCGACAGTGGGGGCTCAATGGGCTCAGGTAGGGCGCTGGAATGCGATGCTAGCGCAGCAGGAGCCCATGGAAACGACGTCGACTTGTTGAGTGCAGAAAATGCACGGCGGGCGTGCTTGGGTGTTTGAGGAAAGGGCGTCGCAAGCTGCCAAGGAGAACCGAGTCTAGTCGTAAATCGTGAAGTAACGAGCGACGGGATCACCGCAGGGCCCTCACCGCGACCCAACGCCGCATCCGACTTACTCGGATGATCGGCAGCCTTTCAAGTGGCGAGACAGGTAGTCCAAGGATACGAGGGGTACTAGGACGACGCGCCGTCCTTATCTGAACATTGGCATGCTGGTGTTGATGCAGAATCGTTGGAGGCGTTGGCGGGTCGCGAGGCTGGCGACAGGGTTGAGGCCAGTGCAACGAAACAATGACGACGCTTTACCGGGGTTCGCTGCAAAACACCGTCGATGCGCGCCATCCTAGCCCATCCGGTTGTGCGATAAAACCTGGAAATGCCGCATGTATGCAGTGATCTTGTCTGCATCTTCCTGCTGTTGTTATGGCTACACCAAAACCACATCGTCGTACGTTGCTGATGGCTGCTTCGGGACAGACTACGGTCGCTTACGCACCACAGCCGGATAGCCGATATGGATTGAATCCTACCAGCTGCTTTCTATCATTCATGATGCAATCCGCCGGGTAGCTATCACGTCTACAACGTCAACATCTTCATGCACACATGAATGGCATTATGCAACTGACATCGTGGTGGAACATAGCGTGGTAGCGGAAGCTTGAGCCAGCAATCAGGATCTGCCCGCTAGCACCCGACTTCACGAGAGGCTAACGATCCTGCGCCGTCGCCGTATTGGCTCCACAGTTTGGATGCACCGTCAAGGTGGCTGCATCTGGCGCCTACAGCCGTGCTGAGCATCATCACCACCAGGGAAGTGGCGACCCCGCAAAGCTGAGGGGTCAGAAGACCAAACTTGAGGACATGGCACTGGCTTCAAAGCTTTGACGTTCTTTGCGAGTCACCAGCTTACAATCGACAAAACCGAGACAAACAGACATCAGTACAGACCAGGCCAACACATTGTCAACCACCAGACCACTTCCGAACATCAAACCAGACGGGCATGATTTTACATCCTCTCAAAGCTCACAGCAGACATGCGCATTCAAGCTCTTCCTTTCAGATCACAACGCAAACCGAGTGTAAAGAAGAAGATACACTGGGAATCTTGGAGGTTTATGTACCCACTGAGTCTTAGTCCGGACGACGATCCCGCACATGCAAAGTGATGGATGCGCTTTCTAGTCTTCCGAGAACAAGACACCATGTAAAGCAGGTAGCAGCTCTTTGTATGCCGAACTTTTGCAGATTCTCAGCGACCCGGACATCGACTTTTCTTTCCTCTTTTTGAATCAGAAGATTAAAATGGGTTGATCTCGAGAGGTAGACATAATAATTTCGACGGGTGTTTTGAAAATCCGGACCTCCACAGACATGAGTCATCTTTGTCGCATTTTCGTTTTCTTCTCCCAGGAATCAGCATAAGGTGAGTCATCTTGGTTTTTAGAAGCCAACGAGGAGAAGTTGTGAAGGAAGAGAACAATAAGAGCGAAGGAGCTGGAGTATTTGTACTAACTACATGCTGGCGGGTTGGGAGTTCACACCATAACATACTCAGGACAGGACCACGTTCGATCATCAAATAGCAAAACACCCATTTTGGAGTCTTCGACTCGCACCAACAGACATGTTGTAGATATCTTGAAGGTTTTGGTGTCACTTCACGGAATGAGTATGTAATGGAAGACCCTCACAAAGTCTCAGAGGTTTATGTACTTGCTCCCAGCCCGAAAGAGCAGCGCACACATAGGTGCGGGCTGTGCTGTTTTCTGTCATGCTTCTGGGAAAGACGTCGATGTGATAAGAGGACTGCTATTTGGAAAATGAAAACTGGATGCTAAGAGTTTTGCAAAAACTCTCAATCATGCCGTCTCTATCTTTGCAATTTGGGTAAAAGGGTAGAAATCAACGTGCTCTCGAGAAGCACACATCGAAACCCCTAGTGGAGTTTTTGAAAGGCCAGACAACCGTAGACATTTTGCCTGCTTCAAGAGTATTTTAGTTTGCTCTCCCCGGAAACACTCCCATGTACGGCGGGTGTTACTGTTTTGGAGGCTTGAACTTGGACATTGTGGAGTGGAAGAGCAAAGAGGTAGTATGAGCTGAGGTTTTATACCGACTCAATGCCGCAGTCATCACTTCTTGGGCGGACGTTTTTGGAAATGGAAGAGACGGAGACCTCTCGCACATGCGCTGTGACTGATGAGCTTTTCGACAAAATCAGTGGCGGCAATCCTGAGATGTCAAAGAGGAGGTTTTCGAGACGCTCAGTCCCAGCACAACATTTTTAGATCGAGGATGTGTTTTGGTGAGAGTAATAAATGGCAAGGTTCTGTGGTGGAGGAAGGAGGAGGCAGAACCAGGAGATTATATACTCCAGGATTTCATTAGCGCGGATACCCAATAGCCGCAGTAACAGCTCGTGATCGTCGCATCCAAAGGATGTCGAACGAGAAAAAATACATCAACATCTCTGCCCGTGGTTTGAACACATCATTCTCACCAGCGAGTAAATGAATATCATCCAAGTGGTTCACAGCAACACCATGGCTCGCGAGATCGACCCCCGTATTTGTCTCATAGCATCGATCGCGAAGGTTTTTAAACAACGAGGAGTTCAGCTCGCACATGTAACGTTGACTTCAGATTTCTGTCGCACATGTACGCGGCACACTCCATCTTTTTTTTTAGCAACACTTCGATTGGAAGATCTTCTGCTGCAGGACACATGACATAGTGGGCATGCGATTTTAGAGAGCTTCACCAGCGACAGGAGACAACATTTCAGTTTTCGTTTGGCCCTTTTTTGTAATGCCGTATCAAGTTTGAGAATGAAAGAAGAGAAGTCCACGGGCAGTAAATGATGGCTTTATACAACGACCCAGCACGACAACATCAGTCTAAAAAACCTTCTTTTTGGTAGTTTGCAAAGCCGTGAGAGGTCTCCGCCATGGCATCTTGATAATGTTATTTCAGAGGAAAAGCAGTGTATTTGGTTCAATGATCGGGTAGAACCATGCAGCAAGCTGCTCGCGTTTTTGAAATTCCAGAAATTCCGGTCGTGAGTGGAAGGAGGAAAGCGAAGAGTCCAACAATCATTAGGCTTTTGTAATCTGCTCTCAGGACATGTTCGCGAATCCCTTGGGATTTTTGGTGGGAAGAACAGAGTCGAAGTGCTGCCATACACGATCTATTCAAAGATTTGGTAAAATGTGGAGAACGCGAAAGAGCGGCGGACATATTTGATCTTGAGCTCTTTTTTGAAGACTCCCTTCTCATGGAGGTCTTTCCGCTACATTTCGAAGAGTTGTAGTTCAGGAGTTGATGAAAAGAAACAGAAAGTGAGCACCCAGAGGAGGTATTTATACATCTTTTGGTCGCAAACTAGCAGGCCACTGCGGTTAGTGCCAACGCACTCTTGTTCTTAAAACATATCGGGGCCAAGCTCATGTAAGCATCTGATTTCGACGTCATCGCTCTTCCTGGCGCGTCTTTCCCCGTGTGTTCGACTGAACAGCAGCCTACTACCTCGATGTCCCGATGAGCGATTTACCAGCTGTCCACCTGACAGCGGTCCGATACCACAACTGCTGATCAGCACTCACACAACATCCAACGCAGATCCCAACTCTTGCATTACCGGCGACGATCAAACACACACATAATGTGGAAGGCATCGAAGGAAGTGTATGCAGCCGACGGCAAACCCGCCCAGCGAAGAACGAATAGATATTGGGTATCAAAACTAAACAGAAAAGGCTGTACCAAACTCATGAGGCCAGCTCTGCGACCGCGCCCCAGATCGATCCCCAGACCGATCGCCTCTCAGACTGCTGTACCTGCGGGTTCTGCTCCGCACTCACTCTCCTCGCCTCCTCAAGCTCCGCCTCCCAAGTAAGCACAGCATCCTTCTCATCCCGAATCGCCAAATCCGTCGGCTGCAGCGCCGCCGCCTCTTCAATCAACGTAACCGCCTTAACACTACTCTTCTCATCGCGCATCAACCTCAAACACCTCGCATGCCTGAACAGCATCTTAGCGCTCTGCGCATTACTCGGCGTCCACGTCGCACCCGCATGCTGCGCAAACCGCGCAGCAGCCGTTTCGCACTTGCGCAAATGGCCAATCGCGACACGGCCATTGCGCTGCACAAGCGGTCCCTGAGATGCGTCGTTCGCCATATCGACTTGCAGGAATTGTGCGTGGAAGAGGTTGAGCGTGAAATAGAGATCGGCGGTTTTGTTAACGAAATCCTCGCCGCCGGCTTTTTGCAGGCCCGCCCACGAGGAAGAGTGGCGCATGCGCTCGAGGGTGCGCATTGCATAAGCCCAGGATTCAGAGGCAGCGTAGAAATTGGATTGTTGCCATTGCCGCTTCCCGACGTCGACGCCGGTGCCGATCTCTTCAATTGTGGACTCCGGGTCTGTCCAGCGGGGTTGCGCGACTTGCGTGCGCACGCTGTCTGCGAGGGCGGGATCGACGAAGCCAGAGATTCGCATGTTGGGGATGCCGCGCAGACATGTCGCAATGGGCTCTAGGAGACGTTCCTGGATCTTCGGGGTGAAGAAACGGGTTTGCGCGTAGTTGAGGCGGATGGTGGCGTTGATGGAGGCGTGTTCTGTGGTTGTTGAGTTTGCATCCGCCATAACGGTTTCGATGTCCAGCTGCTCGCATAATTTCGGCAGATCTGATCGGAGCATCATAATTTCGAACTCGGAGAACTGGAATGGCGATGGCGTGAACGCGGGCTTGGATAGCGTGATGTGCATGACGTGGCCGTCGAATGCGCTTACTTTGCGTGCGTCGGTTGTTATGACGGGGATGCCTTCGCCGAGGAATAGGTTGCGCGAGTCCAGACCTCGGCATGTGATGCGGACGAATTGGTTGCGCTTGATCATGTAGTCTGACGCTTCAGCGTAGATCTGCTTGTTGGCGCGGAGGAGCGAGGGTGATGGGTTGCTTGGGCTGCGGCGGCTCAGCTTGCTGCTCATGCTGGGGTCTTGCTCGAGTTCTTCTTCCCAGGAGCATAGCAGCAGGTCGTAGATGTTGTTTCTGATTTCTCCGGGCAGGTCCAGGAAGCGGAATGGTTGAGTTGCTTGGGTGCAAGACATCTTGGTGAATGTTGTTGAGTTTGGCGATTGAATTGCTTGGGAAGTGGTCGGTATGTCGCAGTGGAATGTCGCTCAGGAAGTAGAGTCGCTGGGCAAAGAAGTCGCTCAGGAAGTGTCGCTATGGAATGAAGCTTGTCAATGATCAAGAGAAGAAAAGATGTCGCTGTGGAAGTTTGTCGCTCAGGAAAGAGTATGTCGCTAGGCCAGTCGGGTTTGCATATATACTTTACGCATATGATGATGGGGAAAAACGTTGAGTAAAAGAGGCGGTAAAAGATTTGATTCGTGTTGTCAAGAAATCGCAATCCGCTGGGAAATTTTCGTAGTCTGAGCGCAAAAACGTGCATGGACTAAGGATGTCGAAAATTGACTCGCGGCTTTCTTTGGGGAAACTCGGGGGGTGCACGAGCGTTCTTATGCTGGCGGTAGAATGTTCGCCGGGTGGGAAGTGGACCCGCGAAACCGCTGGTGCGAAGTGTGTGAGGTGAGTCGGTTCTGGCGGATCCGTCAGACTCTGTAGTGCGGAGAAGCGTGAATGGAAGGGCCTGAAGCTGCACTGTGATGTCGGACGAGACTGTGCTAGGCGACATCGGGTGCTAGTCTGCGATCTTTCCCGGAAGCCCTTTTTCGCTCTCCCCGACGGAAAACGATCCGCTGGCGCCATGCAAATAGGGGTCTACGGCAATCGTTCGTGATGACTTCGGAGAAAAAGGACATTCCTCGGGCTTATTGCGCGTTCCTGGATCCCCAGATTTGTGTACTTCAATTGAGGCGGCGCCCCCAGAAGCCACATTCGAAGTTCCCCGGCCGTCTCCGCGCTAAATAGCTCACACCCCTAAGAACACCGCTATTGCTGCGTCCGCTTTTGGTACATGAAGGAGTGTGATTTCAGCCACTAAAGAGCTTGGATTCGCGAGATATGGGGCAAGCATGCTGTGCGACCATCATAGCGCCTACAGCTGACCGGAACATGCTTTTCTCAAGCAGAAGGTCCCACCCACCAGAGGTCATACTCCTATCAGTGGCGGTGGGTTAAGATTCAACTATTGAAGGAATCGCATAATTCACGGAAGAGTACAAAAGCGAACGCTTCCCCTCATCGTGTTACTCGCTCGATGCCGATTTACCCTAGCGTACGTGGAGTAGAGAACAACATGTCCTCTACAGGAGTGGAGGTTGTTGATAAGTGACTTGGATGAAGGAATTCGAACGACATCGCCTGTTGCTTTCTCAGTCCCGCTGATGTCACTGGGAAATCAGTATGACACATGCTTTGCTCTATAGGTTCTAGCAATTGGTTTCAGTGAGCCAGGCTCCTGTCTGTATCGACGGCGTTCACTTCCGCGCCATCTTTCCCTTGCCCTTCTTCTTCCTGCTCCTGCTCGCTTCCTCCATCTCTTCGAGCCACAGCGCCCCACTAGCCTCAATGTCCTCCCTATTCTGCAACTCCTTCACCACTTTCTGATACGCTTCATTCGCAGCTTCATCCATGTCCTCACCGAATCCATCAGCACCGAATCCTCGGCACTCAAACCAGACGCATGCCAGCGGAACCACGTTAGCCCCCTGCACCCAGCCCCTCATGAGATGCAACCACATATCTACAGCCTCTTCATGGCTGCCGCCTTTGTATAAGAATGTCGCGATGTCACGCACGACACATTCTGGTATCGGGTACTCGTAAAAACCAGGGCCGACCTCCCAAGCCGCTTCGAAGGTGCTCAGCTTAGGGAAGTGCTGCGTGAGGGTATGCGCATCCCGCAATATCTCCAGGAAAGTCTCTCCAGGTTGCTGACGCTTGCGGAAATGACCGGTACCATCGCCTCCATCGAACAGACTGTTATGGCTCGGCGCTATGCCGTACCTGCCATACGGTCGGGGTACCGTATCATGGTACAAGTGCCTTATCTTTGTTGCCGTTGCAGCAGCACGGTCAGGGAATAGGCGAAGCAAGCCGCTGAGTGGCTTGTGAAGTCCTTCTCGCGGACTGTACTTGGCAGATAGCGCAATAGTGTTGGCCCGCCCAAACGCTTGCATCGCCTCATGGTAGACCTGCCTGGAAACAAGGAAAAGGTTGATAGCGTCTTCGCACGGCCCGATATCCTTCAGATCTGGATTGCGGTGCGCATTGTAGTATATGCCTTCTGGGCGGTAGACGACGTAGTGGAATATCCTGTCGCGAAGTTCGCGTGGGAAGTCGAATAGCTTGAATGCGCCGGTCCACTTGGGTAGCTGAACCCTGTCCAGAGACCATGGGGGGATACCTCTACCAGAACAACCGCGTCCCACGATGTAGGAGGGTGGCTCTGAAGTGGCAGGCGTTGCTGGTGTTGGGCGGGCGAGGAGTATCGAACCAAATGCTGCTTGAAGCTCAGGAACAGAAGATTCGGCTTGCTCTGTGGTAGCCATTGCGTTCTCAAGGATGTCGCGTAGGTCCGTGCTTTCTGTCGCTGAGGAAGCCACGATAGTCGCGTTATTGCTGTTGTCGACTGATGATGGTCAAAGTCGAGGTCCTCAGGAAGCAGTATATAGTGCACCTACTACATGCACTGCCACAGTGAGTCAAGGCGTGGCTTTAATTCGGGACTACTCTACGACACATCACTTTTAGCTTCTTCGACTCACCGCTACGGAATGCCATTGGTCTGGTAGCGTGGTAAGGCACACAGCGACAGTGTATAGTGCTACGGAGGACTTGCGATGAACTGCGATTGGAGTAAGCGCAAGCGATGAGATGCATATGGCTGCGAGTGGTGAAAGTGTCCGGGCACACAGACGCAGCTGTCAGTCTGTCTAAACGAGTGAACGAGCACAAAATGAGAATGCACGTCGTGTTAGCGTATGTGAATGCGATTGTGGTAGACTTGGGGTTAAGCATGGCGGGAGGGGAGAAGTCTGCGAGCGGCTGTCAGCCGTAGCTCCGACGCCCAGCCGAAGAAGCACTGACCGTCAAGATTCGCAAAACCTCCGCAGCATTCCTGCACCACCACCTCTTCACCCGTCCATTCCAGTCTCCATCTCCTCAACGCCTCTCACAGACATCATGTTCGCTGCCAGGCAAGCTTTCTTCCAGGCCCAGCGCCGCTGCTTCTCGGCCTCGGCCCGCCAGGTAGGCCTATTCCCGGAACCCGCGATGTTTTGTGGTGGGGCGCTTCAATGCTTCAATGCAACGCCATTGGGACAATCCAAGCACAAGATGCTAACTGTATGCACTGTAGAACTCCAAGGTCACCGTTCTCGGCGCTGCTGGTGGTATTGGTCAGCCATTGTCCCTGCTGCTCAAGCTCAACCCCAGGGTTAGCAAGCTCTCCCTCTACGACATCCGTCTAGCTCCCGGTAAGCTCACTCAATTGCATACACGATATTCGATTCTGACTTCATACAGGTGTCGCTGCCGACATTGGCCACATCAACACCAAGAGCGAGGTACGCCAATCCTCCGAAGTCACGCGCGAACCGTCTACTGATACTCGACAAGGTTACCGGTCATGAGGCCACTCCCTCAGGTCTCGCCGACGCCCTCAAGGGTGCTGAGATCGTCGTCATCCCCGCTGGTGTCCCCCGCAAGCCCGGCATGACCCGTGATGGTGAGCATAGAAGTCATTGATACTGCCGACACGTCTAACACCGGCAGACTTGTTCAACACCAACGCCTCCATCGTCCGCGACTTGGCCAAGGCCTGCGCCGACCACGCCCCCGAGGCCAACATCTTGATCATCTCCAACCCCGTACGTTGATACAATTCCAATCACACGACACATAATCTGACATCTCAGGTCAACTCCACCGTCCCCATCACCGCCGAGGTCTTCAAGTCCAAGGGCGTCTACAACCCCAAGCGCCTCTTCGGTGTCACCACCCTCGACGTTGTCCGTGCCTCGCGCTTCATCTCCCAGCTCAAGAACACCGACCCCGCCACCGAGAACATCACCGTCATCGGTGGCCACTCCGGCGCTACCATCGTTCCCCTCCTGTCCCAGTCCGGATACAACCTCGAGGGCGAGCAGCTCGCCGAGTACATCAAGCGCGTCCAGTTCGGTGGTGACGAGGTCGTCCAGGCCAAGGACGGAGCTGGCTCCGCCACTCTCTCCATGGCCATGGCCGGTGCCCGTTTCGCCGAGTCGCTCCTCAAGGCCGCTCAGGGCCAGAAGAACGTCATCGAGCCCACCTTTGTCGACTCTCCTCTCTTCAAGGACCAGGGCTGCGAGTACTTCTCCACCAACGTCGAGCTCGGCCCCAACGGTGTTGAGAAGATCCACCCCGTTGGCAAGATCACCGACCACGAGCAGAAGCTCCTCGACGCCTGCGTCGCTGATCTCGCCAAGAACATCAAGAAGGGTGTTGAGTGGGTCAAGCAGAACCCATAAATTCTACAATAGAATTATGAGTGTGTACAACAATAATGACGTGAGCTCTGGGCTGGGTTTAGTTCTGATGTCATGAACTTTGATCTGTACCTTAGCATGCCAAAATCAACTCTTACGCTTCTCCAGTTGGTTGTTCACGACGATTCTGTACATATACCAACATGATTCCAAGTCCCACCCATGATAATTTGCCAACTCCAATATCGCGTAAGTTAGGTTGGGAGAAAAGAGCGCCAGGCACATCGGCCTTAACGCGCCTTGTCCGGACTGCTGAATATATTGTATTTCGTCTGATCTTGAGTCAGACGTTACCCGATCAAGCAACATCGAAAGCCATTGATTGTGGTAGAATATCCTTCACCTCTACCCTCCACGAGACACCACTACGCGTCTCGTGGGTGGAAGAATGTAAGTGATAAGCGCTAGCCACCTCCACGGATCAGATTGCTTCCAGATGAGGCTTGGCTTGAGGTATTGACCGGGGTCGTTCTCTGCTAGGATCTACTTGGTGAGATAATGTCCATGATACGGCGCCTGTCTATGCTCGCCATTCTGAATCTCTTCCCTGGGTCCAAAGATTCGTGCAGACATTCCAAATCTCGTCAACTTCTGTGTGGAGTCTGTTCTTGTGACCATGTCATGTCCATATATACCATCGATGGCTGTTTCTCAGATCCTAGGATGTAGCGCTTCCTAGAGGACAGAGGAGATTTGTTTGTGAGGAAAGTAAGTGATCGTGTTTGAGATGGGCGGCCGGTGTAGTTCCGTAGCGGCTTGCGCGACTCGAACGCGAAACCATCTTGATTGCACAGCGATGCTGAGAAGTGTGGCTGGCGAGAATCTCGGCATCGCGTTGTGGGGGTGTGGTGCGTCCAGGTAGGGTGAAGAGGAAGGTGCCATCCGGTACGCGTCTTAGTCGCGGTCCTGCTGGCGCAACTAAGCGCAGAGTGATATTGCGTAAACAGGACCGCGACTAAGACGCGTATTAGACGGCAGCTTCCTCTTTAACGTCGGCTCATCTAACTGTTCGGCTCGATACAGCGTGTCGTGCTCTCAGCAACGCCTGGGCATCCTTCGGTCATGAATCCAGGTTCAGAGCAGCGACACTACGTCATCGATTCTCGCGCATTCCGAGACTTCTGATCCTCCACGGACACGATCACGTCCCGTTGCATCATCACACCATCTTGTTTGTCTGCATCGACTAGGCTCGACGTGCTTGCGTCGTCGTCGATGGAAACTCCCATCGTGCGCGTCTGCCAGTCGGTGAGCCTACACCTACACGGTTTCTTCTTTTCCTCCCTTGCCCCCTCCGCTGACACGGTAACCGTGCTATATCCGGTGTTAGGGGGCACCAGCTTTGGCCCTGTACTGCCTGTCTCCTGTCGACTCAAAGATCCGTGGGCGTCGGAGAGTTCTGTCTCCTGGATATCGGGGTAGACGATGCCGCTGCCGCCGACGCCGAGGAGGCGCTTGATGCGCGGAACGCTCGCTGAAATCAAGGAAAGGCTGGATACAGATCTGAAGTGGTCAGCTTTGGAAAGACATTGATCGATCCGAACGTACTGGGTAAAGACGACAAACTCAGCTGCATCATCTGCGTCCATTAGGTCTACGCTGCTCGGTTCGTGTCAAGCTCACTCACATGTGGGGTTTGGACTGGAAACCACCCTCAACGTTGCCCATATCTGACCTCCAGCAACGATTGCAACACTATAGAGTCAAGACCAGGACATGCAAAAACGTGGCTGGGGAACTCACCTTGCTCGGACACCAAAGAGCATTGCCACTGCAATGCTTTTTTCTTTGTCCAGAGACATCTTCCAGAAGGTCGGGACGATCCAAAAAGCCAAAAGAAGGTCTGTAGCAATATTGATCGCGATGGCTGCGGTTGAAAGACCGCCGTTTCCACATTGCAGTGCATGCATAGTCCACCGCGGAATCCCACATTGGAACGCCACCGCAAAGGTCGAGAATATAGCAAAGAGCGCAATGCTTCCGAACAGGGCCACCTTCGCTCTTCGGGATTGTGGGAATATGCGCTCGATGAGCAAAGCCGAGGACAGTTTCGCGAGCGCCATTGCAATGATACTAAGTATTCCAGCAACATAGATCGCCTGCAGCTCTGATTAGCGGTAGCTACCTGATGGCATTGGAGCTAGTAACCTTGAAGAACAGAGTCAGCTCCTTACCACTCAAGCCATCCAAGTCCTTCCCTAGGCCCCCGTCGATAGCAAACTGCCAGCTGACAGTCGCGCCTAGATATACAACCTAAGAAATGTTTAGTATCACTTGCATCCATGGAAGCGAATTACATACTGTGGCTGCAACAACTGCCACATCGTCGAGACCGAATTCGATTTTGTGGTTGTGACCCTGCGCAAATCGTCCGACCAACACGCCCACCGTTATGATAGTCCATGAGTAAGTGGAGACAAGGACGAAACCGCTCCTTGTTGGCACACCACTTCGACGACCTTCATCCGAACCTGCGGAAACCATTGTACACAGCGAAAAGAAGCAGCAACAAAGGAAAAGTGAATGGCATTCTCATTAGGGAAGCGTGCAGCTTATGGTAGACGTTGAAGCATCATCCCACACGGCTCGGCCTTATACTCATCGCACCGACTCTCAGCTGCGCATCCAAATGCGTCCTGTCTTGGGTACGCATCTGGGGTCAACAACCCAACCATGGTCCAAGCTTGGGTCTTTGAAGCATGTCAGGATCTCATTCGTGTGTTTTCGCGACCCTGAATCTGCCGCATGCTTACTGTCTGTGCGCATGCCGGGAAGCTAGTCCGCTTTCCGCAATGTTCATGTCCATCCGCTGCACCTCTCCAAGCTGCAGCTCGCTGAATCATCTGCTGCATTAGAGTCAGCTCGAATAACATCTGGAAGTACAGCAGCTCGTCTTTCGGGACAACGGTAGCCTGATCGGTGAACAACCAAGGTTCCTACCAAACGAGTCTGGGCTCCACATCTTCACCAGGAAGCGGAATGGTTCGTTCAATCCTGCGTCGATCGCTTGTCCAAAAGCTCCAAGCCGGGAGTTTCGAGCTCAAACCCCGCCTCATGTTACGCGTAACGACGATGAACTGCCGTTAGTGGCGCCGGCTACCATGCGGACGGTACCGGACAGCGCGAGCTTATGTGATAGAGCAGCCATCGAAATATCACCCATGCGACGAACGACAGGACTGTAACTTTACGAGGCGATTGGTGCGTTGGATCTAACCATTTGCATGCAGCGGAACGCGCCGGAAACATGACCCTTGGACGCTGCTGGTCGGTCGTAAGAACGGGCTTGCATACGGCAATGGAGTTTGCGACACTTGATGTAGACACTGCATACGATGTCGGGCGTCTTTCGTGTTTCATTTAGCCAGACGAGCCAGTAGGAGAGCTGCCAACTTCCTGAGTTCCTCAAGCAGCGCAGTCCGCAGCTCCCTGGTCGATACGTATCGTACTTCTCCAGCGTGCTGGTAGGGTCGCTGCATCTCACGAACTCCCTTGACTTTGCCATCCCGCACGTCTCCCGCCGGCCACTGTCTTGGGACCTCTTGCGCCAGCATGGAACTCAATACCTACATGGCAGATGCTGAACTCGATGTTCTGGAGCAAGAATCTGGTCAGGGCGAGAAGACGGCGGTAAATACGCCGGCTGGGCCTTCGGGAGTGGGGCGATCACCACATCAGCTCGAGGTGAGCATCACTTGAGCGACTTCAGTAAAGTAGCGTACTGACTAGAGCAGCGTTATATCAACCTCTCGGCTGTGATCAACTTCGCTGTGATCATTCTCGCTTCTTGGGAGTCGTTTGCAGTGACGTTCCAGTTCGCATTGATCAACGGCGGTCCCGCATCTATCTTCTATGGCTCTATCCTGGCTGGCATCGGCGCCTGTGCCGTTGGATTCTCACTGGCTGAGTTGGCTTCCATGTATGTACCGAACGTCCGTCATGGGCAGTTCTTGACGACTCGACAGAGATCCAACCGTTGGTGCCCAGTATCGTTGGTCAGCCAATCTCGCTCCGGCTGCTCCTCGCTTCTGGGGACTACTGCAAGGTGAGTAGAAGTAGGCACTCATGCTTCTAACAGCTCACGTTACAAACAGGATGGATAACTGTTGGTGCCTGGTGCTTTGCTTGCAGTGGGCCGCCTTCCATATTAGCCAACATCATCACGTCACTGGCGATGTTCAACAACGAGGACTACGTTCCTGAACGATGGCACACCAGCCTCATGATGGTCGCGCTCATGATAGTCCCCTTCATCTCGAATCTCTGGTTTCGCAAACTTCTCGATGCATTCGAAATCACTGGTGGCATACTTCACGTCTGCCTCTTTCTTGTGATAGTCGCCGTCTTCGTCGCGTTTGGACCGCGCAGCGACCCTGACTTTGTCTTCAAGACACTGATATGGGAAGAGTCGGGTTGGAATAACAAGGGTGTTTCTTGGGGTCTCGGGCTTCTGAGTATGTCGTTCGCCGTTGTTGGAGCAGACAGTGTTCTGCACATGTGTACGTCTACGAGTTTGCACACAGTGCTCATCTACTGACCGGATATGAAGGTGACGAGGTGAAGAAGGTGCGCACGCGCGTGCCGCGCAGTATCATAATTACCTCTGTCGTGAACTCAGCGATGCTGATCGTCTTTGCTACTATCGTTCTCTTCTACATGGGCCCTCTCGACGATATCATCGCCACCCCGCTTCCAATCCTATGGGTCATTTACAACATCACCGGCTCTTCAGTGGCAGCCAATGTTCTCACCGCACTCATAGCCCTCCTCATCTTCTTCGCCCTCTTCAACATATTTGCGTCCGTCTCGAGACTTATTTGGGTATTCGCACGCGACAACGGTCTGCCTTTCTCTGACTTCTTCTCTTACGTATGTAGGCTCTACACTTCCTGCATTGCATTGGCTGACAAGCTTAGGTGCACCCCACACTCAAACTCCCCGTAAACGCGCTTCTCCTTGTTGGAACCATCGTAACATGTCTCTCTCTCATCTACATCGCCAGCGCGACCGCCTTCAATGCACTCATCTCACTCCAAGCCCTCGCGTTGCACGTTTCGTACTTCTTCCCGATTTTGTTCATCCTCCTGCGCAAAATCAGAGGCCCCCCTCCACCTTATGGGCCGTTCAAGCTCGGTTCTGTCGGTATACCCGTCAATACGTTTGCGCTATGCTATCTGGTCTTTGTGGTACTTTGGATGCCGTTCCCTCAGATTTTGCCAGTCACACGAGACAACATGAACTACGCGGGACCCATCTTTGGTGCGGTCGTAATCGGGGCTTTGGCCCATTGGTTCATTAGTGGGCATAGGACGTTCAAGATGCCTGTCATTCGGTATGAGTAGACCATGGTCGGGGCGGGCAGTACTACACATGTTGTTGGCTTTAATAGTATGACTTGGCATGATCTTCTCCGGCATATAGCTCGCGAGAAGTCGATAGATTGGTACTTAACGAGCATTCATGAACGTTGTTATGCGAGGTCATTCACAACCGTACAGAGCCCAGTGTCATTTTTGCATAATGACAGCGCTGCGTAAGGCCAACCCATCGCTGTGCCCCTGCGCCCCGCATGAGCAGCCATCCGGCGCAGGGAAAGATCTCCAATTCCCTCATCACATTGCGACCAACTGCGCCGCGCACCTGCATGTAATTGCACTGCAATGGGATGGGAGGATTTAAGGCCGACAAACAACAATGAACAACGTCTTGGCGGTGAGCTTGAATGGCTTAGAAAACACCCGGGGGCTGCTGATTGGTCGGGGATGACCAACTGTAAGTTGTTTACTTACGTTACACTGGGCCTGACGGGACGACGTCACAAGCTGACAGCTTCGTCGTATAAGGAGAAGGAGTATCAGGGCGAGCGAGATGTGATAGCTGTACTCAGACCTTACTGTCCGCTCGATCAGTCCGCAACATTCTCCCTACATCGAAATCTTCCTACAATGGCGCCAACCCTTCCCCCAATGCCGCTTCCAGGCCTCATCATGGTGCCCAACTGGACAGCTCAAAAACACGAAGCCTTCGTCATGAAGACCGAAGGCGTACCCACGAAGAAAGCCCAAAGCCTTGTCAGCTACTGCACGTCTGATGAAAAAGCTGGAGAACCGTTCCTGAAGATATTGGAGGAGGAAAAGAACATCGTCAAGTTCATGACGATGGACGGGCAGGAGGCTATGCGGATCAACGTGCATAGACACACACTCGCAAGGCCCAGTGCAGAGTACAAGGCAGTGAGGAGCGCGGATGCGAAGCCGTTGTGGGATCTGGAGTTGAAGGCTGGGTGGAGGGTGCCTAGCTACAGTATGTTTCTTCCTTTTCCATTTCCTCTCCTTGTTGAACCTCGAGGTCGCCTATGCTCCACCTCTTCCCTTCGACTAATACACACGTCCCTTTCAGACATCACCGTCCATGACAAATACATCGAGAACCAGAAGATCGAGTTCGAACGCAAAGTTGCCGGTGAGGAGAAGGGTCTCGTTGTCAACGGCAATCCGGTCATGACCATCTCTCGACACGCGAAGTGGGCGCATATGCATGCCACCTTCGTTGTGCATGTCGCGCCAGGAATGGATCTCCTGTTCGCACTCGGTGTCGCGTGGATTCGGTCGGATAAACAAAGGCAGGAGGATGCCGTCAATACTACACTTTTGGTAGTGTAGAGGGACGAGTGGACGGTTCTTGCTTAGCGTACGAGTTATAATGGCGATGGAAGATGGGGGTTGAGAAGAGGTGGAACTCTGTTGCAAACGCAGCATGTCGGGTTTTGGATACAAACAACATCTAACGCCTTGATCATACAGGCTCGTTATGACTCCGCTTCTGCTTCTTAAATAACCACTTGGACCCTCTTGTGCGTTCATGCTCATGAGAGTACGATCGCTCGGGGAGACATCCAATCTTGGGTAACGCCGTGACTTCGTTTGCAATGTTCACGCGTACGTCTCCAAATTCAATCTCATTTTGTGGTACCTCGCGTAGTTCCATAGCGTTTTTCTGAGCTTCATTCTCCTTTGCTGACCAAGCCCGGATCCGAGTGTCGGTGTCGCTATGATTGCTCATCGCTGAGCTGAGGAGGCGAGAACCGCCGCGTGGATGTGTCGAGAAGCGTGAGGTCAGGGGTGATGTCGCAACCCAAGGCCAGCGACCACTGACCATACTCTTCCTGGTAGCCAGTGGAGAATCACTCTCTTCAGCACCCAGTGAGACCCAATCCCAGCCCGGAGGCTTGCGCCACTCCTTCTTCCCGGGTTGTTCCACCGGGGCGGCATGGGCGTGCACGTTCTTTGGGTCCGAGTTCTTTTGTTTCGAGGACTGAGTGATCTCGGTAAAGAACTCAATGACGTTCTTAGGCAGCATCCTGACCACCAGTATCCGAATGGATGGCAGCGATACGCAGGCGAAACCTGCCGCAAGTTCCAACTCCGTCCAGACGGTGACCTTCACGTAGTCCCAGGTAGGATCCACAGAGATCTTGAACGTAAGTAGGACGAACAGGCGGATGATAGTCGCAATGCATCCGAAAGTACCGATGGCGAACATGAAGCACACGGCGACCTTCTTATAGCGCCTCATCTGCAGGTTGCGGATGAAGAACAAAGGTAGTATCAGCAGGAGTATGTCTTGTACGATAGCGCTGATGGAGTTTGCCATTGGTACTGCTTGAATGTCCAGGCACTGCCCCTTGATGTCTCGGTTCCAGAAGGACTCAACTGGAGTGCATATGAAGATTGTCAGGAAGACGATGACGGTCGAGTTGATGATAATGCCGGCTCCGAAGATATAAGCGGTGACCCGGAAGCTTTTCGTTTGGAAGATCTCGAGGTAGAAGGCGATGAGAGAGAGTTTGATGAGGCCCAGCACGGCGATGTATGTCGACCATGAAATGTAGACTGTTTTGTGTTAGCATGCGGATAACGATGTTGCAAGGTATGGTTGCTTCATACAGTAGCGGAGAATAGGCGAGAGTGCCCCGTCTTCAAGATTCCATAAGTGCTCGCCGAAGCCACGTTCCGTCACTGTATTGCGTTAGTCACAGTAGATCGCAGCTCCCAGACCTTGTACTTACTAGCCAAGGTGCATCCTGCGGGTACTGCGCATAACACCAGAGCAAAGACGACGATATAGTCGTCCATTGCTAGCCTCTTATTCACCAACTTGCCGACGATTCGTAGAACGACAAACACCACGGCCATGGAGTAGATAACACCAGTCCACATGAACATGTCAAGGCGTTGCGATTCATCGGACATGTCGCAAAGAACGGCTTGTACTCTCGCAGTGTCCAGACTTTCTTGCATGGTACAATTTGCAAGCATGCATGCTGGCACGTCTGCCGCAATCTGATCGTTGCCACAGACACATTCAGTATCATCCAGGGTGCAGCCAGCTTTTGGGATGATAGCAATCATGCAGACAAGCTGTGTATTGTTAGCAATGATATCGGACAGTGTAGTTGGGCACGTACTCCGCAAGCGGGAATGTCCGCAATGCCTAATGCCCTTGCATCCAGTTCCGGACCCGACGCGCTGGCATGGCCAAACGTGAAGACCAGACAAAAGACCGACAATAACCCAAAAAGATGCATATTGTGAATAGTAATCGATGGGCTGGTGAGACAGGCTGACCCTGGAGTCTGGTCGGCGGCCCCGATGACTTATCACCAAAGATAGATGGCAAAAAAACTTTGGAGTTGCGACATAGTCCAACGCTCTCGAACTATGTTGGGGAATTCCCATCTTCGGCGGCTCTCAAAGCGTGTTTGAGCTTAGTATAGTACTCCCGCTGTCGAAGCCAATCAAGCGGTGTGGCCGTTAGACCATAGCGCCGTGATGGCGCTGTGAAATCGCCGTAGCAGCGGCTTGACTCGATATTACCCACGGCACGTGGGCTTTTGAACCAGGCTTTTCGTTCGGTAGCAGTTGGGTCTATCGCGCAACGCCCACGGAAATCTAATTCTTTACTACTGTGCAGGGAGAGAGCTTGCCCGGCCGATCTGACGGCGCTTTTCGGCCATTCGCATCTTTGCCTGTGGTAATTGTATGGGAATGTAGGACGACCATACGACTGACTGGTTATGAACGCACTGGAAGCTTACCTTCCGTGAAGCTGAGGCGCATCTCGCCGTGCATGGTGTTCATATGTTGGTCGGCTTGGGGACTGTTTCCAACATCGTAACTCGGCAGAATGCGCCTGGCCCAACGTAATTGCGGGAAGAGGTAGCGTAGTGTGTGATTAAGGAGTCTACAATGTAGTCGGACGGTACAGCAGCCTCATTCGCATGTGCCCAAGGAAGGCGCATTTGCTGAGAAGACCCAAACAAGGGGCAGTTGGCAAAATCAGGGTCCTAAGTGATTACCTCATCACCTGGGCACCCACGCCGATCCGGGGCCTTTTGTCCCGCCCCACTCGAAATGAAAAAGGGCAGCTATGCCATCCACTCGCATCACAACACAGGAAACAAAGTTGGCTGACGTCCTTTAGCCATCGTTCTTCGACACATGATTAACATGGGGATCTTCAACTGTCAGATTACCGACAAGTCAGAACGCTCGGAGCAGTTGATCTCGTCCAGTCCGTGCTTTACCCGCTCGAACTCTGCCTAGGCATCGAAAACACCTGCGACACTTGATTCCGCCATGTTCGCCACCATTCATCAAGCTCCAAACGATACGCACGCCAGCTCTAAAGCATCAAATCCTGTCCATAAACTAAGCTTACTTACACCCGATAGCCTTCTGGGGAATCAGCACCATCGTCATTATGTTTGCCGCATCGCTACCTGAACAGCTTTTGTACGCACACGCAGAGGAATGTGTCATTCAATACCAGCAAACGGGTAGTCCCGAAAGCACGAACGACATCGCTTAAGCGCGCCACGCCCATGTGTCTCGATCCGAGGGTCAACGCCCCAAGCACCTAGGCAGCATGTGAAACATAGATCAGAATGCTATGCCTGAGGTGCCCAACGGTCTCGTATCTGGGAAAGGTCGAATCGATCCATCCATGTGGAGGACTCACTTTGTCTACCCATTTGGACCAGATGTAATAGCTAAGATGGTCTTGCAGATCGTCTGCTTCCAGAGCGACAAAGCCCAACGCCTCTTAAATTTGAATGGCCGATCGCCCGTACTTGTTGTCGATCTCAGCACCCTGTCGACCTCTCGCAGCTCTTGCCATGTCGCGCCTCCATTTCTGATGTGGCTGGGTCAACGTTCAAGAACTTTATACTTCCATTGGTGCGGAGCGGTGATATCGCAACAAGATGCACGCTTCGGGGCAGAGGAACAGTCTTGTACACGATCTTCAGAGTTTGTTTGCATCATCGTCCGTCCTATAGCAGCCTCGCGGTGATCTGAACATGCTGGATAGGCTGATACCACCACAAACCCGTCGCAATCTCACCCCATTGCTTCGATACGTGCGCCAAGCACAGCAATTTTGCGTCTCCAAACAACCAGTCTACTTCCAAGTTCTGTACCACTCCTCCGTAGTGAGTGGATGAATATCAGATCGGTTTGGCCGCCAGTCGCAGGTACAAGGACTGATGCTGTCCATCTCAAGGTATGCAGCATTGATGAAGCCTACAATGTTCATGGAAACCCCGAAATGCTCAAGTTGGTCCCGATTGAGTCTCTCGAATCGTAATGCAAGTTGCTCGTCTTGAGTCGACGGCAGGGGAGACCGGTGTTCAGGACTGAGTAGAATGTTGATCGAAGGTAGTGCAGATGCAGCTGCCATGATACCCATAGCGATCCGCTGTCGTCCTAGAATTAAGGCCGATCTTGCGACCCAAGCACAAACGCTATCGACATCGTGGTCTGAGGAATATCCGATTTGATGGATCCTCGTCCGAACATACGGTTTTGCGTCATCGTTCAGACTTTTCGCAAGATGCATCGACTGTGACTTTGGAAACTAGGGTTATTAGCTAAGGCCAATATCAGCAAGAAACGATCTGTAAAACGCACATTGATGTTGGAAATGTAACAGAGCGCATACAGGAGCTTTTGTAGCCCACACAGGTCGACAAATTCCATTGTGCCAATGACCTTGACGCCTCCATCCTGGATCCATTCACGTATGGCTTTGTTGACAAGGGGAAGTGCTTCTTGATAAACCTGATGACATGCTCTGAGTATGGCGGTTGAGACAGAGTGCGAGATCAGCGTGATTCGTTCTTCACTATTCCGATGACCAACGTTCAAATGATTGGTGGAGCGCGGAAGTCGTTCATATACCATCAAGCGAATATCCTTTGGAAGATCGAGAAAACGGAAAGGTTCCGGAGTCGCTCCATTTGACGCCATCGCCATGTTGACGGGTGACTGCAGTCGCTACTGTCGGCGAGTACTCTGGAAGGTGGTGGGTGAAGTCGTGGCAGCGACCAGAGAATCGCTCGAGCCATGTTTGCGCTCACTAGCGCCATTGTGGTGCCTAAAGCACGGGCGACGGGCACGTGGGCGTACGCTTTCGGTGTTACAAGCGCTTAGCCTACGACTGTACACGACCAGCTTTCGCTTTCCATCTCACCATCGGCATGCATCGACTTAATCAAGCCCAGCCCGCTACTGCTATCAACGCTGTGAGCATGACTACGCTAGCGCCCTTTCAGTTCCTCAGTCTCCCTAAAGAACTCCGACTCATGGTCTACGAGCGCCTACCACGGCAGATCAAGCACCACCACGTTATCGAACCCTCCAGCTCTAAAGGATGTCTTGTTCTCATCACGCGGTGTCTTCCGGTCGCAATACTCGCGACCTGTAAACAGGTCAACGCGGAAGCGAGCGCAATCGTACACAAGATCCAAAGAGACTTCATTTTGAGTGAAGGAGTTAGATTCATCGTGAACCGCCAACTCGTCCGTCACAAGAAATTTCCAATGCTACTCCACGATTTGGTGTATATTTGGTACACTCAGCAAAGACTGGATTCACTGGGGGCTCTTATGCGCAATACTCTCCGGTGTCATCTTGGACGCCGCCCGACTGAATCGGACATTCACACGATGGCCGCAAAGTTCAACGCTCAGACGCGGCAGCAAATAGCCTACACGAAGGATACCTCAGAGCCCTACGCACGGGTACCACTCCGATTCATAATGGTAGATGACTTGGGAAGTACAAGAAGTTTGGAGAAGAAGACGAAGAGCTGTGCTAGGATCTGTAGTAGGCTTAGTCGGCTCTGCACTCCCCACAACATCCTGGTGATCGTTTGCGACGGCCTTCTACCAGCGAACTCGTATACCACTTCAGGTTTTGACCGAGACGCCATTCCCACGCTGATGGGTCTCAAGTATTGGGATAAAGACAGCGTCGACGTCAGGGAGCTTCCAGTCGTGCATGGCAATTGGCACGATAGTTGGATGGAATGATTAGCTTCTCGATATATTTAGATGAAGTGACGTGTTGGAATAGAAGCGACCCTATGAGGGGATCAATCTCTATCCCATCGTTACTCTGCTATGGTTACATGTCAGTTTCGGCTCGGCGTGTGTATCAGAACCCGAGAGAATTATCTGATTCTCTTTTCGGTCATGCCTCGCTTTCAGGAGGCGAATCGGGATGCCAACGAGAAAGCTGTAGCCCATTTCCAGGCGCTCGCTGATAAGCACAAATGCACTGTAAGCCAGCTTGCCCTGACCTGGCTACTGAAGCAGGGCGACGATGTTATCCCCATACCAGGTAACGAAGCGCATCGAGTGTCTCGAGCAGGAAGGGGCGAGCATGGAAAGCAATCTGAGCGACGAGGACGAAAGGGAAATTCGCGCGTTTGCGAACGATGCGGAGGTCAAGGTGACGGCGCAGTCGGCACAGTTCTCCGACTATTTGTATTGCGATACGGTCGGACAGCAGATGACCGGATGCTACATTCACATGCGCTTTGATATTCCAGATAGCTATATAGTGTGACTTCTAAACTACGCCTACGTATATCAATCATCAATGATGGCCCTGATTCTAGCACTGGCACAATAATAGAAGAAGATATGTTCTAGCTAGCTACACTTATCGGCAAAATGAACACTTCAACAAATTGTTGTCTGTCGCGTATGGGTAGCATAACATTGATTGGAAAGTACATCAAGATGAGCTCGGCGCATACATGATCAATCAGGACAAATCTATCATCGCTGACCGTATCACACCATCATAGCACCGTGCATGTCCTCCCGAACAGCACTCATGCGCCTGCTACGCGCTTTGTCAGGTGTCTGCATACCGTCGGAGTACTGCTCTCCACTCAAACGATGACGATTGAAAAGCGGTGGAAGCAGGAAGTTTTGTAATGAACGGACGCGCACGTGCGTCCCATCAGCGTAGTATGATGACGGCGCGCGGGATGAAGGTACTCGAATAGGCATTCCAGCACCGAACGGCGAAGTTGGGATGAATGAGTAGCGGAAGGACGGGTGTCGGAAGCTATTTGGCTCTGCTTCGTATAGTTTGTCGTCATTGCGAGCAGGTGGGGTATGTCGCGTTGTGAAGGTTGCGTTTGTAGAAGGATGTTCCAGGCTGTCTTCCCTCTCGCGATTTCTGTCGATATATTAGTGGAGTTCTCAGTTAGTATTTGGAGATACTGACTTGCACATCTCGCAAGGGCGTGACGTGGTCTTCATTCTGAACGGGTACATTTCCAATGTAGCCATGACACCAATGCAGGTCAGTGCCATCATGATACCGGGATGGACTCCGTAGAACCAGAACTCGAGCCAGGAATGTTTGTCGAAGGTCTTCATTGTGACAATATGTGAGAGCGTAGTTTGAGGCTCAAGAGGTACTGCCGGAATGGGGCAGTTGAAGTTGCCGCTATGATTGTAAAGCACCGAGCTGACATCGCGGCGAGCTTGTGGGTCACTTTAACTCCCGCGAGGCTACAACCAACAGTTCGGCGACCTGCCAGTCCCGCAAGGCTCCTACCGTCCCACACGACGGAGATTCATCACACTACGGGGTCTTTATGCGAGGCTGAGGCAGTGTTCCGTTGCTACTTTGGGACTGAACTGGTCTCCCGGCGTCGTTGTATGCCGTGATAGGCTGGATATTATGGTGATTTGGTTCTTGATTCGTGGGTGATTAGGAATTGAATTGATCATCCTGATCCAACTGTCCCAGTTGGCAAGGTTGGTGACGGGGTTCGAAGGCTTTGAAACACCACCAGAATCCGTCGTGGGGTGCTACACTTCGGACACTCCGATAACAGGCCGTTCGAGTTCGCCCGAGCAGTGAGTACCAGTTATATTCCGCGACGTAATGAGTTGTAGAAGTCTAAACTGTGATACCAAGCTTGGCGAAAGAGAAAGGGTCGTGATGTCTCAGACGAAGGCTGTTGTCGAAAACCTCTTCCCATTTCCTGACACCCGTACAAAGCCTGCAAAGAGACTCTGGAACACAACGGACTCACCGAACAAAGCCACCAGAGCGCTACGATCTCGTTTGAGATTGAGTTGGGATGAAAGCAAAGCACGATGATCTAATCCGAACCTGTACTTGGTTCATTCTTGTCCGCGAATGATGACATCCCGAAGATATGTGATAATGTAGAGCACGCAGCCCTGATCTCAGACGCAGTGGTCATTCTCATGCGGTGGACAATGTGCCATCCAATGGCATTCTAAGTTGCGTCGGGCGTAGGGCGTCCTGGGGGTGTTGAGTTGGGCTCAACAGGCATCCATGGATTTAGGTGTATCGTGGGCGGACCGCACTTTCGCTTGCATTCAGCAGCCGATATCGATGATTAGAAAACATAGCACATGTGAACTGATGTCGTTAAGATTGTAGGCAGCCTCGAAAGTCATGAACAAAAGTCATGAGCGATGGCCCAAACGACGATGAAAGTATGCACCGCGCATTGGCCAGCCAATCAAACTCTGCTGCCCAAGACATGCCGTCTTCCGCGGTTTTGACATGTAACTTCGCTGCGTACGTACTTCGTAATCCAGGACGCGCTGCTAAAGAGTCGAGGCTGCTCCGTGTCGACGTGAAAGATTGTGATGTGACATCCAGAACCACAGGCGATCGATGTGGGTCAACGTGGGGCAGTTCCGTTCCGGGTTAGTACCAACACCTGCGGCGGTTGTACCCGTCCCTCCTGCATTCTTCATCTCCTTTCACACTGCACCATCGGCGCTGTCGATAATAATGCAACAACCATTTATCCCGTCACACTCGCAATTTCGCGCTTCGACTGTAATCGATGATCGCAATACCTGACTAATTGGAACTTGCTACTGCATCGCTCGATCACTTGGCGATGGCCCATTCGTGGTTACTTGTACGCGTTATGCGACTCGGCAAAACACCAGTTTTGTCGCGCACTGGAGACACATGTGTTTGTACGATTGAAAGTATTATAATTATGTACCCCATCTCGTATAACAGTCTATCCGCGCTGACCCGGAACTCCAGCCTTCGCAAATAGATAGACCGAGTCGCAAAGTACCGCTGTAGCGCTTACTGCGATCATGCTACACCCATCTTGTCTTCAAGCCACCAAGCACACTCAAGCTGCGCAAGCCGTATCAAGCTGAAAACACCCAAAGAAATCCAGTCTGCACAAGCCTCCATCTATATTTTCGTGCAGTACGCGCTATGGATCTTGTAGTCGAACGTGCCCAGATCTCCAAACACCGACGCCTGGTCCTTGCTGCCACATTCCATCTTCTGGCCGTTGGAAGGACAGTCGTGACCGCTAGTGGAAGTTAGTTTCCAACGCTCTTTCCAAGTAAAAGGAGACTGATGGTCATGACGTACGTGTAGAACTTGCAGTGGTAGCCCTTCTCAACGGTGACGCTGCGGATCTTGCCATCGAAGTTGCCAAAGATGTTGTCTATGTCGGTGCAGAAGTCGTTGGCGGGAATGGCGGTTGACCGGCCATTGAAGTTTTTGTCGGTGAAGATGGTGGCCCCGCGACCGTCCGCTGCAGCCTGTAAAATGTTAGTATCATGGGTAGAAGGATGGTTTGGTGTGGTAGTCTTCGTTACTTACGGTCGGTACAGCAGCGACAAGCGTGCTCAAGAGAGCTAAGACGGGGATGAAGAGCTGCATTCTGTGGGTTCTATCTGGTTGATGGTTCCTGGAAATCGAGAGATCGTCGAGACTAAGTAGAGGGTGGGAGTTGCGGGTTTATTTCGGCGGAGGCGTAGGTTCTTTAATATAGGGAGGGCGCGGGCAGAGAAGGAGCGAGGCGTGGTCATGACTGCTTATGACGCTAGCCTGTATTTAGATGAACAGCATTCTTTGTCCCTAATGAGTGAAGCGACTGTGGTCCAAGCTTCCAAATCGAGCAAACGCTGCATTTGTCTATGCTTGTATCGTGAAAGCTAACGGTATTCTGGTGGTAGGCTAGTTGTTTATATTGCGGCGCAGGTGCTCCCGCAGTTCGGTAGGATAGCCGCATCAGGAAGTTTGTAAGATCCCTCGTCCAACTCGCACTAGATGAGGCGCGGATGTGCCCAACACAACCGGAATAGCACGATGACTTGTCGAAAGATTGGCAAACTCAGAGTATCGATAAATGAGCCCGTTAACGATTGGGCGCCTTTTCCTGTCAGGTAGTACTGTTCCATGCCTTCGCGAACGTTGTTGTGAGCCTTCATCAGAGGGAGTAGATGAGCGGGACCAGGTATATGAATGCCGTAAGTACTGCTATCGAGCTCTTTGATAATGCGACATAAAGCGATGGAAATGGCTAATCATGATAATACCGTCGCCTTCACTTCGACAGTGTCGTGCTACCCCGTCGCAACGACACACCCTCCATAATGGTACATCTCCTGGGTATGAGCTGACACTCACTCAATGTAAATGGTTTCTTCATCACCTGGGCGTGGTATTACATCATCCCGCCCCATTTCCCTCGTGAGCCCAGTCTTCTTTGATCGGATCAAACAATCTCTGTCTGTAGCGCCAATCCTCCTGTAATGGTCTCCGACAGCCTGGAGGACCATAAAAGCAGGACACCAACCGACTTCCCAATGTCCGCCCACTTCATATCGACCATTGAGAGGTACTGCTTTGACAGGATCTGGCGAGACAGCATCTGTGAGTTCAGTGTCGAGCCACACTTCGAAAACTACTTCAGTTTCATCTCCAATAACACCAGTGTGCTGAAAAACGATTGAAGACCTGTCCTCTGATTTCTCTCCACGCTTCTGGAGTTCGCCGGACATCAAAGAGGCCGTGTAGAACGATCCTGTAAGTCGCAGAGTAGGACCGGAGCCCTCGGGCAAAGGGTCGTATCGACTCTCCATCTGGTTGTCTGAAGTCAACCAACGTCCATCCGTTGTGAGGACCTCGGCGACGAAGCTTCGGTCATTCCTGTGAGTATTGACCTCTATCAATTTGTGACCAGTTGTTGCTACCCACGACCAACTCAAAAAATTTGTTCTTTTTCGGCCAGGATAAGGCCAGCTGCGCCACTCTAAGGAGAGCTGGGTATTGGGGGTAGAAGCCGAGACCCTAGCAACTATACCCCAAAAGTGAAGGTCGACAAGCTTTTCTAAAGTTCCGGTACAAGCGTTGAGGATGTCGCCCTCGAAGGACAACTTTCTCTTTGAGTAGTTGTTCAACACGTGGGCGATACGAGATTCTTCTCTACTATCTAGCGGAAAACCTGGATAATCGTTTTTCATGTAAAAGCTGTGGTCGTCGATTCCAGGTCGCTGTACAGACTCTTGCCATGTTCCACGGTCACATGAGTATAAGACTTCGCTGTCGGTGAAGACGAGTCTACGTGTTGCCAGATAGCCCTCCTGGTGGGTCCAGCCTCTCTCACCCCACACTGTGTCGTTCAATTTCCAATCTACTTCAAACATCTCGATCAAGTGTACGCCTGTGTCTAGTTCGATTATTCTTTGTGCTTCACGGGGTCTCGAAGAAACACCCGGTAGTCCGTAATGGGACGTACTGCCCGCTGCAGCAATAATGACCAGCTCTGACTCGGCGTAGATGCGACCCATGAGCTTGATCTGGGCTTGTTTGTGAGTCTCGTCTGACTGATGTATACACTAAGCTTGTATCTTAGTACAGGTCACACAATCCATCGCTGGCGCAGCTACGTACCAGTTGATCTACCCAGAGATATCTGTAACCCGATTTCAGTGTGACGGTGATAGCGTCACGTACCGTCGCTGGAAATTCGTTCGGCTCTTTTGGTGTAATTTCCACACCACCCCATACGTAGGATAAGGCTATGTAACGGAAGGCAGTGTCGTCGGGTGCAGTGACGACTTTCTCAGCCTTGCAATCAAAGACTCGGAGGCCAGGAATGGATGAAGAGAAGTTAGGGTTACACTTCGTGTGATGATGGCGTTTGCAGTGTCGTAGCCAATGTCGAAGGATTTCGTAGTCTATTCGTTCTGGTGCGAGCTTACGGAGGACGTAGTGTTGAGTATGCGCACGCGCGTCTTGTAACACATATCTCGAACCTCCCGCCACGAGATATGGATTATGGTGTGTCCAATCGTCCTGAGGAGTAACATGGGGACGGCCATGCGAACGCCACAACTTGTAGCAGGTACAATCCACTTGAAGGGTCCGACTGTAGTCAGAGCTCAGTAATTGACAAAGTGGACAAGATGATGCAGACAGCTCCTGGCTCGACTCGGGGATGTGCAACGATTCTAGATCGCGGTAGCAATGGTACGAAGCTTCATTAGGTACAAGAAGCGACCAATCTATGCCAGCGCAACGTTCGCACAGATTGCCCTGAGGATGGGCTTTCTTGTATTCGACGTACGGGCGTCGAATTCTTTCCAGCATGGCATCTTCTCTCGTTTCCTGTTCTTCCTCTTCGGAAATGAAGCTGGGTTCTTCGTCAACCGGGCTGGATACCGGGGGGAGTGTTGTGTCGTCCTGTAATCCATCCATCCTGCTGTAGATCGTCGCGACCTCGCGCGCTTGTCGATAATTGTCCTTGAAGAATGAGCGTGAAGTGAAGATAACAGTGAAGCTACGCGGCAAGTAAGCAGATGAGAGAGTGTTAAAGACACCGCACAGCCTGGTCTGTAGATTAGGCTGTCACGTTGCTGACAAACAGCCTTGCATGGTGGCTTGCACGCCATCATGACGAGCTGCATACTGAATACGACTGCCACAAACGAGTTGCGTTGCGGGCAACGTGAACGAGGGTCCGGAAAAACAAGACATCGAGTACACCTGCTGTGCCATGCATTGTTATCCACCCGAATGTAAAGATTGCGTTATGTACCTAAAAACGCTATAAACACAGAGGTATCTCAGAAAGCAAGTCATAATCGAACACCTAATCATCCAATTTGCACACTGCACTTCTGCGTCCAGCGCAATGACAAAACACGCATCCAGCCTACATCGTCCGCCAGAAATAGTTTGTGTAGAAATGTCGTGAGAACTTGGGGTCAATGTTGACGACATGCACATCCCCCTTCGTCGCATTGCGCACGACAGCCTTGTTGTACTCGCCGGTAGTGGGGTCGGCTTCGACGTCGATGCCGAGAGTGCGGTAGAGTTTGAGCTTCAATCTGGAGTCTAAGTCAGTACCTGCGTTCTCACAATCATCGGTAGAACTTACACTGTCGCATCCTCACCCGCCCTAGGTTCAACACCCCCTTCAACACCCTCCTCTTCCAACTCGCCGGCCACGCCCCCTAGCCTCGCGAGATCGCTCTGCAGCCTCTCGCCCTCAATCTCCAGATCACTCGCCTGCTTCGCGATCTTGAATTTCTCGGTGTCTAGCCGCAGTATCTCCGCCGCATGGTTTGTGGGGTTATGCTGGCTGAGGGTGTGGTTGTGGTTCGCGGAGAGGGTTTGGTGTGTCCGGTTCAGCGCGCTGAGGGAAGATTGGATGGAGCGTAGGTGTTGGGTGCGGAATTCGCTGAGGGTGCTGAGGGATTCGTTTATGCGGTGGAGCGAGGTTTTGTCATTGGCGATCTTGAAATGCGATGTGCATTGCGCGATGAGCTGGGTATTGTTAGGGAGGAGCGTATGTGTGTTTGGAGAGGGTGCGTACGGCAGCGGGGTCTTCGTCGAGAAGCATGTTGGGCTATTTGGTGTCGCGTGAAGTTTGTGTGTATGGTACGATTGTTTCAAGTGTTGTGGGATGTTTGCGCAATCGTTTAGTATCGTCTTTGGTGATGTCTATCGCGACAAGGCCATGGTGTTGATGTTCTTGTTTGGATGGCCCGTGCCAAGTCGCGTGCATGGCAACCGCGACCAAGTGGCGGAAGGCGCAGGCGTAGCGTGGCGCATGGCCGGCAGCCACGAGGCGGCGGCGTACGTCACGGTAAAAGATCGCCCGCTCGGCCTGCAGCTGGAGCTTTCACGAGACAGCCCGTAGTTTGACGCTTACCACTTGCACTAACCCATCCTCACGATACCAACTTCCGCCTCCCCCAGAGCCGACTTCTCAGACCTCTCTAATTTTCTTGCGCAACACAAACAGCCGCCATGCCGCCGTCATTACCATGTGAGTGGGATAACGACTTCTGGGCCGACGAACGCTCATTCCCCTTAGATGCCGCCGATGTCGAGTCGCCGCTCAAGCCAGAGGAGCTGCAGGTTCTGCGCGCGCAGTACGAGAAGGAGGGCGAATACGTTGGTCTGCAGACGAAGTTCAACTACGCATGGGTACGGCTTCCCCGCGCCTCGTCACATTTGCACATGCGCACGGCACCACCCGCAACAAGCAAGCTCATGGTATTCTAGGGTCTGATCAAATCCACCTCCCGTCCCGACCAACAGGAAGGAGTGCGCCTCCTCTCAGAGATCTTCCGCAACTCGCGCGAGCGCCGGCGCGAATGCCTCTACTACCTCGCCCTCGGCAACTACAAGCTCGGCAACTATGCTGAAGCCCGACGGTACAACGAGCTGCTGCTGGAGTTGGAGCCCGCAAACCTCCAGGCCGGAAGCTTGAAGGGTCTCATCGACGAAAAGGTGGCAAAGGAGGGGCTTGTGGGCGCCGCTATTGTGGGAGGAATCGTGGTCGCGGCGGGCGTGGTGGGGAGCCTCTTGCTGAGGGGTGGCCCTCGAAGATCGTGAACAGGTGCCGTCGTCGCGAATCTGACATGCGCAGCGTCGTTTGGATTACAGGCCCGCAGTCATGTTGATGAGTACATGCATAGGCGTTTGTGGTTTCTATACCTTTGGCAGGGAACGTATGGTTAATAGCAATTTTTGATATCTGTAGTATACACAAAGCTCTCCTACCAAGCAAGCGATAGCACTGACCACCTTATCGCGCGACGTACTGTTGGATTGCTGCGGGCGACAGTCTTTGGCTGATAGAAGGCCTCAGAACTAG
This sequence comes from Alternaria ethzedia, assembly GCF_023757985.1. Taxonomy (NCBI): domain Eukaryota; kingdom Fungi; phylum Ascomycota; class Dothideomycetes; order Pleosporales; family Pleosporaceae; genus Alternaria; species Alternaria ethzedia. Next base: position 2,164,601 of record NW_026056194.1, on the reverse strand, counting down.
ATGGAACACGGAAGAAGCGGACAGAGACAACTGGTCGGACAAACGTAGAGTCAGAGCAAGACAATCAACCGCTGCCGCGTTCAAGAAGACGCGCAAGCGACTTTGCCCCCGTCTCCATTCCACGTCTTTCCTCATAACTTCTTGACCCACGAGGCAAAGTGCTGAGTTAGCTTCGCCCAACTCGAGATACCGCGGGACAAATCGCTAGACCCCACCACCCCTGCACACCGAACAACGTCATTCCGGTGTCTGACAGCTTGCGCGCGAAACAACCTTGGAACTATCACTTACGGGTAGCCTCGCCTGAGATCTCCCTCTACGCCAAACTTCCCTGAATCCTCTCCGCAATTCACTGCGATACCCCCTACCTGTCTGCTGTCGCAGCTCGCCACCATCACCTGTACTGGCAACGGCGCGTGATAGGTTCTTGACTTGAATTGATTCTCTTCCGCGCCTGCTCCCGACACAAGGCCGTAAGTCGGCGTCCGTTGCTCGAACGTTATTTCCATGCTGACATATCTCATCCAGTGTCCTTGAACCTCACCCTACTACCCTACGTCTTATCACACGCCTCACGCCTGCGACCATGGACCAGTCGACCAACCAGGATGCGCCGTCAGGAAACCCGCGGCCCGGGCATCGCGACATGATGTTTTGCCACGAGTGCGCCGACGAGTGGTATCGAGACGAACACGGCCTCTCGTGTCCAGAATGCGGCTCCGACTTCACCGAGATTGTGAGTTCAGCCGCCAAATCCAGCCTCCAGCCCGTCAGACACGACGCGAAGCGGATATGCACCGAATTCCGCTGACACCGACTAGATCGAAGATAACAACGACCCAAGAGATGCTGCCCCCGGGATGTTTGGCCATGACGGCGACGACTCCGACTCCCTCCCCGATCTCGAGCATGCCCCACCACAATTAAACCCTCACCACAACCCATGGCAGACCGACGATCCGGAGGAGGGCGACATTAGCAATGTCAGATTCACAGAAACTGGTCCGGGAAGGTACAACCTGCAGGCTACCGTTACACGATCCGTATCGCCCCAGGGCGGCATGGCGGTGCCTGGGTCAATAGGAGGATTCATGGCCATGTTGAACGGGCTCACCGGGGCAGCTATGCGACCACAAGGGCAACAACCAGGTCAGCAACCGGGTCAAGGGGAGGGTCTGTTCTCTGGCGCTGGACCAGGCACAGGCCCAAACCAGTCTGCTTTCCAAGAAGCTCAAACCCAGGGTCACGAAGGAGGACCTCAGGTCCGCGGAGGGAGCTTCACATACCACGGTGGCGCTCGACTGTTCCCCGGCAATGGAAACCACCCAGGCCAGGCCGAGCCTGTGGATGAGATCACCAAGTAAGCAGGAGCGAACCGCCATATTTGGAAGCCGCTAACAAGCCAAACAGTGTCATGACTGGCCTCATGGCTGCCTTTGGAGCACCACCTCCTCGCGTCCACGCCCACAACCACCCACTCGGCGGCGCTGAGGGTACTTTCCGCGGCGAACACAACCATGGCGCTGGCGAGCAGTTCGCGGGTCACCCTATCCTACAACTATTCTCCTCTATGGGTATGATGGGCGGCCACGCTGGCAACATGGGAGATTTTGTCTACTCTCAAGAAGGCCTAGACCGCATCGTCTCCCAACTCATGGAGCAAACCTCGACGAGCAACGCGCCCGGTCCGGCAACACAAGCCGACATCGATAAACTCCCGCGTACCCACATCACCGAAGAGATGCTAGGCGACGAACACAAGGCCGAATGCAGTATATGCATGGACGAGGTCAACATCGGCGAGCAGGTGACGCTACTGCCATGCAAGCACTGGTTCCACCACCCATGTGTCTCCGCGTGGCTGCTCGAGCACGACACCTGTCCACATTGTCGAAAGGGTATTACCAAGGGTGGCGAGGGCCAGGCGAACAACCCTGCGTCTGCAGACTCACAGACGGATCGTACGTCCCAGATGCCGGGTTCCTTCACTCCTTCCGGCTCGGGCACGTTCAATGATCCCTACGTCGTTCCCGCAGGATCCCCACCCCCACCGTCCAACGGTCAAGGCAGCTCGTCTGATAACGCAAATGCAGGCTCGGGCAACGGTGGCATCAGTGACCGGATACGCAGGGGTCTGTTTGGATCTCCGCAATAGGGATAAAACCCTTTTGTCGGTAATATCAAGCTAATCTTCATGTATATGCCAGGGCGGGACCGGTTCAGGAGGAGTAGAGAGGTACTGCGCGAGGCTAGACAAGTCCGCCGTGAACTTCGCTCCGGTTCTGAGTCGACCGAGCTTTTATCACCGGAGATTGTCCTCAGTGGCAGACCCAATACTGAAGGGGCCCGCCGCGTATCTTCCTTTCTTAGTCCACGGGCTCGGACGCAGCGGTCAACCTCTGGAGGTGGCCCTGAGAATCCAAGCGAGTCCACTCCACAGACCACGTCTCCAGATGGCACTGCGCAACCGAGCGGGCCTTCGACGCGACGACACATACGGCGATCTGCTCGTTCAAGCACAAGGCGTCAACGGTCCGCTTGAGTTTGCGTTGGCGTCGGTACATGGGTTTAGTGGTGGGCATTGATGTGTTTTCTTCCCCACGCGTTTGCTCAGTGGATGCTGCATGTATATAGTTTTCCTTATCCTCCTTAGACATCAGTGTGCATAGTCATGGCGTTAACGATTGGGGTATACATCCACGGATGGGAGTTTTCATAGTTCGCGAGCGTCAATACCATTGCTATCATGAGTTACCTGAGCCTAGAGAACCCGAGAACATTCCAGTATTGTCGTTCCTCACAGATCGCCCATGACTGCAATTGCCGTTGCCACTTTACAATCACATGTCAAATCAGAGAACCCTCCCAACCGGCGGTGTCGCCTCGACAACGCAGCCGGAAGACTTTTTCTGCCGTGATTTACGTCCTCACGCGCCACGATACGACGTTGATGCGAAGAGGCGGTGGAGCTTCACGCGCGAGTGCTGACCTGGCTAGCGCGCCGCCTTGTCAACGGGTGGGGTGCGGTTATGCAGGGCCAGTCCGTGAAATGACTAGGTTCTGGGGTGCAGTGGTTTTGCGGTGAAGAGACTGCACGACGCAAGGTGATATGAAGTGCACTCGAGCTAAGAGGGGAGGAGGTTGGGGAAACTACGATCACAGCCACTTTCGGGCTTTGAAGATGCCCAGGTGGCCTTCGGCGAGGTAGCCGGAGTTTGAGGATGGCAACGTGACGGTCCGAGAGAGGATTGGCGAGGCGAATGGACTGACTGGGCATGGCAAGAAATAATTCAGCGGACCCGATCGAACAACGCATCAACGCATCGACCGCCCATCACGGAAAGGCCCTGCATGACAATTGCGCGCGCGTCCAGAGTGTCCTTGTCTCAGCAGAGTCGAGGCGACCAGTCGGCACGACACTTTGCCCCAACTCTGAGACGAAACGTTTTTGCAAAAGGAAAGACCGTGTTCCTGCAAGCCATTGGGGTTCGCATAACATCAGATCATGCCGAGTCACACGTCGACGCGCCCGTGACCGTGCGCGGAGCCCTACGCTGGAGCCCACGATCTCCGACGATGATGTGCTGGCTAAGGCTTATCGATTGCTCGCCCAACTTCCTGTAATCGAATGCCGAAGCTATGTACGTCGTGATCGTGATACTACGTGCATGGCTGTGATTGGCACGAGGAGACGCGCTCCGGTGGGGAGGACACGTCGTGTGTTGAGGGCGTGGGCGGGTACAAAACCTCGAGGGCCTCATCAAACTGGTCGTCGACGTGCCAAAAGCAAGGACGTCGTCCTCAGCGACGTCGCATGGCTGGGTAGTCAGCACACGGGTTGTCGTCGAGGAAGCCCTGGCAGACCCTAGTCGAGGCGGTAAGAAGCAAAGTGGAGCCGCTTGGGAGCTTTGACAGCGCCGGCCTCGACGTCCATCTGCGTTGTGCTTGCATTAATGCCTGTCCAGCCTCGCCCATGCCAATTGTGCTACCGTGTCGCAGCGTTACATGACTGGCTCGTGCCTCCCCTCGAAGATGTATATACCTCGTAGCGGACGTCTAGCGCCCGACAATCCACCAGGCTTGCATGCAGGATCCAGCGTGTTGTTGTGCTTGTACATAAGTAAAGCTCCATTTCGTTACCGTGCGGTGAGGAGACTTGACGGCCCGCCCAGATTCAGAAAGGGCAACAAAATTTTCAGCATACTTGATTGGACTGGCTCGCGCGGGAAACAGTGGCGCTTTCAACAGAGGGAACTGATAGCAGTAGAGCGTGAATCATGCCGAGCTGGGGCAGGAAAGAAAGCTATGAGTGAGTGCTACCCGTCACCTTCCCCTCTGCCTCCCCCTCCACCCCTCACCACTGCTCCCTCTGTCTGAGGACATTACGATACACGCCTCTTTTCTTCTTGTTGCTTTTGGTAAGACGCTCTCGCCCACGATGGCTCGCCGTCATGTGGTATACCCTAACATATTTTTTTTCTTACACCACTGTTGGCCCGACCTATCTGCCATACATTGAATGCTTTGCGGCCATTGTCGTTCACCTACAAAGTCACCAGAGCCCCCACTAACACCGCCGCGCAGGGCCTCTTCGAGAGAGCAGAAGCAGATCCTCGCTGATATCAACACGGGATCTCAGAAATTCAGTAGACGGCTGCTACCACCACGAACGATAAGCAACAAGCGAAACGGGACGATCGACCCTCTACCTGCTCCGATTACTGGCGAAGCAAGCCAGCAAGAAGAGCGACGAGGCCGGAAATCGACGAGCTCCCTGCGACCGGGACTCCCCAAGCGAACCAGCAGTATGAAGAGAGCGTACAACTATTTCTTCGGCGGACCTGCACCGGTACCGGCCACGGCCGAGCCAGCGACGCCCGCCGTGACAACCGACGCGACGCCGCCGAGCAAGGTCGAGTCGAGCACGCAGGACAATGGCGTCGACACGCCGCCCGAGACACCACGTGAGGCGCCCACACGGTTAAGTGAAGACGAAGCAGGTACGTGACGCTCACCGCGCACCACTCCCACCCCCACCTGCCCAATCCATAACAATGCCAGCAGCATTCCCCCACTATCCGCTCTCGCTGCACTCGCGGGCGTCTCCCCTGCACCAGAATGTCCCCGCTCACCACATACTAACGCACCATGCCCCAACAGCAGACTCGCCCTCGCCGCCCTCACCACAGGCGTCCGACAGCCTCGAGACGCAGATCGAGAAGCTGAAGCGGAAGCTCAAGCACGCCGAAGCCGACCTCGACGAAGCCCAGCGCGTCGCCGCCACACAAGATGAGCACGTGCGCACGCTCGAGGACGACCACGAGGAGCGCAAGAAGGAGTTCGAGGCCCGCGAGCAGTCGCTGCAGCAGGACAAGAAGGACCTCGAGGAGCACATGGTCAGCGTCGTCGTCCAGCAGGTGCGCGAGGCCAAGGCCAAGGAGAGGAACACCGTCCGCGACGAGTGCGAGGCCGAGTTCAACGCAAAGATCGCCGACGTCAACAAGGAGGCTGAGGAGCTCCGTGCCACCGTCGCCGACCTCGAGAAGCAGATTGCCTCGTACAAGGAGGAGGTCGAGCAGCTCAAGGCCAAGCTTGACAGCGACAAGTCCGCCGGCACCGAGTCGGTCGACAGGTCCGAGGTCGAGGCCAAGGAGACTGAGCTCGCCAGCGCCAAGTCGCAGTTGGAGGAGCTCACCGCTGAGAAGAGCAAGACCGAGAAGGACCTTGCCGACGCTCTTGCCACGATTGAGGACCTCAAGGCTCAGACTGTCGCCAAGGACGAACTCGACACTCTCGCCGCTGACCGTGACGCGCAAAAGACCAAGGTCGAGGAGCTTGCCGCCGAGGTTGCCGTTCTGAGAACGCAGATCGACGAGTTGGAGGGCCTCAAGGCAAAGCACGCTGAGCTCGAGGCCGCCCACAGCAAGCTCTCCGATGAGCTCGCTGCCCGTGGCACCCAGGACGCTGACGCTGACAAGGCGTCGAAAGAAGAGGCTGATGGCCTTCGCAGCACCATTGCCGAGCTCCAGGCTTCCCTCAAGGAGGCTAAGGACACTCTCGACCAGAAGGCTGCTGAGCTCGACGCCAAGACCAAGGAGCACGCTGATGCCGCCGACCAAGTCACTTCGCTCACCGAGTCCTCCAAGGGCGAGGTCGAGAGCCTGAAGACTGAGATCGCCGAACTCCAGGAGAAGCTGAAGACCGCCGACATGTCCAAGGGCGATGCTGATGAGCTCGCTCAGAAGGTATCCTCCCTCGAGAATTCGTTGAAGGAGGCACAAGATGAGCTTGCGGCCAAGACATCTGAGCTCGAAGCTTCTTCATCCTCCCTCGCATCCGAGAAGGACGCCGCCGTCAAGGCTGCCGAAGAGGCCAAGAGCGAAGTCGACGCTCTCACCACCAAGATCTCCGAACTCGAAACTTCCCTCAAGGAGTCGCAAGACAGCCTCTCCGCCAAGGACGCTGAGCTCGAGACCGCTAAGGGTGACGCATCCAAGGCTGTTGGCTCCGCAAAGGACGAGGTTGCCAGCCTCCAGAGCACCGTCAGCAAGCTTGAGGCCGAGATAGAATCCGCCAAGGGCTCCTCCGACGAGCAGACCACTGCTGCGAAGAAGGAAGCCGCTGAGGCTCGCGAGGCTGTCACCAAGCTTGAGGAGGAGCTGAAGGCCGCCAAGGACGAGTCTAGCAAGGCTTCTGAGGCTTCCAGCTCCAAGGTCACCGAACTCGAGACCTCGCTCAAGGAGGCCCAGGAGAGCCTTGCCGCCAAGGAGTCTGAACTTACCGCCGCGAAGGAGGAGGCTACCAAGGCTGTCGAGTCGTCCAAGGGTGATGCTGAGGGTCTGCACAAGACTATCGCTGACCTCGAGGCGTCGCTCAAGGAGGCCAAGGACAGCCTTTCGTCGAAGGAGTCTGAACTTGAGGCTGCCAAGGGTGAGACCACCAAGGCTACTGAGGAGTCCAGCTCGAAGATCTCTGAGTTGGAGGCCAGCCTGAAGCAAGCTCAGGATGACCTCACCGCCCACAAGGCCGAGTTGGAGACCGCGAAGAGCGAAGGTGGCAAGGCTGCTGAGCTCGAAGCTTCTCTTAAGGAGGCAAAGGACGCCCTCGCATCCAAGGAGTCTGAGTTGGAAGCCGCCAAGTCAGAAGCCAGCACTGCTACCGAGTCGTCCAGCACCAAGATCGCAGAGCTCGAGGCTTCCCTCAAGGCTGCTCAGGAGAGCCTGACCGCGAAGGAGTCAGAGCTCGAGGCCAAGTCCGCCGACGCTGGCAAGGTCTCTGAGCTTGAGGAGCAACTCGTCTCTGCCAAGTCTGAGCTCGAGGCCGCCACCAAGGAATCGCAATCAACCAAGGAAGAGGCCGATGGCCTCCGCAGCAAGATCACCGACCTCGAGACCTCTGCCAAGGGTGGTGCCGATGAGTCTGCTGCCAAGATTGCAGAGCTTGAGGCATCGCTCAAGGAGACTACGAGCAAGCTGGAGGCGAAGGAAGCTGAACACTCCGAATCACTCAAGGCTGCTCAGTCATCAAGCGAAGACAAGGTCGCCGCTCTCGAGAAGGAGCTTGCCGATGCGAAGGCTGAGGCTAGCAAGGTTGCCGACCTCGAGGCATCTCTCAAGGACGTCACCAGCAAGCTTGAGGCTAAGGAGGCTGCCGCATCATCTGGAGATGAGAAGGTCGCCTCTTTGGAGAAGGACCTCGCCACCGCTCAGGAATCACTTGAGGAGACCAAGAAGGCCAAGGACGCTGTTGAGGAAGAGCTCAAGGCATCCAAGCAGGCTGAAGCCGAGGCGAAGGAGGGTGCTTCCAAGGCGTCTTCCGTCGAGTCTGAACTCGCTGACCTCAAGGCCTCGGCCGAGAAGTCTACTGCCGAGAAGAGCGAGCTTGAGGAGAAGATTAAGGCCAACGATGCTAAGATCGCTGAGCTCGAGTCTACCGTCGAGGCCGCCAAGGCTAAGGAGTCTGAACTCACCGCCCTCCAGGCTAAGCTCGACGAGGCCACCGCTGCCTCTGAGACCGCGACCAAGGACCTCGAGACCTCCAAGACTGAAGCTGCCGACGCCAAGAAGACCCTCGAGTCCCTCCAGGCTACCCTGAAGGAGCAAGAGGAGAAGACCAGCGCCCTGACATCCGACGCCGAAACCGCAAAGAAGGAGCGTGATGACATCAAGACCGAACTTGCCAGCGCTAAGGAGCAACTCGAGAAGGCTCAGGCTGAACAAGAGGAACTCAAGAAGGCCAACGCTGAGATCTCTTCCAAGGCTGAATCCAAGGAATCCGCCGCACCCGCCGTCGAGCCCGCCCCTGAGCAAGTCGCCACCGAGCCCGTTGCCGAGCCCGTCGCCGAAGCCAAGGTAGAGCCCGAAGCCGTTGCTGACGTTCCTGCCGTCGACGGTGCCGCCGAGACTGAAGCTACCAAGGAGGCTGAAGAGCCAAGCACACCTACCACACCTACTACCCCTGGCAACCAAGCCGAAGAGGAAGACGGTGAGGCGAACGGCGACGCCACACCTAGCTCGGGGAAGAACAAGAAGAAGAACAAGAAGAAGGGTAAGAAATAAGCTTGAAGATGACGACGCTTGTTTGATGATACCTTTTTCTTAGTACAAGTATGAAGATTGCTGCGTTACGGATGGACGCATAAGATGACGAAAAGACGGAAGTGGAAGATGGAAGATGGATGGGAAGTTGCATTATACCCTTGCTGCACTGGCACCCTCCCTTTTTGAAGATGGTGGGGTGGCTGTGGGAGGATTTTAGATTGTTTTGTTTTGTTTGCTTTGCCGTCGTTTCTTTGTATTGCGGTTGCGACCCCGATCTCTCTCTCCTCCTCAGTAATGACCGCCTTTACGCCCTTCGCATGAGTATGAGATGGATGAATGGATGGATGGATGATAGGGATGATAAGGAACATGAGTCATGTAGATAATGAAAAGACACCTTTTTGCGCTTTATATACTTCTATACATTTCTCAAATTGGTTGATGTGATATGTTCATATCTATCGCAAGTGTCGAAATCGTAACACGACCTTTCGCCGAGTATACTGTTCTTTCTCCGAGCTTCCGGGGCTGTTCGCCTTGTCCAACATCCCAAGTACGTCCGCGTACCCCTCAGAAGTCGAGGGACTTGAGGCCGGACATACGTATCGTGGCACGAGAACGGTAGATGTGAAAAGCTACTGATACTGCGCCTATGACAGCGTGGACTAACTTCAATGTTGATGTACGTAGGAAGTCCTTTGACTAGGATTCAACTTCTATTCGTTGGCTTGGTTGTAATACATTGAAGTGGCTGGCTCTAGTAGTTGAAAGAAGAAGGTACGCAATATGACACAAAAGCGGTAGATGTAAAGAGCTAGTCATACTGCACCTATGACGGCCGCAAACTAATTTTGATGTTCACGCACACAGCAAGTCCTTTCGCCAAAATCCAACGTTCATTCGTTGACTTGGTTGTAATGCGCCAAGGTGGCTGACTCTACTACTTGAAAGAAGAAGGTACGTACTGTAGTAGAAGTTCGTGTAGCAAGGGAAGTCGGGACTATGCCAAAGCGGAGCGGTACAACGTTGTTAGTTGTGTTTTCTTTGCACGACACGGAGGCGTTTCGTAGATGTATATATGAGTAGCAGAATACGGAAGCTATGTCCGCACACATCCTCGTCTCTCTTTCTTGATACTTGCTATCTCTACACTAGCACTACATACAGCCCGCAACAATGACGAAAGCACCTTTTTTCACGCTTCTTTTCATCACGACAGCGACCTGTCTTTCCATCACCGTTAACAACAACTGGCATGACCAGTCGGTCCTTGCACCCGAGTGCTTACCATACGGAAGTACATTTCCCCCCTCTCTCTCGTCCCGTACTTCCGCTCGTTTCTCATTCACTACTATACAACAACAACTTTTCAGCATGGTGAATACGTCATTACGTCAAGGCTAATCATACACGGCAGGGCGGTGCAACCTAGATATCGACGACCCACCGAAATGCTGCAAGGGGTTGGTGTGTAGAGAGAGTTACCACCAGACAATTTATGACTGTCTGAAGCCGTACCATGAGCAAGTCGAGCCTCTTGGAGAACCAGAGTGTCGTGGTGTTAAACGTAAGTTCAGTCTCAACCCCTTTTCTCAGCTTCTCACGCATACGCACTTTATTACATCTACTTGATTCTGTGGAGATGTGGCTAATGAAATTCTAGAAAACTGCAGGCCGCTTCCTGATCGCCCGCAGGAGGGATGCTGCAAGGGGACGGTGTGTGAGAGGAGGTGGGATGGACATGGGCATCTGGACGATTGGCATATGTGCTATGACAAGGAGAGTTTGGAGCTATGATACGAGGCTCAGGCTAAACGAGGGGTGTGTAAGTGAGAGGGCTTTGGGGGGAACTAGGCAGGTAGATCGTGTGTGAGCGTTATGGAGCATTGATACGGGTGTCTTTGATGCCGGAATGAGCGTGACACGGAGTGTGTGAGTGGTTAGAAGCTTTGACACGAGGATGCAGCGAAGCACGCGGTGTGAAATGGTGTTGAAGCTTTGATACGGCAATTCAGCCTTGCACAGTAGGGTCACGTACGTCATCATATGGGTGCGTGTATGGTGTCGAAAGTGTTGAGAAAGCCGGAGAGTTGTTAGTCACGGACAAATGAGGGGTTGTTGTTCGTACGTCGCACTTTGCGGTGGGAGGTGGGCGAATGGACAGGGCGTTTTGTATACACCGTAGTGGTGAGACACGTCGCCGGCTTGTGCTGCTGTGGCTGGAATAGTTGGTCATCGGAGCGTCTGTTGCTGAGAAGTTGGTGGTGTACGAGAGAAGCTCATTTTCGCTGCTTCCGGCTCATTTCATTCGTTGATTGCGCATCTTGAAGTGTGAGTCTTAAACATGATCTGTTGTCAATCGGATCAACCTGCTAGCGTTGAAGACAGTGCGGCGGAAGGTCCTGCTGTGTTGAAGGGGAAAGTGTGATAATCCAATCGACACATGGCATGCAGCTAGAACCCCAAGCCCGACTCCAGACGTTGAGAATAAAGGCCCGAAGCTGACAGTAGCCTCATGCGTGGCGAGGAATGCTTTTTCGTTCTTCGAACCTTAGTGCACGACGCGCGACAGCAGGATCGTTATGCTTATTTGCCTCACGCACCGAGACCCGGACCAGAAAAGTGTCGGAACATTCTGTAGTCTCGAAACACGAGTTGCATGCTGATCTCACGATAACTGCGAGCAGTTCGGTCGCCGACTCTCGTGTTTTAGTCTCTGTCGCACTTGGAGTGTTGAGACAACGAGAAGAAAAGTGCGATGAGCTTGCGGAAGTAGGAAGCGTAGGAGTCTTTGCGAAACAATGATGGTGTGTATAATAAAGAGATGGAAGTCGGCTCCAGCCTCGTTCAAACTTGCTTTACCATGAGTACCCAACTTTCCTCGTTCGCCATGAAGATCACCATCCACCTACTCTTCGCACTTGCGTCATCGGCCGCTTCGTTATCTCTGCACGAATCTAGACAAACATCTTGTCAACCTCTCGGTGGTGCGTTGTCAATCCCTCTGCTGTTCAACTGCGAGCGTGAAAGCAATATAGAAGGCGCGTGCGTGCATTTAGCTAATGATGAGCAGAACATTGCCTTGCTGATCCCGGCGACTTCCCCCAAGACGGTTGCTGTAAGGAGTTCAGCTGTGAGCAACGCAGAGATCCATGTTTCGGTATCCTGGGACCATTCAAATGTTACGATTCGGCTGCTCCTGATGAGGAATGTACTATAACGAGGACGGAGTGATGGGATTGAACGCGGGTTGGGTGGTGGTGCTGGTAGCGGAAGATGCCGCGGTAGATCCCGTGACAATACTATCGATAATGGTGACATAGCGCACGGCAGTCTAGCATATCCGTAAATGTTAGAAGATGAACAACGTGATGAACGATGCCGTTGAGATGCGTTGTGGTTCTAGTCCACCGCTCCATTGATGTGCTCGCCTGACCCCGCTTTGGCCGGACCGAGCGGGCGCTAGGTGGGTCCTGCATCCCCAACGATGTTTGCTCTTTCCCATCCTTCTTCCTGCACCCCGACTTCACGATGTTGTTCCTATCACTCCACATACCCGAGATCTTCGCACATGTTAGCACTTCCTCGATATCCAGCTAGGCATGTAGGCTAGCTGACCGCCGAAGCCTGGTGCAAACAGCTTTGGAGGTCGTGCACCTGTGTCGCCTGAAGCGTACCCAACTCCAATTCAGCTTCATATCACTGCTCACGATCTTGAGATGAGACACTTTGTCTTCTGAGAAGAGCTGCAAGTATAATCTTCAGATGTTGCAGATGTTGACAAGTACACGGCATGGCATGTCCCAAAAGAACGTGAACGCGCTGGCTTCGGGCGAAGGATCGCCTCATCTCCGTTTCATGTGACGAGTGAAGCAATGGTTCAAGTCCATGGCGCGTACTGTGGTTTGCGAATCTGGTGTCTGCTCAGTAATGCACCGATCGGCTCCATGTCCGGCATTGGTATCATGATGCAGTCGCGCGATTAGATCAAGGCATGGACGAAATGTTTCCCACGAGCTGACGGACTTCTCACCGCTATGGCGATGCGCTGGTAAAGTGGCCGTTGAACAATGCTTCTGGAATGTTTCTGGTAGCTTTGATTAGCACAGATCCGATCTTCATGCGTGCAGTCAGGACGATGCCAAAAAAGCACACTTCAACACCGTGCACGAGAAGAAGCATCAGGACAGACACCGACAACCCAGCATATAAGGCTACTTCTCATACCACTTTATTGCTCATCAGCTCATTACATCTCATTCACACAACAGTCACTACTATACATTAATACCTTCTAATAATTCTTACGATCTTTCCCATCGAATTCATTCAAACGCAAATATGAAGTTCTTCGCTATCATCGCTGCTGCTCAGCTCGCCACTGCTCTTCCTTTGGCCAAAGAGGATGACTCCAAGGCCTGCTCCGGTGGTATGTCGCATTCTGCCATCGCTTCCGTTTTCCCCACTGACCAGACACAGTTACCTGCCCAGTCACAGAGGCCTTAGGCTCTTCTGTTCCAGCGGTCCCTGGCATGAAGCGCACCTTGTTCGACGACGTTCTTGGCAAGCCCGCGAAGGACGAGGAGGAGAAGGAGAAGCCTGAGGAGGAAGAGAAGGAGGAGAAGGAGCCTTCTTACTACGTCACTCCCTCCAAGGAGGACTTGAGCTACGACGAGCTCAAGCCCGAGATGGAGGAGTCCTACGAGGCCATCCCCAAGGAGACCGAAGAGTCTACTGACGAGCTTGAGTCTTACGACGAGCTTCTCTCCAAGAGGACTCTCGGCGACTTGTTCGGCATGGACGACGAGGACTCTTACGAGGAGACCAAGCCCGAAGTCACCAGCTCCGCCTACGAGGCTAAGCCCACGCCCAGCCAGGGTTACGAGCACGCCCCCAAGCCTTCCATGGCCTACGAGCATGTTCCCGAGCCCAGCAAGGCCTACGGCGCCGTCCCCACCCCCAGCAAGGAGGCCTACGAGCATGTTCCCACCCCCAGCCAGGCTTACGAGCACGTTCCTGAGCCCAGCAAGGCTTACGGTGCTGTTCCCACCCCCAGCAAGGAGGCCTACGAGCATGTCCCCGAGCCCTCCAAGGCTTACGGCGCTGTTCCCACTCCCAGCAAGGAGGCCTACGAGCACGCTGAGCCCAGCAAGGCCTACGGCGCCGTCCCCACTCCCAGCATGGTCCACGAGTACACCAAGCCCAGCATGGTCCACGAGAAGCCCACCCCTTCCTTCGGCTCTTACGAGTCTGCCCCCACCCCCATCAAGGACACCTACGAGTCTTACCCCGCTGAGGACTCCTACGAGGAGGGCACTGAGGAGGAGACTGAGGAGGAGACTGAGGGTGGTGACATGCTCGATGGCCTCACCAGCATCCTCGGCCTCAAGAACTAAGCCGCGCCGATGATTGCAGCCTATGTGTGATGCTACCATCACCATGAAAATTTGGATGGAAAAGTTGTGTTTGACTCTTCATATTCAAAGCAAGCCCTTACGGCTTCTTTCGTTTGTCTATAGCTCGTTTGAGCCCCCCTTTGCAGTCGTTTTGGTCAGCCAGCTCGAATGTGTACATGTACTTAGACTAGTATCCTCAAAATTGCAATTGTTATTCTGCTATCTTTCTGACCCATGTTGTAAGTGACACATCAACCGCAGGCCGCTTTCCAGTGCTTGTGAACGGTCGTTACTCTACTGGCATCGGTCTGAGAATCATCGCTGTTGCCAATGAGTTTGGGACTCCCAGACCTACACTCTGCCAGCTATACCTTGCGCGAGAGTCTAACTGACACTACTGCATTCTATGCACCTCTAATCAGCACATCCTATTGAATGTCTACGATCACGGTCTCTAATGATCTTTTTGCGGGGTCAGGCTGAAGATTCATCAGCCTGGTGCCATCGTGCCGCCTGCAGCGATCCTGAACCAATGATACCGTCACAAGGGTTTGGAATGCGATTAAGAGCCTTAACGCATGATCTCTCATTCGCAAACGCCGTCAAGCGTGCCAAGGAAACATATGTGATGCCGCAGGTATGTCTACATCCGGCGTCGTGGTGTTGCGATAAGGGCGTCAGGCTCTATCAGAATTAGCCGTAGATCTCTCATTAGTCGTTCTTTGATGTAGGCATCTTGCAAAGCCTGAATAGTGCACCGATCAGTTGTTTCTAGACTGTTCATGCGTCACCCATGACGGCTGGCGACACGAACCTCCTTGTGTATCACCTCCGACAACGCGAAAGTAGCATATATAAATGCCGTGGAGATTGCGTGTAAGTTGCTCGTCAGTCCAGCTCACCCTGACTTCTATCCTACCTCCTCCCAAGCCTTCCGTGCAAACCCTTGCAAACATGGAATTCGAACCATACACCTCCCACCACTTCAACACCGCCCCAGACATCCACGATGCCTACAAAACCTACGAGAGCCAGAATCTAGAGTATTTCATTTGCACGACAATCCGAGACATGTTCGTCGCCCACAGCGTCCACAATCTCTTCGGCCTCACTCTTCTTCACAACCACTTCAAGCTCGAGGAAGCCGAGAAGCTCGTTCATGTCGACAACATCGCGCAACCTTGGAACGACCATACGGCCCGCAAAGAGCTTCTTGCTGATGTCGTTCCAACGCAATGGCGTTTCACCGAAAGTGGTATCGCGCCATTCGAGTTCAGTTGGACTGGAAATGACCGCAGTATCTCCGACTTCGACATTCAGCAACACAAAGTCTTTCTGCAGGAGCTCCAGGCTTTCCTCAAACTGCAAAGCTGGTTGGGTGTCTTCGGGGTGCAGTATTTGGACACTTCGGTGCTGACGATTGATGAAGAGAATGTGCCTGTGGAGATGACGAGGGAGAGAGTAAACATCACGCTTCCTTTTGTGCTGAACGAAGGAGATGAGCTGGCGAACTTTGAAGTTCTGTGGTCCTTTGATCCGATGATTCAGTTGAAGAAGTGTTGTATTGGTAAGTGTCTGGACAAACAGTCTGGACACCCCAAGTCTCATACACACAAGACTTGCAACTGATAGAGGTGACGGTACACACAACGGACGACCAATTTGACGACTAGCTAAGACTCTATCAACTTCGTTCACCCAAAAAACCATGACATGGCACAGCGGCGTGAGCACTCGCGACAAAACGACAAACCCATCATGAGCACAAAGCCATCTCACCCAATGTAGGGCAAGTCGCGCCCTTCCGCCTGCGATCTGCAGTAAGCATTGCGTTATCCCACGCGATCCAACGTGAGATCAGCACCCGGCCCTCCTCGGGCTGATCCCTGACATACGCCCCGTGACCGTGCTTTCGTCTCCGTCAGATCAGAACGGATCAGATGCACCGAACAGTCGGTCTGCCCCGATGAACGCGTATGACATGCTGAACCTGGGGCTCTGCTGAGAAGATGCACGTGGTTATGCCCAAAAGCGGCTCGTGGTTTATCTGATGGGAGTATGTGTGGTAAGCGTGATCTATCTGCTCGGGCGTATTTCACGGTGAAGGTATCTGGTATTACGCCTTGGCCAGATGTTCTGCCTTTTGGGGGTTGAAGTTTGGTCTAGGCCGTTTGGGTCGTACTAAACATACAAGCAACATGTTCTCGTGATGCGAACATATGGAACGCATGCGGCACGGTTAGTTGCGACGATAATTCGCCGTCGCTAACAACTCCCTATAAACCATCAGGGTCTGGACTCAGCGTGGGATAGTCTTCATCAAGGCATGTGACTTCGTGACCAGGATTGATCGCCTGAACATCTTGTGTGACACGGGTCCTCGGCGTCGGGACAACCACTGGTCATCTGTGAGGGCCCTTGTATGCCCACCGCCCATTCCGCCTCGTTAACGTGCGCGATATGCTGAGATCATAACACCTACTCTGATAAGCTCAGCTGATGCCTATATCGCATCCGGTGCCGCGGAAGTTGTAGCTCCTTGGCAAGTGTTAGGCAGTGGTCAGGATTGGGGCCAAAGGTTGACTGCGCCCTCTATTGTGGCGGAGCTCGCATAACTTGATATGTTGGGTGCGGGCCAGGCTGCGGAGAAAATGTTTGGAAGGATCGCATGCGTGTAGGCGAGAATTAGTGTGTTACAGATACATTGCGCTACATACGGTGCAGTTGGATGGGTAAAGAAATGGGGAATCTCTGGAGTTTGAAGAAAGCGAAAGAAATGACTAGGCGAACACCAAGCCTTGGGTATATGGAGAAATAAAAAAGCCTCGTTGCGCATTCCCTTGAAATGCGGATCGAGATACATGGGGGACGTAGTGCGGACGGGCTCGAGACTGTGGTTGGCGCGGATGTTGCCTTGAAAAGCGATCGACGTCGAGCTCCGTGGAAGAACACTCCGAGAGGCGAAGATGGGAAAGATTATTGGGTAGAAAGAGTGGAATGAACGCCAATGTAATGCAAAGCTGACCATCCTGTATCGACAGGGTTCGCGATCGGGTTGTATGCGTAAGATGGCTTGTACCGTCAATGATGATCCTCTATGTGTAGTCGATGATGAAACCGAAAGTATGGTAAACGCCGCCTCCCCGGGGTATGATGCGTCCAGTGTCCAAATGCCGAAACCGCCGTATTCAACGCCAAACCAGATACCGGATATTATTAGAGAACTGCGAACGTCTGAAGGTGTGCGGGATGCGCGAGGCGAATCTAGCGATGAGTGGTGTGGAGAGCGATTGGTGCAACACCCCATCGGGTTAGGCCCGCATGGATCATGCGGACATTGGTTGATCACCCGATGCAGATCAGAGCCCGCAACGCGTAGTCGTATCGGTAACCCTTGGAGTTTTGTCTCCCAATCTTGCCTCTCCTACACCCTCGTTGTATCTTCACCGTATTGATGGTAGCCATGAGTTGATGACATTTGGCTGAAGTCTGGCAAGCCGTTCTGCCGTGGCATTTGCAGCGCATGCGCGATTGGCGGCATTTCCGTTGCAGCCGAAGTATTGGGATATCCATAGTCCCAGGACCCTCGTCCTCCATGAGAAAGAGGCGACGGGTATTGTGATATCTGGTGAGTGGTAGTGCCCCACAGAGTCATGCCCTGGCCTGAAGGTGTCCTTTGGGCAACCGGCATGCCTTGTCCTGCTGATCCTTCGAAGCCTGCTGCCACATTTTGATGGGGCGATAGACTAGACGAGGTCAAGCCGGATGTATAGGCCGTTGAAGCAGTTGAAGTAGGCAGGGTTTGAGGTGATGTGTGTCGATGAGCGTTCAGTGTTGCCTGCAGGGCAGTGCTTGGAGCGTACGAAGTCGTCGCAGTGGAGAGATGCCCAACGCCAGCTGTCGAGGCATAACTAGCAGACTGGTCTTGTTAGCTTCGCTCTGAGTAGCTAGTCGCGGAGAACGTACGTATTTGCTGATGATCTTCTTTAGAGCATGCGACAGTATCTTCCAGGGGAACACCTTGACGTCCTTCTCAATATTACGAGGCTTGGGATTGGGGAAACCCATGATAACTTTGAAGAATGGTTCGCTATCCGCCCTCGCCTTGGAGACTGTGAGGGGGCGAAAGCCTTCGAGGTTGCGACGGATGCGGTTCTTCTCCTCGACGGTAAAGCGAACGTTTACGAGTTGTTCCAGTAGGAAAATGGTGTCTACGCTTGTGATGAAGCACTCATTCTTCTCTTTCCACCAGATACAGCTGACGCAGATGCCACGCCCCTGTCGAGCTTCCAGTGTTGTGGGCGCAAAAGTAGTCGTTATCTTGCTGCCATGCTGCGATCTTTGGAACTCGACAAGTCGTCTCTTCGCGTCCAACTCCTCTGTCGACCAGTTGTCGCCCATCTTATCAAGATCGCCGTCGATCTCCAATATCGCCTTGCTCGGACCCATCGCATAAGGATTGAAAGGCTGAGTCGAACCAGTACTACCGTCTCCTTGCGAGAGATGTGTTGCACGGACCAGAACTGGTGTTGAAAGTGCGGGTGGTGAGGGCAGAACGGTAGCGGTGTTGCTTCGAGTGGTATGAGTGAGGGGGTTGTAGGAAGCATAAGATTGCGGCATCGGTGACATCTGGGGCAGTTTGTAGTCGCTGTGGCTCATGCCAATACCTGACGGTAGTGCGTAAAGAGCTCTCTGGGATAGTTGCGAGCCGTAGTTTGTCTGCTTAGACATATCATACCCAGCGCTCTGTGCGTACGTGTTGTCCAACGCAGACTGGGTCGGTAGCGGCGATAGTTGAGCGGCAGAGTAGGCTCCCGACGAAGCGCGTGGCTTCGCAAATGCTCGCTTTGCGACATGGCCATCGGAGTAGCCTCGACTGTTTCCGAACTCTGGACAGTATTTTCGTTTCCTGGAGAAATTGGGTGAAGATTGGTATGCTAGGTTTGGCGACATGTCGGTGTATGTGAATCTTCCAGCGTCCGTTTCCGATCGTAAGTTGCCCATCTTGTCTTCCATCTGCATCTTCAACATCATGGTTGGATCGAAGGTGTTGGTCAGTGGGAAGGGGGGCACTTCGACGTTCAGTACGTAGTTGGTCCATGCATCGTCGTCGTAGTCCACTTTCTGCAGTGCAGCGACGCACTTCTTGCTACCGAACATGAGTATGAAAGTATGCTGATTTGCATCAAGATCGTAATTCGTCCGGAGGTGCAGCGTTACCGTTGATCCAGCAGTGCCTTGTGCGGGTGTAATTTGTTCGGTGATTTCCGTTTCAGTATCTGCAAGAGAGGCGGGATGACGAGCTCCTGCATCGATAAATGATGGATTGGGATGATGGCCTTCTGCACCGCGTGACTCGTATACCAAGCTAGGGATGTAGGGCATCTCTGCGCTCGTGGGCTCATGGCTTAGTAGCGCGGGCGCATCCGTGTACTGCGAGGCGAATGCGGGCTGCGCAATGCTCGGATAGCTTGCAACCTGATTTGATCTGGTGGCTTCGGCATCTGGAATGTATGTGGTCAGTCAAACGTGCTAATCGTTCTCACGTGGGCCAGTGCCGGGTTCAGCCGACCCAACCATGGCAGGTGCGCTTCCACACTCGTCAGATGAGCCACAATCCACTTACCATACACATACTCATGGTTCTTGCTGTATCCCGACATGGATAGTAGTTCTGCAGCTCTCGCAGCCTGGACAGCCTGAGGCCCACCACCAAGGACCGAACTGCGCAACACTGGGGATAGGTCCTGACACTGATCGAGGACGCCGCCTGGTAGAAGCTAGCTAATCCCTAGAGGAATGTTAGCAGGCAGCCTAATATTCATGTGGGGGTCAACGCGCAGGCAGCCATGGAGGGGTCCTGAAGCAGGTGTCCTGACACGCCTCGAGGACCCGTCACGTAGGAGGAATAACGCACCTGATGGTTCGACAAGATAAAACGGCCCAGCTCGACAGGGATGGAAATTTCCAGGGACTGTTGGTAGTGTTGCCTTCTCGTCTCGGTGGAAGTGAGACGATGACAGAATGTCACAGGACTCGTGGGGTGAGAGTCTGCGTCCTTCCCAGTGGTAAAGAGACAGTGTACCCTTGTTGCAGGCAGATTTTGCGACAAGTAGACTCAACAAAGTACCACAAATGCGATGGGAGATAGATCCGGAGACAATTTTCGGAGGTCTTGGGACTGGCGAAGCCGACAGAAGTGGCCTGCTTAGAGACAAACGATCGGGCTGTTCAGAAGTTCGATTCATACGGGCCCAAGGGCGACTTTGAGTCTCGGTATCAAACGCGGTGAGTCCAGCTCTTCGCCGACTGCAGCTCAGACAATTGCAGCTTCTTACTGACGAAACAGGGAACGGGTCGTCTTGCTTTCGCAAATCGTCACTGATTCAAAGCAACGACCAGGTGCTGAAATGAGTGTGAGCGACTTGGTACGGGATGTCGCATTAATCGACCCGCATTTTGACGTGACTGACAGCTTGACTTACATATAGGACAAAGGAGTAGTGACATTAACCAAGGACTGGCCAGTATGCGTGAGGCTCGGCAGCCTTGCCGTGCGGACGGTATATGGAGCTGCGGGACGACGGAGCTATGACTGCGGAGGTAGGCAACAGTTAATGCCAGGTAGAGCTGATGTACGGATCGAGCGACGAACGGACCCAGGGCAGCGGAAGAGAGACGGGATTGGTCGAGCGTTTACGGCGGAGCATAGACACAACTGCAAGGAAGAGCGAGTGAGCACAGGGTATTCTTGGGGGCTGGGATGACTCTTGGTGATTACCGATCCCGTCCACCTGGTAGCCTAGCGGGCCTGTCGATGGTGAAGCACGCCCTCAAAAGGCTAGTATTATGGCCGTTGAGCACCACGTCGTGCAAAGCCTGACGGGCCCTTTGTTCGCATTGATGGATAAAAACGGTGAAGGCTAGCAGGCGGCTGGGTCCTGTGCGCTGAGGCTCTGGCGGGTGGCCTCGGATGGCGCAGCAGTGCAAAGTGGCAGTAAGCTGGGTTCCACTATGAGTGCTGATTATCTCTGTCCAGTGACGGCTGCCCACAGTGGGTCAATCAGAAATGCTCCAACACACAACTGTAGATTGAAGACGATTGATGCTGGAGGGCACTTGTCTTGGCCAGTACCTGAGATGTAGAGTGGGGCCCTAAGACCTCTGCAATGGTAGGAAGCGCGGATGCGGAGAAGCAGGGCCAGAGCTCCCAGACACTGTTCGTGAGGCGTCGGATGTGAATCAAATTGTGATTGCGATGGACTGTAAATACGGAGAGCAATGGCGAGCAGTTGGGGTGGGTATGAGAGGGATCAATGGGGTGCTGAGTATGGCGAGGTTGACGCATATGCCGGGCGTAGCAAGAGCATGGTGGGTGCCCAACGCGGCGGTGACCTTGACGATGATATACATGCGGCCCAGCAATCCAGTGAGCATCAGCAGCACGTCTACGGCCTCTAGGATGGACGACTGTCAGGGCGGCCATGAGCCTCTGGGGCCCGGGATATGGGCTCCAGTGCTCAGTGGACGACGAGTAGCCGCGATGACGGCAGATGGCTGCTCATGGCGGCCAATGCGCGGCAATGCTCAGCATGGCCCCATGTGAGGGTGGTGGTGATGGCATAGTGGCAGGAAGGGAGGGCATGTGTTGGAGTGTGGTGAGCAATGGGCTCCGTTGCCAGCGGTCAAGCGAAGATGCATCTATTCCTGGTGTGGCTTGCAGAACCTTAATTCGCCCGACCCCTGTCCATCCTGCGCATCGCCAGAAAAGCCACACCAAACAGCCTCAGGCAAGCCAGGCACCGCAAAGCTGCCTACGCCTCGCTTCGCGACTCTGCTGGCTCGACGGCGATGCGCCGGCGAAGGGATGTTGTTGTCCCACGCAGGCGCGTTGGGGTAGTCAACGGCATTGCCAGCGCCTTCTTCGTTAGCCATCGCTCCTGCCTCGGCCAGAGCGTCGTAGCTGCCTCGCTTTGTTTGCATCCCGCCGCATCGGGAAAAAAGCGACGACACCCGCCCGTCGCTCCTCCCGCGAGATGAGGCTGACTTGACCGCCACGGAGCCCCTCACTTCGACGGAACTTTCATCACGATCTATTCTCGCCGCAGGGCCATCATTACGCTCTCAATCACTCCGCGACTCAGGGCTTCAAATACCGTTACTACCGACGCGTCTGCCGACACCCACGCGACTGCCGAACGCGTTCAACGGACGCGATTCCCACATCCATCTCCATCCGGCGTTCACGCAATGCCATTCCAGCGAACCATGGCCAGTGTGGCCTTGTAGTATTCTTAGAAAGCTGATGCCGTATCCTCAACGCGCTTGTCCCGAACGGATGCCTGCCGGGTCTCTCGTGGCTGTGTGTCAGCCGCCAGAAGCGGAGCATTAGCATCAGCGCTTCCGTGATAATATCACCCATCGAGCCATTATGTCGTCTCCATCATGGCCATCCGTTCGCCTTCTTTACCATAGCTCGTCAGGAGCGCAATGCGACATTCGGGTGTCTTCTGCAGGGGACCGCATTCCTCCCACCGTACCTTGGCAGACACCGGGACCCTGCTTCGTGCTACCATTGCCTCCAAAGTACCGACATTCCTCTGACTTTGGACTGCACTGATCATCTTACGATAGCCCCACTTACTGCCAATCTACAAATCTATCAATCACGGCGACTCCACGGCTTCCAGCGCCCTTTTCTCCCCACCACCACCCCGATGTCAGCTACGCAGAGCTGCTAGTAAGACGCCCGCAAATATACCTGGATTAGGTGTAGCTCCGTAGTAGCTAAGCCTGCAAATCACTCTCTTTACCATCGTGTCTGTTCACAGTCGTGATTACCGGAAATGGATCAGCATGCACGCTGCAACGCGACGCGTTTGCCGTCACCGTGGCTTGGAGGCAATTTATCTGGTGTGACCGGCCTACAACGCCGTTCGATACGCCATTGTATTACCATACTTGCGCATGAGCGACTTGAAATTGCTGCTCTAGCCATTATAAGAGTTGGAAAACGTACCATGGCTTGAACACTCTCTTGCGACTAGGATGTTATCCTCCACGAGGATGCTTGCCACGGTGCTGGGTCTTTGCCTCTGTCATCTGAAACGCGCTTACGGGTGATGGTCGTACAATATCAGAGGCATGCAGTCAGCCGCCCCAGTGTAGTGGACCCAATACAGAGACTGCCTAGGTATCCCAACGCTTGGTGAAATCCCAGGACGCCGTCCACCACTCAATCCCGCACGAATTGACAACGATCTCGAGATGAACTGCTTAACAACACACCGTCGTCGATCGCAACGAAGGCGAACATGTGTAACCTTGCAACGGGTCTTGTACGCGAGCAGATCTCGGGCTATTGACCACTGGTCTGGTTGCACGAACTGAGCACAAGACTCTCGGACGTCGCACTCACTACACCATAAAAGAGATGACCCGCTTTAGCTAATCCCCATGGTGGCTACTCCGAAAGCGTTCGGGTGGATCTCTTGCGCAAACGCATCATGGATCTCATTTTGTCAACAATGCACCTGCTACATCGTTGCTATTTGCCACGCATCTAATCGCCACGCATTTCAGTGAACTCCAGAATTGGCCATTAATCTATGGATTTTACATTACCCTTCACGAGATAAGGAGCATCCAGCCAACACCTCGGTACCGAGCCGAAATAGAGTTTATGCAGCTATCCAAGATGAGCATGGCCACTCTGACCACGATACATCTCCTTCATATTCACAGGCTCGGCCAGCAGCCGAAGTTCCGCGGCGGAATCGATTCGCAAAGCACACCCTTATGAACCCGGTTGTCGGGTCTGTTCTTACTTTCTCATCACACCAAACCTTCTCAGTCGCCACAGCAAGGGGCGAGACAACCCGGATACCAGGTCTGGCCGCCGGAAGAGCGGGTGTGGGGAAAGAGTTCAGCTCTGATCATGCACCTAGACGGGTAGCTTGCATCGCACGAACTAAGAGGGTAGTCGCTCTTGGGCAGCAGTCTTTGCTGACACGGTAGGCACTACCGACAGCGCAGAGTGTGGTACAAACCACGGCGCGCTACTTCCCCAGGAACTTTGCCCGAGCTTGCCGCTGGGGAGGCAGATGCACTTTTGAGGCATCTCCGCTGCGAGACATTGCTTTTCGCTCTAACGATTGGTGTGCAACGTCTTCAACGGTTATGTCTTGCGTTCTTCGTTCACCCCCTGAGTGTCTCAGCCATTTGGTAGGTGCATTAATACTTTGCGGCTCGAGGGGCAGTCATCGCCTAGCTGTGACACATTGCTGCTGAAGCGCCAAATGCTGGTGCATAGGTAGTCAGCATTATCGATGTCGCCAACGATGCATTACTTTCCCAAACCCCTTGGTTCTCCATGGTGAAGCGAACTAATACTACTACTGCGTCTATTCCAGCCCGATCTGACCTCGATGTCTGAGTATGCAGGCTTGAAGCTAACTACCCAACATCTCATGAACGAAGACGACATCGAAGATACCGCAAAAGATCGAGAGCAGCTCCCGATAGGATTCAGGTGCAACTACCACCTCATAACACCTCACCCGGTCGCCTCGATCTTACACGCACAATGAAATTCTTCTACCAGAGATAGTAGCATAGCACCATACGCGTAGTAAATCTCAATAGAAAAACAAGCTTTTGTACTTTCCTAGTCGAAAACTCCCATCCCCAACAAATCCCCTCAGCACCAGACACCTACCTACCTACCAACCCATCTACTCCCTCCCCTTCAACTCCTCCAACCTCTCCACCAACCTCTCCCACCCAGCACTATCCTCCCAATTCTCCTTGCCCTTCCCCATAACACTCCTAACCGCACTCCTACTCTTAAACTTCCAATCCTTCGCCACCACTTGCCCATCCCCGGCGCCCAACCCCTCCGTCCGTTCCCTCGGCCCCAGCGTCTCATACGCATCCACAAGATCAATCGTCATATCCACAACCGCATTCCACTCCGCCTCAGACCCCGACTCCCATTTCGGCTGGCTCGTCACGGCCCGCCACGCTTTCTCATGGCATTCCAGTGCGGAGCTGGGGCGCTGCGTGTGCGTGTACAGAGTTGCGAGGATGAGCCAGAGTTTGGGGGAGACGGTGATGAGGGGCTTGATGTGTTTTTCCATGAGATCGTTGACCAAGCGCGGGAGACCGGGGCGCGTGATGTCGAAGCCGTCTTCGGCGGAGACTACGTGTTTGACCAGCATGTCGATGACTTCGGCGTCGACGCACTTTTCGCCTTCGGTCGAGCCGCGCAGCTCGCAGATGCGGCGTTGGGCTGTTACGACGTCGGCCCAGGAGGGTGGGTTGGTGGAGGCGCTCACGGCGAGGACGTTGTTCCAGATGCGGAAGTTGTCGTGCTTGATTGTTGCGGCGCGTTTGAATGCTTTCAAGGCGTCGGTGCGCGGGTGGTTTGTTACGCGTGTTTCTTGGAGTTCGCCGTCGGCGTTTTCTTGGATTCTGGGCTTGAGGTGCAGGAGGGAGGCTGCGAGGTTGCTCCATGCTTCGGCGTCTTGGTCGTCGAGCTGGACGCAGCGGGAGAAGGCTTCGACGGCGTTTTTGAATTGGAGGAGCTCGAGGTAGGCGCATCCGAGTGCGAACCAGGCGGGGTGGTAGAGCGCGTTGATCTTTAGGGATAGTGCGTAGGCTTCTGCGGCCTTTTCGTAGTTGCGTGCTGAGATGTAGCGTTGACCGAGAGAGCGTTGAGCACGCGCGTATCTTTGGCCGGATACGTTCCAGGCTTTCTCATACATGGAGAGATCGTTGTCAATATCTCCCAGGATGCAATAGTAGCGCGGTGCTTCGGCTGGTGGTGGATCCCGCTCAGCACCCTCCCACTTCTCTTCATCCAAGTCTACGTTCTCGTCATCGCCATTGGTGGCGTGGAAAAGTTGTCGTCGGATCATCTTGCGCGCTCTCTCCTCCTTCTCGGTGGCAGCATAGCACAGCGCTGCTTCAGCCCACATCTCTAGTCTCTCGTAAATCTCGAGCGCGGATCGTAGACCGCCGAGGGCAACCCATCGCGCAGCGAGCTCAGACTCAAGCTCCCAGCGAGATGGAGAGCAGAGCGGGAAGACGTAACGGAGGCGTTCCTCAACGGATGCCGACTCACTTTCCTTGGCTTGCGGGAGGAAAGAAGTGATCTTCTCGCCAGTCTCAGCGTCGGTAGTAGCATCGCCCGAAGTTTCTGCGATGACTTGATCGACAAGCGCTTGAAGCTGAAGGAGACCACGCTCCATCGTGCGCGACTTGTACCCTTCAATGCGACTCCTCACAAGAAGAGCCTGAGTATAGACTTGCCAGTTCGAACTACCACCCTCTAGTACTCTTGTAGCGTATGGCTCTGTTTGTTCTCTTGTGAGACCATCTGCTGGGTTGGTGTTTTTGATGCTCTCAGCGAGAGAAAGCATGATGACGGAGTCTAGCGGGTCAAGTAATGGCTGGTTTGATGGGTCCATGGATGTGAGCGATGCCGGTAGATTGGACTCATCCTTGATCTCCATGGATGCAGTGTTGTTGGTAAATGAAATCGATTCCAGCAGGGTATCGTCATTGAGATCTAAAGCCTTTGGTTTTGAACTCTCATCAGATGTGCCTTTGGTTTCCGATCCCGCACTTCGAGCGAGTACAATCAGTTGACTGGTATCCTTCTGTTGAAATTTCGTCCTCTTGCCCATCAGTCCAGTCAACGCAAACTCGAATTTCCGTTCGGAAGTTGCCTGTTCAAGGTCCGCCTTGGCTTTCTTATCTAGACCATGGTGCGTATGAACGGCTGCTCGTTCCAGGAGGAAGGTCGTATGCAAGTCCTTGATCTCCCCGTTCTTTCCCGAGTTCAGGATCAAGTCCTCTACGATCTTCAAGTCATCGTAGATAGCATCCTGTAGACTTGGCGCCGGCTCGCTGAGCAGTCTTTGATGCACAAAGTTCACTCTGAGACGCGCCCATGCCGAAACCGGAATGTTCTTTTGAATCAGGGGACTGATGAGGATGGTGTGCGCAAGGCACAGCAGCTCGATGTTTGGTGTGAGCTTGTATGCCGCAACACCATCTGCACCCAGCGAGGCAATAAGATCCGCGCGCGTCTTGCTGAGAAGTTTCGCATCGTCTGTGACGTCTTTTGACAATAGCGTCTCAGCAGACTTGAAGGGTAGTGGTGGTCCAGTCACATTTGACTGCAGGAATGCATGGAATGCCGCGATGGCGATCAGGAAGTAGACGTGCTGCCGATACGCTGACGTTTCCTTTATCGGGGTAGACTCCTCCTCGTTCCCTTTCGACAGAAGCAAGCCTAGGCGATGGAAGATGTAGTCGCTCCAGAGAGAAAAGTCGCTCCTCTTGACGTCTTTGGTGGCTCCATTGTCCTGGTATCCTAGCAATAGTTGCGCTTCCGGTATTTGGAGTACGCCTAGGAAATCTCCCGATTTTGTCGCTGTGATGGTCGTTTCGAGCACTGCCGCGAGTTCATCTGGCAATGAACTGCGGAAGAAGTCCAGGAAGACATCCGCCATGTTTATGCTGATTGGAGTAACTTTTGAAGTGGAACCGTGTCGTGCAAGTTATCGTCAAAGTTGTTACAGGAAGTTATAAACTTATTCCCACTAATTTTGCATCTTGATAGCGTGGTTGCGGGGCTGCTTTTGGAATTTGCGGCGATGAGTAAGAGTGGAGAAAACCTTGGAAAGGGCTGTCTGTCTGGTGGCACGCCTAACCACTTTGGGACAACAGGGTCTGGTCCACATCTGCATGCAAGGCATAGCAGCCGTTCAGGTCCGTAGCAGGCATGCGCACAGTTGGCTATTGACTTCAACTTCATGCGTGAGTAAAATCCGGCTCGGACGCATTTACATCATTAAGTGCCTGGGCATTTGCGCATATGAGCACGTGTTTAGCTTTACAAATAAGTCTTATTCAAGAGAACTATGACTACAACCGTGCCATCACAGTGTGCGCCCTGCATCTACCGAGCCAGAAACACCCCATATGCGCAACATCTCTAGTCTGAGTCGCTGCTAGAACTGGAACTACTCTTGCCGCCCCTGCTACGGCTCCTACTGTGGCTCTTGTGGCTATGACCGTGGTGCGAGGATCCATGATGCGATCCATGATGCGAAGACCCGTGGTGTGAACCGTGGTGCGAGCCGTGGTGCGAGCCATGGTCAGAGCTGCCGTGCTTCTTGTGTTTCTTGTGCTTCTTCTCCTTCCTAGAGTCATGTTAGATAATGCCCGCCATAACGCTGGAACGTGCATTTGGCTTACTTGTCAGGAATGAGGTTGGCGCCAACCGCCCCCAAAAGCGCTCCTCCAAGCGTGCCCAGCGCGCCGCCTCCGAGCTTGTTACCCACGAACGCGCCGCCTGCACCTCCCATCAGAGCTGAACCCAGGCCGCGGTCGCCTTCGCCAGGGCCGCCGGGTACGCCGGGTTGCCCATATGCCGGCGCACCATAGCCTTGCTGCGGTTCGTGATGGCCCTGTTGTGGATGCGCGCCATACTGCTGGTTCGGGTCGTGGTAGCCTTGCTGCTGATGGCCCTGAGGGGGGTAGGGAGAAGTGCTGCGGTTTGGGTCGTAGCTCTGCTGGTACTGGCCCTGGGGCGGGGCACCATAGCCGTGCTGGGGAGGTTGTCCGTAAGGGTCGTGCGACGGCGGGGGGTAGGAGCTCTACAGTGATGTGAGTAGCTGAAGGCTGGAGGATAGAATGCGCCGAGGTTGCGCAATAAAACTGACCTGTCCTTGCGGGTAGGGGCTGTGATGTCCCTGGCCGTACTGGTCGTGCGGCTGCTGTCCGTACGCCTGAGGTTGAGGAGGATAGCCCTGGTTATGCTCTCCGTAGCCATGCTGCGGCTGTTGGGGCTGCTGGTATGCGCCGCCGTGGCTGTAGCCGTAGCCTTGATCGTGGCCTTGACCCTGACCGTAGTAATCCTGGCCTGACATGTTGTTCTTGAATGTAATGTATATTGATGTCTAAAGAGAAAAGATGTACGAAGGCTCTAGGTAGAGATGTGGAATGTGGTTGCGCCTACGGTGGGGGAGGGGCAGGTTGGCAGATGGTCAGGCCAGTGCGATTGCGGCATCACACGCACGCTTTAAGTGTGACTTGCCCTCGTATGGAGCTGACTGCGCGCGCCACATGTCTGCGGAGACTGATCATACCCAACGGGTTAGACATGGGTCGCATTGCGGCTGAGCTGTGAGCGATTTGGTCGTGGATGTGGAGTCGGACATGACCGGAAATTTGGCTGAAGCGCCAGCACTGACCACTCTGCCATCCTGGAGTTCGTCTGTGTAGCTGACATTACATTGACCGCAACAAACACTATTCAGTCCACCGCGATGCCTTATATAATACATGCTGATATTGCTGTATGGCTGCAGACGCATGTACATTGCTGAGATATCGTTGGGTTTTTCTTTTCAATATCGCCCCGGTCACATCTTCGGCGTCATTTCAATGATCATGCAAAAGGTCTGCTGCCTGGGAACATCGACACGGGTGTCGTCAACAAGGTCATTTGAAGAAGCTTCTCCAGTTCTTTGGAATGACTGTATATGTGCGCTGTGGCTATTCTTGACTCTGCTTGTAGCAGCTATTGACCACGCCATACTGAGGCTAATCCGATCAGATTTCGCAGTTCGCTACTGTCGTATACAAGGGAATAGCTAAACATGTCTACGGACTACACGAGAGTAAAACACGCAAACCGGACAATCTGGGGCTAATGTAGGCTCTAGGGCCTTTACCTTTTCCCTTGTCTGAGGTGCTACTTTTGTCTGCATCGGATCCGAAGACGCTCTGCATGCTTTTTTGGTGAGTGACGTGAATTGACTTATACGCGACTGCCTCGGGACAGACGACAGAGTGTATGCTCGCACAACGTAGATAAGTATGATCGTACAAGGTGCCGTTGCAGATAACAATGCCATTCACTATATAGAGTTACTAGACCGCGTTTTGTTGCCCTGCTCTGCATCAACATTTCACCATAATAACAATGCCATGTATGCGCAGACTTGAAGTTTGACGGATTGGTACAAGCGTACTGTAAGGAACTCTGACACGTTGAAATCCGGGGTATCGATAAGAAGTGGGGGTTTGCGGAGCGCAATATGGTTGAGCGATGGTTCGCATACGGCTAACAATTCGACATCGTCAGGGTCCAACTCTTTCGTAGTTGTGTTCTGCATCCGTCACGGGCCGTCGTAAGGGTCATGTTAGTAATCCTATGAACAGGGAACATACACGGCGACACCAGGGCGGTCAGATTCGGTATGTCATGCGCTATACTGACAAGTAGTCTCGGAAGATTTTACCGTCTCTAATACTTCTGGCATAGTACGGCGTGGTGCCGGTGATGGCTCGGCGGTGGTCTACGCAGGGTGGCGAGGGTACCAGAAACGCTTACTGTCTCGACTTCGGCAGAATCGGGGAGGTAGTAGTCTGGAGCCTCCGCTTGTGGCCGTAGCGCGACGACTTGGCAGGGCTGTACGAATAGTGGCCGGCAAGGCTGCCCTATCAGTAAGAGAACGCCCGTGGATTGAGCTAGAAGTCGTGTGCCGTGGTGTTCTCAAAGGCCGCGGTGGAAGAATTGGCAGAATATGTGTTGTAAATGGCGTGGCTTGAAATGTGTGCTCTATTGTAAGGATGCTGACATGGCGGTCGGGTTGGATTAGTGCAGTCCCTGATCTTCAGCGCGCATTTCCCGCGGCTCCCAACCGTTGGCTGCATGTCGTTGGCTACGGTGTCTTGTTGAAGAAGGCGGTCAGCGCGCCTTACCCAAACTCGCCACACATAGATGGCCTTTTGCAACGTGGGCTGTAACATGGCTCTGGCGGCGGCAAAGCTGCTGCCCCTCTGTTGTGAAGAAATAGAAGTAGACACTTGCGGGGAGTACTAGATAACTGGGGAAAATGCGGCGAGAAGGAAAATTTCGGCGTTGAATAGGATGCGAATTAGATCATAGGCAAATAATTGCGCAAAAGCCTGGGCGGCGACGCTGGTGTCGGGTTCCTCAGCGCGATAAGGGCCCGTGCGGAAAAATCTCAAAGCGAGCCACCATCCCACCAAACAGCAAGGCCAAATTTAAAGAGCCCATCGAGCCTTCACAACCGCCTCTCTCCATTCACACTCCCTTTCCCTTCTTTCTGTCGTTGTGCCCGGTAGCATAGAAAGGTTGCGAGTCAGATTCCTCGCGTTGATACCCCCGGATAGATTCACTCTATCTTTTCGCGCCAAAAGTTTTTTAGGCCCCGCCAAAGTCCATATATAAGGACCACCCCACCTACCTCTTCCACCCTCTCTACACCTCCCCCCTCTACCTACACCGACAACATGGCGCCTGCTGCTTCGCATGATGCCAAGGACATCAAGTCCGAGAACTCCAAGTCGCTCAAGGCGCTTGAGGAGATGATGCAGAAGTTGACCGTGTCCAAGGCCCAGGACGAGATCAACGCCTCTGCTCAGGCCATCGCCACCTTCATCAACGGCGACATTGAGGAGGCTGACGCTCCCACCAAGTACGTTAAACCTCTGCCCTCCCCCCGCCACAGTGCACTCTCTAACAAACACCCAGGGCTGTCCAGGTGCTTAAGAAGCAACTCGCCAGCAAGAAGGATGCCGTCGCCCGCGAGCGCGCTCTCGATGCCATCCGTGCTATCGCCCAGCACTCGCACGTCTCCGCCTCGGTCGAGCCCTACCTCGTCTCCCTCCTGCCGGACGTGCTGGCCGCGGTCGGTGACAAGATGAGCGGCGTCAAGGTCGCTGCTCAGACCGCCGCCGAGTCCATCGTCATGGCCGCCAACCCCAACGCCGTCAAGGCCATCATCCCCCACATCATCAACTCGCTCGAGAACGCACAAAAGTGGCCCGAGAAGATGACCGACCTGAAGTGCATTGAGGCCCTCACCAAGAGCGCCCCCGCACAAATGGCTTTCCGTGTCCCCGACCTGATTCCCGTCATCTCGGGAGCCATGTGGGACACCAAGCCTGAGGTCAAGAAGGCTGCCTACGGCACCATGGAGACTCTCTGCTCCTTGATCTCCAACAAGGATATCGAGCGCTTCATTCCCGAGCTCATCAAGTGTATCGCTAAGCCTGAGAACGTCCCCGAGACCGTTCACTTGCTCGGTGCCACCACTTTCGTCACTGACGTCCACGAGCCCACCCTCGCCATCATGGTTCCCCTGCTTGAGCGTGGTCTCGTCGAGCGCGAGACTGCCATCAAGCGTAAGTCTGCCGTCATTATCGACAACATGTGCAAGCTTGTCGAGGACCCCCAGATTGTCGCCGCTTTCTTGCCCCGTCTCATGCCCGCGCTTGAGAAGAACCACGACAACTTGGCTGACCCCGAGGCCCGTGAGAAGACCCGCCAGGGTCTCGACACCCTCATCCGTGTCGGTCACGTCGAGAACGGCAAGATCCCTGAGATCGAGAAGTCTGGTGACATCTCCACCATTGCCAACCACCTCAAGGCCGCTATCCCCTCCAGCATCAAGATCGATGACCGCTTCACCCCTGTCGTCAACTACGTTGGTGCTATTGGTGGTCAGCTGATCGACGAGAAGGACTACGAGCCTCTCAACTGGCAGGCTAACGCCGGTCCTTTCGTTGCCGTCCTTGTCGGTGACGAGAAGGCCAAGGAGGTCACTGAGGAGACCCGCAAGCGATCTCTCCCTGGTGCCGCCGCTGAACGCGCTGTCGAGCCCGATGAGGAGGAGGGCGAGGATCTCTGCAACTGCACATTCAACTTGGCCTACGGTGCTAAGATCCTGCTCAACCAGACTCATCTCCGTCTCAAGCGTGGTCAGCGTTACGGTCTCCTCGGACCCAACGGTTCCGGAAAGACCACCCTCATGCGCGCTATCAACAACGAGCAGGTCGAGGGTTTCCCCAAGCAGAACGAGGTCAAGACCGTCTACGTCGAGCACGACTTGGACTCTGCTGACACTGAGATGACCGTTCTTGAGTGGACCATGGGTAAGCTCAAGTCCGTCGGTGTTGAGACCCCTGAGTCAGAGGTCAAGACTACCCTCAACGAGTTCGGTTTCACCGACGCCATGTACAACGGTACCATTGGTGCTCTTTCTGGTGGATGGAAGATGAAGCTCGCGCTCGCTCGTGCTGTCTTCGAAAAGCCCGACATTCTGCTGCTTGACGAGCCCACCAACCACTTGGACGTCAAGAACGTCAAGTGGCTCGAGGACTACCTCACCAGCTCCCCTTGCACATCCATTGTCATCTCCCACGACAGCAAGTTCTTGAACAACGTCATCCAGCACGTCATCCACTACGAGCGCTTCAAGCTTAAGCGCTACCGTGGCAACCTTGACGACTTCGTCAAGCGTGTGCCCTCTGCCAAGTCCTACCACGAGCTTGCTGCCTCCGACATGGAGTTCAAGTTCCCCGAGCCCGGTTTCCTTGAGGGTGTCAAGACCAAGGCCAAGGCCATTCTCCGTGCCACCAACATGAGCTTCCAGTACGAGGGTACCTCCAAGCCCCAGATTGAGGACATTACCTTCCAATGTTCGCTCGGATCCCGTATTGCCGTCATTGGCCCCAACGGTGCCGGAAAGTCCACCCTTGTCAACGTCTTGACTGGCGAGCTTGTCCCCACCAAGGGTGAGATCTACCACCACGAGAACATCCGTATTGCCTACATCAAGCAGCACGCTTTCGCCCATATCGACCACCACCTCGACAAGACTCCTTCCGAGTACATTCAATGGCGTTTCCAGACTGGTGAGGACCGTGAGACCATGGACCGTGCCAACAAGATCGTCACCGAGGAGGACGAGAAGGCCATGGACAAGATCTACAAGATTGAGGGCACCGAGCGTCGCGTTATCGGCATCAACTCCCGCAGGAAGTTCAAGAACTCCTACGAGTACGAGTGTTCGTTCGCTCTCGGAGAGAACGTCGGCATGAAGAACGAGCGCTGGACACCCATGATGTCTGCTGACAACGCCTGGATTCCTCGTTCCGAGATCATGGCTTCCCACGCCAAGATGGTCGCCGAGGTTGACCAGAAGGAGGCTCTTGCCAGCGGTCAGTTCCGTCCCCTTGTCCGCAAGGAGATTGAGGCCCACTGCGCCAACTTCGGTCTCGACGCTGAGCTCGTTTCTCACTCCCGTATGCGTGGTCTCTCCGGAGGTCAGCGTGTCAAGGTCGTCCTGTCTGCCTGCTCATGGCAGCGTCCTCACTTGATCGTCCTCGACGAGCCTACTAACTACTTGGACCGTGACTCTCTTGGTGCTCTTTCCAAGGCCATCAAGACCTTCGAGGGTGGTGTCATCATCATCACTCACTCCGCCGAGTTCACTGCCAACCTTACTGAGGAAGTCTGGGCTGTCATGGACGGTCGCATGACTCCTTCCGGTCACAACTGGGTGCAAGGTCAGGGTGCCGGACCCCGTCTTGCCAAGGACGACGGTGAAGAAGAGGAGAAGGTATGTCATCACTCAACCCAACTTTTGTCTGAATATATGCTAACTTATGCCAAAAGTTCGATGCCATGGTCCGTGATTTCCCCGTTCCTGCTTCCTGTTGTCGACCAGATTCGACCCGCCCACCCCCCTGGCGGCCCCCTTGTACCCTACCCTCTCAAGACATGTGCTAACTATGACAATAGGGTAACAAGATCGCATCACAAAAGGTTAGCATCACGAAGAAACGCGCAAAAAACGTATACTGACTTCCCCCGCAGAAGAAAGCCAAGCTCACCTCCTCCGAGATGCGCAAGAAGAAGAAGGACCGCATGGCCCGCCGCAAGCGTGGCGAGGAGGTCTTCTCCGACGAGGACGAGTAAACGTATCGCCGCCCTTTTCGAAAAGTTTCCTTCCTTCGGTTTTGGTTTATGGCAGGAGAGTTCATGGGTTGCATGACAGGCTGAATCGATATCAGTCTATGAGTAATGTGTTCATGGTCGGCGTCACGGTACAAAACTTGCATGGTTGCTCTTCATCTGATTCCATCTCGTACAAGATAGAGAATAGATTCCCCCAACACTTCATATTCTTCGCTTTGCTTGCTCTTTGATCTAACATGTGGTCATCATCATCATCATCTGTCCAGCTCCGATCGAATTGGAGATGCCTAATCATCACATGGAAATACCGACGACTTCTTCCACAGCAGCTTCACATTCACACGCAACTACGTCATCCGTTATTTGGTAGTAGTAGCTCTAACGTGTCTGTGGCCCGTGGCGTGAACTATGCTTAGTCACTCCCATTCAAGCATGCTTTCTATCAGCTATGTGACAGGTCGATCGCCAACTACAAGCCATCCATCAAACTTTAGTCACGCCGTTTCAAAGACACTACATGCTGACATAATATCTAAGCTGAATACAATGCTAATCGAGGGCGAAAGCAGTCAACGCCCAGGTTGAAGAATACGAATGCAACTTTGACGTCGGAGAGTAAGGGCTCTCTCATATGTAAATGCCTGGGCGAAATACCAGAAATCTTTACCATTGTCGATGTCATTCGACGCTACCGCCATCGATCGTAGTGCTTATCTTGCTATCAACAGGCTTGATTCCCGGGTTGGTTAAGAAATCTGTAAAAAATAGTGTTGCAGCACACATGTTCGCTTTGAGTTTCAAAAGAGGTGTTATCTGGTTACGGATACCTCCTGGGTGTACTATCAAAAGTCTGTTTGTTGTTGACGATGCTGTACATGCACATCAGCGCGTTGGAGTAGCACATGAAGGCTGCTAAGACGGGCCTTGGCCACAAGGATCTGATCAATCGCGCCCGCGCTCTTCTCGCGAAATTCACACTCTAACATCTTCGAGGTTGTTACTTAGTTCGGACTGGAGTCTAGCTTGTCCCGGTCTTGGTTCTGCTTTCGCATGCTGTGCTCGATCCGTGCATGTAGAGCATCAGACTTTAGTCACTCCAGATAGATCTTTCATCACACACTGTTTAGCCTTGACACAGCCGGAATACTTAGCTTTAGAGATGTTTACTTTAGATGAAAAATATGTAGTCGACAGCTAAGCGACTGGTCTATTGGAGGAGGGTATGTACCAACGATATATGAGATAAGACCCAAGCGCAATGTATGATTACGCTTCCAGTTTATGATAACAGATTACACCATCCCACACCAAATACATAAGGACGCTCTTCTTATACCTGGCATTCCACAGGGTACCAGACATACTGTCCATTTTCTCTAGGTGTAAAAGCATTCTCAAATGTTGGACCGGGGTATCCGAGTGCGAGTGTGCAGATACTGCTTATGGTGTTGATGCCATAAACACGGCAAGTACGGCCGGCGAGATTGTAGTTCTGACACTTGGTTCTGCAAGAGGCCGGGGTCTGCTGACCAGCGTTGGTGTAGGTTATTCCTCCCTTTAGGAAACCGTTAACGCCGCAAGTAGGTTGTGGTTCAGGTATCGGGGTAGGTGTGGGGGTGGGAGTAGGCGTAGGCGTAGGGGTGGGGGTCGAAGTCGAGGTTGAGGTACTGGACGATATCGAGGTAGAGCTGACCATAACATCTGTGCTAGTGGGAGGGGTGACAGTTGTCGTTTCAACAGTGGAGGAAGGCGACGGGGTCGAGCTTGATGCTGAACTGCTCGGCTGCACGGTGTTGGAGACAACGTAGACAGCTTTGATTATCAGCAAAAGTTAGGCAACTCAGCTCGGTCCACTTACCATCAACATTGTCATTCGAAGAACCACCGTTCTTCGTGTTTTTGAGATAGCAAGTACCAGCACCCTTGCCACCAACGAAAGAAGCGGCGACGCACTGTGCATCGCCTGCGCAAGCTTGTGTGCAAGCCTGGAGACTTGCTGCGTACTGGTTGGCGAAATCACCTCCATAGAAGTCAACTCCACACGTAAGTGCCAGAGTGCGTGAGCCATCAGTGTACGAGCAGCCATTGTTTTCTGGGCAGGTGAAACTGCCAGGACACTGCGTGGGGGTATCCGGCGCTGGAGTAGGCGTTGTTGTAGCATCTCTGGAGATCACAGCTACTCCGATGACATTGGCACTAATGACTGAGTTAATTGGAAGTCAATTACAAAGTAAGGACATCATACTTAGGCTGAGCGGCATTGAGCTTGCTTTTGAGGTAGCAGTTACCATCTACGTAGCTTGCAGCATTGCATCCTATGGTTGTGGAGCATACCCGAATGCAGCTTGCCAGGGATGATGTCTAAGAAACGATGAGCTTTGTATTCGAGACAGCTCACTGTGGAGTCATGCTTACCTGTGCTAACTGCAAATCGCCACCGTAGTAGTCAGTCGCACAGCTGACTTGAAGAGTGGCTCCGTTCAAGGTGATTGAGCATTGGTCGTCCTGAGGGCAGGTGGGTGATGATGGGCAGGTCGAGGCGGCTCGCAATGCAAGCGCGATTGCGCGAAGGGCAGGTGCCATCTTGAAATGAAGTTCTGGAGAGGATGGAATCTGAATCTGGTGAAGCAGAAAAGCAGCGTGCTTGACAGCTTTATACCCTTTCAACGTTACTTGCCATGGTCTGAACGCAAGGGAAAATCGCCGAGCGAGGAAGCAATGCGTCCATAAACAACGATAGAGTACGCCTTTGGCTCGATAGGGTCTGGCCTTGGTCCGGGCTGGTCATTGAGATGGAACTCGAATGCGCCCACGAAAAACCTTTGAAGGACCTCAGCTTCGAATTTTCAGCCTCAAAATGTCGTTTAGGTCTGTGGCTTAATGCTCTTCTCAAAGAAGCATCGGCAACGCGCCGCATCGTGTGTATCAGGCTAGCGCTAAGAGCGGGAGGTAGAATCCGGGGTTAGTCCAGGGGATCGGCTGCAGCCCAGACCGAGGTCGAGGCTAGAGATGTAGACCACGGACACAAAGACGAACCTAGATAGAGTGCTGAAGTTTCTAGCTTAATGAATCTGTATTTGCGGGATGCGGAGTCGCCGATGAAGCTTCGTTGTTCTCCGGCTTGCGCAGGAGTCGAGCATTACGAAGGAACTCGTTTTGATCTTGACGCCCATGCCCCACGCCAGATTTAGGTGTTGATACAAACGAACTTCTTCATAAACTCGCGTGCCATGTACTAGGACGATGCAGGTGAAGATCGCTTGATCGGAAAAGACGAGGCGAAGTAAGAAAGGAACAAATAACGCTGAATTCTCCAAACTGGGTATCGAACCACCAAAACTCACCCCTTCACACTTCACACCCCCTCAGAACACCGCCACAGCATTAGGCAAACTCCCCACACCCCCAGGCACATCCACCGGTTTACTAACCACCAAAAACTCCCACCTCCCCCTCTCCTTGCACATTCCCACCAACCCCTCCAGATCCCACAGCTCGCCAATCGGCATCCCCCACATACTCAACATACACGCATGCAGACTGCCCTCGAAGCTTTCCGGCGGCCAAACCTCGAAATTCGCATTATCGGTCGCAGCAGCCGCGAAGTAGTTGTCGTAAAGAAAGTCTTTCATGGCGTCGTCGGCGGCGAGACCGGCGTAGAAATGCTGGTCGTGGGGGAGGGTGCTGCGGGAGGACTTTTGAGACGGGGAGAGGGAAGTGTAGGTGGAGAGCCAGCCGGTGCGGATGAGGAGGATGTCGCCAGTTTGGAAGGATGTGCCTTGGGATTGAGCACATGCACGCAAGTCGTCTGCTGTAATGCCGTGGTTGGTAAAGGTGTCGTATCCCTTCCCCGTTTTCTGAGACCAGGAGTATACGTCAAGGAGGACGCCGCGGCCAATGATACCCTTTTTGGCCCACGCGTCGATACCGAGTTTACGGGAGCGCTCAGGTGCTGCGTCGCCGTCTTCGCCGTCTTCGTCGTCGTCGTCTACGTCCGCCATGATTTCATCTGAGAGAACGCCGTTGTAGTGGCATTCATATTTTGGATGTGCAAAGTGGCGGAAACCGTCCCATTGAGAACTGCTTTGCGTGTTGAATGCTACTTCGTCGTCGAAAGCGCCTGGGGCGATGGTTTTGATGCGGTGTTTTAGGCCTTTTCGTCCGAAGAAGGCTGGGCTGGGGACGTTCAAGGGGAGGTCTAGTGAGACTGATTCTCCTGTTTTGACATTTTCTTGTGTCGCTTTTACTATTCGCTCCGGGGTGAGGAGATTCAGGCGTCCGAGTTCATCGTGGCCGCCCCAGAACCAGGCGTTGTCTTTTGGGGTGCCGGCGATGTGTGGTAGGGCTGAGCGTTTGGGGAAGGTTGATGCGTTGCCGTTGGGATTTAGCCTCATTATAGATGGACGATTGGTAGCGAAATAAGTTCTTGGGGGCGGTGTTCTTGTGTTAGGGATTGCTTCAGATGGACATAGTCGTTTTTGAGATGGCGGTCAATGTATTACGAGTGACGTCAAGTAATCGTCGTGCATGCATGTTCGCGTGTCCCCGCGCCCCACCCAACTCTTTAACTATATTCAGCTTTTGATAAAAGCTCGAAGGAAATGGTGTAGAGACCGCGAGGAAGTGAAGACGATTAAAGTGTATACACCTCGATTGGATATCCGACGTGCATTCCGTCCCGCCAACTACCAGACCAGCCGAATGCGCATCAGTCGTTTCGCGCACGCTCATTCCGTAGACGACTTCTTGTGTCGCGTGCTATCGAAACAGTGTATTTGCTTCGTCTTCTCTGTCAGCGCCGCTTGGGCCGGTCTTGCCGGTGAACGACCCGTATATGCATAGCTGGTTTCATGACCTATC
The DNA here is from genome assembly GCF_023757985.1 of Alternaria ethzedia. NCBI lineage: Eukaryota > Fungi > Ascomycota > Dothideomycetes > Pleosporales > Pleosporaceae > Alternaria > Alternaria ethzedia. Next base: position 2,124,996 of record NW_026056194.1, on the reverse strand, counting down.
GCCTGCAGAAGCCAGGAAGCCAGACTTTAGCCATGGTCGGCTTTGATGGTCACCCAACTCTTCCACGCGGCACTCTCATCTCCAGTACCGTCTCTCCTCACGTCTCCCACTACCACATTTCCACCCTGCCCTACGTCGCCTTACAAATCTTCTTATGCCCCTTCCAATCCACCTTCTGACACTCCTGCGAACAATACCTCGCCTTTTTACACTTGCCACAAGCCGAGAAGACCTTGCCATCCTTCGGGCTCCTCCCGCAGTTAGTGCAATCCCCCTCTTTCCTCGGTCCCCTTCCTTTCTTGAGAACCGCAGCCATAGCCGGCACCTTCATGTTCATCATCTCGACCAACGTCTTGATACTCATACCATCCGTGTCCTTGCTGTCGACATCACCGCCATGCTCCACGTACCACTTGAGCATCTGCACGTTCTTGCTCGTGTCGCCGTGGATGTCGGCTTGGGCGATCTCTGAACCTGGGGTAGCACCGAAGCGGTTCTTCGTGTTGACGGAACCGCCAGCGTCGAAGAGGATCTGCGCGAATTCGAGTTGCACGTAGGGTTTTGTGGATATGGCCCAGAAGAGGGCGGTGCTGCCCACGACGTCCTTGCCATCGACTGGCACTTTGAGATCATTGGCTAGATACTTCACGACGCCCAGTAATTCTTGCTTCTTGTTTGGCATCATGTGCAGCGCTGGCAAGAGTACATTGTAGATGGGTGTTTTCGTGGGGCCCCATCGTTTGGCGAAGAGATCCTTCCTGAGCGTCTCGCGAGCTTCCTCGGTGCCCCCGAGCTGTTTGATCATCATCTCCACGTAGTTTTGTAGTGCGTCGAATTCTTGATTGAAGATAGCGAGGAGGGTCTGGCCGACTGGGTCCTTGAGGTCACGACTGGGCACCGTGGGGTTGTTGTGGCTCCAGCCGCGAAGTTCCATGCCGTCCATGCCAGCGAGCTGGTCATCGGAATTGATCATGTCTTCCACCGTACTTGACACTGCACATTAGCAACTCATTGGAGCTTCAAAGGTGTTGCGCTGAATACCGGCTTGACCGCCCTTGCATGTTCTGCAACATTTGCATGAACTGAGCCGACATGTTGTATGTTGTTCAATTGGTAGACTGGAGTAAAGTTCGTGTGGGTGCAGTCGTGTGAGAGTGATGTTGAATGGCAGGATGTTGGGACGGAGGGGTGACGGCGTGGCCCTTTCGCGCTTGGAGCTATCGATAGCACACGCGACTTCACGTGTTTCATCAACAACGCGCAGTGGCGGCTGGTCTAACAGCTGAAGCATTTGGAGCGTCTTGTCTGCACCCGGGTCACTACTTCTCAAAGGCGATCAAGTTAGGGCACCAATTTTGACATAGGTATATATTGGGTAACGATGAAGCGTAGCAGCTCCAATGAAACAGACATTCCGATAAACGCCGGTCTCGAACTCCGCATCCAGATGCAAAGTGTGTCCAGCTCGCCAGGGTGGAAGGTATCGTATATCCAAACGCCAATGAACATACAGGTATCACCAGATTCACGTCCTCAGACCCAGTCACATTCCGTGTTCTATCCCAACAAGTGTCTACTTCTTCAATGCGGCGTCGTAAAGGCTGACAAGTATGCCAACCAGCGAGCCAATTTGTAGCCCATAGTATCCTCCCGGGACATTGTTTCCTACGCGCGCGACCGCGTACTCGGAGAAGGGACCCCAGGCACTTGGTGCAAATGCCATGTTGACAGTTTCCCGGTAGGCATTGTACGACAGGACTGCCCGCGCAATGTTGAAGATGAGCGGGTCAGCGGGGTATTGGCGCTCGGAAGACTTGCGCGAAGTGTTTGATCGAAGGGTCAAGTTGAAGAAGTATGAGAACATCAGCGGTAGCACCCAGCTCGTCAGCGACCAGAGGGTAGCTGGTGCCCACCACTCGGCTGAGAGCAGCGCCCAAAAGTTTGGTCCTCGAACGTCTTGGCTGCTCGTGTATGAGCCCAAGGCGGCGGGTGTAGCGAATAACGGAGTGGTGTCGAGCGTGTTGTACTGTAGTCCTACAGCTTCGACAAGCAGGATGATGGTTTGAATGGTAGCGACCGAGCTTGCGTTTTCGCGAACAAATTCCTTCAGCTCATCGATCCTAGTCCTGTCCCACAGCTCGACAGCCTTGGTCTGGACCACTTGGAAGGACTGGTCGGCGACCTCAGCGAGTTGGGCAGGCGATGCGGGAATGTCCACTTGATTGTACAGCTCGGAAACGCGACGAGAGACGGCCTTGGGTTCGGCTTGAGCGACCACCTCGGAAACGCGACGGGACACGGCCTTGGGTTCGGCTTCAGCGACCATCTCGGAAACACGTCGAGAGACGGATCTCGGCTTTGGTGTGCGCGCGACAACGCTACGGATTTCTGGTGTAATGATGGGGGTGGACTCTGGACTGCGCGTCTGTTAGCCTCAGCGCGTCGCGCGTCGCGTATCCAAATTTGACATACGAAGGGTCCTTGTTAAGAGTTCGGCGGCGCGTCGTCTTCGTGATGAAGGGCTCTGGCGAAGACTTTTCGCGCTTTACTGGCGACCCATTGCGTCCATAGTAGTCGCTAAACTCGGGGAGTTTGGCAAAGGTGCTCTCATTGGAGTTGAGATGGCTCTCGAGCAGGTCCACGAGATCATCTTTCAAGAGGCCATCTGCACTGCAAACGACTTGTTAGTATCGCATACACGCGCAGGATCAATTATAGCCTACTCGGGAAGTCTAGCCTTCTGCGCAAGGTCGATCAAGTCAGCTTTGCGCTTCCTTTGAAGCCAAGAGTGGGACATGGTGAGTGGTATAGATCAGGTCGCGTAAAGCTTGCGATCAAAATGAATCAAGAATGCAAGCCGAAAAAGCGTCGTGGGCGAAAAAGGTGGGGGCGGTGTGGTGTTGATCGGATGCAGAGAGACTCTGAATGTAAACACGATGGCTGGGGCTCACGTGGGTCATCTGGGCGCTAACTGTTGCAGGGCTTAGCCTACAGAATACATTGATCTGCACCTGGGCAGCAACACCACGCTGTCTCTGAGCAAGATGCGTTGTCTGCAGTCGTTTTGGTGGCATTCGCGTAGGTATAGCTGAGGTAGTCTTAACTGCATCAAGCCGTCGTCTGGTCCCCGTGCTTCTGATAGCTGATAGCCAGGGCTTGCAGGGATGTGGCTGCGCAGCTCCGGTCTTGGCCGAAATTTTCCAGACGCAACATCATCGCACGGCCGCAGCGGCAGCAACGTCACTCTTTGAAGATACCCTTGCACATATCAAACTTCTCTATACTCGTCTTTCTTCACTACAACACCCACCAATCCACTCCCAGTGCATCGCTGCCATCGAAGCGCTCATGGTACTTGCCCGCGTGGCCAACTTCTTCACGAACGGAGACTCTACCACCAACCTGACCGACGGTAGCCGGAGACATGGCCCAAGCACAACACACGCAGTGGAACTGCCCATGGAGGATACCAAGCGGGCAGCAATGGAGGACGAGGTAGACGAGGAAGCAGCGCGGCCGCCATACCTACATGTGAGGATGCCTAGTCTGCAGAGATGAGGGATGCCAATTGATCACAAACAGGCAATGCTGGCAGGAGGAATAGGAGGCACCACAGGCGACATGTTGATGCATTCGCTGGATACGGTCAAGACGCGACAACAGGGCGACCCGCACATGCCGCCCAAGTACACATCCATGGGCAACACATACTACACCATATGGCGGCAAGAGGGCTTCCGGAAAGGATTGTACGGAGGAGTGAAGCCAGCGTTTCTTGGCTCATTCTCGGGCACTGTGTGCTTCTTTGGAGCATACGAGTGGACCAAGCGGACCATGATTGACTATGGGGTTGCGCCCTCGGTCGCATACTTCTCAGCCGGTACACCTCCCTACAGATCAATACCGTCCCGCCATGTACTGACAAACTTCTAGGTCTGCTCGCTGATCTCGCTGCTGCCCCCGCATACGTCCCCTCTGAAGTCCTCAAGACTCGCCTCCAATTACAAGGCCGCTACAACAACCCCTACTTCAATTCAGGCTACAACTACCGCGGGACCATCGATGCCGCGCGAACAATAGCCAGGGTGGAAGGCTACAGCGCCCTCTTCCACGGCTACAAGGCCACTCTCTGGCGCGACCTCCCCTTCTCAGCACTACAGTTTGCCTTTTACGAAGAGGAGCGGGACTGGGCCAAGAAGTACATGGGCTCAAACAACATCGGACTGCCGCTAGAAATCGCAACCGCAGCGACCGCAGGCGGCATGGCAGGCGTCATAACAACCCCTCTCGACGTAGTCAAGACACGCATCCAGACGCAACATAACGGCCCGTCTCCCACCTCTCCACCCCCACCCAAAGCACCACTCTCGCCCGCCGCGGCCTCGAAACACTCGACCCCCTCGCAAACAACCAAGACGAAATCGACGCAAAGTAGACCCATATCCACTTCATCTCCTTCCACGACACTAAAGGCTCACGGCGCCGCTACTCTCGACACATCTTCCGTCATGACCGGCCTAAGGATAATATACAAAACAGAAGGAATAGCGGGGTGGTTCAGAGGCGTGGGTCCGCGCGCCGTCTGGACAAGTGTGCAATCAGGGACCATGTTGGTACTGTACCAAACGCTACTAAGGTATTTCGAGCAACATCCGCTGTCTGGCGGCGGAGATGTGTAAACGTATTTGTACGATTTGTAAGAATAAAGGAAGGAAGGGGGAAGAGAACAGCATGACTGCGAACACGGATATGGAGGTTTATAGATAAGATGCATTCAGCGGCGTTTACTTGTAGATATATGTGTCGCTGTGAGCATAGCGCCACTTTGAAGCGATATAGAATTGTGCTTTACCAAGACATTTACACTCACAGATACCCAGACTCTTCATGCAATGACCCTGCGCCCTCCCCTTCCGCAAAAGGCATTGTTCGATCGATAACTTCATTCAACATCCCCCCGCTACATCGCACATATCCATCACATCCGTTCCTTCTCTGACATCGCTCTAGCCTCCTCCTCCTCCCTCTCCTCCTTCCTCCTCCTCTCATCCTCCCTCTCCCTCCTCTCATCCTCCCTCTCCCTCCTCATATCCTCCCTCTCCCTCCTCTTATCCTCCTTCTCCCTCCTATCCAGCTCCTTGTCTCTCCTCTCCGCCTTCTCCACCTGCCACCTCACAAACCCAACGAGGTTAGGATAAGTTACATGCCTCGGCCAATTGCGTCGCAGCACGCTTGTTGCATCCTCGAGCTGCGCAAGTTGTTCTTCAGAGAATGTGGCGACGAGGTCGTCCCACGCGGATGGTTGTATTGAAGGGTCGTGGCGCGCGCGGAAGAAGAGGTCGAGGGCGGCTTCGACGGCGTCGTGGGGTGGGGCTGTGGGTGTGGTGTTGGGTGGCATGTTGGAGTGTGTGCGGTGTATGAATGCTTGGATGTTACGTGCTTGGGCGGGATTCGGAAAGGAGTGTAAGAAGCATCGTCAAGGAAGTGGCACGGAAAGGCAGATTTTATACTTGCGTGCATTCAAGTTCGTCGATTCAATGCCGGACTTCAAGATCAAATACGTGAACGCATTACACGCACGCACAGCTTCCGTAATGTTATCAACAATCTTGAACATATCCCTATCACATACCAATCTCCCTCCCCCCTTAGATCCAACCCCAACACCCATCCTACCTCCCCCTCCTCTCCTCTCCTTCCCCACCAGCACCCGCACCACCCGCAAGCGTCCCCCTCTTAACCCTCCTAAAGCAAGCAAACTGCACCTTAGTCCCCTCCCTCAACCTCTTCAAGCTCACCCTCAAGCTGCCCAGTTCCTCCTGCAGCCTCACTCTCGCCGCATTATCCGTCTTCTGATCCAGCACCTGGTAGATATCCGTCTGGATCTGCGACGCCTTCTCTGTGGTGTACGAAGCGAGCGTCTGTGCCATGAACTCCACGTCGAGGGTCGCTTGCATGAGTTGCGGGAGGGAGATAGTGGGGAGGTTGGCGGATTGGAAGGTCGTTATGAGGGAGGTTGTTGTGGCTTCGAATAGGGAGCGCAGGATGCGCGGGGTTAGGGGTGCGGATGTGGTTGACGACTCGGTGTGCACGATTACGAGGTCCAGGAGGACGGTGAAGACGTAGGGGCTTGGGTCGCGGTCTGCGACGCTTTTGCGGTTGTCGGGGGGAGGTGCCCAGGTGGGGCTGAAGATGCCGGATTCGATTGTTGAGTGGATTTTTGTGGCGTGCGGTTTTGTGTAGGAGCGGAAGAGTTGGGCGTCGAGTTGGGAGAGGACGTCGCGGATGCGGTTTGTTTCGTCGGTTAGTTGGACGCTGAAGAGGGTTTCGAAGAGGGTGAGGAGTGCGGGGGTTATTTCAGACTGGAAGGCGGACATGTTGGCGAGGGTTAGGAGGAGGCGGATGGACTGATGTTTATTAGCAGAGGGTGTGAGGTCAGGGTCGGTATAGCTTACCTTTTTGTTGGCGTCGACCCTGCCCCAGTCGTTGCCATTCTGATCATCTTGCTCGTCGATGGTCAGATCATCACTCTTGATCTCAAATTCAGCACCCAAAGCTTGTCTGCCTCGCTCTGCGCATTCAACCATCCCGCTAAGCGTCCTGTACAAGCTGGTGACGAACTGACTCCTAACCATCTGCAGCAGCTTATTGCTCGGTGGTACAACAACGTCCACTCTCGTCTTGCTTGATGCCTCGACGTAAAGGATCTTTTGCAGGTTGTTAAGCAGAAAGCTCTGTACCGCGAGGAAACGCTGAGGCAGGTTGGTTGTATCTTTGCGATCGACATGACGAGTCCAGTCTTCCAACACTTTCAACTTCTCAGCATCCGTGTTCCAAGCTGCACATACAGCTTGGATGCAGCGCTCGCGCACACCGCCAAGGAGCAAGCGCAGTGTTTCGTCAATGCGTCCGCTACCTCCTGACTCAGGAACTTGAAGCGATGCCAGTTCGTTGGCTGCGGTACCAATCAAAACGAGCATCTTGGACAGATAGTGAGATCCCGAAAGCGCATTCGCATTCGGCGGCCAGAAAGCATACTTCTCCCATGATTCTCCGCGACTAGGAGATGGTGGCGGTGCTTTGGCAGGATCGAATCTAGACCTCGACGCTGACATGGGACTCAACGCTGCGCTCAGTGGCGTTCCTGGCGTGGTCGGTGTCGGACTCATTGGAAGTGGCGACATGAGCATGGACACATCCTCGATTGGAGGATCCGAAAAGAACGAGAACAGATGGTCTCGTAGGATGCTGATGAGTTCGGTCGTACCTCTTTCCAGCTCAGCTTTGTTCTCGCTACTCAGACGGTGGTGGACAGACGACTGGTTGTGATGGACTGTTGGAAGGTTTCGCTGAGCGCGACCTGAGAGGAACGACTGGACAATCTCCCAGTATTCAACTAGCTCAGCAAGTAATCCGGATTTGTTTGAGAGTAGGGTCGTCATAGAGGCATACACGTGTTCCCAGAACTCCGTCACTTTCGGGGTGTCAAGCTTCGAAGGCTCAGCGCTGACGTTGCTGCTAGTAGGGACTGATCGCAGATGCTTTTGCAGCATGCGCATGCTTGGCTTCTCGCCGTTCGCCAGATGACGACGAAGGATCTCGATCTCAACAAGCGAGTGTTGGCACTTGGAGTTGAGCTGGAATTTAAGGTGTTCGTAGCGTGAGAGCAACCACACCCAAATCGGGTTCTCCTCTACACCCAGCTCGAGCATGATTGAGATGATGCTCAGATACTCGTCCGACTTGGTGTCTTCGGTTCCAGTCTGTAGGTGCGTGAAGTGTGCCGCGGTCAGACGCTTCCATGATTCGCGCTTGAACCGCTCGATCTGCCGCTCGACGTCTGACCACATTCTAGCCGTCACAATGACTTGATGTATCTCGGCATCGGTCAGCGGCCTCTGATTAGACGTCGCCTGTTCTACAATGTATCGAGCTTCGTCTGCGTATTTCCTCGCGCGCTTGTATTCTTCGGTGATTGTCTCGTGGTCCTTCCGGCGTATGGCATCTTGAATGGCTGATCCTACTTCGAACAACCCTCGGTGATGTTCCACAGACTCCATGATGGACTTCAATGTCTCTTCCCGCTCGCGCCCGTTTAGCGCTGGGCCCCAGACTTCTTCCGCCTTGACAGCGACTTCGGTCAGCGGGACCTTGATGCCATGAACACCGTATTCACTCTCCTTGACAAGCGCATTTTTTCTCTTCTCCGCAGGCACCGCGTCGACCATGCCTGGTGTCAGAGATGCGCTTGTCTTTCGGCCAGAGAAGCTCGATCGAGCCCTGGGTCTGCCGGTGCCAGGTTGTAGGTCCTTGTTGGGCGCTTCCACCTGCTCCTTCCCTTGGTCCCGCATCTCATTGTATACACGGTCGATTGTAGCTTTGGCGCCTACGAAACGATCGAAGTTGGATTCGACAAGGACCTTGAGCGAAGCAGACTTCTTCTCGATTGAGCGGGAAAGGAAGTCAAGACCGGCGAGGAGGGAGTCGGTGGAGGCTTCATTGTGCACTTGCGAGAGGAAGAGGGAGGGCGAGAAGGTGGTGGAGCTCAAGAGGAAGCGATTGCCTGTGTGTCCATTAGACAGGCGTTGTGTTTATTGCTATATGACTGGGACGTACGCAGCTTGATGTCATCCTCAACCTGAATGTTCTTCGCCCGCAGCACCTGCACTACACTGGGGTACATGCCCAATGGGTCCTGTTCATCCTTCTGGACCAATGTCTCCACGCCATCTTTCGAGCGCTCTGCTCCCGGAACCTGCCGCGAGAATCTTGCACTGGGCTCTAACACAGAGTATCGTGATTTGGACCGCCGTATCGATTGTTTCGTGGCTTTGGGTATGGGCTCGTCGAACGTATCCTCTTCGTCGGCTTCGTCCTTCTCCTGCGGCCAGGTTGCGGGGTATAGTGTCGTGAGATTGTACTTGTTCAGAATCTCGGTTTCTATAGAGGAACTCATCGCAGCTGTCGGAAGCTCTGTCCGATCACGATCTCTAGGAATGTGGTGGTGCGACCTCGGAATACTGCGTGTCGCAAGTGGCAGCTTGCTGAGACGCGGTTGCGAACGCCAATCAGGCGCGCGGAGGTCTTGGCGGAAGGTGGGCCAGCAGCTACACCGAGCTTGACCTGCATCTCCCAACATCACGAACGACGTTTTTGACTGCGATTAGAGCCTGACCATCACATCAACCCGCCATGTATCATTGTTTGTCGTCGTCAATGTTCATTAGTAGCCCTAGGCATAAGATCTGGTGTAGCCATGCAGCCATCACAGTCCACCGCTCATCATCGTATGGTGATCCATCAAAGTAATGTATTCGTCACCTACCTCGGTGGAATTGTATCAGCTGTCAACTCCGCAGAACTTATTGCACGATCAAAGAATTACGGGGATTGCAAATTATCTTCGCCAGTATGATCTCGGTTCACTCTCACCCGCAGTGGAGAGGTTGAGTATCTTCGCCCAGATTACCTTGCCGTAATCTCGTCTCCTCTCACCGTCGATGCTACAGCTCTATCCTCTTACCTTGGATGGCATCAATGAGGTATTTTACGATCGGCTTCGCGGCTTCCCACCGCTCCTTTGGATATATAAACAGGTACAGCACACCTCTCAACCTCTACAACTCCACCAACCTTGTCACTCTTCGGTTCCCACATCAAAGCATCTCCTCTATTGACACCCCTTCCTTTTCAACATCTTTATCATTGCAACTTGCTCTGTAACTTCTTTAGCCTATCATGAGCTCTTCTACCCCGACCACTCCTGTCAGTGAAGCCAGCAGTTCAGCTCCAGAGTCTCCACTTCCTCGTCGTCCACTCAAGTCTGCTCGTCCACGCCCAGTTCTCAATCCTCACAAAGTCTCGGCACCCACCCCTGACTCCAACGCTGCAAAGAGCAAGAACGACATCACCTTATCTGAGCTACATAATCCCCTTATGGTGTATGTGCATCATATATCAGTCAGTCACTTTAACACGGCTAACAACACGCAGCCACTTCCGCGACCCATCCGCGCTTGCTCGTAGCCAAGGCAAACACCGTCCAGACAAACTCTACCGTCACCATTTCGAGAATGCGGCCACTTTGTCTCTGTATGTGAACAAGATTAACCACATAAGTCACAAAGAAGTCCCAGACCTGAAGTTGCAGGATGGAAACGCGTTTCAGTCTGTCGGCACGCTCAAACCCACCAAGGACATCACCAAGGAACGTATCCACCGACATTACAAAACTCAACAGAAGCGTCGGCCTTCTGCTTACGTCTCTGCCATGCCATCAATGAGTAAGTCCCGTCTTCAAGTTGCACGATGATCAACACTGACATATACCAGAGGATGCTGAAGAGAAAATGCGCAACATGCACAAGACTCGCATTACTGCCCCGCGCCGTATGTTCCTCGCTGAAATAGATGTCTCAGATATGGTGGCTGGAATACTGAAGACTAAGATGGCAACCACGTCAGGTGAACACACCACCGATGACAGGAAGCCCCTCACGTTGTCTACTACAGATAGCTGGGTCGAAATCCCCATCTGGATCCAAGATGCGGTACCATACGAAGGATCTCCAGCCATCCGTCCGCCACGCTCGGTCGAGAGCATTCTCAACTCAGGTGGTCAGATATGGCTGTCCGTCAACGAACTTACGAAGTCCGATCTGCGGGTATGGGCTATGCAGAGTCACGAAAACGAATGGCTAGCTCTGAGCAACATCCCGGAGACATCTATCCTCAACGTCCTACCCTTCGATGGCGCTGTTCTGCACACAGGCAAGGGTTACGAGCTCGTGCGCAACCGTCGGACTGATGGTGGAGATATCTATCTTTGGAACTTTGACACCAACATGTGGGTGCACGACCCTGACCTTACGGACCCAAGCCCCTACCGTGATTCAAGGATTGGCGAAAAGCGAAAGGCCGACGGAGATGTCGATGTTGATTCAAACTCCGACGACCAGCGTACTCCTACACCCGACAGTGACTGAGTCAAGACACGTATCCCTTCTCCCTTATATTCATTGCGCAAGTTGGTATCCCAATCGAAGGATTACTGCTATCGAGCTTCGGTTCAGCCATGTCACTTCGTCTACTTCGATGAAGCGCGCTGCTACAGACGGGCCCATGAGCTATCCATTAGCGAGTTCCAGTCCACGTATTCATCATCATCAGCATTTCCTTTCTTTCTATCTTCTTTCAAAAGCCTTGTTTGCTTGTTTCATGCATCTTGGTCGAACGTTTCAGCTTGATTGCGCAAGTTATTTGGCATCACACCCATGATCGAGGTTATGCTTCGGAGCTCCACGCTTCTGATGAGGGCTTCTATCAGAGGTTTCGGAAACTACAGTCCAGACACACAATTGGTCTCCGGGGTAGATTTTGGTTGGTGACTACACATGGGTATTTGGTCTTTAGTTTCTCTCTCATTATTGCGTTGCTGCATACATACACACTCACTCTGCTCTTCCAATTGATACTTTCTGCGTGTAATCTTCAAGTTGACCCAAGCTTTTCCTGCAGTGACGTGACAACACGATGTAGGCGTGTGGACCTTGGTGATACTCAGCCCACTTTATAATGACTTCATCGAATCTACAGATATGCGCAGCTATGAGTGAATTATGCTGTTCCAGGGGCCTAGTTGTGAACTTAGTCCAACGGGTGCGGGGCGATGTGCAGCAAGATTGGCGGCAGGCGACCCCACCAAAAGCCGCCCGGAGCCCCCAGCTCCACGGGCCCTGCATGTGCGGCTGTGCAAGTGGCGAAGGACCGGACGAACCATGACTGCTCTCAGCCCTCGAACCTTCTCTCCTTACACCAATCTTCCAAGGTCAAAAGCCTCTGGATTCTCCTCCCTATTATCATTTCCCACTACACTATCAGAGAATCTATTTGAGTAGCAGGACTGCATCCGCTGCTACAAAGTCCGCAGAGATGCCTGCGCCACTGGCCAAAGGTGAGTACGGATAACTCCACTTATGCATGTTGCTGCGGTGTCCCCAGCATATCCAACGTTATTTCTCTTGTCGCGTATTCCTCTATTGTCTACTGTACTTTCCTATGCCAACCTGCTTGCAGGCACCGGCCCGCGCTTCGCATCCCCGCAAGCCAACACTCAAACCCCGCCGCACCGTCCTAACCACCCCTTCACATCAGGCCTCATAATCGCCGCGTCCGTCATCGTCGCCGCCGGTATCGCTATCTACGAGTCTCCCCAAGTGCGACAATGGGCCGATCAAACCCGCCGCAAGATCGCCATCGCGCTGCATAACCTTGGCGATGACATTCAGCCTCGACGCCCGAGCGAATCGTCCGATGACTTCGAAGCTAGGAAGCAACGGAGGGAGGAGTTGATCAGGAGGAATAGGAACGAACTGATCAGGCGGGCGAGGGAAGAGGGTATTGCTGTCGATCTGGATGAGCTGGCGAGGATCGGTGCTGAGACGGCTGAGGTGGCTGCCAGGCGGTCCAGGGCTGATCGGACGAGAAGCTTCGACGACATGGTTGGCAGCGATGGCATGCTCAGGGCCAACGCGACGGCAACTGGCACAGACAACTCGAATGGCAATCTCAAGAAGCGTGGTGCTGCTGGCTTTGCCGCCGGCTCCGCTGCCGCTGCTACCATGGCCAACCCCTTCTCCGACGACCAAGTCCTATTCGACCACGACGAAGACGAAGCGCCCTCACCCAAGCCATTCACTTACGAAGAACCCGCCGCCCGCGAAAGCTCCGCTACAATCGTAGCCGACGTCCCCTCCACACCCACCACCGGCACACTCGTCGACCTAACACCCGACCCCGAGCACTCCCTCCCCGAGATCCCATCGCCCGCGCAACCCCCCCAAGAAGACGCCGACCAAGCCGCCCAATCCTTCTACTCCTTCACCTCCTCGCAAGCAGGCGAACCCACTCCATCCCACCCCTTCTTCGACGACAACGACGCCGAGCACCTCTCCACCGGCACCCTAACCCCGCGCTCCGAGCGCTCCATGACCATGAGCGGCTCCGTCGCCTCCGCCCACGCCAACGACATCGCCATCCTCAGCATGCCCAACAGCGAACAAAACGACACAGACCACGACGCGCGTTCAGAAAGCGGGTTCACAGATGCCTTTTCCGAGGGCGGCTTCAGCGAGTTCGACGGCGATAGGCAGGGCATTATGACGCCTACGAGCTGGACGGATGTGGGTAGTGATGATGATAGTGAGTGGGGTGGTGCTGGACAGGCGGGGCACGTGAGTCAGATACATCAGTAGATGTAGGTTTCTTGGAAAGCGGAAGAAGGGGTTTCACTTGTTGGCTTCAAAATGATACTATAGGGCACGGCGTTTGTGGGTATACATCGGACTAGGGTAACCCGGCGTTTTGACTTAGATGGGAATGGGGTCATGGATCTCTAGGCAGCCATTTTCGCTATCAAATTCTTAACATATATCTTCGCTAACAACATCATTCAGTGACCAATCCTGAGCTTTCGTGCTGAACTGTTTGACAAAGCCATATTCAACACCACACATCTAACGCGTGGTAACCAACACCACACGCGCAAGCATGGCGCAACAAGAGCAGCAGGCCAAGGCTTTGGGAAAAGAGATCTCACGTTGAGGATTGTGTGTAATGCGGAGCGCAGACTGGGAATCTGGTGCAGCTCTTGCCATTCCATGGTAAGCGTATCGCTCTCAGAACATATGGTGGGACGGCCAGCTCAACAGGGTCCAGAGAGAAGCGAGCACGTGAGAGCTGCTGCCTGAACTCCTGCCTGAAATATCGAGTTTCTGTCGCTTTCTTTCTCTCTCTCCATATCTTTACACTTTCGCCTCGGCACTGCTCCTTCTTGTCCTAGACGAGTCATCTCCAGTTCATCTCTCAGATGGCGAATACTGTCGCCTCCAGCCTTTCAAATGACGTACCGAACCATGGTCATGCCGAGTGGTCTGTCGCGAAAGACTACTTCATGTATCGACGCAGCCTCGATCGCGCCATTAGAGACCGATGCTACGATTACCACAACCCCGATGACGATGGAACATGGTGCAACAACCACAACGAACCCGATCCTGAATTCGTCTTCATGCCGCCCCAAGTAAACGGCAAGATTCAGGTCAGCAACACTTTCAATTTACCCGGGCTGCCAGCAGAGCTAATTCTGAATGTCGCAGACCGCCTAGCACCAATCGACTTACTCAGCTTCCGCACAACTTGCAAGTACTTGCGAAGTCTAACGTGCACGAAGGATGCTCGATCGCGCTTACTACAACTAGATGCCAAACATCTCGACGAACACGCATGGCAGCATCGCAAGGACTGCTTCAACAGGATGGCGGAGTATGAGGACTCTAACAACGCTCTTTATAGATACACTCCACGTGGCAAGCTCCTTTGTAGCTACTGCATGGACCTTCACCCGGTTTCTTCATTCGATGCAGCTGAAACATCCACGGGTGGCATCGGGGGCACAAACCGAAGACGCTGTACAGCATCGACAGCCAAAGTGCATCTGTGTCCGCACATACAACTAAGCTTTGAAGATTTGCACCAACTCCACGAAAGCCCCGCCAATAGTCTTGCGTGCACGATTTGCGCCGCAAGCTGCACGTCAGGGACCAAGTCGACTACTTCGAGAGACTACTGCTCGCTAACTCAAAGAATGTTCCTACCTTTAGGAAGCAACCGCTACATGTGGCCAACGCCAGCCTGTCTCCCCATCAGAGGCGGCGCACTTCACTGCGACTCCTTCTCCGCCAAATCCGCGATACTGTCCACCCTCCGCAAAGTCATCCAGAATGCTAACATGTACGTCTGTCCACACGTAGACAATAAAGAAAAGGTCTGCGACATGCTTGGATCTATGATAGAAGATGCGCTTTTCCGGCGCCGCAAGGAAAAGCACAGTTTTTATGAGCCCGCTCCATACAAAACATCTGGGCATTTTTCGAGTTGTGCGAAGCCGGGCTGTATAGCTGAGGTTGTAGTGCGTTTGGAAGAGGCTGAGATTACTGTTGAGGGTTCTAGGGAGGTGAAGATCACGACGGTTAGAGCGGAGAGTTGGATGGTGAGTACGCAATCTCCAGTGGTTGATGCTCGGAAGTAGGAGATTTCTAAAGGGTTTTCAGGACTAGGCTATGCGAAATGTCGGTTCTGGTATCGAGAAGACACAGGGAAGCAACTTGGGTTGGACACACAACTATGCCCCGATGAACCGATTTACCCATCACATACAAGCATACCTAGGTACGTCCTCTTCACTTGTCCTGCTCGCTGACAAAAGATAGCAGTTAACAGATGCGTGGGTAGATGTTCTTTCTATTGCAAGCAAGCCCATGGTTCATCATCGCCATCCCACGGTACTGCGATAACCCAGAGGCGGCCTAGAGATGACAAGCCAACTACACCTCCCGCATTTCATACAACTTATACGCCAGGAGATACTCTACGAAAGAGAGAAGCATCGCACCTCTAAGAACCTCTGCTTTTGATAGGACGACCCAACCGAAGAGGTCAAATCAAACCATGGGCGTATTTGCGCACGTGATCATCCGCGCACACTGCTGCCTCGCCTCTTGTACTTATAACCAACAAACCTCAACCGAGCACCTACTATCCACCATACGGCCGTCTTCCTTTTCTCTACTCAAAGAGAAACTCCGCTCTAGCCTCAAACTTTCAGAATGGCGACAACCGGTCGCCCCAAGATCGTGTACAGTGCACCGGCACGCCCATTGGGACACAATGTCGCTGCCGCAAAAGACTACTTCATGCACCGACGCACGCATAACAATACACATGGGCCATCTCGCAGCGCATGTAGCAGGGCAGATCCTAACTTCATTCTGATGCCACTGAAAGCACCCAGCGAGACGTGTCACGCCGACAGTGCGAACCTCCTGGCGAAACTTCCCGCAGAGC
Source organism: Alternaria ethzedia (assembly GCF_023757985.1). Taxonomy (NCBI): domain Eukaryota; kingdom Fungi; phylum Ascomycota; class Dothideomycetes; order Pleosporales; family Pleosporaceae; genus Alternaria; species Alternaria ethzedia. The sequence continues at coordinate 2,109,093 of NW_026056194.1, read as the reverse complement.
TCATTCTGGACATTTTTGAGCTGCTGCCGCCCGTCGATGCACTCAGCTTTCGCACAGCATCCAAATACATCTATAATTTGTCCCTCAAAACTGTGCAGGGGACCTTCAGAGAGCTCCAAGGCGATGAAGTCCATGAATACGCATACCGACGACGCAAAGATTGCTTCAACCGGCTCGCTGAGTACGAAATGGCTAACGACGAGTCCAAACGGTATACCCCGCGTGGAAAGCTGCTGTGCGCCTACTGTCTCGACTTCCACCCATTATCGGCTTTTGGACCACGGGAAAGGGATTGCGCGGCTATCCTCGCCAGCGAACGACACTGCACAGCATCCAAGGCCACCGTCTACTTCTGCCCACACAAACAGATGGCGTTTCGAGCCTTCCTTCGGCTATTCAAAGCCTCTCGTACACCTGACCTTAGTTACTGGACAGCATGTACGCAAACATGTGAACCTTGGATCAGAGCCGATCCGATGCAGTCTTCCTTCAACTTGTTCCAGGAAATTCCTCTATACATGGCAGACCTAAAGGGCCCCTGGGGCACACAAGAGTACCCCGCACTCACACGCTGCAGGAGATGCAGCGTTGCTTGTTTCCCCGGAAGCGTCGCCTCTGCCGACATTCTCGAAGCGATCAAAGACATGGATGTATACATCTGTCCTCATACGCAGGGAAAAGAGAAAGAGAAAGTTGCACATCTCCTGGAGAACATCACAGCCGAGTCTGCCTGCCAGCGTTTCCGAGGCTGCTACTATGGCGGTGAACATACAGTCAATGACCCCAATGTCAAGCTGATGACTGGTGGGGAGACAGAGTGGCACTGCGAAGAAAGTGGATGCGGAGCAGCGTTGTACGTTGTATTAGACGGGATCAAATCGCGGGTCAATACTTACAGATACCTGAACATGACGACTGTTACATCGGAGAATTGGTTAGCGAATACTGAGTCTCCAGGACTCTGGAGACTGAGATCTCGGTTGGAATAGGTTGGCTTGCGCTGAAGGATGCGCTTGGTTGAGACTTTATCTGCTAAAGTGGCAATGCGCGAGCTTGTGGAGGGGACGTGCAATCGATGTAGCACAGAACGCTCGATCAGCGATTAGGAATACATCCCCACGAGCCCATCTATACATCACATGACTACACACTTCTTCCCGTTCCTCCCTTTCCCCTCTCCATCCACACTACTTCCCCCTTCCCGTTCCCCTTCCTTTCCCTCCCTCCCCCTCATCAAAACTTCATCACATACCTCCCTCACACCCCCCACATACTCACCCCTCAACACCCTCTCCACCTCCTCAGTCAGTCTCTCAATACCCACTACAGTCTCCAAACCGATATGTTCAATATGCCCGTGCTCAATCGGTGCGGAGATACCTTGCAGAATGGAGTTGTATCTGTTGATGTAGGGTTCAAAGGCTGGGGAGTTGCGTCGCTGGGCTATGTCGATGATGATGGAGCAACGATGGAGGGCTCTTGTCAGACGTGGATTTGTGGGCGGTAAGCTAGGCGTACTGGGCGGAGAACTCGTTGGGCTTTCGGTAGCTAGTTTTGACGCCATCATTTGTAGTATGTAGAAAAGGAGTAGGGCTGTGTCAGCGGTTTATGAGCAGGTTTTGGAAGTACTAAATCAAAACCAAAATGCCAGTAAGCTCATCACTGATGAACAACTGCGTCATCACAGCCGTCACAAGCCGTCATTCATAGCTGGTCGTAAGCTGGCAAAGTGTCTCCAGCGATGCCTGGAAGCATAACCTACCATACATCCCTTCGTCACGATACGTCACATGTCTTTGCAACACAGCGACTGAAACATACACACACTCACCATATGCCATACCCTCACATATCCTCCACCCAATCCACACATACACATCCTGCGCCTCCTCCTCCACAGCCACAAACTTGCCATCATGAAGCACCCACACATATTTCCCCGTCGAAACTCCTTACCAACAGAACACTCAGCCCTCCTTCCACCGCCAAACACACCACTCACGCTCTCCCTCCTCACACCGCCCCGCCACCCCTCCCCCGCAAACCCACAAAAGCTCCTCTTCGCCCGCTACGCACAAACAGCATACCTTGCAAACACCCTCTTGGCCGCAATGCAAGAGGTGTTCTACCGCGTTGTGCCATACCCGTTCGACAAGAAGTTGTTAAGGAGTATACATAAGTTCAAACCGCTTTTGTTAGGGGCTGTCAAGAGGTTTAGGGAGATGGAAGTGATGTATAGGAAGGCGGTGGAGATGGGAGTGGAGATTGGAAGGGGTGGGGGGTTTGAGATGAGTATGGAGAGAGGGGTGGATGAGTTGGAGGAGTTGCTGGGGAGGGCGAAGGGGGTTTTCGGTGGGGGGTTGGGGATGTAGGGAAGTAGTGATATTTTGTCATCTGGGGTGTTCTTTTCATGTGTGCTGTGAAGTAAGCATGTGAACCAAAGTCTAGTAATCTCATGACAGCCGGCTTTTCGGTTTTTGAAGAGCAGTACGCCAACGCGAGTAGGCGGGGTGTGACCATTATTGCTCGGACTCCGAACGGTGACGCCCAATGCTCCACGTTTGCCATGCAAACAACCTTCATGCCACGAAACAGTGAACAGCCCATCATTCCATACACCCAACCACCTCCACACCTCCTCTCCCCTCCTCGTCATGCCCGATATCCATCTTCGATAACACCTCTCAACCCACATACCAGCATCCCCACGCATCGCCAGCGCAACTCCAACTCCACCCACTGTTTCTTCCTACCCAGAACACCCCACCCCACTACACACACCACGCCCTTCAAAACATCATGCCAACAGACCCCCACGGGCAAGCCCACACCGGCGCCTACGGTCTCTTCGACGACCCAGACGAAATCGCACAAACAACCGCGCGCGAAGAAGCACACGAGATACACCGTCTGGAAGGCCAGATCCGGCGCCAAGAACGGCGCGACAGGCGTCTCGATCGGAAAGAGGAGAAGAAAGCTGCGAAGAGAGCTGCGGCGGGGAAAGCGGCGGGGTTGAAACCACGGTCGAAGATCGTTGGGTTACTTGGTAGAGTCTTTGGGGGTCGGGTTCCGCCTACTACCATCGGGGGCTCTGCGGTATCAGGGGAGGGGAATGCGGGTGGTGATGGCGATGGAGAGGAAGGGGTGAAGAAAGTAGAAAGAGTGAAGAGGCCGGGGTATAAGATCGTACGCCGACCGGCGACACCGGATCAGGTGTATCATGCTGAAGATGTGGATGCCAGTGTGGATAGTCCTTGGTTGAGGGAGTGTGGGATGGTTAAAGTGAAGAGTGAGGGGGCGGGGGGCTGTCATATTGTTTCTAAGACGGATATTGAGAAGAGTGAGTAGGTGATGGGGGTTGTGTGGGTTGTTAATTGAGTTTGCGATGATACCCTTGTATGTCTGGAGGAAGCAGCAGCTGCTGAGTAAGGTTCAATGTCGCTTTGGTGGGTGGTCTTTCTGGGCTTGTCAACTCTTTCAAATCTTACTTCTCATGCCTCTGTTGCTGCTCGTTGAAGCGTCAAATTGTCATCTAAGCTGCATTCGGTACGAGCCTCGCAGGACTCTTTTGAAGCTTAGCATTACGCTACTAGATGCGGGGTAAGGGCATAGTCTGCTTCAAAATAGACTGTTTCGTGCCTGCAAACCCCTCATAACAAAGTCGTTAGGTAGATTCAACGCGTGTCCATCGATTGCGATGATAGCAAAACGTGACAGCGAATAGATGGGGTTGACAGATGTCGATGGTCTGGCCACGCGCGCTAATGTTTGCTATTTGCTGTTTCGAGCAAGCGTTGGCCAGGGGATCGGCGAACTAAGCCCCTTGCAGCAAGCCGCAAGGGAAGGAATAGATGGACAGGGCTTCACCTCGACTTCTTGTTCTACACCGCTGCCGCAAACAAACAACACGCCAACCTCTCAATCGCACCCAAACCCCGTCGCACTCACCACCGCGACCCCCAAACCCGTCCCACACACAACAACGACCCCACACCATGTCGGCCCAGCCAGAGAACCAACAGATGGAGGGCGTCCAGGACCCCGCTACCGACGTCAAGGGCAAGGGCAAGGCCCAGGAGGGCGAGACAGTAGAAGAGTCCATGGACGACGACTCGAGCGACGAGTCTGGCGTTGAGGACCAGGTACGTTCTCCCCGCGCTCACCGCCACAACTTCACGCGCAACCCAGCTAACATGAGCGCGTAACAGGCCGGCGAACGTAAGCTACCTTATTCCGCGAACTACCACACGCCTGAACGTGTCGAGCTAACACGCATACAGCCGAGGAGCCTGATGAGGACAACATGGAGGAGATTGACACGTCCAACGTCCTGAGCAGCCGCACGCGCGGTAAGAACATCGACTTTGCCAAGGCCAACCAGGAGCTTGGTGATGAGGATGAGGAGGACGATGACGACGACTTTGTCGACCCTGACGACCAGATGAAGGACTAGATGTGTTGCAGTTGCGACATCCGTCTTGAGGTATGTTGGCAGCCAGTCCGCCCTTGCTCAATGGACCCCGCTAACAAAGTAACTTCTCAGGACTTCTCCGGCGCGTTCGATAACATCTTCGTCAGCTCCGTACTTTGGCTAGGGTTATGTGATACATATACAAAAGGCATTTGGGTAGCGGGAAATGGAACTCTTACCGACGTACTGGAGTCTCGGCGCGACTTTGCAGGTATAGCGGGACATTGGGTTGTGTGGATACTTTCATGTGTCGCATGGACAATGGACTGCAGCTTGAGCGCGTACATGGCACCAGCGTGCGTTTATGAAATGGAAATGATGAATACCCATGGACTTGACTTGGCTACTCGCGTGCATGTGAGACTGAATAGTCAGGCTACACTCGTATTGTTTATTGCAAGCGATGGACATATCCAGCGATGAGCTTGCAGGCTGCTGGACAGTTCAAAGACAGAGCTTCGCGATCTAGAGAAAGCATGCTGGTTCTCAAACACGCTTACCCCGCCTTTCCTTGGTACTTCACGTCCTTCGAACGCGTGTGCACGGTACTACCCCCGTGTCCAGCCCCAGTCTGAACCGACAGCAGGAGTGAGTTACCATTACCCTACCTATACGTTAGATTACAGGGTCCAATGAGCTAGTCAAGCTGCAGTTGCAAGCAAGGCAGTTACTGTTACAATTCTTCCCAGAAGACGGTGCTTCAGAACCGCCGGCAGATCCTGAGGGCAGATGTTATGTGATGTGAAGCGTACATGTGCATTAATTCCTACGCGGGATCAGGTGATGTCCATGCTGTTACTCGCTATTACTAAGATTGTACGTAAGGTTACTGCGAGCAGGGCGACTTGATGTGTCAGGATATCGTCTGAATTGAGGAGAAAGGAAATGGAAAGAAAGGCGAGAGTCGGGATCGTGTGACGGTGATTATTCTCATTTGGTGAGTAATTGTACGTTGCGGTCACGACTTCCAAGGTTGCGACTTCTGGTTTCGCCAGAAGGACAGACGAGAAGGCGCACCCTGACTAGATGACGAAAACCATATACCTCAGACTGCACAGATTAGTAACGGATGAATGCGACTGAATGGCCCGGGATACCAGTAATGTCACGAGACCAGCAATCCCAGGAAGATCATCTTCTTACGTATACACCTGTGGCAAGATTGACTGCCCCAACCCCATGGCACAGTATCGAGACCCTGGAAATTGACCCACGTAACACGTTGTATGTTAATCCCGGAAAAACCTCGCTGCCTCCCACTCTTGTGCTTCCTGACCCAAAGCGGAAAGCATTAGGTACACGAATCCTACGGAAAGTTTTTTGTTGCCTGCAGGCTGAGTTGACGCGCTAGCTCAGGGTCCTGATGAGCTGCCTGGAGTATCCGCCGCGGACTTGACCAGCAGCGCCAGACAGCGTCCGAGGCGACATCGGCCAGTTTGAAAGGCAACGGGCTCGGCTGCACTCGCTGCGCGACACGGATTTGCCTGTTCTCGTGACTCGTCTCCCGCTACGTACTGCCGCCAGCTAAGGCAAACTGTCTTCCGGTCTGTTCCGAACATGATGAGGACATTGATGTGTGCTCGCCAGCCGTTACGTGGCGACGGGATGGCCAGAGTCGCCCAATTTCCAAAACTCCAAGGACGGACCTGCGGACGGTACAGTAAGATGAATTTGTTTTTGAGTTTGCGGCTAGGCAGAGGGATAATCACTGCAAGCTGAGCGAGCGATGATGTCGACGAGTGCGCACAAAGAGAGGTTCATCGACGCTCCGCTGCTGGATGGCGGGGTTATATTGATCTCCCGTCCAACGAGCGTCGACACGACGTCTTCCGTCGCGCGACCGTCCGCCCTGGGTCGCGCTTGGGGAGAGATAAGGCCTGAGATGACCCTCTCGAATTACGACAGACAAGTCGTGGGCTGCCGAGGCGAGGCCGCCGGGCCAATGGCAGCCGCCGCTTTTCAGATGATGCGGCGTGGGCTGCAGCGGCAATCTAGCCGGTGGAGCAGAGGCAGAGCGGAAACACATGCAAGTCCTGGTCATCAGATGTCAAACCGACCTTCGGAGCCCAGGATGCGGCGCACGGCCAAACTGCTGCAGGGCGGTCGCGCCTGCCTGGCCACTCACATGCTGCCCTTTGGTCATGGAGTGGCAGAAAAACCGTGGGGTAGGCCAATTTTCCAGACGCAATACGCCGCGAGGCAGTGATGGTAGACAGACGTTGGAGGCAGTGTAGTATTCTATATGGACGACTTCATAGAGAATCCAGCGACCTCATGTTGAAATAATTCGTAGTAGTAGTATATAGTGGTATACCGTCTAAAGTGATACGCGATACAGTCCGAGGTCGGGTCCGCTCCAACTTTCCATGCGATATTCACTCGTAAAGTACCAAGACCACCTCCAAGACCAGGCAGTTCCCAGTTCGCATCGGCACACACGCGGAGATGGCCTAAGTGACAGCACGAACGCCTCCCTCGACACGCTTCCAGCCCGGTAATTGGACAACGTTGAAGTCAAGTTGTTAGCGCATTGGGAAAATATCCACCCCACCAGGAGCCCTCCGCTCTCTTATTCATAAGTACGCCCGCCCAATCTCCCGCGACCCTCTGTCCCTTCACGTACCTGCTCGACACACAATCGCTACACTTTGCTTGCCGGAACGCCGCGAGCCCACCACCAGGCCTGTTCCACCAGCCCTGCTAGCAAGTAAGTCGCCCGCCTCCCACATGTACTCCCGCTGCACCCATCCACCGCCCGCGCCCAAACACTGTGCTTTCCCACCACCCGTCCTGCGTGAACAACACAGACAATCGTTTTACTGGTCTACGCGTGCCACCCCGCGTTAGCCCATTCGCTATTCCCTTATCAGCGCACTCGTGCTTCCAACAGCTATCAGTCGCTGCTGGGTACGGGGGAACGTCATAGCCCTCAATCGCTATATCCGGCGGGTGAAGCTGGTGACGAATCCAGCCCATCTTTCTGCTGCCTTGGGGGGTTGATAGTCACCAGCGACCCCGTCCTTGCAGCGACTGATCCCCACCCACATTCGTTGCTTTTGAGCTAGAGCTCTAGGCGCATCTGTACCAAATATCTTCGATCCTCGGCTCGCACTCACCGACAAACTCTTCTCCGAATTGACAACTAATATCCGCCTCAGACTTCACCTAGACACTATTACCAGAGCAGCAGCTCCCACTTGACGCGTCGAGCGACCCCGCCACACTCCCATATCGATACCGCAGCCCCGCTACCCACACCAACGAACCCAGAACTTCGGCCTTTCGCCGATATAATGGGTCGGGTCTCGTTCGCCGAAGATACAAAATTGCCCCAGGAACCCCAGATTGAAGAGTATCAGAGCTCCGTGTTTGAGTATCAAGATGGCCCCGAGAACAAGTCGTGGGCAGGTGCGCTGCCCTTGAAGCAGGGTCTCTACGACCCGGAGCTCGAGAAGGATGCTTGCGGTGTCGGTTTCGCTGCGTGAGTGACGGAATTGCGCTTTCCGTGGAGTGTGAGGGCTGACATTTGCGTAGCCACATCAAGGGCAAGGCCAGCCACAAGATTGTCTCCGATGGTAAGAGCGAACAACGCGAGAGTGGTGCAGGATAGAGTGCTAACAAATCCCAAGCACGGTCGTTGCTATGCAACATGACACATCGAGGAGCCGTGGGCTCAGACGCACGCGACGGTGACGGTGCAGGTGTAATGACCTCCATCCCCCACCGCTTCTTCCTCAAGGAGTTCGAGCGAGAGCAAGGCTACAAGCTCCCAAGCCTTGGCCAGTACGCCACTGGTAACCTGTTCTTCAAGCCCGACGCCACCATCTTGGAGGAGACCAAGGCCATGTTCGAGGACGTTGCAGACCAGCTCGACTTGAGGGTGCTCGGATGGCGGACGGTGCCCCGCGATTCCACACTTCTTGGACCCGCGGCGCTGTCGCGAGAGCCCATCATTCTCCAGCCATTTGTGGTTCTGAAGACTGCCTACGGAGATGCCCGGGAGCCCAAGGCGGACTTCCAGGAGAAGTACGACAACGCGTACTTTGAGCGACAGCTGTATGTCATGCGAAAGCGGGCTACACACGTCATTGGCCTGCACAACTGGTTCTACGTTTGCTCTCTGAGCAACAAGAACATTGTTTACAAGGGTCAACTATCTCCCGTCCAGGTCTACGAGTACTACCACGATCTGCTCAATGTCGACTACGAGGGTCACTTTGCACTAGTGCACTCCCGTTTCTCTACCAACACATTCCCCAGTTGGGACCGTGCTCAGCCTCTGCGATGGGCGGCTCACAACGGTGAAATCAACACCCTGCGAGGAAACAAGAACTGGATGCGCGCCCGCGAGGGTGTCATGAAGTCCAGCCTTTTCGGCGAGGAGCTCGACCTCCTCTACCCCATTGTCGAGGATGGTGGTTCCGACTCTGCAGCTTTCGACAACGTTCTTGAGCTGCTCACCATCAACGGTGTTCTGTCACTCCCAGAAGCAGTTATGCTCATGGTTCCAGAGGCATGGCAGGGTAACAACACAATGGACCCCGCCAAGCAGGCCTTCTACGAGTGGGCTGCCTGCATGATGGAGCCTTGGGATGGTCCCGCTCTCTTCACATTCTCGGATGGACGATACTGTGGTGCCAACCTCGACCGTAACGGTCTTCGTCCTTGCCGTTACTACGTTACCGATGACGACCGCATCATCTGCGCGTCTGAAGTCGGTACCATCTCCATCGAGCCTGAGCGAGTCGTACAGAAGGGTCGCCTGCAGCCCGGTAGGATGTTGCTCGTCGACACTGTCGCTGGCCGAATTGTCGATGACGCCGAGCTGAAGAAGAGCGTCTCAGAGCGTGTCGACTTCCGTTCTTGGATCCAGAAGAACCTTCTTACTCTTCCCAAGATCCTGGAGGCAGTCCCTGCAAAGGGTGTTGACCTATCATACCAGCTCACTGAGACTAAGCTACACGAGGATCCTCGTCTAAGGGCATTCGGTTACTCGCTTGAGCAAGTCAGCTTGCTCCTTGGTCCCATGGCTGCTGACTCAAAGGAGGCTCTTGGATCTATGGGTAACGATGCCCCTCTTGCTTGCTTGGCTACTCAGCCTCGCCTGCTGTACGAGTACTTCCGTCAGCTCTTCGCCCAAGTCACCAACCCTCCTATCGACCCTATCCGTGAGGCGATTGTCATGTCGTTGGAGACCTACGTCGGTCCCCAGGGTAACCTTCTAGAGATGGACGAATCACAGTGTGGTCGCCTTCTCCTTCCATCGCCCATCCTGACGCTCGAGGAGTTCACAGCGTTGACCAACACTCACAAGCTGTACTCTGACTGGACCGTCAAGAACATTGACATTACCTTCCCCAAGAGCGATGGCATTGAGGGTTACATGGCTGCTCTCGACCGCATCTGCGAGGCTGCCACCGAGGGTATCCAGGCAGGCGACAACATCCTTGTCCTGACCGATCGCGCTGCGTCCGCTGATCGCGTTGCCGTATCCGCCTGCTTGGCTACTGGTATGGTCCACCACCATCTCGTTCGCAACAAGTGGCGGTCCAACGCTGCTCTCGTTGTCGAGACCGGTGAGGCCCGTGAGGTGCACCACATGTGCGTGCTCGTCGGATATGGTGCTGATGCCATCTGCCCGTACCTCGCCATTGAGTGTATCCTGAAGATGCACCGCGAGGGTGTCATCCGGAAGAAGCTCAGCCCTGAGCAGCTCATCGACAACTACAAGCACTCCTGCGACGGTGGTATCTTGAAGGTCATGAGTAAGATGGGTATCTCTACCCTCTCATCCTACAAGGGTGCTCAGATTTTCGAGGCTCTTGGTCTTGACGACTCTGTCGTTGACCGATGCTTCACTGGAACTGCCTCTCGTATCAAGGGTATGACCTTTGAGCTGATCGCTTCCGATGCTTTCGCTCTTCACGAGAAGGGTTACCCATCGCGCGCCATCGTCGAGGTACCCGGTCTTGCTGAGACTGGTGAGTACCATTGGCGTGACGGAGGCGAGCCTCACGTCAACGACCCGACTGCCATGGCCAACATCCAGGACGCCGTCCGCACCAAGAATGACAAGTCATACGAGGCCTACTCTATTGCTGAGTACGAGCGCATCAAGGACTGCACCCTCCGTGGTCTCCTTGACTTCAACTTCGATGACCGTGCACCGATCCCCATCGACCAGGTCGAGCCTTGGACTGACATTGTGCGCCGCTTCGTTACCGGTGCCATGTCCTACGGATCCATCTCCATGGAGTCTCACTCTACTCTTGCTGTCGCCATGAACCGTCTTGGCGGTAAGTCAAACACTGGTGAAGGTGGTGAGGACCCCGAGCGCAGCTTGCGCATGGAGAATGGTGACACTATGCGCTCCGCTATTAAGCAGATTGCCTCCGGACGTTTCGGTGTTACCTCCAACTACCTCGCCGATGCCGATGAGCTCCAGATTAAGATGGCTCAGGGTGCCAAGCCTGGTGAGGGTGGTGAGCTTCCTGGCCACAAGGTCTCTGGCTCCATCGCTAAGACCCGGCACTCGACTCCTGGTGTCGGTCTCATTAGTCCTCCTCCCCACCACGACATTTACTCCATTGAGGATCTCAAGCAATTGATCTACGATCTCAAGTGCTCCAACCCTCGCGCTCGTGTCTCCGTCAAGCTCGTTTCCGAGACTGGTGTTGGTATCGTCGCTTCCGGTGTCGCCAAGGCCAAGGCTGATCACATCCTCATCTCCGGTCACGACGGTGGTACTGGTGCTTCTCGATGGACTGGTATCAAGTACGCCGGTCTTCCCTGGGAGTTGGGTCTTGCCGAGACTCACCAGACTCTTGTCCTCAACGATCTCCGTGGTCGTGTTATTGTTCAGACTGATGGTCAGTTGAGAACTGGACGTGATGTTGCCATTGCTTGTTTGCTTGGTGCTGAGGAGTGGGGTTTCGCTACCACTCCTCTGATTGCTATGGGTTGCATCATGATGCGCAAGTGCCATCTCAACACCTGCCCTGTCGGTATCGCCACCCAGGACCCTGAGCTCCGAAAGAAGTTCCAAGGCACACCCGAGCATGTCATCAACTTCTTCTACTACATCGCCAACGAGCTCCGTGCGATCATGGCCAAGCTTGGCTTCCGTACCATCAACGACATGGTTGGTCGCTGCGAGGCTCTACGCATTCGCGATGATCTCCGCACCGCGAAGACTGAGAACATTGACTTGTCTCTCATCTTGACTCCCGCTCACACCCTTCGCCCGGGCGTTGCCACCTTCAACGTGCGCAAGCAGGATCACCGTCTGCACGTCCGTCTCGACAACAAGCTCATTGCTGAGTCCGAACTCGCTCTTGAGAAGGGTCTTCCCGCCCGTATCGAGTGCGATGTCGTCAACACCGACCGTGCTCTTGGTGCTACCCTCTCATACCACATCAGCAAGCGCTACGGCGAGGCTGGACTGCCCCAAGACACCATCCACGTCAACATTCGTGGCTCTGCTGGCCAGTCTTTTGGTGCTTACCTGGCACCTGGTGTCACTCTTGAACTTGAGGGTGACGCTAACGACTACGTCGGTAAGGGTCTTTCTGGCGGTCGCCTGATCATCTACCCTCCCCGCAACGCCGTTTACCGCGCTGAGGAGAACGTCCTCATCGGTAACGTCTGCTTGTACGGTGCTACTCGCGGTACATGCTTCTTCCGCGGTATCGCTGCCGAGCGCTTCTGTGTCCGTAACTCCGGTGCCACAGCGGTCGTTGAGGGTGTTGGTGACCACGGTTGCGAGTACATGACTGGTGGTCGTGTCCTTGTCCTTGGCTCTACTGGACGTAACTTCGCCGCCGGTATGTCTGGTGGTATTGCATACGTTCTTGACATCCACAAGGACTTCGAGCAGAAGGTCAACCAGGAGATGGTCGAGCTTTCCGGCATCGAGGAGCCAGAGGAGATCGCTTTCGTGCGTGGACTCATCGAGGACCACCACCACTACACTGGCTCCGAGCTCGCCGCACGCATCCTGCTCGACTTCACCCGCGCACTGCCCCGCTTCGTCAAGGTCATGCCCGTTGACTACAAGCGCGTCCTCCTCGAGGAGAAGGCCAAGGCTGCCGAGAAGAAGAAGAACGAATACCCTCTTCCCCTCCTTCCCGGTAACTCCGTCCGCGCCAGCCACGAGGAGTCGCGCAACAAGGAAGCTGAGGCCGAAGCCAAGGAGAAGAAGAAGAGCGACCTCCTCGACATTGAGGAGAGTGTCACTGACGCAAAGGCCGAGAAGAAGAAGGCACTCGTCCTTGACAAGACCCGCGGTTTCATGAAGTACCAGCGCCGATCTGAGAAGTACCGCAACCCCAAGACACGTACTCGTGATTGGGCCGAGCTGAACCAGCGTCTTAACGAAGATGAGCTGAAGTACCAGACTGCTCGTTGCATGGACTGCGGTGTTCCTTTCTGTCAGTCGGACACTGGTTGCCCGATCAGTAACATTATTCCCAAGTGGAACGAGCTCGTTTTCCAGGGACAATGGCGTGACGCCCTCAACCGTCTTCTTATGGTAAGTCTTGACACTCCGAAGTATATGCGAGACAAATACTGACATTCTTGGGTGTGCAGACCAACAACTTCCCTGAGTTCACTGGACGTGTTTGCCCGGCTCCTTGCGAGGGAGCCTGTGTTCTTGGCATCAACGAGGACCCCGTCGGCATCAAGTCCATTGAGTGCGCCATTATCGACCGTGGTTTCGAGAAGGGCTGGATGGTCCCCTCGCCGCCTCAGGTCCGCTCTGGCAAGACTGTTGCCATCATCGGTTCCGGCCCTGCTGGTCTTGCTTGCGCTGATCAGCTTAACAAGGCTGGTCACACCGTTACCGTCTACGAGCGCGCTGACCGTGTCGGTGGTCTGCTCATGTACGGTATCCCCAACATGAAGCTCGACAAGAAGGTTGTCCAGCGTCGTGTTGACTTCATGGCTGCCGAGGGTGTCAACTTCAAGACCGGTGTCACTGTTGGCGAGGATGGCCAGACCAACCTCGATGCTCTCCGCAAGGAGTACGACGCTGTTGTCTTCGCCACCGGAGCTACCGTCGCTCGTGACTTGCCCATCCCCAACCGCAACCTGGAGGGTATCCACTACGCCATGCAGTTCTTGCACAAGAACACCAAGTCTCTCCTCGACTCCGAATTGGCTGACGATGCCTACATCTCGGCCAAGGACAAGCACGTTGTTGTCATCGGAGGTGGTGACACTGGTAACGACTGCATTGGTACTTCCGTCCGTCACGGCGCCAAGTCAGTCGTCAACTTCGAGCTTCTGCCCCAGCCTCCCGCTGAGCGTGCTCGCGACAACCCATGGCCACAGTGGCCTCGTATCTTCCGTACCGACTACGGTCACAACGAAGTCAAGACTCACATGGGCAAGGACCCTCGTGAGTACTGTGTCATGTCCAAGGACTTCGTCGACGACGGCAGCGGCAAGGTCAAGGGTATCAACACCGTCCGTGTTGAATGGACCAAGTCCGCCTCAGGTGGCTGGGACATGAAGCACGTCGAGGGCAGCGAGCAGTTTTTCCCCGCCGACCTCGTCCTGCTCTCCATGGGTTTCTTGGGTCCCGAGCAGCGTGTCATGAGCGACGTCATCGAGCTTGATGGCCGCAAGAACATCAAGACTCCTCCTGGTCACTACAACACCAACCTGGCCGGTGTCTTCGCCGCCGGTGACTGCCGTCGCGGACAGTCTCTTATCGTCTGGGGTATCAACGAGGGTCGCCAGTGCGCTCGCGACGTGGACACCTTCCTCACCGGCTACGGCACTTCCTTGCCCGTCACCGGTGGTATCGTCAAGCGCCCACCTTACGAGGCCATGCACAAGCACACTGCTGCTCCCACGGAGAAGCTGGTCACTGTCGCCGCTTAGACGCGAACATGATTATAACGATTACTTTATGAAGTAGAAAAGATGCATGGGAAAAGATGGATGGGCTCATGATAAAAGATGGGGGGTTTCGGGATATATTCACGATTTGTTTGGCGTTTGATCTTTTGTGTACAAGCATTTTCCCTCGTTTACCTGCACGATACCTTTTCAGTATGCGGAGTCAGCTGGGTGGCACCTGCAGTGTACAATGTTTTCTTCGCTTTGGTTGTTGGCTTTTGGTTTATTTAGTTCGCACTCAATTTGTATATATATGCGAATGCTATGTTCAAATGATTATTTGATGAGTTCCTGTGGCATGCACATGAGGTTCTTGACTATATTAACTATCGAAAATGCGTGATGCGATTCTAATGAACACAATTGCTGCAAGTGCGACTGAGATGTATGACCATTTTCCTTCATGAGCGTTGAGAGCTTTGGCATCAGTGATGGTCCGTTGCCGTTGCTTCGCTTCGTCAGGCCGCGAATGCACAAAGCCAAGATTCAGGTTTAGTGACGTCACGCACCTCCAACTCCAGATTCGCCATCGCCAAACCACACCCTAGGCAGCAAACATCGCTCGGGCGATCAACTCATTCTGCAGGTCGCCATGCCCCGGTGACAATTAGATACTGAGGATGATACCCCGTACCGGCTGGCATCAAGCCTGCCGTCGCCCTGTGCAAGGGCTAGCAAGGCACGTTCACGAAGCCGATCCTGGTTGCCGATCATCGAAAGTGTGCTAACAAATCATCAGGAACATATATCCGACACTTTCTGCAACATTGAAACCAAGTAATCTAGGTCACTGCAGACCGTGGACTGTCACCGCTCGCTATGTAACCGGACTGCAGGCAGGCGAAGACAAAACCGGCCACATCAGCGCCGGACCCAACGAAGGAATCCTCTTCTTCAACAATGTGTTCCCCATTCAGATCCGCAAGGTCCTAGGACTTCCTCTCCCTGGGCTCTTCGACCGCCTCATTAGTCCGGCTATCTCAGGCACCGACCCCAAAGCCGTTATTGAGCGAGCAAGCGCGAAACGAAATCTCCAGATTACTGGCACCGAGGTACTTCCGCGGACGAGAGAGGGAGGCGCATTCGTCAAATTCACGCATGATGGCAATGCGTCTGCTTCCGAGATCGAGAAAGTGCTGCAGCAGTACCTGAGAGATGAGCCTGTCAAGCCGTGGTGGAGTCCGTGGAAGAGGATGCGGGCTAAGATGGTCAAGGGAAAACCTTGGGTGGAAGATCTCATGCGTCTACCCGCTTCACGCCTGCGAGTCGAATTTGTGTCTGCTGAACCAGGCGTTCCAGCTTCTGAGGCTGTGGAGATGAGCCAGGAGCAGCTCTTCCAGTTCTTCAGGCCTTATGGCAAGCTGGGAGATATCGTTGTGCAACCTCCCGATTCGAAGGTCCTTCCCAAGTTCGCGTATCTGGACTACACTAGCATCGGTAAGGCCATCATGGCGCGGAACTGCATGCATGGCTATGTGGTTTCGGAAGCTGAGGGTGGGGGCAAGTTGGGTACGGTCTTGAGGTTGAAGTACGAGCAGAAGATCAAGCCGCGGTATATCAGGGATTGGATCTTTGGCCATCCGAGGATCATCATTCCGATCGTGGCGGCGCTTATTGCAGCTCTTGTTGCTATCATCTTTGACCCGTAAGTCAGACATGCACGTTTACGACCCAAACTGACAGGTACACAGCATCCGCACATTCTTCGTCAAGGCCCATATCACGCGCAACTTCCACATCGAGGACAACAAGTGGTACCAATGGATTAAGGGCTATGCTACAGACATCATTCACGGCGGCAAGACGCGCGATGACGACGACGGCATGGATGCCATCTGGGATGATAGGAAAGACAATATCGAACAGATCCAAACCTGGTTGATGGAGACTGCCGAGACTTTCATCATCGTCCAGGGCCCTCGCGGTTCCGGGAAGCGCGAGCTTGTGGTAGACCAAGCTTTGGAGGATAAGAAACTCAAGCTGGTAATTGACTGCAAGCCCATCCAGGAAGCTCGCGGCGAGAGCGCTACCATCAACGCTGCTGCGCTTTCTGTTGGATACAGACCGGTATTCAGTTGGATGAACAGCATATCTGGAATGATCGACATGGCCGCTCAAGGCGCTACAGGCGTCAAGACGGGCTTCTCGGAGACTCTTGACTCTCAACTCAGCAAGATCTGGAATACGACTACTTCGGCTTTACGACAAATCGCGCTGGATACACGACACAAAAACGACAAGGATGCGCACTTGGGTGATGACGAGTGGTTGGAGGCACACCCGGAACGCAGGCCGATTGTCGTGATTGACAACTTCCTCCACAAGAGCCAGGAAGGCGGTATCGTCTATGACAAGATTGCTGAATGGGCTGCGCGTCTCACAACGACGAACGTGGCTCATGTGATCTTCCTGACCAACGATGTCGCATTCAGCAAGTCGCTCTCGAAAGCCATGCCAGACCGCATGTTCCGTCAGATCTCGCTATCAGACTGCAGCCCCGAGGTCGCGAAACGATTCGTAATCACCCATCTCGACGCCGACGTCGAAGACGACCCAGCCCCAAAAGACGGCTCCCCCAAGAAACTCCCCTCTCAACACCGCAACGATCTCGACGAGCTCGATACCTGCATCGACCTCCTAGGCGGCCGCCTCACAGACCTCGAATTCCTATCCCGCCGAATCAAGACAGGCGAGACACCCACCAAAGCCGTTCACGAGATCATCGACCAGTCCGCCTCGGAGATTCTCAAAATGTTCATCTTTGGCGCAGAAGACGAAGGCGGGAACCGGCACTGGAACGCCGAACAAGCTTGGTTCCTCATCAAAGAACTCGCCCAAAAGGAAAGCCTCCGCTACAACGAAGTCCTCATCGACGATATTCTCAAAACAGGCGGTGAATCCGTTCTCCGTGCTCTCGAACAAGCAGAACTCATATCCATTGTTTCTGGTGCAAATGGCCGTCCTTCTATCATTAAGCCCGGCAAACCTGTCTACCACCCTGCGTTCAAGCGCCTGACTGAGGATAAGGTGTTGAAGTCAAGATTGGATCTGGCTATCCTAACGCACCTGACGAAGATTGAGAGTGCGACGATTGACAAGTGTGAGAATGAGTTGTTGCTGCTGAGTAAGTTGAGGAATCAGCCTGCGCAGACTGCCGGGAGGGTGAATTATCTGCTGAGTAAGTTGATGGTTAGTCAGGGGAAGGTGGAGAGGTATGAGGGGGAGATGAAGGGGTTGAAGAGGGTGCTTGGGAAGGAGTATTAGGTTTCGGGGACTATGTGTGTGGTGATACCATCTCCCTTCAGTGCGATTGCTATGATGCTTGTGCTGGTGCTGGAATGCAGGCACAACGCGGTCGAGTAGCACTATACGTGGTCGAAATGCAGGTGTTCTCCTAAATACCTTGTAGTCGATTTATGCGGCTGTGTATACTTCCAATTCGATCCATCCAATTCGATATATAGATGCAGTTACTACTACTGTGCTTATCCCAGCCCGCGCTGACGTCTATATCTGAGTATGCAGGCCGTAGATGCTGTGCGCGCATGCGTCTGAAATTACTATGACCCCACCTGTTCAATGCTTATGATACACTGGCCGCCGAAACAAAACTGCGTACTGGAGCGCGCATAACACAATCAACAGCGCAACACGACCGTGAATAATCCGCTACACAGTGCCCAGCAGAGTCCGCGGCGCATTTTCCTCTGACATCACCGCGCCAATACCAGGGTGAGACCGAGGATCGGGCAGAAGGGACGCATTTTCCCGCCGCAGCAGCCGAAGTTGAAAGCAGGGACGTGCACAACCGAGCAAGCAACTCGACCGTGAGCTCCACCTCATCCACAACGCGACCTTGCCCACTGCCATTGCGCAACCGTCCTTAATCCCCTCCCAGCGGTCCGCGCATCATCTTACTCTGCTCGTCGTACTCTACTTTTCTCACCCACTTTTATCTTCCCCACCGGACTTATTCTCCTCACAACTTCGGCGCAATGGCACCTTTAACAGATGCGTCGGTCGATGACCTCAAGAGCACCGTCACCAGCCTTGAGAAGCGCATCGCTGACCTGGAAAAGAGACTCGCGGGTCAGAATGGGGGTGCGCCTGCGTCCGCGGAGAGCGTCAGGATGATTCTGATGGGCCCGCCCGGTGCTGGTATGTTGTTCCCGGTTGGAGAGAGTAAAAAAGGCGGTTTTGCTTACATGGCATGTTAGGCAAGGGTACTCAAGCGCCCAAGATCAAGGAGAAGTTCTGCGCTTGCCATCTTGTAGGTTTTTGAGACTGAGTGGGATAAGGCATTGGGGGCTGACAGATTGCAGGCTACCGGAGACATGCTGCGCGCGCAAGTCGCGGCAAAGACTGCGCTCGGCCGGGAAGCAAAGAAGATCATGGACGCGGGTGGTCTGGTTAGCGACGAGATCATGATCAACATGATCAAGACGGAGCTCGAGAACAACGCCGAGTGCTCCAAGGGGTGCGTCTCCTCTTCTACTCAGTTTGAAGGACATGCTAATACAACCCCACCCCCAGATTCATCCTCGACGGCTTCCCCCGCACAGTAACGCAAGCCGAGAAGCTCGACGGCATGCTCAGCATAACCAAGAAGCCCCTCCAACACGCCGTAGAACTGCAAATCGACGACGGCCTCCTCGTCTCGCGTATCACCGGCCGCCTCGTGCACCCCGCCTCCGGCCGCTCCTACCACAAGATTTTCAACCCGCCCAAGGCGCCCATGACGGACGACGTAACAGGCGAGCCGCTCATCCAGCGCTCCGACGACAACGAGGACACGCTTAAGAAGCGCCTGTCAACATACCATGCCCAGACTGCGCCGGTCGTCGCATACTACCAGAAGACGGGTATCTGGAAGCCGGTCGATGCGAGCCAAGAGCCTGGCCAGGTGTGGAAGAGTCTGCTTAAGATTTTCGACGATAAGGCTATGGTTGCCGGACGGACGGGTAGTCTGCTCAACAAAGTCGGGCTTAAGAACTAGGTGGCCTCCGGCGATGTGAGCATGGAATGTGGTACCGGATTGCGAAATTACAACTACGGGTCACGCCTACGCTTTCATACCGCCAGGCAGACGCGTAGGGTCTCTCAGCAGTCGGCTGATCATGTTTCAAAGCCACGTTACGAGAAAAGTCCACTTTTACGCTTTGGAATGAAAGAATGCACATATGGTTTGGATGGGTTCCTTGTACTTGTACAGATGCATACGCGTGGTGTGGGTGGTCTGTGGGGGCATACCTGTGTATCTCAGATGGCTCTTGCGGACTGGTTTTCTGGTAATCTACCGAGATCGGGAATGCTAGAGATGTTCATGATTGATGCTTATGTGGTCGCAAATGTGGCCTCTTGCGAACCGTAGTTTTGTGGCCATACCCAAAAGTCTATGAGGACGCCTTGTCCTGGTGATTGGAACATATATCTTGCACACTGCCCAGAAGCCACTACCCTCAGCAAATAACCATTGCGCCACAACACACGTGCTCCCTCCCGCCGCCGCCCGCCGTTCCAACAACGTGTTCCCTAGTCCCAAGTCGCGCGAACTCGTGGCCTCGGCGTTAGCACAACACAACTTCTCCTAACCTCCGGGGCGACTTGTCACTCCCGCGAAAAAGTGTCCTCGGCGAATCTATTCCACAGAACACTTTGGCCTCCCATCTTAGAAAGGCGCATTCACCAGAGTCGCAATCGCAATCGCATACCTACCTCAACGACCCGCGCACGCCACGCTCCAAACCTCAGACCTCAGACCTCAGACCCCAAGCCTGCAACGAAACGCGACGAACCCGAACCTCAGCCAATAACGCTTCGCCCGCACCCCAGAAAGGTGCCACAACACACCTGCCCTCCCACCCCAAACCGCACATCGCACATCCTCAAACATGTCAAGTAGATTCACGCGCGCCGACCCCCGCGACGACCTCTTCTCCTCCTACAACCGCAGCGCCTCGCCCTCGAAAACAAAAAACAAATCGCGCGCTTCCCCCTACAACGCTAGTATAAGCCAAGGGTATGGGTATCCGGGTTCTTCTGCGGATGCGTATCCAGGGAGTGGTGGTGGGAGTGGGAGTGGGAATGGGAGTGGAGGGCTGTATCCTGGGGGCAGTGCGGGGGGAAGTGCGTATGGGGGTGGTGGGTATGGGGGGTATGGTGTAGGCGGTGGGAGTGGGAGTGGAAGGGGAGGAAGTGGTGGTTATGGGGGAGGAAGTGAAGATGGGATTTACAGATCCGCGACACCGAATTCAAGAGGGCAGTACTCGGCGGCTGTGTTGGATGAGTTGGAGAGTCAGAATGATGAGCATGTTGGTGTTTTGACGGGGAAGGTTAAGATGTTGAAGGATGTGTGTTTTGCGTCTCTTAAACCCCCTTTCCACTACCTCCCCATCTCCATTCATCCATCTCATGGAACACCTCGCTAATGTTGAAATAGTTAACCCACCTCATCGGCGACGAAATCCGCGACTCCACCACCCTTGCCGAGAAGATGAACGACCAGTTTGAGAACTCGAGACATAAGATAAAGGGCACTATGAATCGTATGTTGAGGATGGCGCAGAAGACGGGTGTGGGGTGGAAGGCTTGGGTCGGGTTCTTTGCGGCGGTTATTTTGCTGTTTTGGTGGGTGTGGTTGGGTTGATTGGGGGTGGGATCCAGAAGAGGAGAGAGGAGAGGGATATGGGAGAGATGGTTTGCATTACCTTGCATATGGCATGGTGTTGTGGCGTTTGGTTGCTCACCGGAGGGATTGTACAACAAAGATGCATGCGCAAGTTTCAATAGAGAGTGTGGTATCAATTTATTCTACATCATTCATTTTCATAAATCATACCGCTCAAATAATCTTCACCACCATGTTGTGTTGGATGGCGTGCTCTGGTGATTCTTCCTCGAAGATATTCGGGTAGAACCGATCTTTTTGGATTCGAGACCCCATGAGGCCTATTCTCTCGAACTCATGTTCGCCCCTCGCACCATTGCACTCCCAAGGTGCTGAATGCCTCTTCAACAACACCAAGTACGATACATGCTTTTTCTCACTCCATGTTGCCTGGAGCAGTTTCAGACAATGCACCGTTGTTCCAGGCTTCAGTTGATGGTAGAAGTCGGGCTCGAACATGAAGTGATCGCGATTCCGACGTTCATGTGCCTCGGATCTCGTGAGTAGCTCGGGGTCCTCGTTTGAAGATGATAGGGGCTTGATCCAATACCTATTAACGGTGGCCTGTATCATGGTCGCTGACAAGATGATATATGCACTCTCCAACTGGCCCGTAGGATCGGCGCCTTTTGGACAAGATTTTGCCGCCACGACTGTGGCCAACTCTTGAATGTCCTGCATATGCTGGTATGCAACACAGTCGTGATGAGGGTCATCCTTGTCAAATTCAAGAGAAGCCCAAGAGAAAGTAGGTGCCCTCCATATTGTACATCGAGCCGCTGGGTGACTTGTGTACCACGACAGGTTTTGTATCAAACCTTCTTTCCACATGCCAGCAACATATTCCCATCCAGTGACCTCTCCAAAACTCTTAGCAATGCCGGAGATCGCCGGGAAGATGTCGTTTGGCTTTGACAGATCCAGCTCACTGTAGTTTCTTATGAGTCTTGACCACATGCCCGGAATCTTTTCATGATCGTCTTTGAGCGAGCGCCACCGGTTTGGATGACAATGGCTCTTGGTGGGCGGCCATTCTCCGTCTATAGTCTTTTCAAAATATCCTCCTGTATATTCTCCTGGACTGTTCAGAGAATCCAGTCGCATGGCCCCACATTCGCAATCTTCGTACTCCATACACTCCCAGATGAGCTCATGCTCTGCGAAATGGAGAATGCGGGGACTCAAGATACGCTCTTGGAAGGCCCAGCCTCGCTGAAGAAGTGGCAAATCACGGCCCCCATGCCCTAGCGGATATCTCATGTGGATGTTAGGAGCACTTGACAGAGGTCTGCCGACATATTTCGGATCCGCGACTCGGAAGAGACCCCTATCTGGACCTGAAGATGCTGAAGCCGCGATCGTGATTGTAGAATTAGCGTATATGTTAGCCATTTGAGCAGACTGGTTCTGCCAATCCACCTCATCGTCTTGGACAATCTGCCTATGGGGTTAGTATCTATACCAAATGATACCTGATTCATGGAAATGTCAAAGTGACGTACGCATAACGAGTCTATCCAAATATAGTAGATTCCAAGCTCAACGATGACCGTGATAGCATGTCGAAACGTCTGCGGTATGTCTGTCTCTGGGATGCTTTGCAGATGAACAGACAATGTGTCTGGTTCCAGAGTTGTCTGTAATGGCTGTTGACCACCCCAACAGTGACTCAGGCATGCATAATGCCCCTTTCGTCCTTTCGTTTCGATCAAGCGGATTCGACGTGGTGTATCAACGCTCACCTCTATCACTCGGTCAGGTAGTTTGACACGATCGTCAACTTTGCGTGAAGTCGAGCACAAGCTTGTATGCGTGGTTAGACATGTATTAAGCCAGCGCTTGATGTTCTCATAGCTCTGTTTCGATGCGGTATCGCCTGGCAGGTCTGTCCAAACGGGAAGAATAGGGTCTTCTTGAGCTGCGCTACCATTAGTCAAGCTAGCGTCATCCATACTTGCGGACTTACCGTCCAGAGCAAACACCTTCGTCCTCACCGTTTCCGTAGATGATCCGTCTCCTCTGAATTCATCAAATGTTACACTCAGCATGTCCTTCCAGTAACCAATCCTGATATCGCGTCCAATAGACTCGGGAGTGATCTCGCATACAGCATTACAGTAGCGGCATCCACACCGGACTGTCTCTTTCAATGCCGCACTATGATAGCCAGAACCAAGGAAACCAGGCTTCCCCTGCATGCAATTCTCAATGGCAAGACACGCAGGCTGTTGAGTATCTACAATCGGTGGGTCGGGTAGAATTCCTGCATTCAGTTAAAAGAAGGCGCGTTTAGTGAGGCCCTAATCGCCTACATACTTTGACCATTTCGACCACGACGGTACTGTACTATTCCACCGTCCAACGACCAAGACTCCGACTTCTTCCAGGAGTCTGGGCTGTCTGGCGTTGTATTTGGGAGTTCTCGAACCGACCAGCGCGCCATGAGAGCCGTTTGTCTGTAAGATGCTGGTTTAGGTCTGGATTTGCTGACAGTAATTGGGTCGAGCTTCGTGAGAACTGGTATCTCTTCTTTGAGTGCGGTTCAGCCCCGCAACACGTGGGAACCTTCGTGCGAGGTAGGCGACTGTGCCACAACGCTGCATTGCAGCCTATTGATCGGCGTGGCTATGTCAATATCGCCAGCGCAAGGCTGCCTTGCAGCCTATTGACCGACGAGGCTATGTCGATATCCGTAGCGAATCAACTTGCCAGCCAGCCACTTATCTGTTCTCAGGTATCACACTTTTGAGGACTGCCCCTCAGTCGTAGTTACTCCGGACCTCTGATACGGTCGTAATATTGCTGTAGCCGCCGAGGACGTCACAAGTATACAACTCACTCACGGAGTTCGGCGCTCAGCAGCGCATTGTAGCAGCCCATCGATCGCAGGGAACGACATGCATGACGTTCGGGTGGCGATGCTGATGCGGTGTCAAAGGCTTCCCCGCCTGTATCACACATGATTGCAGTTGAGGTTCTGAGATGAATGGTGTGGTGCAGTGGCTGTAGAGAAGAAAGTGTCAGGCTCCTGCTCGGCCAAGTACCTACGTAAGCTAGGGGCGATTCGATAGCCGCGTTACCGAATGCGGCGACGAGGACGCTTTTGACCCCGCAACGACAGGAACATGCCAAAAAGCATTATCGAATCAACATCAGCCTTGCATGCACGCAATCATTTTCCAGATCTTACAACTAGCTTCCGAGCTTTGAGATTCTACTCGTCACAATCTTCAAGGACTTGTTTCATCTATTTGGCTACCAAGATAAACTCAATCCTTTGTAAAAAGATCGACCTGCCCATCAAACCTACCCATGTTGCGCAACGACCTCCGCGCACTTTGAATGCGCAGCAGAAAAAAGTTCGGGTCAGGCCGTTGATCCTCGTCAACATCAAGACACATCTCTATATACATGCGCAACTCAGGCGAATACCCCTCGTAGCCCTGAAGACAGTCCCGTGTCAAGTTGCCCGCTTCGACAAGATCTCGCAAAGGACTATCCGCCATGCAATACATGAGCGACATGACCAACCCAACTTGATACATGTCCGTCGCCTCAGTCGCTTGAGCCCCTTCTGGAGGCCTGTATAAATCGGCAACGAGAGGAAGATCACGGAGGGTATAGTTGTGAGTTTCCATCTCACTATCGGTGATGGCGCAGCCGAAATCCGCTAGTTTGATGCTGATGGGGTCGTCGTTTGGGTTGGCCTGCGGATGGCTCTTCAAAAGGATGTTAGATGGGATGATGTCACGATGGGTGATAGGATCCCAATTGTAGGCCGCCTCGTTGTAGGGATAGGGTCCGTGGTGTAGGTACTGGACGGCTGTTACCAGGGCTTCGAAGACTTGCCACACGAAGCTTTCGGAAATGAGCTTTCCGCGCTCGTTCCAGGTCTTGATCAAATCGGCTAGAGTACCTTTGTCGCAATACTCTGTTACTAGGTACGGTGAGGCGTGACGTTCGGTCACTGGGCTAGGAAGATGCGCGTCGTAGAGGGTGATGATGTTGCGATGATGTAGGCGGCTCAGAATGTTCATCTCTCGGGCTTGAAAGCCAGGATACATAGCTTCTGAAGGTAAGACCTTCATGATGCGCATGTCTTCTTGGAGATTATCGCGCACGAAGAGGATACCTTGATTGAAAGTCCCGTCAACACCTCCCAGTTCGGACTCGATAGTCCATCGTCCACCGACGACTTTTCCAACAGCGAAGATATCGCGATTACATGCTCGGTTTGCTCGGTCTAACAGTAGATTCTTGACAGTGCGCTCATTCTCAGCCCGGTTCGCAGCCCAACTTCCCGATTCGTTATTCGACACAAGCTGTATACAATGAGCCAGGCCTGGTGCATCGGCAGGATCAGAGGGCGACGTGATTAATTGAGTACGGTCCAGGAATCTAGTAATTACGTAGTTAGTGTCGTCTGGAATCTGGTAGACTCGCCTGAAGTAACGTAGGGTAAGCTGATCGGGCTTGTCGAGTTTGGGGTCTTCTTCAATCAGGTGGTCAGAAAGGCCTAGCATTGTTTCGCAGAAGACTTCGGCTTCACTTTGACATGTGAAGGTGCCGCTGTCGGCTCGGTTGCGATGCTTGTAAGTCTTCTCTGACATATCGTGGTGAGCACGTATGATACTAAAGGTCCCCTCGCGAGACATTAATGCTATCGACAATTCAGCAGCATCACGATCAAAGTATATACGGAGTGAGCAGATACGCCGTGCACATACCTCTGGGTGTACTTTGTTAACGGCATGTAGATGATTCATAACGGCACAGTGTTGTGTACGCGAATCTTGACCTGGTGCTCCACAACGTTATACTTTGTCGATACACCATGTTATATCAACGTGGAGCAGCACTATATACCAGAACGGTATATAATATTCCATAGTCTTCTTTTCTTCTTTCACTAGTTCAGCTTCAACAACTGACCAAGACAAACATCGCGTAGCTCTTGCGTTAGCGCCTTTCAACATGGCCTCGAAGAGCTCAAGTATAACGGAAACGACGAATGTCAGCAACGATAGCGTGGCACCGCATTCAACACCCCAATGGCTCAATGAGCTAGAACCGGAAGGTCCCGAATGCTCAGACTACTTCAACGAGTTCAAGCGCTGGTGTATTTCGAAGGATATCTCCTGGCTGTACCCTCCTGATAGAGCTCCGTTCACAGGGTTTATAAAAGAGATGAATCTGCGAACTTACCCCGAGGATCCAGAGGGATATCCAGGCTTTCACCACGCATTCGGCCTCTTTGTCCGCTATTATAAAGCCAGGAATGGCAACCCCCCTGGAAAGCTGACGATGATGGACATGTGTACGCTGCTTGATATGCTGAATAGCAAGTTTGCCTCCACGATAGCAGACGAGCGGTTTGCGATCGATGGGAAAGTCACCGGCGATAAAGTTGGTGAAAAATGGCGCATCGCCTCGAAGCTGCAAGACGTTGACGGAAGCTTCAACCGTGGTATTTACTTAGTCCACAACGAGAACAACCCTGATAATTCCGTACAGATCATGAAGACTCTTCCCCTACCCAGAGATTATCTCGGCTTCGCTGAGCGAGAGCTCGATATTCTCGGGACTTTGCAGCACGACAAAGTCATCAAGTTCTTCGACGGTACCGCACCAAAGAGCATACACGATACGGCATGGATGATCACGGAGTACTGCAACAAAGGTACGTTGTTTGACTTCCTCGCAAAATATGCCTATGAGGCGAAACTTCCAGTACCTGAGCTCTTCGTTTGGAACATCTTGGAGAGCCTGGTACACGCGGCTGTTTATCTGCACTATGGTCCGAATGTACTCGAAAAGTTTGAGCAACAGGAGCCTGAAGATGGATGCCTGGAGGTTAAAGAAGACGCCTCTTGGGATGTCGTATATCATCGCGACATCATTCTGTCGAACGTCTTCATCACTTCTAGTACCGGCGACAAGACTGAGTATCCGATCGTCAAGTTAGGCGACTTTGGCTGCGCCATGCGGCAATCAGAAATTAGTACTTTGGACCAAGACAAATATCCAAAGGCAGAGGAAACACCGCGTATGGACCCTGCATACGTGCCACCGGAGGGTCAATATGGCACCAAAGCCGTCGATGTGTATCAGATCGGCCGACTAACGTGGTGTGTTGTGCAGAACGTCGTGTCTCCTACCTGTCTGGACGAGAAGGCAATGCTGCCTGAGAATTTCGAAACTTCAGAGGATGCGCCTTACTCACGGGAGCTACGCCGCATCCTCTATTCCTGCACGAGGGCCCGCGCTGACCTTCGAATCGATTCTCTGCCTCTATTACGCCTTGTCCGGGATACGAGGAAACGATTGATATCTGAGAACCGCTTGCCGTTTGTCGAGCTCTACGTATCTTTTGTTGAGCGTCTTTCTGAGTTCCTTGAATTCGCCCGTTAAGCGATGAAAGGGATGAGAAAGAGATCTGAGTAGCTTGGTAGTTAGATGTAATCTACTCAAACTTGTTTTATACGTTCTATAAGCTGTGATCTGGCGGGCTCAGATCTTTGGAAGAGCGTATTGTGGTAGCCTTTGGAACCAGCTCTTGGTAGAAATGCAGTGAAATATGTCAGCGAATGAATAGTTCGACCATCCTTCAGATAGGGCTGGGTATAATCCCAGCAATCAAGACAGCTCAACCTCGGGCGTCGTTCTCATCGTTACGCTCACTGACTTTGCACAATGTACTGTTGTATTACAAATATGCCTTGCTTGCCTTACTCCACCATTCCGCTGGCCAAGATCTGGGTTGGCCAATTCGGCGACGTGGGAGGACCGAACTAGCACCGAGCCTGAAATGGATTGCGTGGTAACATATGATTGATCGCAAGATGTCTCATTTCGGGATACAGTGTTCTCCAGGCCCCAAAGAACGCGCGTAGGTGGGTAGATGCGCGTGCATCGGCGTTTCTTTCACGTAGATCAGGCGGGCCGCGTGGGTTCGCTCCCTAGACTCCTGCTACCGGCCCGTCGAAGGATTTCCCGCGAAATCCCGCATCCTCTGATCTGACGGATAGCGGATATCGGTGTAGTATCTGTTGTCGTACGTAGTCTTGATGGGCTGCTATCATTTCTTGATATGTTATGATGATTGAAAGCATGTCACTTCAACGACCAAAGAGATAGTATCGAGTTGAAGAGGTAAGGTGATGAGCCAAGCTGCCCAAATATCTATATGATTACATACCGCCGTGGTTTGCGGGACATATGTGGAAGTGCGATCTTGGCTGTGGATAGACCGAAGTTACTCCAGCGAATTGATCTTAGATGGTGGCCTAAGGCAAGCGAAACCGCTGTATGGGCGGGTGGAAGCTTCCTGCCCGTCTCTGATGCGCAGCGGTGAGGATTGAAGAAGTGCCCTGTGTCGTCGTCGGATCGTGGCTGGCGTCGCCATGAGTGGGTTCGTTGTTGACGATCGTAATTATAAGAAAGAGTGGTGAGAGTGTCTGGGCCGGGCTTGGAACATCTTCAGGGCTCCGATTCTCCTTGGCTTTGCTGATCATGGTACGTGTACATGGGTGTAACAAGTACCGGTAGTGTAAGGCCTGCCATCGCCAAGCGTTTAAACGTTCGTTGTTCATCAATCATCGCATGCGCGGCGACGAAAGTATTACCCAAAGATGACGAACAATGATGCCTATACGCCTCATCCATCGATAGACAGCCTTTTAGCATGGAGTGGAGCGCCGGCCACTGGGGAGGAAACACTGGAATCAGAAATTATACTCACGGATGCGATGCCGTCTCGAACGTCAGCTTGCCACGAACGGTCTTACCAAAGCAGGACCAAGATACACTCTGCTCATTGGCGTGACTGGTCAAGGGCCATAACGCCGCGAGCAGTCCGCGTGCTCTTAAGAGACGTGCCTTGTTGGTCCTCGGTGTATAAAGATTCGTCGATCTGCGTCTGCCAACCACCATTTCGCCTCAGTCACTGGATGCCTAAAGACGACCGCAGTGACCTGCTGTGCTCAGAATGCGGTGACGTTTAGGCTTCCGCGGTTTAGCCACTTCGACCTGGTATAGCGACCCCGAGTAGAGAGCCCACTGTTGGGCGCCTGGAGACGTTGATCGTAAGCTTCGCTCTTGTGCTGTGAACGCGTCTTGGAATGTCGATACTGTGCTTTTCCAGCATGGTATGTCGAGCCTGGATGAGGTATAAGTATCAGGCTGTTGCCCCTTCGAGAGCTCATCATCCAACACGATCCTCAAACCTCAAGCAACTCATTCCCACTTCAACCTCGAACACTCCGACAGTATGTCTTGTCGATCTCTTGCTTTTGCTTCCAGCTGACCATGCCTCCCAGAGCTTCAAGATGCAGTTCACTCTTGCCTCCGTCATCGCCATCGCTGCCGCTCTCGCTCCCGCGGTCAGCGCCTTCTCCGTTAGCGTAAGTCATATCCCGATGTGAGCCTCAACGAGGCGATCCTCATCATGAATACCAGCTGACTTGTATCTCTCCCTCCAGAACTGCGAGACCGGCCAGTACAAGAACTTCGGAGAAGGTGGTAACAACAAGTGTCAGGGTTTCAACACTGGCAAGAGTGTTGCATTCGACAGCAACAAGGGCCTGTCTCTCCGCGTCTTCGCTTCGACCAACTGCCAGGCTGGTGACGAGATTCTCATTACCGAGCAGAACAAGTGCCAGGAGGTTCCTTTCACCGGGCTATCAGTGCTGGCGGAGTA
The DNA here is from genome assembly GCF_023757985.1 of Alternaria ethzedia. Classification (NCBI taxonomy): domain Eukaryota; kingdom Fungi; phylum Ascomycota; class Dothideomycetes; order Pleosporales; family Pleosporaceae; genus Alternaria; species Alternaria ethzedia. The sequence goes on along the minus strand of NW_026056194.1, from coordinate 2,079,351 downwards.
AGGGCGATCGCATACATCTTGGCAAGCAACAAACGCTTTGAGCATTTCGGGGAGCGAAGGAATTTGGAGGCGATGCTATCCAACATAGCGTAGCCGTCCACCGTGTATCTTAGACACCTGCACTCGTCACGTGCCATAAAATCGTTAAAATGTCGATATTGGAAGGTGTCATGGTCTATCAGTGATTCGCGTGTTGGAGATGTTTATCATCTGGTGCTCTTTGGAGAGGGCGAGTCGGCCGGTTGGCGGACCCCTTCATCGGTGTAGCGGGAACAACGTTGCCGATTTGAGGAACGCGTTAGAAACCTTTGGAAGCAATCTCAGCAATCGATGGGTCGTGGCACCCGCTGAACGCGTGGTGTTGGTGTCGGATGGGATCGTGCTCCGGCGATGGCGTTCCTTACAGCTCACCGACACGTGATAGCACGCAACCGCAGCATCGTCGGTCCGATTCGTCCGGTTCCTGAACGATTTGTAACGCGAGAATGACGCCACGCACGCCGCTGCTCCAGCGCGACATTTCAACCCCACAACCCTTTCTCCCACCATACAGCCTAACGCGATCTTCTGCTGGCATCCCGCAAGAGGCGCGTCTAGATCACGGTGCTTTGCCTACATCTGCCGAGGTGTCGCAGCCGGGCCCTAGCCTATAGCGTACCTCTATGACGTGGCTATGGATCAATCTCGGACGAGTCCGTCATTGTTTGGCGACATACTCGTGGAAAAGCTTAGAAATGCAAAACTGATGAAGCACTAACGAGACACTTATAGACCGCCATTGATCGCACGCCAAGTTCGCATCTCACTCACAACACACAACTTACAAACATCAGTCTTGTTACTCTATACTTTTGCCTTTTTCGTTAGATACCCATCCACATTTCCGCAAACATGGCACCAAGAAGATATGAAGCCGAGAAGGTGGACCCTGCGCCTTTGGCAAAGCCTCTCGACTTTGCTTTCTCCAAGAAGACTGCTCAGAACCGATTCCTCAAGGGTGCTATGACCGAGCGTCTATCATCATGGGATGCTCAGAACCTTGAAGCTCGTGGTGTCCCTTCCAAGAACCTCGTCAACGTCTACCGACGATGGGGCGAGGGCGAGTTCGGTGTCATCCTGACCGGTAACATCATGATCGAATACGACCACCTGGAGGCTGCTGGCAACCCTATCATTCCCCGCGGCTCAAAGTACGAGGGCGAGCGATTTGAGATGTTCAAGGAGCTTGCGACACAGTCGAAGAAGCGCGGCTCTTTGATCGTTGGACAGGTCAGCCACCCAGGTCGCCAGGTAACCGAGAGCATCCAAAAGAACCCCATCTCCGCATCCGACGTACAATTAGAGGGCAACGTCATGGGCATGACCTTCGCCAAGCCACGCGCCGCTACCGACGAGGATATCAAGAACGTCATCGAGGGCTTCGCTCACGCAGCTGAGTACCTTGAGAAGGCCGGTTACGACGGTATTCAGCTTCACGGAGCCCACGGCTACCTGCTCGCACAGTTCCTCGCCCCAAGCACCAACAAGCGTACCGACAAGTACGGTGGATCTCTCGAGAACCGCGCACGCATCATCACCGAGATCGGTCAGGAAGTCCGCAAGCGCACATCTTCCAACTTCGTCCTTGGCATCAAGCTCAACTCCGTGGAGTTCCAAGACAAGGGTTTCGGTACCGAGGAGGCCGCAACCCTATGCAAGTTGCTTGAGGATAACAGCTTCGACTTTGTTGAACTGTCTGGTGGTACTTACGAGCAGCTTGCTTTCGGCCACAAGCGCGAGTCCACCAAGAAGCGTGAAGCTTTCTTCCTCGACTTCGCCGAGAAGATCACACCTTCGCTCTCCAAGACCAAGACCTACGTGACTGGTGGCTTCAAGAGCGCCGCCGCCATGGTCGACGCCCTCAACACCGTCGACGGTGTTGGTCTCGCTCGTCCGGTCACCCAGGAGCCCGAGCTTCCTCGCCAGATCATCAACGGCGAGGTTCACGCCGCGATCAACCAATTGACCGACGACAACGATTTCGGCATCACCAACGTTGCGGCAGGAACACAGATCAGGCAGCTGGGCAAGGACCAACAGCCTATCGACCTGAGCGACGAGAAGAACTTCGAGGCCTTCCAGAAGGACATGGGTACCTGGGCTCAAGGCTTCTCCGATGACAAGACCGGAAGCAAGTACGGTTACGTTGACATTGAGAGCGCCAAGGCCATTCCTTACGGCACCGCTGCTCCTGCTTCGTAGATATTTCGCATCAAGGATATGTGTATATAGATGGAAGGAATAGAAACGAATTCTACGACTGAATACATCAAATCAATGTATTCATACACAGCCCTCTCCCTCCCCCGGTGTAGCAGGTCTCTCATAAAACTCGTCCTCACTAATCTCCCTTATAACCTCAATCCTCCACCTCTGCGTCTTCGCACCCTCATCCTTCTCCCTCAACACAACCCTCCTCCCATCTTCCCCACCAACATCCATAACCTTCAGCACGCCACTCGCTCCATTCCCAATCCACCATGTTCCATCGCCCCACTCGCCCACCTTCCAATCCAGCGCATGCGGCGTGTCGTCTGCCCGTCTCAATACCGCTTTCGACGTGTCGTCTGCGTAGACGTCAAGCAGCCGGTTTGGGCCTAGCCACCATGTACGGAGCCGGTAGCAGTTGGGGGTTGAGGTTGAGGGTGAGGAGATGAAGGCCCAGTATTGGCCTGAGTAGTAGCCTTCGCGGGTTAGTTTGAGGAGGCCGGTGCTGTTTTGGGTGCCGTGGTCGTTGACGATGTCGAGGGTGGGGTTGGAGGGGTTGGAAGTGTTGGTTATGCGGTAGAAGTGGGAGGGAGAGAGTGGGGTTTGAGGGTTGGCCATTTGGGGTGGTTGCGCTGGTTGATGAGATGGTGAAGAGAGACGGGAACTGTGAAGCTGTGCTGATGATGCTACCTTCCGAGCTCAGAATTGGTAGTCTTATACGTTATTCATCGCACGAATGGTTCATCTTTTGTTGAGGAAGTATCCCAATTCAGCGTCGTCGGTGAACAGCCATGCCATGTGGCGCATAGCACGAGACTGTCAAAACGGGTAGCCGGTGAGCCTATCACGACCGCGAAACTCTGGGAAATGCGGTTTCAATTTTAGGCCTGAATCCATGGTTTAGGAAGTGATGAATGAAACCAGGGCAGTACGCCGATCACTTGACCAGCTGACAGTCAGCCACCATGCAGGGCCGTTGTTAGTGATCCTATTGTAGTCAACGAAACGTTTTGTTGGGATATGTGTAAGTTTTGGCAGGTCACGATCAGAATCTGTTGAGGCTGAAATGATTGGAATTGAAGAGGAGACGAAGATGAAGATGATTGAGAGAAGGGCTGATGACGTCACATCGTCATTTGGAGGCATAGTGGCAATTTTGATCACGACAACATGATGGTCCCCTCCAATTAGCATAATGATGCTTTAGCATGCCAGAAAATGAATGTGAGAGAGTAACAAGCGGCGTTCAAATCATCAATTAAAGTATGCAAACATCGACCAGCACCTCCTCGACACCCTGAACAGCTGGAGAGTTCAGCACTAATGTTCACTTCTTCTCACCCTTCAACTTTGCAATTCTTCCGCTCTTCCGCGTCCCGATTGTCGGTAGAGCCTTTTGCTTCGCAGGTGTCTTCGCAGGTGTTTTAGCTGGCGCCTTCGCTGCAGCTGTCTTTGCAGGCGTCTTCTCAGTGCTCTCAGGTGGGCTTGGAGCCGCCGACCTTCGCGATTGGCCTTTGATCGTTGCCTGAGATGATGGCATTGATCTCGGCGAAGAGGATTGAGTCGCAGCAGCAGGTAATGGGTTGTCGTGGCGGACTGCTGGCGAGACCGTCACGATAGCTCCTGTTGACGTCGAATGTTTGGCAGAGTCTTCGAAGTGCACCAGGTCGTCATCATCTTCATCTTCTGGGCCGGTGGAAATGGGCTCGGATGGTTCTTTCCTTTGACTGGACTCAGGAAGCGCTTCCTGTCCTCCCGCCTCCACTCCTTCTGCGAGTTCCTTTGCTTCAATCTCACGCGCTTGTTCGCCCATCGACGGTGTACGCTTCTTAAACAGACGTCGTTCCAACCTCTCACCCTCAAGCTGTTTGTTAAGCTTGCGTGTCTCCGCAACGCGGTACTGTTTGGTGCCTTCCGCAGGGCTCACATGCGGAGATATGCCCTCTCGTATGGGGGAAAGATATCGCCCTGGAACTTCGCCTTGGGTCTTCGCGGCCAACGCACTGGGCGGCTGGCGTAACGCAACGGTACTGCGCGGCTGTACGGCGGTCTTCTGGACATCTGAAGCGCGCGCCCTCTCGCGACGCTCACGAATGTCGTTGCTGGTGATGCGCGGTCGAGGTGATTCTTGCTCCGGTGGGGTGTCGTCTCTAGAGGCAGGAGAAGTGTAAAGGTCATGACTCTCCTGATCCAGGTCAGGTCTATTCTCGCGCGCAGTCTTCGGCCGTGGCGTGTCGACTTGTACATCTATAGAGCCTTGGGCACGACGAGGTGTAGGATTCGATGGACGAAGGATCGGCCGTTCGTCTTCGCCAGAAGGCACATCTTCACTAGAAAGGTCTATGGGGCCCAGGCGTTGTGGCGAAGGCGTATCGTCGCTGCTGTAAGGACCGCCTCGACCACGACGAGGCGTCGGATTTGACGGTCGTGCTGGCGGTGAAGAGGAGTAATTGTTCAAAAAGCCTAGACTGGATGGACTTCCGCGACTCCCCCTACTCTGTTCCGATGACGGTATTCTGAAGTCCGAGAAGTTGAGATCGATATCGGGAGCTGTGGGCGAGGGCCGCTCTCGTACAGGGCTTGAGTGTGATGCTGTCGGATTGTAGCCTAGCATATACATTTCTAGCTCGTCATCTTGTTGTGTTTCTTCCTGATGAATCAGACTTCCCTCCGGTTGACCTGTGGAAGATGGAGACTGAACGGTGATCTCAGGCACGTCTCCTGCCGCCGCATCGTCTACCCTCCTTCTCACTCTCCTTTCAGCCTCTCTTTCTCTCTCAAATGCTTCGTAATCATCCAAAAGCTTACGTTTAGCCATCCTAAAGGTAGTTTCACTCTCTGACAGAGTCAAATAAGTGCCGATCATCCGATCGACCTCACGGGCAATCTCCTTATAAAGATCCTCTGGCATCTCCTCCATCCGTTCTTCTAGGTCAGGCATGATCTGCAGCGTACGAACAACATGATACACAGCCAGCCGGATCCTTTTACGGTTGCATTTGTTAGGCTGGAAGAACCAGCACAGGCCCGTTGCTGCAGCTGCACCACCTGTGATTGCCAGTAGGATGTCGCCGTATTGCTGAAGGAAGGACGGGAGTGCGGTTTCGCCAAAGAGATATTGCGTCAATGTCTTTGCGACAACATATGGTGGGGGTGTTGGACGAGGCCCGTGAACCTCTCCAGGTAGCAACATAGTCGTAGTGTCTGTAATTATCGTGGACTTAGGCAATCGCGTGGCGCGCAAGGTCTGTGACGCTAAAGTGTAGTATCGCCTTCCAGCTGCCATTTGGACTACTTTCACTTTGAAGGTGGGAGCAAACAGTGGAGTTGGATAGACTACGCAGGTCCCATTTCGTTGTTTAGAAAGGAAAGGCTCTTCAAACAAGAAGGCTCTCGGTCTTTGTATAAGCAACGAAGATGTACTCGCGGCGTCGTTGTTCAAGTTGAGAAGACAATGAACAAAGGACGTGATGATTCGAACAGTGTCGAAAGACCGCGTGCATTCGATGCGGATGGCGATGCTGAGTTTCTATATGCTCAAACTAGGGGTTCAGTCGAAGCGGCCAGTTTGAGCATATAGAAGCTCAATCTCGCAATCCGCACCGAACACACGCGTTAGCGATGGCGGCGGGAAGTGGGTAGTAGTTGCGTGCGAACAAAAGGGCCTACTAGACTCATCTGCTAACAACACCAACGCTGTGCGAAAGCCAGCCCACCAATGATGGGAAGATGTTCGGCTTCGTCTTCTGGGGTAGTTAAGCCTCAGTACCGCGGTCGACAGATTGCGAAAGCGTTGACGGTCAGTCTGCAGGATGTTAGCCGTGGACCGTCACCAGATAGGACGTATCGTCTTACCAATCCTCCATCTATCCACACCTACCATTTTCACCCGTCTCTGTTATCCGTTCCTTTCCATCTCCCCGTCCTCCTCTTACTCCATTATCCTAAAACCCCTTAACCCTCCCCACCCCCGTCAGCGGAACCCCAACACCCCTCTCCCTGCCACCTTGCCCCCTCCCTTGACTCGCCGGTCCCCCAAGCCCAATATCGCGCCCATATCCCGAGCCACCGCCATAAAGCTCTCGGCTATCCCAATCTCTCCCTTTGAACGGCCTCGCGTGACCGGATTGTTTGAGCCATTTCGCAAGCAAGATGCCGACGGTCGCCCAGGCTGCGGCGATGAGGAGGGCGAAGATGACGAAGTACATCGTGTGAGGAGTAGACGGCGACCGGAATGAGGACCTCGGGATGGCTGAGGTCTTGGTATCGATGGCGAGGCGGCGATCAGGTAGATGGGTAGTTTGTGCCGGACGGTTGGAACAAGAGGTAGGAGGAATCTTCACGATCAAAGCATGCCTATCTGTTGTCAAGAGAGAGGAAATGGGATGCCAACGCAAAAGCGGAGGTCATCGGCTGCACCTACTGGCAGCGCTAAAGGTTGGGGTAAAGATGGGGTAAACAAAGCTTACGGCTTCCTCCTATCCGAAGCCATGGATCGACATTTCGGCCCTCCTAGGTGCGCCATTGGCTGCGTGAGACGATATAAATCTCAAGACCCGAAACCACCAAATCTAGGTGTTACGATATTGACATGTAAAGACGTAATAATGCAATGTATGAAGCGGAACATGATACGTACGACCTCTCCAATCTACAGTAACGAATGCGCAATCAAAAGGGTATACGCGCACATCGACTGCCCTCACACTCGCTGCACAGCAATCAAGCTCCACTACTTCCACTTCCCTCAGCACGCTCCTCCTTCTCAACCTCCGTCCTCTTGAACCTCTCCTCCGCAGCCTTCGCAAGCACTTCCCTCCTACTCAACCCACCCATCCCACTACTACTACCATTACTGCTCCCACCCACCTTCCCCTCCCCACCCGCACTCCCCAGCGTAAACTCACCCCCAGTCCACCCCCCATGATCATGCACCTCCTCCGCCCCCTCATCCCCCGGATTATAAAACTCGTCGTTCCCCACACTCCTCCCGCCACTCTTCCAATCATCCCTCGCAACCTCGCGTTCAATCTGCTTGCACAAGTTCCAGAAGTTGCGGTCGTGAGGGCCCCATACATTATGCGCCAACTCATGGCACAGCGTGTTCCTTATCGTCTTGTAGTCGCGATACCCGTCGTAAGCATCTGTGCGGAGCCGCAACTCGATGACCTCGCCTTGGTTGCGGTTGAGGCCCAGTGTCCGACTTTCCATTGTAGTGTGCATGGCTGGATCCATCTCCGTAAGCAGCGGCACGCTAAACTTGTGCGTGCGCATTGCTGCTTTGATCCCCGCGTCGTCTCGAAGCCGTTGGAGGAAGCGTAACGAACGATCTGGATTCGGGAGGTACGGCAGCGGGCGTAGTGTATGGAACGTGTATTGCGCCTCCTCTTGTATCTTCTTGTAATCGCGGTTGCGCGCTGGCAGGGCGGCTTTGATGGGACCGGGGCGCCGGGGCGCTGAGGCGGCGGATATGGTGTTGTTGAGGGAGGAGACGGCTTCGGACGTGCTGCCCATGAGGGTTATCTTCTTGCCGACGAGCTCGGTGAGTGGTAATGAGGCGTTCTTGAAGGGTGGTTTCTGGAGTCCGACCTTCCCGCCTACGAGGAACTTTTGGTTGGACGGCGGTATTGACAGGTCGTTTGCGACGCGTTCGGAGAGGTCGGAGATTGTGGCATCTTGGGCGAAGGATAGTGTGATTGCTTTGCCGTGGTGAGTGAGTGTTATTTCGATGTCGGAGCTGGAGGGCGGAGGCGCAGATGTGGTGTCGGCTTCTGTCATCGTGGAAGCGCTGTATGTGGTGGCGAGAGGATGTTTAGGCGGTGGGAGGGTTGGATGTTGTCTAGGCGCGATCTACTATACGGAGTAAGTGACGAGGTTAGTAGTGATTAAGATATAAAGCTTCGCAGCATGTGGCCGAGCTCTAGCCATGCGATGTTTCGGTGACGTTCTGCAAGGCTTCCACGAGATGACGGGGTCGCCATCGGAATTTGTCATCACTAAACTCCGATGCTCAGCCATGCTGTTGACTATTCACCACCATCGCCATCGGGCCGTTGAGCACACTCGCAGATCTTGGATTCTTGGTAACCAGGGAGCCTCACTCGCTTGTTCCCGTGCTCACTGATCAATAATCGTTACATCTGCTACTTAAATTCAACGTCGCCGGGTATCAATAAAGCGCGTACTAGAAACATACGCTGGCAATGCCTGGACTATAACCAGTATAAGCCATGGAACAACACCCGCATTACGGCCAACTGGAATACTAATCCAGTTTTGACTCTTCCTCTACCTTCTTCTTCTCCTCTTCTTCCTTCTTCTTGCGCTCTGCCTCCTCCTTGGCCAGCGTCTCCTCATTCTTCACCCATTCTTTGACATCGGGATCCCATCGGTGTCTACGCGTCGTTAGTTGTGACTTGCCCATGCGAATAGATAACTTCGCTTACCCATGGAAGTTGGTCTCTATCAGGGCCTTCTCCTTGTACTCGTCCACGAGTATCTTGTCGTAGTTGTACGGCACCTTCGCCGGGACGCCCTCGAACATGGTCTCCCGCATGGGATACAGCTCCGATGTGTCGTACCGGTGATAGTTCTTGCAAACCCACTGCCCCGGGTTCTTGTCTGGATGTGTCTCGCTCAATCCGGTGATGTCGATGAACAGGCCGTTGCGCAGGTCGATCCATCGCGCATCAATAATGTTCATGCCATCGCCACGCTCGCGCTCCCAGATCCACGGGTTGACGTCGAGGAGGTATTCGCGCTGGACGGCGCCGTCGTAGGAAGTGTAGTGGTATCGAGTCTGGTTGTGTACCGCGCCGAGGTGTTGGAGTGTGCTGTCGGACACCTGAGTGTCGAGATCGAAGTCCCATGGAAGACGCTGCAGAAGCGTTAGCACGTATCGCAAACAGCTGGAAGCAAGACTCACCTTTCCATTCCACCACCAACCGAGCAATGTCCCGTGTGCTATCCAGGTATCGAGTTCGTTTTCGCGGAAGAAGTTCAGGTAAGCGCGGACCATGTGCGATTGCGTGTCCGTTCGCTCCTCGTCGGAGACGATGCCCTTGAAAAAGCGCTTGTCATAGTGGCCGAGCGTAATACTGCCTCTAGAGGGGTGTCAGCGAACACGCTACAAGCTGCAATGACATCGCGAGTTGCAAGGCTATGATGACTTACCCGGGCTCATGAAAGTACTTGGTATCAGGCTTCTTCTTACCTTTCCTGCTTTCAATACGATCGGCCAAGTTGTCTCCTCCTTGATGTCGGTTGAGTGGCGTCGGTGTGGCTAGTGAAGAGGCGAAGAGTGTCGCGGTTGCAAAGGCGGCAGCGCATTTCAGTAACCGCATGGCTGAGGCGAGGACTCCACTTCAGGCTTCCAATCCAGATAGGTATACCGTCTCAAAGACAACGAGACGAAAGGGCGCCAACAGTAACGAAGACTTGCCGTATGATGTTATTATGATCGTCCAAAACTCCTGGGTAGAACCGAGCAATGGTAAGCGCAGCGTTTCGGGAAGGTGATCGCGTGCTCAGAGTTCAGTGATCGACAGCCGTGGGGCAGGGAAGGCGCGTATAACGTCAGTGAAGAAGAAGCAATCGCAGGCGGGACAGAGAAGATAAGAGAAGCGCAATGGGGGCCAACCATGGGGTCACAGCGTGCGGGAGGGGAGTCAAAAGGCTTCATGACGCGCACGCGACAGGTTGCCAGCCTGAGCCTGTGCCTGGTGCCGCCCACTTGCTCCTCCACAGTAGCCTTGTGCTACGTAAACTCATTCGCGCTCCCATTCCCCTTGCTGGTTACAGGTGTGCCGCTTTTCCGGGGTATCATGGGTATCTGGCGAGCTTGACAGGCGTCGTCGTCCAGTGACACGCGGCGTTGCGTGGTTAAGCTTTCCAAGATTTGGCTTTGGGCGGGTTTCGGATGGCGGCTGCAGTTTGCCGGCCGTTGTCGCCGTTGGTATGGCGTGGCGGCGGCAGCTGTGGCTGGTGAGTCCTTGCGTCGAACAAATTACATGGCCTGACGTCTCCATTTCGCGAAGATCCTTCGTCACTGTCCTTCCTGAGAACTGAAGCCGTCGTGCAGGACCTACGTATGCCAATAACGAAGTCGCATGCGCAGTTACTGAAAGCGGCAAAGCATTTTTCGCTAGGCGCATTCACGCAGGTGGCCTCGTCAGCATATGCGCTTTAAATACGATTGTACGAATCCTGCGCGAACTACCTGCAGACATGGGGTAAACATAGTTCCCTAGGCTCGTACATTGTTCCACCAACGCGTACATGTTTGACGCCACAGTTTCGTGGGCGCGTACAATCTCCCCAGGTGCGAGGATACATGGTCCGGAAGTACGGTTCGCCAATCTGCTTCCCCCGAAATGCAAGGCTGCGGTACGATGTAAATTGAGATGACACACGGACCATCCTGTATGACTATAATAGCAGACTGTGCCGCTCGGACTAGGCTATGGTTATACGTACATCGTCATACTCACAGTCACTTGCAATATGGTTGAGCACACGATGACAGACTATGCACGCATGTGTAGTATTACATTTCCAGACTTTTCGCTATGCCTACAGCAACTCGCTGACCCTTGAGCAAACGCTGGACCCATTCGAACCTTTGTACGCCGTGAGATTGTATAACATCCGTCTATGAGACGTCCATCGCTTCCGCGCCGTTGGGGATCGCAAAGGAGACGGCGCCCGCATCGCCGATCAAACGCTGTTCCGAGTCGGAGACGAACTATTCGTGGTATTAGCAAGGTTTGATAGGTCGTAGTATGAGAACTGACCTTGACACTTCTTGTGGGGTCGTAGAAGAGCGCAAAGCTTCGCTGCACGTCCTCGATGGTAACCTCTGGCCCGTTCCTCTTCTTGCGTATTAGGTCAGAAGTCGTGATGAGGTTGCTCGCGTATCGCAATCCGGTCTCCTGCCCAATCTTTGTGAGCAGCGCCAAAGCATCCGGAGACACATCGACCTCCTCCTCTTGCGCTCGTATCGAAATGATCTGCTGCATTTCCTCCGCGTTGTATGCGTGGGTGCTGACAATGACCACACGATCTAAGAAGTCGAGTGGCAGTCCGTGTGGTGACCTGTAGTCGGTTCCCCGTATCTGTGTGTTTCCCCTGTTGCTAGCCATGATGACGATCGGTGCCAGCTCGTCCTCAAGCGCGCGGTTGACAAACGAGAAGCATTCAATGTCGAGCATGTGGACCTCGTCGATGAAAAGCACACCCGGCACGATAGTCGCCTTGCCCTCCTCTTTCCACTCTGCGACCTTGGTGTTGATCTGGTCTCGCACCTCGCTGCGGATCTCGCCTGTGTCACCAGAGAAGAGCGCTAGGAAGCCCTGGGTCCTCGAGTTGATCACATCAATCTCGTGCAAGCTGACCGTGTGTACCACCTCGCGCCGTTGTTGCAGCTCGCCTTCGGGACATTGTACGAATTTGGTGTCGATGCCCATCGCGTCGTAGTCTCGGGAGCGCGTGTACGAGCGGCCGAGCTTGGTGATCTTGCCCGAGGCCTTGTCGATGGAGATGATGTCGCCGGCCATGACCTTTTCCTTGGTCATTGCGTCGATCATCTTGGTGCCCATGTCGTAGACTGTCTCCATGTCGGTCGTCTTGATGGTGAGTTTACCCTGCTTGTTGCTCTAATCACAGTCAGTATCGCTCCGTTGCGCAGCCGACCTCGTACTCACGCCTGTGACGCTGCGGTCAATCTGTATCTCGACCACCTCGCCCTCAATGACCTCGCTCTCCTCTGTTATCCGCACGCCAATCGACTTTCGGAAGGCCTGTGTGAGCGCCTCGGTCTTGGACATCTCCAGCGAGAAGATCTCGGACGAGGCGAGCATGGTGAAGGGCACGTCGGGGCCCAGCGACTGCGCCATTCCCATTGCGATGGCCGTCTTTCCTGTGCTGGGCGGGCCTGCAATCAGGACTGCGCGACCGGCAATCTTGCCATCTCGTGCCATCTTCAGTATCACGGCTGCCGCCTTACGCGCCTTCTCCTGGCCGACGAGGCCCTGCGACGACACCTTGGGCTCGAGCGTGTCATCATCGACGCCGAGACCGCGAATGTGAGAATGCGCCGCAATGAGATTCAGGCCGCGGAGCTCCTTGCTCTCGGCGATGGTGGTGATGGGCTGCGTGTCGTTAGTCACATGATCTCCAAGTCACGCCCTTCACTTACCATGGCCATGATGATGTGCGGTGTGGTAATTTAGGCGGCGGTATGCGACAGCGACATTTCGCGGACGCGCAGAGGAAGCTCCAGTTAAGACGCACGGGCCCGCTTATCGGCCGTTTGCTATTTAGTTCCATTGGGCGCGTCGACGCGACTGCCCCCTCGACCCTTGGAACGACCGCCTCCCCGACCTATCACTTGCCAGCTGGCCGTAATCCCCAAGGCAGCTAGCAAATTCCCTGCGCACTATTTAAACTCTCCAATTTTCTTTCTTTATCCTGTTTCTCCTTTTCCTCAAGCCATCGCGCTGCTCCTGCCCTCAATCTCATTGGTTGCGTGCAGTAGCGGCTCCCGCGCTCGACCCTCTCACCTCACCTCGTACACCGCGAGATGTCTGGCCGACCCCAAGTCCCCAGCATCTCAACAAGTGTTGGCAATCGCGCCTTCACTGACAGGCATGTTGTCCCCTGCCCCTCACTCCCATCCGTCTACGCAGTCTTGCCACTGCCCCTCTCACCCACGGTCCGTCATTCTAGCTCAGAGGACAAAAAGCAAGCACTTGAGCTGGCTACATTCATTACCCCACCAAGAGTGCACTTCGCATAGCGCGTTGAAATCACAGACATCAGGCTCTCGCCGTCTTATCTCCTGCGCTTGCTATCTGAGACACGCTACGATGAAGCTCGCGTTCTCTCAGTTGCACTCAAAATACCAAGATAGTCCTGGAGGCATTTGTTACGCCTGTCTTAAAGCTGCAACACTCACTGTCTCTGACTCCAGGACATATTCTGGTATTCGGAGGACAATGTAGCAACACGAACTTCATCGTAGGGGGACCGTGCAGAGGCACCTTCACCTGCCAAGACCCCAGTCCGGTGTAGTGTATATACTAACACATGGTATAGTCCACGTACTCAAACCCCAACTGCATACTCGCCCGCGCTCAGCGATTCAATGAGCTCGCGCGTTTGGAAACGTCCGCTGGAGCCTCAAGCCCGTGGCGAGAGCCCTCCAGACAAGCGAAGTCGTCCGCCAGACTCGCGGTCGGCGTTACAAGATAGGGTCAGATATAAATCCCTCACTCCAATAATGTTTGTTGACATATAATAGTACGCCAACTCAGCAGTCTCCAGGATCCCGAGCCCTCCAGCATCTAGAAAGAACTCTTTTGCTGGATTAATCAATGTACCTACCGGCCCGAGACTAGCTTCTGACTACCGCAGGCCGCGTCAGAATGTGCGAGTTCTTTCACCCAGTAGTTTAAGCAGTGGAGCGTCGACGCCTACGCATCATGCCCCTCCTGCACCTTCGATGCTGCCAACACCAGATCCAAGTGTCCTTCACCAACAGGATGTGACTAGTGCCCCCACGAGCAATACCCCCTTCACCATGCACTCTTTACGCAAGCTGAAAGATAGGAAGAGAGCTCTTGCGCAGCAGACTACCATCACTGTCAGCACGTCCGTTGACGTTAAGCTCAAGACTCAGGCATTGGACATTGCGAACCTTAAGAAGGAGCGTGATGATATCAAGAGGGAGCTACTTGAACTTAACAAGACGCGAGAGGAGGAGCATAATGGTCTCACGAACCGGCTGGTGCAGGTGGAGGGATTGTCTACACGCGTTGATAGCCTCACGAACAAAACAGAGACCCTCAACATTGTCAACGCAGCCGCCAAGCCTTTAGCAACACGATTAGAAGCACTAGAGGTTTCGGCTGCCGAACTTCCAAGCTTACGGCAGGAGTTGCAGGACCTGAAAACTGTGCCAGAACGCTTAGCTGCAGTAGAGAGCAAGCGAACTACTCATCAGGCGGGACCAGAGTCCAACGGTTCTAACAACCTAGGGACCTCGCAGCTGAAGCCGCTATCCGACAGGCTCGATGGGCTTAGAACTACCTCTTCACAGCAGGCGAATCTTATTACGGAGCTGAAGATGGCGACAGCACTACAGAAGACTGAGATTGAAAGTCTGAAGACGTGGAAAAACGCGCAGCCTACACCACTATCCGAACACACTGTCAGAGAGCTTATCACGGCCGAGACCAGAGCAACAGCCAAGAACCTAAACGACAAAATCAAGGATGTGAACACCCGGCTTTCCGAACGCATCACCAACCATCAGGACTTGATTCTCGCCTTTCAGACTTTCAAAGAGACCGTTGAGAGTAAAAACTTCTCTGAACAACTCAACGCTTTGAGCGACAAGATCAAAGAAGTTGAGGGAAATGGCGACAGGACGTACGCAAAGGCCAACCGTCTGCAGACGAGAATAGAGGACCTAGAAGACGAACTCCACCCAGACAGTATCGACACTTTGAAGGAAGTGGTAGAGAAGGTCGAGAAGCTCAGAAGCAGAGTGGATAAATACCGTGATGCGCTCGGCGAAGACAGAGAGGAAGTCGAGAATGTGCGAGCGGGCCTGAAGGACCTCCGGGAAGAATCAAGGGGCCTGAAGGAAAAGACAAAGAGTACACAAAAGGATCTCAGCCTCCTCCAAGGAGATTTCGACGAGCTTGAGAAAGACATCGTCAAGTACATTGGACCTATCAAGGGGGACTACGAGAAGACAAACTTCACCCTGTCGCAAAGGATCGCGAACCTGCAGGGCACTGTAACCCAAGCCGAGTTGGGAAGGCTCCCCGCTCGCCTCAGTGAGCTGGATAAATCTGCACGTCTGTCAGAGAAGCTTCTGGGTCGCGTCGATGAACTGGAAAAAGCTCCACGGGGTCCTCACTTTAAGAAGGTCGGGACAACTGTTGCGACTTATTCTCCTGCTCCAATCACTCCGCCTGTGACCAATGCAGATACAGAGGTCTCGAATCTCAAGAAATCGCTGCAAGAGCTTCGCAAAGTTGTGGAAGGCACCGGTGGCTTGACGACCCAGGCTCAGGCAATCTTCGAGCGTCTGAACAGCATGGAAGCCACTCTGGCCAGCGCTCGACCACTCGACAGTGTGGAGCAGAGTGTGGAGACAATAGAGACGACCATGGACAAGACCTCAGTCAAGACGCTGGAAAAGGCAGCAGAAAAGAAGGTCAAAGCTCTGATAACGAGCGAGCGCAAGGCTATCGACAGGGATGTCGAGGAAGTGAACACCCGCCTCTCCCAAGAGATTTCTGATCTTCGCAAACTAACGGAAACTCGTATGGAAGCGATGCAAGCTCTCCGCAATCGATCACGTGAACCCGATTTCGCGGCGTCGTCAGCTGATGCGAGAACAGCGCCGTCCGAGATGAGCGATCTCAACACCATCACAGAGGATATTGAAACGCTGTTCGAGAAACTCGAGACTGCAAATGCCACTATCTCGGCTGTGCAGGACGTCGCCCCCACCCTCTTCAACGAACAATTCGACCCACTCAAGCGCAAAATTGAAGAGCAGCTCAGTACCGTCACTGCCACAATGGAAACCCATGCCCGCAATCTATCAGCTTTGATGGAACAAGTATCGAAGTCTCCTACACAACAGAATGGCTTCGGCCAAGCCCAACAAGCTCAGCTCAATACCATGTTGGCAGAAGTAACGTCATTGAGGACGGACTTTGCGACTCTTCGATCGTCTCTGTCGACCAAGGCCGACTCTGCATCGGTGGAGAAAGACCTGGATACTTTCACCTCCGCAATACGCAACATAGAGAGCCGATACGAGAACATCAGCACTGACACCATGTATCAGGGCATGGTCCGCTGGTTTACCGAAATGTACCCCGGTCTGCCACGACTCCAGGAAGACATCCACCGAGTGCAGAACTGGATAGCGAATCGCGCGAACGTTCTCGACCGCCTGGACCAAGACGCTACTCAACTGCATGGTCTTGTGAACATCGCTCCGCACTTGCACGAGATTGCAAACATCAGTCCGCAATTGAAACAAATGGTCACCGACGCTGCTCAACTCCAGTCCGCTATGCAGGCTCATGGCGAGATGTCGAGTGCGTTGACCAAAATTGATCAAGCTAGCTCTGATGCCACCCTGGCAATCTCCAAGGCTGAGGAGGCAATGCGTGCAGCTAGTAAGGCTGAGCAAGCCAGCTCTGATGCAAGAACCGCGAGCGACAAGGCCGATCAAGCCAGTTCTGATGCAAGAACCGCGAGCGACAAGGCTGAGGAGGTTATGCGTGCAGCTAGCAAGGCCGAGCAAGCCAGCTCTGATGCAAGAAGCGCGAGCGACAAGGCTGAGGAGGTCATGCGTGCAGCTAGCAAGGCCGAGCAAGCCAGCTCTGACGCAAAAACCGCGAGCGACAAGGCCGAGCAAGCCAGCTCTGATGCAAAAACCGCGAGTGACAGGGCCGACCAGATTGAGCAACAGCTTAATGAGCAGATCAAGACGATCGAGAACATCAAGGGCTCAGTGTCTGGATTACAAATTTCTTTGCGGAATCTGCACTCGGCCACATCTCCCTTCGTCAAAGCGGAGGCTCTTGACGCCCTGCAGGCCACTGTCAAGACACTGCAGACCCAAATAGGTCAAGAAAAGCAAGAACGCTTGACCAGCACAGGAGAGCTTCGCACTGCCATCGACGCTGAGCGTACCACACGCGTTGACGAGCAGGCTAAGACCAGAAAGTCCATCCAAGACCTGAGGCAAGCGATCGATGTGGGCAAGATCAGGAAGTCTATTCAAGACCTGAAGCAAGCAATGGATGTGGACAGGGCCACTTTCGCAAAAGCTGACGTAGTGACTGCATTGGAGGGTACACTGCGAGCCTTCCAATCCGAGATCAGCGACACTCAAACAGCAAATTCCGAGGCCATTCAAAACCTGCGTTCAGCATTCGACACCGACTGCAGCAAGCGCGACACTACGGAGGGAAATCTCCAAAAGTCCATCAAGGAGCTGTCTCAGACACCTGCCCGAGCGCCTACCCCAGACAATGTCCCCTTCGATAACTTCAAGCGTGTCGTGGTGGGCAAGCTTGCCTCTGAGAAGAAAGCACGTACAGAATTCGAGGAGAACTTGAAATCATCTTTCGGCATGGTTGAGGGCAAGATCACAGCTCTACGGCAGGATACAGCGAAGTACAACAACGAGGTGAAACGAGTCTCAAGTGACCATGACACCGCAAAGCAAGGGATCTATGACCAGCTCGCCGACATCAACACGGCTGCCGCCGAGTTGCGAGAAGCTTACGACAACACGGTCAAGACTTACATTGAGCCCAACGGCGAGTTCTTCGGCTTGATCGGTACCGCCTTCGTAGTCCTCTCGCAACTCCAACAAGTCGTCGAGAGCCTCAACCAGAACCTTCCAGTCGCTCCGTTGAAACTGGAGTGGGACTACTACCTCCCCAGCCACGGTCAGCCCTCCACCAACGGCGAACCCAGCAACTCCAAAGGAAAGGGCAAGAGCAAGCAGTAAGCTGCCCCCTCATCGCTCGACCAACGTACACAAAGTCCGACAACATTCTTTTTCTGGGCCCTGGGCCCTGGGCCCTTGTCAACCCTTTTACTACTGTGTTACCACCCCCGGCCCGAACAAAAGTGCGCATCGACCTGGCGTTTTTTACCGGCGGATACTGTGAGCATTTTCATGCATGATACCCCCCTATAGCCTGTGGCGGCTCATTTCTTTGTGTCTCGATCTTTGCGCATTGCAAGTCTGATGAAGCTGTTTTCAAAACCTTCTCATTCTGAGCGGTGCCCAAATACTACTGTGTTTACATATGTAAGTCCCATTGAAGTTGGGCGTTTCGATTGTGTGTAAGACCTAGTTATCTAGGCATTTTGTGGATATGGGGGTTTGATGCTAGGTCGTGAACCTGATCGGATGTGTGGAAGGTATGGATGACGGAGGTTACAATGGAGAGAGGCGGCGGTGGATGTGGAAAAGGATGGGAAATGGCGTTTGTAGTGGTAGTGCGAGTGTATGATAAAATGCGGAAAGGTTTAAAGACTGTTGTGCCGGTGCTACGATTGAGCTTGTTTCGTTGTATATTGTACTCCAGCCCGAAGGCATACACCTGCTATGTCGCGCGTTTTGTGTTAGAATAAAGTGTGCAGTATGTCTGATACAAGTTGTCCAGAGAAGGGGGCCTTCTCATGCTTTATACGTGGTGCTGTGCCCCAGGACCGTCCCTTGTGGCGCTTTCTAACCAACCTTGGAACGGACGTGCCCCCTTCTCATCCCTTCCAATTTTTAATGAGCGGATCCAGCCATCGTGTATGTCGTGTGCATTGCGGGAGTCGTAAGTGGCTCGTCGTTTATGGGTCATCGCGATACCATGGGATGTGATGGGACCAGATTTCGTCCCACGGACTGACCTGTGTGCGATGCCATATTCTGGTCGCTATCCACTTTACCCCGTGGTACTGCGATGACGCAGAGCGAGGTCAGCCACTCACAACTTCTGCAATATCGATAACCTAGACAAAAAGATACTCTTACGAATAAGAGAAATCGCAAGTCTTATATACTGTCCAACGGACTAACCTCTAGCTAGAAGTACCAGGGCGTTGATCATCTACCACATATATCCTGCAGTAATCCATATCTCCCCGAAACCCCTCCGTTCAACAGGTCACTACTGCTTCACCCCATCGCACATTGAGAAACTAGCATATCATGACATTATCGATTTTGGCTTCATGAATTCATACAATACAGTACGAATGATACTTTTTCCTCATCGCATCCCGCTCCCTAACCTCCCTTCGTATAGTCAACGCCAATAACACGCAACAGCCCAGCACCCCCCATTATGTATACAGAATCCCAATCCAGTAACAAGAAGGAAGAAGGAAGAGGAACCAAAGTCCAGTCCAACCTCATGGGGTATCAGAATTTGCTTTCAAATCAACCAAATGAAAAGCCACCCGCTAATGTAGACAAATCAATGATAAAAACGCCAACAAGGAATGGGTGTGTGTGTGGATATCGGAATAAAGGTGGATGGGAGTGCGCGAACTCTCATGCAACACCCTTTTCGCACTCTTCTTCTCACTCAGGCCTCTCAAGATTAACCCTCAACCCATACTTCAACCCTTCAATCTCGCAATACTCGGCCAAGAACTTCAGTCCAAACCGCACCGCCTGGATGGGCGTGGTATCGGCGCCCAGCGGCAAAAAGTACGGGCCTGACATCTTCGCACCGCTTAGTTTCTCCGGTTCGCGGGCTAGTCTCGCATTCGACTCCCTTGCTGCATACGTTTTCTTGTACAACGATTGCAGATCCTCAATCGGCAGCGCAATCCGCGCGTCTTGGTAGTGGCGATGCATTTTAATCGTGTGATCAGACAGGAGTGCAAAATTTTCCGCGAGCGAGTTGTGCTGGCGGGACGCTTCAGCCGTAGTACCACCACTATGACCCGTACCATCTTGCGGCGAGTCGTGCGACTTTGGGTTATTGCAGCGCTGGGAGACGTGTGTGCAGATTGCGGCGGCGATTACGGAGCTGAGGTAAGAGCGGAGGCCGTCGAGGTGTTGGAGGTCTTTTGTGCTGCGCGAGTAGGAGAGGCAGAGGGGGAGGAGCGTTTTCCAGGTTTGTTCTACTTCGCCGGGGCGGCCGCGCATGTGGAGGGAGAGGTCTTGGGCGAAGTAGGCGGCCATGTAGGCGCTGGGTGGGTGTTAGTGGGGTTCATATATGTACAGTTGAGGGGTGCGTCTTGAACTTACAGGATACACTCAAGGTTAGTAACTGCAGCCCTCTTTTCGTCCTGTTTTGATATCTTGCCGCTGGTGAGGATCTTGGTGGCTTCATGCTTAAGGGCTCTACCCATTTGATTCCACCTTGCCGAGGTATGGCCCAGCAGCGAGATGTCCGCCTGCTTCTTGTTGTTCAGAGGCGCAGATGTAGGTTTCGCGCCGGCTGGGGTGGCACCAGACCGGCCAGGCGTTGCGTCATTGCTCTCGGAAGACTGAGTTCGTAACATGTTGACTGACTTGAGGTCCTTCTTAGGGGTTGCGTATTGCGTCTGACTGTTTTGGAGAGGGGTAATGGGCCGGTCTTGGGTTGAGCCTGCTCTGGGTCGCTTAGTGGGCGGTACCGCCAATGTCGTCTCCTCTTCCGCGCGCGGCCGCTTCTCAGGAACTTTTGATGGCGTTGTAGTTTGTCGTGCAGCGACCTTGGGTATTGCCTTCTTCTTAATGACAGGCGGATCCGTGACCTTGGGCTGCGTGTCCGCCATAGAAGTTGCCTTGGAGGTATCGCTGCGCTCCTTCTTCTCGGCATTCGCTCGTTTCGATGGTAGGCGGAGAATCTGGCCAACGACAGGCGCCTTGGTCTTTGAGAATTTCAGCTTAACTACCATACTAGAATCTGTTTGTTCGGCTTGACTGACTGGTTCGGGGTTGGGCGATTTGCCGTTGCCGTTGATGGAAACTGAGCGCGCTCGGTTCTCTGACTTTGGTGTACCGTTGGACTGTTGAGATCCGCTGGGTGGCACAGCAAGTGTCTGACTCTTGCGATCTGATGATGACACAGATGCGTCGGAATCTGTGCGCTTCCGCTGTACTTCCATTCTGTCGAGCTCGGCCTGTATGTTGGACGGGAGGGTGGGAGATAAGATATTCGGGAGTCCGTATGGGTTGCCCATTGGTTCGTGTACTGGCGAAAGCAGCGGAGGTAGGCCGTGTGGTGTTGAGTTGGAGGGGTCCGACTTCTCGATCTTGCCCTTGGAACTGGTTGTCTCGCTCTTGGTTGTGGAAGGGGCTCGCGGCCGATTTGAAGAAGGGGCGCCTCTGTCGGCTTTCCGGATGGGATGCTCGTCGCGTGTAGTACCAGAGGATCTGCTACTGTCAGTAATCGAACAAAGTATAGAGCGGTGTACCCACGACTTCGGCGACTTGGGCTCGGTCTTTTGGGACGGCGCAGACAGCTTTTCAGGCTTGCTGGCCCCATTCGCCTGTTTCTTATCCGGCACAGAGCTGGGCGAGCTGATCTTGACGCTGGGAGTGTTGGGACCGTTCGCTTGTTTGACCTTGAAGGCTGAGAGGTTGGGTTTCTTCTTCGCTGGCTGGCCATTCGCGACATGGGAGCGTGGCGGTTCAGGCTCAGGCTCGTCGTCTTCTCCCGCCTGCAGCTCGAAGCAATCCTGACACGGCTCGCGATAGAGATATGTCCTGTACTGCAAGTGCTCCTCCTCCGACTTGAATAGCCTTCCCAATTTCCAGGCGTTGGCTTGTTGTTGTGAGTAGTACCGGTACGGATGTAAGGATGGCGTGGAAAGTATGTATGGTGTGCGCGGGACCGCCGTCTTTATGCGCTTGAAGATGCTGTCGAGGGCGTCGAGCTCGCCTTGGTCGTCGGTGGAAAGCTGCTTGCGCTTGAGGGATCGCGTCGTATCCACGATGGGCTCAGGTTGGTCTGGGCCCGACATGGCGTGTTACCTCAGGGTCTCGAGGATGCAGTCGGTCGCGTATAGCAGCGGTGTCGCGGGCCGACGGCGGTAGGTGCAGTGGAACGACGTGTGGAGGTGGAGGAGCATTAGGTGAGGCGCTCGAGCGGGGATGGGGTGATGGCAGCGCCGTGGACGCGGTGTGAGGGCGGAATCGAGTCGGGACGCGCGTGGACAATAGCAGGGCGACAATCGCTTTCTCTTCACATGGCGTCAGTACAATAGACCCACGTGAGCGCGCATGTGGATAGCGCGGGCTCTCCTCTCTCACTCACCCAGACTACGGGCGCTGCTACCTCTGGTCGATCGGGCGGGAATGGGACATCGCTCGCGCGCCGTATCTATGATAGCGCAGCGACTTGGTGCGTGAGGCCAGAAAAACGGCAATCTCGTGTTTGCGACAGCGCTGCGGTCAAGGGCGACATGTCGAGGTGGACATGGCTTGGCGGGAGGCTTCTCCCGCGCGCTTCAGCCCTGGCTGCCGCCGGAGAGGCCTGCATCGTCCATTGGCTGCTCTTTGCTCCGAAGGCACCACATCACTGGAATACGAAGATCGTCTTGACTACAATCTAGCTTGGGCAGCCTTCTTCAATCGTATACACCACGCGGGAACTCGAGTCTTATTCACTTCAAGCGTTGATTTGTTTCCACGCCGCTGCTCGGGACGTCCCTGTTATTCAGTGGTCCCGAATGATCGGCATGGATGACATCAACGCGATCCGACTCCACGTATCCATGTGTGCATCGCATCACATACATGACCACCGGGCTGCTACCGGGACAACCTACAAAGGGTCCAGCCATGTCTTACTTCTCTCAGTCATGACAGATTTCACGTCGCGCATTCTGTCAAGATTAGTACTATTGATGTTTGGACTAAGGAGGTTGCAGATCCCGTTTCACACCATCACCTGCACCACCGGCAGAAGGAAGCACGTGTCGGCGATAATTCCAAAGTCTGATTCCCGAACCAAATGTACTTCATGGCATTAATTAGAGTTTCTCGATGCAGGTCGTCTCCCGAAGTCTCGCCAAAAGGAACACGGGAACCACGCGGCGGCTTTCGAGGAGTTTGGTAGAGATGGTTTCACCCAAACTAATGCAGTGAAACATAGTCAGCCTTTGTCCTACAGCTCTTCGTCGTCCGTCTCGTCATCGTCGTCGTCGTCCGCCGCTGTTGCTGCAGCTGGAGAGGGCTGTTTCTGTACAGTTTCACTTCGCGTCGTTCTCTTCTGGAAGGGAAGTGCTCGAGGTGGTGGTACACCCTTGCTTGCCGTGGCTTCACTTTTGGAACTCTGTGCAACAGAACTTGCTCTCAGCGTCTCGGATGACCTGCCTCTAGGTTGTGGTGCAGGTTCATCCTCCTCGTCTGTTTCATTGTCGGACTGCTCTGGGGTCATGGGTTCGGGCATTTCCTCGTCATCCTGCTCTTCGACCTTGGCCTGATCGATTTCCATCTGGTCGCTGTCTGCATCTGGAGTTGCCTCTGGCTCCGCTGCTTGTGCGGGAGCCTTGCGCTTCGACGTTCGTGATGCATCTGGTTTGCGAGTCTTGGTGTCTGCTCGGGTCGACTGAACGGCCGCCGCTAGATATTGTCAATATAAAACTACGTCACAACGACGTCTTACTAACCTGTGGGCTTGTCGACTTTTGCGCCAGCTAGCAGACGACTCTGGTCCCGGATCTTCCGCTTCTTCTCGTTTAGCAATTGCATGAACTGCTGGAGCATGGCCGTCTCGGTGTCATTCTTAGTTTTGATGAAGTCATCCAATTGCGCATTGAGTTTGGCGAGGGTGTGCTGCTCGCTCTTGACTTGGTCTTTCAAGTTGACCACCTGCTGCAACGTTTTGGCGTGCGCCATGGCTGATGCCTGCGCCCACTCAAACGGGTTGAACTCAAACTCATCGTCTTCTGGAAGGACAATCTCACCCAACGTGACCTACACACATCAGATGAATTTATCTTGGAGAGCACAATGCTGCCCACCTTGATGTTCCCAACGTCCTGGCGAAAAGAAAGTTCTAGGTTCTTGTTTTTCAGCGTGTAGACCATGCGAACACCGTCCAAGATGTCGGTCTGGCCGATTTCGGGCTGTTGCTGGAGCAGAAAATGAGACACGACGGCGGCCCACTCGTCGTCGCTGCCCTTGAATTTGTGCTTGAGACTGGCGAGATTGCGGTGCGTGACTGGGGCGCGTCAGATGGCGAAACACAGACGTCCTGTGGAGGCTGTCTTACTCGAAGTCACATATGGGGTTTCGCCCTCGCAGCCCACCAATCTGACATCCAGCGGGTGGCTGCCCTGCTGCAGCACTTCGATGACGACGGTCTCGCCGCGGCCATCCGCAGGCTCGACTGGCAAAATATAGCGGCTCGACATCGTGCGATGGTGTGCACAAGCTAGGCGGGACTGCGGGAGGGAGCCCAAGTGGGAAGGTTTGTGATGGTGTGGCCAGGGAGGCTAGTCGCGATAGTGAGAGCGTCCAGGAACAGGTACCGGGCGTTTCACGTGGTAGGGAATCTATTGAAACCGTAACCTGAACCACGTCTACCTGAGACGGCAGGCACGGGAGGTGATATTTGTATGTAGATAGTAGTGTCACTCGCGTGGTGGTGGTGCCCAGGTGGGTGGTGCCGTCGCAGGCAGCACCCGCTGGGGTGAAGGACCACTGAAGGTTAGTGTTTGTTGATGTCCAGGCATCCGCCCGGGACGCGAATCGAGCGCGATCCGCACCAGTCGCGCTGATGGGGGGCAGAAACAAACATGGGTGCTATACAGGGCGCGGTATGTGGCGTGGTATATACATAGGCAGTCTCTGGTTGCATTGTTCCTGCATATGTAGGCTCCCACGACAGCTGTACTTCCAGACACATCTGCATCGCCGTCATCGTCGCCCTTGCTGCAGGGGTGCCGAGTGTGTTATTCGTACCGACACGCGTGGCCTAGCGTGCGGGCCAGCCTGCAGACCGGCCTTTGTCTACTTACCGCCTTTGTGCTTCGCGTAGCCCTGCAGGAACCTGCAAGCGGTGCCAGACGACCCTCCAAGGCCCACAGCCCAACCACCTCAGTACCTCGCGCGAAGATCCTGCACACCCACCTTACACCGCACCTGCGATACCCGCGCGACAGCTCCACCGAGCATGGCGGCCAACAACCGCTCCTTCGCGGCGCGCATCGCCTCCATCACCTCGCAGTCGACCCAGATGGAGACATGGGACGACGGCGACTTCGACGACCGCTCCGACGGCCTCCTGTTCAAGAACTCGACCGTCCACTCACTCTCTTCGCGCATGAGCGTCCGCTCCGAGACCGAATCCAATGACGACTGGCAAATCCTGATTACGCCAGGCGACCAAGCAACCAACACCTCCGCCATCAAGACCGCCGCGAAGCAGGCCGGCATCCCCATTCCCACGAGCGTGCCATCGTCGGCGCTCCTCGGCGGCTCAATCAAGAGGCTGGGCAAGAAGAAGTCGACCAAGAAGATCGAGGTCGACGACGACTGGGGCAACGATCTCGAGCTGCCCACAAACGCGAAGGAAGGACTGAAGCTGAAGGCGCCCAAGCCACGCACGCCGGCGGAAGAGGACGATGACTTCGACTGGGGCGAGGGCTCGCTCGGCATCCGCTTCGCAGGCACGCGACAGGGCACCCGCGGGGCACGCAGCTCGTCTGTGTCCGCCATGAGCCCCAGCCTGGGCAGCATCATGACCATGGAGAGCGAAGACGACGACCTGGGCGGCCTCGTGCTGCCGACCGAGCCCATGGACTTCAGCGCGCGTCTCGACAAGCTCAAGAAGGCCGAGCAACCACCAGCACCACCAGCCGCAGAGCCATCGCTCCTTCCACCGCTGCCATTGCGCGAGCAGTCCCTCACGCCGACGCAGCCCACACAAACCACCTCGATCCCTACCCAGAGGCCGTTCCAATCGCCGCCCCAATCGCCCATTGCTGCACCACTATCTCCTTCCCCCTTCAGCAGCCCCACGCCTATGAGCCCCAAGGCACTGGCACCATCGCCCAAAGCCAAGCCTGTGGTCCAAGAGGAGGACTTCGAGGATGGCTTCGATTTTGGCAATGGCGAGATCCTGGACCGCCAGAAGCTGACGCTCAACAAGAACATTGTCGTCAAGAAGCCCGCGACCAAGACCACCGCCCCACACGCTGCTCGTCCCGCTACTACCATCACCTTCACCGACAGACCCACTACCTCGCGGATACCCAGGCCCCTGCCCTCCATCGCGAGTCGGACCAGGCTAACCCCTGTGTACGAAAGCGGCGCGTCCACTTCCAACTCGACTCGGACCATGCCTACTACTACCAGCGCACAGCTGCTCCGCGCGAAGCGCTCTGCTCCTGTCCTTCGCAACAACAACACTAGTCAGCCACCACGCATGCCATTCCTCCCTGCTGGCGGGGCCTCTTCCCAATCGCACCACGTCATGTCCAAGAGCACTTCGCAAGCCCACCTTCGCCGCGACTCTGACCCTCGCCGACCGCAGTCTCCCTCGATGCGCTCCTACTCGCGCCTGTCTGGCGGAGGCCACATCGAGACGCCTAGTCGTGCTGGGGTGAGACGTGATCAGGCTCCCTCTGCCCTTGCACGTCATCCACCCCCAAAGAAGCTGACACAGCCTCAGCGCAAGCGAAACTTTGGCGACGGCCATGAGCTCGACCTGTTCGATGACTTGCCTACTTCAGCTTCCAAAGAGAAGCAATTCGAAAAGGTGCCGCGCAATGTCGCCAGCAACAAGTCGCTGCGTCACCAGCCGAGCAACTCACGTCTGCCGATGCCTGATCGCATGGCGACGCCTCTGCCCCAGACTCCGCGTAGTCCTCCCAAGATGGACCACACTCCTCGCTTTGCTCGCGACACCGCAGCAAGCAGGAACGCACGTGAGCAGCGCTTGGCAGGTACGAGGTCTCGAGCAGATGCCCCCATCTCCTCCAGGCCCGTTAGCTGGGCTGCCCAAGTGGCCGCTCGTAGCCCTCATACCAGTCCATCTGCTCACAGGAAGAAAGGCTCAGGACAGAAGCCGCAGTTGATCAGGCAGATGACGCAGCCCTACACACAAAGTACAACATCCCACCATTACTTCCCAGCTCCTACTGACCACTATGTAGACGAGAAAGGTATGATTTACAACCCAACTTTGCAACGTTGGGAAGGAAACGAGGAAGCCCTTGTTTCGTTCTCACACCCTAATACTTCCACTACGACCCTCGCCCTGACCACGGCGAGCACGCCTACCTTTGCCCCGCCCGGAAACCAGATGAGCCGCAGCCATGATCGTTCACAATCGATCTCGCACATCGCCCTTTCGTCCATTCATGCCGGCCAAGAAAAGAGGAGCTTCTCGTCGCGAGCGGCCAAGCTGGCCCAGCCCCCAGCGCCCGCCCCAGTACCGTCCCCCCCACGGCCTGCTTTGATCTCCCAGATCTCTGTACCACGCCAAGTCCAGTACGAGGGCCGCATGGTGTTCGATCCTGTCAAGATGACCTGGCTCAAGGCGCCTCGACCATCGAACGACATTGGATCGCCTTCGGAAGTGGATGAAGACGAGGACCCATTCGCCGGCCTCGACGACCTCAAAGATAATGAGAGTGTCGCCGGTGGTAATGGCATGGGCGGTACTGGCACACCTAACCCCGATGACCCAACCTTTGTGGGCGAGGAGTTCGATGTCGGCCCTGGCTTCATCCGGCGACAGAAAGACGAAGAAGCCATCTGGCGACGACGCGTCGAAGGCTGGGTCGGCGGCCTCCGCGATAACGGCGAACACCGAGGCGGCTGGCGATGGGCGATCCGCGACTTCGCCGCCAGTGCCTCTGCTGGCCACCCAACCTTTTAACGACCACGACACCACGACCCCACGACCCCACGACCTTGTACTATATGTGCACGCACACCCATACTCACGCTCACGATTTTATGATTGCATCGCAGATGATTTGGTCTTTCGGCGCATTTTGCTGGACTATGATCCACAAAAGTAATGAGACGTGCCTTGGAATGTCTTTTTGAGATATCCCCCCTGATGAGTGTTATGATGGGCGTGTTTTGGATAACCGCCTCACTCTTACGAACAACGCATTTAACGACCTTTACGATTGCATTACACATGCTTTTTACAGAAAGAGCTTCGCTGCTCGACTCACACGACACACATGACTATACACGATTTCCTTTGTTTATGATCTACGGCGTTTTTGGGTATTGTCTTCAGTACATACGAGAGCATCTAATACTATATCCTTGCTCGCTACGAGACGAAATGAAATTTATTATGTTATCAATGTCCTTGTGTGCTTCTTGGTGATGAGACTGGTCTGCTAGAAGCTGTAAAGGCTACGTCATCTATTCAGGGGCATGAACTAACCATCCGCCCAGAATAAACGACCTAGGAGTCTATTGAATGTCCAAGTTTCGAGTAGCTTCCTTCGCTCGATTACGGTACGGTGGTTTCGGTTCCATCTCAACAATGAGCTCGTGCGATCACGTGTTAGAGACGGAGATGCTGCTCAGGTGCTGCCTTGGGCATGGTCAGAGTCGTAGGAATCTGCAATGCGTTGTAACTGTGTCGAGTTTCGCCTTGATACCGACGTGTACTGCCACCTGCTTAGTTTCGCCCTTGCATGAGGTAGCTCGGTGATGTGGCCGCTACTGGAGGCTTCTTTCGGCCCACGGACGGAGTCATAATAGCGGGGTCGCTGGTCACACGCCCAACGTGACCCACTGCCCGTCACACAATCCTGCCGGCCGTCACCGCTCCTCCCACCCTATATCATGTCGCGCTCCAACGATCCAGGTCACTACTTCCAGACGACGTATGGGCTTCCATCCATCTTCATCCATCTTCCTTTACTTTAGCTGATAGCATGTAGCTCCTCTCTCGAGGAGACAGCTCGCAAGGCTGCCAAGTCCAAGAACACCAAGGGCAACCCCCTCAAGCTCCCCTCCAAGATCCTCGCACTCACCGCGGACCCGCACGATGAGAACAACATCTACGTTGCCGAAGCAGCCGGCAACGTGAAGCGCATCAACATTGAAGTCGGTCAGACCTCCGTTTCTCAGCCGCCTCGTGGCTTCACTTCAGCTATGAGGTCATCGCTGACAGCTCCCCTTGTAGACTAATAAGGTCGCTGCTACCTTCACAGGGCCCGTAGCCCCTCTCACGTCCGTTGCCGTTTCCTCAAAATCCGACACGCTATTTGCGGGGTGCTGGGACAAGTCGATCTGGTCATGGACCCTCTCCACGCGCAAGCCCGCCAAGCGCTTCCAAGGCCATAGCGACTTCGTCAAGGCCGTCATAGCATTCACGCTACACGGCAAAGAGGTCATGGTGTCGGCTTCACAGGATGCCAGCATCATCGTTTGGGACGTCGCCACGAGCTCGAAGCTACATACACTGAAGGGACACACACGAGGGATTCTCGCTCTTGCGCTAGACCCGGCCGACTACGAGCCCAGCAAAGACACTGCTACAGTCTTCAGCGCTGGAAGTGACCGAGAGATCAGACGGTGGACCATCGGGCTGACGTCAGCCTCTGAGGTTGAACCGTCGCCCATCATCGCTCACGAGACAAGCATCGACGCCCTACACTTTGATTCAGACGGCGATCTATGGACAGCTTCAGCAGACAAGACGGCCAAGTGTCTCTCTAGAGGCCGTGAGTGGGCAGAGGATTCGACATTCGAGCACCCTGATTTCGTCCGCGATGTCGCCATCGACGAGGACGGCGGTTGGCTGGTCACCGTATGCAGAGACGAAGAGGTTCGCGTATGGGACAAGAGCAGCGGTAAGCTGCATCACACTTTCAGTGGGCATTTTGAAGAGGTCACTGGCCTTCTTCTGCTAGGCCAACGCGTGATCAGCGTGAGCATTGACGCTACAGTCAGACAGTGGAGCCTCAAGCCTCAAGAGCTTGCCAAGGCCATCCAAGAGGCCGAAGACGAGCGTCTCGGTAAGGAAGAGGACAAGGAACCCGAGCGCAAAGAGGGCATGATGACAGCGGAAGAAGAAGCGGAGCTCGCTGAGCTTCTAGGAGATAGCGATTAGTTTTCGACGAGCGGACCACCGACCGGACTTGTGCTACACCGGATTTCCTGGAATTCGTCGAATGAGCTTGTCCGGTTCAACCGTCCCTCCACCTAGGTAAATTCGAAACGAGACTATAGGCCAAGACAGTCATGATGTACTCCACCACCATCCGGCCAACGGCTTCCAAGGACGAACACGCCTGGCTTTGCGACTACATGGCCTCCGAGCTTCACGGTGATACGAGAAGTACTACGGAGACTGGCCATGCTCACAGCTCAGTTCTAGCAACACTGTTCGTCTGGCCCTGAAACGGGTCGTCCTACGCCGGATGTGGCATCGGTACCATGGTTGGCTTTCCGCACATTCTCTACACAGAGTAGCTTGGTATTCCCCATTTTCTCCTTTTATGATTGATACGTGGTGCTATTTACTGGTGTCTAGCGTCGTGCCAGGCAACCACCACAGGCACACATACACACCTCGATACGTGACACCCCTTCCTTCCAGCAACAGTTTCCTGGCCTTGTTACCCTCACTTCACCGTCTGAGGGATTCTCACACTTCTTTTCCTCCATGCATCACTTTTTTTCGTCGAGCGGCGCTTGCTTCCACCTTTTTATTACGCCATCTCATGCCATCCCGACCACATCGCCGCACCATCGACCACAGTCGCCAGCCGACACCACGATCGATGCCGCGCGATGAGTTCCTCCTTCTCCACTCCCTCCTCCGAGTCCTACGAGTCTTGCAAACACCATTGGTGTAGCGGACAGACAGCCATGAGGGGGACGCACAACCTCACGCCAGGGAGTACTCCCCGCCACCGGTGTCGCCTTCTCAGGTTGTCGCGCGTGGAAGATACCAACAGATAGTGGCCTTAGCGCTGCAGCAGACGTCAACCGTCCGTGGTTCATTGACGCGAGCGCATGCGTCCCCTTCACGGCAGTCCAAGCACATGTAGGAAGTCAAGGCTTCTCTTACTGTTTCTTGTGCGCGTTGTCGACGAGGATCACCGATGACAGGTCCTCCTTGTTGCTGGCAGGGCATGAGTAACCTTACAGAGACTGTCGAGATACCGGTTGGTAAGCTCCTGATGAGCTGAGGCGCGCAGCTTCTGCTCCGGCATGTTTACGGCGACTGCAGTCGACCGCGATTATTATCACCTTTGGTGTCACACGGACAGAGGAGTCTGTTAGTCAAAGGGAGTATTCCCCGCCGCCAGTGTCGTCTTTTCAGATGTACGAGTGTGGAAGAAGCCTGCGATATCGATACTTCCTTGGAAGTCTCCGACAGACCTTACGGTCCATGGCGTTCTTTTGGCTACAGTCACTCCCTCTCTTCAGGTCTAAACATGTGCGCATGTCATGGCCGAGTCGCCCTCAACCGTAAGCTGGGCTGGGTTATGGGTGGGTGGGGGAGGTAGATGGGAGGCGGCTGGGAGGAGGTGGGGAGGAGGTGGAAACACATCCTCTCCTCTTTCTTCTGGCTCCCTCTTCTTCTGCGTCCTCGCATCTACCCACTTCCCAGACTAGCATGACGGGAGGGTGTACTACTGCGATCGCACCTAAGCTCTCCCTTCACGGACAGCCATGGCTTGCTTCGCGCTTTTGTGTCAAACTCTTCGGAGTACTTTTGGTCTACCTCATTTTGTGTTCCCGGTTTTGAGACTGGTTTGCTCCTTGTCCTCCTTCCGTTCCTGCTGGCTCGAGTTTGGCTCCCCTACCGATTCGCTCGCCTTACTGGTTTCAGGTAGAGTATCCTTTCCTCACAGGGTGGGTGGAGCAGGCGGCAGGGACAAGGCGGGGAGAATGTGGAAACACAGTTTCACTCGACCCTCTTCTTGCTGCTTCCTTCACCTGCCCGCCAAAAAATGCTTCGCGATGAGAACCTGTCAGCAAGGGAAACGGTTCGCCGTATCCCCGCCACCAGTGTCACCCTGTTCAGGGAGGCGAGCGTGGAAGATGCCTGCGATATGGAAGTCTTTCTCGGAAGTTCTTCTGATAGACCGCATGGTCCACGGCAATATTGCTTACAGGCACCCTCTACCGCATGTCCCCCGATGTCTTGGCCATTGTGCAAATGGGAAGGTCAGGGAGGTGGGGGGCAGGGGACGGGGAGAAGGTGGAAGCACTTCCTTCCATCCTTCTCATCATCTCGTCTTCTTCTTCTGCTGCCTCCTTCATCTTCCCGGCTGCTGCCTTCCGATTGTCCCGCTCCGAGCTGTTACGTCTTACTTTCGGGTACGCCCGCGCCTTCAGGTACGCCTGCTTCCTTCGGATCTGTCCGCGAGTTCGAGTTTACCTGCGCCGTCTGGATACAGCCTGCTCGTTTACGTCCATCCGTCCATCCTGGGTGGGTGGGGGAGGCGGAGATGAGGAGGTGGGGAGGTGGTGGAAGCACGCCCTCTCCTCCTTCTTCTAGTTCCGCCTTCTACGCCCTCGCATTTCGGACACAGCCCGCTCGCGTACGCCCCTCCCGTTGACCGATTACGTTGCCGACTCGCGGACTTGTACTGCAGGGAACGTTCGCGTAACCCCGTCGCCAGTGGCACTCTTTTTAGAGGTTGCCGAGTGCGGAAGATGCCAACAGATATTGAGTCCTCCCGGCCTCTGCTCTTGTCTGGAGCAGATGGTTGGGGTTCTCTGACAGACCGCAATGGTCCCTGGCTCAATTTGCATACAAGCACCCGCCTCCCTTCGGAGGACAGTTTCTGTCCTCGCGAATGGGCTGTCGCCGCATGTGTGCGACGGCCTCTTCGTTGGGTGTTCCCGTCCATGCGTGGACTGTCGACGACAACTGTATACCCATGGACTCTCCCTTTCCGGGTAAGTCATGGCGTGTACCGCTGCCAGTGCTCGACAGTATGGCATGGACATTCGTGGAAAAACCTATCGTGTTGAACTTATTGTGTCAAACTTTATCGAGAATTTTATTGGAATCGCCCTTACGGGCACTACAGTGTGGGGGAATGACCGGAGCCGATGGGTCCCGAATACCCCTCTCGGCGTTGATGGCTAGTACCCTTTCGTTCGTGTTGCCATCTGATGGCATATCGAACACCCCGTGTTTGGTATCCTGCCCGCGTGCCTGCAAAACACGTTGGTTTGGCGTACCATCACAAAAAACGAAAAACATCGACAAAAAAACATCGAAAAACATCGTCCTGGGCTGTTGCTACACCGGCTTTTTTCTATCTTCTCACTGCCCCTTTACGGATCAGCGGTGCTTGGATATCCGGTGTGACAACGGTCTCTTCTTTGGTAAACGCAGCCGCTTGCTTCTTTATGGAGTGACTGGGCTTTACCATTCGCCGAGCTCTGTTCTCATCACTGTACGGGATGGAGCGAGGCACCCCCGTAGAACCTACCTGTTGCTCTCGTGTGCGGCGGAGTTTTGACTACGGGGTATGCGTGGCAGACTGCTATCGCGACTTGACCCAGACGACGAATGCTTGTCACGACCTGTTGTTGACGTTTGCTGCGGACGACTTGTTTGTTAGCGGCGAGCAGTCGGCGACGAACTGTAGACAACTTGTTGTTCGGGTCAGGGAGGAAGCGAGAAAATGTCTCCGGCCTTGCAATGTCGCCTCATCCAGCCGACGGTCCAAGGCCTTCACTGTCTGCGCGCTGGCCACTCGTGGCTTCAGCTGCTGCAACCTAGCGGGGGACTGCTAGCGTGGACTGAGCTGGCTCATCTTTTGAACTGGCCCAGGAGGAAGCGAAAAGTGTTCCGGTCTTGCTGTTTGTTCCTACTCCGGTGGGGATAATGAAGCGAGGTGTCCCGCGGTATACGCGTCGCTTCTTTTTTGTTTGCGGCGTTGACTACCTGCGATGTAGCGAGGGGCAGACTGCTATTGCGGACCTGATAACGCCAACTTTGGTTGGTGGGCTTCGGGCAGGATGCAAAGAGTGTTTGCCGATGGAGAAAATGGGTCGCTGGTGGGCGTGCCAGGCGATCGCAAGAGGGGGACGGGCGGTAGAAGTCGGACCCTTGCGCCTCCTCGTGGTGCTGCCTGGATAGTCGACTGCTTCTCTTGCACTTGAGTTTGTGTGAGGGGGTGGGAGATGAACTAGATGCTTGGGACGCAACGATGTGTAAGTCCATTCTTTTTCCTTTGGTTGTTGCTAACGGTGGGTTGGGGGTGTGCGGAGTGTTGGTGATGTGATGATGGGTTGGATGTGGATGGATCTTGCTTTGGGTGCTGGCTTCTATGTAGACCAAGGCTCTCTGAGCAGAATCAATGATCATTTCGAACCATATATACTGTTGCTGTACTTCCCCGTGATCTCTTGTCTCCGAGTGTTCGTCTTCATCTAAACTATCATTGCATGCTTACGGACGCATCCCCGCCATCACATCTGATCACAGTGGCACGACTTGATACCCACAACCTGGCTGTCTACGACTGCATATGTCTGCTCGTCTCTCCCTAGGCGTGCAGTGTTTAAGTGACGATGGTCATGATTTGGGGCTAGCACTTGCCCTGGTCCGTCGCGTGTCTCATGCGTGTCATAACAACGTCATCTCTACAATCGTACCACAACGGCGATCCAGCATGCACACCCGCATCAATTAACCAAAAAAAGCCCACCAAGCACTTCAGATCGGTTCCAAAAACTCGGCTGCGCAGTCACGAGAGCGGATCGCTCCCGAAAGCAATAATGCATGATGCGTGAACACTCGTAATGCGCGCTTTCCCCCGGCATATGCGGCTGCTGGTAGGTATAATACTTGCAGAGAATAAGTTGCGCCAATATTGCAAATGCTTCTGAGTATCTCTTACACCCAAGTAAATTCGTACGAACTTCCAGTATGGCGAACACGCAAGCCACAAAGCAAGCTCTTCTCGAGCACAAAGTCATTCCAGACGTCCTACCAGACACCACCAACCTCTCCTACAACCTAACACTAGAATGGCCCAACGCAAAACTCGACACAGCGGGCAAAGAGCTGGCTAATGCCGACACGAAAGAAGAACCAAAAGTCTTCCTCGATCCTGCAGTGAGCGTTTTCTCTGATCGCGTATACTACACCAACTAACGTCATGCCCAGCCCAGCGAGACCCTGGATAATCTCGTCTTGATGATGGTAGACCCCGACCTCATGACAAACAACGACACTTCCTTCGGCCAGGTACGCCACTGGCTCATCACAAACCTCTCTTGCGACTCCAGCGGCACTCTTTTGCACCACTCCGCCGCCATACGCTCGCCCTACGTGCGCCCCGCACCGCTCCCCAACTACATCTCGCCACGCCCGCATCGCTACATATTCATCCTCGCCCGCGGCTCTGACAAGATTGAAGTCCGCCCCGAGGACTTGCGCGAGATGCAGAAAGAGTATACGGCCGCGGCGCAGGGGAAGCAGGGCGAGATGCAGGATTTGAAGGACCGATGGGGATTCAATGCGTGGAAGTTGTGTGAGGAGAAGGGGTTGGAGGTTTTGGCTGTGAATTTCATGAGGGTGGCGGGGACGCTGGAGAGTAGTGTTGCTAATGCGGGGATGATGGCGCAGGCGGTTGGGGATAAGGTCGTGGGGAAGTAGGACAAGTGAGAGCTTGGAGAGGAATTCATTGGGAAGCTATGTAACCTTTCAAAACCCCTTCAACTAGTTCCCTATCTCAAAATGAACCACCGCATACCCGCCAAACCTCATCCCATCTCACTCCATCTCACTCCCCCATCTCCTCCTCAAACACCTCAATTACCTTCTTCCCACCCCCACCCCTCCACGTCTGCGTCATCTTGGGACGGAACAAACCCCCTTCCCTCTCACTCTCCTCATTTGCCCGCTCCCTCACAACCTCATCATCAGCCTTGATCCTGGCGGAGACGTCGCCACCCCAAGGGTTGGCGGGTGGCGGTCCGCGAGCGTTGCCGAATACAGGGCCTTTAACAGGCTTTGCGCAGCGGTTGCGAAGATGGGGTTGCTGACTACCCGGGGCGTGGGGAGGGGTGGCTGCTTTGGCGGCGGAGTGGGTTGCCGCCGACATTGTGGGTTTATGGGTGGTTTTGATGACCACGGGGAGGGGCGTAGTTGCCATGGGGGAAGGGAAGGTGTATGCTGTGTCCCAGAAGTAGTCGGGGGACAGTGGGTTGTAGGCGCCTGGCTGGATTTCGAGTTGGGAGGGACGTGGTTGTGGGTGGCAATCTACCAGGTGAGATGATGATTGAGTAGGTGACATCTTGTTGTAGTCAGTAAGTGGTTTGTCGGTTTGTTGTGGGAGTGTGGGAATTGGATGTGTAGTAGGTAAGGTGGTGTGTAGGATAGAGGACAAGAGCAGGAGGACGGATTGTAGTCTTTATATATGGTGACTGCGGTGGAGAATTATGCGCGGTTTACTAAGATGGCTGGGTACAATAGACGAGTGCTGTACAATAGGAGGCAAATTTTTGCGTTTTGTAAAAGTGAAGGTGAAAGGGATAGGCTATTGTCACTTGATGTGGTGGACGAGCCTGAAGGTAAGGTATTACATATATACGCACAGTACAGAGAGCGGATGTAGATATCTCTCTTGATTCCAATTCCCAACATAATACATACGTATCTCCACCCCTTCATATTCCACCACTCTCCAATGAATCCCCACTCCATTCCACAGCTCCACACAGATCTTTTCCCACCAACGCCATATGATGCTAGCACTATCCCATCCGAGCCATCTGGCCGAACGAACGTATTGAACTTCAAAACTGAAGAATTACAAAGAATAAGAATCTGAGAACAAGAGCTGTAATACATAAACTCGAAATAAAGTATACCTTGCTCATCGTATACTATGAACGCTGTTGTTGGCCTCCTCCATTGACGGGTCGAGACCGCTGATCACCAGAACCGTTAGTCGGAGGTGTCGCGAGTTGCATGGGGCTGCCGTAGCCGTCTAGCTGGAGGGATGGCTTGTTTCCGAGGGTACTTCGCTCGGTTGCGTCGGGGAAGGATAGGGTGGACGTTTCGTCCATGGGCGTGAGGGTCTCTTCGACATCGGTGGTTGCGGGGGGTGGTGGCGGAGGCGGCGGCGCGGATTCCTGGTTTTCAGAACTTGTCCTTGTTCGCTTGGGTGAGCCAGATTGCGTCTCTTCGTCCCTCTTTCGCTTTAGGTCGGATGTGGAGTCGGTGGGAGAGGCGTCGTTGGGATCTCCGCTTGGTGCTCGCGGAGTGCTGGGTGACTCGTTGGTGAGATCGGATTTGGAACCGCCTTGGGCGGCCTTGAGTCTCTGTCGCTCTTCCTTCTTCTTGACGGCCTTGTCCATGAAGTCTTTGACGTATTTCTTGATGGTGTTCTCGTGGTTGGAGCTAATTTTTGCTGTTGGGTCCTTGACGCGACCGGACTTGTAGTCGCCTCGTACAAGCTTCTGCGCCACCTCTTTGCTAAGCCTCTTGATCTCTGTCTTTTCGAGCTTCTTGCGATAATGGCTTGTCACAGTCATGACGTGTGGTGAAAGCTGTGAAGGTCAGATATGCTTCACGAGATACTGGGAATTACTCACTGTCGCTTCATACACCTTCTCCTGCTTTTCTCTTGGCAGGGTACGCCACTTTTCACGACCGGAACTGGATTCCATATCCTCGTTGGCTACTGGCTGTGGGGTGGTAGACGCGGAGGGCCCGGTAGGTGTGCCGTTCGAGGTAATACTGGATATGATGTCTTGCAATAGCTGGGTATCACTTCTAGCTTTGTTCGGCGGAGGAGGCGGGGCATCTGCAGGCTGCGTCGGCCGTTGCCATTGTGTGATACCATTGGAGTTGTAGAAATACGTCGAGCCATTCTCAGCTGTTGCTTGGAACCAACCCTGGGGAAGGGCGTTGAACGGTCTTGGTCGCATGACGGGTCGCGCAGGAGCAAAGAAGCCAGCCGGACCGCGAGGCGCATTTATCACGCCGCGAGGACCGGACGGGACGTTTGCTGCAGACGGGCCTTTGGGCGCAATCGTAGACGGCGACTTTGACCTAGACCTAGATCGCTCACGGCCTCTCTCGCGTCGTTCGAAATGATTCTCGGTTCGAGCTGGCGTGCCAGCGTTTGGATCTCTCTTCAAGCGCGGTATCCGGTAGCCGATCTCCAGCTTACTCCATGCAGTCAATAGCTTCTTCGCAGCCTCTTCTACTCGTTCCTCTCCGCAGTCCTTCACCTTGCTCACCGCGTCTTCGATTCCAGAGTCTTGGATCTTGTTGCGGGTAATGCGCGGCAGCCTGTGTAGAATATCCAGTATTTGCAGAACAACGTTATGATCTTCCTTCCATTTGTTCAAGGTTGTCTTCAAGAACTCGTAGCCGTGAAATTGGACAATGCGATGGCCGATTCTCTCATTGTCGGTTTGCATGCGGCTGAGAAGTTTGACAGCAATCCATTTCTCTTCGCAGCTGCGCAGAGCTGTCAGGACCTTGTTGACTGCGTCCTCTTCAAGCTCGCGTGGCTGCAAGTCGCTGATGTATTCCTCGTCATCCTCGCTGGCCTTCTTCTTGCGGGGCTTCTTGGCAACTGCCGTACCCCAACCAACACCATCATCGATTCCGAGCGCCGCAATCGTATCATTATTGAGGTTTGTCGCGTTGTCGGACTGGGTCTTTCCGCCTATAAAACCACTGCAGTTTGGCTCTCCACAGTAGCAGGGCTGCGGATCCGCGCCGTAGCGGTCGACGTTGTAGTTGAAGACGAGTTCTTCGCCTGCCTTGACGTTGCGCTCAACGAATATGCCCATACGCAGCTTATCCCCAACAACCCATTTGTCAACGAAACAGTTCGGGTTGCACGAGTGATTGCAAAAGCGACCAAGGTTACCCTTCTTCGTCGCATCTACGAATTCGCCCTTGGTCAGAGACATGAAGTAGAAGTGCTTGATTCCCTCCTCATCGTATTGGCCCATGCGGCGGCGGAAGGTGCGCTCGTCGATGACCTCGCCGATGTACTCAAAGACGAAATCGCCGGGAGCCATATTCTTGTTGGCGCGAAGACCGAAGCCCTTTTTCTCCGTCTTTATAACCGTGACGTCTGCGTATTGTTTCCGTTGAAAGCGCTGGTTCTGGCATTTCCGCCCACAGCTGCAGTCGCCCAAGCACTCCATCTTTGTCGCACGGTTGATGCAGTCAGAGTCTTCGCCACAGGCATGGTTGGTCTTGGTTGTGGAGTCGTATTCTTCCTGGCAGTCGCATTCGAGCGCAGGGTCGGTCGTGCCGATGGTCTTGTTCGCGTAGGTGCATTCTGGGAGGACGACGAAGGTTTCTTTGGCGGCAGCGGTCGAATCGGGGAGGTCGAGGTATAGCGGCGGTGGGCGAGTGACGACTTTTTGGGAGGCGGAGCGCGAGAGCTTGGGGGCTTTGCCGGGTTCCATCTTCAGCGTAATATCTCCCCCCACGATCTCTTCATGGGCGCTGCCGGGGGATGGTGTATTGAGCTCGTGTTTTGCCATGGGCGACTGAGACTTGGATCGCGTCTTGAGCCTGGGAGGTATGGCGAGAGGCGTTGACGCGCGGTCGAGCGAATCTCCCTCTACCTTCACCTGAGTGCTGTTCTTGCCCTCACCTGCTCCTCCCGAGGTCGCGCCTTCCAGCTTCATCTCGCGTAGCTCCGGCTCGAGTTGAGCCGTGTTCTGGTCTGACTCGCTGTCCGACATATCGTTGAGAGGCGTGGGGGTGGTGGAAGGTGCTGAGGCAGAGGGTGGAGGATCGCGAGAATCTCAATGAGAGGGACGCTAACGGCCGATGTCCAATATCACACACGAAGAGCCACGAGCCTATTCACCTCATAGTCCAGGCGACAAACATACACCGAACACTCCAGATGCAGCTCCTAGCACGCTTGATTGCAGGGCGACTGCTGGAGAAGGGTGTCGGTCGTCTTGGACACTGACGGTAGCAAAGATTTTGCCTCCCCTAGACGCAAGGCGGCACACGACCCGGATCTGCTATGCGCCCAGACTGCGCTCGATGCGCCGAGCAATAGGGGCTTTATGGAGGTATGTATTTCCCTGACGCTGTCGCTGTCGCCATGAAGGTACGCGGGATGGAGCCGTCGGCGCAGCCAGGCGTTTCGTGGGTCCGGGCTCTTGCCTCGACGACGGCACGGTAGGCAATTCTTTCTAGTCCGCCGTTGTCGCGTAGTAAGCCTGAGCACGCGGATTCGGTCAGTGGACGATGTGTTCGAGTGGTGCTTCGCGCGGCGCGATGCGCTGAATTCTGGTTGATACTTTGGAGATGCGGACGAAAACTAGCGTTAGCCAATTGGTCCAGCCTCGGCCTCCCAGAGTCCGTGATGCAGGGCCCCTCCGACCATGTTTCCATCGGCGCGCGCACATGTTTCTATCAAGTCGATGCCACTGGAAAAAATACGATGATGAGATCATGACCATTGACTGCTTTGCCCGGGTCCGCGGAGACGCTGGGACATCGGACTATAGAGCTACTTCGCGGGACACCTAGGTAATGAAGTCTTGGCGATTTGTAGAATCACTAAGGCGTTGTCAGAAGGTTGACTGGTTAGGCAAACAGGACAAAGGATCATGACTTCGTTTGATGTTCCAAGGGAGTGCTCACTTACACAAACTCATTTGGTGCGAAGAATCCATGTCACGCGTCCTTGCTATGTACGGAAAGAATAGAGTGCGCCTTTGACTCAGACTGCGGTCTGGTCCTTGGTTGGGCTGGGTCTTTGAGATGGTACTTTGGTATACGGTATGATTGCGATAGCTTTGATGTTGTTCGCTGGAGTGTCTGGTGCGTCACCGCAGTACCGTGGTTGTCGACGGGGCTGTTGCTATGTACGGACTGGGAAAGCCCAACGTGTTGCACGGATCTTTACTACATGAGGAAACTAATATATACGCAAATGCGACTACACAATAGACGTAAGTAAGACGTAAGTAAGCACCCTTGATTTGAAGTAGTATCACGGCC
This sequence comes from Alternaria ethzedia, assembly GCF_023757985.1. Taxonomy (NCBI): domain Eukaryota; kingdom Fungi; phylum Ascomycota; class Dothideomycetes; order Pleosporales; family Pleosporaceae; genus Alternaria; species Alternaria ethzedia. The sequence goes on along the minus strand of NW_026056194.1, from coordinate 2,038,648 downwards.
GCAGCTAACGGGCAATGAGCAGTGGCCGATGTATCAGGATACATTCGATTTCGGAGTGACATGCGCGAGTCACCGAGATACACGGTCTTCACGGGCCGAGAAAATATCCAGGGTGATGCGACGTGTTGAGCAGACCTCGGGAGCTCCTGAAAGCAACGTATGTCTACCACGACTCAGGTCAGTCACCGCAAGCTTTGATGGTTCATGCCGGATGTTCAGTCATCGGAATATATCGTGTGGCTGGTCGTGGAATCAGCATGTTTCGTTCCTTTTTTAGAGGTCCAGGGTTGGGATAGAGCTAGCGCGAACCCAATTTCTCAAAAAGAATGGCTTTGTTCGCGACGTGACAGAACCTTGGAAGATGCGAACCCGCGCTGAACAGCGATATACGATTGTTGCATGTACAGACTGCAGAGGTATATGCTGATGTCAAGATAAGTCTGACTTCTACTTGGCTACTGACTCAAGGTCGCTGGCGGTCGGAGAGTCTCGACTTCCGCATCGATATGCATGCTTGCGCTGGGGTTGTCCAAATTGCGCGGACAATCTTTCCGAAAGACTAACCTTGCTAGCAGGGTGAGCTAGGATCGCGAATGGTGCATCGCGATGTCGCTGGCGATGGCATCCAAGTGGCTTACTTAAGCGAACGAAGCAGCGCGGCTCCACAAGTATACTAGCGCAAACTTTCACCGAACGGCTACAACTCCTACACAGCAGCACCCATGACGCCGGCACGACAGCTGACCTGGCCACACCGGCTAACCTCCGCCTCTACACGGCCCAGAGTGTCACTCGCTGCGAATTAGCGGCACATCTGCGCCATGAGAGCAGACACTTGCATCTAGCGGACGCTCGTGAATGCCATTGGGGGCTATGCCGAGTCGCGGCCCGCTCCCGATCGTCGACTGTCTCGACTGGCTCCGCGTAGCATACGGTGAGGAAGACCACCGGGCGAGTGCTACGTGTCTATGCATGCGCGCGCTGTGGCCGCTGGCCAGCTATAAGAAAGAAAGAAAGAGTCAAGCTACGCCGCTGCGAAGTTTGTGCCTCTGGATACACATCTTTCACGCAGCCGTCCTGGAACAGACTACACATCGCACCGTTGACAGGGATGACGAGGCCGTCTTCCGCTGCCCCATCTGGCGCGACGCGCTCATGACGATCCGCGCTGAACCGTTCTTGCCAGATTGCGTGCAGGACACCAGCGCTGCTGCGCGTCGCGACAGTTCAGCCTCCTTACGAGCACGCTTGCGGTCATCTGGAGCAACACGGTACTGTCAAACCCCCGAGACAAAAGGCGGCAGCGTACATGGAGAAAAAGGAAGGCAGGGGACTGGTTTGCAAGGGAAGGGCCGTTGGTCTCAGGCTAAACCATCCAGGGCTGGTGAGACACGGCTTGGCCCTGCCCTCTAGGCGATTGGCTCATCGGTTTGCGCAATCGTTTTCGAACATCCACAAAGGCTTTCGAGATGGGGTAAAGCGCCGCCAGATCTAGGTTACATACGTAGTCCTCGTTATCGATTTGCGACAAGTACTGATTTAGACAGATACCGTGCGTGAAGTCTTGGAAGCTGCGTCCTGGGTGTGGGGACTAGTCGCGTCCCATTCGTCTTTGAAGAGAAGCCGCTAATGTATAACATACCGGGTGGCTCTCCCCAGTAATCTCTCACGGGAAGCTGTCTCTCCTAATTATTTTGACCCAGCCTCATGTGGTCCCTTTTGACACACACTTCTTGCCTGCTGGCATGAAATCGACAACCAGAGCCCGCCGCAGGTTTCTTTGATTTTAGTGCTCTTCTTCTACCGCTCGTTACTCTTTCGTTTCAGCACTCTCGTTTGTTCTGTTGGTAGACGCAGCTATACAACCGCGCGCGAGGGCGCGTCGCTCTTCGCGCCGGTCCACTTACTTTACGGCCTTGTGATCGATGCTCGATTAGTCTGGTTGCATACAGCAAGCTTTTGCCGTAGCTACTTCTTGGTCTCTGCCCTCGCGTATTTTGAGCGTATCGAGGATCACGACATGGAGCCCTCGAGCTCGCGCGAGCCACCATGGGCAGAGCATGAAAAGGTACGTACCTCTCTCACCCATTGTAACACATCTATTCGCCATGAATAAGTCACTAATACAACCACATCAGGTATATTTACTTGCTGAAGTACTAAAAGCGGCCCCCATACCATCTCACGTTCTCTTTCAATTTATACGCGACGCCAACATCCAGCCACGATGGAACGACATGGCTTTACCTCCTGGTATGTTTGATCCTATGCGCTTTCGCAAATACGTTTATTCCTTTAACATTACACGTACTCTCCATACAAGAAGAAAATACTAACGCGACGCAGGCCGATCGGTTCGCTCTAGCCAGATGGCATTTGACAGTCTCGCAACCAATTTCGTCGCGCCTGGACAAGATTACCGACGCCCTCAGCTACCTGCCCCAATGGTATATCCTGCGCCCGACCTCTCGAGAAAACGACCCCATCAGCAAGAAGCCTCCACGCCCATTGGCCGCCTACTACAACCTCGACCCCCTCATTCCTACCCTGGAGATTTTATGCCTGCCGGCCCTGCCTACACATCTACTATAAATCCATCTGGCGAACCAGCGAACAAGAAGAAACGCGGAAGACCTACAAAAGCGGAGGCGCAACAAAGAGCGCAAGAGGCTGCCGCGCGGGGCGAGGTGTACCCACCACCTAGGAGGGGGAGACAATCCATCACGGCACCACCTGAACCGTCACCACTCGGACCGGATCCTCGGCCGCACGATCGAACACCTCCGCCATCAGCGCCTTCTCAGTTGGCTCCCGCGATGACACCACAGCAACAAATCGGGGTAGAACACGGGTCAGAGTCCTCATCAGGGAAGAGAAGACGAACAAGGCCAACACCATTGGAATTAGAGAAGCATCGCGCAACCAGCGAAATGGAATCTCCCCTGCAATATGGGTCTGGCGACCCGAATCGCAGCCAAGCATATTCAACATACACGCCCATCTCTGCGCCCCTGCCAACTTCATCAGAATCCAGGGACAGAGATGTGCGCATGGAAGGGGTCGAAGAGACTCAACCACGAACCACGACACCTCACTCGTTTAAAGACACGGTCGGCATATGACAGCGTTTCTTTCGTCCAAAAGCAACATACGGCGGTAATCCTGTTTTGAAAGCGTTCCGTCAACGACTTTACTTACGCACTCACGATGACCTATGGCCATGACACATGGAGGTACGCTCTGCCGTTTACGCTTGCTACCACCATTTATGATCACTCGTCAAGCGCGCGCATCATTGATCATGATCATGTTGTTATTGCAGCTCTGGGGCATTTGTCCCAGACACACCATCATTTCTTGTCAAGCTCGATTTCTTTGCCACACTTTATTCATTCCTTTCTTCATTGACTGCATGTCGACACTACGAAAGTTGAGATATGACGAACCTTTACCTAATGTCTTAGTATCGCTATCTTCACGACTAAAGAGTTTCGTATTTTCGTATCTCTTTCGGCAGTAAGGCGCCTATGCCAGCCATCTTGTTTTTTCCGCAACGTGTACGATAGATGGATTTCCGATCAGTTCCGCATTACGGCCTCTGTACAAAAAGCACCTATTAGCAACAGCATCAATAGTAGACTTGGCCACGGCCAATCAGTCCGCAATCTTCCCATCGCTTTGAGCGAGCATCCCTCGTACCATGTCGCACACCGCTCCTGCGTGTCAATGTACGTATCCTGGTGTCCATTCATCTAGCGAGTACTAGCATTTCACGACATCGAGTTCCTGCAGGCTGACCAGGAAGGCATCATAGGAAGTGGTTGGGATCCCGAACTGGGCAGCGTAAGGCGACGCCAGCCGCAGCGCGCGACACGAGCAACGGGTCTTGTTTCACCTATGAATACCCTACGAGTTCCGGTACTACTATCGCCCGTTCTCGTACCTCATACACAAGGTCGCGACGCAGGGGTACCATTGCTACTCTGCGCGCAAAACTATTCGGCAATCTGCATGTAAGCGCCCTCCCAAACAACCTCCACACCTAACAATCAATCGCCATCCACAGTCTCAAACGTTCTACTCCATCTTCACCGGAAGTGTTTCGGCAGAAAAGAGCTACGAGTATTGGTTGAGAGACTTGTGAGGAAATGACTCGAGTTGCAGCGTTGCGTTTGCGGCTACGCACTTGTCTCTGCAGACTACTGCTGCAGCACGAAAGGGGAGTCGACATGACGCCAACGCATGCACGCATCGACCAAGTCCCAACACCGAAACTGCAGAACAGCAGCAGCAGACGCAGACAGCCATTGCCTGTCCAACCAACTTAGCCTGTGGTAAACATTGCGGCTAAAAACGCCCATCAAATTTCTGGAATGTCACTCTTGCGCATTTGCAATGGTTGTTCGTTGACACAACAACCACTACACTCCCTGTACACAAGCGCGGACCAGGGGATGGGATGGAGGATGACGGAACCTTAACTCCAGTATCTCGGCCGCAACGTATCAGATCTTACGCACCGAACTTTACCCCACATCGCGCCTAGCAAGCATACCAGTGCCGTTTCTCATCTTTTCCACTACTACTACCAGCCTCGGTCGATCTAAGGAATTAATCATCCCCTTAGTCCAACGGGCTACACAACGCGAATGCGACACGTCAAAAACACACTTTACCGACTCCCTGGCCTCTGGAGAGTTTCTGTCTAAATTCACGACGGCGCCCTTTGCTCTGCCGTGTCGATAAACACTAACGGCATAGAACGAGGCTGACTGTTTAACTAACCCTACCGTGCTAGATCTCAACGTTGTAAATATAAACAAACGTTTTGTGACAACCGTCCCAGCACCCAGGTGTTGTATCCAGTTTCGCGCTGGCCCTGCCGCACTCAATGACGCCAGTGTTTTGAATCGTATTTGACAGCGATATTGCCAATACACGTTATTTCTCTGAGGCGAGCTTTTTCCGGAGCAAGAGCGAGAGTGCGAGCGGGTGGCTTGTATACGTATGCAAGGTCGTGCCTTGGAAGCTCTGGAAAGGGAAGGTACTCTAGGAGGGAGGAAGGAACAGGCGAAGGAAGGAAGGAAGGGACGGGGGAAGTCAAGGTAGGGATAGGGCGGTTTACGCTTGGGCCAGGCGTTCTTGACGTTTTCGATTCCTCAAAGGGAGATGCGGGGGGTGTGAGTGGTTGGTTAGGTAGATGGGGAGATGTTGTTTGAAGCGCGCGGGATGGGGAAGGCGCGTTTATCGCAACATGTAAAGTTTAGTATGTTCGTAGAAACAGATCATCGTCGAAAGAAACACTAAGCGCGCTACTATCCTTTACAATCCACTTCCCATCTACACCACCCGTCTACCTTCCATCTCCATCGAAGCGCCCGCATCCGTCGTCAATCCCTCGCTTACATCTGAAACACATTCCCCCATCCCTAATCCATACGTACCTGGTCGATCCATCCCCATCCATATCCATAGACGCGCCCGTATATTACCCAGATCGTCATATAGCCAGGACCGAGCTATACCACACACCTCTCTCGATTTCCATTCAGATCGCCGACTTCGCGCTCTCATCCGCTTAGCCCTGTCGCCTTCGGTTCATTCCTCACCTTCGGTTGCAGCATCCGAAATGCGAGCTGCGCGCGCCGATTGCAGATTGGGTATATGAAGTGGCACTTTGTACCTGCGTCTCGCGTGCGTACGTGAGCGATGATGTCGGTCCTGCGCGTTCCTGCATTGGAACAATTTATACTTCTGCTCGATTGAGCGACTCGGGTAGGATGGAGAAGGGTAAGTGGGTGTGCTGTGTATATCGACGACAATGGATATGGATGGAGTTGGGCGAAGGTGTGGAAGTATTGGTGATCTGGACTAGACGGTGGCCATTCTTGTAGAGGGTAATATCGACAAGGTAGTAGTAATGTGGTATATGTCCAAGACGGGAGATATTAGGCGAGCAAGGGATGAGGAAATGGGAGTTAATATAGTTGCGGTTGTATACATGTATGCACGTGTGAGGGGTTGGCATGGCATCGGTTGTCGCGTGCGCTTCTTTGATATCTCGATGATGAGATTACTACGTGTGGGTGATGACGTGCATAGATTCGATATTCTGTTCGCAGAGACGAAATGAGTACAGTATGCAGGTACAGACGGCGCACAACTCCGATGCGTATGAGAAGGAGTAGAACTTTTGAATGATGGTATTGGTAGGATATATTCCCTTCAGTAAACCGCAGATACGCCATGCTTGCAATACATGTCGCCCAAGCAGCGACCTCACACAACATCAAACGCCAAAGTAAAAGCCCACCCCAAAATGCTGTGGTATCAAGAAAGGATAAGGGAAAACGGATGATAGTCTGCCAAGGCAGAAAAGGTATATCAATGCTAAGCTCATTGCTCACCACCCCACCCAGAACGCCATATATGCTCGAGATAAGAGTCAAGGAGATGGATGCCTTGCTACGGCGCCACGGAGTCTTCGACGGAGAGAAGCTAACCCACCATGTCGCAATCACTTTTGCAGTCGGAGCAGGTCCAGTCGCGTGGTTTGTGGGTTGGTGTTACTGAGTGGGTGTCCTGTTGGGCGCATGCCCAGTGGAAGATTTGTCGTACGCAGTCCTGTCGAGATGTTAGTTAATGATGCTATTGTGGGGTTTCCAATGCTTACGGTGTCGTTACAGGTGATGATACCCGACCCTGGCGTCGCCGATGCATCTTGGCCACAGTAACATAAGCCGTATGGTGGATCGTCGACTTCATTTTGAGGTGTTTCCAGTGGCTGTTCAACTTCCTGTGGCGGTGCTTCGCCCATGTCCACATCACCATCAGGGTCTGGGGTGGTAGGAGTCATGTAGCCGTTAAGTGCTCGTGAAGACCTGTCAATATCGCCTAGAACGTCGGCAAGAACATCGTCAAAGGAGTCGTCAAGATCTAGGGCTCTTGCTTTCCCCTTCCCCTTCCTGTTTCTTTTCAGCGCAGACCTCGTATGCGCCCTTAGTCCAGTAGAGCCAACAGAGGTCTCCTGGTTTTGAACATCGAGCTGTTCCAATCGCTGAGACAACACGTTGGCTTCATGAATGTTTATCTCCTGGTCGTTGACTATCTCCAAGGCTTTGCTGTGTACGTCCTTGGAGATAATATCTTCCTCTAATAATTCATCGAGCTTTTGTGTGAATTCGCCCATGATACCGTCCCGCCATATCCGTACACCGCATTCTCGTGCGAACCGAACGATGGCGTCTCCAACATGTATGTCTGATTGCAGGCTCTCTTCGTGCATAAAGTCATCGAAGAGTTTTATGAACCGTCTGGCAGATTCTGATAAGTTTGCTTTGTCGATTTCTGCGTGCTTCCAGCGATACAGCCATTCTTCGTCAAGCTCGTCATCGCTCTCACTGATCTCTTCGCCAGGCTGAAGAGGTCTTCTGCTGAGTGATCGGAAGAAAGTGATACCTTTCGGAGGTGTCGGTACAATGAATCTTTTCTTCTCCCTTTCTGGTCTAGACTGCACTTGGTCTGGAGGTTTGCGTATCCTTGGTGGAGGCGCGACTTGCTGACCACTTGGCGCAAGTTTCGATCTCGCGTTTCTGGTAGCTTTCCCAAGTCTCGCAGCTCTTTCAAACTCGTTATCGCCTGCCAAGAATCTTCGTCTGTCGAATGGTTTGGGTGGTGCAAGTACGCGCACATCGTAAGGTTCGTCAGCATTGTCGCTTGCACGTTGACGCTGTTCTGTTCTGTAATTCGCCACCTCACTCTCGAATCGCCAGTGCTCCACCCCGTGCTCGTCGACCTGCTCAAGGAAGACCTGGTAATCGAAATAGTCGTGCCAACTTATTAGATGCATCTTGAGATCGTCAATATCAGTGGTTTTTCTCTTCGAGCAATGCGGGCACACGAGCTCTGATCGTTCAAGGGTATCATTCCCGTACACAAATGTGAGTTTGTAGCGGGGTTCCATGTCGAGAGGTGGTGTAGGATATGAGCTGGGAGGCTGCATAGAGCTTTTCAGGTGACGGTTGTAGCTTGTCAAGACCGAGTCTCTTTTGAGCGGGATCCAATGCATACTGACTTCTAACCCGATACCGAGCTGTTTCCCAGATGCTTTCAGCGGTAAGATCATCCTTCCCTGTGGCACATCGAAGATGTTCCCATACGACGTGGAAAGACGAGCTGATGCATCCGAGATTTTGACGCCCATGAAATCGTATAGGTCCTTGACGTTGTCGTGGGTCTCGAAGTTGATACTCATCATGATCATGTGAATATCGTTATCATCGATCTTGGTGGGATCAGTGTACCAGCTCTCTCGATCAATGACAATGGGCTCCACTTCGATTGAGGCTTCCTTTTCCGATCTATCGAACCCTCGCAGTGTTGCTTCCTGATCTGGGGGATTCTTGCAGGTGGGCATGGTCGACGATGAAACGATTGACGTTTTGATGGAGGTCGTTAATCGTAAGATATTCCGCACTTTCCGCGCTGGATCATTCAATCGATCATTTTGAGAAGCTTCTGGGGCGTTCAGCGGCCGGATACTGTGCACCTCAAGAACGAAGGATCCCCCAGATTTTTCTGCTGAGATCATATCGTCTAGTAGATCCCAGGATGGAGGTTGCCACTGGGAGCGAAAGCGGGGTCCTGTCTGTGAATACTGATCTTCGCTTTGGCAATGCGAGAGGCCCTGCTGCACTTGTTTCCGGTTTCGCTCCAGGAACGGTAATCTCTTCGTCTTATACAGGTAGTCGTAGAAGATGATGTTGCCGAAAAACCTGTCTCGCCGTTCTAGCATGCTCTGCCAGTGCACATGCATGTTAGAGGATGTCTCATCTGTTGAGAAACTATGGTTCTTACAGAATTGATTGGTTGCTCAGTTGCATCCTACAGCAACCGAGAATGTGTGGTGAGAGCGCACATTGGTGGGATCAGGTGAGAGAAGATGGAGTTTGCTGCGGTCCTGCGCTGCTGTTCAGAGCGGCGTTGCGGATGGAGATTGGGCGCGGAAGTGAAGATCGCGAGAAAGCAGGGTTGTTGTTGTTTCTAGCGGTCTGACGCCCCTGGCCTGCGTGCGTCTGTCCCACGATATAACAAGACGCGCAACAATTACGCAAATTGCGCCTTTTGCTTTGGAATTGGCCGACAAAGAGTTGAATGTCTTGTGTTGATGGGTTCGTGTTTGTTGTTTCGCAGAGGTTTGTGGCGCGCGACGGCTACAAGGGACGACGCGATAGCGCACAAGCAGACAGCGCTCAGGCGGCGAGATGCTGGATCGCAACTTTCTGCGAGGCTTGCAGTGCAGCAATGCGAACACGACGGACACCCCACACTCCTGACGGGTGTGTGCAGGCAAAGGTGTGTTGTGGCATGTGTCACGTGCACGGGCGACACGGCTAAGCCGCATCGGCTGGCGGATCCCGGATGATCTCATTGATCCTCTTACCTCCGAAGGCCGCATGCATCGACATTTCACTATCGCAACACTCACTCTCAGTCCTCACACTTCTGACTCACACTTTGACCTGCTCCATGCACCTCCGCGACTGCATCCGAGGGCTTAGGAGCCCCTTATAGACAGGACTCACGGCCAATCAGTCTGCGAGCTGGCCCCCCATAGTCACTGGACCCTACCTTGTGCGACATGGCCGTCACACTGAAGCGCAAACGCGGCGCAGTCTCGTATAAAGAGCCGAGCAGCGACGAAGATCTCTCCGAAGGCTCCGGCTATGAGCAGACGACAAGAAAGCGCACTGTCCCTACTCGACGATCAACTCGCCGCCCACCAGCCGAGGATGAAGCCGCCAGCGAGAGCGATCACTCTCCACCAGAACCTGCCCCTATCAAGCAGCAACGCGGCTCACGAAGCTCACGAATTCGAGGAGCCCCACGGATATCATACAAAGATGTGAGCTCAGACGAGGAAGACGAAGAGGACCCCGATGCCGACTTCGAGCTGGAGGATGAGCGCGTCATGACAGTGAGGACAAGGTCGCGCCCGGTTGCAGCGCCATCACCACGACCAGAGAAGACAGGAGGTGCCAAAGGGAGTAGATCGCGACGGAAAGCCGTCATAGGCGCACCGCTGAAGCCAAACAAGGAGGCTCAAGTCGAGCGCAAGACGACTATCCCCTCTGATGGACACAAGCCGGTATGTCTTCTGTACCTGATGGATCGATCAATGCTAATTCTCAAATTCAGGCCTGGGCTTCCCTGCCATATCACGTACTCCTCCAGATCTTCGTGTACGCCTCCCATCCGCTCCACGACGAGAACATGAAGCCCACCGCATCGATACCGTGGCTTGTGCAGATGGCCAGGATGTGCTCAACGTTCACAAAACCGGCTCTGACGGCTCTGTACCGCAACCCGCCCATATTCGCTATCAGACAGACGCGCAAAGACCTCGTTCACCATCTGATCACTCCTCCACCAGGGGCCCACGATGACTATCGGGTCATGGTCAAAAGATTGGAGCTGGATGCTACACAGATGACTGCTTTGACGGATCACGCAAACAGCGTGCATGACCTTGCAGCCCTAGTCCGGTCATTGACGACACTGCGGGAGATTGACATCTTTGATCCAATGGATCGCCCACCCTTTCGCCCGCGGCTTAGACGACTTCGGCGCTGGGTATATCCTACCGAGCTCTTTGATGCGCTTCGCCAGACCAGCCTCCGCTTGAGGAGTTGGCGATGGAACAGCACGTTTTGTAGCCAAGGACCTCTATGGATCAAGACGATCCACGAAGGAACAGCATTTCAAAGCCTCCGCGATGTGTCTCTCGTCAAATTCCACCCCGAAGTTGTTCGCGAGGATCCAGAAGAGGACAACGGTCGACCGACAGTGGAAGAGCTGCTAGCATCTGCGTTGGCCGTGCTCCCTAATCTCCGAAGTCTATCCTTCGAGACTTGTGGTGTTGTCAGCGGGCGTCTCCTCCCATTACTGCCCACTGATCTCACCAGCCTCAGTATCATCAATTGCGGCGAGCTACTCTCTGATGCATTCCAGGCTTTTCTGGCAACACATGGCTCTCACCTCGAGGAGCTGACCCTCAATCACAATCAGGCTCTCGACATGTCATTCCTAGTCGACTTGAAGCGTTCTTGCCCTAAGCTCGAGGTCCTCAGAATGGATGCTACCTACTACAGCTCCCTTGTCATGTCCTCGGATAACGAGCCTCTTTACGAGACCCTTCTTGGCGAGAACGAAATGCCCACCTGGCCAACATCACTCCGTACCCTTGACTGCCAGTACTTGCGGAACTGGAATTCGAAGTCTGCAGACAACTTCTTCAGCTCGCTCATCAACTCTGCTGAAGAACTTCCCCGGCTTCAGGAGATCACTATCATCGCAATGGTGGACACCGACTGGCGGCAGAGAGCCGAGTTCAGACAGAAGTGGACTGCCAAGTTCAGAAAGGTCTTTGCCAGAAAGTGGGAAACACCTGATCCCAGTCTTGCGTCTCTCAGAGCCTTTAGAGAATGGAAGGCTCGCGGCGACGACGGGGACAAGGTGGACTCTTTCATTGAAGGCGTCTCTGAAGAAATGGCAGAGAAGGCTGACCCGGTCATGGCAGACGACGCTAATGGTAGCGAAAGTGACGCTCCTCTGTTACCGTCACGCGTGCAGAAGCAGGACGAACGCTGGGGTTCGAAGCGTCTTCGTTCTCGCTCAAAAGCAGCTCTAAGCTACGATGAGGAGTCCAACGAAGATGCTGCCTCGGAGGAAGAGGCGGCTTCAGATGAAGAAGAGCCTGTTGTGCAAGGTCGATGCCACACCGTCATCTTCCGCATCGACAACTTCCGACCACGCGAGGAAATCTTCAACGAGGCCGACTTCCTTGACGCAGAGCCCAGTGGGGATGAGGAGTGGAACGGCAACGATAACGAAAATGACGATGGAGGCGGGTATGCGTGGTGATCCACTTTCATCAAGGAGTAATCTTGGGTGTTTGGGTTTCAGGTGCGGGTATGACGTCTTGTACAGATATGACAGGCGTCGGGCTTTGGGATTCATGCTCGGATCAAGACAGGAACTATGCATTAGGGAGGCGTTTATGTGGTTGGTTATTGAGATATCCGTGTGTTAGTATTGGGTTGCATCGGGCGCAAAGGTCGGGCTCTAGGAACCGTTTGGCAGCTGTCTCAGCCACATGTAGAAGCCAGCCATGCCAAGCGATCATCGGGTTTGCCGTGTGAATGTGATTAGCTTGTTTGTGATAGCAGCGATGCAAGGCAGCTGAAGAAACACATTCGCGCGCGAGACATGCGTCACTCGAGTGACTGCGCAAGTGCACAGCCTCGCAGAGCGTCCCAGCATCCTGGCCAATCCCCACCATGACCGCTAACAAGGACCACCCGCCCATTGCTGCTCGCACTCCTGTCATATAACCGCTGGCTGCGATGTGTTGATATTTCCGGCCGCCTCTCTTCCTATACTGAATCTCTCTTATATTCTTCCTCCTCCCTTCCTATCGCATCCCCCCTTTGTACCCCGCCATCCCCTGCTCTCCACACCAACGACATGGCGGTACCCACACCTCCCATCCCGCCTGTCTCGCCAGACTCGGGCCCTACCGACCCTACGCTTCCCAAGCTGCCCGCTGGCTGGATAGCGCAGTGGGATAACTCGTACGTCTCTCTCTCAAGCACAATAGAAGACACGCTGGCTGCCCCGCCTTCGCACTGGATGCCCCGCGACACGAAACTGACATAGACCACAGATCCCGAAAGTATTACTGTACGTAGCCTTGGCCGCATCATCGCGCGATTTATCTTCCCAACGACGCCTCGACCCGCGAACGAAGCAAAACATACTGACTCCGCCGCGATAGATGTCCAGATCAGCACCGGCGTCTCGCAATGGGAACTGCCCACGAGCGAAGCGCCCGTCGGCGGCTCCTCGTCCCACAGCACACCCGCGCAACAGACGAACCCATACAACGTCCCCGGCACCTCAGGCCCCGATGCAGGCGACGGACAAAGAGGCATGGGCGACGGCCCGACTGGCGACAGGGCAGGTGGATTGGGTGTACGCGACATGCTACTTGGGCATCAATCGGGCGCTGGCTGACAATGGAAATAGGGCTTCGCGATGAACGCGCTCATGGGCAACAAGCAGAGTAATAGTGGACATGGCGGCGGTGGCTCGGGAAACCTCGTCGGTCAACTCGCTGGATCGTTCCTCGGAGGTGGGAAACAACATGGTGGTTCTTCTGGGGGTCATTCTGGTGGTGGTGGTGCGGGTCAGCTTGTTGGACAGCTGGCTAGTGGTCTGCTAGGCGGTGGCAAGCAGCATGGAAGTTCTGGAGGTCAACATGGCGGCAGCGCTGGCCACGCATCGAGCGGTGGTGGTGGTCTTGGAGGCATGCTTGGAAGCGTCCTCGGTGGAGGATCATCGGTATGGACATGAGCCTCGACTCACAGAAACGCGCTGACAACATCAAGCACAACAAGCCCAACAACGGCGACTACGGCTACTCCGGTGCCTCGTCAGGCGGCACCTACACCGGCACCGCGCCGCCAACGTCCTACAACCCCAGCGCTCAAGGCGGCCAATACGGCAGCGGCGCTCCAAGCCACGGTTACTCATCTCCCGGTCCTGGACAGCAATACGGTCAGGGTCAAGCCCACGGAGGCTACGGCGGACAGCACTCTCCGCCCCAACAGCAGCAGCACGGCCAACACGGCCAGCACCAAAGCTACGGCTCGCAAGCTGGATTCGGTGGACAGTCAGGATACGGTGGGCCAGCGCCAGGCTACGGTCAAGGACCACCGGCAGGCGGCCCACCAGGCGGCTACGGACAACAAGGTATGAACAACGTATCCGCCAAAGGGAAAGACGTGAGAACTAACATTCATCTAGCTGGCTACGGAGGTCCGGCATACGGCGCACCAACCGGTCCCTACGGCGGCGCCGCAAACTACGATAACCACCAGCACAACCAGTACGGCGGTGCTCCCACGCACGCCAATCAATACGGAGGCGGCCAACAGTATCCTCCTCCACCTGGTGGCCATCAGGCTGGGTACGGAGGCCCGCCGAGTCACCACACTCCTCAGCCGGGTTGGCAGTAAATCTATCGCTCTCGATCGGCCGAATCGTTGCGCGGTGCTTAGATAAAGAATACACGGGTCTTGGGTAGATTGCGGTATAGCGGTATGGCGATGAGAGACAGAAACGGACGGTGTTCAGCGTTTTGAACATCGTATCTTGGTCTTGCTAGAGAGAGATACCTTTCTGAACTGTGTAGATTGAATAATCTTTGTTCTCTTCCTGAGTCCTGCCTGGTCTTCTTCTGGTGATTTGGCAAAGCAGTGTCTGTGGCTCTTTGGTATCGGGACTGATCTTGATGGGTAGGTCCGGCCGTAATATCGGCTTCGATCGCGGCCTTTTCCTTCCTTTGTTGCTACCCCTCGCTTGACTGGCGACTGTGTAGTCCGAGGGCCGGTGACTGCGCGTCTCGGGGTGGTGTCAAGAATTGGCGATCTGACGTGTCTCTCTTCTCGACCGCGCTGTTCGCCCTCTTTCCCCTAGCTATGCGCACATCTTTCCACATAGCCCTCACCGCGCACCACCATGCCCATTCAACTCGTATATACCATCATCCTCATACACCCCTCAACCACCCCTCACCCAAACAACTCCCCTCCATCCCCACTCCCACTCCCACCCAAACACCCCAACACACCCCCCTCCCCCACAACCCTCCACGCAACTCCCACCCTCCCCACTCCTTGTCCCACCCCTTCAACCCTAGGCACCTCATCCCCCTCACAACTCCCCACCCACCCACTCAAACTCGCCCGGAACCCACGCGCATCCTGCCGCGGAATCCTTACCCACACTTCGCGGCCGAGTATCTTGAGTATGTCGATGGGGATCGCGGCGCCGGTTTGACCGAGGTAGGCGCGTAGGGGGGCGGTGAGGAGGGTTGAGGTTAGGAGGGGGGAGATGGAGGGGGAGGGTGTGGGAGGAGATGGGTTGCATGGGGTGGTGGAGGTGGGAGGTAAGGAAGCGGTTCCTGGTGTGAGGAGGATGAGGTGGAAGTAACTCCAAGTTGTTTTGCGGAATGTGGTCTGGTGGAGGATGTGGGTTTGTTTTTCGGAGGGCTTGTCTTTGCGTTTGCGTTTTTTGGTGGTTGGGGTGTTTGGGGTGGGAGGTGCGTCGGGTAGGGCTGTGTCTGCGTCGTCGGGGATGGGCGCGTTTGAAGATGTTGAGGTGTTTGGTTCGGCGGTCGCGGACGTCGTATGAGCCGTCTGGGTAGCTATTGGCGCCATATCGAGGGCGTGTGGGTGTGCGCGCGTCTTGACTTTTCGTGTCGCAGTGTTGGAGCTCCGAGGTATCTTGACGCGAAACTTTTGGCGGGGTTAACTAGCGCGGTTTCCTTACCTCCGGTCCTCGCGTCTCTGAAGATTCAGAGACAGTTGGTATTGAAGAAGTTGGTAATCTGCTTTGGGAAGGTATGTCTTGATGAAGGTCGATGGGTTCTAGATCTCCGAGATGCCCAAAGTCTGCTACACGATATCGAGACTAAAGTTCAGTGTTTACTAACAAGAACTCGATAGATATTGAGCATCATCGTCATTACTTCCTATCAAAAGACCAGATACGACTATTCAACGCCTTTGAGCTCCGCTTTATCCATCCCAGGCCATTACTCATCCTTCACATCGTCATCGCAGGTCCACAAGTCCATGACTTATACAGTGTCTCAAGAGTGGAAAACCTTCTCCAACCTCTCCAGCAAAAGATCCGCGTGGTGCTTCTGGAAAATCAACATCGGCCTCAACCTGACTGCCCTCTCTCCCGACCCCCCGATGTTGACACCCTCACCCTTCGCCTTCCTCAACACCTCATCCCTCCTCACACTATCAAACGCAATAAACGTTCCCTGTCCCTTACCCCTCAGATTCTGAATCTCCTGCGGAAACCTCTCGCTCAAGCGCTGCAAGCCCGCAAAGAGATAATCCCCCGTCACCGCCGTACTATTCACAAGATCCATCCTGTTGATTTCTTGAATGATGGACCTGAACAGAATTGCCCTTGCCGGATCACCCATCCAAGTATTAAACTGGCGATACGGTTTATTCGGCCTAAGCGCATTATCACCAAAGTAATACCCCGCCGTCTGTGCTTTCTTGCTGAAAGTAACCATATCAGGCGGCGCATCCAACCCCCAGTGTTCATGCGCCCAGAACTTGCCGGTCGCGCCGACGCCCGTTTGCACTTCGTCGACGATGAGGAGGACGTTGTGTTTCTTTGTGAGGGCGCGCAGGCCGCGGAAGAAAAAGGGCGTCGCGTGGTTGTCGCCGCCTTCGGATTGGATGGGCTCGATTACCACGGCTGCGGGCGGGTTGTGGTAGTTCAAGAGGATGGACTCGGTTTCGTCGAGGCAGCGCTGCTCTTCTGCTGCGTTTTCGGCTTCGTGTTCATGGAGGGGGTATTTGAGGACTGGGAACGGGGCTTGCGGCCAGTCGAAGGCGGGGATGTCGAGCTTGTGGATGGGTTTGGAGCGCGTGGTTGAGAGACTGCCGAAGAGGCGGCCGTGGAAACCGGTCTTGAAGGAGAGGATCGACATGTCGGGTGCGCCGGGCGCTTTGTTGTTCATGGACGAGGATATGTCTTCGGCGGAGAAGTCGGCGTCGATGCCGCCGCGTTGTTGTTGTCGCTTCCACATGAAGGCGGCTTTGTAGGCGAGCTCGTTGGCGTCGGAGCCGGCTTGCGCGGTGAAGACTTGGTTGAGGCCTTTGGGGGCGACGGATAGGATGCCCGTTTCGAGGATGTCGGCCCAGTCGTGCTGGGGGAAGTTTCCTAGTGCCGGCCGGTTGATGATGGCGGAGGCCATGTCGGGGGAGGTGGCGGCGAGCAGGAGGGACGGGTTGTTGTAGCCTACGGGGATGGACGCGATTTGGGCGTATACGTCGAGGAGGACGTTGCCGTCGAGGTCTGCGATGCTGGAAGATGTCAATTGGTATTCTTTCCTGGATGTATGGAGGACGTACTAGTTGCCATAGCTTTGCGAGTAGTCGGCCATCATGTTCAAGCTCCTGGTGTCAAACACCTTGCTTAGTCTCTCAATAGCCTTCTTGCTCTCCGGACCGGGTATTTGAGTCTTCACAGTCGGCTGGCGAGGCTCATCTGGGAAGAAGGAGTGCTCGCCGCTGTCTGGAACAGCAGCAGCTGCTGCGGAAGCATGTCTTCTCTGTGTTGCAATTGATACCTTTGAGGTCACACGGGCATTCGTACGGAAAGCTGGGGCTCGAATACGCCCGGCACTGCGAGCGAGAGACGCCATCGTGGTCGTCGTCAGGACAGTTGTTGTCGGTAGAAAGACAGCTGTGTTGACACTGCGGGGAGCTAATGCGGGGAGACGCGACGCGTAAATGTGAGCTCAGCCTCACCACACACAAATACGGCGTATGTCGAAGAGGACAAGAAAACAGTAAAAGACGAGAGATTTGCAGATGAGTAAGAGCGATATCGCAACTTATAGCAAGTCCAATCTGTTTATCTATGCCGTGATATCGCTGATAGAGCTCCATGGTCAACCGGCCCTAACCCGTTGCTATCCCCGCAAAAGCTCGTCCAAGCGAGCCCCTCCAGGGCTTGACCCACTTTCGAGCTTGTCTAAACCAACTCCAATCTGGCAATGTGATCCGCTACACGCTGCAGACGCCGTGCACGCCAGGTCCATCTTCCACGTTAGTCACATCGAAACCCTTCTTGAGATTTTCGAGGTACGCGTCCGAGTCTCGCTGTCCTTGCTCATCCACAGAAAGTGCGGCTGCGCCATGATCCCAGATATCGTTCAAGTCATATTCCGGAAGCGCTCCGGTGTTGCAGTCAACGTTCTTTGACTTCACATGAACAATATACAACTCACTTCTCGTTCCGGCCTGCCCATATTGGAACAGAAAGTCGTTACCGCTCTCCTCCGCATTCCGCATGCGCCACTCATCGTCCTGATCTTCAAGCTCGAAACCGCCTTTGGGCTTTACAAAGTCAGCCTCGCCGATGTTCATATTCCAAGCCACGGTAGCAGGCTCCAGGATGACGTACCTACAGACTATGGGGTTCTTTACATGCGGGCTCGATGTCGAAGGTACCTAGATCGTTCTTTTGAGTCGGCGGCTAGGTACCGCTGAGGTAGATGAGATTTGCTTGGACCCAAATTGCGTCAGGCGTTGGCGGGCATTACCGAAAACAACCTAATCTAGGTAGCGAGGCGGATAAGGCTGAGCGAAGAGGCCGCCCGCGGGAGAATATGCTCGTATATGCTGATGCTGAAACTGAATGTCTCCCAATCGCTGACCGTGACGCGACGGGGCGAAGATCACGGCCTGTAGGTACGCGCGTAGACCTAGGTGTAAGCGCCCCAATCCTTCGCGACAAGATCTACGTCAGCCGGGAGGCACAGCATTACACGTTTTTTTCCTCTTCGAGAAGATTGTATTTCCGTGCCACCATCTTACATCTTTGGCTATCGAGACATGGGATAGGCCTGTTACTGTAGTCACATCGAGTATCGTTCAAGGTAACTTTGGGGCCATCCGTAAGAAAACAGGTTTGGCAACTGGTGTTTGAAATTGGACGCCTCGCCGTCTTACTGTTCTTCACCCACGCGTTTTCCTTTGAAACAACTCTTACGAAAGATGGCTGATTGACACGCCTTGGCCCCTCATAGCCCATGCATGATTTCACATCTTTCATATACTTTCGTTCCAGTTCAGAGCGTCGTTGACCTCATAGCCACTTCGGCGCAGCGTTCCATAGCTGCAGGGCGTAAATGCTGACAGGAACGCAGGGCAGTCAGCAAAGGGATACACGCAAGGCACCGAAAGTCATGGAGAGCTATGGATGAAGAAACTTGCATTACGATGTCTACGGCGATCTCCCCGCATAATCCAT
Organism: Alternaria ethzedia; assembly: GCF_023757985.1. Lineage (NCBI taxonomy): Eukaryota > Fungi > Ascomycota > Dothideomycetes > Pleosporales > Pleosporaceae > Alternaria > Alternaria ethzedia. The sequence continues at coordinate 2,019,736 of NW_026056194.1, read as the reverse complement.
CGCTTGCGTCCACCGATTAGCATGAATGTGAGCTTCCACGCCCACACTTTCCACCTCGGCGCGCAAGCTCTCGCATCGGGCTTTCAAAGCTTCGTCGGCAGACCAATGACAAGACATGCGTATTTCTTTGAGGCAAGGTAACTGCTCGTCCTTTTTCTCAGCAAAGCCGTGAAACATGGTTTCGAGGGTTTGCTTGTGCTGTTGCGGTCTCCCCTCAAATACTTGAACCCCGTCGATTGTCTCTGACAAAGCCGTGGAGTTGGTGTCATTGTCGCGACTTTTCCACTCCTCTGATGTTAGGAACAACCGAGTGACCGAAGCGGGGACTAGGCCACACATCAGAAGATTGACATGAGACTGATCTGCAGGATCCGTTCCGAGGTGGGCGGCGGATCTAATGACGCATGTCGCAAGGTCAAGAGGGATCTCAAGCTTGTGCAGACGCGGGAAGTCGCGCATGGTCGCTGTTCCAAGCGCGATCTTGCCGCTGAATTCGCGCTTTGTGATAGACAGCTCTTCGAGATGGCTGCCAGCCTCCTTGCCGATAGTCGTAACGAGGTCGCAAATATCCCAAACTCGACTGAGTTGCTTGTCAGAGTGGGAGTAAACGAGCGTTTTCAGGCGCGGCGTGTAGCGTAGGAAGTGTTGCATAGCGGGACCATCGAGGTTGCAGCCGCGCAGGTAGGCTACTTCTAGTGTTCCGCCCACAGGGGGCGGCATTGATTGACGTGGAGAAGAGGGCTCTGAAGCTTCAATGTCGGATATAGAGGTGGGGCCGTGGAACGTGTGGATGCGTGGAAGGGCCAGGAGCGGAGTAATCTTGTTCAGGACAAGACCTTGCCGCATTGCATATGAGAACCCAGTCTTCAGGGTGGTCACCAATGCGAGACTGGCATTGGTCAAAGTGACGTTGGGTTGACGCGCGTGGTGGACGATGGCCTCAAAAAGCTTATCGGTTTCTTTGTCGTGAGTCCAGCGAAATGGAAGAACCACGGTCTTGACGTTGGGCAGCAGTGTTAGGAGAAAGGAGGAGGCAGCCTGGGTATACAGGTTGTCTTCCAGACCTCGTTCATACTTTTCGAAGTAGTCCTGCCACTCGTTGCCTGACAAGTACTTGGAACTGGCAAATAAGTCGCGAACGGTCTCAGGACGATAGCCATCCCTTTCCATGATCCAGAGGCGTCCGCCAACAGGGAGCCGAAGGTCCGCCTTGAAATCTGCATGCTCGATGTAGCGCGCAACAACTGGCTCTTCAGCGATTCGGGCTATGAGTTCAAACGGCGTCCTGATGGTGAGGGAAGGGTATTTGTCCTTGAGAAGATAATCGAAGTTGCGAAAGTGCGAGCGGAGTTCGTTGTGGTGCTTGAGCAAGGGCTTGCAAAGCGTGTGGAACTTGCGGCAGGACAGACATAGGCTCTCGAAACCCTCTGGAATCGTATGGTCGACGATGAGCGCGAGGAGTTCGTCGGCTAATTCCAGTAAAGCCATAGCGACGTTGTAGACGACTTCGTGAGAGCAAGAACCCTGGAAACAGTGGGATATGCAACGTCTAGTTACGAGGAGAATGCGACTTTGACTCAGCTTGGGGTCTGAATTTGGTCCGGGCTGGCCATTGAAGGTGTACTCTTGAGGGACGCGGTATGATTACAATAGCCTTGGGGTAAGTCTAGTTAGGCACACAGTATCAAGCGAGAGATTTGGGGTCCGCGATATGTATAGCAGACGTTGTCTCGGGCTGACGTCATGCCCCTGGGACAGACCCTGCTGAAGCCTTTAGCGACTAAGGAAGGGAGGCCATTGGACGGCCCTGCCCAGGCTTACTACCTCGCCAAGCCGGCCTCGCCCTACGCTTCAGGTTTATTCTGAACCGACTCCTACTCCTCCCCAAACCAACTCAACAGACAAGAAAAAGCGCCTTTGACTCAGACGGGGCGTTCACAATCCTGCTTTGCGACTTACAGTGATCCAGACTGGGGCCTTGTCTCTCCCTCAACCAATTCCTCTTCTCCACCATCGCTTCATCTTCGCCCCCAAAATACACAACTTTCCACTGTCTTCGTCATGTCTCCTTCGTATTCGTATTTTGATCATCAGCTTCTTCTAAGCAAAAGCCTCCATTGCAACAAGATGGGGCGGCCGTCTGCCCGCACCATGCGAGCCATGAGGAAGTCATTCTCGGAGATGCTATTTCCAGCATTCAATCTCAGCATGAGGGGGCTCAATGCGATCGTCAGCATTGGTACTTATCTCCATTTCAGGGCTACAAAGAGGACATGTTTTGGCTCTCTTTTCAACACAAGTCATCACAGCCAGTTTCTCACTGCTTCATCATCACCTCTATTATCGTTAACTCCTACTTCCTTTATCCGTTATCAATTTCCCTACTCTTCGCCATGCGCGCCAAGCGAGCCTCTGCGATGCGGTTCCTACTATGTTCCTCAGTTGTCCTTACAGCGTCTGCAGCTGTGATCCGTACGCCTCTGCAACGGCGCCTAGAGGAATGCCAGCTAGACATCCAAGATGGAATGGCCGACGATCCCGACAGAGTCAATACGGACGGGACGGCCGGGATTGGTGCCGAGTTTGAGAGTCCGGACTTCCGCCTTACAAAGTCGGGATGTAGCGCAGACGATACAAACGCCGCAAAGAGAAAGGTCATTGCCGAACGAACAGGCACGAACTGGGAGCTCACTGCAGACTCTGTCAACGAACCTGGAGCACTCCAGGCTGAGTACATCATTGATGGTGTCAAGGTCAAAGTAGGCAGCACAGATGATGCGACCAACGGCGCGAAGGTCGCGGCAGCTATGGCCCAGGATCTCGTAGGTGCCACCCAGCAGACCCGTGATGAATCTTGCTAACCCCTTCAGATTGACTGGTACCCATGGAACGGAAAACTGGACGCAGATTCACGAAAGGTCAACGTAGCCGAAAACAAATGCAATAAGTGGACGATCATCACCCGCCAAGATAGGAAACCAGAGAAGATATCTTACCAGCCCCAAATCACCACGCCGATGCCATTAGAGGCACTGTACAGCCTGATGAAGGAACAATTCGATGAGAGCGATCCAAATATCCTCAATGGGCTCGATCGTTTTCAAAACAAGAAGCTTGATTTCGTAACGAAGAATCACTTCCAGTCCAGCCCAGGCGGCATCGGTCCGGAAGCGGCCACGGATGACGTGCTGGCCTTTTGCACCCTGGTCTTATCGTACGCCAAAAACGCAAAGGATCCTCTACAACCGGGTTCAAGTCCCAAGATCTTCACATCGTTCACGCCTCGAACGAATTTTAACGTGATGCTGTCGCATGTCAGCTCCAAGTTGGCATCAAAGGGGGACAAACTTTGGGATTTGTTCAACATCCTTGCGTGCTACCAGAGTGGCGGGACCGAGTAAGTTATGGCTTGACCTATAGATGGTTTGACCAGTCTAACCAAACGTAGAATTGATACAGACGTATGTGGAGGTACCCCCGAAAGTCCCGAGCCTACCGACAACAAATTTGGCGACTACACTTTTGCTCAAGGCGATACCAAATGCAACATCCGTGACTGGATCCATGGTCTAGACCCAGAATCAGATGAAAACGATAAGCTCACCGAGTTCGACAAGGAAATCGACGGGTCTATTGGAAGACTAGGCAAAACTCAAGAAAAGATGTTCAATTCTGAGCGCTCTGTGCCTCTCTTCGAATTCCGCGATCTCAATACCCTCCAGACTGAAGGAATGGAGAAATTCATGGGCGATGTAGACCAGGCCATCCAAGACCTCCACAATAAGTTTCGAGAATCACCTACAAAGAAGGCCAGGCGTGGCGTCTGCGATGATTTTGAGCCGGAGCCGGAGCAAGAGCCAGAGCCGACTGGCCCGACCAAGCAGCTCGCAGTCCTCGGTGCCTATGTCCCAGGCGCCCCCACGATGGACTGGCTCTTCCTCGAAGCCGACTTTGAAAAGGGCGTCGAGTGCCGCGAAGACTTCCTCCGACCCTTTGAGACTGTACCGTGGGATGAGTCTGGCACAACGTACCCTGGCGGCACCAAAGAGCTCGATCTCGAGATTGACGGAGAGGTGTGCGAGTACCGCAATGACGGCGACGATCCGGGTGCGCTCTGGTGTGGCGAGAGGGTCATTGGCTGCGTGAACGATCCGGCCGACAAGGATCCCAACGATGTGAATGCGGAGAAGGGCGAGTACCAGTGCGGCGATTACACGCGACAGCCTGTGTTTGTCTGCCCTTGGTAGTTGCGCAGTACATGACTTTGTTCGGCATCTCTAGAACGTTCCGCACACGCGATATTGGGAGGCGTTCTTGGGTCTTTTGTATGGTAGTTCTGTCGCTCTCTTCGTATTTGTGTGTTGGTGTTAGTGTTTCGGTGGCTCAGGTGGTGCGAGATCGGGGTCTGTGCTCGACGCTAGATTCCGGCGGCAGAAGATGGATCTCAACACCATCATGTCGGCACCACCTCACCTATCTTGTAGAATTATGTAGAACAAGAATCTTTTTATCAAGGCCTGTTCCCCCAGCTTTGCTATCATGCACTTTCTACATGGTCATGCAGTCAGCTTACACGGCTAAAAGCGCGACGGCGCGTGATTGCTGCATAGGTAGTACCCCGCATCGTCTCAGCAGCCTTGGGCGACAACACAACCTCGTCTGTCTAGAATGTATCCTTATCTCTAGACGACAGTCATCGAGCGAGATTAAGAATTGCGCGAAATTGCAACGGCCAGATATCATGCGCGATGTGCGAACGAGAACCAACAAACCAGAGTGAACTGGACGCGGACCATATCATCGGAGAGCCGCCAACGGAGCCCGCGATATACGAGCACCAGCCACTCAATCATTCCTGGGACGAGATACGATTGATCAAGCTTCGAAAAGAGAGGGAAGGGCCTTTGCGCTGCAAAATCCAGATCTTTCCACTCAACAATGCTCCACGATACATTGCGCTATCCTACCGATGGGGCCCTCCGTCGCCTTTGCATAACCTTCTCGTTGGAAACAAAGCACTCAAAATCCGGGACATCCTTAATTCGTGCCTACTTGAGCTGCGAGAAGATGTAGATACATGGCTGTGGATCGATCAAATCTGTATCGCGCAGGGGGATACCACGGAACGAAACCACCAGGTCGGAATGATGTCGCGCCTATACAGCAACAGTGCTTCTGTCATTGTTTGGATAGGCGACATACCTTTAGCAGCTCCAGGGAATGTTGATCGGTTCACCGACCAAAACCTCGATAGTGCGTCGGCCGTGGCTTTGTTAAATAACAGTTACTTCACGCGACTGTGGATAGTGCAAGAAGTATTGCTTGCAAAGACCGTCAAAATCCATCTCAACGGGAATCGCTGCGTTACATGGAGAAGACTATATGATGCATACCTGTCGGCAGTCCCGGGTTCTATCATTCCCACCGCGTCCTCGTACCTCCTAAACAACCCGATACATGAAGGGGATAGAAGTGCGTTGGCGTGGACAACATGTATCAATGGCTTCTCTGCAAACGCATGTGAGGATCTTCGAGACAAGGTGTATGGTATGATGGGCGTTGTAAGGGAAGAAGACAAGCTCACAGTGGACTATCAGAAGAGTGTCCTTGAAGTATATACAGACGTGTTCAGCAACATGTGGGACTTGGGGGGTCCAATGCATCCGAATCACATGGCAGGTCATCTTCGCACGTTGGGTTCCCAGATGGGTATCGAATTATCACTGATAGCCAGCTTTGAGCTTGTACTTCACCATCGATATGAACAAAGCTTACAGGATCGAGTATCAGCCATACGGTTCAAGAAAGCAGATGATGTAGATAAATACGATCATTGGTGGTATGAGTGCGACGGTAAGAGACTCTACTTTTGTCCTTCACTTATGTAGATGCCCTCGCTCCCTGTTTACTTACCAGCACGATTCCTAGACAGATAATGCAATGTTCTCCTTGTAGGTTCGCCGCATCGTGAAACACAAGACACCGACACTTACTCTAGTCCTGGAACAGGTTTACCTAGTAGTAGAAACTTTCGCGATGATACTTTCCGCCGAGCTATTGCGCATAGCCATAGTTCGGCTCGAGCAGATGGTGCAGCTTTGCTCCGCTGCCTGCTGACAACGCATCCATGCATGGCGGCGGGAAATCGGCATTCACGGACGAGCATCTACAAGCCGGTAACACGAGGAGGTCCCAGTATATGGCCTTTGCTCAGCTTCCTGTCAGTAAAGCCTGGAAGAGCTTTTGTGCATGTTGGCAGAGATCTCAGAGCGGTCAGTACAGCATCACAAATAACCATGCTCTCTCCTGGGGCAAGTCGAGTGCGCGCTCCATCACCATCATGACCAACTGAGCAGTGATAGGAAAAGGTAAAAAGCAAGCTTCTTCCTCAAGCGACTGGCAAGCCAGAAGTCTCAATGAAAAAGTGGTCGCGTCAGCCAGAGATAGTGCGATACTGGCGACACTGTGGTCCGGAGTATGAGCAAGCCCAGGGACCCAAGACCTGAGTACAAAAATAAGAATAATCTTGAAGTCACCGTAGTGACCTAGGAGGAGTTAGCGCGATGCCGAAAAGGGTAATGAGGGAGAGAATGCTTACGTTTCAGAGATTAAACTGAAAAGAACAGATACTACACTTGATCTGGGGGGGTGAGTCAGCAGGTGTCTCGAAGGTGTTTGTAGAAGGGGTACGTACCTAAGCCAAAAGGCAAAGAGAGCTAAGGAGCGAAGGAGGGGACGGGCTGCGCGAGGTTGATATGGGCGCTGCAGGCTTGGCGCGCTAGCGGTCACATGATCGCTTACTAGCGCTCCAAGCACGCTTTGGCCCTGTGAAGGTGGGTGACCATGGACCCTGCACCGACGTTTTGCCGGCCGGGCGCAGCGGCGATGACGGCGGTGCCTTGAGGCGAGCAAGACGAGTTTGTCCTGAACGCTCCCGCTCTGCGTATACTCCCCAAATGAGACGACTGCGACTGACACCTTCGCTCGCAACAAGAACTCGGACGGTGCTCACCTGAAGCCCATATCAACTGCAGACTCCTTCTCGCATCCGAAACGTTGCCGCAACATTCGAATACTCCGGCTTCAGATCCGCTGTCTTGATAGCTAACAAGATCGCTTTGGTCCCGGTGGATGTCCTTCTACGTGCGCTACCCACCACTGCTTCCGAGCTCTCCACGCCGCTCCAAGGGTTAGGAGCGCCCTCGCATTCCACCGAGAACAGAGGAACCTACAACGATCGTCCAGCTGGCATCTGCGAACACCATATAAACTACTGCGTGTGGCCGTTGCAAGTTCTAAACACCGTTCCTGATTGGTACACGTCTCTGCTTATGTGCATCATGCGGGAAGCTGAACGTGTCAATGGCCAAGCATTTTGCGCGCAAAGCCCCACGGCTGAGAGTTTGCGCAAATTTGCGCTTTCAGGTTGGGTTCTCGGACGACTCGGCACATATCTAGAGGTGATGTTCGTGTGGTGGATACGATTGTAGCCGTTTCATTGACTTCGGGGCCCAACACATACGCCACTCCGATATACCGTTATCATGGAAGACGCATCAAGTACAACCAACCACTGGCGATGCGCGCAATGCGTGGAAAGCGTACTCTACTCGTTCGCGAACGGGCACATCGAACACGTGCGCATGTGGAAATGCTGCCAATGCGGATTCGCTGAGAATCGTGCCTCCCTGTGGGATGCATGCTCCATGTGCGACTCTACCATTCTTTTGGAGAACTACGCTTGTCACTACCCCTCCCCAAAGTTGTTCGAGGTTGCGACAGAAGAGGCGATGAGTGATAATGCAGCCTACAACCCTTCAGACGTCATTAGTGTGGAAGCGCCAGGAATGGGCACTTTTCCAGGAATACATGCCTCGGATGATTTTATCTCTATGATTCAGCGGAACATGCCGTTATTGGGACCGGTCTTTGGTGGTCACCAGCAACTCCAAGACGTGTTGGTGCTTGATGGATTTGATGAAAAAAGCATGCTCACCTCCATTAATGACTTGGATTATACTGGCCTCGAGGCTGATGGAACGGACCAGATCCGAAGAAGCCACGCTAACCTCCCGACACCGTACGAAGTTAATGATCCAGTCACTGCATACTCCCACGGTAACCTCGGAGTTACAGCGACCACTTCAAGCGACGCGTCGTCCTCAACAACGTCGGCCCCAACGAAAACCCATTCAACACCATCCACACTCACCGCCATGACGCAATCAGATCTCGACAGCGGCTACGGCACCCAAGGCAACATATTCAAAGCAGATCAAGCATCACGCAAACGCGCAAACGAAGATGACGACCATATACCGCCCAGATCAGACACCACTAACAACAATACGAGCCCACCGCCCCGCAAAAAGACCCGACGCCGTCGTTGCGACCCCATCAATCCCGGTCTCGCATGCCCCTTCTACGTACGCAATCCAAGCCGCTGCGAACACAACTCTTGCGTCGCACCCGGCTTCCTCGACATCCACAGACTCAAACAACATCTCGAACGCGTGCACCTGTACTACATATGTGAACGATGCGGGGCTGCATTTCAGGCAAACGCAACAGGAAGACAAGACTTAGCCATGCATCAACGCAATACTCAGCCATGCCAGCTTGTGGAAAAGCCAAGCGCAGAAATCTCGAGTCTGAGCCATGCGACATTTGAAGTGATGCGGTCCAAGAGAGGTGCAGCGGGGAAGTCGAAAGAGGAGCGATGGCGTGAAATCTACCAGCTCATATTCATAGACGCCGACGAGAAGGAACTGAGAAGAGCTTGTGAGTTTTATGCCTCCCTATTATTGTATTGGCCTACTAACCGTGATTGGATGTCGGCACGAAAAGCCCAGTACCGGGATATCCAGATCGCGATGATAGGTTATCGCAATGCGAAGAGATGCACAACATCTCTCGACAACTGCTTCGCGTGTTACCCGAACGATTGGACGCATCCATCAAGAGCCGCTTGCACGATGACAGGCTAGCCGCGATATGGCGTGAATTTGCGGATGACCAATTACACGACTTGATAGAAACTCTCCTTGCCGACTTGTCTTCACGAGGCCACACAAAGGATCGAGATAAAGCGTGTGACAAGACTGATGATCTGTCTTGGTTTGATTTGGTAGACTACAACAAGCTGTAACGAGCATCACACTTGGCCCGCCACGATTTCGTAACTCGACCCTGCCAATTTTCCGAATTCCCCCTCCCAAATCCCTCTGGCAAAGGCATAAAGTCTATCAAGCCTACACTGCATCATCCACCGACATCCAGTTTTCTCGAGGTTGAAACTCAGTGGCGTATTGGCGTCGCACCCATGATCAAAGACATCATTGTAAAGGTCTTTACCCTCCTTGCTGAACGCAAGACGTAATCTCTGCTGGAAGGCTGTAGCATAGAGGGTTTTAGCTTCCTCATTGTGTCGGCAATGTGTCCCCAAAAGCCTCCCGAGTTCCACTTCGTATAGCTCCTTCTCATACGCGATAGCCTTTTCCCACGCATCTGGGTCCGATGTAGTAGTCCTGGTGATGACACCATGCTCAGCCTTGACCAAATTCGCGCGTATGCCTTCCTCCGCAATCTCGTAGAAAGATGGACCTGGATCTTGATGCCGCCGTACGTATCTCTCCTCCATGAACAGTGCATCCATCAAGGCTTTCCAGTCGCATGTAACTCGGCAACTGAAACGCCCGTCTTGCTCTTGTGCAGGAAACTTAAGGTCGAAAGCACGCGTCTCCGCACTACCGACGAAAGTATACCGTCCATCCGGCGCATCAAACCAGATGGCCTGTACAAGTTCTTCAAAGCCATAGCCAGCTGTCCACATAGCTACGTCACCGTACGCTTTGATCCACGTGGCATCGTGCTCCAACCTCCCACATGAGGCAGTATCTTGCCACAGGGTAGACCGTTCCTCCGGACGCGGCTGGCCTGGACGCAGAAGGAGAGAAAGCGTTGAAGATTGTGGGTCAATGGAATGTTCGTCTGTGGTAGCGACGAGGTTTTTCTCTATCCGACCAAATTGAATGTGGGTCCACTCGATGTGAAGGATGGGAAGAAAGGTCGCTCGGAATGTGCGCTCGGCCTCTTTTCTCCACGCTTGCGATACTTGACGGCATGTAACTCAGAGCACGAATGGGTCGTCGACGCTTTGGAGGACTTGTATGAACAACTCGTCCGGAAGGCGGGGTAGGCAGGTGGTGGCCATCTTTGACCTGGTTGTAAAAAAAGAATGATATTGCTGCGAGTCGATCTCGAGTTTCCAAGGTGGACATCGCGTCAGCTTTAACGCGCCATACTCGTAAAAGAGGATTGCTGCCTGTTAAGCGAAATGCAACCTTGGAAGGATGCACTTCTTGCCGTGTTTCGGTCTGCAGCGTCACGCATCATCAGCGCTAAATGAGAATGTGATTAGGCTTCTACAAAGGTTCGTAAATAGGCGGAAGATATTGCGAGCTTTATCGCCAAAGTCTACGACGGATGCGGCGTTTGGCAGTCCAGGCTGTCGTGGCGGAGTGGACGTTATAGATAGAATAAAGAATAGAAGAACTGCGCGTAGCGCGGTAACGTTTTAAGAAACTAGGCTAAGCACTATAGAGAGTGTGCGTACGACATAGTCGCTCTAATAGACTAGACTGAGCACTATCGCTCGTATACAGAGCATAAGAGCTTACGCTACAAATGGAACTACTCTCCTCGTGTTCTTCAAGGCCGGGTCTTGCAACTGGGGACTTTTTTCCAACCCGAGTAATTCCCTGATCGCATGAGTCTGATAGACCGTGCCGTTGCTCATAGAGTAGAAGATCGCATCGTCGTAAGAGGCAGTTAAATTACGCGTCGCAAGTACAGTGCGGCTACCATCTGCTAAGAGAAATTCGCGGCGGAGATGAGGAGGGAAGTAGTCGGCTGGGTCTGCCTTGTGTAGCCCCCATCCGTCGTCCTCGGTAGCGTTTGAGTCTGCAATCTGCGTCAATAATGATCAGGCTCAAATATAGATGTAGCATGCGCCTACCTCTGCTATGAAGGTTGTAATTTCCATTGCCCTGGTACACGTACTGGTACCCATCGTTTGCACCACCTCCATCAAGACAGTATGGACTGGGCACTGGTTAGCCAAATGAAACGAGGAGACTGGGGAGCACGAAATCTTACGTGTTGCCTGTACCGGGATTTCCGAACGTAAGATCGAAAGTGCAGGGTTCGTTGCCGCAGGTGGAACTGAAGAATCCACTCAAGCGACTACCCTCTGCCGTGTTCTCCCCCGACTCGGTGCACCGAAGAAGTGCTCCACTGCCGCCTTCGACAACGGACGCGTAAGGATATTCGTCACAAGTGTCCTCGTCAGGACCCGGCGTTGCCATCTTGCCATTGCGACATGGCGTAGGGGAGACACAACCAGCCGCCCTCCGACGTGCGGCAGACTGACCATCGGGCCCATTGTAGTTAAGGATCTGAGGACAGAAGTCAGCGCCCAAATATCCTCCTGAGCTAGGCGATCCTTCCATACCCTTGGCTTGTTAGCGACATATATCGCGTAGCAGTCGTTGTTGCAAGGCCCCGGATACTCGGAACAATCCAGGTTCAGCATATACTGCTGGCCGAGGGCAAATGGGACAAGAGCAATCAATGCGAGAGCGAGCATACTGGGTGGTCTCAATCGGGAAGACCAAAAGAAACTGTACAGACACAGCTGATGAAGAACGTGGAAAGAGGTGTCGTAGAATGAAGATCTCGGAAGAAAGTGGAAGGAAAGTTTAAAGCAAGCCAGGCCACTTCTTATACGTAGCAGTGACATGATGGGGTTCAAAGTCAATTATCAGGCGTCCCGAGCTAACAGAATTGGAACGTGTGTTGTCATATGTACATGTATCATGTGCTACTAACGCATTGCCGATCGAGAGTGATAAGGTGGAGGAGGAACGTATGTCACATTTTAGCATGGAGAATGTACAGTGGCGTACGTAAGATGAACCATGCAGGCTGAAGTAAGTGAGATGAAGGATGTGGGGTAAAGTATATTTGCTGATGTGCCATGCTTTACAGACTAGAAATCTTAGTTATGAGCAGGCTGTGAAGATACGTTGTACCGCTATCCACAAGCTTTGCAAACGTTGAACGCGTCCGCGGGTAGTTGGGAGAACGCTGGATAGTAGGTACAGTATAAACCGGGTTGTATAGTATGAACTCAACCGGTCAATACGATCTGCAAATGTTGCGAGGACTAGAACGAATAGACGCTTGCGATTCGATGCGCGGGCATGAGGGATGTTTTCCAAGCGCTTACGTGCAACCACGCCTGATTGGACCCGATTACGCCCAGTTTCGCCCAGTTTCGCCCGTTTTCGCTCATTTTCGCTCAAAGTCGCTAGCTTGGTGGTGCAGGAAGCCCGATGAGGGAGAAAAGGATCGGCGCGGGAGGGGCGGGGTACCTAAGCAGGCGGCCGTGATAGCCGGAAGCTAGCGGGGAGTTACCGTAGCGTGCCCCGCACGCGGAATGATCCTTCATCAGGAAACATTAGAAACCTAAGAGGGGAATTACGTCACATTGCTAAAATCCCACATGCTGTGTTACACACGTTCTCCTTCGATCACGCCGAATGTTCATACCACTGTACTACCGTGAGAGCTTGCTGAATTCTTTCGTCCTGGTCGTTACCTGATCTTTCTGATCTCCCTTCCGCCTAAACTTCGAAAAATGGGTTTAATGTACCCTGTAGTTTGCGCCGCCCGGCTACCCGAAGAGGTCAGTGGGGTGTATCCTCTCCCTAGCTTCGGCTCAGCACTGACTTCAAGCGAGGGTTGCAGACTATAGATCTTTTCATCAAGGAAACTCGCGACGAGGTCGACATGTGGCGAATTGTTTTCGTGGACAGCGTTGACGATTATTACGACGAGGCATCAGGGGTACCAGGACAAGACGGAAGCGACCCAAACTCCCCATTCATTGGAAAGACGCCCCAGGAATGTCACCAACTGCTCTTGAAGCTTCGCGAGGATACAGAGTCGGAAATCTTTACGGACCTTTTTGCCATCATGGACGAGAGATCAACAGAAGACAACACTGTACTGCTCGTGTGCGCAGAGAGGGACTCCGGCGGGGAGAACGAAGTCTTGGCCCTGGCGACTGTCCGTGCTACCTTCAAGGCTGCACCTACCGCGCTAATGCTATATGAAACGGGACACAGCAGTGTAGGGGAGGATGCGGAACGTGCTGCACGTGAAAAAGACAATGTTTATCGTGGAAGGTAGTCTACTCACGCATAACGTGGACTAAATGGCATCGATCGTTTTGCAAGGCCGGAAGAACTATCTTCTAGCGTCCACAGGGGATAGCGATTGAGTGTATAAAGGCCGCAGTACGTTTGGTCGTGCGGAGCGACGTGAGCCGCAACGTTGTCGCTCTGGAGCTCGTAGACCGCACAGAGGCCGCGCTAAGTAGCTTTTGTTGTTGTGTTGGAGGGCGTTGAACGTACAAATACGGTAACGTTCGATTGTGGTGCGACTTGCAACGGTATCGAAACCAAACTTTAGACTGCGTTCAGGAGGACGTATTGGTTAGGTATAGGAGGATGCGCAACAGAGGGGTAACTGACAAACCTCGTCGCGCTAAGTCACATGTCTTCGCGTTTAGCGTGAAACCTCAAATTAGCGTGTAAGCTTCCCCGCGTCTTTTTACTGACACAGCATCCAACTCCAAATTCGAGTATCAGGCTGAAGCAGATCTTGCTGCCATCGACAAAACCATCGTCCATATAACCTCTCTTTCTTCCAATTTACCAGGCAATTTCCCGACTTGCTTCATCCGCGATGGCTGGCCCGACGCCGTCGACCCCATTCCGCTTTCGCGACCTCCCCGGAGAGGTAGGACTCTTCGAATCTCCACAATATGATGCGTGCTGACTCCTATTTCCCGCAGATACGCAACAAGATCTATCGTATCGCATTATGCAGCTTCAGCCCACCACCAACCACCGTCACGATACAGCCCTCGTCCTTTCTCACCGCGACACTCGCAGAACATCAGGTCGAGACCGCGATACTGCGTGTATCCAAAGAAACATACCGCGAGGCTTATAGTGTCATGGTCAAAACCAATCGCTTCATAAAGGTCACATCGTCGCGGGGGCTCCCCATGCGCCTTGCTATGGCAGGCCAAGCGGTCCGGATGATCGCCATCGACGAAGACATTGTTGATAGATTCAAGGGATACGTGCTTGGTGTGCACATTGGTTTCAAACAACCACGATTCGCTCGTTCCCCACTTGACTCTGAGAACCTACGTGAACCTGTCACCGCGATGATTCTTTACAGCGATCTGGACCGGTTTTGTAAAGCATTAAACGATGGGGATTTACATGATCCGGGGTTCAGCGAAAAGATCAAGATCTCAATCACCATGGCGCCCGTCTTAGACGTTGCGTCAAGTAACACACAATCACCCGACCTCAACGGTTTCTTTACCAAAACCACGCAGGAAAAACTGTTCATGCCGTTCATGGCCAATCTGTTTGGATACAGGGCCGTCGAAATTAGTGGCCATGTCGACAATGCTCTGGCAGCTACCGTTCGTCAAAGTCTTGGGCAAGACAGATGTTTCAATCCGGCGGCTGTTCTCGCCGAGTTTGCGGCCGCGAAAGATCGCGGGTCACAACAGTTTAAAGACCGCCAATTTGAGGAGGCCGTCATTGGTTGGCAGGACGCCGTTTACGATATGGAGCAGCTACGTGAGTCCAGTTCCTGGCCAAATCTGATTCGCAAGGGAGGTGATGCATTCGTTGCGGAAATCGCTCCGCTATACTTTCTGATGCAGCTTAACATCGCCCACATTCAGATCGCGAATATGCAGAAGAACGCGTTTGGCGCCGAGCTATTGGCCGATGGCGCGCTGAACTCTGCAACTCGGTCGTTGAAGCCAGGCTTCTGGAAACCTGGTTACAAGTACAGACCTTCGCCTCAGCAGTTCGCCAAGCTGCGCTATCGGTACGCAATGTTCATGAGGCTGGAAGGAAACCCACAGAATGCGAATCGCGCTTTGAGCTTCATCGATAAAGCTCTTCTGTCACAGCCGGGTGACGGTGTACTTCTGAGAGAGCGTGAGAACATTTTGGGGTGGATACAACGGCTCTGATTCCGTATCCAACGACTTCAATACGCGCTCGAACGCCTTTCATAGTCATCTACTGGCTCCTACGAAGCGATCATAGGGTATTGGCTTCCCGCACTGGTGCCTGGGAAAGCTAGGACCTGGTGGCTCGTGCTTCATAGCTCGCTACAGATCACAAAATTGATTCTACCCGTCGTTGTTTCTACGTTGCCTCGAACAGAACTATTTCACTAAAGCTCCGAGACCACTTCCGCCATTAGAAGTGGCGCGCAGTCGCTATAATGTCCAAGTTCGCTCAACCCTTCCGCTTCATGGACTTACCCGGAGAACTGCGCAATCAAGTCTACACCCTGTTGCTATGTTCGTTCGGGTACCCAGTCGAGCAGACCGTCGACAACTTCCATTTGCCTATTGCATCTGACGGCCACCGCGCCGACACAGCCATCCTGCTCACCAGTCGTCGAGTCCATCTTGAAGCCTACGATGTCATGGTGAAGGTGAATCGTTTCGTCGCTGTCAGCGCATATCTGCCTTTACCATTGATGGAAATCCTACAGGAGGGTGATGTGTCGGTCATCACCCTCAATGATCTGCATATCTCTCAGTTCAAGGGCCACATGCTATCAGTAACGTTATCGACGTCAACGCCTTCGCATGAGCCGCCCATGAGCGTCATGCTCCTCGCCGGAGACTTACAACCTCTCTGTGAAAACATCAATCGAAGCGGTTTTGATACAAGTCTCACAATCGACGTGGACGTTGCGCCCCTGCTCGGCGAGCCCACTCCAGTCTACAAAGATTCCTTCGACGCCTTCGTCTCGGAAGAAATACTGCTCAGCCTGCTCGCCCCATTCAAGACCTACATGCGGGGCTTCAAGAATGTCCACGTACACGGTCGCGTGTCGTCCGAGATTGCGATCGCAACGGCGGCGGACATGTGCAAGGATGAATGGTCGGATCCTGTTGAAACTTTTCACCAACTCCAAGGACTGAAAGATCACGCTGATGTGAAGTGGGACTATGACTCTCGCAGGGAAGTATTAGGGTCATGGAATGAGTGTTTGGTGGAGATCGGCCGTATCCGCGAATCTTCGTCGTGGGGCAACCTCGTCTTGTTGGGAGGAGATTCATTCGTCGATGCAATGATTGAGCTAAGGTTCTCATGCTGCCTGGGTCTCTGCTACGCTATCATAGCGATGTTCAACGACGAGATGGAGAACGGCAAACATGGAGGGCTTATGGACGCTCTCGACATGATCTTAAAGCGTACCATGACCGCCGTGGGAGAATGCATGGAGCCAAATCTTTGGCAAAAAGGTCGCGAATGGGAGCCCTCAGATGCTCGATTTGCTAAGCTACTCTACCGACAAGCGATAATGATTCTCCTAGGCGGCAATAGTCGCAACGCGGGCCTCGCAATTGAGTTCATGGAAGTCGCTCTCGAACTCTCGCCTCACGACAGAGATATCATGAAAGTACATGACGCCATGCTCAGATGGAGAGCTTCTGGCTGCAACTTCGATGCCAATGGGGATTCGATTCGCATCCATCTGTGTGAAAATGGAGACATTACAATCGATATGTAATGTAACGGTTGCGCTCACATCCAGTCTGTTCCCACGAGACGCGCTGGTACCTACGTTTCTGCGTCTCAGGCAGAACGTTTTAGCAGATACATGTACGAATAAAGTGTTTGAAGCTGATCTGATATTCCCTCGTATTCGTCTACTCCATCTGTTAATTATGTAGCTGTGCATACTGTTCTTCATGTCTTCTTAACTCGAGGTTGCATACAATGGCTTGTGCAATGTGGATTGATGTCACAGCAATGACGTAAAAAATGCTCGTTCATCTCTTTCTCGCCTCCCACGTGCGCTTTAGTGAGCTGCCGCTGCGTCACCGCCACGCTCGGACTCCAATGTTTGTTTACCAAGCGCTAGGCCGCCTCGAGCGCACGCGAGAAAGGAAATCACAGACTGCTCCCACCTTCGTCCTTTGCACAACGAATCCTCACTCGACTTTGACTCAGTCGTCGCGAAGATGACTGCCACAGTCGACGCCAATATGGCTACCGCCGATATCAACGCGTCCTTTCGCTTCATGGACCTTCCCGGAGAGCTCAGAAACAAAGTGTATACTTTGCTGCTCTGCTCGTTTGGACCCACCCCACCACCCACCCGGGAAATTCCCGAGGAGCTGTTCAGCAAGGAGAACTTCCTGGTCAAACTTGTCTTCGCTCAGCAGTGGAACGACCCTACTATCCTTCGTGTAAACAGCCAGGTTCATCGTGAAGCCTACGACGTCATGGTCAAGACCAACAGATTCGTTCGGATCAGCTGCCCGGGTGGCCTCACTCTCAACAACCTCATCGCTGGCCAAAACGTCCCAGTCATCGCGAGTGGAAAACGCGCAGCGGAGTTCAACGAGTACGTCAAAGTCGCACTGTTTCTTATATCGAATCTGCTTTCTAACACTCTATTGTAGGCAACTTCTCGACATCACTATGCCTTCCGCAGATTCGGAGATCTCGCACGCAGGCGCCAGTCAACCAGCAAGCGTAGTCATCCTAGGCCGTGAACTTTCCAAATTCTGCGGCAGCTTCGAGATGGCAAAGACCGTTGTGCCAGGGCTTGCCAAGAATGCGACTTTCATCATAACTGTAGCTCCGATGCTCGCTCATGAACGCCCATGGTACCAAGACGACCTGACAGACTTCTTCTCCGAGGGTACCCAGAGGGACCTGCTGATGGGACTGACAGGACTGCGAGACTTCAAAGACGTCAAAGTGCATGGATTTGTCTTACCCGATGTCGCGACGGCCCTGAAAGAGCTGATGATGTCGGAAAAGTGGTATGATCCATACGAAATCATCGAGCTTGAGAAAGAGAGCAAGGAACGCGGTGCGCAACTCTACCGCGAAGGTCGACTGATGGATGCGTTCTCATGTTGGGGAACAAACATGCATGAGATCGAACGCATGCGCGAGAGCAACTCCTGGAACAAGCTCATCGAGGTCGGCGGCGAGCCTTGGATCGACCAGATGGCTGAGCTGCAGTGCTCTCTTGGACTCAATTCAGCACTCGTCAACATCATGTCGTGGGGCCCCGACGCTAAGAACGCGTCCATACCGCTGGCAGTTCGGCAGTCGCATAGGAGAATCGCCTTGATCAGCCTTACAGCATCTATCAAGTGTGCTCATCCAGGATATTGGAAAGAGGGATATACATGGGTATGTCCCCCAATGCTCCAGGCGAAGATCTTGTACCGCGAAGCTCTGTGCATGCGACTTTGGGGCGAGAGATGGGAAGCTGTCAACGCTCTGGAACTCATCCGTGGAGCCATGTCACTTGTACCAAACGACCCTGTCGTCCGCAAGGAGGCAGAAGCCATCGTGATGTGGGCACGTGGTATGTAAGAGAGCTGGTAGTATCTCTGAAGCGCGCGGTAGCTTACTGCACGCTCGATTGTGGAACGGCTACGCGCTCGGTTGACCGGCTAGGAGAATTTGAATTGGCGACAGTTTTCATATGAGCGACCTGAACGTAGGGATTTCGAAGGATTGGAGTGACTTTACGGCCATGTAGAAGCGGGGTCATACATGAGAACAAATACTGCAGCCGACGAGGTATGCACATGGAGGAACCATTTAGTGGTGAAGACAATGCATGCTTTCTCTTACAGTCCATTCGATATGTTCTCTCACTTCCAAGCTCATTGATACATCGCATCACCCCAGTCTTCCCTAATCATCTCACTACCCTTCTCAGCCACCATATAGATACTCGCCAAGATATTAGCATCCGGAAGTACCGGTACAATACTGCAATCAACAACTCTCAGTCCATCAACACCATACACCCTCAGCCTACTATCCACAACACCACCATCTTCCTGCGGCAGCATCTGGTTCGTACCGGTAGCATGCCAGTTGGGAATGGTATTCGCCTTGATGTACTCGAGGATAGCTTCGTCGTCATCATCAGCAACAGCCGGACCAGGGCTCACTTCACCAGAATTCGGGCCGATAGTGAAGCGCGACAAGGCCGGGTGGCGAAGGATAGCGCGGAGGTACTTGAATGAAGCAATGCCGATGGCGCTGTCGGTGGGGTCGGCGTAGTAGTTGCTGTTGATGAGGGGGCTGTCGGACATGGAAGCACTGCGGAGGCTGACTGTGCCGCGGGAGAGTTGCACCATGCTTGATGCGGTGACTGATATGTAGGAGTCGTTTGATAGTGGGGCCCAGTATGGTGTGGGAATCCAGGGATACCATACGCTCTCGAAGAGATACTCGATGTGAGTCTGGTTCGCTAGGCCAGCGTCGATGACAGCCTGAGCGCCGATATCGCGTAGTTGCTGCTCGCTGAGCTTTTGGAAGCCGTTTGTGACACCGGAGGGAGCAGTGTATTGGCCGGTGAGGTTCTGGTAGAATGCTTCCTGAGCAGCGCGCAGATTTTGGGGTGTGCGAGACATGTCCGTAGTGGAAGCGTTGTCCTGGGCACGCGCCATAATACTGAAAACTGAATGGTCATTGAGATGATGACCAACATTCTCATTGACGACGACAGGCGTGATACCGACCTTCTCAAGTTCATCGGCGGGACCAATACCTGAGACCATGAGGAGCTGAGGCGAGTGGAAGGCCCCCATGCTGACAATGACTTCGTTTCGCGCTCTGGCCTGACTCACGAAACCAGTGAGTTGGTTAATGTAGCTGACACCAATGGCACGTGGCTTGCTAGTCGAGTTCGTCGAAGATGGCTTGCTCATGACGATACCGGTGACAGGAGCGTCATGTAGCACCTTGAGGTTCGTTCGATTGCGAGCTTGCTGATAGAAACTGTCGTAGCTGGAGCTCCTTCGCAGCATGCTGTCCATCGTCGTCGTTCCATGCTTCACGCCTTCGCCATCTCCGAGGTTGAGATCTTCGACGATAGGAATATCAGCAGCTTCGCTACAAGCGGCAACGAATCCTTCGGTAGACGGTGGGACATATCCCTGGAAGCCTAGCTGGAGTGGCCCGTCGCTATAAGCATCTTCATTGAACGTCTTGTACTCTTGGCTGAACGCCGAAAGCTCCGCCGTCGAGGTGGGTGCATTCAATTTCGTACTCTTCTTGAACAGGCGGTAGACATCGTTCCAGCTCCATCCAGGGTTACCCAACTTGGCCCAATGATCGTATACACTGGCTGAGCCTCGCGCATAGTAAAGACCGTTTGTCGTGCTTGAACCACCAAGAGTTCGTCCGCGGAGATACTGGAGGGTGCGGTTGTTCAGATGCTCTTGTGGGGTGGTAAGCAGACCCCAGTCAATTACGCTGCCTTTGATGAACTGGTTGCCTCCAGGCGATTCGTATGCCAGAACTTGTTCGGGACTGGGTCCAGCTTCGAGAACCAGCACGGAGAAGTGTCCAGACTCAGTAAGGCGATTAGCCAGGACAAGACCAGCTGTTCCTCCTACTTGGTGTTAGTACGGTCTATGATTAAGATCCGACCTGGTGGACAGTATCCACAGGTATGATCTATTTGCCGATGATCTCACGCGGCGAATAGGGATTGAACGTACCACCTGCGACGATGAAGTCGTACTCTTCGTTGAAGACTGGTTCTTCAGTTTGACCTCCCTGGGAAGGAAGATCTCCTGGGCCTTGACGTTTCGCGAATTGAGAGTTGTGCAGATTGTACGTTGGCCAAGCAGAGGCGATAGACGAGAACGAAAGCAAGGCATACGTAGATGCCTTGGCGGCTGTGAGGTACCGCATGTTGAAGCCTTACTTACTTTTTCTCTGGTGTGATCACTACCGACAGTTGCAATACTGTTAGGGAAGCTCAGCCCAGAATAGAGCGATCGGGCTATTCGATACTGAGATGAATAGAAGGTACAGCGGATGTGACGAGAGTGAGTACATCTCTTTATATCATGTCCATTGTACTGCCACCGGAAGCTGAACCAAGGCAGCGGAAGCCAAGGCCTTGGGTATAGACCTTCTGCGCCTTGGTAGAAGCCGTCTCATGTTGGAAAGAACAAGTCAAAGTAGCCCAAGACTTGCTGTCAGCCACGCCGTGATTTCCGGCTGACTCCGAGAAAACCGGTGATGCTCGCCTTTCGTGTCTTACAGAGTTTCTAGATAAGCTTGGAGCTGTTTACAATGAAACCTGGATCCTGGTCCATTGCGAGAGTGGTATAAGATCCGGTGGGTAGTGCGACCAAGGCTGCTTTGCTTACGCGAGCAGACGACGACGAGGTGTCGGAACAACACGTGCAGCATGGCGATGTACTTTGCCACAGTCTTGGTACCACCAAGGCTTGTTAGAAGAAGGCGATGTGTGGCACCGCATGAGCACGCGTGGGCATCCTCGTAAAGTGGAAGGCTATGTCTAGCCAAGGCAGAATCGTCATTGCCGAGCCTGGGGCAACGCGAGATCACGGTCCAGCGTCGATCTACGTACTTCATTGTAAGCACGCCCAGCGCGTCGGGCCGGAGCTTACAGGTGATGTCGCATCGGTGACAATGCCAACGATAGGTGCCAATGCGACGGCTCGAAGAGCGCTTTCCGGGAGTGCGGGGAAGCTAAGCCACCGTGAAAACGACCGGTGGAGGACAACACGGACTTGCTCGGTACATGCAAAAGTATCCGGCCACCCAGGAGGACCCACGCGTACGAAGAAGGTTATTTGGTATCACCAAACACGTTGCGCGCTGTCGTCTGCCAGAGCTGATGTTCGTGTTGAGGTTTGGGTGCCGCTGAACCCGTATTTTGGCAGGTGCGTCTAGCTACTGGCTAGTGTAGTAGCCACTGGAGCCACCTTTGCCGATGAGGTAGAATCGTAGTCATTCCATCGTGCTTGATGAAGGAGATGACGGCATGTTTTGTTGAGGTGGGGCTGTGTCGTCAAGGTATCGCCCGTTGAAGGCATACATGGATACCCAGGGAGATGCTGCTCATCGCAATATGAGGTCCTTGATTTGGATAAACTCCGATCCATGACGAGGAGCTGATACGCTCGATCTGAACAGAAGTCGCGAGATTTTGGTGCGCATAAACTCGAGGCACATGGCATCGGTGGAAGCGGAGATGGAAGGATAAAAGAGGGGTGTCGTGTCAGACGCGTCCAGCTCACAAGCAGGCCACGTGGATTATGTAAGCAGACCCCACATGATCTGACCGGCGCTGCGTCCTGAGGTCTATCAACGTTTGTCGCGATACCGATCAGGGTTCTATTCCGCGAGGCCTATTGTATGGCGATATCCACACTTTTCGTGTAGCCACATAAGCATTCTTACGCAGTTCGCCTTCTGCTCCTATACCTGTCGCATCATCGCGAATGCCGAATCTAATCATCGCACCCAGCAGCACTAATTTTGAACCACGAAGAGTATGTAGTAAGGGATATGATGTTCAATAATGCATTCCCTCAAGGATCATAATTATACATGGTCTGGCTTTGCCGCCGCAACCTTAGCACGCGCATCCGCACTCCTTTTCCTCTCTCTAAGCATCTTCTCCATATACTGGAACAAGATATTCTCCTTCCTAATTGGATCTTTGAGCGTCTTCCAGTCCCGAGTCATGGCGCGCTCTGCTTTGTGAACATCCCTACGATCCTGCCATTCCAATCGGTTCCAATCACGGAAATCGCTCTTCTCTCGACCCCGCCAGGCAATCCTTTGGTTGGCTTTGAACGCGTTCTCGTTTCGCGCAAAGTCTTGCTTTAGCCTCTTGAACTGGCGTTGCTGTCCTTCTCGCTCCACGCGTTTCGCCTCAGCTCCTTTGTCCTCTTCCGCGGGACGTTTGCGTTTATGGGTCGTATCAGTGGTGTGCGACTTTACATATCGGTCTAGCAGCCATGGGCTGAGTGCAACGTCCGTGATGGACTTGCTGAGCTGTTCTCCATCATTGGAGGCTGCAAGCGCGCGGCGAAGTCGTGTTGATGATAGTGGTTCCTCTTTGTAGCCGAGAAACCAGACACCGCCTGTCATACCGAAGAAGCGTGTGGGCACATAACGCAGCCATTCTGTAGGTGGTCCTGTAGAGCGGTGACACATTCGCGTCTGTCCAAGGCGCCAGATACCTGTACGTAGTCGATCCTTGATCATCTGGAGCCGCTCGTCGCCTGGATCGATATTAGCTGTGGTTGTGCAAGACATGGCATCGTACGTACGGTCGCCCGGAAGGTTCGTCATTGCGTGCGGAAAAAGCATTGATAACTTCTGCTCCAGCCACGTCAAGTTACCGCCAGCTCCCAACTGCTGGATAAAAAGTTCTTCGAGTGTTTCGGTGCGCCAGTCGTTGTAAGCTGTCAATTTTCGTAGTCCCGTTTCCGTCTCCATGCGTAGGCTGGTGCGTTCTGGATCTCCAGTACCAACGACTATAGTAGGCCCCCAGTATCCGGGGGATCCATAATCTTGATCAACGTGATCAGGTCCAATTAAAGTGATGAACCGTATGTTGAAGCCATCTGTTGCGGCCTCTGATATGAGTCGGTCCTTGAATGCTTCGGAGCCTGGCTCACCACGTGGGTGACACCAGTGCCAGCCACCATAGAGACCACTATTGTTGATGAGGTTAAGACGCTCTTGTAGGGTAAGAACTAGGTCCTTTGAGCCCGGTTTTCCGCGTCTGTACTTCGAGGCTACGGAATAGTCGTCCAAAGGGAAGATGATGGCGGCTATCAGGTGTATACCCTCCCCACCTCGAAAGAAGGCGTGGCATAATGTTTCCTTGTGTCCTTGATGAGGCGGATTGAAGCAGCCCCGGAAGGTCAAGATGTAGTTGAACCTCCCCTTGATCAAGTATGGCGGTGGCATGTGAATGCTGGGCCTGAATATAGTGGCAGTGGGATCTCCTAAGGCTCGCTTGATGTACACCTCCAAGGGAGCAGTTGAGCTCATGACTACGGGTGAGTGCTTGGATAAAGTCGGTGGAGGTTGCCAATTCCTGTAGTGAGCAGTACTTCTATCCTCTCAGGGTTGCTGTGAATAATATTGATTGCTCCATCGAGTCTCCACCGTGGAGAGCCATGGCCCGAGAGCCATCTACGACAAGCACTTTCACCCATATGGTTCTACACATTCATTCATCGTAGGTTTGAAGCGAATGCGGGTACGCGCTGCTGACGGTCGAGCGAAGTCGTGGTCGCCTGCGACATGAACGGTCGTTCAACGAATAGGACTGTTGTAGATACATGCGAGACTACGTCGCATCTTTCGATCACACCTATCGCGCAGGTGAGTGCGGAAGGACTCGTACTCATCGAATTCCCGTGCCGCCTGTTCGAAGAGCATGGCACAGGCCACCTCGGTTCCAACACTTCAGCTTATCAGTCTTTGGTGCTCCGTGCTGTTGGCGGCCTCGTTGGATATGCGACCGGAATTTCACAGGTCGTCAGTTCTGTAGCTACGCCTCCGATCTCGTGATCCATGCTCTAGATCTTTGCTTCCTGGTGAAAGTCAGATTCCGCGCCGATCATAAGCCATTGTACCAGGCATGCCAGCTTTCACCAGAACGTACCGACGGCAGGTGCTAGATCACCAAACGGAATGACGCGCTTCCACGAGGCAGTGGGGCTGGGCTAGCTTGAGGACTTCGGGGGCGAAACTATATCTCGATGCTGCAGTTGCCCGTGGAAAGTTTCGAACGTGCTCTTTTTAGAATGCACTGCCGACGTGAACCCGGTAGCACACGTCATCGCAAGGCCAGAATCTTTCTCTTCCGTACTGTTACTGTAATGACCTAGTGGTACAGATCTGCGTACGTAGTAGAACCCTCGCGAGTAGTCGTGATGAGTAAAGTAGGGGTTGGCGGTGCATTGCGACCTGCTGGAGAGGGCTGCCGAGTTTGACAAGATCTGTAAATGCGTCGTTGATCTGAGGGCACGATGCCACGAAGAGGACAGCTTCCTTAGGGCTGAACGCACAAGATCCATCGAAGACGGATTCTCGATGGTGGGAAGCCGAGGCTGGACGCATCGTGTAGCAAACTATGTTGCGCCTTCCACGAGGTTGGGAGGCGGCTCTTCCGGATTCTGCGGGGCTGCGCTAAGCTTGTCTGGACTAGCGCATATGTCACAAAGGGTCAGGCTTCTTGCGGAAAGACTTCCGTGCATCATCATCGGCATCCACCAAATATCTGAGCTTCGCGCTCGAGGCTGAAGTCTTTTCGCGAGCTACTTTTGTTGTGCATGTTGGGCATCGACGAGGCAACTCAAAACGATTTCGACCACAGCTCGCCACAGTCAAAGCTCAGAGCCAGCTTGCATACCTAGGCAGGTGGCCTTGGGCTGAGGGCTGAAGGCTCATGCAAGTTCAGCACAGTGGCAAGACCGTTCGGGCTGGCATGGAGAAGCACAGCAGCAGTAGCTCATTTGCAAGACGCAGTAGTTTGTATTATGTTGAAGCCAGCTTCATCGGTGAAGGTATTGTACAGGTAGGGTGTTTGTAAATATCCGTATTCCTATTAATTGTTCTGCAGTGGGGTATTACAATGTCGTAAGGACAAAAGGGAAATCAGGCTGGTGTGGGTGTGGGTATGCGCAATAACAAGAACGCTATCATCATTCGACCGTATGCTCCGCTGCCAACCTCGGTAGAGTTCCTCGTGAGTGGATCGTCTCGCTCAATCCCATGGGTCTTTCATCCAGCAGCCTGCCATCGTTCTCTTCATCAACCTTCTTGAAGCTGTCGTGGACCAAGCCCCTCCGAGGATCTTCATGTTTGCCGCCGACTTTGCTCTTTGAACGGCCAGAGATTGGTGATGGGAATGTAGTACCGTCGCTCAGCACCATGGCAGAGGGTGGTGCAGCAGGCATCTGGCGCGGCAGGTCGAGAGAGCTACTGTCCAAAGAAACGTGGTCAGGCATGCGCCGGACGATTGGGTTCTGTGATGTCGCGGTCGGTGCGTCGCTTTCGCCACGAGAGTGCCTTTGGCCGTTTGCGTTGTTCTTGCGTCTGCGCAACCACCAGACCAGAGCGACAATCAGAAGTGCACCGACGATGCCACCAATCGCTGCTCCAACTATAGGGCCGATTTGGGTCTTTGCCTTTGCGCCTGGCAAGACGCGACACACTTGCTTGACCTTCGCGTCAGCGCCTTTGGGGTCGGCTGCTGTAACAACTGCAGGCGCGAGCTGGAAATTTTGCGCGTCGGGATCGACGATGAGGTAGTTTTGCGTGAAGAATGGTAGGCCTAAGGTTCCGATAGTCATAGTGCTAGGACCGGTTTGGTTCGTCACGGCCATGTTGAAGACTGTTGCATTGTCCACTTCGTACAGACCAGCGGCGTTGTATGCTCGGGGCCGACTGTAGAGCTCAGTCGCTGGAATGACCGACTTGTAAGTTGCGACTGAGGGTTTGGATGCGTCGCCGCCGGGGGTGCCCATGTCCGACAGCGTGACGGTGATGGTGCCTGCGGGAGCTGGGTCGGTAGGAAGCTCGAAGTGACGCGAGGTTTCGTTCCAAAAGGCAGTAGTCTCCGCTGCAGCAAGGTTGTCCAACATCGCAGCCGGCAGTCTAATGTCGGATGAGAAAGGGTCTAGATGTACGACAAGAGTGTCCTTCGCGTCCGCGAAGAGCGTGGTGCTCTTACCGCCAACATCGTACGTGATGGCCGTAAGGATAGCGCATGTTGGACAGTCGGAAAACATAGGAAAGGTAGTGGCGGCACTTTTGAGGCGGCTTTCATCGTAGCCACCAACGACTATCAAGCCATCTTGAGATGCTTCTTCAGATTCTGATCCAGCCCATAGTCCATACGTTCGAGAAGAAGCTTGGCCGGCATCCACGAGGTAGTTCAAGAAGCTCGAGTCCATTCCTAGAGGCAGAGTTGCTCGATAGCTTGGCTCGTTCTTCATGAGCGCGTCTGCGCTTGCTACAACGCGTCAGTGCTGCAAAGAACCAATTTTCTTATGGACTTACTATCGGTGGATCCATTGGTTAACATGGGAAAGGTCGCGAACTTGTTCGCATCCGGTTTGAGACCAAAAGCCGCAGCGTCGTCGAAAAAGATGTAAGAGCTCGCGTATGCTAGATCGACGGACTCTCTGCTGCCAGTCCATGTCGCGTAGTCTACCTCTTTGAACGTAGTCGAAGTTGCACTATCGTAGATGCCACCGAGTTGACCAATGCAGCTCGTGTTCGTAGCTGCCACGCACTCCGCTGCATTGTTGATGAAGAGATTGTCGGAAAGCGTCGATGGCGTCAAGGAAAAGGGTTGCGGAGGAGTGCCGATAGCGAAGGAAATGCCTCTGGTGAGGACAGTGCCGTCAGCGGAGACAGTGTTGTTTGCCCAAGGCAGGAGCAACGGCTTGGAGCCGTTTGCGCAAGCCATCGTCCCTTGGTAACGATGGATGTCCTCCAAAAATGTAAGATCTGGTGTTGTGTATTTGTGACAGCGTCAACCTCGCACGGGTATTTTTGGCGTCAGCCATGACTGTCCCTGATATGGATTGCAGGGACGCATTAACAAGGGGATGATCTGCTAAGCTTGGGCATGGGCACCTAGGCTATGGGGATCGGGCGTTGACGACACCTGCAGACCTGAAAACTCGGGTAAGGAAAAGAACCCTATTGGATTGGTTCGTCATGAATACTTCGGGTACATACTACCTAGAGTCTCAGAATGGTCGGTACCTGGGCGACGAGACATATGCGCTTCTCCACAGCTTCAACTCGTTCTCTTACTCCACGGTACGCAACGAACACACTCATCTCCATCTTCAAAGTAGCCCGGCGACCGCCGATGCTCTGCGTAGAGTGGTGACGTCACA
This sequence comes from Alternaria ethzedia, assembly GCF_023757985.1. Classification (NCBI taxonomy): domain Eukaryota; kingdom Fungi; phylum Ascomycota; class Dothideomycetes; order Pleosporales; family Pleosporaceae; genus Alternaria; species Alternaria ethzedia. The sequence goes on along the minus strand of NW_026056194.1, from coordinate 1,991,865 downwards.
GCGTAGGTGCAGGTGCAGGCCTTGGTTTGTTGACATCCGCGAGTCGCCCTCATCTTAGATTCAAGGAATCTTGCTGTTCGTGTCGCAATTCTCCTGACAGGACGGGCCTTTTGCGGCGAAGGAAAATGTTAATTCGGACCGTTGACGTCGGAACGTTGTTCAGCCACGCGCTGTCCCGTCCATCGAGCCAATCAGCACTTGCCTACTCACTAGCGTCTTTCGGGGACATGTTTCGCGTATGCAAATCTCGCTCGCTTCTCTGATAACTCCGTCGATCGTGTGCCCAACCTCATAGTCGGGGTACATGCCCAAGTTCGCCTCTCCCTGTTTTTGCGTGTTCGAGCCTCGATGGATTTTCGATGAGACCGGAGGTGGTGGGTACCGTGGTCGCGCATCATCTTTTGACGACGCACTGTGATTGGAAGGCAATAATTATCAGTCCGATAAGATGAGGTCTGTCGCGTCGCGTTATACTCGACGGGCTCGTAACCTACGTTCACCGACCTTTCGCGTTACGAGAGTCGGCATCACGCATGGAGGCCTGACCTTGAGTAGGTGCATGAAGATTTTAACAAGCTCAGCTCCCTATATGATTACTGATGTATCTCATAAACCGCCACTCGACATCAGCTCTCAGCCCTCACTATCCTGAAGTGCGTCTTGGGCCTCTTCTCATGATGTGAAGACACTGGACTTCACGTCTCTCCTTTTCGCATTCTCCAACTCACCCGTGACACCTCGGAGTTGCCGATCAGCAAACGGAGGCCTGCTCGTTGTGTCGCATTGGATGCGGCGTGCTGTAGTTCGTAGTCTTTTCAGCGAAAGGTTGTGGCCTTACCATTTGGTCATCTAGCCCAAATGAGAACGCAGGCCTTGGTCTACTAAGGCTCGGGGTCATGCTCGAAGTACCTGACTCAGTTGATATACCTGAGCCTTCCGTGTCGTTGCGGCTTTTTTTGTGAACTTTTGCTCACTGGGTTTCTAAATCGGATGTATTGTTTGTAAACTGCATCTTCAGTCCACCAAGTTGATGGTATGGGACCGTATGCTCAGCCCGGACATGGTAAGTCGGGGGAGAGTCATGGTGAGACAAAGCTCCTGAGAGTGTCACAATGTCTCCACCGACACGGTTCGACGTGGAGAATATCGGTAATCAGGGGGGTGGAAACGGAGATGGGTTTCGATAGCATGATTCAGTGCTTTGCCGATACAGATAACTGGTTCGTGAAGGCGAAGGTGTCGGGTGTTGTGCGTACATAATGTAAACGGCTGCAGCGTCCAGTGCCGTTCTTATTGAGGCTGCGCTGTAGCTAATTTCTGTAGATTATTTCTTCGTCGTAAAAGAGAAAGACCAATAAACATTGTAGCAATACTGATACTTACCAATTTGTGACATTGAAAGGTCTCATCTCGGCCAAGAAGCTTGGTGACAAATCGTCGGTTGAAGACTAGCTATGAGTAACGAACTCGAGATACAGGTAGAAATGAAGGACGACTGTGGAGTTGAATGAATAAACTGCTCCACATGAGAATCCAGAAAGCGACGCGACCGATCATGCCATTCACAGTCGCTGCCGAGTTGCTCCGGTTATATGCAGCAGTACTGTAAACGTGAGTACCATTTTTCTGGATCATCAACATCCATCGGTACTGTGGCTGGTGTAGAGTCCGCTATAGATCCATGTCCGTGTCGGTAGCCGTCAACACGAACAATTTGTTCCCTTCTGTCGTTTCTGGGGCGGCTCCAGCAATTTGTGCGTTACAGCACGTCTGCTGATACTTGGAACTCGACATACATGTCGTGTCCGGATCTTTGAAGCTTTGTGGAAGTGCCCAGGTGAACAGCGATATGTTCCAAATCATAGAGCAGACGTCTCCAGGGCTCCTAATCGCAGAGGATTCCGATGCTTCTCATAACGAGTATCCGAGGAGGCGTTGTAGGCATTGAAGGTTTGGAAGAAGACACCAGCTGTATTAATACCGGTAGAAGCACTCGTCGAACGTAGGCTTCCTATATACCGTACAACGTGGTATGCTTAGCTGGAAACCATATATCAACGAATCGAGTGGTGATAGGATGGGTGGTGTTGATGAGCGTTCTGCGCGCATTGTCACGGGGCGACGCGCGTCGAGTCATGGCACTGATTTCGGCCCCATTACTCCGGTTGCCACTTCTACGGACTCTTCCGCACCTGGCACTCGACCAAGTTCCCTTGCCTGAGGCAAACTCAATGTCATCGGTGTCATTCTACTGAAGAGACGCCCATAATGCGATCTGAGGAAGTTGATGCGGCGCCGGTTAAAATGGCTAAAGTGCGATCTTGGTCATTGGGGCGGGACACGCACAAGTAAACATTCGCGCTAAAAAAGGAAACGATGCCCAGGTGGTTCGTGGCTTTACGGGTGGGCTAAATCTCCACGGCTTCTCCTGTCGTCATCGAGTTTAATGAGATCTGCCGGAAGACTGGAGTGTAAGGCTGGGGGACAGAGAATGCAATGATTGATGCGACGTGAGAGAAGAAGGATAATAATAAACAGAATGTTGGATTGACGTAGATTGACTGCGCGATATATTGATGTGCATGTTGATCGCAGTTTACGGTGTTGTGGGTCGTCAATCAACCGTGAGCGCGGACCCTGAGCGGCCAAACCCAGCAACCAGGCATCTTCCCCTCATTTCTGCCATCTCTTCGACCATTATCACCACCACCGCCGACAAGCGCATCAGACCCTCGGATGGATGGAGTGGACGCTTGAGGCTGAGGATTACTTGACATTAACCGGCCAGTCTCCATTAACGCAGCCGTATCTGCACCTGCGTTGTCGACATGAGTGGGACCTGCATCTCACGTGCCTGTCTACCCCGGGTGTGCATTTCGCTTAGGCAGTGGCCAGCGGCGCCCAGAACGTCTACCCCAGAAGTAGGACCAGACCCCGATGATCCCGAGGTCCAAGCCGGTTGATTTGTGGATTAGTCTGGAGAAACTCCGCAACCCGCAAGCAGGTGGCGCCATGCAGCCAGGTCAAAGGACTTACAGCGGCGAAGGGCAAGTTCGCACATGAGCCACGAGCCCGGTTAAACAAAACGACTGGGGTGAAGATGAACCGCGAGAGCGGATAGATTGATTGAGCATGCATACGCTAGACTTCTAGAATAACCGTCGAAGAATATATAGGATGACAGGCTCGCCGTGTCTTTAAAGGTATCCGTGGCAGACAACCTCGAATCAGTCAACACCCCAAGTCTCAATCACCATGCGTTTCTCCAGCATCGTCGCCAGTCTGGCGATTGCCAGCTCCGCTGTTGCCAGCCCGTAAGTCACCCACATTCTCGCCACCATTGTCCTTGGCTAACATCGAGATAGTACCTACGGCCATGGCAAGCCCAAGGAGGACAGCCTCTACAAGGCCATGAAGAAGGCAGGACGGGAATTCATCGGCACAGCCCTGACCCTCCGCAACGAGACCCGCGAAGGCGAGATCATCAAGGCCGACTTCAACTCCTTCACTCCCGAGAACGCGATGAAGTTTGAGTCTGTTCACCCAAACCAGGGCAACTACACCTTCGCGGATGCCGACCGTTATGCGGCATACGCCAAGGCGAACAAGCTTGAGGTCCATTGCCACACTTTGGTCTGGCACTCTCAGCTGCCCGCCTGGGTATCTGAGGGCGGCTTCGACAACAAGACCCTCATTGGCATCATGGAGGACCACATCAAGACCGTCATGACCCGCTACAAGAGCGTTTGCACACGCTGGGACGTAGTCAACGAGGCCTTGAACGAGAACGGTACCTACCGCTCCAGCGTCTGGTACGACACCATCGGCGATGCCTTCCTTCCCATCGCTTTCCGCTTCGCCAACAAGTACCGCGGCAAGGCTGATCTCTTCTACAACGACTACAACCTCGAGTACAACGCGGAGAAGACCCAGGGTGCCCAGCGTATTGTCAAGCTCATCAAGTCCTACGGCGTACGCATCGACGGTGTTGGCTACCAGGCCCATCTTGCCAGCGAGCCCACACCTAGCGCTCCTGGTGCCGCTCCCGATCAAGCAACACTCGAGGCTGCCCTCCGCGCCACTGCTGACCTCGGCGTTGACGTCGTGTACACCGAAATCGATCTCCGCATGCTCACACCCTCCACCCCTGAGAAGCTCCAGGTCCAGGCCGATGCTTTCGAGCGTGTCGCTAAGTCTTGCATGAACGTCAAGCGATGCATTGGTATGACTGTCTGGGGTATCTCCGACAAGTACTCTTGGATCCCTGGTGTCTTTGAGAACGAGGGTGCTGCCCTTCTCTGGGACGACAACTACATGAAGAAGCCTGCCTACGCTGGCTTCCTCAAGGGCATCAAGGCCAAGAAGGGTCACTACTAGACGAAAATGAGAAAGATTGTATGACTTTGTAGATATTGAGTAATGTATACAACGTATCAAGAACATTCACATCAAAACGAACATCACATGAACCTTCCGTCCAATTGCCTCGAGGATTTCTTATTGCGTGTATGTTGGAGGGCGGTGCTACTGCTACGGTTCGATAACGGGCTATCAGCACGCGAGATAACCTGCGTTCACAACGAAACCTGGCGCGAATCATCACTATGCTCTATTGACGCTGTTGAGTTGCCGAGAGAAAGCGCGGTTATAAACAGTTCCATACCAAATTCTCATTTCACACCTCCCGCGATCACGAGATGTACCTCAGGTATCTTTCACGCCCTACCATGGAAGATACAAGTTCTCGTAAAGAACTGCGTCGCGCAATCGCAGAACACGAGAGAACGCTAGAGATGAATCATCGGCGTCCTGACCTGACCACACTCTGCATGAGCATCAAGGGTCGCACTGAGCCTTGCTATAGCGGCGCATCACACTTGCATCGCCTAGAATGTGGCCATACCGTTCACACTGAGCAGGTATCTCTGTGTGGACGGAACTGTACGACGCCCATCACGAACTCCACAGCTTTCGCATGTACTCTATGCAAACGTCAAAATATGATCCAACTTGGCCGGACCAAGTCTCGCAGCTCAAAGCTTACTAAACTCATCTTGCCAAACTTTCCGCCTTTCAATCAATCTCACGTGCCGGTGATGATGCGCGCTCGTGAGTGCGACATCGCAGTGGTAACGTCTTCCAAGCACTTCTTCGTGCCTAGCACGCCCGAAGATATTGCTGCGTACCGGGTCAACGATAATCGACGATTGGAAGGTCTTATCGAGGATGTTAATGATGTCGCAAAAGATATGGGCTTCTCTCCGACTACCATTAACGGCATCACGGACGGATTGACTACCTGCGTTGATCATCAGCATCTATGGGTAAACGCGACATATGAACAGCTCGCTGTCGTGATCTTGTACCTGAGCGCCGTACAGGCCGGTATCGAACAGCATGGTATGTTGACCCAGCTATTGATGTGCTTTGGTGCATCGATCAAAGGCATCAAGCAGCTACTTCCAGCAGTGTCAAACCTGCTCATCAATACCAGCGCAAGGTTCGCCATTGCCGTCTTCATGCAAACATTCGCAAAGACATATCCTGCCTATCAAAAGGACTCAAAAGATATTGCTCGGCTACAGTCGAAGCTATGGCGTCTGGTACTGGACCGCTGTCTCTTCCCGTCTGAGTTCATCGCTGCGAACTGGCGACACGTCGTAACATCATGCATATATGCGGTGACTACAGTCAACGAAGTCTATCTTGATACCGAGGAGATTAGCGCCGCGATAGGTACACGTAGCCCTAGCATTGATGGCGAGGAAGTGAACACGTACCTGCTCTCCACTATTGTGGACAATAAAGCCTACCAAGTCAAGACTATGGCTACAAAAGCGCGGTGCCAACGTAAGCTCGAAGCCCGCTCAGTGAGACGTTTCGCATTTGATGTCGTTGCCGCCCATCCCGCAACAGACTCGGTTATGGGTTTAGATCGGAGCTTCGGGACGATCTCAATCAATGAGTCTCTGGGTGATGATTGGCATGCTTACCTCGACAGGATGGGGCATGTAGTGAGTAGTTTGGATGATAACGATCCGAGCGTTTCCATGAGGGGAACGTACAGCGGGTCTTGCGTTTGTTAGGTAGGAGGTGGCTCGATCATACCAGCTCGCCCAGCGATTTGGAGTTCAGTATTCTCTTGCAGTAAGTTCATAGGATGAGGAGGAATACCCTCAAGGTGATACCGAGCCGCAAGGAAAGGTCTGGCCGAGCTTCCCCGGCCTGGGATACGTCGCATTGACTCTTGTTTCAAGAAATTTATGACACTGGTGGAGGCCTACATCAGACTTGGAAACTCTTTTGAGGACACCTATGTGCCGATGTATTCTCCTGGATACCCTTTTACACCCTACCCATGCTGCTGGAACGCACACCAACTCAATGCTACTAATGCTTCGCTGCGACCATGCCAGCAATTCGAGCGGAGAACGCCTCGTTGGCCGCGCAGGCGATACTAGCGCTCTTACCGGGATACCTTCGTTCGTAGTACTGAGCAGCCAGGAATTCCGCTTCATACCCATGAGTTTTCATGTGAGTCCCAACTGCGACATCCATGATACGTAGTAGCTCCCAGCTGGCTTGCTTGTATTTCTCATTGTCCAGGTCGAGGAGGCCCGCTAGTGACATGCCGCCATCCACTCGCCATCGGTGTACAACTTCGTTGAAATGTTCTGCTACCTTTCCCACTAAACCGTAACTCAGGCTTGGTTGGCCGGCAATGTTTGCAACTTCCTCGATTCGAGCTTTGCTCGTGCCAACAGGATGCACCTTCCGTACCTCTGCACCGTACCTTTTCGCGTATTCGTCCCAGCTCCAGAAGGCTTGACAGATCCCGTACTGCGCACCGCAAATATCGATGACCCATTCTTTCCTGGTCTTGCTTGATGTAACACGGATGACTTCATGGTAGAAGCCAGGCCAGTTGTCCATACTGCTGCCTTGAGGGTAGTGGTGGATGGTGATCTTTCGGGGAACACGGCCCAGGGTGACGCCAACCTCCTCAATCTTGATGTTGAGGCCTGTGGGAATCGAGTAAGCGTAATGATGCAGAATGTCTTTTGGATAGGTATTACCTCGAAGAGCACCGAGAACAGTATCATGCATCCAGATCATCGGCTCGTTGCACACCCAAGCGCAAAGCATCGCCTTCTTGGTGCGATCATTCGTAACAAGGTGTCGCGGAAACCTGATGAAATTTTTCGACTTCTTTTGATAGTCGCCCTCGCAAATCACCAAAATGTCGTCTCGGTCTTCGATCTTGATGATAGGCCTGTCCCAAGTGTTTTCGCGAAAGTCGTAGTAGGCCTGCTGAACGATCTCGGCTACACGCGCAAGCTTCTTCTCGAGGTTGGCGTTCTGGACGTCTTTGCATGCTTTCTTGTGAGTCGGCCAATCCTTCACCTAAATTGACGATATCCGAAGTCAGTGTATGTCTCACACGCAGTTCGTACATCGGAGATCTTACCTGGCAGGCCTTGCTGCAGTATTGGCGCGATGAGATATCTGAACTGCAGGCGCCGCATTTGCTGTGAGCCGGCTCGCCACAGACGGCGCACGCTGCCTGTACTTCTGGAGCCATAGTTTTCTTTGTTATCGTAAACAGCGCAAAGGAGTCGTGGGCGCAGCAAAGTAATCAGTGAAGCCGGGCAATATTTGTTCCGATTTCACGAGTTGAGCTATGACGCTTTTGGCTTGCAGCCTAGATGAATAGATTGGATAGGTCTGCAGACTACACCAAGATTAAAACATGCAAAGTGGGTGACGCGACGTCGATGTAGGCTCTAGGGTGTTCAGCATTTTTCTAGATTGACGCGAGGGGGACCATATCGTGGCTACCAACCCCCAAGCGAAGCGATTCAAGGTTGGGTATGTGAAGGACGACAGCTATCGTATAATTCTGATTGAGAGATGAATTGCAACTCGCATCAATTGTTCGCCACTCGTGGCCATGCACCGTGAGTATCTCTAACTAAAGAGACTTAAACTCCCCTATCACCATATTCACGGCAGGGCCCTTGTGTTGTTGCTCGAACCTCGCCAGATCCAAAGCTACGTTAGGGCGGTTCGCTTTCTCCTCGTCCGTCATAGCATCGCCAAGAATGCTAGCGTGATCAAAATGCCTCCTCGTCATTTCTCGCGTCAGACTCAAGGGCTCATGGATAATCTCAGACATGAGTCCACCGACGTTGTAGTTGGAGATGTACCCATGGACAGCCTGAGACAAAGCCTCAACCAACGGTTGTGTCCAGCTCGTCGAGCCTGCGATGCTCCTCTTACGAAGATTTTTCAAGTCATTTCCAGGCTGCTGCAAGAAGGTCAGTAGTGCTGCTTCCATCCATGATGAGGCCTGAAAGCCAATGCGCTCTGTGTGCGCAAACCAGCCTGGCATAGTTGAGCAAGTCCAGATGTATTCTCTACATTTACCGAACTCGAAGACTGCACAAAGCGCCTGCATGTGCTTGGATTCGAGGTCGGCAGCGGTAAAGAATGCTTGCGTGAGCCCGAGCTCAGCACCGGATAGGTTGATGTACCATTGCTTTCGGCTCCCATTGGCGGTAATTCGTAACAGTGGAATATTGTGCTCAGGCCAATTCTCGCTATCTGTACCGTCATCTGCGAGGATACGAACGGTCCGTGATGCTGTCTTGATCTTTACCATGACTTCGTGGATCTCAACATGTTTGGCTGGTCAAGTGTCAGCTTATCATTAAATCGCGCGCAGATATATGCCGGGCCACTTACTCTTGATGAGCTTTTTGAGCAACAGATGCATATATGCTAGGGGTAAGAATCGCGCATTGCAGCACAGCACCGCGTGTTTGGTGGCTGTATCAGGGAACACATTGTCAGTGAGCTTCGGGAACGGGTTGTTGCTAAAGTTAACACCCTTGTAGGCGACGATCTTCTGATTGTCCAGTTCAATTTTCGTAATCAGCATCATGTTTGTAGCTTCGAGGAGCGCAAGAGAAGCTGACTGAATGACGTTGGCGACTTGTGGCAGAAAGGCTTCAAGCCGGATGTCGTGGCAGGTGTGCTTGTGATTTGTCCAATCAGCCTTTTGGTGATCGTCATTGCAGTAGTGGTGCTGTTTGCAGCCGCATATCTGTGTTGCTGGTCCGTGGCAATAAGCGCATAATGTCGAAGCCATGAGCAGAGAATTGCAGAAGTTGAGACGATGTGAGAAGCCAGAAAAGGCTGCCATTCCCTAGTTAGATATACTTCCATCTTCTCGTCATGTGTCGAACTGCTTAGCAGCTGATCGCGGTCATGGTCATAACGAAGACAACAAACATTGACTCAGGCAAACAATAATAATACCCTCATTCCAGCACGTGTGAGATTCCGGTACATTGCATGGCGAGAGCATTGGAAACATGGCTGCCAGATCCGGCAAGGATGTGTGGGCAGGCCATGCTAAGGGTGCCTTGCTGGTTGTCGGGGGCAGGAGCAGAGAGGCAGGCGACAACAGGAAGGATCAAGTGTGTTGACGTGCCAATGGAGACGCGATGGAAGAGAAGACGCGATTTCCGGAAGGTTGACGGCAGACAGGGTCCACGCTAAACCATATGCGCACTAGTCCCTTGTCTCACCCGCGGAGCTTTCTCGTGACATTGGAGCAGACATCTTGTGTATCTTGAGGAGATAATGAGTAACGCAATGTTTGGGTCGGTATGTCAATTAGAATCTAGCGATACAGTCCAAACTATGTGTGGGAGGCTCTACCACCTAAGCCTGGTACATTGGCGCTCCAAGTAACAACCCATGTAGACTACCACCCCCAATTAAGCGAGTATTCAGCACCTGATGTAGCTCCATCGCAGATACGCGATCAGCAGGTGAGAATTCCAGGCATCTCTTCAAGATATCGTTGAGCCCCGGTGTATACGCTAGGCCAGCTGGGTTGCTTTGAAACGAGCGCGAGTAGAGGCTCGGTATCGTGGTCAGTCTGCACAGCGCAACGATAACCAATCCTACCTGGAATACGTCACTTCTTTTGTTGTTCGGTGGTTCGAAAGGCGGCGGACTAAAGTCTTGTTGCTGTCGCAGCTCAATGGTTTGCCAGTGGTCGGTGCTCGATATGCTCGAGCCAAAGTCTCCGAGAACGACTTTCGGCCACGAGGGTTCGTGAGAGGCGGGAAGACCGAGGAAGATGTTGCGGGGATATATGTCTCGATGTATTATCCAGTCGTATGTGTTACTCAGAACCGGAGGATCGCCTCGCTGCATGTGTCGAAGAGCCCGGGCTAGCGACCTGAAGACGTGCCAGATGAAGCTCTCGGAGAAAGATTTGCGCTGGCTGACATGCTTTTCGAGCAAAGCCCATAGATCACCGTACGCGTAAACATCCATGACAAGTGCGCCAGTTCCCGTTGCTAAGTCCAGCTCATGCTCCCGGTAGGTGCAGATGTTGTAGCAGTTGGATAGACGTATGAGATGTCTTATCTCGCGGGCAGCAAAGCCCGATGCAACATCTTTAGGATCGAACTCTTTGCGCACAGCAAGCTGGCCAGTTGTTTTATGCCTGAGCAGCCAAATTGCCTTGTGGAAGTTGCCCACGACCTGTATTTGGCGTACACGGTCATATTGGTTGCGCGTCGGGACGCTGGCACGTTGTAAATCCATTCTGTCGCTGCTCATCCGATACAGAACCGGTCTCTCCGCGCGAGATAGCTTATAAATACTGGCACTATGTGTTGGAGACGCGTTTGTTACCTGTTGGCGCTGTGTTTTCTTGATGTAATGGCAGCTCCCGATTGTCATAAGTGCCACATCTCGTGGGCATAGCGAACGAAAGCCGATGGCCACTCTGCAGCGCTTTCGTGGCATGGCCTCCTGTTCGTTTTCGTGCTCTCATCCGGGCGCGCTATCGCCTGGGTGGTCTCTCAACGCGCTCTCACCTCCGCTCTCTCACCTCACAAGAGCCGCCACGCGACCGCACCAACGCGTCTCTCTCACCTGCTCCTGAAAACACTGCTCTCACCTTCCCAACCGCACACCCCGCAGTTATAACCCACCCAATCCCCGAATCCACCATCGAAACCACTTTTACCTGCCAACAAAAGGGTGGCGGCTAGCACACAGAAAAAAACATCCAGCACTCCAGCCGGTTATAGCCGAAGCCAGAGGAAGCTCAAGGCCACAAACAAGAATCGAAACAAGAAGCCAATCAGAAGAAACATCAAGCTAGTCGTGATAAACTGCCATTAAAGAAGCAAGTTTCGTACCTGGATAGAATACAAGGTTCCATGGTATCTTTTTGCTGGTTGAGGGTGATGGTTCGAGGCTGGTGAGGGGAGGAATAGAAAGTTTCTTTTTGCTGGGTTTTTTTGATAAGTGCAAAGGTGTAATGCTCAAGGCTAGGTGAAGGCGCGCGTTTGCGAAGTAAGATGCGGAAGATCGGCGAAGATATTGATCATGTCTCTCGGCTCTTTGTTGAACATAACCTAGTAGACGCGATGAAACTGTGGATAGCAAAGCACGCGAAGGAAAGCGAGTGATGTTTGACAAGACTGCTGCGTCCGGAATGGTTCCAGGTAAAGGTGATGATGTTGTGGGGTAAGACAGCAACCAAAGATGACTAGAAAGGAAATGAAATAGATTCAAAATACCAACTTTGCGCGCGACCTGCATGAGAATGTTGCGAGTAATGTAGACGGAAGTATGATGGAAGGGAAGGATGACGGAAGACCATCTGTCGTGGGCGCTAAACACTGGCCAATCAGGCTTTGCATAGCTCCGAGTGGGGCAGCCACCTCTCAAAGCCCGCGTCTTTCTCGTCCGAGCCGTTAACATCTGCAGAAATGTTGTCTTCATGCAGCCTAAACCGCTTCGCATAGATATATACTCCTCAAAGCTTGAAGGGCTGGCTGAATTGTTGTTCCCGTGCAATGCGTCAAAGTCGGGGCACTGGAAGCGCATAGCACAATGACCTCTGGGAGGAAATGCATAACGCGGAGAGCCGGACATAGCAAAAGCAAAACAAGAGCATGAAGGAACCGCAAACCTAACATTGCAATGATGATTAGTGGGCCGCGGCGACGTCTTCACATGACGATCAGGCACAAGACAAGGATTCTAGCGCGCTCGCTAGCCCCTACGTCATCATTCTCCGCAACCCAGCAACATAACACGACATCTTTTCGTCCACTTGACACCATCACACAGCGATTGCAAACTCAATTCCCACACTCTCAAATTAACTCTCAACTTAACTACAACCCCTCTTCACCTACCACAAACAACCTCAAATCAATCACAATGGGTTGGTTCAGCTCCGATGAGAAGTCCTCCCTTGCGACTCACCCCGTCAACGTCGATGTCACCACAAAGCACGGCTCCGCCGCTGAGCAAGATCGCTTCGGCGAGCACTTCGGCGCTTCCACAGATGCCATCCGCCGCGGCGTCGACAAGGGCCTCAACAAGCTGCAACAAGCTGCCCTGGCCAAGGGCGAGGGCGCCGAGCAGGACCGCTACGGCGACCACATGAGCATCGGCGACCGTGGCTACAACGCCATGAAGTCAGCGGCCAAGTACAAGGGCGATGGAGCCGAGCAAGACCGATACAACGCACACTTCAGCCCTGCGCTGCACAGCATCGATGCTGCCAAGGCGATACAAGCTGCGGGAAGCGTGGCTGCCAACGGAGAGAAGAACGCCAAGTACTTCGGTCTTGGATACGATGGTCAGCAGAGGGCGAAGCTGATGGCCGGTAGCGGCATGGGAGCTGAGCAGGTAAGCTACTAGCTATATCCGCTGCTTTGTATAAGTTACTAACACTCTCGCAGGACCGTCTCGGTCAGCATTTCCACCTCACCAGGGACGCCGTCGCCGATGCCGCACAACGGGTCAAGGACGGTGCGAAGGACGTTCTCCCCAGGAGGTAGATGGATAACTTCATGACGCGAGCATGACTATAGCGACGACCTTGGCTAAGACTGCGACGGCCGTATACGTGGACAAACCAGTATCTGCCCACGATGTATCAATACAAAACAATAATTTCACACTATGCTTCAATCCGTTCGATTTTGTTTGCGTGCATGGAAGAACAAGAGGTGCTTCAAAACTGGCTGTCGAGAGCAATTTACCAGTGCAAGAATAGACGTTCTTGGCTAACGCTGACAAAGGAAGCAGTCTATTTCGCACCTGTTCCTGACATACAGCCACCAAGCCTGTTGCGCGGCCTAATGCTGCAAACAGTGTAACACATCCTTTGTTGATCACTTTGGCCATGCCACGCACAACGGCCGCATATATCTCGCCGCTGCATCGCCATGCAGACCCTGGCAACCGACTCTTACCGGATGGCGCCATATTCCAGAGCAGCACGCACAGGTACCACATGCTGGGCACATCGCTTGGCCCGTCAACACCATCTAGATTCCAAAAACAGTTCAAAATTCAGCTTCTCATGTTCACGCGCCCAGTCCTGTGTACCCCACATCAGCCACTGGCGGTCTGACATCAGCATAACTGCTAACGCGTTCCGTCCCGAAATAGTGCAGGTAATGACTAAATTAATATCCGGATTCCAGAATCGCCTACACTGACATGCTTGTCATCACGTCTATTGTCAGCTCTGTAGTACTAAGTTATTAACCAAGTCTCAACAGCAGATGTTTCTTACGAAAACGTAGGGTTGCGCGTTGCGTGCTTTGGTCTCGTTTCTATCATTGGTGCTTGGAGAGCTTGGAGCGATGAGTAAGAGCGATAGCGGAAGTGTTAGCATCCATGTAGGCTGAGCAGCGACAGCCGGATAGTGTAGTCTAAGAAAAGAACGGAACGAGAGCTCACCGTGTACGGATGTACGGTAGCGGTATGTGAAGAATACATAAAGTCGACAGAATACCTTCTTCTCTCTTCTTTCTATCAACAGCATCATCAACACATTCTTCTACACCCTCTACATCCTCTACACCACACCCACCAACCCCTCCAACCAATCCAACATCACCCCAAAATGCAACTCACCCTCCTCCTCGCCCCTCTCCTCGCGGCCGTCGCTCTCGCAGCCCCGACCGACATATCCACCCGCCAAACCCGCACCCTGCGCGTGCAACTCTCCAACGACGCCACCGACACCGCCGTCCAGGCCAACATCCCCGCAAACGGCATGCGCATTTCCATCCGCGCCAATTTCGGTAATCTGGGGACGCCCATTCGCGCAAACCGCGCGCTGATTGTGGGGAGCGGGAGTGGGAGTTGTAGCATCTTTACCGATGCGCAGGGTACGAGGAAGGTTGCTACGATTGTGTAAGCTTACTTCTCCGTCTATCCCAGTTCTTGGATCAGGTCACAGAAATAATGTTGTAATGTGGGCAAGAGCTAATTCGATGATAGACCTGGTGGCGCTGATGCGGAGTTTGGTAACACGAACCTGGATAATGGGGTAATTATTTGCCAGTAAGCTATAATGGCATCCTGGCTTGTTGAACTGGAGGTATGGTGGATTTATTCGGGGCGAGACGTGCTGGACAGCGATGGGGCTGAGTTACGAGCTCCTGTCAACGAGCTTGTAATGGCTATGGTATTGATGTTTTCTTCGTAGTCTTTCGTTCATCTTGTATTAGACATTTTGTTATGATGAATCCTTGCACGTATACAAACGTATTCCTTCTAATAGTGTACCATACGTACTGCATCTACCACGTGCACACATGACCGCCGTCTTGGCATAGCTTAGTGATCTCACCAACTATGTGTCACCAAGTAACCGTGACAGAAGTGGTCTCCAATGTGCCAGGAGAGTCGCACCTCCATGCTCCTAAGTCGATCCTCCCACCATGCGCATTCAAGCCTCTGAGGTTTACTTCGCCCACATCGACGAGAATCTCCTACTAATGCGCCGACTGAGCGACTTCTTTGGCTTCTCTTTCGCCTCTACCGCTGCAGGCTCCGGGCCCTTCTTGCCGAAAGCACCAAGCAACTTCCCAAAGGATTTACGTCGCGTATGTTTCGTTCCCTGAGCACGCGCAGCAGAAGGTGCAGGAAATACGGGCATGCTGACACCGCGCTGCTGCTGCTGCCACGGAATTCGAGTCAGGAACTGGAAGTCGAGGTTCAAAACACCGGTGTTAGTTGGGAGTGGAGGATTGAGAACATGACTGATGGTCGGGAGTGGACGACGGGTGATCGAGCCAAAAGGTGCGGGTTCTTTGATAACATCTGCAGTTGAGCACGGCCCAATGAAGTTGCCGGCAGAGTTCGCGGTTTGCTCATGTGTGGTCTTCAAGCCATTGCGTTTGTGTCTCTTCTCAATATGAATTGACTCCACGTCGGGGTCGCGGTCATCGAAGCTATTACTGCGGTGAAGGTCCGAGGCTTCCGTATTCATCGGAACGCCGCTGCAGGGTTTCGTCCAGAGATCCTCCTCGCTATCGTATCCGTCATGCACCACCCAGTTTGAAGAGCTGGGGGACGGTGCAGAAGATCGAAGCGACCCGTCTTTGGCCTTTCGCAGTATCGGCTTCCGCTTGATTGTCGACGCGTTCTCCAGTGCGCTCACAGAATTCGCATCGTACGTCAGCGGGAGGAGACACATAATTTCATCGCTACTAGTCGCATTGTATGTGCGTGAAGGAAGAGTCATTTCATCGTCGTCGGAAGTCGCATTGTACGTTCGCGGGAGAAGGATAGTCATCTCTGATCCAACACCCGGGTAATAGGAAACTGGTGCGAGGGTCGTAAGCCCATCATCCTGTGCCTGACCGGGGACATTCACAGCACTGAGCGGACTCTTTCGTGGCTCAGGACCATGCTCGTCCAAATCGAGGAGGTTCTGCAGAGAAGGATAGTCATCCGACTCTGACTCATAGTGCATGGAGGGTGCAAAGTCTGGTCGGGAAGCAAAGCGGAGGAGTTTCTTCACAGGCTGCTCCGATGGCCATTGGGATGCCCAGTCTTGGATAGCGCAGCCATCTTGAGCGCTTGCTTGGGTAAAGGCTTCCAATGGGTAGATTTCGCGAACATCGTCGGTATCCATGTCTGAGAGCGAGAGCGCATATTCATATTGTGAGAAGGGGCTTGTGTGGGTGTTGAAGCTCTCGGTGTCGTTGAACTTCTCGACCCTACGAAGCGTCAAATATGGCTCAGCCGCTGAGGATCTTGCTCCAGCTCCCGGAGAAGATTCGTCCGCTGTCATCCTTGGTGATAGGGTGTAATCGTGGAATTCTTCCGACCTGCCTGACTCCATGGTGGAGGTTGTACTGCTGTAGCCTGGCAGCGACTTTCGTTTCGTAGCACGCACCTCAGGAAACGTGTCGCAGCTGAACACATCCACACCTGAGTAGTCGTCTGGAGAGGAAGTATGGTGTGAGTCTGTCGGCCAATGGCTATACTGTCCTGCTGTTGCACGAAACGATGCCGTGCCGTATGCAGTTCCCTTTAGTGGGTCACTGCGCGGGACCACCTGTGATAAGCTTGTTTTGTTTCGTCGATGGTCACGGTGAAATGGTGTACTACCCGCTGTTGAGTCGTCTAAGGATTTGAAGGGCTCGTTGTTCGAGGCCTCGCTCTGGACAATGCCTTTGTTACTAGATGTGACGAGGTCCCATGCAGCTAGAATGTCGTCCTGAGCAACTTCGTTTGCGGACACGGTCGGCGGGAGCGGCGGAAGTGCGAAGTCGTCGATCTTGCATTTGCGCTTCAGCGGGGAACTATGAGCCGAGCGTGCACCGGGGCGATAGTGAGGCGTTGACGTCGGTGGAGAGGGTTTTGCCTGAGATGGGAATGTGTCGCGGTCACTGTGAGCGGAGACGTCTACATCAGTCAGTGGGCTAACCATGTTGATGGTATTGACCCGCGATGCGACGAGACCACGTGGGGGAAGGCCGCTTGATAGTGATCGGGCACGATGTCGCAGGATTGGTGAGTGTGATATGGGGCCAGCTTTCCCACGCAGTTGGTCCTTGGTGCTGGCAAACGGTGTGTCGGGCTGAGACATAGTCATAAGCTTAGTGTTGATGGGAGTGCTTAAAGGTGAGCTGGTAGACGGCTCAACGTTCATTCTCGGCGGTGGCTCGGGGTCGTCAGATGGACAAAAGATTCCTAAATCGCGATAATGTTAAATAGCAAGACCCGGCCCACGATATGCGAAGTCGAAGGCGGTGGAATAGATCTCTTAAGATGCGTAAGGTCGCTGTAGTCCTGGTAGATAGGCGCCTCCAGCGAAAGGGTGAGCCTCGCCAAAAGGACGAGTAGCTGTTGTTATATTGTATAAGCGTGGGAGTCACACGTGCTCAAGTGTCTGTGCGCCTTGCGCGGGTGTATATGCAAGTGGGGAGTGAAATCGTTCTGCAAGCACACTATCTCGGCGGTCATTCCGCGGCGGTGTCGTCTGGTGAATCAACCTCATGCTGAAGCGTTGCGCGATTGAGCTCTCATTTGGCCCCAATCAAATCTCCTTTGTTGCAAACGATTCCTGCACACCAAACCCCCTCGCACCGCAACTGTACTAATCTTTCCAATGCAACCTTTCAGGAGCCAACGACCACAATCTGCGACCTTACAACCCAAAATGCAAGCACACGAAGATGCCTTGGCTCTACTCACGGGTAGTCCGGTAAAGACCACCGAGACGGGGATGGACCATCTTTTGAGTGTATACGGCACCCAAGAGATCTGCGAGCCAACAAACGAGGCGTGCCACACAACCCAACGAAAAACGATACTGGACGAACTCGCTGAGATTCTACATCTGCGTGGTCGGTTACAACAGATGGGTGCTACTTTCTCCGACAATGGAGAGCTTCTTACTTACGGTAACCCATACGCGTCCACGGAGCTCCAGACCATGCTACGTCTCGGTCCCATGTACGAAGAGCAATGGAACAGTTTCTTCGTCGATAACTATGAGCCTCCCGACCACGGAGGTGCAGACAGACAACTACAGTCTGAACTACGTACTCTGAAGAGATGTCTCCGGAATGAAGGCATCGTGTTTGGCCGCGAGCATCAGCGCTACTCGTTTGGTAACTCTAGCACGAAGCTTCGAAGACTGTGCTGTGCATATGACGAACTGCGGATTGAATGGTTGACGATGATGCGATCGAGCCTCCCAGCACTTGATGACAGACAATTGTACACCCTTCTTGGGGATTCGTCTGGTGATGAAGATTCGGAATCTGGCGACGATGCGAAACGAAATAAAGATAGAATCGTCGTTATAGACGGCGAACAGTCACGCGATAGGGCTGGCCGGCCTCGAATGCTGCGGCACCGAAGCAGCGGCGTTCCGCAAGCTCTTGGCTGGCGTTTCAGTGGCGATTCGACAATACCGCGCCGTAAAAATGAGTGGTGGAGGTTCAGCGACAACCTGGAGTCTGTACCGATATGGGGAAACATCGAACCTGCTGACGCAGAGGATACACAAGTCGTACCGCAGTCTGTCTCGATGACAGTAAATCGCGACGTCAAAGAGGCCACCAACCTTCAACTTGTCTCCAAAGCAGCGGCTTCACGACCGCCGTCTCCCCAACCTCTGATGCTATACAGCCCATCGCCATTGCAAGTGAGTAACACGGCCTCCCAAACTGCTCGACTTCATCTATCAACACCATCGCGGCACATGAAGACCCAGCGCACGATACCTCGAGCGGAGCCTATGCTAAGTCAGAGAGAAGAGAATATTGTCAACACCAACGTGAAGCCGATTTGGGCTCGAGAAGTGAGCAAAGATGATAGAAAGACTAAGAGGTGGGGCAGAGTTCGCCATTGGTTCCGACATGCATTCGGTCGCAAGTAGGCCGAGGAGAGATAGTAGAACCTTATCGTGTGCAGCAGAGTAGAACCAGTACAGTCCGCTTCCCTCGTGATCTAGTCCCCTGTTGTTCCTTCTTGGAGGGAGTGAACCGTGTTGCGGGTAATAGAGTGAATGCGAATGCTTGCGTGGCCGACCCAGATGGTGATGCAGACTTCGTGAACTCAATAATTATGTGTCTGCTTTCGAGTCGCGAATGGCCTAGTCGCTTCTTCACTGTGAGCTTCCATGTGGGGTATTGAATATAAAAGTCCATACCAGCACACCAGCAAGACCGTGATTGTATACATCAACCAGGAAACTTGCTTTTACTTCAACTCGCCCACCGCTTCCAGTATAGCGATTCCGTCGAAATCCAAGATGAACGAAGAACGTAGACATACGAGCCGTCAGCCCAGGGATCCGTCTCGGCCATCAATAACAAAGGAAGACGTCGGACAAGCCGAGCGTATGGTTGCAGACGCCGTCCAGATGGTTGACGCAGCCATGTCCAGACATGCCACCAAAGCTCTTGCAAAGGAGAAGAAAGCGTTAAGCGACGTTTGTAAATCTGCAGAGTTCAAATCCAGAGTGGCGGCTTTTCGGCAAGACATTGTAGGCTTCATATTAAAGGTGAGGAAGCTTCGTCGCTAACGCATTCTAGCTTGCCAAGGAAGCTTTCCTGCCCCCAGACTCCGAGCTAGCCAAGGAGATCGCGCGTGAACGTATCGATAAACGCGTGCACGACTTCGAAATCAAGCTGCAACGGGATATGCTTGATGAGCAGGCCCGGCGGCCCACTAGAGCTTCGAACAAGTCTCCCCACAACCACAAGCCGAAAACGCCGAGGTCTCATCGGAAGGCTTCATCATCCGTAAAGTTGGTGCCGAGCGAGAAGAGTGAAGGATTTTATCACAGTATCGATGGGATGGCACCCGTTGAGGTGAGTTCTACCGGCTTCGTCCACTTCCCACGGCATCCTGACGACGAAAATGACTGGGAACGTGTATCTCGCCATTCGACACCGGAGCCAGAAGAGAAGGAAAAGGTCGGAGGCGACGTCAGTGAATCGAAGGGATTATTGCAGGGTTGGTTTGGCAAGTGATCTCCCGGGGATGATGCGCGCCTTGCCCCGAAGTGGGGTGGAATGAATTGTATCCATGTAGCATAGCCGGGGCCTTGACGGAGAGAGGTTTTGAGGAGATCGTATGCGGACTCTCGTGTAACGAACTGTTCAGCAGGAATGTCGTCAAAATTCATCGTCCCTCGTATGCCAATGTGGGCTTTGTTGCGCACACGTTAGTAGAGCTGGGCAATGTACTTCTGAGCACGCCATTGCCTCATGATAAAGCGTGCCAGACTCCTGCATAAGATCGCTTCTTTTCGCAGTTGCATGTCCATCAGCATAACGCGACTAGAACCGCAAGATGCGTTGTGCTAGACACTGGCAGTGGCAGGCGCGTCTGACGCGTTCTCGAAAGGCTTGCATTGTGTGCCGAGCATGCCGTCATGGCGTGTGGGTGAGTCTTTCGTGGGTCTGAACGTGATGCATGGCATGAGAATAGCGGATCTTAGTTGTGGAGGTGGAGTGAAGGGCTCTGGAGTCGCGTAGCTCGAGACGGCGAGCTGCGGCACGCGTGACGTAATCAAGTAATTTAGCGTGTTGCTAGCGTCGCTCCCCTTCTCTGCCAGCTGCATCCCGAGGTCATGACCACCCACCATAGTACGACTTCGCTGCCAGCATCAGAACAGGTGTCGTATTGTTGATCATTGCGTCGTTGGTTCTACTGCATATGTTTTCGTCGAACCTTTTGAATCACCCTAGCTTCCGCGACGGCATCCTCTCCACGCCCTAAAGCTCGCTGCCATGCGCGTTCGACCACTTGTACCAGGTCGTGGGTTGCGTCATCCATACAAGCATGAAAGACCGTATTCAGCTAAAATCGACATAACACTCCATCAAAACGCGCCAGCTGCTTTGGTCGTCTTTGCTAGAAGGTTGGACTTCGCTGCCGCATCTGGTGGTCACGAGGTGCCTTGTGCCCGACCATCACCTTTTGGTTGAGAAGAATGAGCACCGTACGGCTCCCATTTGGAAGCCAGATCCTTTGTCAGGTTCTCCATGGCAGTGTTCTCGCTGACGCCGATCTTGACGTCTGTGAGTCGCTCGCTCAGATCCCCGACGCTGGAATCATTGGCCTTCTGGCCTTCCAGGGCTGTTAATGAAGTGGCTGACATGGTATTCGGGTGCTTCGATGACATTCTTTCCGGCTGCCGGAGTGATTCGAAATGGTAGCGATTCAAATCGTGTATCCCGGATGTGAAGACCAGCAGACCAAGTCACTGAGATGTATCATGCAGACTTGTCGGTTGCTTTGGTCATGTGCGACGAGGTGAAGGTTTGTATAGATAGCCTGCACTTGCTTGGGTATACCGTGGGCTGGACAAAGATTTGAGAAATATTCACTGCGATGCCGCGTGAGTCGGAGTAGAAGTACTCTTGTTTCATTGACAAAGAT
Organism: Alternaria ethzedia; assembly: GCF_023757985.1. Lineage (NCBI taxonomy): Eukaryota > Fungi > Ascomycota > Dothideomycetes > Pleosporales > Pleosporaceae > Alternaria > Alternaria ethzedia. Next base: position 1,970,607 of record NW_026056194.1, on the reverse strand, counting down.
CAGCGCACGGAGGTAGCCTGGGTAATACTCTCAGACCTCGCGATACATATTCGCCACGCTTGAACGTATCATTATCCTTTCCCGGCACTCGACAAACAACGGTGCGACAATCAACGCCGTTTGCTGCCACGTTTCCGATTAACCTCAAAGCAAACGGAAGCAATTCTACGCCATCGGCCACTTGACGTCGTCTGATCGGCCGCAGCTGCGAGGCGTCATCTGCAACTGGCGTGTTGTTCGAAATCGCGATCTCTCGCATCGACAGCGATGAATTCATCTAGGCAGAGCGCGGTCTTTTCCGTCGGTTCAGATTCATCGTCCGTGTATAGCAACGATGAGCACAAGTCGGACTCTAATCCGGTGGACGTGCGGACACTCAACGAATCGGATTCGAAAACCAACACTCAGTGTACTCGCCGGGAAAGTGCGAAAACCTGCGAAGAATCATCAACTGTGTCACTTCCAAGACACGTCACCACTCTGCCCTCAGGCAGCGAACCGAGCTCTAGCCGAGATGAATCAAGCAGTCATACCGCTGCGTACCGCTTTGAGACATCGAAAGAAGCTGAAGAGTGCCGTCGCCGAATCGCAGCTCAGGCAAGGCCGGAGCAGTCCAACTGGCGTGACACCACCCTGAACGAGCCTAGGACATATATGCAGCAGGTTCTTGCCGAACATGATGCTGCTACTGCAAAAGATCACATCGGTGGATGTCGGTTGGAAGACGATGATGATGATGAACCTACCGCTCGACATGCGATGCCTTCTCGTCGACACCTCCGCATGGTTAGTGCGGACGACGTCCCACCGCAACATATGCGCATCATGCCCATATCGAAGACATCATTAGCATCGTCTAATTCCGAAGGGACAAAAGGAGGATTAGGTCGCGAAACTAGCCCGGAAGAATGCATTCTGCAAGGAAATATGTGTAGCCCAGAAGCTACCCGCGTCCGTTCTACACCGATCACGCCTAGGCCACGAGCGAAGTCACTTCCGAACACCCCACCAGCGCTGCGCTTGTACGAGCATGATTCATTAACACCGAATCCCGAGGAACATCAATCCGCCGCACTCTCGGCTCTAGCTGGAGGTAACAGGGGGTCTGGTGAGGCCTTCTCGCGTGAGTCATCTGGTCAGTGGCTCGGAGGACCAGCGCGCCGATCGTTGCTCGCTGCGCGGCGTCGCGGACGGGCGGACTGGCAGAAGAGCGGGTTGTTTTCATCGACAGGCCAGCAATATGCGCTTGGGGATTGTGACGAAGGTTACTTGTCCGGCAAGTATGTGACATCCATCAGGGATGATATATCGCCGGAGAAAGGAAATCGGAAACGTGACGTATGGAGGCGTGTGTCGTGCTTCTCATGATTGTACAGTCTGGCGCCAATTACATCATGTTTTTCGTATATAGATCTGTCGCGATGATCATTGCGAAACTTATACATGCGGTTCTGCTATGTAGTGAATATTTGCATCCACACCGGTCATTCCTCCATGCTGGAAGTGTCCATGCATATCAATTATTTGATCAGATCGATGGGGGAAGTTTCTCTCGCTTTGACGACATTTCCTTTGCGCCGTATGACCCATGGATGTCTCATAGCATGCGTGCAGTTGATGAACTTGTCTCAATTCGTCGTCCGCAGCTCTGGACAATACACGTGATAGTGTCTTGGCGCGGTGTTTCACCTAAGTTCCGGTAAGTGTAGCCGAATCAGGTATAAGCGCGGGCTTGGCGCAAGCAACCTGCAGCATCAACTATCCTTCACCCTTTCACACCACCTTCATCCATCAACAACACTGTTTCGCAACACCGCCGTCGCATTGTCAATAATCTTTAATAATTCACAGTAGCCCTGTCGCTTCACGCTGCTATGTGTTCTCTCGCTATAGACTACATAGCGGGCGCACAACCCGCCTCTCGCATCCAGCACACTCACAATCAAGACAGTTCGACTGGTTCGGTGGCAAACTCAATATTTGAATTTGCTTCCAGCCGCAGAAGTTCTTTCGACTCCGTCACCTCTACCCTCTGTTTCGACAGTCAGCCATCACCCACATCGCGAAACCTGAAGGGAGCAGCATCACTCAAAATGACAACGTACTATCATTATGACTCTGATGGTACCGTCACTGCATCGAAGCTGCATCCCAAGGCTGCGATCTTTACGCCTGGTCACCCAGATGCGGAAGCGTATGAGCGGAATGGAGACGTCGTTGGAGCCTATCTTGCACGTCGTGACAAAGGCTACCCCGCACATGGCACCTCAGAAGCACAGCAGAGTTACAGTCCTACTCTTTGCCCGCTAGTAAAACCTTTCAACGGCAGTATAGATGGGCAAATGGCCAACCAAAGCTACCAGCCCGGCGATGGAGATGAACTGTCAGGGTACAATACCTCTCCAGTCGAGGCGTTCAGTACACTTGGGTGGGTAGGTTGGGCGGCGTATTCAGGTATGGAGCGCCCGTATCCGAATCCCGAGGACATACGCCACCTACACACCCTGCAAAGTCTGCTGCCTTATCTCCAGCCTGAGCGGAAGATGAACGCGCTCAACGGACCAGTATTGGACATCGTAGAACAGGACACAGGAGTCACGCTCGCTTATCAGGTGCCAAAGAAGATGCTTGTGCTGTTCCTGGGTCGTAAGGTGGTCAACAAGTTCATCCGCACAACACACCGCGAGGACGACGTGAATTGGAAGGGCGCACCCGTATGTCAAGAGATGGATTTACCTCGGGGAGTAGCAAGCAAGGCTGCTATGAAAGCCCTCATAGCTTGGATGCTGCGAGCTTGCAACTACCAGACGATGAGCTCGATGAAGCAGATCCGCGTCCCAAAGAACACGTTTGTCGCATGCTCGTTGGCTCGCACGATGGAGCTCTTTGATCTACACAAAGATGCATTAAGGGTAGATCATTACATCGCCGAGTGCCATCTCGCTCGACCAATCTTTGCTGTAGAGTTGGAGACGCTCTGGAACTGCCTCGGCAAGAACAGTCGGTACACATACGCAGCGATCAAGGCTGTTGGCCAACGGCTCCGCGAGTTTGAGGCCGACAGCGACGGTCTAGAGGTACCAGGAATCGATGAAGATATGATGGCTATGCTGAAGGAGTATCCGAATCTTGAAGCACGCGTGCGCGATCCAGAGGTGAATGAAGAACACCGCCCAGTCTTTAACACCAACTGGATGAAACGGATCGGCGATAAGAACGACCATAGCCGGGAGGGATGTGGAAAGCAGTCAAAGAAGAAGTCCTTTAAGCCAGCTGCAAAGCGCTTACAGGAACGCCAGCCAATAGCAGAACCGGCTGTGGGGCCAAAGCTACCGGCTAGTCCAGAAAGCATGGTACGCAAGTTCGCGGTGTTGCGAATCGTGGCGGAAGATACGAAAGCATCGAGCAGCGACGCGCAAAGCAGCGCCGAGCCGGATGAAAATGTGAAGAAGCCCTAACGGCAGACACAAGGGCTGTCGCAGGACGATAGCAGTCACATGCAGGACAATGCGGTCTTAAAGAGCCGCTGAGCCCCTACGATGCCGAAGCCAAGAGTGAAGGGGTTATTAGCTCGCGTATTGAGTATTGGAGCATGATTGGAGGCGTATTGGTCTGCTCGGGGGTCGATTTTCCTTTGTACACCTTGCATAGCGTGGAGTTTGAAAGCCGGAGATGACTTATGGTGTGTCGCATTTGATGACTATCGCCGACGAACTGCGCAACGCTTGGGCACAGCGATGAGGATATACTACATTTATGGCACTGTATCGAACTGGAATATAAACGGCGTGTACGCCAAATGAATTTAAATAGAAGTATTTACACAAGAATCGTCTCTATCAGACCCTGACATCGTCTCTCATCCGCAGTATTATTGGTTAATTGTCCTCCGCATCTTCCACACACTCAATGCTTAAAAGTAGCGTCCAAGTGCGCGACGGAACTTGGAAGAGCTGTTGATGCACTGGGAGTACCAGTCATTGCTCTTCACACATGTAGCAGGAGCCTCGCACTCAGTAGGGCCAGTGAAACCCTGACCACCGCACTGAGCGTAGAGCTTGGCAGCGCCAGCAGAGGATCCAGATCCAGTGGGAGCAGCAGGTGCTGGCGCAGCAGCAGCGGTAGTGGTAGCCGCCGGCTTGGGCTTGGTAACGCTGCTAGTGGGAACGGTAGGCTCGGCGACCTTGGCTGGGGCATCAGCATCCACGACCTTTTCCGCGGCGGGGGCAGATGAAGACGAAGCACCGAGATTTGCGGGACCAGCATTAGCTTTGACGTAAGCGGCGACCTTGCTGGCTTCCATCGGCTCGGGCACGTCGATCTTTCCGAGCTTTGCAATGAAGCTAGAGGATGAGCCTGGGGAGAGCTCGCCGCTGGAAGAGTCGACGCTGTTCTCGAGACACGCGCGGCCGAAGACGGATGAGCAGGCATCGCCACCCTTGCTAACGAAGGTGGTGACACCGGCGGCGTGCTCGGTGTTGGGCTGGTCAACAGCAACAAAAGCGTTACCCTCAACAAGCGCACTGACGCCGTCATAAGCATCGAATGCATGGCCCTTCATGTTCTCGAAGTAGTTGTTGACGGCGTGGAAGTAGCTGTTGACACCGTCCTGACCAAGCTTGGGAGCGCGACCGGAAACGTCGTGGAAGTAGTTCTTATCAAGTGTAAACTTCTCAGTCTTTCCAATCATCATCATCGTCCAGTAGTGGTTGTCGTTGCAGGTAGCAGAAGTGGTAGTGACACCATCGAATTCGTTGTTGGAAAGGGTAGCCTCAGAGCCGTCGTAGTGGCTGACGACGAACATGCGGCCGACGAGGGAGAACTTGCAGTGGTCTACCCAGATCTTGGTGTTTCCTCCCTGCATGTCGAGAGCATCGCCACCCCATACGACGCCGGGGTTGATGGTGGTGAATTCGACTCCTTGGATGATGACATTGCTGGCATCTTTGGCGATGGAGAGACCTCTGCCCTTGATCACACCCTTTCCGCCAACTCCAAGAATGGACTTGTTCGATCCGACCTTCAAGGCTGTTTCGGCGCCTGCGTCGTAGGTGATGGAGCTGACGGGCGTCATATCCGAGCCACCGCAGGAGAGGTCGCCCAAGTAGTACTGTCCGCCGCCGCTCTTAGCTGAGCAAGTGGTCTTGTCGCAACCAGGACCAGAAGTGGTCTTGCCAGTGAAGTCAAACTGCTGAGTGAGAAGAATGACGCGCTCGGTGTCGTCGGACAGGTACTTCTCCAGCTCCTCGTTTGACGTTGGGGTGACAGCAGTAGCCTTTCCTCCACCGGTCGCGCCAGCACCGTAGCCATAAGCTGTACCGACGACCGATTGAGCGGACGAGGTGGCAGCTGCTGCCAGAAGTGCGATAATCTCGAAACGCATGTTGTAGTCTTGTTAAGGGGGTTTGAAAGAGGCAAATGTAGTATGGGCGAGAAGGTAAAGAACGTCACTCAGACCAGCCGAAGATTCCGCTCAAGATATTCAACGAGAGAAAATGAGAGGATATCCGAAAGGTAATCGAGAGAATGAGTGTAGCGGATGACAACAGTTCACATTATGCAGCAGCTCAAATCCTAATATACCTACCGCTCTGTAACCGCATACACCTGCTTCGTATCCATATTGGTTGCGATCCTTCCCGTAACGGCCATGTTGCCAAATGCGTAATGGCATGAATCAATGTCAAGGGCGTCACGATGCTAGTGCCCGTCTGGCAGCGGCTTTGTTTCAATCGTCCTGCCACGCGTGCGCGCCAAGCCGGACATTGTTTCCATCCCGCGCGCTTCTCAGTGCCAGATCAAGCGTTCGCAGGACGTTGTGGTATGGCGCAAGGATGCGTTGGGTCGCGAACGATGAGTCGTTGGTGGAAACAGCGGAGATGTGGGAAGGATGAAACATCAGATAGGGCCAGGCGGTCTCGGGTAGCTAGCGCACCACGTGACTTCTGCGGGCCAGCTCCAGGGCTGTTCATTACCACGCAACCGGTAAACACGCATGAGTATGATGTGTAAGGCAAGCTTTGCGATTATCTTCAGATTGGCTCACCGAGGGTCGCGCAATGTAGCAAACAAGTACTACGACGGCGTGGACGAAGTTGACCCGCTCAGTTTGCCTGGGTGTGGCGCGCGCCACAACATCCCCTCCTGCAATTTACACGTCTCCACACCTCCACGCATTTGAGGTGACTGAAGGATGAGCTCTCTTCCTGTATAGTAATCATATTCGCCCCTTACCTTTGCTTGAGAATCACCGAGGTATGCTGCATGTTTTCGTCGGCATTGCGCTGAGTGACACACAATTGTCCCTCAGACGCGCTACGTTGGAGGAAACATTCACAAACCGCGACATCACAGCAGCGCATGGCTATATCATGGCAAAGATTCAACGACGGCGGGACTTGCATCGATACAGATTCACTGCAAGGGCCACGCTATCGATAGCGATTGTCACGCACGACGATGTCGATGGAATGGCTACGCAAGCGCGTTGTCTGAGTTGGCTGTGTCGTAGCCTTGCCAAAACATCGCTGGAGCAGAACTGCCAGCAACACCGCGCCTCATCTATTTGAGAGCTTACATCTTCAGCCAAAGATTTCGCGCATTCCATCTTGCTCAGCAATACGGTAGCTTTACTCACTTCTCAACATGTCACAAGATCAATCACCTCCCGGTCGGCACGATTCGCTTTCTGCTACGGCTCGCGCCCGCCACAGGCAGCGCATTCGCCTCTCCATGTTCCCAAGCTTTTCCGAATTAGACACTTCCGTACCTCACCCAAGCGCTGTAGCGCCCGATGTAGCGCAAGCACCAATAGATCGGCATAGCCTGCGCTCGAGGAGATACTACGGCACTCAAGAGTTGCGGCCAAATGTGCCAGTAAATCCTCAGCCCACTGCTGAAGACATAGCACGCCGATCACGGAAATCTGGAGTTCGGTTTGGTACACACGACACACCCATACGTGATGCATCAGGAAGACGCCAATCTAAGATCTGGGACATGGAAGACATCACTTCCGGCCTCAATACTGCGTTGACGTCAAGGAGCAACGGCGTTGGCCAGGTTCGTAGGCCACAGAAGCTCCTTCAAGGTATCGATAAATTTGGCCAGGTATTTACTTACTCACAATGTGATGATCAAGCTATGAACGCCAACGAGACGCAAAACGGGACCACGGACGAGTCGAAATTGCCGGACGCGTCACCCACAAAGCCGAGGACATGGCATGATGAAGAACAAGGTTTAGGTGAGAGCTTTGAGATGGTACAGTATGAGGACGAATTGACTGAAGACTTTGAAGAGGTCGACCGAGACATCCCGACGGACTTCAATGGCAAGGTGCCACGTTGACACTAGCAACATGAAGAGAAGCTGTTCTGACTAATTGGGGGTTGATGGAAAGATCTTGTTGTAGATGCGATTGACCGGTATGACAGGATGATTGCTGAAGTGATCACTCGAAGAATAGCTAGGTGCTACTACTCATGGCCTTCTGCAGCGCTGACTTCCAATCTTATGACGTGACATCCTTTAGCTTCAAGACCTGCGCACATTCCCGAACACTATCTTTCATCAGTGACCAAATCACCAGAGCAACAGGCGGCCAACACAGCGCACAACAACCCCATTCATTCACTCACACAATACTCACATACGGCGTGCACATCCATCTACCTCGCCGCCGGGGAACCTCGTTCCTCTTTCGTACTCCACGCTCTACTCACCACCTCCTGCAAGCAAGTCAAAAGACCAATTAACCCTTACATTGTGAAACTACTGCACTTGGCTCCCCTCAACCCACACACCCTAGATATCCTTTCAACCTCCAAAAATGACACAGCCAGACCCAAACTGGAACCCGCCTCGCGGACCCAGAAACCGCTACCCACACCGACGCGGCCACGTCCAAGCATCAAGTGATCCAAACCCCGCCCCGCAGATCTTGCAACCTCAAAGTCAGCATACTGGGTCGACTCGGAATCCGCAGCAGCGGAATAGCGATCCTTTCCAATATGATACGCAGACAATGCCATACTGGGACGATGCAAGCGGCGCAATCCACGATATCTCCAATGCAACACCGCGGAATCTAGATGCAACATACGCGAAGGGCTTTGATGTTGAGACTGGAGCTACGCAGGGCCAGCAACAGCAACAGCAGGATCAAGTTGCGGGTCTCCAAACTTATGGTCAACACCAATGGCATAATCCGTATGCTGAGATTGTGGGCGGTGGACCGTATGCACAAAATCAAGCAACCCATCCAACATCTCCGCCGCCGAAGAACACATCTAGGACCACCGCTACCACCAAAGACAACAAAGCCAATAGACGGGATTTCACACCCTACTTCGACGCCGCAGACCCACGGAACCACACCGATCTGAAAAGCCCAGATAAATACAATTTCCTCGGCACAAAAGACGTAAACCAGAAGATGCGCCAGGACACAACCGATGCGATCAAACTAGCAACTGAGAAGCGTGGAAAGAGCAAGGCAGACCAGGCATTACCTTCGCTACCAGAACGTGAGCCAAAGACAACAATAGTAAAGAGGAAGAGCGCGCCTCTTCCCCCTATTCTGCCTAGATTCGCTTTCGAGAACCCGGCAATATCGCCGAAGCTGGCGAAGTCTAGGACTGCTTCGTTTAGGAAGAGTGCAGAAACCCCAACCCAATACACCACCCCTCTTTCCGCGATCAACGAAGCGCCATCCCCGCTCAACGCATCAAGCAAGCGAAAAAGTGTCGATCGCACACCCACGCTCGACCGCGTCCTCGCCCTACGCGCAGAAGAACAAGCGAAAACGCTCGCGAAACTCGAAGGCGATGTGCTAGAAGAGCAGGCTGTCGATGACGGCGAGCAACATATCCCGCGCGAGTTGGTCAAGAGGATAAGCGACGAGAAAAGTCAGTGTATTCCTAGAGTCACGTCGCGGGAAGAGAAGAGGCATGCGTCTGAGTTTGTTCCGGGTATGGAGGTGCCGGGACTGGAGGAGCGGGAGGGGGGTTGTGGGATGGACGATCCGGCTGTGCAGATGAAGAAGGAGGAGGTGGAGGATGGTGGTGCGGGGAAAAGTGTGTATAGCAGTGAGAATAATGCTCAGGAAGATGAGATTGAGAAGCTTACGAAAGCGATAGCGGGGTTGAGACCATTCCAAGATTTGCCGCCTCATCTATCGGCGAAGACGAAAGCGTTCGAGCGGATGAGCGCTGTGCCGGTAGGGTTGGATGTGGGGAAGATTGGGAAGGGCAAAGGGGGAATCAAGGATGGAGCTGGATCTAATACAACGCCGGAGGAATTAGGTGGAAGGACGCAGGTTGAGGCAGAAGCGGAACTTTTAGCGGTACTCAACGCGACGGATGAAGGTACTGGTGGAGGTAGCGCGGGCGTGGGAACGTCGCAGGAGAACTCATCGGCGGAGTCTTTTGCGACGGTTTCTTCGGACGATTACGAACAGATTCGGGCGGAGGACGAGCTGGCGTCGGAGCAGAATGGCGTGAAGAGGCGGTGGTATAAGGGCTTTCGGAAGGTTTGAGTGTTGACGCGCGGGGTAGTGGCGGTATACGACATGAGTGAAGTTGGCGTTATTTGAGTTCAAATATGAACCTGGAGCCATACATTATTTTGTGTCTTGTTATCTTACTGGTGTGATATCCAGTCAGTACATCCAGAGCAGGCTTTCTGTCGCCGAGGTGTAGATAGACTGCATTTGCCGGTTATCTCCAGTCAGTGTCATTTATCCACTCTTGGGTATCCGCCGCTGCTATTCCGCCACCCCAATCCTTTGCGCTAGCATTGGATGACATGATGCTGTTACTATGCAGAGAACTCAGTTTTGAGGCTCTTCCTTGCACGTCAGCTCACCGTCGTAGTGGAGCAGTGTCTTGAATTCCTGACAGTGGTCTTTGTAGTCTGCGTATCGAAGTTAGTGAAACCCTTAGAGGAGCATAACGATAGGTACTTACAAACCCTCATACGTTCCACAGCATCTTCAATATCAGCGTTAGTCTTGATAGACTTATCAAGCGTAATGGCCGCAGCAATATACCAGTTTGGCTTGTGCCACGGGAGGCCTTGTGGTTGCTGCTCATCTTCAACAGGGCGGGGTAGCAATCCAGTATGGAGAGCCTGCCAAGCAGCGATGCACCTAACCTGAGCCGTCGCTGACATGCGCTTCTCGAAGTTGTCTTTATCGAAGTCGAATATGTCCAAGCCTTTGGGCTGAGGAATGTTGGTGGCGTCCAGTAGGTGCATTGCTAGCCTTGCTAAGTTGTTGCGATAGCTGATCATATCGTGAATGGCGTCAAGGTTCTCTTCTGTTGGCTCAACCGTTCCACTGATAAATCCCCTGATAGCCGGATGAAATGTGTGATTGCCAGATATACTGTCTCTACCCGGGAAGCCGTTCATATAGAGCTCGCACTCTCGCACAATGCTGCTTGCCCTGAGCTCGATAGTGCCTTGATGGTCTCGAAGAGAGGTAGATTTTTGCGCAGTGTCAGTGTCTTTGGCGTCATGTTCCAGGCCGGCATTTCCAGTAGATGACTCGACTGGTGACTGGGGGGTCACAACTGGATCCAGTGGTTCGGACATAGCGGGAAGGCGAGAATTCATGGTAGGCTAGATCTCAGTGCAGTTGATAAAAGAAGAAGTAAATCTAGTACGAGCCGATTTATATGCGTACGGGTTATTGCCGAAGCCCATACGTTGGTAGCGAAAGCAGGATGAGTGGAAGAAATCCGTGCTGAACCGTGGTTGAAAAGGTAGCAATACTATGTACCACGAAGATATCTGATGCGTTTTTGTTTGTGATACATACAGTACGAATGAAATTATATGCGGGTGGGCGTAGAATGACTACTGGATGCCGTCCAAGATGAACCGATTTATTCGCCGCAGCGACTTAGCTATGGCTGTCAGACCATGCGAGATGTCGACGACCCTTCTCAAATTTCCGGTTCTCGGTTTGCTAACAGTGGTGTACATCGCACAAGGACTGTGGCGTATTGTGAAGTTTGCGATGTCCGCGCCCTTCTCGTCTCGGGGCCCTCATGGCTTGCAAGGTCATCTCTGCGGATTGGGAGATGGTCTATCGACAGCCCGTAGGGGCGGGATAAAAGTCTGCTCTCGGACGCGACCCTGGCAACTAGACATCGTGTTCATGATTGGGGATGTCGCGCGTGCGTTACTCGCGTTCTGGGTGATGGGTTGAGGCGCGCCCGCGAAGGCCGAGGTCAACTCCGCTTGGCCTGTGCTCCTTTCCCCGCAAAGCAGCTCTCAGGCACAGCAACTCCACGACTGAGAGCAAGCGAGTCATCAAGATGCGCGTCCCGAAGCTTGCCCTTATACCGCAAGCTTATAGCTTGACCTTTGTACTTGTGAAATACCCAGATCGCTGACACCAGCCCTATTGTCTTCTACGCACCACACGAGACTCCCACGATGTCGCTGTCGCACACGATGAACTTCTCGATTCCCGAAGATCTGAAGCAATACCTCGCCGATCTAGACAAGTTCATCGACGAGAAGATCACCCCGCTCCAACACAAAGACGACAACAACCGCTTCTTCGACCACCGCCGCGAGCACGCTCGAACGGACTGGGACAACGGCGGCCTGCCGCGCAAGGAATGGGAGGAATTGTTGGCGGAATCAAGGAGGCTGGCCGATGAAGCCGGCTTCTATAGACTGTCGCTGCCAACGCAATACGGTGGACAAAACAGTGCCGATGGGCGAGGGAGCAATCTCTGGATGGCCGTCATCCGAGAGCATCTCGCCGCAAAGGGACTGGGCCTGTTCAACGACCTACAGACAGAGCATTCGATGGTCGGCAACTTCCCCGACGTCATCATGCTCATGAACTTTGGCAATGATCAGCAGAAGAAGGAGTTCATACCGCTGCGGCTGCAGGGCAAGTTCAGGATGACGTTCGGCTTGACGGAGCCCGGTCATGGCTCGGATGCGACACACATGGCGACAAAGGGGCGGCCGGAGACGAGAGATGGTGTGAAGGGATGGGTGTTGAATGGATACAAGCGGTGGCAGACTGGCATGCATCACGCTACACACTGCTCGGTCTTTGCGAGGACGTCTGGAAAGGACGGGGAGATCAAGGGCATCTCGTGCTTCGTCGTACCGGTAGAGACACCAGGCCTCAAGGCAGAGTCGTATGAGTGGTACGTCGTTGGCCGCATAGCGCTCCATACTGTCTGTTAACAACGCCCAGGACACTGAACATGCCCACCGACCACGCCACCGTCTCCATCAAAGACGTCTGGGTCCCCGAGACCGCCTTACTAGGCTCCATCCACAACGGCCTCGGCGTCGCCCAAGCCTTCGTCCACGAGAACCGCATCCGCCAAGCCGCATCCTCGCTCGGCGCCGCCGTATACTGCGTCCAGCAATCCGTCGAATACGCCAACGAGCGCGCGCCCTTCGGAACCCCCCTCTCGCACAACCAAGGCATCCAGTTCCCGCTCGTCGAACTCGCCACGCAATGCGAGATGCTGCGACAGCTGATCCGGAAGACGGCGCTGGAGATGGACTCTATGCCGCACAGCGAGATTGAGAAGAAGATTGGCGATAAGGTGTCCATGTGTAATTACTACGCGAATAGACTGTGTACGCAGGCGGCGGACCGCGCGATCCAGGTCCATGGCGGGAATGGGTATTCGAGACATTATCCGTTTGAGCATATCTGGAGACACCATCGCCGGTACAGGATTACCGAGGGGAGTGAGGAGATTCAGATGCGGAAGGTTGCTGCGTATTTGTTTGGGTTTGGGGGGAGGAAGAGTTTGGTGGATGCTACGAAGGCGGAGTCGAAGTTGTAGACCCTCTTGAGGGGGACTTCGAGGCAGCTTCAGTCATAGTAACGTACGAAGCCATTTGTTGAAACCGGGCATTGCGTCTTTCTCTGTGATTACGGGTAGTAAAACCACGATGAGGAGAAACCACACACAGAAGGCTGCGACCCAAAGCAAGGTCAATCGCAATGTGGACTCCTTTGGCGGTGCTGGCAGCGGTTTTGATTGCTGCTCTTGCGTAACTGAAGCGACTAATGGCAAGGAAGGCACTGATGGGAGTGGTTTCGTGTGCGTATGTAGGTTTAAGGGACTAGGTGCCGCGACGCGTTTGATGGATGTGCTGAGAGTCTTTGGTGGCACGGGCGGGCCTTCGTCCTGGGTACGTGGTTTTCGGTTTCGTACGTGTTGATCGCCAAATTGAATCCCGGACATTGTCTGCCTATAAGTGATGAGATGCCCGAGAGTAGAGTACGCGTATCAGGTGCTTGATGCTCACGGTATCCTCCAGTGCAGAGCTGGGGAGACGCGCGAACTATACCCGATAAAGTTAGTAGGTGACGTAGCGGCCCAGCTGGAGAAAGAGCTGCCGACATCATCTCAACTCTCACACTCCGATGATATGCTACGACAGCATGCATTCGTAGTGAAAGCGCGTTCCTCAGTTCTGTTTTGTCATTTTATAACACCTCATTGTATCTTCTTCAACAGACTGCATGAAGCAGCGATGTCAACGAAAAAAGGTGGGTGTTGGTTCCGCCGTTCGATCGTCAGTAAAGGCCCCAATAAGCCTCTACCTTAGGTCTCGAGACCTTCGTTGTGGTAACCGGGCTCACGTTCCCGCATCTTCGACATCCACTCTAAGAGCCGGTTTCCCGTAAGTACCTGTCACTCAGAAGCTGGACCGGAGTCCATTGCTGGAGACGAGCTCCGCCTGCTTCCTGCCGTGTGAGATGAGCAATCCCGAAGGATATCGTTGCTCACCACCTCCCGGCGAGACCACAAACGGGCAAAGGGTAGACGCGAAGTCGCGCTTCCCTTTGGCGGAGTGTGGAGAAGGTGCATGAATGTCGCCGTTCCGTCGATCGTAGGTAGCACTGCAAAAACCACAGATCGAATTTGAGCGTTGAGGTGCCGACACATAATGCTCGTCAGCGCAACGACACCTCGTGAGACCAGGGTCGTAAGCGTCCGTCAACGTCTCCACCCCAGTCCTTAACGCTTGTGAGCCGAGGTATCAGGAAGTATTGGACAAGCTGTGTGAAAAGAGTGGAAGAAGACTTGTTAGCGAGGACGGCTGGAGCCGGCCTGCGGCTCCAGATAATGTGAACGAGGGGCTCTCGTGAAGATGACGTTACCTTGTCGGACTCTCCGATATCGTTGAGCTCGGGTTGAGCTCTTCTCGACTTCTCCCAGTCCACAGCCGAAGACGGTGTGAGGTGGAGGGTGGTGAGGAGAGCAGTTGGAAGACGGTGGGCAGACTCTTATAGACAGAGGAGCTACGGCGCGCAAGGCTGCCGCCTCCGGGCTTGGCCTTCTCCTGTCGTTCCATTGGCTGTCGCGTCTGTTTGCATTCACCTGCGCACAGACCACGCGACTGGCTAGATCCCACCAAGGGATATTCGCCAGCCTCTGAGTCCATTCCTCAACGCGAGCAGTTCTATTGTCAAATCTTTGCGACGATGGCGCCGCGAAAGTCTTCCGCAGATCCCGGAGATGGCGCGACCAAAGGCGCACTGAGCAAGCGACGATGGCAGTTCATTGAGAGCAAGCCTACCTCTGCGGGCGACACTACATCGACACCTGTTTCCAAGAGGCTGAAGCGACCGCCGAAATATAAGGGAAGGAACAAAACTCAGCTCCTTGACCTCGACACCGCCTTGGTCCTCCAGATCGCCAAAGCAGTAAGTCTGATGATTATAATATGGCGCGGAGGCTGGATTACCCACAACTCTGCTCATCCAAGCTTGGGATAGCTCCAGAGTCTGCGAGCACCGATGAGAACTGGAGCTAACAATGTTCAGGTTGGTCAACACGATCTGCCCAACTTCATGCGCAGTTGTCAAGCCCTCTGGACGATCGGTCTCGAAGCCCTATACAAGAGCGCCATTCGGGTCCGCCTAGGCCCTAATTTCCCCTCAGCCAGCAGCCTCGTGGGACACGGACCGACGTTCACGTACATCGATCGCTTTACCCGAGATCTGACAATCGACATCACAGCATCTCCTTACGCGCAGGCCTATTTCCAGATACTAGCGCGGTGCCTACAACACCTCCCATTGACTTCGTTGGTATTCACACAGCCAGGGTTATCACATGGAAAACAAGACCCGATCATATCCATATTGAACGGGCTATCTTGGCTGATGCTGGAAAGCCTTCTGTGTCACCCAGCCCGTGGGAAGACTCTCCGAGCATCCTTGAGAAAGATTGACCTTCCGGAGATGTGCAATCCCATCAAGTGCCCCGGTCAATACAACGATGAAACTGTCATGGACAGCCGGCTCATCCTCAAGTTTGTGTCTACCTTACTGCAGCCTGGGAAGCTCTTTGAATTTGCTTCCGCGGGTAGGAGGGGATCAGTTCATCACAACGTGGCTGGTTCGCTTAGGCGAGTCGCTCGTCGTCTAATTGAGTACATCGGTGTAGGAAATCATATCGATTACTTCTACATGCGAGCTACCTTCGGCTTCCCCGACGGAGTTACTGGGACATATCGCAATCCCTTCTGGGACTTGGGATTAGAACAGACGTTCGCTGTCACTAAGCTCGTTTTTCACGATGTCAATTTCAGACATTTTCCCTTCGGCGTCTTTGGTTTGTCTATCGACATATCCAGTGTGCGCTCACTTCATCTCATCCAGTCACTATTCCTCTCGGACCTTTTCTGCCTCCTCATGACATCAAATCCCGAATCGAAGATCAACATTGAAGATCTGTGTATCCAGATAGTTTGCTGGGACGAGCCCTTCCTTTGGGAAACCCACGACTCGGGGTTTACGAACTTCATCACCAGCTTTCATAGCCTACAGTCAGTTAGGATGAAAGTATGCAATAGTTGGGGTGCGCCCAGGTCCGAATACCCCAGGTTGATCGACATCTGGAGTTACCATTCCGGGCTGCGCGTTTACGACGTCGATCTCGGTAATGACAACGATCTTTCGCTTCGCGACATGGACAGCCTTGCGTCCTTCTGCCCTGGGATTGAGGTCTATGGCTCTCGCGACGTTGTGCTCGGTGCTCCGATTCACGATGGAGATTGGAGCGAATTCGATGATGAAGCTCCTTATATCACCGAAACTCTCGCCGCCGAATTCCCAGAACTGAAGACGTGGAAAGTCTACTACAACACAGGACCCCTCTTCAAAAATGAAGAGGGAGATGACTTTCACCACCTTGTGGCAACCTGCCTCTTCGACTTCTTCCGCGAGGCTTGCGTGGAGTACAAGGTCGAGTGCAAGCTCAAAACCATCATCTTGATCGCACAAGATGACGTCATCCCTGAGCATATCTTCCTCCGTGAAGGCCTGTCACAGGGTCTCACGTTCAACTTTTGAGGTATACGTTGGGCACAGGTGTTGTGGGCGGTTTCGAGGTTTGGGGGTTGAGGCTTACGTGATGGAAATGCTTTGTAAATAAATGTTCTAGAGAGGTTTGTAGGCATCTGGGTGTTTTGTTCGCGTCTTCTCGGAAGCTGGCGATAACATTGTAGGGTGTAACTACATATACAAACTTCAACTTCACGATGTCCTAAGTTGATGTAGACGTCTCGGGTGGCCGTACTTTCCGAGATTCTGGCGACCATGTGGGGGTGATCAGGTCGCTAATCTGCCAAGACGGCAAGCGCGATGACGTACCCCGCGTCGCAGGCGCAGCCGCGTCAACCATCTCTCACGTAGCCAACTATGGAGCCATTACAAGATTCTGGTCCTACCATACTTCACTCTCCACTACCATGTCGACCGCCAAACCGCTTACGCCCGCGCAGACGCACGCCCTCTTCGATATCCTAATCCACCACCAAGTCTACTCCGAAATCGAAGCCTTCAAATACCCCCACACCATCGATCAGTATGGCTACCCTTTCCGGAAGGCAGACGGCGTCCAGTCGACGAGCCCGTTGCTACAGAACATGCTCAACAAGTTTGCGCTATGCAACCCCGCCATAAGAAACTTCGGCGAGAGCTGGTGGTCGGACAAGATCCAGACGCTAGTCGCGAGAATGGCCGAGGCGGAACTGAGCGAGAGTTACGATAAAGGCGCTATTGGCAGTCGGAAGGCCCTTGCGACGGCGGCGAGTAGCATCGCTGAGTACGTTGCACGAGGCATGTTGGGTGGATACTCAGCGACCAAGAAGAAGGAGAGCAAGAAAGAATACGACACAAGCAAGCCGGAAGACGTCATACAAGGCTTTGAAGAACTGGTCAAGGATGCGATATATGGGGATGCTTTGGATGATCTGTATGAGAAAGTCAAGGCGACGCCAAGACTGGAGGACCATTCCAGCAGTCTGCAGGCAGCGCACGAGTATATGCTGCTAAAGTGAGTACTCTAGATGGGTGTTCTATTCGCAAACTGACAGCCTCAGTGCCGCATCTTTCCTCCACCACGTCTTCGTCATGTCGCCCGACGGCCAATACCTCGTTCGCCTCCTCGAGAACCTGCACCGCCTCATCCCATACACCGTCGTCAAGCAGACGTTGCGCGTTGGAAATGCAGCGACGATGATCAACGGCATGGTCAGACTAGTACTAGCCAAGCTATCGGTGACGGCTATGACCAACTGGATTGGCCTTACCAATAACACCAACGATGGCATGAATCTTCTACAGCAAATTTTGTCGACAGTATTAGCATGGGACACATCCGAATTCCAAAAGCGGGCAACGAAACTAGAGTCGTCGCGTAACGCGCCCGACAAGAAGGTCTTTAAGGCACTAAAGACATACGTCTACTCTTCACGGGAGAAGCATGAGGCGGCGCGAAGCCAGTCAATATCCGAATCGAAGTCGATTGCAGCCGTCATCCTCGAAACATCCGACCCTCCGTACAAGATCGATGCCGAGACCCTGAGCGAACACCAACATAGCGTAGCCATGGAATACCTCAGCACATACCTTTCGATTCGCGACCGCGAGGAACTCACCAAGGTTCTCTGCAAGTCCAACCCCGATGTCTTGACTTCTACCATACGCGATGCGGTCACCGGCATGGATCCCGTCATCCGAGCGATACACAACGCCGTCGATCTTTCGGGCACTATAACCGACGCAGAAGCCTTCATCACCGACCTCATCAAGACTGCCAAGCCAAAGAAGAAGGGCACACGGAGCCGCGAAACTTCTAAGTCAAGACCGAGCTCACCAGACCCTGCTAGCATTCTCGATCAAGAGGCAAGCGACGCCCCTACAGTAGAAGACTTCGTCCAGCTGCTCAAGAAGCACGCCCCCTCCATGCACAAGTTCCTACACCAAGTCACCAAGAACGCACCCGACCTCGCCCAAGATTACCTCGTCTACGCCAAACGCATATTCTCCGAATTCCGTGTCGACGAGCGCGCCAAAGAAGCCGAAGAAAGAGGCGAAGGCGGCGCAGGCAACATGACAGCACCCTTACACTCACTCTTCGAAACTCTCAGCAAAGACAAACAAGAAGAGCTAAAGACACTCCTCGACCAACACGAAAAGCATCTCACCACCCTAAAGTCCACATCACAAACCCGTCTAGAATCCATCATGAAGCCCGCCCCCTCATCACAAAACGGAAAAGGAACAACGCACGGCCCCGGCATGTACCTCTCACGCTGGAACGCACTCCTCGACAGCACGCTCATCTCCCCCGCCACCATCCACGGCCCCGTGCGCAAGGGCTGGGAAGTAAAAGGCGAGCTAGATGGCAAGGGTCTCAAGACAAATAGCTCGTTATTGGATAAGGACAAGAAACGGGATCGCGTTACTGCTATGATGGCGGATGGGACGGGTGACAAGGTCGAGCGGAAAGAAAGGAAGAGGGATGGGCTGGAGGAGGAGAGTATGGAGGTTGTTTGGGAGGGGATGAGGGATGGGTGGGTGGGTGTTTGTAGGGGGTTGGAGGTTATGGGGCCGGAGTAGGGGCGCTTGGATAGGGAAGATTGTTGTTGGGTTTGGTGATGTGGGTTACGAAGGTGTTTGCTTGTATAGAAACGGGGATATGAAGAAGGCTATACGGTATACGCTACATAGATCCACGATTCAACCTCGTAATTACTAGAATTGGATAGATCGTCTCGACAGCACGCACCCGTCTTTCTTGCCAACGACACCCAACTACCCCCAACAACGAGGCTTCAGCCCGTACTTCGTTAGCCAAGCGGCGACATTCTGCATCTCGTGCGTAATGGCGCTCGGGAAGATTGTCTTACCGCCGCAGGAACCCACGGATCCGCCGGCTGGGTGCTTCGACGTCGTTCGTGCAGATCACCGGATGCCGGGTGAAGCCGAGAACCGAGCCAGGAGACTGCTTTCGTTCTTGTGACTTTAGCTACTGATATGGTTTAAGTCATGCTGCTTGTGGTTTACGGGATGTGTGATTTTGTGATTTTGTCGGGCTCGCAGATGGTGGGTGACGTGTGCGCATTATGGGAATGGATGCGGGATGTTGCGGAAGGGAATCACGGAGGAGAACGACACATGTTAATTGCATCCCAAGGTGCAGAAACGATGCCGGGGAACGACTTATTGTTAAGTATGCAGAAGAATCATATTCATATCCTCTAGTCTAAATCATAAAAGTGTGAATGGTATCTCGTTAAACATGCCATATGCCCAAACCCTTGGTCTAAAACAAGAAAAGGAAAAAACGCCTCTAAGCTCCCCATATCCGTACAAGCCGTCCACTGGTAGCTATATGAGGCATATGTCTAAACCAAAACCATCTTCCCCAAAGCCTCCAGGTCAGGTACTCGGAACCCGGACTCACCCTCACCCCAAGCCACAGTACCTACACTGACTGTCCACGCCACGACGACCATACGCGCTACAAAAGCAATTGTACCAACGTCCAGCGGCAGGTCGGATTTGAGAACGTGTTCTATCTGCTTCGCTAGACTCCTCTCCTTCTCATCCATCGATGTTGTAAGCGCTGGGCTCGCCTCCGTGATATCAGATGAAAAGGTGCTGGAGCGGTTCGAGTAACGAGTGCTGCGACGTGATGATGTGGATTGGCGCTTGCGCTGTTGCGACTGTGGTTCAGATGGCGATGCTGATACTGGCGAACAGACTGTCTCTGCGCTCTTGCTGGCAGGAGTGGAGGAAGTGTGCGCCGCGACGGCTTGTTGGTATGCCCGTCGCATTTCCTGCTTCGTTGCTTCCTGGATTGCAGCGAGTGCGTCTTGCGCTTTCAAGTCTGGTACCAGAGCCATGAGGCGCTCGAGGAGCGTTGTGTAGCGTGACATGCGGGCTGTCTTGTCGGCGAGTGTGTCGGGTGTTGTTGGGTCGCTGGCGAGTCTGCCGAGGCGTTCGCGCTCGCGGAAGAGGAGACCGGCGTTTTGGGGCTCGTACAGGGGACCGAAGATGTTGAGGTGGGGTGTGTGGCGGTGGACTTTGTCGACGAGTTGCTCGAGGCGCTGGAGTAGGCGGGCGTGGGGGAGGCCGGCAGAAGCAATGAACTGAACGGTCTTGATCAGGGGTGAAGAGGCTAGGGGTGCAAGGCCGCCGGAGAACGGAAATGATGCTATGGCGTCTAGCAAGGTGTTTGAGGTATGGACTTCGGTTGATGTGGCGAGGATGTGGAATCGTGCTTCGCGGGAACTGGGTAGCGAGGCGAGGAACTTGGATTGTGGCGTTCTTGCGACATATGGGTGTGTGTATAGAGAGGCTCCTGCTTGCAATGCCTCAAAAGATTCATCTGTAATGAGAATGCTGTGAACGCCGATCTTATCTTGCGAGTATGGAAGAGAGCCAGCTGCAAGGTGCTTTGCGAAGAGTGGTGAAGTGCCTGAGCCTTGGGCGTGCCGTTGCGATCTGCTGCGCTTTTGTTGTGTGAGCGTGATCTGGTGTTTGGCATCCGTCGTTGGCGAAAGAGCCATCGAGATGCCGAAGGCACCATTCTCCGATGGCGCGTCTTGTAGGTCAGCGCCGTTGATCAACTGGCTTCCCAGTATTATTGAGAGTGCCGCAAGTTCGGCAGCTGAGACCTTGACGCTCAACCTTCCATCTTCATACTTTGCAGTCTGACCATCTTTCACCCAAGCCCGCTGTATAGCCTTCTGATCATCGTCTCGCAGTCCATTGTGCATTGATACCAAGGTAGACGCCGGCTTCTTCACGGACAAGCCCCTAGCCAAACCCATTTCAACCACCGACAAGTCTAAACTCTTCCTCGCAGTCTTTGGGCTAGGGTCCGCTCGCCGAACATTGGACATCGACTTTGACCGCCCCACGCCGCTCGCAGGCTTCTTTGCTCGAGCAAGGAACTTCGTCATGTCTCCGGGGTATGACGATCGCTCTGAGATTGGTCTGTTTCGAACTTCGTTCGCGAACGCATCGTACAAGGTTTCGAGTGGTACCTGTCCGGGATGTCCTTGGAGGTTGGTAAACAATGCGGAGGAAAACAACCCCTCATCGCCAGCCTTGATGATGCCCGACAATGTTGGCACCCAATGTCCTTTGCTATGACTTTGCTTTGGGGTCAAGAATCTTTTCCACGAGCTGGAGATTTGCGTGAGCTGAACCTGCCGTTCAGTCTTGCCGTCCGTAGTGAACATTTCGTCTGTTGTTGTAGTCTTGGGCTGCTTGTGCAGCAGGAAGCGTGTAACGAGTGCCATGGCAGCGACAAAGCAGAGTCCAAGTACGACGCTCGCTGCGACTATTTCTTTCGTGTGCATTCTAGATTTGGCGGGTGTTGTCTCTTATACAAAATGTCGCTTGTTGTTAGTAGGCCGTTAGACCCTGGCAGGTCTGACAGGAGGTAACCTTGTCGCCCAATCGGAATGCAGGGAAGCTGCGACTAATCCCTGCGTCGCTGTCTCGGACATGCTGGCAGCCGCTTCCTTCGTGAAGATGGTGCGAGGCGGCCAGGAGTCATCCATCATTCGTCAGCGCATCGTGCTGTCCCGTGGTTCGCTTCATTTGTCAGATAGTCATCGAAGCGGTCCTCTTTCTGCAGAGACAGCACGCTGACCGTCAAGTCCAAGAGCGAGCACGTGTATCGCGGGTACTGTAAGCTTCAGGAATGCCTGTAATAGCCACGTCTGGATGTTTGCATATCCAAAACAACGTGCGCTTTTGGCTGCTGTCTCAAACAGTCCGGCAGCCAGACCTGTGAGATCAGAACATGATTTCCAACGATGCAGATCCTGATATCCACGCGACCCCACACGTCAAATCAGAGTTTGGCTCCACGGTTGCAACTGTTTCTGCCCTACAGGATCATCGTGGCCAGCGGAGCGTCGGACAAGGAAGGGACGAAAAGAGGCTCGACGCACGGGCCCTCTATGATGGCATCCCCACGAGGTATGGGTTGGAGAAGCGCCGAAATCGCCAAAGCGAATTACCGTTTCCCAGGCTTCAATGCGATGTAAACAACCGTGCCTGATGGAATAGGAGACAGGCATAGTTGCGACGTCATAAGAGGTCGGGATAAGATGGGAGCCGCGAAGCTTAGCAGGTGAGTTGCAACCCCTCAGATCCAGGGTGCGAAATGCTCCGCCGGCCCACATCGGTAGGCAGCGAAGATCTCCGAACACCACCAATAAAATTCAGTGCAAGGAACAGATTTTTTGTCCGCAACTGCGATCGTCTGTTCTGGAATTGCAGAACACATCGCGACCGGATCTTGCGGATGGTCGCGACCCGAGGCGCCCGGGAACTTCAGCTCGGCCTCTCGTGATGCGCGCGGAGGAGGAAAGCCAGAGTATTCGGCCAACCGCACATCGCGCACCAAGAACTTCCTGGACAGTTCGTTCAAAGCCGGATATGCAGTGACTAACTGAACGGTGAGAGAACTAACTGGGGTTAGCGGCGTGGACAAGTGCGCTTCCCCTCTGATTCATACGGCTTTCGGTGTTTACGGGAGCGCAAGCATCTTTTGTCAGCAGCCGGCTTCTGACTCTGTCTTGGGTCGCTTTGCTTTGAATGCGCATCACAAGAGATGGATGCATTGCTCGGCTTGCATTCAAGCCTCAGTAGGTGCAGATGTCGTCGCTTTAGAGGCTTGTGGAATTCAGAGTGGTTCGAGGGGACTGCTTAGTGTTGCGACCTTGGCGATATGTTCCAATAAGCTCTTGTACCCTGAGGAGTTTCTTCTGAGATAGCAGGATGGGTATGGGATGGTTGAAGATCAAGATGACATGTGCGCGGACGGAAAACATGGTCAGACACTGTCGAACCCGGAACTTGCATGTCGTGCTATACGGGAGTCGCTGTGACAGGCCGGACAAGCGGGGCGAACGAGCTGCAGCAGCGCCAACGGTACATATCCAATATAGCACTCCAACCATACCATTCCACACGTTTGCGAGGTCGGTACGTTCTAGAGTCTGCATCAACTCTTCGCAGATGTGGGTTGTAAGTGAGATCTGGCTGCTATGTGGCTCAGCTCCAGTTTGGATACAAAACGGGTAGCGACTTGATGTCGCAGCAACAGAGAAAGGCAAGCGGCGTACGATAGAAGTCGTGTAGATCGTGGCAGCGAGACGACACGCCTCATAGACCCAATCGCAGGAGTTTGGGTGATCTGGAGTGTAAGCCGGGGGTAGATTTGCTAATCGATCGCAAATTCCAGCCACTCTTGTCTTATATTCGACTTCTTTGGAAGGCGGATAGGCTAGATGAACGTCTTTAGCATCGCCAGCGGGCTCAAGTGCTGTGTTTTGCGCCAGGAATAGGTCGGTCAAGTCGCGCATATCTCGAAGTAGGCCATATGTGGTAGATGAGCAACGCTCTTCGTTGAGAAGATTTCGGAACTCAGGCCCTGGGCAGAATAATGGGGATTCTGGTATTGCGACATCTGCGTTATCGTTGACCGATTCATACTTTGCAGGCTCACACAACGCAAAGGTCGGCAGGGGTTGGGCTTCGTAAATTAGGTCGCAGTGGAAACAACACCTGAAAGCATTATTAGTCTGCACTCTTTATCAGGAGGTCATGAAGCTTACGCAGTAGTAAATTGCGCGATCATCGCCCTACCGGTCTTTTCCAGGTCGCCGCACAGGAGTATCATTTGTTCGATGCCTCGTTCGTGACACCGGATCGTGGGCTCATCACAGCTCCACATGTCGCCTCCCAGCAAGTGAAGCATCACCAGGAGGGTTGACACGGTGTCCTCCCGGGTGAACGACTGAAGCCGAAGCCTGATCATGACCAGGGTTTCATCCCTGACAAGCCTAGTCCTTGTACTTTCGCCTGGAATCTTTGCGAGCATATCGAGCCAAGTACATGTCACGGACCCGATACCACTGAGCATTACATGGGGATGAACATTCATTTCGGGTGCCCATGCCTTGACAAATGCTTCTGTCCCGAACGCCCGCATGACTGTAAGTGTCAGCCATTGAACCAGAGCATATGACGTGAAAAGTCTGGAAGATTTTGTACACCTACATGCACGCAAGATGAAACCGCTGTTCAAACTAGGGTTCTCGAATTGGGGCAACACCTTGAAAGGGTCAAACCCGTCTCCGATCTGAGAGAAAGTGGTCGTGAATAACCGAATCTTGCGTTCTTCTTGGCTCTCAGTGTACTCGTATCCAACAACCTTTTGGAAGCTTATACTCTGCCTTCGGCCTGAGCGAGTTTGCCGACAGCGTTCAAACGCAGCATCACGAGCCTCAGCACCGCTCGCTTCCTTTGGGGACCTCGTAGTCGGTACATGAGTTTGCTGATCATATTCATAAGGAACAAGCGCTCTCAGTGTTCTTTCTGGGGAAAGTAATTGAGCTTGAGTCGTCGTGAGCTCGACCTGCTCGCCGACTATTGGTTCAGTGTAAAGAGGTGGTACTATTTTGGGCTGTTCCCGAGGTGCTGCGTGGCTGTTGTTCATCTTGTTCCTATGATACCTCATCGCCTGCGAACGGACGCTTCGTCTTGTCTCCCCATCCTTGAATTGAGTAGGGTCTGTCGCGGTAAGAAAGCGAAATTGAAAAGGTCCATCGAGCTTTCCACGGCGACGCGCCGCTCTCGTTGTCGCGCGAAGGGTATTTGGCCAAGCGTTGTTTCCAGACTGGTGATTTGTGACAGCGAGTGAAGCGGCATCAAGCTGGGAGGTCGCAATGTCAGTCTTGCCGGTCGGGGTTATGATGGAAGCCATGGACAATGGCGTGGTGTGGGTGCCTCAGAATGCCAAGAGAAAGCGGGGTCTGTCTCAGCGCAGGAAGCAGCGACGATGCCACGCAGCATCCATCACATACGATGCCTCTATACCTGTGTATTCATCGCCGAAGAAGAGACCGCACTTTTATACGAAGCTCGGGTCTGGGCTTGTATCAGCCGAGGCTGACCTGTCGGTGAGCCGCCCATGCAGGGCACTACATGCGTTCACGGGTAATACGCCACCTCATCGCTTGCATCGGCACCCACGCCGCAATATGATACATAGAGCACTAAGCGTACAGCCTAGCACTAGACAAGACAATGGTGGCCTGACGACACTAGAGTTCCGACCAATCCAATGGATCAGGAGATAAGCTTACAAGATCACCAACAACCTTTCAACACGCGCATTGAGACGTCAACAACTTAGCCAAAATCTTCCGCACAGCCTTGCCAAAGTCAATGAGCAACTGCCACAAAATGACGCCATCGCTCTGGACAGTGATTTGACTCTGGTCCGCTATCAACAGGGGCGAATCCTCCGCTATCGACTCAGCCTCGTCCCCACGCCATGCGACACCAGCTGGCCGGATCGTCTCGTTGCTATCAAATGACTCCACCATTCCGCTTTCATCGCTGAACATGTAGTCACAAGGCAGAATGGCTCCTAGAATCTTGTGAGCTTCTCAACGTTCCTCTCTCGGGTCCTGTACAACACACCTTCACGCCTCAATTTGACTCGAGCCTCATGCCACCGGTCCTCATCGATTAAGCATGGCGCATCGTACAAACAAGGCGATAATGAATTGGGGCTGAACGGCGAAGGTACGAACCGGCGGACGTGTTCCAAAGCTTGCGATGCCGTTTCGCCTTTGTAGAACATGCGTCGCTTAACTTGCGGCGCGACGAAGCGACCATCTGGCAAGTCGTACAGCAGGCGATACTGTTCTTCGACATCGAAATCGTCGAGGTCGTCGATATAATAGTCCGCGACGTAGCCGTGGGTAGTCATGGCGCTTCGGCTCATGGCGTGAGCGGTATATGCGTGGAATATGAGAACACACCCAGAGAGTCGAAGGAAGAGCCGTTGCTCATTAGCAACTCTCGATTGCATACAGTGAAGTAGGCATGTCGTTGAAGCATCTCCGTTGGTTCTCTGACGGCGTCAAACGGCACTCTGGCAAACTGCGCGCTGCGACGAACGGAAGACGAACGAGAGAAAGAAATAAGGACATGGTCTAAGTGCATCCGCAAACCTACGCGACTATTACCACCTCATACACGAAAAACACTAAGCAGGTCTGCGGACTACATTAAGACAGATACCTACAAATTAGGTGACCTAACGTTAACGTAGGCTCTAGAGTATTTAGTCTTTTATTAGGTTAACGTGTTAACGTGTTACTATAATATTGTACCCCAGAACGTCACCCTCACACCTCCAACGCACTACCATCCAGCGTCACCCCCATCACCCCGACTCTCCTCCCAAACCTCACTAACCGCCGACTTATCTGGATGTGACTGCATCCTCGGCATCCCAACCGATTCCGTCTCAACATAATACCCCCCTTCCTCCTCAAACTCAAGAAGGTACCTCCCATTAACAGGCCCAAATTGCGTGGATGTCCATATTCTCTTGAACGTTGCACTGGGTCTTTTGAGTGGGAATTCGCCTAGAGGGAGGCATGTCTGTTCGGACACATCCGAAAGCCATTTTTCGATTCGTGGTCGAGTGGCCATTGTTTTGTATGCGACGAGCATGCGGAAGCTGTTTGCTTCTTCGAGGATTTGTGTTGTGGTGGTTTGCTGGCTATCGGAGGAGGAGGTTGAGGAGCTGGTTTCTGACGCCATCTTGGGGTTTGAGGAGTACAGAGGGTTTGCGCGGCGTGTGTGGTGTGGTGTTCAGATACGCCTAGCGACTACTTAGGGTTTGTAGTAGTGTATGTGATGATATGTGCAGCCTTTGTATGCTTTTGGAGGTGCTAAACGTGTTCGATTTAGATGTGGTGAAGACTTTGTAGTTATGAGAAGAATTTTGGTGTTTGAGAGTAAAACAGCGAGAAAGGACCATATTTATGAAATTCCTGTCTCTCAAACTTCGGTTACCACGCGACCGACCCATACACAACGAGCCACTCACAACTTTCCCAAAGCTTTGAACGCGAGCCGAATTTCCTTCCTATAGAAATCTTCGGCAATGTAATACCTCTCCCCTCTCAAAATTTCCTTCACTCGCTTAGGCTTTGCCCGTAACTCCACACGCCTCTCTACTGCCTCGTATTTCTCATCTTTCTCTCTGCCTGCACCGGAGCTATCGGTGACGATAGCTACGATCTTAATCACTGCAGGCTTGTCCGGAAATGTGAGCTCTTCCGCCTCGATACCGACTTGAGTATTTCGCAGGATATCCGCGCCGGAGTACTCGATTACGCCAGGCGCGGACGTGAAGTAGCTGCCAATACAGCTGCCGAAGTAGTTTATAGCCCTGTTCAAGAGGGAAGACAGACGACGCGGAGATGACGGGAGTGATTCCGCATGCGTTGGCGAGGAAGAGCTGTTCGCTGATTCCAGTATTGGCGCTGAGTCTAGATGGAACTCAGGTGGGTCGGCAAGGTCTGCGAGGGGATTTGGGCTGGGTGGCGTTGGTGCAGCCCAGGGTGCGCGTTCGTGCCATATACCTTCATCGATATCTGCGGCCGCATCTCCACTAGTCTCAAATCCTTCCATGTCGTTTGATGGTGTGCGGTCGTTGTCTTTAGCCTCAGCGGCATGAAGTGGTGATGCGGTCACATCATCGTAATCCGGAATGATAGCTTCCATGTCCGTCGTCAACTCAGCCAAGTGTTTCGTGCGATCCATGAATGGTGATTGTGCGGGAAGCGCGCTCGTTCCTGAGTAAACTCCGGGGCCCACGAGTGGGTGCCTTTTTGGCGGTGACTGGTCTGCTTCATCCATGGTTGAGATGGCTGAATGCCGATGAAACGCGGCTCATGCGTTTGGGAAAAGCTCGAGGAACCTTGGAAGCCGCGCTTTGGCGTTGTAGGACTGTGCTGTGCAGTTGCAAATGTGGTGAATGAGACTCGATGGAAGTTAAACTCAAACTTCTAAGAGTGAAGGGCGCGCATGAAGAAAGTCGCGGCCCAAAATGAAAATAGCATGTGAACGAGGAGTGGTGAATGTCTCATAACTAGAGACACACCGGGAGTGCAGTATACAACATTCCAGCTATCCGATTGTCGTGGCAGATGCGTCACAACACCTATTCCTGGGTCAACATACACACAACTACTGAACTGCTGGCAGATTGTGACACATATACTATGTTCGCTCGCTCATTCATGCTCAGGTAGTGGTCGATACATAAGTCTAGAAATCTCGTATTGCCAGAAATCTCAACCGCTGCAACCACGACTCACGACGCCAATATGTCAGACTCACCAAGAACTCCAGATGCACTCAAGAAAGCACCCCTCAGTAATCCTCGATTACAAATCCCTCGCCCCGTGTTTCAACGCGAGACTACCGCCGTTGACCCCTCGGAGTGGCAAGCTTACACACCAAAGACTTCGCATGGGTTCATAGCCATGCATACCTCCACACCTGAAGAGTCGCATCAAAACAGGAATGACGGGAAGCCTACACCAGTCAAGGATTACTTCTCAGTGCCAAAGCAGAAGCATAATCCTATCCTTTCTCCTAACCCTGCGCCATACGAACCGCATGGCTTTTTGCCACTTTGTTCCGTTGCGGCCGTTGAAGTCGACGCGACGGATTACTTCGGGCTCTCAGACAAGACTATCGAAAGTACTGTCGAGAAAAGCTGCAATGTTCCGGATATGGCGAAGGACGTCGAGTGCGATGATGCTCTGCATACGAGCCGGCGCTCGCTGGGCGAGGCTGCGCATCCATCGGGAGAGCAGTATGACGAGCGCGATGTCGTGCCCAAGCCAGAAGAAGAAAAAGGTACTGAAAAGGAACCTGGGGTCGAATTGCGCGGTGGCAGTGGCGAGGAACTTTGCGACGGAGACAAAGAGGCGGTCGATCATTCACCTGCAGGGGATGTGCCTGACCCAAAGGACCATAGACGAGAAGTCGAAGCTAACCCACCGATCGCTTCATCGCGCACCGACGTAGCCCTGGAAGATCATATCGAAGAACGTGATCCTGTTTCGGTGCTCAATAGAGCGCTCGAACAGATGTTACAAGAAGTCGCAACCGTTTGTAATATGGCATTAGACATGCACATGGCCAGCAACGCTCCTGCCAGCCCAGAAGAGACGCTCGACAACACTACAAAATGTGACGACGCCGAAACGACACCACAGTCGCCAACAGATAGATCTGAGGCTTCTGAGAGCGCTCATGCGGCATGACTACATGATAGTCCAGAATACGACGAGACCAAGCCAGTATCCACAGAGATGAGCGCTGCGAACATGGATGAGACCACTGATTCAGATACTCAGAAACCATTTCCAGTAATCCGCCGAAAGCTCAGAAAGAACTGGAAGAGACTAGCGCCGCTCGAAGGTCACACTGGAAGACTATTTGACACGATGCAGCATACAGACAACAGAACGCTAATCGCACTGAAGTCCGGCTTCACAGTCGACATCGTGAATGCCGATACCAAGAAATCATACGTCCGCAACGTTCCGCTTCGCATGCTATGGCATTTCTGCGGCGCCTCCGTCCTCGATCGCTTCATACCAGACCGAGACGGGCGCCCTGACCTGTTGAAGATACCTGTAGACGAAGCCGAGAAATCTGGAGTCGCAAGAGTAATGCGGTACATGCGTCGCGCGTGCAAAGCAGCCAGCGTGCGACCCACAGGTGAGCTGCGCGTACCACCCAGTCTGGCCGCCGGTATCGAGACGATCCGAGCCTGCCGTGTATTTGGTTTGCACGCTGATGCCGACAGGATCGAAGATGTAATTATAGATGAGTGGATAGGCAACGAAGCTTGGTATATGACCGACGAGCACGTCGAGCTGATCTGGGATGGGTATCACGGTAGTCTTCGCGACACCGTTTTCGGGGATGTAATAGTCTGGTTTGTATTAACAGAAGTGCAAGATAAGTCGCATCCTCTCGCTGAGGAAATACGGTGGATGCTGGAGCAAGACGAGTACGAGACGTTGAAGGCAAGGGTTACGGAGGAGGTACAGAGGAAGATGTGGAGACTGGAGGATCATGATCAGTTCTTGGGAAGATGTAGTTGGGAGAGGGCGGAGGGGATGCGCAAGGAGGTGGAGCGTACCGATTGTCTATCGCAAGGTCATCCTCGGCGACCCTTCCCGATATCCGACACAGAGCAGACTACCTTCCATCACGGAACCAGCGCAAAAGCTCTTGGCATCGAGATGATGCAAGCGGGAGCGTGGGATGGCGGAGGCATCGGGGTCTTTCCAGATTTTCCAGTCCAATCTCCTGAGCTGACGAGGGCTGGAGCTGACACCCCTGTCCCGCATTCGCTTGGTCGATATTGATGTGAGCTTTTGGTATCATGGGCGGGCCAAAACTTCGAGACTCGCTGGTCGTTTTGCGTTTTGTGTTTGACCGACGTTAGTTTCTTAGCTAGTATCAATATGCTCGTGTTACATCTTCAATGCCAGCTAATGGAACTGTGCGATTGTGTGAAGATGCGGTCCAAGAGATGTCCTCTACATCTTGCGAGGCAGGCTGATATGAGACAGAAAGACGAAGTGTGAGCTTGCTGTGCGCGTGGCAGCTCAGTTCCCGTGATTTTGATAGGGTTGAGATGATGTTGGAAGTCGCGGAAAGATGCGGCTACCTCCCTAGGTAGATAGTAGTCCAAGCGGTGACGTCACATGTGTGCGAAACCACCACCAGGGCAACACCCAGCCCGTCCATGTCACTGTAATGCGATACCACCTAGACGACCCTCCAAGATATCGACAAAACCTACAGCTACTACATCCCAATCTCGAGCCTTGCGCCCTTCAAACCCCCTGACCATTCCTCTCCTCATCCATATACTTCTGCAACACCTCCAAAGCTCTTGCTTCGAACAGCCTCCGCAGATGTCGCCGGCCTGTCTCCATTACCAAAGGAGTATCCGAATTCAACTCTTCAAAATCAAGATTCACAACGATAGTCATTGTTGCACGCGCAGTGGGCACCAGTGAGTCAGGCAGTCGTCCAAAGCCGCAACCACTTACATCGAGCATATAGTTACTGTTCGACGGGTCGCTGCTTCGATGCAATTGTCCGTCTAGGCCACGTCGGTAGAATGTTCGCTCTGAGGAAGAGTTTGCGAAGTTGTTAGCGAGAGGGATGTAATTATCGTGTGCAAGCCCATTGGGCCGAGTTTGCAGTAGACCATCGCTTGGAGTTGCAGGAGGTGCGTTGAGTTCGGCGTTGTCGATTGGTTGCTGCGTCGGGAAAGCTGTGTTGCTTATATCCATATCTGATCTTTGGTCAGGTTTGCGAACAGGGCGAAGTCGTTGGAGGGGTACGCTGCTTGGATAGTAAGCGCAGGTCTGCGTCTTATAGATGATGTACGATGTGAGTGATCACGCATGATGATCTCTTAGTCACGAGAGCCCGGATCATTGTGATGTGTCTTGGGGATACGGCAGATAAAGCATGTGACCCCTTGGAAGTGTGGGAGTGAACTGATGACAGCTATCAGTAACTGAGAAAGTATCGCCAGTGTCGAGCTCCGGTAGATACTAAAAGTTCGATGTTCGTATGAATCGGCGACGTTCTATGGGGGTATATTTGTTAAAAGATGCTGGCGCCTCGGAGCCTTCAACAGGTCATGTAAAATCGTAGACCACTAACGCCTGACTGCCCTCGCTCTTCTCTCTCAGCACGATGACGTTCTGCTCGTCGAAGCCGACCCAACCACGACTGACGGAAGAGTCGTCAAAGCCTTGGTCAAGCGCAAACCGTAAGCCCACTTGCTGCCCCGAGTCGTCGTCCTGGGTGTACTCTTCACTGGCTTTGGATGGCTGTACACGAACGCTTAACTGTCCGTTTCTTGAGCGCTTGCGGTTCGCGGAGGAGTTCATCCCGCCCTCTAGATCCCATACCCGGAGCTCGTCCCCTCGTCTGCTCACGGACACAGCCTTGCCGCGCATACCGACATGGGCGCCGGATATCGAAGACGTGTGACCCCATAGGCGGTTGCCGGAGCTGATCGATAGTGCTTGCGATGTGGATCGGACGAGGTAGAGTGATAGTGTGTTATCGGGATGCGCGACGAGGAGATACGGATGAGAGTACGACATGGAGGTAGGTTTCGATCTGCTCGGCCCGCTCGGTGCTAAGGCTTCGTCGGCGCGATCTGGTAAAGGCGATGACGAGCGTGCTGAAGAAGAGGCCGCGCGGTATGTAGAGAGCGTAAATGAGTGTTCATCCGCCGCAGCTGCCAACCGTGACTCGATTAGGTCGCCTTTGTGTGAGAGTATGAGCTCCTGCACACCGACAGTCCAGCCGGATAGGTACGTCGGCAGCGAGTATGCGATCGCGGCGGTCATTGTATGTGCTGTTGTGCGCAGCGATAACGAGACAGGTGGCCATGCAGTGTTCGATCGTAGGGAGTATAGCAGCTTCGGTGCCTCTAATAGCCCGAACGTGCCAGGCACCTCTTCAAAAGCGTATAATGAGAGGAGGTGGTCTTCGGTCATCGTGAGGAGATAAGACGATGAGTATGCGAGAGCCGACAGCATTCCGTTTGTTGATGGCGGATGAGTGAAGACATTCGTGAACTTCTTGCGATTCGTTCTAAGTGCGTAAATGGAGAACGAGCCGTCTTCAAAGCCTATGACGACTCGCTCCATGCCATCGTCCGTGTTCGAGGCATCTATGGCCATGGATATCGGCAACCGAGCCATATCTGTTTCACCAGAGAGTTCCGTGGATGCCAGTAGCTCCCTATCATTCTTCGAGTCCCACGCTCGCAGGCCTGACATGGAGTCGGCAGCATAGATGATGCTGTTGGACATCATGACGAGCAGCGGTGGGTCTGGAGGCCGTTCAGCGACCACAATCTCACTGACGGCGCATTGTCCCTGGGTCCAGTTATGCCGTAAACGGTATTGCTGCTTCCAGTTCGTTTGTGTTCCATCTTTGACTAAGTAGCCGTCTTCGAGCCATTTCGATAACCGCGAGGAGTAGTGTAGCCGATTCGGGTTGGCAGGGCCTCTGATGCCTGGTATGCGCGACGCTCGAGGGAGGACGAATGTGCGATAGTAAGCGGCTTTCCATAATTCCGAATCGACCGAAAGGCGACTGAGCTTCTTTGATACCCTGTAACAGTTAGCGAATGTCGCGATTCAAC
Organism: Alternaria ethzedia; assembly: GCF_023757985.1. Lineage (NCBI taxonomy): Eukaryota > Fungi > Ascomycota > Dothideomycetes > Pleosporales > Pleosporaceae > Alternaria > Alternaria ethzedia. Next base: position 1,937,203 of record NW_026056194.1, on the reverse strand, counting down.
GAAGATGACGTTACCTACCTTTGGCATACTAATAGCGAGGGTACGGGCACGAAAGACAGTATGCGCACAAGCAACTCCTCGCTCAATCGAGAGAGTTTGTCGGGATGTAAAAGCCGCTGTACTTTGGCTGGATGCTCGCCGTCATCATCGCCATCGTGTGCGCGCTTCATAATACCTGGCTATGGCTGTCGTGTCGGCGGCGAATGCGCCTCGGGATGTCGGAATGGTACCATGTCTTATCGCTATCGCAGAGTGTCTGTGCGTACGCGTGACTGCGCGCTCCACTAGCGCGCATCTTTCGCAATTGCCGCCTATGTAATGCTGCAGCCTGTTCAGGAAACACGCGAACATCAAGTCATCTCTTGTCATACCTGTCGTTTTCATGCCTTGTCGGACTGGTCCAATATGGCGGAGTTTTCAGCCTGGGTAGAGCAGAACAAAGGGCTCTGGACGCGAGTGTACGATGAGGTCATCAAGCCTGACCTAGAGAAGGAATGGAAGACGAGTACGTATGGCCAGTTAACGCGTCGATCTTTGCTAAGAATCAATCAGGAGAAGAGAAACATCAGAAGGAGCTAGATCAAAGTACGCGTTTTGTCTTATTCATCGAGTTACATACTGACCTGCTGCAGAGGAGGAGAACCAACAAATACTGTTCCAACATCTGAATGACGAGATTCTGAAATCAGCGCGTCTTGCCAAGGAGAACGAGCACCTGAAAGAACAGCTCGAAACTAGGGGGCCAGTCGACCAGCATGTCTCTGAACTTGATGCACCAAGTGCGTCCGACGATTATCGCCACCTCGCTACCGAGAATGAGCAGTTGAAGCAACGACTCGCGGCTCTACAAGAGGCCGCTGCACCATTACCAGATCACGGGGTTGCAAACGAGGCTACCGAAGAAGAGTATCACGATCTTGCTGCCCGGTTTAGCGACTTGACTAAGAAGTACCGGGACATGTCTCAACAAGTCAAGTATCTCCAGAAGAAGAACGCCAACGTCATGCAAAAGAACAGGGATATGAAAGAGAGCGTGCGCGCATGGCAAGAGTACGCAGATCGGCAAGCAGTGAAACAAAAGTCGAAGAGCGAGGCCAGAGACGGGGCCGACAAGTCACACATGGCGACTGCTCACCTTCTTCCCGAGGAACGGCCTCATGTTCCTTCCAGTCCAGTTTCACTGGCCACTGTACGAACTCCCGGATCCATCGCTAATCCGGATCGCTCCTCTCCTGCTTCCATGGCCCCGCTTCCGCGTTCAGTTCTAGGGACGACGAGTCGGTTGGCGTCTCCGACTACGGTCAGCGGCGAGGAACCTCGGAGCCCCACCACAACCGTCACTCCAAAGGCTAGCGCTCTATCGGGGAATGTGCAGCTACAGCAGCATCAAGAACACAATGGCGGTGTCTCTTCGCACGTCCAGCGCATAATTTCAGAGGATGAAGGCCATCGTTCAGCGATTCCAAGCTCTAGTCAAACAACAGTGGATGAGCAGGCCGAGCCGCGGAGCATATTTGAACAGGCTATGGAAGCTGAAGATGACGATGATTTCCCCGAATTTGTTTCCGAGAGGTCACTAAAGCGCAAACGAGGCCAGCCGTCAAAATCCAGATTCGAGATATACGCAGATCACTCGTCAGATGGCACGCCAATAAAGCCCCATCGCGTGAAAGAAGAGCCTCGCAGTAGTCCTCCGCTTCCTGCCTTCAACATGACTCGGAATGAGACGATGGATCTGGACGATCCTGCGCCCCATGGGATCAAGACTCCTCGTCATCCCCGGACACGAATCTTGCATGACACAGATCCCGTGGAAACGCCTCATCAGCAAAGGCGTAACAGCGCGCCACTTACGCAGGCCGTTAAGAACGAGAACCTGGATGATACTGATCTGCATGACATGTATGATCAGATGCTCGAGCCTCAAGCACTCACGAGCATCGAAGCGCGAGCCTTTAGTGAGCCGAATGAACCCACGCAAGTAGGAGACGCTGTGTTGAGATCCCTCGATCCCAACGTGGTGAGCAGTGCGTCTGAAGAGCCTCCTATGAAACGTTCACGGCAAATTCAAGGGTATCAACAAGACAAGCATTCTTTCCTTGCAGAGTCGGGCGAGGCACTACCTGCGAATAAACGTAAGCCGAGGCTGCCGCCCCACCTTGCTCGAGCGCAGATGAACCAAAGATTGCAAGCATTGAAGACGCCTCAAACGCCAGGAAAGGCATCACCGAAGACCCCAAAGTCAGGATCGGTAAAGATCAAAACCGAGCAAAACCCGACCCCTCCCGCAAGCTCCTCACGTACTACCGAGACACGTTCCGTCAGTAAGGGTGCGCGCAGCTCAAAGTCAAAGCCTCGCGCGAGCCCTCGTGAGGATCCGACACCTGACGGCCCTATATGGACCATGAGAGCTCCCGAGACCCGCTCTAGTGCTCACAAAAGTCGTGCATCTCCATTAAAAGATCAGGTTCGCCTCCGAGATAAGCCAGTCGGCGAGCTCAGCGTCAAGGACTTCAAGCCAAACCCTGAATACAACCAGGGCTTCAGCTACGCATTCTCCGAGACTGTGCGCAAGCGAGGAGATCGCATGTGTCTTCCAGGCTGCACTAACCCGCAATGTTGCGGCTCAACTTTTCGAGCTTTTGCGGAGGCACAAGGACCTCTCAGTCCGTCGGAAGAGGAGGCTTTACTCGAGGACTATCTGGGCGATGCATACAGCAACATGCAGCTCACGCAGATGTCATCCGAAGAGCGGCAAGAGCTTGTTCTCCAAGCTCGGACGAAGAAGATGGCGAAAGAGTCAGGGAAGCATCGCGAAGCCTACGAGCGACGAAGAACGCCGCCAGGGTTCTGGCGCGTTGACTTTCCCACGACACAGGAACAGCAGGAGGACAGGGAACGTGCAAAGGAACAAGAGAAGGCGATAGTACAAGAGCGCTGGTTGGACGCACACAGGAGAGGTGGGAAGTGGATCTTTAGAGATGAGTAGGTTGTTAGTAAGACGCGTTGTGAGTGGATGTGGGAAGGACCTCCGCGCTACGATATCCGTGGTACGAGGCCATTGCAACCAGAGGTGTTGCAAGCACCATAGTATTATACGGAATATTATCCATGGGTAGGACCAGCCGCAAAGTGCAGTGATTTCAAGCATTGTGAGTATAAAACATATCCCTTCTCTAAACTACGTTCCTAGTCCAAACCACCTCTTCACGACTTTCACCTAGGGTTCAAACAAACTCTTCAAGACTTTCACCTATCCCACCACATTCCACCACACCAAAACTCTCCCACCCACCAAGAGACCAAGACAAACGCTCCTCATATCCATCACAATGAGCCTCCCCACACGCTCACACTTCCTCGCCCACAACATCACACCCACCACCCCGGACGACACCTCCTGCGCAATCTGCAAAGAAGACTACAACACCACCACCGGCCACCCCGCAGTAACCTTCTCCAACACCACAAGCTGCAACCACATCTTCTGCGAACCCTGCATCGTTGCGTGGTTGAGCGCCAAGGGGACAAATACCTGCCCCTTGTGCAGACAAGAGCTTTTTGTTTTGGATGACGGGGAGGGGAGCGTGGAGTATGAGGGGGATAGGGAGTTTGAGGGGTTTGGTGAGGAAGAGGAGGATGAGGATGGGGATGTTGAGTATTATTTTGCGGGGGGAGGGGTGTGGGATGGGGAGGAGGGAGAAGAAGATGAAGATGATGAGGAAGATGACGATGAATTTCCATTTGAAGAGGAATCTGAATCCGAAGGTAGAGATGGAACTGGATACATCCCACTATCCTACCTCTACCGCAACACCCTCCTTCCTTTCCAAACCACCCCCTTGGAGACACACCAACTCCACCAAACAATCTGGCACAAGATCTGGAACCTATCATCTACATACCGCACCGCAGTCACACAAGCGGTCGAGCAAGCGAAGCGGGACGACAAACCCTCTCCTAATTGGGACCATGCCAGTTTCAGCAGGCACCTCCCCACAACAACTACTATGGTGGCTTCTCTTGTTGAAGCTGTTTTGGCTCATACGGGGACAGATCTCTCGGGGAGGCTGACAGCGGAGATGCTGGGAAGGTTGGAGGGGGTGTTGAAGATTGCTTTGGAGGAGCTGCTTGAGCGGGTTCACGAGGCGGGGGGGTGGGAGGATGAGATGCTTGTGCCGGACTTTGAGGGGGGGTGGAAGGCTGAGTGGTGTCGAGAGAGGTTGTGTTTGCTTTTGGGGTTGGCGTCGCCGCTTGAGACGGCGGAGTAGTAGGCATAGTGTGATACTTGTATGGGGTCTAGAGGTTAGTCAAGGCAGTGTGTACTCTAACATGCCTTTTTGTACTTCACCTTGTGATTAAAACGCTGCTATGTAGACTGCAGGCTTTGTGATACGAATTGGTTTGTAAAGAACTGTGCGATTTGTATAGTCTAGCCTTAGCTATGTTTCTTACATTAACAAAGAACGAGCTTACTGTAGTCGTTACATGCACAATCTCGCGACGATGAGGACGTGGAAAAGTACGATACTTGCGGGGCACAACAGACTCACATCCGTCGTGTGGACTGCCTATAATCTGATTTTTGCTAGCTTATGACTATCTAATTGGTGTTTTCGGGGGAGAGATGATGATAACAAGCAGTCACTGTGACGGTTGTAGACGATCACGGTACAAGGCCGGTCTCGTCATTGTATTCGGAGGCGGAGTCAGCTTGAACCTACATGTGTAGTTTGAAGTCAATTCCATTCCACCACCCAGGCTGCCACGTGGCCGCTTACCCTGATCCCCCCTCTCGATCACCGTGGTTCTCCGATATACTTGTCCTGTCATCCCCCTATTCGGAGTTCCGATCACAGCTCCTCCAGATCCTCATCCCCCATGTCGAGGGCGGGGAAATCGCCGGCCTCGCAGCGTTCAGGTCGCACAAAGACGCCGTAATTGCTGGCGCACTCAAAGTATCGCTTGCCCTTGACGCTGCCATCGTTCTTGCCTGTCGGTTCGTCGAGGGTGACGCCGATCCAGACGCCTATACCCGGTATCTCAGGGACAAGGCCAATATAGGAGATGGTTCCCCGACGCGCATCTGACTCGGGTAGGAGGCGAACACGACCGTTTACAGAAAGGCCTAATAAGGGTTTTGCGTTAGTTGAATCGATTCGCTTCGCAAGTATACATGCGGTAAAGGAGACCAAAGTGTGAGTATGAATGCAGCCAGGATAATCGTACGAGATCAGCTCCGTTCGCTGTTCAGTGGAGCCCAACCTATCGAACCCTCGTATCCGTCCATGGTTTGGGCAAAGACAGGAGGTATACGCGAAAGCGAGCAAAAGAAGCAAACCTATGCCCAGGCGGAACGGAACAGGTAAGTGGACAACAACGTCCCGACGGCCGGGCGGGCAGTTTGGCAACTAGCATCGCGTATGCGCGGAAACCCAAGATCATTGCACGCCTAACCGGTCGCTCATGCACACCGATCACATCTTACTCGAGATGTGGTGGCAACAGCGAGGCTCAAGCGGGGAAGGCGGCCTGATTGTTCGAGACAGATGCAGGCGCTGCCCAATGCAATGCTATAGCGAGGCAGTGATGCGCGAATATCGAGGCGTGGTGCGGCGTTGGATCCATCACCACAAATCTCCAACACATCCTTCGGGGATAATGGCATTCAGCGGAGTAAACGATGCGTAACGTGCTGATGTGTTTTGGAAAGCAAGGAAAATTGCGGGCCGCGCCATCCGAGGATCTGGTGCCCTAAACCACCCTGACGATCTCGCTCGGGCGAGCAGGAAGAGGGAGATTTCAGGAAATGGACCATGTCGTAGTCGAAGTGTATTACCGAGAGACTTGGTCGACGAATGAAGCTGGAGAATGGGGAGAATAATGAGGCTGGGTGGCAAGGAAGGCGTCGATCGCTTATTTTGAGAATTGAGTTTAGGGTTTCGGCGACTTGCACCCTTTGCCGCTGCCCGGTCCCTGCCAGAAACGGGTAACCTAGCGGAGCGACGACAGTCGTTGGAGGACGGCAACACTCGAAGCGATTTCCGAGTGTTAATCGGTTTACTATGGCATTTTGCCTAACGGATGTGCTTCCAGCGCCATACGCTCGGCTGTGGAGGTCTGGGCCAAGGGTTGGATGCAGGGGGCCGAAAAGGGTAGTCGTGTATGACGGGTTTGGCCAGAGGATACTCGATATGCGAGATTGCCTTGCCTGTCGCTCAGATGTCCTTGTCGGAGGGTAATGACAGGCTGAGACATAGTGAATCCTGTTATGATGAGGCGGCAACCTTGGAGGCATGCAGCAGTCCGGTTTGGGAAGAGTTTGAAGCATCCCCGGTTTGCACGTTGGAACGACATGGATGACTACAAGGCTGCAATGCGATGGTTGATGTCCGGGTTCCGGCGTTCGCTCTGCCGCGCAAACGTACGGCTCAACGGTGTGGGTGAAACATGCGGGAGATATACGGCTTACCTCGTTCCTCTACCTCCCGTTCTGAGGCGCGGATCTTTTGCTGCTCGATGCTGGGAGCATCGGGGTCAAAACGACCCAGCTTTTGCGCCTTCTTCCATGCAAGTACGCTGTCGGTCCGATGCTCGTACTCAGCAGCGGGCATTTCGTACTTCTCAACGGACGACAGGTCGGTGAAGTCCGTCCTCGCACCCGGCGGACGAGTGTCAACGACCTAGGCATGGCTGTCAGCTCGGGAGCATGTTTGCGAGGATTCATTTGCTCGGGGATGTCAGTTGAGATTGCTCTAGCAAGGTGGCCGGTACAAGGGGTGATTCATGAGGCCATGTAAGGCATTGGAGTAGGGCCGAAGCGCCGAAAAAGAAATGGCAAGACAGCAGCGAAAGGCTATCCGGTATTGCGAAAGTTTATGTTGTCGGTATTGAATGCCGAGTGCCAGCAGCGTCCCGGCGTGCCCAACGCTTGCAGACGATCTGGTAACTCAGATGAAACGAAGGATGGCTTCCGCGCGGATCGCGTGCCAAGGCGCAGCAATTGGGAAGAGAGGGGCAGTGCGGGGCATGCGAATATGCAGGCATGACCTGACTGGAGCGCGCAGCCTCAACGTCGGACCTGACAACGAATGGGGCAGTCGAGGAGAGCGACGCATGAAACTGCTAGGCGTGGGTGTAGAGTAGATACAAGGAAGTAGAGAGGCGAGCCGGGGTGGCAGAGATGTGGCAGCTCGCGAGAGGACGGCAGCGTCGACACAGCCAGGACAGGGCTGCGGCGCGCGTGCAATGAGAAAGCAGAAGAAGCACTTACGGTTATCTCCGCATACGGCTGCAGCGGAAAGGCAGCAAGACGCGTCTGTTCCTCGTCGGCGGCCGTGAGGGCGACGGCATCCTGAGAGCCCACGCGCAGCGACAGCTGTTGACTGCTGGCGGGCACACCGGTGATGGGCTCCAGGCGGGCCTTGAGCTGCGCAACAGACCACGACGGCGATATACGGCGCTCTGAGGACGAATTGGGAGAGCTAATGAGAAGCGGCACGTCTGCCGCGCTCTGGAGTGACATGGCGAGCGAGGGGCAGAGCCGAGGTGCACTAGAGGGGTAATGTATGTATATAGAAGGACTCTGCGCTGTTGGTGGTGGTGATGGTGTACGGTTGACAGGTGACCCGCTCCGTATGCGGGATGGTTACGAGTGGTGTAGGGCCGAAGAAAAGCATTGGAGAGGGTTGCGCAGGGCCGCATCGAGTATCCTAAGCGATGCCAAGGCCGTGGTTGTCAACCACAGTGAATGTCTCAGGACACGGCGAACCGCGACGAACGGCCACACCCACGCACCCCACGCGCTCTCACATTGCAAGATGCGTGGGACAGTATCTACCCACGCCGTGCGCTGGCATCGTTCGCGCGTGGGCGGTTATTTCTGATGATCTTCGTCGAGGGAAGGCCTGCTCCGGGTCGAGCTGCCTCATCCAACTAATGCAAAACCATGCGCTCGTCAGCCAAGACGTGGTGATTGCACTTGATCAGATGCAGATGTCGGTACTCGACGGCTGTCTGCGGGCGCCTGCCAGCACCCCATCATAGCAGCCAGCGTCAACGAGACAAGTCATTTCCTCCAATGCCTCCAATACCTCCAACTAACTCCAACTGGGTCCCTCACCGCTCTTGTATGCGATGTATGCAATGCACGCGTCTGTAAATATAGAGTGCTGCGCCTTATAGATTCATGTAGAGGCTGTGGCACCTGCAAGACAGCTGCAAGGCGACCGAGAGGACCAAGCAGACAAAGACCCCCAAAGCGGCAGATAGAGGCGATAGAGGCAGACTCAACCAGACCGACCAGACTGACCAGGGCTGCGGAAGTGCAGTTCGCATGCCGTCGGCGCGGTGAGATTGTGTGCTCGTCTGGTCTGTGGGGAGTCTTTTGATCCTTCAATCACTCAGCAGGCCGTGGGCGCCGCCGAGGAAAGGCCCTTTGCCCTAGCGCTGGCCAGCGCACGGGGATGGTTCATGGCTAATGCACCTGCATGTCGGCTCCCACTGGCCCAAGGGCCTGCTATATCCAACCTCATTCAAAACATCCATCCAGTTCGGCCTCTCCTCACCGCCTCATGCGCATCATCGCGCGCCCTGGTCCCGTGATGCAATCTGCCACGCCGATGACATGGCAGGGCGGCGCCTCCTCGTAGCTTCACATAACGTGGCTCGCGAACACGAAGACAACACAGCAGCACCGCCCCTCACGTGCGCGCACAACATCGTCGCATAAACACCAGCCTGCCAACATCGTGTCCATCGTGCTAGCCGTGCCATTCGTGTTGCTGCCATGGCGCGCGCTAGACGTCACGCCCACGGCCGCCGGCAGTTCACCGCAGTTCACCGCTCCTCTTGCGCATGCTGCGACGCTGCTAGATCGCCGCCCACAGTGGGGTTCTTGACCGGACACATGAACGCAGGAATTGCAAAGGTGGAGCCCGTCTTGAACGTTGTCGACGTTGGCGTGAACACATCACCACCTGCACCGCCTTAATGAAGTCAGCCGTTCGCAAGGCTTCGGTAGCGACGCTTCTGGCGTCAGATAGCCGGAGCAGGGCGAGCATGCTGCAGATCTTCCATGTCATCGCGCTTGTGCTCTTCCGAACCATCAGCGAATCCCTGAGACTGTTCACCGCTCATCATAATCCTTGATTCGTTGCCTCAAGCACTGAAAACACGCTCCAGCCGCTTCCTCGACGATCGTGAACGCGGCCCTGCTACCTGCAAACGCCGCAGCCCCGTCTTGGGCGCATTGAGGCCTGACGGAAAGGAGGGCAGCAAATGACGCCCAGTACACCACGCCGGCGAAGCCAATATCAAACCGCAGTAATGCAAATGCACCGGAGTCGTCTCCCACGTCAAAGACTGCGAGTAGGTTGCTGATAGCTACCACCACATCGTGACCTCCGTGACCTCCCCAAGTGGGGGACACGTCATCGCAGTACTCACCACGCAAGAACGGGTGTCGTGCTTTTTGTGTCAAGCTAACGCTGCCAATTTGGCCTGTCCTTTTCTTTTTGGTCTCGCTAAAATCTCCGGCAGACATGCTTCCTTAGATCGGATCAGCTGTGGTACGCAAGTGGTCTGTGGGTCGTTAATGTGGCGCGCCGCCAGCACGAGTCGCCAAAGCGTTAAGCGCAGAGGTAGTGGGTGTCAAGTCAGAAACGCAAAGGGTACATCCTGATCCCAAGCCCCCGGATCCCTACCGCGGCGGACGATGAGGCGGCGCCAGCCCAGGGCTTCAAGGGATGCCTGCTATTAGTATTACAGTCGCACGCTAACTCTCTCTACTGACACATCCATGCTCACTCCCTCAGACCCTACCTACCTTTGCTCCTACCAGTCTGTATCCACCACTCCCCTACGCTACTCCTCTACCTTCTCGACCTGAAAAGTCAGTGGCTAAGCACGCCCGTCATTCATCAGACCGAGTGGTTGGCCTGTTTCACCCCCTGCTCCGAAAGCCCCGGCCCATAGCCCAAATAGCTCGAGTCGATCGACCACTTAGAGCGTGAATCATCCAAAGTACCTCGCAACTGGCTACTTGGGTCATCGTCGGCACATTTAGTCTATCCGAACCTCATCACCTTACCACTGTCCTCTCCTGTTCATCCTCATACACAGCTACCCATAACACGTTTCGCCTCCCTGTTGTTGTTTACCAACTTCACCTGCACATCAACACCCACCCTCCACGGATACAACCTCAGTTTCTGCCTTGCCTTTGCCCAACGCCACATCTGGGCTGATCAAACGACGGTTTCCTGTCAATCATCTGCGAGGCTACCTTACGACAACGCCCGACCTGATCGGTACACATCCAACTTATAGATAGCCATCTATCTGCTGTACTCCACACCTTACAGCCGCCTACCCCAACACCGCTACTGACTGACCGACTGTACATCTTTCGGCAACTTGAGCTTTCCAAGGACGCAGGTCTCTTGACAACTTTCTCCATTTTATGGGCTGGCTAGAAGCTAGTCCCTCACCGTCATCCTGGATATCAACCTCCTCCTCGAGCCTCGCGCTCGGGGCTCAGAGTCACCTGCGAGCAAGAAGAGCACCATATCAAATGTGTCCCACTCGACAGGAGCGACCAGAGGATACACAACCGCACCTTCAGCATACACACAGTCACCTTCGCAAAGAGCGTCGCCGGCGTATGCCTCAGGACCACCCGCATACCCAGGCCCCCCGCACTACGCGCCAATGTCTGCATACCAACAGGCACCAACATCAGCACCTCAAGGACCCGGATCAATGCTAGGAGGACCTGTTCTACCTGCCATCTCCGAACTTCACCGCCACGCTGAACCCGCACCGCTCCCACACTTTCGCCCGCTTTACTCCGGCCCACATGGACCTTCCCCACCCCGTCACCCGCAAAATACTAATGGCTCCCCCCCTTCAACACTCAAGCGACAGGCATCTCAAACCCCGCTCCCCGACGAAAGTCCGGCCAAGAAACAGTCCAAATGGACACCAGAGGAGGACAATCTGACCATCGAGCTGCGGGGTCAGGGAATGAAGTGGGACGACATTGCGAAACGACTACCCGGAAGAAGCTCCATTTCCTGCCGACTACGATACCAGAACTACCTCGAGAAGCGAGCTATTTGGGACGAGGAGAAGAAAAACAAGCTCGCAAGACTCTACGCTCGGTATGTACCACTCGACAAATCCGGATGGCCAGACTTCTCCATCTTGGTCATCCGTTCCTTCGTTTTGAGCCCACCTCTTTGGTTTCAGATCTACCCCAGCCCACTCTGCCGCACGCGTATGCGACGCATTTCCGCGCACTCTACCCAAAATCAATACTGACTCTTCTTAGATTCAAGGACCAAATGTGGCAGAAGGTCGCTACCGAGATGGGCATTCCCTGGCGGTCCGCCGAATCGATGCACTGGCAGCTGGGGGAGCAGGAGATGAGCGCGCGTGCGAATGCGCCGGTGTTTCAGCTCCACCCATCTGCAACCGGCACAGGCATGAGCTCGCCATCGCAAGTGCCCGTTATACCAGCCTCTGCCCCGCATGGCTTCACGCCTGCCAACGCCCCTCAACTGATGCCAAACCCGCCGCCGATGCCGCCGCAGCTGCATCAGGTGCCCCCGCCCATGCCCCAAGGTCCGATGCACGGCTACCACCAGCGGACCGACAGCGGTTCCAGCGCAGGCGGACGCAGGAGGAGGAACAGCTCATTCAGTCGCAGGCGCGCAGACCCTCGCAACCGTTCCAGCGTGCCCCCTCAACTAGGCCAACCTCTTCCCCAGATTCAACCCCAGTCGGAAGAAGACCTGATCAGCGGAGCCAGGACAGCACCTGTACCCGGCATGCAGTCGATTATCAAGCAAGAGGGCAGCATCCCCAGCTACATGGAGGCGTACCATCAGAGGAGAAGGGAAGAAGAGGCTGCAGGCCCGTCACGAGCAGAGCACCACACACGGAGTGAGGGCATGAGGAGTCCCGACCGCATGTCGCAGCGCAGCGGAACCGGCAGCATCAAGAGCATGAAGCGCGAGGAAAGCGACCGGCCATCCCCACCCCAACCGTCGACACCTTACGAGCGACCCGCATCGGCAGTCGCATAGACACGTCTCGCAACTCGCATTATTCAACGATTTCTTTACTTGTAGTAGATGGGATATAGACATATTTCGGGATGCATGCATACACAAACATTCGGGCAGGAACCGTAATGAAGCGTGGGTATACCCAGGGGTTTCGGCGCAAACAAAGAGAGAAGGGTTCAGGAGTCACACGGGGTATACCACGAAAGCTTAGAATAGGGAACACCGCGCTGCAGAGCCTGGGATGAAGATCAACGCAGGGGCATTGTTCCGCACGACTGTGGCATTTAGCGTGGGTTGGTTGTCAACATCTTTTTTCGCATGGATATCAATCTTCTTTGGCATTCTGGTTTTTCTCGCATTTTGCTGAACATCATAGCGTTTGTTTCTCCCTCTAGACCCGCATTCTGTCCATTATCATGGTTGTTTTTTCCATGAACCTGTTTGTCACAGCACTGGTTTAGTGTGGTTCATTCGCATTTCTCTATATTCAGTCATCAATCTCAACACAAGCACACTCAGCGGCATAGCGTGGCGAGGATACCTTTACACCGATGTTTTCCCCCCTCTTAGATGTTACGTGTCGAACTACGTGTTCAACCAGCTAGTTTACGGCCTCGAAGTGTATCAAAGACTACGTTGGAAAGACTTTTTTTCGCGCTCGCCACCTGTACCCTGCAAGCCAGCATGGCCAGCACATTGTCATAGTAGTAGCAAGATTATAATACAACATGAACCAAACGGTTCCGTTCATCTCCGAGAAGCAAAACCCGCCCTCCATCCCTCCATCCCTCCCTAATTACGTTTCTTTCGGACCCTCCAAAGTTACCGTGTCCCTCAACATAGCAACAGGCCGTCCGGCATGACCCTGCACGTACGAGGTGTGTGGCGTGGCGGTGAACAGCAAACGAAATTCCCACCGCCGGGAAAACAACGTTCGTCTACCCCGGATCATCGTATGATGACGTAGCGGCCATGGGTGCCACACTTGCTCATGCCTGAGCAAAAGGTCGGTCAAACAGGTACCTACGTGGCCGACTCAGCGTGCGCGGAGCGCTGCGCTGTCACCGCTTCAGGGTGTGTTCAGCAAAGCTTAGCTCCAGTCGGAAATTTTTCGCCTCCTGGGTGGGTGGGGGAGTGTGGTGGCTGTCTCACGCAGTGTCTGTCTACTACACGTTCGCCAGGAGGGTGTGGTAAAGGTGCGTTGTTCACGATCATCACGTCTGTCTCCACTAGCACAGCCTCGTAGCCTCACTTTTGGGCCACGCGATTGGGCAACACGAGGGCGGCTTTGCATGAACTTGTCTTTAGAACGGTTCGCTGTCCTTGCATGGCGCTGCAATGCGTAAGTGTGTATGCAAACTATTTTAGGGCTTGGGCTGCTGGGTGTCGTGTCATCGGTTCTGCTGTGCAGGCAAGAGGGTGTTGCGCCCCGCAAAAAGCAGGCGGCGCACGTGATTGGCGGGCTGGCGTGTTTGAGGATGCCGTAGGGCTGCGTGGCTGCTAATCGATAAGCCTGGCCAAATCCCATCATTCCCATGGTTGCCGCCTTTGCCTGCAGTTAGTTGCCAAAGCTAATCGGCCTCGAATTGGTGCCTTGGGCGTAAACCAAACTTTGTTGTGTGCGCGCGCGCGCTCTCCGCTCCCGTCCCACTCGGAACACAAGGCTGAGATGGTGCTCGCACGTGCCCCAGCCCTCACGAACCGCTTTGAAACAGCCTAGTTCAACCCGCCCAAGGCACGCCCTCTCACCACCCAACCTGCCCAGTGCGTGCCTTTGCAGAAAAAAACCTTCCATGATGCTTCTAGAAGACCACGCCTAGTCCAAAGTCTATGCCCATGACATATTCCCCTTGCCGTCGCCGTCACGCCCACCCACCTACCCGCCAGTTCGTTCGCGCCAATATCCACGACATCGCATTCAGGCAGATTGTGTCATTCATCTACGTGCCGTCAGGCGAGTCGGCATAAAAAACCAAAACACGGCGCAATGCCGAACTAAAGCCAAAGCAGCGTGACCTGGCGCATGGGACGACAAACTCGAACCATGCAACATGACACAAACGGAACGGTAATAGGCAGACGAACCAAGACGGCGACCATGGGCACCGCTCCTTACGTTACTTTTTTCCCCGGGGCTCGGCCATGCGACGCAATAGGTGTTCGCATGATCGGGGAACGGATGGGTGAACTATTGTCAAACGGCCGAGCCGCTCCTCGGCGCTGCTCGTGTTGCGTTGCATAAACAAATCACGGCGCAAAAGAGGTTATGCATGAACAGTGTCGTTATTCTCGCGGGCACTGACCGGCGATCGCAGCCCTTCGAGAAGCCTTCCCGATGCGGCATGGAGGGCATGGGTAGTCGAGGGCCAAATCTCCCACCTGTTCGCCAAACGCGAATCATGGGCCGCTGACATGCCACCACTCGCACACGACTGTGCACATGACGACACCCTTTCACTTGACACATACACAGATCCACCCCAGGGCCTGCCACCACCCATCCCTTTCTGCGTTCAGTGCACACCAGGAGTGTGCGGCTAGGAGTGCCTGGCGTCGCCTTACCCGCGCGAACCTTCTCATCGGCTTTGCCACATCGTACGATAATTATGACATGTTGGTTCACATATCGTTGTCGCAGGATTACAACCATCCTGCATGTCTGGTTCTCTGATCGTCCGGGATCGCTGCCTTAGGCCGAAACAACTGACAAGGGCGAGCATGGCAATTGAATGGGTCACTCGCAGGAGCGAGAGAAAAAACCGTTCCGTGACATGTGTGTGGGCCAGGCACGTCCGCCGCTTGCATCAGGGCTGTTCCATGGAAACAGTGTCGAGGGCGCTGTCCCTTACTTCTTGCTGCCCACGCGTTTGGCGGCGAACTGGCTCCGCGTTCCATGTCATGCGACATGGGGGCTGGTCCTGAAGCAGGCTAAGCCGTGCGGGCGGGAAGACCAAAATCGAACGTCTCAAGAATGTTCTTTGCATCATCCCTTCCCACGTGCCATCTAATTTCGGCCTTTGGCTTGGAGCTTGCGAGCAGCGCGCGAACAGATGAGATTAGGCCGATCGGAGCCTTCTCCGTCGCCCGCCATGCGCACATTGACATTGCGATGTGGTCATGTCGTTATTTTGGGGATCGGAACCTTTCGCTCAATGTCATCATCCCTCGACGAGGCAGCTGAACAGACCTCGGGCTGCTGAGACAGGCGTCGTCTGTTCGCGCAAAGCTGCATGGGGCTTTCGTCAAAAGTAAAAAGCGAAATCGGCTCACATCAGCTCATACAGCAAGCCACCCAGCGCTCGTCGCCTCCTGCGTCAAAGAAGCAGCCCAATGCAAATAAACGTGCAAACACTGGCCAATCCATACAAACCCAACAAGCAAGTATTGCACTATAGTATTGTACATGCAGTAGTTAGATCTATAGTTTGGTTCAGCATCCGAAACCCACACATCGGCATCCGACACCAGATGCCCAACGGCTTTCCCACGGTGTGTCCCGCAACCGCATTCCCTCATCCGCAATGACAATGGAAATTATCACCGCGGCGAAATCGCGATTCCATGACGATCGCAAACCTGAGACATAGCGCCCAAG
Source organism: Alternaria ethzedia (assembly GCF_023757985.1). NCBI lineage: Eukaryota > Fungi > Ascomycota > Dothideomycetes > Pleosporales > Pleosporaceae > Alternaria > Alternaria ethzedia. The sequence continues at coordinate 1,921,537 of NW_026056194.1, read as the reverse complement.
TGGGACGACGTGACACTCCGCACACCGCAGAATTTCGGTGCGATTATCTCGAGTCAGGAAGGGAAAGGGCAGACGAATGCGAGATTAGTGGCGCCGATCGAATAGTTCACGCCCTGTTCACCCAGACATGCTCGCCCGCCCCTCCATCCCCCCCAAAGGGGAAAATGAACGAACCGCAGCCCGCTAATGGAAGCACCAAGACTAAACAAGACCGATATTTTCTTTTGCTTTTTTGACAAAGCACGCGACAGGCGAGCGACTACACGATTCATGTTTTACATCTTTCGCGCGACCTGTCTGCTCAGCTGGTTTACTAAGGTCACAGTAAACCTTGGTCCTTTCGACCTCGGGCAGTTCTCCATCGCGCATTCGCTCCGGCATTCAAAGCCGACCGCAGACCGCGCGAGTTTGGTACTTTCGGCGTCGTTTTCGCCGGTCCCACACCGTTCCTGTGAGAGAATCGCGACTTGCACTAGGTTAATCCCTCGTCACGAGCAGCACTGAGGAAACATGATGAGACGACCAGGAATCAGCGCATCATTTCACCCACTCATCAAATCTGGAGTAGATTCCAGATTGGCAGGATAATGGGATGCCTTAAAAATCCGGTGCAGCTGTTTTGGGTTGTGCCCATACCTACCCCGCTTAATTAACAGAGTCCTGGGAATTAAGGCTCTCCGAACTTCTGCGACAAGTGACAGCTGCATCTGTGTGTAACTGGCCTATGGCACGACAGCGGACGAGGCGCATGTGAGGCTGAACAACAATATCATGTGATTGTGATTGTTTTAGGTATGCCGATTGGTTCTCGGTTGCGCGTTTGGAGATTGTTTTGAAACGTGGTGTCTCGTGGTTAACATTTCGACGAGACCAAAGCTTAGTGGGGTTGATGAGGTATGATGAGGTAGTTGGTGGGGTGATGATGAGGGAAAGAGATGGCAGGATGATGTTGATAGCTACGACCCAAACTGCCAAACACGACACAGATGCCATGGAGGCCTCAGGCTGGTCTGGCCAAGGTGTTGCAGCTGAACGCGACGAGCAAAGGAGCGGTGTCACGGACATTTCTTCCACACCTTCAATCTCTGTCAACGTTGCTGGTTCGAGGCGAGGTAACGGCGAGCTAGGCCTGCATCTTTTACTAACATCTAACATCGTTGCCCTTGCATTCCTCCTCCACCGTCTAGAACAGCATGAAACTCCATGGTTGTCTTTCGATACCGGCCGAGATATTTCCCTCCGGCGGGAAGGAAACAGAACGCAAATACTCTCTACTGTTAGCGAGATGGCGTAGTGCAAGGTACCACACCCGTGGTTGTGTGTATCCATCTTCACCGGACGTCACAAAGTCGTTTAGTTTGAAGTTCGGATGAAGGCTGGGTGGCGGCGCAAGGGTCTAGTCGGGACTGACTACACTACTACAGTGTTCTACACCGCTCCACACCGCTACAACAACAACAACCCGACTATACCAAGGCGAGAACTGGGCGAGAACTGTTTGTTGGATAAGTGGCTTTCTGTAGGTTTCCGGTATGGATTCTCGACCGGATTGTGGCAATGTACATAATGTCGGAGGCTGCGAAATCTTATTTTTGAGATGCAGATGGCAGATGGATGTTTTTACACCGCTTCTCACCGCTCGATATCGCCATGGCGAGGCTGTGTAGGAGTAGTGTATACAGGTGGAGATGACGGTAGTGGTAATGGTAGTGGTACTGTATCTTGAATGCAGGTCTCGGTACATCTATCATGGTAGCCGTAATCTACTAGGTGTAGGGGAGGCATGCATCTGAACTACCCATGAACGTTTCGCTTGTGGACTACACTACACTGTGTCCAGGGAAGATGGAGAGTGAGATGGAGAAAGGTAAGGTGGAGGTCGTACAACACATAGCTGGCACACCGCTTCCACACGCAGTTGGAGTTGGGTTTGAACGTGGCGAATATGTACTTCGATGAGATTCCATGCGTTACTGTGGATGTAGGAAGTTAGACCGTAGGGGCAGTGAGGACAACGCGTGATCAACTGGCATAGGTGTACCGCGTAGTCTCACTACGCGTAATATTGTAATGTTCCTACTTCATCATGATGTCTCCAAGAAGTACATCCCTTGAACATCAGCTCTGGTGTGGTTTTCTCCTCGTCCTCGTGTGCTAATTCCACATGCAGCAATCGGCAAGTACCTCAAAACGAGGCTGAAAGCTGATCACTTGCTCACGGTGTGACACGAAGTGCAATGGAACCCACATAGATGCATGGTGATATATACATTGGGGAAAGCTGACAGCCAGTCAATCTTGTGTAACAGCTGGCTGATTGGATGACATGACTTCGGCATACAAGCCGCGGGCTGAGTGATACAAGACGCCGATGGAGACGTAGATGCAGTGATAGATGCAGCTGCAAGAGGTACGGAATAGACCTGGTGAATGTAACGATGGGAGAGCTACATTAACGATATGAGTGTATGAGAACGAGGCTGAGGATGTTGGAGTGACTGGGGGAATGTCGACGTAGATTGATGACGAGATACCGAAGTGTCACTCCAACTCCACTGATATTGGTCGTGGTGTCTGCCAAACGATAGTGACTGAGGCCGGTGACGTAGGAGCCAGGCGATGAAGACACTTCTCCTTCGCCGTACGACATGTACTTTGCTTGCCTCCATCTAATGTACTCCAAGTAATGAAAGCCTAGGTTCCCGTTCCCTCGAGATCTTTTGCAGACTCAGTATGTAGTCCGTCACTGTCACGTCGTTGTACCACAATTCGCATCTACCCATCATCCGACACCTTCCCCTACTCATACTGATCTCCCTAGCCATGCCTACCCGCGCAACGGCAGCTCGCAGCACACCAAACCGCCAAAAACAAAGCAAGAGAACCCGGCAGATGAGCGGTGAACCAGCGTTCTCTTCTCTCATCTGTAGCGATAGATTGGCAGTGCGGGAAGCAGCAGTCCCTTCCGCGGAAGCAAATAATTCCGAATCGAGCGAACACGCATAATCAGATCCGCTGGAAGCATAGTTTGTAAGGACAAATCGACATATGTCATCATTCACATCCCTGACCATATCTCGACGCGTACTCGTACGAAGGCCCCGTCCAGATCTAGACACGATCACCTACACTCACGATATAGTATCCCCTCATCGTAGGCACCCGCGCTTCACCCGCTTCACCCGCTTGCCACAAACCCTCACGCTCACAATAACCCCGGCGCTTAATCGCTCGAAAGTATCGCCGGACAAACATCTGCAGCATGCGCCCCACTCACACCATCTCCACCATGGCGCGAACACGTCGACAAGCGCGAACATGCAGGGAAAAGAACAGAAGAAGATAGAAAGACCATCAAGGTTCTTTTGCATTGTGAGACCAAAAAAGAAGCTTCGTAAATCCCATGCTGCATGTAACGTTGACCGCTACATGAGACCGGATTTCGCACTCTCTCTTTCCATACATCTACACCGCTACTGATTCAAACATTGTATGCAATAGTCCAACAAAAACAGCGATGTGGCGAGATCTTCTCCATCATCATCATTCCGCCTCTTCGACGTGCAGTTCCCTCGCCTGAGCGAAGAACACACGAGCCGTCCCGCTGCCGATGTTCTTGATACTATAAGTATTGCCTATTGTGATTGACCACTCGTTAGCTGCGTGTGCTTTTGGACCAATGAGAGCGCGAGAAAGGGGTGTGAGCAAGGAAACAGCGGCAAAACGCGCGCCACGCGAGGAGATGGTTGGCTGACGGCCTCGAGGGCGGGGAAATTGACGAAACGAAAAGAAAGGACTGGGGTTGGAGAGCGCAAGCGGATCGGAAAGGCGGGTTTGTTGTGCTCTCTGTGTTTGTGGCGCGCCGTAACCGCGCTCTTCTCTCTTTCTCTTTGCCTGATGGCTTAGAGCAAGTTTGGTAACCGCCACAAGAGCAAGCGAACGACAATGCTGTGCACCGTCGGTTGGGCGAGGCTTTAGCGTCAATGGTTACACAGCATGCTGCAATCAGCGCCACGCCCATGCGGGTGACGAGAATCGGGTTCGCTTCGCCAGTGTGCTCGCTTGCCCTGGTTGCTTGTCGGACGGACGCGCCCCTGGTCCCCCAATGTCGTGCCATGTTGCAGAGCAGGAACGTACAACGCGGGCATGCAAGTGTGGTGTGAGATGGGGATATGCAAACACCCGGATGGCGTCGAGCATAATGCAACGGCTGTCGTACAGAGACGGGGGAAAGTAAGGGAAGGCGGATGGGGGGTTTGTTGTAGCGAGTGCATGCATGGAAGGAAGTGAAGGAACACGGCGACAGGTCTTTTCATGCTGCCGTGCATCTTCGAAAGTGTGCTGAAGTGACAGAGAATAATGATGAGAAAGAACGTACCTCGAGGGACTTGCCAAACACCTTGCTTGTGGACTGTGAACTCGTTCTCATGCACACGTACTTCCACAGTACCAGACTGTACGTTGAAGATCATGTGCATGTATCGTGAGTTCTTCGTGCGCTTCATCTGATCCGGACCGAGTTCGATGAGACCCCAGTTGAAGAAGTTGCCGATGGATCCAATCTTTGCGTATTTGAAGCCGCCATCTCCAACGGCTACGGGCTCGACACCCCTTTCGTTCCATGCGATGGCTGTGATATGGTTAGTGACATTTGATCGTTATTGAGATTTGAGGCCACTTACTATCCTCGATGATGTCGTTGGATGGAACATCACCAACAGTGTCGAAACCTCTAAAGTTGCCAACAAGAGTGCCTTGCTCTTCCCAGGGGTCGAGCTCGATTTCCTCTTCTTCGACAACAGTGAGCGCCCTCTTTTTGCTCTTGTAGCTGGACTTCTTGGTGGTTCTCCTCTCTTCCTCTACTGCTTGACTCTTCACAATCGACGACATGCTGCCGTCGGGGTCGTAGGAGATGTGGTCGTTCTTCCAGAAGTCGATAGGCGCAACACGATGTCTGCCTGTCCGTCCTATGCGAGCGACATTGTCGGGATCCATCTCGCGGAATACGGAAAGATGTCGTCCCCGTCCGAAGCGTGAGCCGGCTGATGTCGCAGATATTTGGTCGATATCCTTTTTGCTGAGAGGGTTTCCGTACGCATCTACCAGCTTGCCGGCCTCCTCGCTCTCCGCCTGTGGAGTCTTGGATTTCGATACTCCATTGGACCTTGGCTCTGCACTTGCCGATTTCGCTTTGGACTCTGCATTTGCTTTCGGTCTGCCCACAGGTTTCGCAGGCTTTGTGAATTCTGCATTGGGTTTCTTCGCTGGTTTGGCTGATGCTGATGCCGATGCTGAAGATGTTGCTTTGTCGCCATTTGGCTGCGCTTTAGCTGGCCGTCCGCGCTTCTTTTGTGCAGGCGCTTCCTCGACTTGTTCCGACTGATCTACTGAGTCGTCGGCCGGCGCTTCAACAATACTGTCGTCTTGTTCCCCATTTGGCTGCGCTTTCGCCGGTCGGCCGCGCTTCTTCGGTGCAGGCGCTTCCTCGACCTGTTCCGATTGATCTACTGAGTCGTCGACTGGCGCTTCGACGATGCTGTTCTCTTGCTCGCTAACCGGTTGCACCTTGGGTGGCCGTCCTCGTCGTTTCGGCGCAACAGGTGCTTCCTCAATCTGCTCAGATTGATCTATCGAGTCGTCCACGGGTGCCTCCAGTTCGCTGACGTCGGATACACGTTGTGACCGTCGGCGCTCGGCAGGCGTAGTCTTCTTGCTCTTGTGTGACTCCGCAGCTTGCGCTGCGGTAGGGCGGCCCCGTTTGCGCGGCTTCTCTGCTGGCTCCTGCTCCCCTTCTGAAACCTCCACAACATCGCTCTTTCGTTTCCTACCCCTCTTGGCCTTCTCTTTCGGTGGTTCTGGAACAATTTCAGACTCCTCCTCACGATCCAGCTCCTCAAGGTCCTCAACAATTTGGTCATCGGCCATGCTCTCTTCGCCTCCGATTTGCGCAACGAAACTCTCCTCAGCGGCTATTCCCAATTCATTGGCTGTGATTTCTTCCTGCACAATACTCTCTTCAAAGATCGCGCTCTCTGCCGGGCCCGGCGATTCTTCTTCCGGGATATCGTACACGTCTGATCGCTTTCCCCGTCGCGCGCCTGAGCCGCTCAAAGCTGGCGTCTCTTGTAAGCTTGATTCGTCCTGTTCGAAGTCGAGGCGTCGCGCAATCGGCTGTGCGGAGTCGCGGATGGGGCTGGATGGGGGAGGAGAGCTTCCCCTCGGCGCCATGGAGGATTGGCGTCGCGGCGAGGATCCGAGGTTGGTCTTCTTGGGTGATCGCGATCGGGGTGGAGGGAGGAGCGTTCGGTTGTTGCGCAAGATCTGGTGGGATGTGGTAAGTTCTGGCATTGAACCTGGCGGGCCTGTTAGTGACATCCCTCGCGATTGCGTCGACATCTGCGCACTCTCTTGTATTTCCATCGAGCCTGATCCTGTCGCATCATTCCCTTGTTTGGGTGGGGACCTCTCTGGCGACGAGAAGATGCCGGAAATCGGCTCGAGGCCATGTTCGTCGTATACGCCTTTGTCTGCGAGTGTGATGCCAGTCTTCCTGCGCAATGTTAGTTATTGTTTACGCGCATGCATTGGAGCGTCTCTCTGCCTACCTTCCCTGCACGCCAACGTTGTAGTAATTGTTTTCGCGCGCTTCGCGTTTCTTTGTGGGCGCCATCTTCAGAGTCGTGTCCGCAGGGAATGAATGCGCGTGTTGGTGCGGGTGACGCGTCGGTGGTGTCGCGGGTGATTCGCGAGGGCACTGTCGATAAGTTGTTTGGGTTTAGGCGGGATGTAAACTAACCGTTAACGGCGGGAAGGCACAGGGTCTTGGCGTCTTCCCCTCCAACTCCAACCCGCTCATCGCCATCACACGCCTGAGGCCATCACGAGATGTAGTACAGCGTTTATATCCATTTCTTAGTCTAATGCAATCTGTTCATTGTGACTTTGACATGTCACTATCAGGAGTTCAGTTGCCCAGTGTGACATCACGGAGCCACCCAAGAGTACATGCATGGCAGCATCCCACCCACCGTGACAAACTAGTTTAGCGCACATCCATCACGGTGCATGAAAACGGCGCAGTATAAGTTGAGGAGCCCACCCAATCGTGGGAACTTTTCCGGTTTCTTCATTCAACCTCAGCCGGCTCTCAGTTGCTAATTCGCATCCCAGACACCAGTCATCCGCCAAAACGAGAGAACACCTCGCTCTCCTACAGCCACAGTCGTCGTGCAGACCACGCACTGCTTCATTCATTGCTCGCATCAAGCATCCGCTCTCCCATCCACCCACATTGTATCTCCCACCAAACGCTCTTCCTGGATCAAGACTTTTTCCCATAACCAACTCTCTTGACGTACAGCCAAAACAGGAAAAGGCCGTCCAATCATGCCCGGGCGACGATGTGCTTTTCGTGAAGCGTCGAAAAACGGCAGCGAGCCGCTGAATGAAAATATACAAGAAAAGAAATCGTAAGCATGTCGATGATTCGTCACATCGTGGGCGCAATCTCCAACGTCGTTCATGCTATCAGAGCGACTTGGAAGTTCGAAACTCGTTCCAGATCAAAACATCGACGGCATCTGGAACACCCTACTGGGGGCAGGCGCTCTGGACGTGGCCGGGCTGCTTGCAGCGGTAGCACACGCGCTCAGATGAAGTCTCCTGGGGGCAGTCGCGCGACAGATGGCCAACCTCGCCGCCTACAAAAGGTTAGTCATGCTCTTCCGAGTTCGTCGCTGTGTACTTACAGTTGTAGCACTTCTGTCCCTGGGTGCAGTCACGGCTCATGTGACCGAAACCACCGCACGAATAACACGTGGTTTGGCGAGCACCTCCGTAGCCACCGGCACCACCACCGTAGCCTCCACGACCGCCGCCGTAGCCGCCAGCAGCACCGCCGTAGCCGCCGCCCTGGGAGCAGTTGCGGGCGATGTGACCGACCTGGCCGCACTTGTAGCACTCTTGGCTGGGGGCGCCACGGCCACCCATCTGGGCACCGCCGTCCTTGGTGCACTCGCGCGAGATGTGGCCGGTGCCACCGCAGCGGTAGCAGGTCTTCTCAGCCTGGGGAGAGGTGCACTCGCGGCTCACGTGGCCCTTCTCGCCGCAGTTGTAGCAGGTTGGGGTACCCTTGGTGGGGCACTCGGCAGCACGGTGAGAGGAGTCTCCGCCTGGACATGGTCAGCGCGTGTTCAAAGATGCAGTTCCGAGTCAGGCATGGTGGTCTCCGCGCTTGAATACCGATCTGGACCTGTCGCTGGACCCTGAGGCGTCACGCTCTCGCGATCTGATATACAAAGCGGGGCCGCATTCGGACCGTGTCACCGCATCGTGGGTATGGAATCAACTTACAGTTGTAGCAGCCACGGCCACCGGCAGCGGGAGCAGGTGCTTGGTAATCCATTTTGTAGAGTTGGAAGACTGGTGAGTGTTAGCTGTAGTCCGCACGCGCCATGCCATGATGTCTGGCTTTGTTCTTACCGGAGTATCGAAAGGGTAAGGGAGTGACGTTAGAAGATGACTGTCGTTTAAAATGGTATCCAAGAGTCGTTGAAAAGTCGCACACCACCAATTGTTTTGTTATCGGAAGCTGAGGGGTTGGATCGTTGGAGAGAGAGAGCGAGGGGCACAAAGTCGACTGCTGAAAATATCTGTTCGGGCTGGGTTGTGCTTGCCGCTAGTCTAAGCGAAATACGGTCTAGCTTCACCGTTCATTCTTGCCTTCAAGGTGGGTCTGGTGTTTGCGCAAAATCAGGGACGGCGGCGCCGTGGTTTGTGTTCCTGTAGGGGTCCGGAACAATAGGGCTTTGATTTCACGCACAGTGCAGATATGCGCGTGATTGGAACTGCTGTTCATGGTACCTAAGTCGGCTTCGACGTCATTGGAAGGGGAAGCATCGCTTGACAGGCCTCGTGCAGATCTCGGGATGCATATGCAGCTAACCTGGCGTGGAAAGATTGAGTAACCGAACGATCGCACACGTGGCTGCATGTAATATTGATGCCGAGGCACGAACTGGTGGTCAGAGAGATGAATATTCTACACCGACAGCAAATACAAAGGAGTGATCGGAATGTGCTGTGTTTGGAGGTGTTCTCGTGCTGACGTCCGAGACCATCAGCATACCTAGGTACGCATTGAATGGACCCGTGCACGCAATAGTGCGTCAAGCAGCGTTCGCAAAATCATCTTCATGTTCCTGAGGTAGACCCTGAGATCTCGGAAAGATATTTCAATGTTCTAGACCCGCGCAAAAAATTAGGTGGTGTCGTGACGTCCCCACTTCTGCCCAAAACCGAAAAAAACCTACCATCTCTCCACCACCCACATCAGCACCACAACGAGAACAAAAAATGTTGCTCATGCAACGACGAGAGCAAAAGGATGGACGATCAGGGAATCGAACCCTGGACCACTCCCATGCTAAGGGAGTATTATACCACTAAACCAATCGCCCGATTTTGCACTTGCGGCTGTTGACGCAACTCGAAGAGCTGCTTGTTGATGGAGGATTTTGAAATTAATACCTTCATAATCGAGGTTCAAGCAGGCGCAGGATGAGTTACAGACCTGGTTGACAAGATGCGAGCTCTAGTAAAGATGTGGGTTAGTAGCACACATCGTGCGAGGGTATTCACGCAGACCCACTCCCAAGAAGACAGCCCCTCCATGTTGTCTCCGGGAAATCCTTACTGCTTACCTATGGATATGTCAAACCCTCAGGAATGTACGATATAGCCAAGGTTTAGATGATAAGTACTTATCGTATTCGCCTACGCATGCTTTGCGACATACCATAGCGCGGGGATAGGGGCTTTGTTTACACTATGTCACTTCCAGCGCAGTATCTTGGTGGCACCAACATGCTGTCAGTACGGGTTTTGTACCTGCCTATGTTAACGTAATTTCAGGACGTCATCGACACTCCATGAGCGATAATTCAGTGGCGAGGATCCACCCATACGCCATACGGTAGTGTCCTCTTCCTCGAGCCCGGCCATGGAGGCACGAAACCCAATGAGAAGGGTCCTGTTTCAGCAAAAGCGTGTTTCCGGAAAGAAACGCCGCCAAACATGTTTCTGGGAGGAAACGCTGCCGCTTTCACAGGCAAGTGACAAGCAAACGCGGGAGTAATCCCTGTTTGCGACACCTGCAGCGTCTCGAAGACACTGGACTATGAGCAAAAGAATCGCCCCGAAGGTGTTTCTAGAGCTCTAGTCATCCTTGGAGAAGGATATCTGCTTCAGCAAAGGCGTGTTCCCGAAGGAACGCCGCCCGCGCATTCACAGTCTGACGAGTAACGCGGGGTTGTGAGCCCCTGTTTGCAACATCAGCAGCCACAATGATACAAGAAACGCCCCGAAGGTGTTTCCATCCTAAGCATGCCAGCTGTTCCACTTCTCCAGCTCTTTGAATGTGATGAAGTCCTTCCACTCATCACTGTCTTTGTTCTTGAAGTCCACTGGATGTCGAGTGAACAATCCACGAGGGCTCTTTTCCCTTGAATCCGGGTAGAAACGACGCGGTCGCGCTTCATTGAGGTTCCGCCGCTCAAGCCAGTCGACAAGTCGATTCATCTTTGGAATCCAGATGTCAAGATCATGATACCAGAAGCGATGCCATATCCACGTTTCTTCGCCATCGGCAGCCTGAAGGGCACTCAAGCGAATACCGAGTCTACGAGCGGGATCGTCGTATTTGGCGGGAGAATACATACCACCAATAATTGTATGGGGATGCTTCTCACCAGCGGGAAGCAAATCGCAGTGGACGCGAAGTGTGTCCGGCATGATGCGGCCCAGGAAAAAGTCTGAGACGGCGAATTGACAGCCGCCAAAGTATACGAGGCTCTCGCCTTTGTCGTAACTTGTCGTGATCTTGCCAGTATAGAGGTCGCCGCGAAGAAGCTGCTCTACGCGTGGCTCGGGCGCAGCCGTCTTTCTCCATGCGAAGTAAGCCAATTTATGAGGCTCGCTCGAGTACCGAAAGGCAACATTCTTCGAAGGGTAGTCGCGAAACCCAAATGGCTGCGCCAACGGATCACGAACGTTTATCCCGCGTTGCATTTTTGACGCCGGAATCTGCCGAAGGGTTTCCCCGGACAATTGCTGTTGCAGATCCATTGGTTGAAGAGAAAGAAACATCAAGCAGAACCACTGCTCCAAGATGTTCATGATAGGCCCAGGAGTGAGCGCGACGTCCGAAACAGGGAGGCAACAGTACACCGCAGAAGCACGCTCCCAAAGGTAGTATAGGAAGCATGGAATATTACGGCGGTAAACCGGATTCTCGTGGCAGCTAGCAAGCCGTTTCTCTCCATCCCTGGCCTGGCCGGCATAGAACCACGGCTCGTCATCCACGATCAAAACGAGAACGTAGATGACACCATGATCGGGGAAGTCCAGAGTGATATGGTCTGAAAGTCTACATTGGTTAGCATATGACGACACCAGCAGAGAGCTATAGACCCTGTATATTTACGAAGGGAGTTGGGTAAGGAATTGAAGCGACTTTGAGAGGTAAGGAAGCGACGCCAAGTCAGGCAATATAACAAGACAAGGAGGTGAGTAGTGTGAAGCAGGGAAGAGAGAAGGAGTGTAGTATGTATGGTGGCTCAAGCTGGAGCTACTGTAACATACGATTCGGGTTCTCTCAGCTTCCCAGTCGCCGAAAGCTCAACCACCCAGTCCGGAAGAAAAGACTGGCATTGCGCAATAGCGCTGTCCGGATCGGCTAGCTCATTCTTATAGTAGTCCGCCACGACACTACTCGACTCGCATTTCTCGGGGAGCACGACCTTCACGAGGTGGTCGAGGATGTAGGAGGGGTGCAATGCGTCGACGGGGGAAGACATGATGAAGCGTACGTAGTATATTGAAGAGAGGTAAAGGATACAGAATGGAAGAGGTCGAAGGGAAGATGCAAAGCAGTGACCAGCATCCTGCGATGAAGATGAAGGAAACGGCTTCCATGGTATTCTCATATGAGCTGCTGGCACTTCATCCTCCTCACTGTGGCCTCCACCGCCCAGTTCTGCCATTCTTATTGTCTTCACCGTCCCGAAAGGAATACCGGCAGTACAGAATACGATGGAAGCCCGTCTGCATCATCACTGTCACGCAGGCCAAGAACTGAGTTCGTACGCATCGAGAAGGAACAAAGTTAAGAACCCAAGGCGAGACTACAAACTTCGATCAATTCAGGGTACGTGAAACTTGCTCGTTCATTGCTGCCAGCTTTTATCACCACTGTGGTATACTTCTAGAAGGCCGGCAAAAGGTGCGCTTCCGCATTTCCAAACGACAGTAGTACGGAACACCGCAGCTGTGCAACTCACGTACCATGCGTAAGAGCTTACCTTCAAGGACTTTGTGTAACCATGTGTCCCATGAAGCTCGAAATGTACCAAACTTCGACGTTCAGGGGCTTTGCTGAGCGAAGACTGCTTGAGGTGAGGCAGGGGTTTGGACTTCACCTTCACCATCGAACATCACTGAATAGAGGATAACCCCCTAATAGCGATGAATATTTCGAACAAGTTTTCGAGGCGACTTACCCTTCTCATCTCCTAGCAGATACACAAGCTCACGACCGCAATACCGCAATCGACACGACTTCGCGCACACCTTCGGTGGCATCCTCCTCAAGAAGACCTTCGCGCGCGCGTTTGCCGCCGCCACTACCTTCGCACACGCCCAGCCTTCGTCTCCCTCGATCTCTCCCTGTGCCCTTAGGCAGCATACTATACCTGACCGCCAACATGTCTGGCAACGTAAGTGTCTGAAGCCTGTGTGCTGGTGTCTACCGCTTTAGGAAGCACTGAAGCGCAAACTTCTGACCTCAATGAATACGACTAACGCGTTTGACCTAGAAGAATTCGTCAAGCAACGCTCCGGCGAAGCCTTCGCCTTTCGAATGGGTGAGCGTCATCTCCTTTCACACCAACCTGCGTCAAATGCATCGTCTCTTCATCCTTTCTGAAGACAGCCATAGCCTCATGGTACCCTTGTACGGATTTTCAGAGCTGACACACTATGTAGAAACGACTTCGCGATGCGCAAAAGCAGAGAGCAAAGAACGAGAAGGAGAAGAAAGACAAGAAGGACAAAAAGGAGAAGCAGGAGAAGAAGGAAGAGCAGCCCAAGAAGAGGAAGGCGGAGGATGATGGAGATGATGACACGACTGCACCGCCCGCGTAAGTGCAATCGTCTGCCGTCCAAACGTCAGCATTAACGACTTTTAGCAAAATGACTACTACGCAGAAGCGCAACATTCGCGCGCGTAGGATAAAGAAGAATGCTGCCGAGCAGAAAACGTCGGTCGAGCAAAATGCAACTGAGCGCATGGACGTTTCGGGCGAAGACAAGGTTGAGATGGTGTTGCCGTCGCGTCCCGCGGCTTCACAGCCATATAGACCTCCTGGTAAACTCGATGCAGCGTGGGATGATGAGAGGAAAGGCATCTTCAAAAAGTCGGAATGATGACCAGAGCTGAGAATGGTCGCGCGGAATGGAAGGAGTTGACCTTGTAAATAACGATAGACACCTGCATCGTGTGAGGGTATTCACGAATAAGACCTACTTCCAAGCAGATTGACCCTCCGCTCCGACTCAAGAAAAGCATCATTGCGTATCTGTACATGATGGAGAAGTCTACGTGTTCGTCCTGCCTGTTCGTAAAGGACATGTCAGTCCCTCAATCCACATCCAACGACGTAAACATTGCGACTTCTTCATGAAAGAACTTGACCTCGTGCCTTTAGATAACGCAGAAGTCTGCAATGCTCTTTGATAGACCGAGATGAGGTCTTGAAGCATGGATAAGATGTTGCGATAACTATGGAACATGTGAGCGAGTGGGTATCGTCGAATATATGTCCAAGGCTGATATAGCTCTCGACCAGTGTCAAAAAGATCGCAAGGATTTGCATCTAACGACTACGATGGTCTTGTTACTTTTGACTGTGATGGGACTGCGGAGGCAGGCGTATACAAACTAATACCTTGTGTACAAACTAAGTAGCATATTGAGAGTTAAAGCATGCATCGTAGTAAGAACGTTGCAGGTTAAATTGAACAACAAGTGTTAGAGCATACATCGTCTTCTGTCGTGCCGGTTTCTCGACAACAGATACCGCGCATATCTCTACGGCAGGTTATCCGGAAATCTGTCCAGGTAAAGGCAAAGTGATTCTAGGCAGTGTAATCCTAGAGAGTGTAAAATTGGTATGAAGATGTCTTGTGGGGATGTAAGCAGCGTCCTGGACTTTAACTACCAGCGCTAGATGCGTGATAGCAGAAAACAATGTGAAGTAGAAGACCGCCTTAAACACCTTGGCCAAGATGTGTTGGGCTATGCTCTCGAACATGTCTCAAGTGGCACAAGAGTTAACTACAGTAGTCTCTTCGCCAGGCTTGCATGTCTGTCATAGCATAGAAGTAAGCCGCACTCAAGAGACTTAATAAGACAGTCGTGCAATGCAAGTAGAGCTCACGTCTGTAAGCAGACTATGGCGTCAACGGGCGCCAGAACGATTGCCGTTCGATTTACCCGTGGCAACTCGTTCTAATAATAGAAAATGTCTAACAGTACAACGGCAAAGGTACGGTATTGTATGAAAAGCTAGCGAGTGTTTTGTAGTATAGTAACAGCGCCGAACCTTAGAGAGCTAGCACAGCGCCTCGTTATAATAAAGACAGGCGAAGAAGAGGCCATGCTAAGTTTCTTCATATCAACCAGCGCGCCATACCGCTAGGTCTCAGCGCGAAGAGAATTTGTTGCCTATGTCTTACCAGACATGTTCCAGGACGTACAACTATGCTTACGCATGCGAGCTTACTTTGCATAAGCATACGCGCCACATTTTTCTAACTTCGCATAGAGGATGTATACCACGCGTTAATAAAAAGATCGACTAAAAGACACGTCTCTGCGCTCCATCTGCACAACGTAGGAAGCGCGCTATGCTTAATTAGTCCAGTGTGGAAAAGACTTGCGCACGAGTATATGAAGAACGAACATAAGCAAGCCCGAGAGGCTACTGACGCAAACTACGAGTTGGCCTAGCTTCAAAGTAGAATTTTATGTTTCTCGCAGCCCCCAGAACAAGTAGAACGGTTGTCAGTAATGCAACATCAAACCGTTAGTCTAGGTACTTGTGGCACGCTGTTTTCTTCCAGCGCTATAACCTGCACACCTAAAATATACACAAAACATCTACAAACAGACAAGATAGGTATGTTAAGAGATATACTGACTGCGCGAGTATACCAACGCGCCCAGCTGAATGAGTCCAGCCCGAAGTTTAGCAACAGCCAGGCAGGGCATGGAAAGACATCGCAGATCAGCACGAAGTTTTGGTTATGCAGACATATCGAGGCGCCGAGTGTAGTGACTTCAACGCGGGAATATACCAACTGTGTCAATGTGGATGAAGAGAGAGAAGACAGCAGCAGGTGGGAGAAGATGATACACGATATCGTAGATGCACTGCGCTCGTTCTGATGATGTGACCGAGCAGTAAGGCCGTCGCATTCACAGATAACACATTGTATCTTCCACGCACTACTGACTTCTAGAACACTCTCACAAGTTCTCAAAATCAGGATCCTCATCGCCATCGTTCTCTACCTCCTTCTCCTCAGCCTCCTCCTTCAATCACAGCCCCTCTCAGTGATGACGCTCAAGGTGAACCAGCCACCCGGCTGCGGTCTGGTACGACCAGTTTGGGCACAAGGGACACGACGCACTCTCTGTGCATCCGGCAACCTTCAACTCGTTGAACGCCCTTATGAGCTCTTCGCGTCGCGTGTGTACCTTCCACTTCATACGTTTCTCGAGTTGCGCACGGTTCCCTTTCTTGTCTGTGGCGGTCTGCGACATCGTTTGATCGAACCGGCAGCGACAACACTTCAAGCTAGAAATGGCCTGACTTGTATGCGCACTGAAGGCCCGAAGGAAGGCTAGGCGTTCTTCTTTTGTAGCCGCATCGCATTCCCCAACCCCATCAGCAATGTTCACATCAATGTCCTCCTTTAGTAGATCTTGCCAATGCAACGGCTCACCCCGTGGGTGTTGCTTGTCGTTGTTTTCCTCGAGTGGATCCACGTCCAGACCCTCTTCCTCATCAGCACCCAGCTCGGTTATCTCATCCTGTTTGTTGCGCCGTTTCAAGGCCCCGAGAACGCTCATACGCTCAGTGTAGAGACCCTCAAGCTCAGTCTGGGCATGTTTGGCCTGTTAGCGGATCGATGATGATGCACCACCTTTACCGGCGATCAGTCCTGTATTTGTTGACTTGGTGGAAGTTTTCGGCAAAGATCGCATCTCTTGAGCAAACTCTTCCAGTACAAGGTTTCTTAGACTCTTGCGGATCTTCTTCAGTACCACTTTTCGCTTGTAGGAGACAGCCTCAAGCTTCTTGCGGACACCCCCAGTTGCAGAGTCTCCGCCTCTCAACGTGACCTTGTAAGCGTCAGGGACACTGCCGGTATAGCCTCACGGTCTGGGTGTATCATCGGCGCTGTTGCGTATCAGGAACTCGCGCATGTTGTCGATCGTTGTCTTGAAGGAACGAACCATCTCGGCCAACTCGGAGTCTTCTCGCTCGCGTTCGCGCAACCGCTCTTCGACCTGAGCGCGAAGCGTCATCTCGTAGTTCTCGTGCTGTACGTATCCTGTCTGAGCTGCCTGCTCAAACATCTTTCTTGCTTCTCGCCGACTCATCTGCAAATCTGAAGTTAGTATACCTAGATGCCTTCCAAGCGCAAAGCCTTGACTGACCCTCTCTCTGCCTAGTATGTAGGACTGGATATCGATGTCACCGACGCCGACCGCATCGTAGCATTCGTGGGCGTTCGAGTCGTCGGCATGTGCTGCAATTGCCCGCGCCGCCGCCTCTCCGTGTTCACGGTTGGTTTCGACGATACGTGTTCGACGAAAGCAATACATTGTATTGCGTTGTGGAAAGCCGGCGTCAATGCAAGCCTCGCGCAGGCGACGATTCAGTGCATCAGACTTCATCGGCTCCCCAGGCGTAATGATGCTGCGACTGTCAGCTGCGAAGAAAACTACTTGGTTCAAATCAACGGGATCAGTCTTGACCCAGGCAGCGTCCGTGCGAAGGATGTAAAAAGCTCGTTACATCAGGAGGTACCCAGGTAGTATTGCTACCTTCACTACATTATCAGCCGCTAGAAGTTTCTTGCCAAGGTAGCGAGGAGGTCGTCAGCTATGGATGGAGCAACGCGGCTCTTCCCCCAACATCTGTGTAGTTGGCACGCTAGTCTTGCAATAGTAAATTCATCGACGTTAGCGTTAGATGTAGTCAACACAGTGCTCTACTGAAGTGGTTTTGTAGATGATGGGAGTTGATGTAGTCAGCAGGAGGGCTCTACAACTGCAATCTTGTCGGATACAACGTCGATGTAGCAGCCTGCCAATTGTATTTTTTAGCATCCTTCCAAGATGGAGCATCACTCCGCGGACCCCGACTAAAATATATAGCGCATTAAGCTAACGAAGTCCTTGACATATCTCGCGACATTCATCCCAACTTCGGCGCCGTCTGACCACTCACCCTCCCGGTCCTTGTCTTGCTTTTATACATCGCCCATGGCATTCGATGCGTCCTTTGGAAATGATACGGGAACGTCCCAGTGCGAGGGCTCATTGTGTGCTGACGGGAAGCTCACTTGGCGCCGGAGTGGGGCTTCCTCGATAATGCTGAGATCCATGCTGCTCTCCACCAGTACATCTCTGGCAACGTCCTTCCAATTGTCACCGATCTTCTCGAACCACGATCTATCGCCAGGTAGATTGTACGCGTGCATAACGATGGTCTCGTCAATACCAAACTCTTTGAGGTTCGCGCCGGTAGCTGCCATTGTGACGCCTTTCAAGTCTTGGATGCAGTCGTCCTTGTACAAATTGAGGATATTCTGTGCCTCTTGTGGTGTAAAGGATCCTGGTGCTTTCCCTGCGTACTGTTTCTGTGTCTGCGGGTGAGTCCAAATGGATGGTTGACAGATCCTCCCTGCAATCGCCTTCGATGCTTCGAACGCTGCTTCGGAGTTCCAAAGTAGCTTTTGCGCTCCGTTGAAGAGAGTTTGGCGCGAGTCGATTACTTGGCGGCATGCGTTCTTCTCGTTGCTGTCTTGGTCGACAAGGGCAGAGATGTGTTCATGTCTGAGTGCCATATATGTTTCGGCCAGCCTGTCGTATTCTTTCGCCATCTGTTCTGTTGTCCAGGACTTCAGGTGGGATTCCGCAAAGTTCATACCCTGGGGATCGTATGATTGCATTGCGACTGGGTACTTGATATCGATTCCGTGTTTCACCTACGAAGTCAGTATATGTTTACGAATATTGCGCCAGAACTTACCTCTGCGTCATGTCGCTTGTTTCCTCTGTCCGCGTTCTCAGGTGTGGGGTATGCTGCGGATGGTGGAAGGGCTATCGTTTGCGCTACTTCGAGAGGAGCAGGCGCGGTAGGCTTTGTGGGCTCAATCGCGATGCTCTGCTCAACAGGAGTGTTCGACGGGAAGCTGATATCAATAGATGCCGTAGGTGCGCCATGTCTGGGTGTGGAAGGCGCGTGATCATCAATGGAATGTGGTGAGCTTGTTGTTGGTGTTGGAGATGGCGCGCTGACTTGCGCGCCATTTCCGGCCATGGCGGCGTCTGGGGAGATCGTCACCGCTTGCGATAGGAACTGTCTGGTGTTGTAGGTTGCTGAAGTGGTTTTGCTTGGGCAGCGCTCTTGCAATACTAGTCAGAGCTTGTGCAGATGATGGTGCAGATGAAGAAGTTGGAAGTAGTGGGTTGAAAGAAGGAGTGATGGAGGAGATGTGCGAGAGTTATTGTATTTGTATGCGCTGCTTGATGCTGTTGCAGGTTGCAGGTGAGAGAGCTCCGGTATCGCGGTGGAGCCTGGCACGTGACGGTGGAGTGCGGGCTATCACGTGCGGGCACTGGCAAGATAGCCACCATGTACACGTACCTAGGTACCCTGTATGAGGTCTGCTAGTCTTATAAGTTTCTTCACATCTGTATATGTTCTCCCAATGGTGTATATATATAGCCTTGTCTTGTTTGTTCGGTCCAGGTTCCCAGGGGCTGGGTATGACTTGAAGGCTGCCGTTGATGAGTTTGAGCGAATGCTAATGGTTGGCCTCGGGCCTGCTGTAATATGTGCGAATGTCAATCATCTTGGATGTGGTCTTAATGCTCCCTTCACGATCGTGTGGTACCCAAGTAGCTGCGGATCATGGTGTTGGTGCCCAGAAAAAGCTGCGCACCGTCGCTCATCATATCATGTATCCGTGGATATTGGCTGCAGACGTGGCGCATTTGGATGACAGCCAGTGCAGTATGATGCTTTCGCACTAGTAAAGCTTAGTTGTGTGAATTTCAGAATGTAAGATCTTGGGTAAATGATTCTAGGCAATGTCTGGACTGCGCAGGCAATGTCTGCGTATGTGCTAATCGTGTTCTGATCCTAAGGTGTAGTAACAACATAAGTTCGTGCTGCTTCCGATCGCGGAGCGCCTGCCTGTGAATACCTAGGTAAAGGTAAAGGTAAAGGCAGATGAGGCAGGGTGGCGAAAAGACAGCAAAACGACAGCGAAAGGAGGCAAAAGTTGACGCCAAGTGGGGCAAGGGGGGAAGGACGTCGCGGTATGTGCGTGATAGCTGGACTAGCGGTGTAGCACGTGGTAGCTCTGTTGCGCTGGTTGACTTTCCAGTTTCGGCACGGCTGTCCCTTGCGAGGATGTATGTTAGATGACAGCAGTGCTTACTCTTTAGTAGTGTACGATTGCAAAGGCCTTGCATGTTTGCTTTCGTAAGCTTTACTGTAGTGATCCGCCAAAGGCCCTGACCCATGTATACCTAGGTACCCCTCAAGTCTTCGCGCCGATACCTATCAGCTACGGCGCTACTCGCGTCCACTCGACTGCTTTGGCCACGCCCGGGTGGTAAGTTGCCCATGATAACGATTCTGCGACGGTTTGTACTTGTGGAAAAACCAGGTAACAGGGCGGTATCCAGGTATTGAACGAGGAATCTGGCCTTATCGGCGTTTGCGGCAGTAGTAGTAGTAGATAGAATCTGTGATGGATCAGTCGTGATCATCAAAACTTCTGTAACTCGAATAGCGTTTCCAATCATCACTGTAACGCCTTCGCGACCTTGCTATTGTTGGTGGTAGATCCACTCGGTAGACGACTAAAGCTTTCGGATTCAACGAGTCGGCAGCATCTATTCCCTGTCCTATGTCTTGATGAAAAGATCGGATTCCTAGTTTGTAACCATTTTAGATATAAGCACGAGACCTTGCAGCACCTGAACGCAGCTGGCTCCGAACGAGTTGCTGCCAAGCGCGGTCGATGACCGCATCAATGTAATCGACCGGAAACGACGAACAGCGATGCAGAGAGGCCATACTGCTCGTGCCATAGTGGAGGTGGTCGAGAATGGAGTGTTTTACTTGTGGAATCCGTGAATACCATTGCTCGTAATGCGAGCACAGCATTATGCCATTATGTTTCATCGGGGACACCATCAGACGACGAGTTCGAAAATTACCTGTGGATTGCTCGATCAGAGGTGCAAAATGCGAGCAAAGTGGCAACGGGAGTGGCTGAATATCGTGTCACATTTTATCTTGCTGCATACGCACTATTAAACGTGAGCAAATGAGTTCTTCTAAGGACAATGTATACCTCAATATTGATGAAGTTTTGGCGGAATGCGATACGAATTGCAGTCACCCCTGATCTTAGCTGGCGGAGCGTTGAGAGTCGAGATTGCTCCGTCGTAGAAGTGATCGCATTGGGCCGATGTCAATGGGCTTGCCAAGTATTCCTTCCAGGCGTCGATTTTTCAAATCATGTGTTGTTGAGAATGTAAGACTGCGCCGTGGTCTTGGTGCGTTGGCATGTTGGCGTGTCCTGATCACTATTGTTCATCGATACCGAACGAGCCGCTCGAACGACATGACGAGACTGCTGCGGATCCGGGGAAAGTGAGTCTTCGCGGGGTAGTCTGTCGCGGGGTATCGTCCGATTTACGTTCATGGTGTTTTTTGATATCGAACTTAGGTATCGGACTGGGTTTCGTTTTCGAGATGGTGTTGCGTGTCTGTCGATAAGCTGTCCAAGGCCCAGAGTAAGTAAGATTACGTAGTCTTTGGAGAATGGTTCTGGAGCGCGTCTGTACTGAACCAAGCTCCGATAAAACCATCAGACCACGTGCTGTAGCAGCCAATCGTGGGAGATGTAGAGAAACGCGCTCTCCGCGCGATATTGGCGGGCACATATCGTGGAAGAAGGCGTAGGTAACGTGAACACGCGAGGCTGTCTGTGTCAACGTCCGTGCTGTCGAGCACAGTGACAGTGTCACGGCAGCCCCGAAGCTTAACGAGAACAATGGCTTTTGTCGATAGTCCGGAAGCGAAGGAAGAAAGTCACATCATTTCCACAAGATGAGAATGCGAGTGTGGTTCAGCTGCACCTGACATTCTCGGCTATCGTCTCGTTATCGCGTAATGACATCAGAGTTATCCGTGGATACCTTGCGCAACATCGCTAGGTAATCACCTTTATCGCCGCGCAATACGGTAAATACGACAGAGTTCGTTCTGCGACAAACTTCAGGATACGAACCGTTGGCCCCTCGCCTAAAGCTGCACGCCTATGCTTTTTGCCTTTTCGCCAGACGTTGTTGGAGAGCTGTGGCAACTCAGTTACTGATCAGTAGTGCTGGGTAAACCGCGGGAACTCTGCATCAGTTCATCCGAACCCAACACCGTGTTTCGAGACAACGGCGCCGAAGTATTGACCGCTGCAGATGTGCCCAGAGAAAATTATCGCACCGAGGCCGCACATGTCAGCATCATCGCGGCGATCTGAATTCGCTGTACGAGATTCGGGTGAAAGCCATGTTTCTCTCAGGACGTCAAAAAGTTGCTACACGTGCGATCAAGGCCATCCACGTACCAGCTGTCTCTTGCCAGGCAACCCGCCGGGTTATTCAAAGAGTCTGGAGTAGAGCGACGGAATCTGGGCCGTCCCCAAAGGCCAGGACCACGGATCTATCTACGCGAAATCTCGGGCGCTAACGTGATCTACACGCCCGATTTGGCAACGACCCAGGGGTATGTCTTGGCTTATGACCGCCACAAAGCCTCCGAAGCGAAGACAGCACCTGCATGCTCCCTCGCGACATTGTGCCATACGCGCGTTGCGAGCTGGAATCATGTCCGGAACCCGAGAAAAGCAGAAGTCGTGGAAGCCCGCAAGCGACTGAATGTCCCCCGCAGGCTCGATGAAAGACCTCATCTTACTCTTCTTCCTACACAGCACACTCCCTGTCAAGACTTACATTATTAACTCTCCGCTAGCGGGCTACCTCCTGTATCGCAGTCTCAGTGTCAGCCTCGACCAAATCTGACACGCGCGGCGGCTGACCCGTCCCATAGCCAAGCACACTACACGCTCCACGGGCGTCGTGGGCATCTTTTTCTAATGTCTGGGCATGCGGTAGTTCAGTTCGCCTCTTATATGGAATTCGCGCCCACATCCCTTTGTTGCTTCTCTTGGTCTATCTTTTTTTCCTTGCTCACTTTGTGAAAAGGTCAAAAGGCGTCTGTTCACTCTTTACAGTGTCGTCTTTACCTTTTTGTTCGGACTTAATATCGGTCGATCTTTTTGATCTTACACTCGTTTATTCCTACGATTAGGTCTTTTATTTTAGGTGGAGAGATAAATACGTTAACATAATGCGCTACACTGGACTCTACGCTGCGGCTCTGGTCGCACCCCTCGTGGCTGCTCACGGCGGCGGCGACTTCCCTGTTCCAAAAATTGTTGGTCTGGGACCCCGAGAAATTGGTCAACTTAGGAGCAGGAACATTCTTGGTGGACATGCGGCGCACGTTGCAGGGCCCAATCTACGTTTGACAGCACGTCAAGGTGGTATTGATGGTCGGTGCGGACCGAACAACGGCGGTGCAAGCTGCGCCGAGGGCTACTGTTGCTCTGTGGAAGGCTACTGTGGTCAAGGAGGTAAGGTGTTCAGGTACAACTTGAGAGACCATTGCTAATCTTCATAGGTGACTACTGTGAAGCACCCGACTGCCAGTTCCAGTACGGCCCTGCCTGTGATGCCAACAAACTCCCTACTGGAGGCAGCACTCGCAACATTGCTCGTCCCAAGCTCGGCAACCAGCCATATGGTGGAGAGGGTATCTACGACTGCACTGAGCCAAACACGATTGCCATCACATACGATGACGGTCCTTACATCTACACTGAAGGTGTGTTGGATCAGTTCAAAGCTGCCGGAGCAAAGGCCACTTTCTTCGTCACCGGTGTCAACATCAACAAGGGCGCAATTGACGACACAAGCAAGCCGTGGGCTGCTACCATCAAGCGCATGATCGCCGAGGGACATCAAGTTGCCAGTCACACATGGTCGCATCAAGATCTTAGCGCCATCACCAGCCAACAGCGATATGACCAGATGGTCAGGAACGAGGTACGAGTCGATAATGTGAATCGTACATGAGAAGTGCTAATCAATTCGTAGATGGCGTTCGCCAACATCATGGGCAAATTCCCCACCTACATGCGCCCCCCATACTCCTCTTGCACCGCAGCCTCAGGATGCCAAAAGGACCTCGCTGATCTAGGATATGTCGTTTCCTACTTCGACCTCGACACCGACGACTACAACAATGTGACTCCAGACAAGATCCAGAACGCCAAGGACAACGTCAAGAAGGCCATCGACCCCAGCAACCCCCAGACGGACGCTTTCCAGGCCATCGCACACGACATCCATGAGCAGACTGCGAAGAACCTGACTGGCTACATGATCGAGACCATGAAGGCAAAGGGATACAAGCTGGTAACTCTCGGCGAGTGCTTGGGCGAGCCTCAGACCAACTGGTACCGAGACGCTTCTTCCGGTCGCGTAGCCACCACCTCTGTTTTCACCCCACCTGTCGCGGGTCCTACATCATCTGGAAGTGTTAGCTCCGCTGCACCTGCTGCCACTCCTACGGGCGTTTCCACGGATGCCACCTGCGGAGGCACATCTGGCTTCACCTGCCTTGGTACGACTTCTTAATTTGGACATACAATCACCCCCAACTGACATCCACGCAGGCTTCGCCCAAGGCGAATGCTGCTCCCGCTACGGCTTCTGTGGAAACACCGACGGTCACTGCGGAGTAGGCTGCCAGGCCGGTTTCGGAAAATGCGGTAACAATGGCACTGCCCCGTCGTCTGGAAGTGGTAGTGCTTCTCAGCCAGCCGCTACTGGTGCTTCTTCATCTGCGTCTGCTCCTACATCTGCTCCCAGCGGTCTTGTTACTACGACTGATGGCTCCTGCGGAGGTACATCTGGTTTCACGTGTGTTGGTTTCGCAGACGGCGAGTGCTGCTCTCAGTACGGCTTCTGCGGTAAGACGATTGACTACTGTGGAACGGGCTGCAACGCGCTCTTCGGAAACTGCGCTGGTTCTTCTGGTTCCCCGGCTCCTTCGAGCGCTGCTCCTTCCACAGCGGCTCCTTCGACCGCCGCACCTACTACTGCTGCACCTACTACCGTATCCACATCCACCCGTCCCGTCGTCACAAGCACCAGTACCAGCACTCGCGCGACTACCACCAGCACACGCACTTCCGCTGCCCCGGCCGCTACTTCCTCCCCCGCGGGCCTCAAGGTCAGCAAGAACCGCCTATGTGGTGCGCGCACCCAGCAGACGTGCAAGGGCTCTTCTTGGGGTAACTGCTGCAGTCCGGCTGGTATTTGCGGAAACAGCCTGTTGTCCTGCATGAAGATGTTTGGATGCCAGCCTGGGTTTGGTGACTGCCGGTAGATGTGCTTCGGTGGGGTTGTTGTTCACTTCTTATGTATTCTAGTTTTGGGGATTGGGGATTAGACGGTAGATGGGGGTGGTGGATATCGGAGAATGGACTTTCGAATGCAATCGTTGGCTGTAATGTCTTGTATACAGATGTTTCATATGATGGTTCATAATTGCAGACTAAGGCAGTTGCGATGGTATCACAATGATACAAGAAAAGAACTTAACAGGTCTGGAGCCTACATGAACGTTGGGTCAACTACTTTGCATGTTTTCATCTCGATGTAGGCCGCAGGCCTGTTCTGTTCTGTTCTTATATGACATAGATGAGGTGATATGCAGGGTATGAGAGGGCAAAAGTAATGGTCAAGTGGTTGTAAAAGAAATGAAGTTTGGCATGTACCAGTTCGCATGCGCTCGACCTGCATCGCTCCTTCCCGTTCAGTCTGCACGCATTGCGGTCAATGCAGAAAGACAGACAGTATCGAGGTGGAAACACGTATATTATTCTACATACGTGACTCACAAACGCCAGGTATTCTCGATGAGCTGTCATGTCTGGATGATGTGGTGAGTGCAGGCCAAGTGAGTGGCGCCGTCTCCACAAGTTCCCAATACGCTAGCCTAGCTCGTCTGCGGCGCCAGCGATATCACGTCGAGCTGTCGCCCTTCCTCTTGCATCGCCAATTGACCTCTGCGCATCACCGCAGCCCGTCACCACTCGCCCCCGTCTGCTCGTCAGCGTTCTCTTCGTCCCTTCTCTGTTTGTCACCGGCAGCTTCGCGCTTTCCTCACCTGGGCTTCGGCCGCGCACTCGAATTTTGGGTCCTGAGTAAAGTACGTCGGTTTGTCCATGGCGTCACTGTGCTGGCCATCGCGGCGGTGACAGCGCGTCGTATCCACTCGCATTTATTAACGTCGCCCAGATCTGCCCTAGTCTCCTTCACCATGTCGGACCTGCAGGAGCTGCTTGCCCGTCTCAACGGCGGCGCATCTGGCAACCAACAACAACCACACGGCTACCAGCACCCGTCTGTCTCGTCGCCTCTCTTCTCCCCCCAGCCCGGCGGCCCGCAGCCTCATCACCAGTCTGCCGTCATGTCGCCCAACTCGTCCATGGCCAACACGCCCGCGCCCGAGCCCGTGTCGCAGCCCACGCCGCAGCAGCAGTCGACCAACCTGCTCAACCTCCTCCGCTTCAACTCGCAGGGCGGCGGCCCGTCTCGACGCGTCTCGCAGCAGTCGCAGGCGCCCGACATTGCGACCAGCATGGCCAGTGTCATGGGCAGTAGGACGCCCTCTCACAGCGCCGCCGCCCCAGCACAGTCGCCTGCCGCCGCCCAGCAGAACCCCCAGGACCTTCTCCTGCGCCTGCTGAACCACCCCAAGCCCGCCCAGACCAGCGGCCGCTCTTCTCGCGCTGCCTCTGTGCTCTCTCCGCGTGCGTCCAACAAGCCTGAAACGGTTGTGGACGACCTCGCGCAGGACCTCGCAGACGCCGAGCTCGAGCACGTCTCGTCTGACCCCACCGTACACACCCCGGGAGCCTCTTCCCCCATGAGGATGTTTGGCTCTGACAGCAAGGAGCAGTCGTCTCGCTTCCAGCCCGACGCCGCCTCCCTTGCCCCCAAGTTCACCTACGTCAACCCCTTCGACCAGCTCGAAGCTGCCAGCCCCCGCAAGAACACCCCGATCCAGCAGGGCTCCAAGCCTCCTGCCCCCAAGATGGAGATCCTCAAGAAGAGGGCAGTCGATACTTCCTCGCCCGCTCCCCAAGACGACGCTCCTGCCCATACACACGAAACTGTGGCCGAGGCTGTGAGCGACCTGGGCGAGCAGGTCGGTCAGCAGATCGAGGACGCCCTCGCTGAAGCTGAAGCCGAGGCCTCTGCTCTGCCCCAACCTGAGGAGCTTGCAGAGGTCCAGGAGGTCATGGCTGAGATTGCAACCGAAATCAAGGACGAGTTTGCCGACCCAAGCACAGCCAAGGACATCGAGGCCAGCTTGCCCAAGCCCATCGCAGCTGCCTTGAAGGAAGTTGCTACCGAAATCGCTCAAGACAACGTGGCGGAAGACTGGGAGACTGCCGAAGCCGAGGAGAGCCTCGCAAAGGGTGAGGACCAGACGGTAATAGTCTACAGGTTCCCCATGCGCGCCTTTGCCTCCATCCAGGTCAACCAGATGCCCCCTCGTCGTCTCTACTTCGCCAACGAGCTCTTTATGGACATTGCTCGCTTGAAGAAGGACTTTGACCAGATCGACCGCTCCCTGGTTTCCGCCAGCAAGAACTTCATCGTCTACGCACTCGTCAAGAAGGGCGGCTTCCGCATCATCCGCCAGGAGAATGGTCAATACCGTCAGGTCTTCGAGAACCACCAAGAGCGCATCTTCAACATCGCCCTGTGCACCTCCGCAGACGACTCACAACAACCGCTCGAGAGCATCCTGGGTATCGGTGTCAACGGCACTGTCTTCTGGACTTCTCTCGACCCTGCTCGCGAGGACCAGTTCGGCGAGAACCTCGATTCGCAGGGTTTGATGCTTCCCCCGTCGCCATCTCAAGATGATAACACATCTGGAGGCCAGCTCAAGACTCGCGCGAAGCCATCTTCGCGTCACCCAGAGTTCTTTGCTGTTGGCAGGGGCAAGTCCATCCACATCGTCTTCCCCAAGGTCGCCGCTGAGTATGCTCGGTCTAAGAGCCGCATCTGCCACACGGAAAAGTACCTCAAGGAGCGCTCCCTCAAGATCCTCACTGGCAAGGCTGGTAAGGACTTCACTTTCAGCGAGGACGACACCATCATCGTCTCACTCGACAAGGCCGGCCGCATGCGCTTCTGGGACATCCGTACCCTCACCGAGCCAGACCTAGGCAACCCTCACAGCCCTCCCCGCCAGGTCGAGGTCTCCGAGACTCTGCTTGAGTTCCACACGACCACACCCAATGCCAAGTCGTGGCCCACTTCCGTCTTCTTCTTTGACAAAGACAAGCCATATACTAAGGGTATTGCGCTGCGTTATGTCATGGTCGGCATGAAGCAGAACCACGCCTTCCAGCTGTGGGACCTGGGTCTGAACAAGGCCGTGCAGGAGATTCACCTGCCTCACGAGAACGAATCGGACGCCATCTGCAGCGTATCGTTCCATCCCCGCACTGGCATCATGGCTGTCGCCCACCCTACCAGGAACTCGATCTTCTTCGTCCACGTCTCCTGCCCGAGGTACAACCTTCCTGCTCTTAGCCAGGCTGCCTACATCTCCCGTCTGGCAAACAAGGGCGACAGGGGCCAGAACAATCTGCCTCCAGTCAACGCTACTGCCATCATGACTAGCATCACGGAGTACTCTTTCGCCTCCAAGGGACAGATTAGGAGCCTGCACATGCTCAACGAGCCCGCTGGACCTTCTGATGTCGACGACCCCGACAACGCCGCTCTCTTCGAGCTGTACGTCATGCACTCCAAGGGTGTCTGCGTCTTGCGCATCCGCCGAAGCGATCTTGGCTGGAAGAAGGAGGGCGAGCCCATTCACCCCAAGGAAGCTGAGGAAGAAGGCGTCATCACCATCTCGCAGCTCAAGCCACCTCAACCTGTCACTGATGAGTCATCTACTGCTGGTGACACTCCTGCGCCCAAGTCTGTCTCTGACCGATCTGCGCGTGAGCCATTGAAGAGGGAGAGTAGCACCGCGTCCAAGCAGTCCATCAACCCCGAAGCAGCGATGCGCGCATCTACTCTCGCTAAGGTCGAGAGCAAGCAAGACGCAGCTCGTGCAGCTATCATCAACGGTGGTGACAAGTCAGAAAAGAAGAAGAAGAAGCGCGCGGCCGCCACAGAGACATCTTCCCAAGTCTCTACAGCGCCTTCAGCTGTGGCTTCCACTGCTCCTTCCGCTCGTATGCCTGCACCTGCACCCGCGGCTCTGCCCCCGTCTTACGCGCAAGCTGCTCAAGCGACTGCGCAGTCCAAGTCTCCGGCACCACCTGAGCCAGCCGTTGCGCAGGAGCCTGCCAAGTCCAAGGCTGCTGACACCACCGAAGCGCCGGAGTGGGCCAAGCAGCTCATCAGCAAGCACCTCCAACGCCCAAGTGCCGCACCTACCGCTGCTCATCCCGCAGAGGTTGATGCCAAGAAGCTTGAGGAGGTCGTACAGGCTGAGATCACCAAGGGCTTCTCGCGCGAGCTGGACATCATGTACAAGCGCTTCGACGAGGACAAGCGTGTCATGAACGCAGCCAACGGTGCCCATCAGCAGGCCATTCTGCGCCAGGTGTCTAGCACACTCAACGAGAACGTCGAGGGCGTCATTGGCAAGATGGTCAGTGACAACATCCGCAACGTCGTGCTTCCTGAGGTGCTCGCTAAGACCACTGCTACCGTTGAGCAGGGTCTGAGCGCCAACCTCAAGCCCATCCTGGCTCAGCAGTTGTCCAAGGAAGTTCCTGATGCCGTATCTCGATCCCTTAAGCAGCCCCAGATGTTCCAGTCACTCTCTGACCAGGTCTCGAAGAAGATTGTTGGTAACTTCGAGCCTATGATCGCTGCCTCAGTTGCTACCGTCGTCAACCCCGCTATGTCGAACTTGACCAACATGATCGAGCGTCAGATCGGTGGTGAGCTCCGACAAGCCCATGCTCAACGCCGTGAAGATGCTATCAAGATCTCCGCGTTGACCGAGACTGTGCAGACATGCCTAGAGACTATTCAGACCATGGCTGCCAATCAGATTGAACTTCAATCCCAGGTCGCAAAGCTTCTCGAGGCTCGCCAGACTCCAGCTCCTCGACATGTACAAGACTCGCCTGCTGCTCCACGTACCCCTCCCAAGAAGTCACAGGAGGAGCTTGAGATCGAGTCTATCCACCGTCTCATGTCCGAAGGCAACTACGAGATGGGTACCATGCAGTGGTTGCAGTCGCCTCGCAGCGCCGCGCTCTTCGACTCTGTCTTCGTCCGCTACGATCCTGCCTACCTCAGCCAGGTGAGCCCGCTGCTCGCGCTGTCGACTGGTGCGGTCGTATCTGAGCATCTGGGACGCAACCTGACGGAGCGCCTTGTCTGGCTCAACGCTGTATTCCAGAG
This sequence comes from Alternaria ethzedia, assembly GCF_023757985.1. Taxonomy (NCBI): domain Eukaryota; kingdom Fungi; phylum Ascomycota; class Dothideomycetes; order Pleosporales; family Pleosporaceae; genus Alternaria; species Alternaria ethzedia. The sequence goes on along the minus strand of NW_026056194.1, from coordinate 1,891,581 downwards.
CGTCAACCCCAACGTAAGTTCACCGCTGCAGAACCATCATACTCCTGCTAACGAAACATCACAGGACCAGGAAATTCGCGACATCATTCCTAAGATCATGGACGTCGTCATCCAGCGCTTGACCGCCGCATACATCCAGCTCAACGAGAGCACCCCTGGTAGCCCGCTCCTTCGCGCCATCTCTCAGCTGGTCAACAAGTGCAACGAGATGACTCGCGCCGCCGCACCCTTCAGCCCTCGTGGTTGAAGACCGAGGTGATAGGACAGCAATCCATTCGTACAGTAATGAGCGTCATGTGCTGAGAATGCCTTGACAGGTATCATTGCTCAAGGTGTTTGGGCTCCTGCTTGCGCCTTCAGTATCGTTTGATCATTACCTCTTTGCAAGTCTTCGTTGCCTTGTCTTCGACGTCATGATCACAGGCATACACGGAGCGCGCATATACCACGGCAGGCCTATGACACCAGATACTTTACACTCTCCTTTTTAGTTTGATCTTCCTTTTCTTTCTTTCCCAATGTACAAATAGATTCATTACCTTTCCTTTCCTTTCCTTTCAGATACCCACTGTCTTTACCTTCCAGCGATCCACTCGCCGAGCGTCTTGTCAGTAAACAGTCTAGTGATGCTGGAATGCTCACTTCTTTGACTGTTTCTGCCTTGTATTCTTGCGACGAAAACGCTGGTTTTGGGGATGATGGGGTGTGTGGGCGGTCTATGATCTTTCTCACGATCTGGCATGCTATGAGTGAGGTTATCGGATTGACGACTCTTTTTTTACGAGTTGTCGGCCTTTTGAGCTCAAGCGTTAGGGAGGGTGAAGCATGTGTACGATATTTTCTTGCGATGGTGGATGGATATAGTAACGGCATGGTTAATGGCTGGAGTAATACACCGGTTACTGGAATTGTGTTTTTGATGATGTTGCGGCGTGGCGAGGAGTGGCGCGAACTAGGCCTTGCACATGATGAACTTTTACATTGACAATTAATAGTCATTGATCTGCGCGCGTACGCATCCTTCCCGCTCACGCTGCTCGCGTGCTCATGGGTGTTCGCGTGTTCGGCAGAGCAGACAACGGGAGGGCGATCACGATGAGACGAACCCGCCGCGTCCGTCGCATGAATCGTCGCAGATTACCCACCCCCCATCCACTTTTACCTCAGCTGAAACACCACTTGAAGCCAGTCACAGCCTTGTGTCGTCTGCGTTGCGACTGGGAACTCGCTCTTCCGTGCAGTGTGTGATGGGTATTGCGACGGCGGGACACAGCGCATTTTGCATTGTGCCGCAACGTGGGTGTCAAGAAATAGTATGCGCGTCGCGTGGCATGTTGGAGTGGGCGAGCAGATGGTTGCAGGTAATGCTTACTGATACTGCTATGACTGAGGAATCCATAGATGAGAGATGCCTGGCTTGGTTTTACCTGGGCGAACGTTGGTGTGTTGTGGAACTGGTTTCCGTCTTTCTCTCGATTGCTGTTTCTTCTTTCCTTCCTTTCTTACGCTCGTGTCCTCAGTTTTCTTGACTTGACTGAACTTCCGTCTTTACGTACTATACTGGTTATTCTTCTTGACACTCTTTTTGGATATTACTGTTACGACTTGCATTCGATTGGACATATTTTACGGACTACGCCGCACATTATAGACGGGAGCTACGGCACGACACGATACCGATACGTTCGTTCTACTATACGCATACGCCTCCGCCACTTCCTTCTGAGGATATCGAGGCCAGGACGGAAGCGGAAAGAGAGTAGTGGGAAAAAGGAAAGAAGAGAGGAAGAGGCACAGTCACAATGGCGATCAACTGGATCCTACCCGTTCGCGCGGCTCAAGCTGTACTTTCTATCGTTGTACTCGGGTTGATGGCTTATGGTACGTCTCTCTCCCATCTCCCCATCTCCCCCATCAAACTAACACCCTCAGTATCATCATGGTGGTCAACACACTGGCGCCAATCCTCCCCGCTGGAGATAAACTACCTCATCTTCGCCCCCTCATGGACCATCCTCAGTCTCATCCCCCTCCTGCTCACCTCTTTACCCAAATACGCACACTTGACTGAGAAAGGCAGTGTGAAGTGGGCGCTGTTGGGACTGGAGGGACTGACGATGTTATTTTGGTTTAGTGGGTTTGTGGCGCTGGCGGTGTTTTTGAGTGGGAGGATTTGCTTTGGTATGGTGAGTTTGATCGTCCTTCCTATGTGCCGTCACTTTAAGATGGGGTATTTGGGGGCTAATGTGTGGCACGAATAGGTCTGTGATGTAGCCCGCGCGAGTACGGCCATCAGTGCGGTCTCGTGGCTTGCTTGGGCGGTCACTTTTGCCTTTGGTGTTGTTGGTGTTGTTAAGGGACGGCGTGGTGGTATGGGTATGACGTTCGGTGGCAAGGCGCCGAAGAGCAAGGAGGTGGATATGCATCAGGGTGTATAGAGGCTTGGTGATGGGAGTGGGCCAGGGTGATGTGTATATGACTTGGGACTTGCGATCATCAGGTATGATTGCGGCGCGTTGGTGGCTTTTTGGATATCCTGCTTTGCTTTGAGCATTGGTTTAGTCGTAATGCATACTTCTTTTGGAGTGTAATGTCGTGTTTTGATGTGCTATGAACAGTTTCTGGATGATTACTTCCATGTGCGATACTCATCATTTGGGATGACAGTTTTGTATTAGTACGATGTGAACTTGGGCAGTCGTAAGTGGATCATTGGCGATGAGTTGTCGCGATGAGATAGTTCTCGCGTTTGTTGGCAGATATCTTTACATATTTGCTGTGATATTGCCACAATCATCCGATGAGAAAGACTGTCTCTGCATTGTAAGCATACAATCTAGTCACAGCTTCGATGACCAGCGCGGACCAAGTCAAGGCCCAGCGTTGAGTCAAAGGCGCCTCTATTGCTCGTTGAGCAACAGTCAGGCGTCATCACCGGCACAGTGACAGCAAGTATTGGCATTCAGGCAATCAGGCGATCATCGCAGGAAAGCTCTCGGCAGCTGTGTCGCCATCTGTCACTTTGTAAGTATTCCAGATAGTTCTGATGGACCCTAGATTATCAGTACTCTACATAACTGCATTAACGGCACATTTGTCATAGAAGCATGCGATGCCTTGGTTATAAGGAATTGAGGATGTCGACATCCGACCCGCGTGGTCGATGGCGAATTCTAGCCTCGTTTCGAAACGCTTGGTATGTAGCAGTGTGCCGAGGAGGAGATTTTGTGGATGCCTTATAACATGCGTTGTATGCCTGATGAAGCCATGCTGAAACGCAACAGAGACGCAAACCGCCTGGAACGGCAGCCTCGTCCGCGACGTTCGATGCGGACGGCAACAAGACACTTCATTCTTCGATAGATGAGATTGACGTCGTGCAGTAGGAACATGATGCGTTGAAGTGCTGCCTGTTATAATTGATGACCGTGTTGGTGCATGCGTTCACGAAGATAACTGTCAGCAACCCCTCAATAGTTCATCGGCACTGCTTGATTGGTCATAGCGCGAGCGCTAGCGTCTAACGTACCTGCGGCGGATCTGCTCCAGGATTCTGATACCTGCAACACCACGCCACTGATGCTCGTCACAGAACAAGAACTTCTGCATCTCGGCTGACACCATCTGACAGCGTTCTACTCGCGTTTCTCGGTTCTCGGCAACGCGTTTTCCACGACGATGCCAGTAAGAGCATGCTCTGTCCACCGGGGCCTGCATAGAAACAAAGCGGCCAGATGCCATCCGACTGAATATAGCAACGATGGCAGGGAACATAATTCCAATGATTGCCCCAAACGGCAATGATGCCGCTCTCGACTTGTTGGCGGGGAGCTTGGCGGGGAGCTGTCAGTTCCCAAACCTTCCGCAAATCTGGATGCAGGGGCTTTTTTCAAGCTGCGCTCGAGCGCTCGCCTGATACGTGTGCGAAGCGTGTCAGCGGCCATGGCTGGATGGATCTGATGGCCTGCGAAACAAGTACATCTTCTCTCGCTGCGTCGCTGTCCAAACATTCTTCTTTCCACTTCTCCAGCTTCACGCGCGCGTAAACATTGATCGTATCCGCAGCGGTTTTCTTGAAACATCAGTCCGGAGAAGAACGACTCGTACCTCGAGAGAAAGCAATCATGCCGAAGACCGCTGTCTTCACCACCATTACGCCGTTGCCGGCGGGCATCACAAGGAAGAGTGTGCTCGACATGTACCGCGATCATCTAGCTATGATCGACTTGAACCCGTTGGTTGTGGAACGGTTCAAGTGCAGGCCACCTAGCTATGCGCCGACTGACGAATACTGGTCGATGTGGTACACTATCAAAGGTGAGTACTTTCTACATATCCACCGTGCAGTCGCTAACATCTCCTAGACAAGGTCTCATATCTACCGGGTGGCCTGGCGACAGGTTCTGTATCATACCACGCCTGCTTCAACGATACAGCGGAAGGTCTCAACACACACGTGTACGCACCACTTGGTCTCGATATCCAAGGAAAATGGACCGTAGGAGGACGGCTGCCTGGCGAGCCAAAGCCTCCGGCTGAGCCTGGCCTCAAGACTCCAAGACACGGACTGTATATCCGGGAAGATGTCAAGATGACCTGTTCATCCCTACTGTTGAGCTTCGTCAAGAGGACATTCAAGGACTCGCATGGCAAGCTCGTGGACAAACTGGTCGAGAGAGCGCACATCCTGGAGTCAAACTTCGCGAACGAGAGATTGCAAGCGCTTCGGAATGTTGCGCCCGGCGAGCGAATGGGACACGGTGACATCTTCATCGCACCACCACCAGACTACGACTACCAGCCTTCTCCCAGATACCTACAGGTTCCCTCCCCTCGCTTCGTATCACATACGCGAAGCCAAAGCGACCCAGTACTTTCTCCTGGCTTTTCTTCTTCCTCGACGCTCAACGGTTCCAACGACAACTCGCCTAACCCAAAAGACCGCCCGATGTCCTTCACCTTCGTACGCGAAGAGAGGGAGGTAGCCTCCTCTGCACCCGAGCAAGGCTCCTTCCTACTACCAGCGACAACATACGATGGCGGCTTTTCACAAGTGCGCGAGCGATCGCAATCTTTGTTCCCTGGAAACGCCCCGGACGAAGACCTTGAGCGCATCTACTCAGAGCGCATGATCTCTCTGGCACCACTGAGCCCGACCCAATCCCCAAAAGACTGGACACCGGAATACGCACCGAGGGTGTCTTACACCCCTAACGAGCGACCCATTTCCTTCACATTTCCCTTCGACCCAAAGCATCCCTTTGACCGCAAGTCGACATCCGAGACGTCGCAATCGGACCAACAAAACCTTCTCGACGACATCGACGACGCAATTGACGAATTCATGTACACTTTACCCGCGACCACATACAAGACGCTTCCTGCGACTACGTACGACCCCAAGCCGACTGCCGAACCCACACTCTCCAGCGCTACATACAACCCAGAACCGACGCTTTCGAACGCTACCTACAAGCCCGAGCCGATACTGTCGAGTGCGACCTACGACCCAAGGCACGCACGGAAAGACTCCGTTATGCCATCGCAGTCTTACGCCGACGAACCACCGCCAGTGCCGCTCAAGGACGACAAGTACAGGAAGGGTAGCATTAGGGGATAGTACGGTATAACGCAGCTGGTGATGCTTTGATGACCTTTACTGTAACAAAATTTCTTCTGTCTCGATATTTTTCGATTTGGGAAAAAGCGGGTTTGGTGTTTGAGCGTTTGGATCTTTTATATATACCCTCTTGTATCAGGCTACCGGATAGGCTGGATGGAGTACCTCGCACCCCGTTTTTTGTACAACAATGGATTATGACGGCGGAAACGCTACGATATTATACTGCTCTTACAATGACCAAGTTGATGTGGAAAAACCTGTTTAAGCTACACCAAGGCCCATCGTTGCAGCGACATGTACCACTCACACAACACCATCCGACACTTTACAACCACACTCCAAACCCGGCGTCTTCCTACCCGAAAAATCCGCTTCCCAAAGCCTCGCAACATCCAAAAGTAACGCCTCCTGGTACTTCGCCCCAACAACAAGCAGCCCAAACGGCCGTCCATTCCAATCCAAATAACCCAGCGGCAGAGTCACCGAAGGATATCCTGTGCACGTTGTAAGAGGAAGCTTAGTTGATAAACTTGTACAGGGCAAGGAGGCTTACTAGCTAAAGCACCAACATCGGGCAAACGGCTATCTGCTGGCCCTATTATCACGTCGACATTTTGCGAGAGGAGGGTTTTGTCGATCGCATCATCAGCGGCCGAAGCAGTCGCCTTTACAGCAAGACGGTCATACTCTGCGTTTGTGAGCGAGTTCGCGTCTTCCAGACTTTGGATAAGCTTGTCTTGATTCGGAGAATCTGATGATAGCTGGCTTTAGTTATGAACAGAAGATGAGGATGGCATTCGTGGGTTGTTCTCACACGATGGTAATTCGATCTTGCGATGGTGTTCGTTGAACTCGATCAACTCCTTTAGGGTCTTGACTTTTGGTGTGTCTAGGCCGTTTGTGTAGGCTTCGAAGAGGGTGGAGAAATCGTTTTCTGGGGTGTGTTAGCGTGAATCTTGCACGTTTGGCTTCAATGAGCTCACTAATTGTGGCCAAAACGTCGTTCATGCTCTCGTCCAATGTTTCGTCTGAGATCAGGTTGACTGGGCCGACGACGCGTTTGGCTAGGTTTGAGATCTTTCTGTAGGCTGCAAGTGTTTCCCGTATCTGCTCGCTGAGTAAGGCATGGTTCTGTTTCGTTGGAAGTGCACTTACGATTTGGTCCAGTGCTCCAGGTTGCGGCTTCTGAACGGCTTCTGGTAGATGCCAGTGGTGTAGGTCTATGGTGGCGAAAGAGACATCTTTCCAGTCGCGAGAAAGGGAGGTATCATAACCTTAGTCGGGCACTTCCGGATGTAAAAGATCTGCGATAATATCGAGCAAATCAACAAGATCCTCCACACTCTTCGCCATAGGCCCAACACTATCCCTGTTCTTCGAGAACGGAAATCCCCTATGTTCCGACACTATACCAGGCGTAGTACGAATAGTGTACAGGGCAGCACGAGTAGCTGGATTTGTGAGAGAACTATTAAAGTCGGCGCCAATAGAGAGGGGGGCAAAACCTGCGCTAATAGCTACAGCTAAGCCTGTTAATAAGCTAGATAGGTTCTGTAGGGTCGTAAGCACTGTAATACTTGTTATGTGTAGAGGGGTTGTACTAAATAGCCGTATATACCGTCGTCGACTACACCACCGCGTACATATGCGGATTGTGTCTAGCCTCTACGTGCAGACTAGCTACCGCTTATTCCGAACGCTCTAGAAAGATTAATTAAGAATGTTTTAGGTCTCTGTACTTCTACTTACTTCTAGTTTCTAAATTGCTATTAGAGTTAGCTCGAAACCTCTAGAAATTAACTAAAAATATACAGAAAGATTCGCCTTCTCTATTAGAATAAGTCTAGCATCTACTACTATTCTAATAACTCTAGTAGTCTCTCTCGGCTAAGAGCCTATAAACGCCTAACTACTATTTATAGATTTAAGCTAGAACTCGCTTAATATATCTATAGTATTCTTTTAATTCTATTAGTAATTTTAGAGAATACTTATATATACTTACTTACCTTAACTATAAATAGTATACTATGTAACCTACTTCTTACAAACTCTCTCTACCTTTTATTATCTAGTCTTATAGCAATCTTCTCTAGATATAGAAGTAGTAAGATAGATATTATAGCTTTAAGCCTATTATTATATTTAAGAATCTAGTTATAGTATTAGTGTATAAGATTAAGGCTAGTAATACGTCTATTACCTAGAAGACGCTATAGGTTACTTACTATAATAGTTAATAGATTAAGTTCTATTTTAAAAAAAGTTTAGCTAAAGTAGAGTATAAAGAGACTCTACTTAAGATAGTAGTAGAAGTTAGACTAAGAACGTAGACTAAGAAGCGTATTAGTAGAGAAGTAACTACTATAGTTTTAATTTAAAGAGTTACTCTTAGAGTCTATTTAGTAATTATTATATAAATTTTAATATAAAGAAAATATAATTAGACACTAAAATATAATTTATTAGTATTCTACTATCTTTATATCTTTTTATATAATAATTAAGAAACAAGTTTATAGAATAAATATTCTACTACTATAGCTTAATAGAATATTTAGCGTATTCTACTACTATAGTATAATAGAATATCTAGTGTATTCTACTACTATAGTATTTATAGTATACGTAAAGTATTCTACTACTATAGTATAATAAAAGTATTCTACTACTATAGTATTTATAGTATATATAAAGTATTCTACTACTATAGTATAATAAAAGTATTCTACTACTATAGTATTTATAGTATACGTAAAGTATTCTACTACTATAGTATAATAAGAGTATTCTACTACTACTTACCTACTCTAAGTTTATAAGTATTCTACTACTATAGTATAATAAAAGTATTCTACTACTACTTATAAGCTTAGGCCTTCTTATATTCTACTACTACTTACTTATTCTAAGTTTATAAGTATTCTACTACTATAGTATAATAAAAGTATTCTACTACTATAGTATAATAAAAGTATTCTACTACTATAGTATAATAAAAGTATTCTACTACTACTTATAAGCCTAAACCTTCTTATATTCTACTACTACTTACTTATTCTAAGTTTATAAGCATTCTACTACTATAGTATAATAAAAGTATTCTACTACTACTTATAAGTCTAGATCTTCTTATATCTTACTACTACTTACCTATTCTAAGTTTATAAGTATTCTACTACTACTTATATACTTTAAGTTTATAAGTATTCTACTACTACTTACTTACTCTAAGTTTATAAGTATTCTACTACTACTTATAAGCCTAGGCCTCTTTATATTCTACTACTACTTACTTATTCTAAGTTTATAAGTATTCTACTACTACTTATAAGCTTAGATCTTTTTATATTCTAAGTTTATAAGTATTCTACTACTACTTACCTACTCTAAGTTTATAAGTATTCTACTACTACTTATAAGTCTAGGCCTTCTTATATTCTACTACTACTTACTTATTCTAAGTTTATAAGTATTCTACTACTACTTATAAGCTCTTAAGGCCTTTATATATTATACTACTATAAACTTATTATAAGTAAAAAAAAAAGATAGTAATAGATAAGACTTAAACTTAAATATAAAAAAAATAGTAACTTTATATATAAGAAATTACCTACTTAGTAGTTAAGTAGATATCTTAGTTAAGAGCTAAAGGTTACTAAACTAGTAAAGAACTAATATACTAAATAGTAGTACTATATTAAGCTATTATTAATAGAGAATAATTAGATTTAAAGCTTTATATAGTACATAAGTATAAGAGAGCTAGTAGAAATATAAAGTTATAATAAGTAAAGACTTTATATTAGTAGCTATAACGCTAGCTTTACTAGTATAGTAATATAGTATATAGATATAGAAGATAGATAATTAATAAAAAGTAAGAAGTAATAAGTAATAAGTAATAAGTAATAAGTAATAAATATACCTTTTTTAAGACTATAATCTTACTTATAGCTATTAAAACTTTAGTCTATAGTAATTCTATATTATATAATACTCTCTATATTAATAATAATAATAGTAGTAACTACTTTAAAATATCTACTTCTAACTTTCTTCTATTTAGCTTTTTATTTAGCGCTTTATACGCTATAATCTTAGTACTACTACTATAATTTATTATATAGTAGTAATAGTAGTAATAGTAATAAAATAAGCTCTACTAGAGTAAGTTAAGGTCTAGTATAGTTTAGAAGCGTAGGTAAGTATAGCACTACTATTATTAGAGTTAGTAACTATATACTAATAGTAATATAGTCTACTTTAGAACTTTACTTAGCGCACTTAGTATATAGTAGCTATACTACTATTAATAATTACGCCTACGCCTATATCTACGCCTATACCTACGTCTATTATTTCTACTTTTACTTCTTCTATATCTTTAGCGTATAATAATAATAATAATAATAATAAAAAGATAGAGATTACACTAAGCTAGATAGTAATTCTACTTACTTTTATAGGTAATCTTACGCAGTAGTAGTAAGAGTATAGTAGTAGAAGTTAGATAAGTAAGTAAGTAATAATAAATATAGAATAGCTTACTCTCTTCTTTTCTTTATAAGATATAAGTAAGTAGTGCCTATATAGTACTACTACTATAATATATAGATATTTACTAGCTTTAGAGTATTTAGCTTCTATATTTTATTCTAGCTATTTAGAGTACTACTTAGAGAAATAATCTAAGTATTAGGTTAGAGTAGCGTTATAGATTAGAGTTTAAATACTAACTATAGTAAAAGAGTAGAGTTTAGTTAGTTAGAATTAAAGTTCTTACTATATACTTCTTTTTATATACACTATTTTATACTCTTACTACTTTTTAAACTTCTACTAGTAATTATTAATAGATAAGCTACTAGCTATATTCTAGAAAGAAGAATATAAAGCTAGTAGTCTTTTACTTCTTACTAATAGTAAAAAATTAGAGAAGCTAGATAACTAACTTAGAGTCTTTAGTAAAAGAGTTAGATAAAGAAAATATAGTATTAGACTTTTTTACTTCTTACTAATAAAGAAGAATTAAATAAGCTAGACTCTTTAGGCTAGCTTTTAATAAAGTATTAAATATAGCTTTAACTTTAATAAAGGCTATAAACTAACTAGAGTATAATAGTATAAAAACTACTAGCCTAAACGTCTAGCTGCTTTAGTGCGTAGTAGACGTTACTAGTAGTAATCTTTAAGTACTAAGAGCTATTATAGCTAATAAGAAAGCTAGTAATATATTTAAAGTAGTATGTTTTTATAGATATATAGTACTTAAAGACTACTATCTAGAAGTTATATTCTTAGTATAAGTTTATAGAAGTATAAAGTACTTTTATAGTAGCTAGAGTAGTAGTAGTTCTAGAAGTAAGTCTAAGTTAAGACTATTAGTATTAGTATAGAGTTATAGAAGTATAAGGCACTCTATAGTAGCTAGAGTAGTAGTAGCTAGAGTAGTAGTAGTTCTAGAGATAAGTCTAAGTTAACTTATTACTAGCTTCTTAAAGGCTTTAATACTATTATTAGTAATTATCTTATAAAAGCGTAAGGTACCTCTATAGTAGTTCTAGAAGTAAGTCTAAGTTAACTTATTACTAGCTTCTTAAAGGCTTTAATACTATTATTAGTAATTATTTTATAAATTAATAATAGTACTAATAATACTCTTACTAGAGAAGGTAGCAATAATAGAGTACTTACCTAATTTAGTAGTAGTGCCTTAGTATACTATATTTCTTACAGCTCTCTTACTAAGAATATAGTATTTAGTATTAGTAATCTTAACTAGAGAGTAGTTAATTATAGAATATATAGTCTCTATAGAGATATATATATTAAAGTTAGGTAGTATAGACTTAAAAGAGGCCTAGAGGCTTATAGCTAGCGTACTTAATAATAGCTTTACGTAGTTTATAGTTATTTATAGAATACTAGTTATAGTAAATATATATAGTAAGGTTAATAATTATAAAAGAGTTAGTAATAAAGAAAAGATAGTTAATAATAGCTTTAGTAGCGTAGCGTATAGACTTAAAAGGTCTAGAGACTTATAGCTAGTGTTATTAATAATAATAATTATAAGAAAGTTAGTAATAAAAGAAAAGTAGTTAATAATAGCTTTAGTAGCATAGTATATAGACTTAAGAAGCCTAGAGGCTTATAGCTAGCGTTATTAATAATAATAATTATCTAGAAGTTATGTTCTTAGTATAGAGATATAGAGATAGAAGATACTTTAGTAGTAGTAGTTCTAAGAGTAAGCTAGAGTTAAGGCTATCTAAGAGCCTATAAAGTAGAAAGCATAGTAAACTTAATAATATAACTTTTAATAACTTTACTAATACTAGTTATAAATAGAAGTAGAATAATTAAAGATATAAGTATAGCTAGTTAGACCTTCTTCTTCTATATAAAACTATTAACCTAGATATAGAATCTAAGCTTTAGGTACTATATATTATTATTATAGTCTAAATACTATTAGTATATAATAATAGAGATATAGATATATAGAACTTATATCTAGCTAGCTAAAGAGAAGTAAAGTAATAGTAGAGATCTTAAGGCTAGAGATTCTAACTTAAAAATTCTTATAAGTATAAGTCTTTATAGCCTTCTTCTTCTAGTTACTACTAATAATCTTAGTTTTAAAAGTCTTCTAGTTCTATAAACTAGTATTAAGAAATTTAAAGGTCTTCTAGTTCTATAAACTAGTATTAAGAAATTTAAAAATTTTCTAGTTCTATAAACTAGTATTAAAAGATTTAAAAGTTTTCTAGTTTTATAAACTAGTGTTAAGAGATTTAAAGATCTTAACTAGCGTAGAAGTAGGCTTTATTAGAGTACTAGAAGCTAATAATACTACTAGACTAGTTCTATAGACTAGTGTTAAGAAATTTAAAAGTTTTAACTAGTGTAGAAGTAGACTTTATTAGAGTACTAGAAGCTAATAATACTACTAGACTTGTTCTATAGACTAGTGTTAAGAAATTTAAAAATCTTAACTAGCGTAGATATAAGCTTTATTAGAGTACTAGAAGCTAATAATACTACTAGACTAAGCTAGATAATAGTCTCTTATCTAAAATCTCTAATCTTATACTTCTTTTCTTATAAAATCTTTCTTCTTTAAATACTCTATAAATAATCTATACTCTACTAGAGTACTAAGTAGCTTTTCTATCTAGAGAGAAGTAGTACTAGAAGCTTAAGACTAATATTAAAATAACTTTAAAAAGTAAAGAGATAGTATAGTAGAGATACTAGTATAGTAGAGAAAGTGTAAATAGTTATAAAGTTAGATATATAGAGTTACTATAAGGTCTTAAGTAGCTATATAGAGAAACTTTTATTATAAAATAATTAGGCTCTATACTACACTAGCTTATAGCTAGAAGCGTACTAGTTTTACTAACTTATCTTACTACTACGTAGATAACTATATTCTTCTATACTATATAGATTATTTTCTTTTATATTATTATAGGTATTATTATAAAAAGAAACTATAGTAGATAATAGAGATAGTAATTAAAATAATAATTATAGTATTTAACTTTGTACTTCTATTATTATAATTATTAGAGATTACTTCTTTAATAAAGATAGAATTTACTTATATATTAAAAAGAGATATTAGTCTACTAGCTAGGCTTCTCTAGAAGCTCTTCTAAGAGGCTCTATAAGACTATTAGAGTAATAGATAAAAGTATAATAGACTACTATCTTAGAGCTTAAGAGCGCTATTCTCTTCTTTATTTTTAGTTTCTAGTACTTATCTACTACTATATAGATAGTTAGACTAATAAATAACTTAAGCGTTACTAGTAAGATATTAAAAAAAGTAGACTAGCGCTTATCTTATAGTTTAGATAGACTAATAAAGTAAGTTTATCTTTACTAGTTTCTAAGTTAGCGCTAGCTTATCTTATAAAAGTGTAAGAGTACTTATTAGTAATAGTTCTAGACTTATAGTTAGACGTAGATAGTAAGACTTTATTTATAGATAAGTTAGAAGCGTTACTAGTAGAATATTACTAGCGCTGTTCTCTATCTTTAGTTTCTAGTACCTACTTACTACTATATTAATAGTTAGACTAATAAATAACTTAAGCGTTATTAGTAAGATATTAAAAAGAGTAGTAATAATAGTATTCTATAGTTAGAGAGCGCTATTATTATTTATAGTAGTAGTAGAGTCTTAAATTTATTGCGCATAATAGTATACTACTATTACTCTTTCTAGAGTTACTACTAAACTAGAATAAATACTAGTGCTAGCATAAAATAAACTACTATTAAGATATCTAGGTAGATTACTTTATAGTAAGGTGTTAAAGTTATTAGTATTCTTACTAACTAGTTAGAAAAGAAAAAGTAGTCTAGTAGAAAATATTTTTATATTACTATAGATACTAAAAAGCTAAGAATTATAATATAGAGAGCTATATAAGTCTAAGTTCTTATAAATATTATCTTATTACTATAGTCTCTAAAGCTATTAAGCTCTAAAGTACTTTAATTAAGTTAAAAAGTAGTATTATTATACTAGCGCTATAGGTTAGCGTAGATCTAGAGGCTATTAAGCTCTAAGTACTCTAATTAAGCTAGAAAGTAGTGTTATTACGCTAGCGCTATATATTAGTAAGGTTATTAGGTTTATAAGCTATTTCTTAAGTTACTTATACTATATCTTAAGATTACTATATTAGTTATATTTATAGTTAGGTTATAACTAGTAAGATTATTATTAGACTTTATAAGTAATTTCTTAAGTTACTTATACTACGTCTTAAGATTACTATATTAGTTATATTTATAGTTAAGTAATAACTATTAAGGTCTATATTATTTATATCTAGTTCTATTACATTCTAAATATATAATTATAGATAGTAGTTCTAGCTTTTAAGAATAGTAATATAGATCTTCTTAGCTAGAAAATATATAATTATAGATAGTAGTTCTAGCTTTTAAGAATAGTAATATAGATCTTCTTAGCTAGAAGACGCGTAATTATAAGTAGTAGTTCTAGCTTTTAAAGGTAGTAATATAAGTTATCTTCTCTATTAGAGTATAATTAGTATTAGACTAAGAGAGGTATATTAGCAAGAAGTAGAGTTAAATAGGCTATAGTAGATAATTATCTAATAGAGTTTCTAACGCTAGTATTACTAGGCTAGATTAGACTATAGTAAGTAGTAGTAGAATATATATACTATAGTAAGTAATAGAAAGTCTCTATATTACGCAGCGCTAAGCTAATATAAAGTCTAGCTTATAGTAGTAGAATAAATCTATAATAGTTTATAGGTAAGAGTAGTTAGTGTTATAGTAGTAGAATATAAGAAAGCTATAGTAGTAGAATATAAAAAAGCTATAGTAGTAGAATACTTACTACTCTTTATAATATAATAATCTTAATAATCTAGAGAAGTTACTATAAATAAGAAGAAAGTTCTTTTTTATTTTCTTATTATATATTCTACTACTATTAGTCTCTTATAAGTTATTACTTATATTCTACTACTAGTGTATTTAAACTATTTCTTATATTCTACTACTATTAGCTTTTTATAAACTATTACTTATATTCTACTACTAGTGTATTTAAACTATTTCTTATATTCTACTACTATTAGCCTCTTATAAACTATTACTTATATTTCTCTACTAGTATATTTAAACTATTTTTTATATTCTACTACTATTAGCTTCTTATAAACTATTACTTATATTCTACTACTAGCGTATTTAAACTATTTCTTATATTCTACTACTATTAGCCTCTTATAAACTATTACTTATATTCTACTACTAGCGTCTTAAAATTACTTCTTATATTCTACTACTATTTATCTCTTATAAGTTACTTTTTATATTCTACTACTATCTATCTTTTATAAGTTACTTATTATATTCTACTACTATCTACTTCTTATAAGTTATTACTTATATTCTACTACTAATCTAAAGTTCTATCTATTATATTCTATTACTAACCTAAACTTCTATCTATTATATTTTACTACTAACCTAAACTTCTACCTATTATATTCTATTACTAACCTAAACTTCTACCTATTATATTCTACTACTAATCTAAAGTTCTACCTCTTGCGTAGTATATTAGTTATTTAGGTATCTTTACTTAACTAGTAAGATAGAATAAAACTATATAGTTATAACTTAAAGAATAAAGTAGTTAGTAAAGTAATAGTATTTTTTATTAGCCTAGCAAAGTATAGAGTCTAATAATAAATACCTCTAAGTTATAAACTTTCTAGAATATAAGAATAAATTCTAGTACTCTTTTCTACTAATACTATAAGCTATATAAAGAATACCTCTAGTTCTAAATAGTAGCTAAAGAGTAGCACTAAGTAGAGATCTAGAGAATAATTATTAGTTAGATATATTTTCTCTTATAGCGCTTATCTATATTTAGTATAAAGTAAAGTACTAGGTAACTAATAGAAGTAGATAAAGTTAAACTACTATACTTATAGAAGAAGAGCTAGGTAACTACTTCTACCTATTAAAGATAACTATTACTTAAATCTAAAGTTAATATAAGTAGACTAGTATAACTAAAGTAAGTAAACTAGTAAAAAATACTTAAAAGAGTATATATAAAAGATAAAATAGATAATTAAAAGTATTAGATATAAGTTAACTAAGTATAAGTCTTATAGAGTCTATTAGCTAGTTATAAGTACTAACTTATAACTCTCTTAGAAAATAATTAGTAAACTTAGTATTATAGTTATATATTATAAGATAATATATAGATAACGTAAAGTATCTATATTTCTCTCTTTCTACTAAGTATATAGCTTATTAAGTAGAGGCTTATAAACTTATTAAGTAGAAGCTTAAAATTAGCTCTAAGAAGACTTAAAGTTAGATAAAGTATAATAGAAAGTAGCCTATTTAAGATATATAAAGTAAAAACACTTAAACGCTAATAAAATTATAGTAAGTAGCTAGTTTTCTATAACTTTATAAGCACCTAAAAGTTTAGCTTATAAAACTCTACTACTAGTAGTATAAAAGCTAGTATCTTCTATAAATCTAATAGTTAAAGTAGACTATATCTACTAAAGTAGATACTAATAGGTAAAGCTCTAAAGAAGAGTAGTAAAGAGTAGATTTACTTTATATTAGATTAGAAACTCTATAAGAGATAGTAGTAGTTACTATTACTATTACTAGTATAGAAGTATAGAAGTAAAAGAAAGAGAGTAGTAGAAAGATAAAGTAGAAAAGAGAAAGGCCTTACTTATATATTACTGCTATAGCTAGTATTAATAGTAGCCTTAGTAGTAAGTAGTAAAAATAAAAATAGTAAAGATAAGAGATATATAATAAATATAGTAGAGGCGTTACTACGTTAGAAGGTATACTATATAATAAAATAGTAGTAGAATATAAGAAGATAGTAGAAAGTAAAGATAGTAGAATATAGAAAGTAACTATAAGACGCTAGTAGTAGAATATAAGAAGAAAGTAAATACTTTAAGTATAATATATATAAACTCTAGCGCTATAGTTTAGTTAGATATAGAAAACTATTATTACTATACTTTATAAATATACTTATATAAGAGTTACTACTACTAGATACTACTATAAGTAAAAAAGAAGAGTATTAATATATATTAATTAATATAAACGCTTATAAATAAGACTATAATATTTATTTTAGTATTATTTAGAGGTAAAAGTAGCGTTTATAAAAGACTATACGTAAGCCTTAGCACTATTATTATTATACTTATTATTACTACCTTAGCTTTTTACTCTTTAAGAACTCTATACTACTATAAACTTACTATATATTATATACTTTTAAATACTTATAACGCTTATAAGATATACTCTATACCTTTATACTTATATAATTTATTTTTTAGTATATCTAAGACTAAGCTTAGGTTCTTTTCTACTCTAGTAGAATAAGCTAGTAATAACGCAGTCTAGGTATAGAATCTAAGAAATAAGTTATTTCTATATAAGAAGCACTAGAAACTTCTACTAGCGTATATTATAAGATAGTACGTATTAATATTATACTTACCTAAAGATAGTTATACTAATACTTTATAAAGTTCTACTAGTGTTAGTCTATCTAGCTAGGTTTTCTATAATAACTAGTCTAGAGATAATAACTTACGTAGTACTAGTACTATCTATAGTACCTACCTTAGGCGTAGTATATCTACTAGTATAGTTAGAATATAATAATAATAATAAAGAGAGAGAGAGAAAAGAATCTATCTAGTTTAAGAACTTAAATAAAAACTTTAAAATAGAGAAGATAATAAGTATCTTTAATAATAATAATAATAATAGGTCTACGTTTACTTTAATAATAATAACACTAGTTAGAGATAATTTCTAAGTACTAGTAAGTAAGAATAATTTCTTAGTAGGTAATTCTATAGTATTACTTAAAGTCTAAGGTCTACTACTTCTAGAAGACCTTAAGTTTTATTCTAGTAGCTAGTAAGTAAGTTTAATCTATATTATAGTAACTACTAATACGTTTAGTATAGTCTTTAACTTTACTACTATTATTACTAGTAGTCTTATAAGCTACTAGTGCCTACTTATCTAAGACTCTATAGAGTTTAAGAAGTAGTTAGTAGTATTTATTTCTAACGCGTTACGCTTTGTTTAGAATACTTCTATAACTCTAGCGTAGAAGTCTACTAGTATTTATATTTTATATTAGTAAGTTAGAAAGTAGTAGTATAAAGATAGCTAAGCCTTTACTAACTATAATAAAAAGTAAAACTAGGCTTAGTTTAACTATGTTATAAAAATTATAAAAACTAGCCTTAGTAAGATCTTAATAAGTAAAATAGCGTGTTTCTACTACCTAGGTAAAGGCGTTAACTACTATTACTATAAGCTAGATATTAGAAGTATTACTATTAGTAATCTTATTATAATCTCTAGTAGTATATACGCGCGCTATTAGTATTATAGAAAAGCTTATATTTATATAGCTTCTTTTATAAAGAATTAAGTAAAGAGAAAAATAACTATCTTTATATTATAAAAGCTATAGATAACGTATAAAACTAAGCTTTTTTATTAACTAGTACATTAAAGAGCCTATCTTGCTAATCTACCTATTAGTACCTAGTACATACTATACTCTTTATTATTATACTATTAACTCTTTATAAGTACTATATCTCTAATACTATTATAAAAGCTTAAAAAGATAACTATCTTTTAAGTTAGTGTTCTATTTAATATAAAGTAGATTATACGCCTTTTTTAAAGCTTTTTAGTTATTTATCTTACTACTATAATCTTTTAGGCTTAGTGCCTTATTAGTTACGTAGATATAGAATATTCTAGCTAGAGGTACCTAAGAGGCGCTAATAAAAGCTCTATTACTAGTTACTATACTTACTAGTCTAGAGAAGAGGTGCAAAGCACGTAGAGTAATAGATAAAATAATAATAATAATAACTTCTAGTAGCTTCGCTAGCTTAATATAAGAGAAATATAAACTACTATAAGTACTAAGACCTTAGTATATATTAACTAGATAGTATTAGACTAAGTGTAATAAGCTAAGTAAACTTAATATATATATACTACTTTATATAGAGTTCTATCTACGCGTAATTATATAAAGTTACACTAAAAAAAAGAGTACTTATCTTAGTAATAATATACTTATTATCTAGCTATATCTCTATAACTATATAAGTGTAGTACTTTAACTTATTACACTTATCTCTTTATATTTATCTAGATATATACTTATAAGCTATAGCGTCTTTAGACTATAATATACTATCTCTAGCCTTTACTTACGCGCCTTTACGCTAGTATATAGGTATACCTAAGTAGTATATAGATAAGATTATTAACTTTAGCTCTTCTATCTTATAAGAAATAAAAAAGTAACCTACTAGGTTCTTCTCTAATAAGAAGATTAATACTAAAAATAAAAAAAAAAATAAGTAATCTAGTAAGACTAATAGTTAGAGTAAGAGTAAAGCTAGAGATAATAATACTACGCTATCTTAAGTACTAAGAGAGAAGCCTTTATTAATAGAAAAGCTTAGAGTAAGTATAGTAATTAGTATAAACTTATAACTACTAACTATAATACTACTAATAAGTATATAGCTATAAATAATAATATATTAGATAATAGGCTTTTACCTAAGCTATCTAATAAAGAGAACGTGCTAGATAACTATATTAATAACTCTAACGTAACTAAGAATAAGCTAGAAGTTAAGCTAAAGAATAAGTAGAAAGATAAGCTAGATATTAAGCTAGAGAATAAGTAGAAAGATAAGCTAGATATTAAGCTAGAGAATAAGCTACCTAAATACCTCTATTATAGTAACTTTCTTATACTAATCTATTTTAGAATACGCTCTATATAAACTTCTATATCTATAGTATCTACCTTTACTACTATAACTTAAGATAACTTATTAACACTATATAGTTACTTATTATCTATAGCTTCTACGTCTACTACATTTATATATAGTTTCTAGTTTATATCTATATATAAAAATATAGCGCCTATAATCTTCTACTAGCTATAGTATATACCTACGTTAATCTAATCTACTACCTTCTTCTAGCGTAATAAGCTATTACTTTATAGAACTACTACGCTATTATATAACTTTAGTAGTAGTAGAGAATTATAAGTAATATAGAATATACAAAACACTATAATATAAGTAATATAAATAATATAAGCTTTTAAAAGTTAAGCTTTAGTAAAATAAGTATAGATAGAGAATATAATTAATATTATAATTAAGATATACTATAATACTAGACTTAATAATAATAATACTAAGATTACTACGTAGATAGTAAAGAGGTTAGCCTCTATATATATATTTAAGCTAACTTAGATTTATATAAAGATATAAGAGATTAAGTAATATATATATATATAAGTAGAGCTTTTAAATAGTAATAGTAGTGTTTTCTTAGTACTAGATAGTATACGTCTTAACTTTATAAAAGAATAGTAAAACTAGGTATCTTCTTATTATAGAACTATTAGTACCTAGTAGAAAAGAAACTCTTACTCTTAAGAGTAGATTAATTTAATTAGAGATATCTATAACTATATTACTACTATAGAAGACTATATTAAGGCCTACTATAGTAAAGACTAGAAGAGAAAAGTAGATTCTTTAGCTACTTAAAAAGTAAATAATATAAATAATAATAATATAGGTACTAATAAGTAAGTAAAGAATAATACTAGTAATAATAGTAATAAAGTATTCTAAAACTAAGACTTTTAGTTATACCTAATCTATATAGATATAGGTTCTTCTAAAAAGACTATAAGCTACTAGAATAAGATATAATTAGTAGCGCTAGGCCTAGAATATACACTAGAGTTACTTAGAGTTATTAGTAATACTATCTATACCTATAATTCTGCGTAGCGCTGTTAGTAGATAACTAAGTATCTAGTAGTATGCTATAATAATAAAAGTCTATAAAAACTATATAAACTAAAGTAATTCTTCTTCTACTATAAGAAAGCTCTTAAATACGCTATCTATAATAAAGCTAACGCTTTAGTTATTATAGTAATCTCTATACTAAAGCTTACTAGGTAGATTAATTATATAAATAACGTTAAATAATATATACTAGTATAATACCTTATCTATATACTATATTATTACACTAATAGTAGTATAAAAGTCTAGATAAAGGCTATACTCTAAAGTGTTAAGCGCTTACTAGACTATCTATAGATAGTTAATTAGAAGGTTACCTTTATCTAGAAGCTAGTTTTTACTCTATAAGTACTTTAGATAAGTAACTTTCTTCTATATTTATAAAAAGAGCTAGATAATAAAGCTAAAGCTACTATTATAAATAACGCAGTAACGTCTTTCTACGTACTTACTTATAACCTAAAGTACGCTATCTACTTTTATAAAGTTAAGCTTTTCTAAAAAGATAAAATACTTTAATCTTACTACTTTAAAAAATAATAAGCGTAAATAAATAAGAGAGAAAATATTAACGTCTCTTTATATATATAGAGATAATAAAAACTTCTACGCGCTAAGTAATACGTCTCTTACTCTAGCTATAATAATAACTAGATTAAATTTAACCTAGATAATAACTAAATTCTATACTAGATTCTTCTCTTAACTTTAAATAAAGAAAAAACCTTTACTAAAGAGAAGAAGTTAACTAAAAGAATATAAAATTTCTATAATACTTTAATATTAATTTAGTTTATAGAGAATTACCTTTTATTATACTCTAATAAAAAAAGAACCTTAAATAAAAAGAATAAGTTAGCTCTAAGAAAAAATTAAATTTATAAAACTAAGGCGTTAGAGTAGCTTATAAAGAATTAGTAGTATACTTATTTCTATAGTAGCGTTATATTAATTTTCTATATTTCTTCTCTCTTTTTTTATTCTCTATTTATACTTACTTTACTATATTTCTTCTATTTATAAATCTAAAAATAACTCTATATACTTACTTATATTATATACCTTTACTAGACATAGAGTAGAAATAAATAAGCCTACTATAACTTTATTACTACTACTACCTCTATTTATAATAATATAATATATATATTTATAGTAGTATCTACTATATATAAAGCTACTTACGTTCTACTCTTAAGCGTATATAAAGCTACTTACGTTCTACTCTTAAGTGTTAGGTAGCTAACTTATACTCTTATATCTAACTAGTAATTATATTCTACTACTAAGACATCTCTCTACTATTCTTAGTAGAACTAGTTATTATAGCTTTCTCTACTAGTTACGCTACTTACTTAGCTTTAACTAGTTTAGAATTATTAGAAGGCTTATTATTAGAGTTCTTCTCTATTTCTTACTTAATTTCTTACTCTAGTATATTATGTAGCTACTATCTATTAATAAAGTTATTAATACTTATTAACATCTCTATAAAGAGAATCTACTTCTTAATACTATACTCTAGCCTAGAAAGGCTTTACTAAATACTCTAACACTATTTAAATATACTTTAGACTTATTTAATAGTTATATAAAGAGAGAAGTATTAGTAGTTAAATAATTCTTCTTTATTTTAAGCTTCTCTTCTAGTAACTCTACTATTAAACTCTCTTAAGTAATATTAAGTATAAGAATATAGTATTATTATAATAGAGGTAAAAGAGTACTTAAAGTCTATAAGTAGATATTTACTATAAAGTAGCGTAAGACTATATAGATATACTATATAGTTAAAGATCTTTACGTTATATATCTAGCCTTTCTACTTAGTAAGATAGTACGTAAATATAGAGTTAAAGTTATATATACTAAGAATATTTTGCGTATAGTAGTTCTTCTAATACTACTAAGCCTTTTTATTACTAAGGCTCTACTATATAAAAGCGCGTATAAAGATACTATCTATAGTACTAATATAGTCTAAGAACTATAAATAGTAGCGTATACTAGGTCTAACCTTATCTAAAAGCGTATAGTTATTACTAAGTAGTTATATAGTCTCTTTAAATAGATAATAAAGCTCTACTAAATACTTATTAATTACGTAGTAAATAGTGCTCTTAGAGTAACTCTAGAACTAAGAGCTTAACGCTATAGTTTTCTTATACTTATAATACTTAAGAAATATTATTAACTACTTATTTAAGTATACTATAGTATTATACTCTTACTTTAGCTAGCTTATAGTTATTTTATCTATATACTACGCGTAGAGTCTTTAGAATACTACTTTATCTATCTATATAGCTACGCAAAACTCTTTATTACTTCTATATATAAGATATATAACGTGTATTTAATAGAATATTAGAAAGAGCTAAAAACTCTAGGTATTATAATTTAGAAAAAGTATTATCTATTCTATAATATCTATAATAGCTATAGCTATTACTTAAAAGACCTTAACTAATAAGCTATAGACTTTAGTATTACGTAGCTTTTGCGCGTTATTCTTATTAACGTCTATTTCTTCTAGTTATTCTTCTATATTATCTTACTCTAGTAAACTATTAGAGTTTTATAAAATAGAGTTAGACTTAAAGTTAGTATTAAAGTTTATATTAAAGTTAGAATATAGCTAAGCTATAATATAAACGTAGTAGTAGTATAATATTATTTCTTAGAATCTTTATATATATTATAAGAATATAGGTATAGATAGATAGTAAGCGCTAATAATAATAGTGCTAAGTATACGTATTACTACTACGCTTCTATTTATACCTTTACTTTACTTCTTCTCTACTATTAAAGTTAGTAGTAAAATACGTAAAACTAGCTAAATAAATATAAAACTATAGTAGTAGTATAATATATAAAACTAAATAAATATAAATAAACACTACTACGCCTAGAGTATATTCTTATTACGTAGACGCTATAAAAACGCCTCTACGCCTAGAGAATAGTACTTTTATTTAGTAGACGCAGCCTTTATATATATTAGTAGTAGTAGTAGTATAATATAAAACTATAATAATAAAAGAACTAGATAGTAATAATAATATAATGCAAAAGCTATATAATAATAAAAGTAGTACTTTTCTACTTATAGTATATAAACTAGCTATTAAGATTATTACTAATATTTTTCTCTACTTACCTCTACTAAGTTTAGTATAAGAAAGAAAGTTCTAAGTAAGATAGTATATCTAGAAAAAGGCACTAGCCTTTCTTAGCTCTACTACTAGAAAGCTTTACTTTTTAGTTTCTTAGATAAAGAGACTAAGTAGTTAGCTATAGCCTTTCTTAGCTCTACTAGTAGTAATAGTATACTACTATACTTTTACTACTATACTCTTACTACTATACTCTTACTATTTTATATATACTAACTAAGGTAACTACTATTTATTAAGTAATATAAATAAATAGCTTAGTAGTAGAGCGCTATAGATATATATTAGTAGATAGAACTTAACTTAGATTGTTTTACTTCTCTTATATACTTACTATCTAACTATAATATTTATTTATAAAGATTCTAAGTTTAATCTCTAGTCTATCTATTCTTTCTTTTTACTTTTTTTTTCTTACCTTTTTTTACTTATATAAAGTAGTAAAATACCTTAATTCTAGTAGTAGTAAAATATCTATATTTCTAGTTTAGGTAAGTAGTAGTAAAATATAATAAGAGCTTAGAAGCTTATTAGATAGTTACTATAGTAGTAGAATATCTATAGACTTAGAATAAGTAAAAGGTAGTAAAATATAACGCTTTATTTCTATTTATAGTATTATTATACGCCTAGACTATCTTTATAGATATAGAATAGATATAAAGTAGTAAAATATAACGCTTTATTTCTATCTATAGTATTATTATATACTTAGACTATTTTAATAGAAAGCTTTTTAGAGAGAGTATAGTCTAAGTTCTACTAGAGTAGTAGGCTTAGTAAGTAGAAAAATATAAGAAAAAGCGTATATAAAGTAGTAGAATATAAGGTAGTAGAATATAAGGCCTTAGAGGCTAGTAAGCTAGTTATTATAGTAGTAGAATGTAAGGCCTTAGAGGCTAGTAAGCTAGTTACTATAGTAGTAGAATATAAAGCCTTAGGTACTAAAGAGCTAATTACTATAGTAGTAGAATATAAAGCTACTAGTATATTATAGCTATTAATAAGAGTAAAAAGAAGTATAGTATTAATAGTACTACTAGTTACTATTAAAGTAGCTTACTATATAAGTATAGTACTAGCTACTATAGCTATTATTATCTACGTATACTAAAACTATATAAGTAGAGTATTAAGTATTAGTAGCACTAATAGTATCTACTAAGATAGCTTACTATAAGCAAAGCTTCTAGCGTTAATAGTACTTACTAAGGTAGCTTACTATAAGTAGAGCCTCTAGCGTTAATAGTATCTACTAAGATAGCTTACTATAAGTAGAGCCTTTAGTGTTAATAGTACCTACTAAGGTAGCTTACTATAAGTAAAGTAAAGCTTCTATTTTATTCTAACTTAGTATAAACTTAGAAGTATATTAGTAGATTAAGTAGGTATAGTACTATTATATTCTTAAGATTATCTCTAGCCTTATCTTCTAACTCTTCTATATTACTAAGTAAGTTAATAATTTTATACTCTTTCTATTATCTTATAGTAAAGCTACTTTAGTTCTTATTTACTTAGTAGATTCTAAAGTTACTATAAAATTACTCTACTTTAAGAGAATATTCTACTTTAAAGATAGTAGCTAGTAAGCTAGTACGTAGTAGTAGAATATATAAAGAGCTTAAAGGCGTATAAGTAGTAGTAGAATATATAAAGGTTAGAGCGTATAAGTAGTAGTAGAATATATAAAGGTTAAAGGCCTATAAGTAGTAGTAAAATATATAAAGGTTAAGACGTATAAGTAGTAGTAGAATACTTTATTATAAGTAGTAGTAAAATATATAAAAAGCTTAGAAGTATATTAGTAGTAGTAAGATATAAAAAGACTATAAGAGCTAGTAAGCTAGTTTATAGTAGTAAAATACTCTTATTATAAGTAGTAGTAAAATATAATAAGGTTAGAGCGTATAAATAGTAGTAGAATGTAAGAAGACTATAAAAGCTAGTAAGCTAGTTTATAGTAGTAAAATACCTATAAACTTAATATAAGTAAGTAGTAGTAGAATATAATAAGGCCTTAGAGCTAGTAGGCTAATTATTATAGTAGTAAGATATTTTTATTATACTATAGTAGTAGAATACTCTTATTATACTATAGTAGTAAAATGCTTTTATTATAAGTAGTAGTAGAATACTTTTATTATAAGTAGTAGTAAAATACTTTTATTATAAGTAGTAGTAAGATACTTTATTATAAGTAGTAGTAAAATACTTTATTATAAGTAGTAGTAGAATATAGTAAAGCTTTAATTTACTATACCTTATATAATAATAACTACCTTTTTAACTAATTTAAGCTATTCTACTACTATTATATACTTATATAGCGCCTAAAAAGTATAAAATAATTTCTAAAGTTATATAATAAAATTCTCTACTCTAATTAGACTATAATATAATATATTTTATAGCTTTTAAATATATTATATTTTATAAAACGCATCTTACTACTATTATATAAATTACTTATTACTAAACGTAGGTATATAATAGGTTGTATAATGTTATATTCTTAGCGTTATATTAAATACAATAATCGCTAAACAGGCTCTAAGAGCTAGCACGCTGTAAAGCATCGTGAAAGAGTCACAATCGCTGAGTTCGTTTTGCCAAGTATTGATGCCAGGCAAATATCTAATATCGTTCGAATGTATCGTTACCTGACCTGCACTGCAACCCCATCATCACCCCGGATTTGCGGAGACAACGAATCGGCTCGCAACTCTCTCACTGCGACATCCGGGGACTTCAGCCAATCTTGCTGCACCAAACCTCTCCCGCGCTCGGTCATCTGAAGATGTGGAAGCTCCTCCCGTAATGCGGTGATGCCACCTTTAACGCTACTTGCTGAGATGGCTTTGGCGCGAAGCACGCTCGTCGCGACGCGGGCTGTATCACCACCGTAGCAAACGATATACACATCTTTGCCAGCAAGGTCATGCGCGCTAATTCGCTCGCTTGTGAATGTTGATTCCAACTCTTTCCATTGCTTCTCGAGAACCGCGGCATCCGAGAACGGGCTCGGTGTAGAGGCATTCAGGCTTTGTAGCGGTAGGTTGTACGATCCTGGGATGTGACTAGTGACAAAGTCCTCTGGCTTCCTCAGATCAAGCAGCACGGCACCATTGTCTTTGCCGATAGTCTCAGCGAACTGCGATAGCGCTCGCGTAGGTGTGAGTTCCCAGGCTTCGTCGTAGCGGTACAGGTCGACTGCGGTGAGATTCTGCAGTCATGTTAGCTATGTTTGACAAAGCGCGACAGCGTTAGGGCCAGCCGCGAAGATAGCAAGGGAAAAAGCGCCTCTTACCTCGTTGTGTATAGGTCGAAAAGCGGAATCTCCAAGCTTGTCGAAATATTCATCGATGTACTGATATGGGCCATCGCAGGCCACGAATGCGCAGTCGATGATACCATTGGCACCGGCAAGGTCGGATAACGTGCCGTCATTTTTTCGCTTTTCGAGATAGTTGAACAGCCCTGACAATGTCAGCGGCTATACTTGTACTGCGAGATGGTTCCACTCACCCTGCAAGTTGAACCCTGAAGATGGACCGCAGACCAGACCTGCGCGGCAGAGTGCCAGGGATAGACTGAAAGCATCCTTGGAGCCCACCTCCTCAATGGCATCCACGGAGTCGCGCCATGGGAATTCGACAGGGCTCAAAAGAGCGAGAGATCTAGGTCCTGGAACTCGATCGCCGGCGGCGGTGCAGACACTGGGCACTTGGTTAGGCTACATCTCCATAAACGGTGATAATCTGTCGACTCACCCTAATCGAACCACAGACGGTTTCGCTGACTTGAAATATTGCCCGAGCCCCGTCATCGTCCCAGACGTACCCATGCCCGCGCACATGAGACGAATGTTGGGTAATTGTTGATGGATTTGCGGTCCGGTCCATTTGACGTGCGATTGCCAGTTCTTAAGACATCAGCTTATGCCGCGTCGACTAAAGGTGATGGGGTAGCTTACTGCGTCGTTTTCGTATTGATTGACGTTGAGGATTGCTTCGTCTTTTTCGGCCATGGTTCTAGCTCGATGTATGCCGCCGCGTTCGTCGTGTGGTTCTGGTTGAGAAGGGCCACCAAAGAGCGTACTGCCAGTGAGTTAGATGGCTTCGAGACACAAATGATTCCCGCTCGTACATGTCCAGTCCGAAGAATTGCATGAGCCTAAGTTTTGGAGCCGAAGTCTTGTTGCTCAAGAAGGCGCGAACATCTTGTATCCCGTGATTGATACGAGACACCATGGCCAGAGATATGACGGTAGATCCTGAACTGTACTCGACTACTGTCTTAGACTTCTCCGGGTGGACCTCTTTGGTCAACATGTTCAACGCTGGCGTCGCATTAGCAATGTGAGATGCTGAATACGCGCTTCTACTTCGCACATACCAGGCATAATCTTGACGTTGTTCGAGGGATGCATAGACATCATCTTCGCATGTATCCTGACACCATCGTTGTAGTACGGGTTCAAGCTTGGCGGAATCTCAACGAGAGGAATCATTGGTGTGCGGTCAGGGTCGAAGTAGTTCTGGAGAGCATCTGGGCCCGAATAGGCGTTCAAGTAATTCCGTGAGACCATATTGAAGTGAGCAAAAGTTGTACGAGACAGTACGAGTGTAGCCCAAGCGCTGGAACGGACTGCTCTTTAACTGAGCGCTTTCGCGGTGACACATCGGAGCCTGCCTGTCGAAGTCGATATTGAACCAAATGATCTACAGCACCGGGATATTTTTGCGTGGGCATCATGCAACATGCAACGATGAAGGTGCTCATCGGTGTCACTTCATGGATGCTAGTGCTGGGGCGAAGATCAATCCCGAAGTGGGACTCGTACGGTAGGATTCCCGCTGCGGCCATGGGAACGTCCCGCATCGGCCAAGACGTGTTACTATAATTTAGGGGCGAGAGCGTAACACAGGAGTTTCCTTGACAGGGCTCATTGGACGGGATGGTGATGGTCGTTGATGGCTTCGAGGCACATTGAGGCACATTGAGCACATTGATGGCGGCGAGTCAGGACGAGACGCGCTTGTGCTAGTGTATTTTCGGACTAGCGTTGACGCGACATGGGCCACCCCACGGGTGTTCTGGAGTTCCAAATGTCATAAACCTCGCCATGTGTCGGCCTGACACGACGACAGGGTATGAAAGCACGTCTGACGCGCAGACGTTGCAATTCTTCACCGAAACCCACCCCTGCGTGGAGCACATGCGCATAGTCGCCTTCATTGTACTCAACAGCGTTCCCGGTGAGCGCGCCACGAACTGGACGTGCTGCGACACCAATTGCTTGTTGCAAATTGCTGGTAGCTGCCAGTCATAGTACCTGGGCATAAGAACATTGGCATCCAACAGGACCAAAGAAGCTAGGGCACGAGCGTAGACGCTTACACATCTAGTTTGCATCACCCACTTTGCAAGGATGTATCCGGCTCCTGGCGTCTTACGTTTTCGGAGGTATACACAATGTGGAAGATCAAATGATCGGCGTGGATGGACCAGGTTGAGTACTACATGTCAGATTGCGGTCCCAGACTGCGTTGGCATCTGCACCGACGTTGTCTCCACCGCTTCAAGTCGTAATCATATCTGTCGAGCTCGGCCCGTGTTGAGTCGTGCTATTCTTTCATCAAGCCATCCCAAGACACCACAGACTTCGTGAAGACGAAACATCGAACCTTTCTGAACCATGGCGACAGAAGATCAGCCCCAGGCTACCATGAGCACACCGGACAAATCTCTTGCGGAACCCTCCTCTGTTCAGGCGCCGAAACAGCCTCCAGAATTCAACGAACAAACCAGTACGGTATGCGCAGATGACATTCCGAATTTTGCTAACTCCATACTTCAAAGACTATGTACCAGTCAAGACGATCATCACGGTGGGTACTTACCCGGCTATTCTTCCTTTCGGTACTTACGAATCAGCAGATTTTCCTTGCTTGCGCGAGCGTCGACTTGTTGGCTTTGATGGATCAAACAACACTTGCAGCTAGCTTGACCATCGTCAGCAAGGATCTTAATGCCAGTAACGAAAGCGCGTGGATCGCAGGCGCATACTTCTTGACGTCCACGTCATTCCAACTCCTCTACGGACGGCTATCTGACATTTGGTCCCGCAAGGTGCTCTTGGTTATCGGCATTGGCATCTTCTTTCTCGGCTCACTAGCTGCTTCCTTGGCAACTTCCGCTCTGCAGCTGATCGTCTTCCGT
The DNA here is from genome assembly GCF_023757985.1 of Alternaria ethzedia. Classification (NCBI taxonomy): domain Eukaryota; kingdom Fungi; phylum Ascomycota; class Dothideomycetes; order Pleosporales; family Pleosporaceae; genus Alternaria; species Alternaria ethzedia. The sequence continues at coordinate 1,861,072 of NW_026056194.1, read as the reverse complement.
GCATTCATGGGCGTTGGAGGTGGCGGCCTCATGACGGTTGCGCAGATGATCGTATCGGACATTGTGCCTCTTCGCGAGAGGGGAAAGTATCAGGGCATACTTGTAAGTGACGTTGCAATGCGTTCTGTGGCATGCCGCTCACTTCATGTCAGGGCTCTGTTGTAGCTCTGGCGAATGGCATTGGGCCAGTGATAGGTGGTGCACTCGCTTCCCAAAGCCACGATTCTTGGTATGGACACCCTACCGACATCCAATCAAAACAAGACTAAGTCAGTTGCAGGAGGTGGATCTTCCGGCTGAACTTGTTCCTATGCGTACTTACCACTGGCTCCGTCATGTTCTTCATGCCACTCAGAAAGGTCAACGGTAGTTGGAAAAGGTCAGTACTGGCTACTTTCGCTCATGTCAAACACTGACAATATCAGGAAATTAGGAGCAATCGACTTTTTCGGAGCGTTCCTGGCTCTCGCTGGGTCTGCATTGCTCGTAGTATGTTGCGCGACATCATCAGTCATTCATCCTGGCCAACGCTGACCATCCTAGCTCGCCTTGACATGGGCTGGTGGAGAGTACGCTTGGGGATCGGCGCATGTCATTGCAACCCTGGTAGTTGGCATTGCAGTCTCAGCTATCTTTGTCGCGTGGCAGTGGAAAGGCACCAGCGTGCCATTGATACCGAGTAGGTTTGCCCCAGGCAACAGGCAAAGCTTCGTGCTGACTCAGACCAGTGACTATCTTCACATCCAAAGTCGTCAACGGTGCCGCGCTAACCATGTTCGTGAACGGCTGGAACTTTCTTGTTCAGGTCTACTACATACCTTCATTCTACCAATTGGTCTATGGCTACTCAGCCGTAAAGTCCGGAGCGCTACTACTCCCCATCACGCTCACACAAAGTAAGACAATGTATCTCATTCGTATCGGTTCGTGTCTGACTCTCACATGAGCTCTCTTCAGCACCCTGTCAGGCCTTATTGTACACTGGACCGGTCGTTACAGAGAGTGCCTGCTGGTAGGCTGGGCGATATGGGCGATTGGTCTGGGCCTGATATCGACACTCGATAGCCCATCTCTCGGAAAGCAGATAGGCTATGGCCTGCTCGCTGGTCTTGGTCTTGGCAACACACTGCAACCCTCACTCATCGCTGTTCAGGCGGGGGTAGAGCGCAAACACATGGCTGTCGTCACCTCGACGCGCAACTTCGTACGCAATCTTGGCGGCACCCTTGGCCTCGCGATCTCAGGCACTGTGATCAACAACGCGGTTCGATCATCACTGGTTCCGTACGGGCTTTCGAGGCCAGAAATCCGGCTGTTGCTCGATTCTCCAGACATGTTTCGGGAGTCGGTCGGCCAAGAGCGTACCGATCTCGTCAGAGCTGCACTTGCTGCAGCGTATCAGCAGGGCTTCCGGATTGTTTTCATCGTCGGCGCAGTGCTCAATGCGCTTGCATTCGTCGCTGCTTGGTTCCTGATGCCTCAGGTGGAGTTGAGCAGAAAGGACGATGCCCAACTGAAAGAGGAAGGCAAGAAAAGAGATGAGGAAAAGCGCGGTACGACTTCCCCTGCATAAATGTTTTGACCAGGAGTATCAGAAAGGACGGCGAGACGCATGATACAACACGACGAGCCAATTTTTGGACATCTGAGATCCAGCGATGATTGCAACTACCGACGACGTAGGATGGATGCCGGGTAAAAAATAGATTACTATCCATAGAGCCATGATTACTATACACCCTAGCCAAACCGGCCCCACATCGAAGAAGTACACTAATGCCCCGCACAGTTACTATAAGTGCTTGTTTCGTTGTCAAGCATAGATAGTAGCCGGGTAACGAAGCTTAATTGCACATTAATTCTATAATGTCGTTCGAAACCATAGTACTATATCAGGCGAGCATCTCTCCAAACATGAGTAGCATCATGATATTTCATTGAGACTATCGACAACCGCAAGCATGCTCACCACTATTCTCATCGCTCTCGCGCTGACTGCAACCGGTCTCTCACAAGCACCAGAAGGCTACCGTACGGTGTACATGACATCGGCGCAAGATACCAAATTCGTCGTTGTACCAAAGTCACGAGCCGCAGGAGCAACACTCGTGGTGTAAGACAAATGTCTCCTTTTTCTTCTAATACCAATGCATTCGGCTAACGTATATCTCAGGCAAACCCTCACGTCTACGCCGGCGCAATCATGGTACATCAAGTCGCCCAATAACGCCACCTCCATCCAGCTCGCATCCACAACACTCTGCATGGACGCTGGACCGAAGTCTGGCTGGAAAGACATGGCCAACATCTACCTCCGCGAATGCGTTGCTGGGAGTGAACAGCAGACCTGGAACGCCATGGCTGATGGACGTATTGCCCTTGCTGCTAGCAGTGGAACGCAGCAATGTGTCGATCTACAGTATCTGCGTGCTGTGCAGAATAACCCGGTCGGGCTGTATAACTGTGCAGGGCTGGGGAACACCGGGGCGGCTGACAAGGGGATTAATTGGCCTTTGAAGAATGCTACAGTCGTGTAGGCGAATGGAAGGGCGGTTGTACAGCATCTGATGTAGCCTAAGCAGTCGAGGATCTACTTGATTCAATCATCAATGACATGTTCGACGTTGGACATAATCGTTTTGCTCATCTAATTGAATGTACATTGTTCCTCCAGGGATTCGATGGTCTCTCGTCATGAACGGGCTGGCGGGCTCATCAGGCGGACAGCCAAATGCAACATTGTGTGGATCTGACGCCGGCCTGGTCGTCAATGTCGAGAAACTGTATCCGCAATCAGCCAGGAGATGGGGCAAATGCCGTTAATGCGTCATAGTGTCGGAGGGTCGTGAGAACGGACGGAGGGTTGCAGATCAGTCAAGGCGATCCCGGGAAGATGGCGGGGCTGCGCACGAGCCCTCTGTTCCACCTCAGCTTCCGGATGTTCAGTCCGTCCAGAACTTACAACTCAGCCGCCATCACGAGCACCCACAGAAGGCATGCGCCGACATCTTTGTATAGATTTAGAGTATCGTAAGCTATCGAGAATCTCCTGAGCCAAATGCTTACACATTAGCGCCCATAGTATGACACGGTAGACAGATGCTTGAACTGCAAAATCGCGCGCCCATCATCCAACGCCAAACCGCGGAACCTCTCCATGACCATGTCCTTCATTCGCTCCGCCTTTTCACCCTGCAGATGGTAGCCAAACCTGTTCCCTGTGCTATCGTTGCACCAATTCCATAGCGCCTCCACGTTCTCCAGCGTACGCGTGCCAAAACCGCGCGATACCTTCACATCGCCAAACCCAGCGGCGCTTAGATCGCGCTGCATCTCCGCCAGGGTCGAAGGCCATATAAAATTATCTATAGGCTCGCCGAGTTCCGCTAAGACATCATCGCGGACGTCTTGGATGGGTAGATGGAATGCGCCGTCCTGAGTCGCGAGACCAATAGCAGTGCCGGGCTTGGCCAAAGTGGCGGCTTGAGCGAGGAAGAGAGGTTTGTCGCTAAACCAGTGGTATGACATGTTGCAGTGTATGGCATCAAACTTCTGTCCTGCGAACATGGAAAGATCGTGCACGTCGGCGACGTGGAGCTCTACGTAGTGCTTGAGCTCCGGATGTTCCTCCAAGGCCTCGCGTGCCCGCTTGATACTGTATTTGTCTAGATCAAACCCTACGACTTTCCCAGTCGGGCCTACAATTCGCGCAATGTCGAGAACGTCGCTTCCGGGACCACAGGCAGCCACGAGGACGTGTTGGCCTTTGGAGATGTTCATCATTTCTGTCAGGGCATGGCCGTAGCCGCGCTGCATCGTATTCGTGCGGCTGTAGCGATCTGCTGTTGTTTCGGTGGCTGTGCCCCATTTCGTGGGTTCTTCGGCTTGGGTAGCGAGGACGGACATGATGAATAAGATTGTAGGCAGTTCTAAGCAGATGGAAATGGTGATGATTTGGGATTGAAGGTGCAACGGCAAGTCCGGAAGCGCCGAGTACTGTGAAGTTATATGCGTAGGGTATGCTGCGATAAGCACTTACGGGAGAGCAATTGGTTGGCATTTCGTACGAGCCGGCAGATCCTATCGACCTCTACTGCGTGGTCTATACCGAGCGGGGGAGGCCCGAGGATATGCCGTCTCTTGGATCTTCAGTCTGACAGCAACGTCATCCAGATATAGCCGCTTCTAATGCTCCCTTGTAAAAGACCGCAATGGGGCCCGTACAGCTATACACGCCAAGCTTCTGGGTAGGGGGAGGGTTATATACAAGAAGCGGCCTCGGCGTCTCTTTCGCCACCACTCTCGCAATACATACGTGTTTTAGACCTATCAATCGCCACAGTTACAGAAAGACTGCGATGACTGAGGCATTGACTTCGACATTTAAGGTTGAGCGGCCCAAGACGTATCAGACAAAGCGTTCCGCGGAGTCTCCGAGCTCAACTACGTTGACATGTGCTTTTTACAGATAGAGTTTGCACTAGTGTGGGACGGCTATATGCCATATCCAACCTTCTTCTCGATATTTGAAACGCGCTGGATTGCAGAGCTTATACTAGTTCGGCGCCTTGAGTTTATTACATATCAACGTCAGTTCTTGTTAAGGCATTTCTCAAACATCTCACTGAGCGATGGGAATAAACCAGCGGATGCATGCTGATATTGTCGCGCATGAGTACAAAATCAACTGTCTTGAGAAAAGATGCTAGCCCGATAAGAACATTTACGTTCACTCTGACGATTAGACTCCAGACCAAAGCGCCAGTATAGTATCTCCATGGTTATCTCTGAGTTTTGCGATCCCAAGATGCGGAGATCATCTTCGCCACCAACGCCGAAATCAATCGCTACTTTCGCCGAGATGTTGATCACGGCCTGTCAATCAATAAAACCGTCGCCCAGTAAATAGGGTTACATACTACCTTCATAACTCTTCTTACCACTCCGACATTCTTACCTTCTTACTCCGATCGAGGGCGGATCTGGTCGCTCAGCCAAGCAAAGACGCGTGAGTTCATCAGCGAATACAAGAGAAGTACTAGTCATTGGTATCCTTCTTCGATGTTGCGGATCCGAACGTGCCATGTAAGGATAAGATTTACGTATACTGTCTTTGGTATCTTAACTCCATCGGCTTTCATGAGGTATCGGAGGCCAAAAGCATGCCTGTCTATGTGCTGCAGAAGTCGCTTCCATGATACTACCTAGGCATTTTTCCACTCACACCAAGAAACATAATGCTAAGGTTACCAACATCACGCACGCACAAGGCTCTGTCTCGATTGTTAACATCGTATCAAACACCACAAACGCTGTTCACAAACACACCTCCCACCTAAAAGTCTAAATACAAATCATCCCATCATACTCAAGACTTACACCACTAATCCCCATCACAAAACCAACCCCAAACCGAAGCCAGCATGTCAGTAACCTCCTTCATCAAATATCTAGTAGACTCCGTGTCCTACAACTGGAACTGCCACCAATGCGGTAGTAATAACGTGGCAAAAGAGCACCCAGCGCAATGCGCCTCATGCTCGCATTTTCATTGCTGGAAGTGTGAAAACATCATTAACTAAGCTGCGTATGATGTCCAGCTAACTTACCTCATTTGCTGCCACGAATATATGTCTCATGACCAGTCTATCCATATGCTAGCTGCGAATACAATTAGGATTTTACGTGCGCTCAAAGAACTTTGTCTGGAAGACATGTGAATGTCGATGCTTGCACATGAATCACAGAGTGACGACTCTTTCTATTAGTCTCGCACAATGCGCGCACACTTTATGAAGCAATACTAGGCATAAAGCGGTGTACTCAATCGAAGTGATACAATGTTCTTGACATTTTTTAGTCTGACGTACCTGATTCTATAAAAGAGAAGTTCTCACTACTCTCAAAGGCTTCTCTCTCTATACCGCCATACATGATATACCATTATCACTTAACAACTGCACGATTGTCTGGTACCTTAGTTTGCTTCTCAAGCCATCATCTCTTTCTCACTTACTCGCGAAGAAACGGCTTGCGCATCTGCTTCGACAATACTACCCTCAACTATGCTCATTTGCAATAACTCATTTATCGGGCTACTTGCCGGTCTATCCTGCATCTCGGCAGCTCCTCTGGAAACCTTGGCGAGTGAAAGCACTTCGATAGCGGCACATAACACTAGAAATGTAAGTCTTATATCTTAGTCTATGCGACTGCGGCTGCGAGTAACCTTTACTAATACCAAAGTTTAACAGGCCCCTCAATTCTCCCTCCAACTTCTGTACAGCGTCTGGGATGAGGATAAATACCTCTACGTCGCCCAACGAGGGAAGCAAGGAATAGCATATGGACCGTGTGGGGGCGACGAAAAGAACAATTCCTTTGAGCTAATCCATTATACAGAATTAGGCAAAGACTCCCGTCCCAACGCCATCGATCATCCTCCGTTTCCCAGTAAAGAAGTAAGTAAACCATCCTTTAACTACTTAAAATATGCTGACCTCGGATGTTTCTTACAGGTTTCATTCCCTATCAAAGTACCCGGCAAAAAGGACTGCCGTTACGAAGGCAATGGCGTCGACGCTGGCCAGATTCGATGTGGAGATGAGTCTGTCGGAAAGTGTGGAGAAGACCCACAGTACGATGAGCCTACGATCAGGTGTTCATGGGGGACAAAGTACCATCGCGGATATGTCTGCGAGTTCTGAGTACCCGTAGACTTGAGTTTGGGCGTTCCGGAATGGATAGTTGGGAGGCAAGAGAGACGTATAGTGGACTGCAGTCATGTGACGAATCCACTGGAGAGGCGTCGCTTATTGTGTTCATATGATGGCGGATGTTAATGTAGACAGCACACGAGTCTTAGTGTTATTGGAAGATTGTGCGCATCGATCGTGATTGCTGCTCTGGTGATTGCTCCTCGTAACGAGTAGCCGATGTTTCGTCGTCGTACATCTAGAAACGTGGTGCTGATACTGTGAAGGGCGACATGCTGGTGGCTACACGTTGGCAAGCGCGAGACCGGAATGCGGACGAAAGGATACTGTGGCCCTGTATGGGATGTGGCGAATGGCAAACGGAAATGAATGGACCGGGCCGCAAGGAGTATCATATCTGCAGCGAAAACATGTTTGCGGTAGTCAGGTCACGCCGGAAAGAGTGAAGTAGTCCGGGTAGCTGTGGTACCATTACTTCTGACACGTCGTGCAATCTTGGCGTCACTTCGGAGTTGTGTATGTGGTACAACATGGTGAAGTAGCAATACTTTCGATGCTTGCTGTGCCGGCTACGCGATCTGGTAAACAGGTCCTCTTACGGCCTCCTACTACATATCAGAAGGCAGGTGGTAAGATGTCCACGGCTGGCTGTCATCTAACACAGCAACTTCGCGGAAGCCGAGATGATGTTCTACCCTTTTCTCTTCCTCTGGGCCAGTCGCTCCCTCGCAATGCCGGCTAGCACCACCGAAGTGTCGCATTCGATAGACGACACAAACCAATACACGATCCTGGACGAGCTTGACATACCATTGCGATTATCAGCCGTGCCAGGCATCGTCCCTAGTAGCGGGGAACGGATTTGGAAAAGAGATATCGGTAACAACACAAGGGTCAGGACCGAAGCACCCAGCAACCCAAGCGCCCCAGACAATGCCACGCAAGTCCAGCAAACGACAGCCAAAGATCAATTTACAGCTCTCGCGGAAATCATCCTGTTCCCAAGGACTTGCGAAATCGATCAGCAGTACCAAGTCCTCGCGATGGCCGAAATGTTCGTAAACGTCGGTGTCGTTCAAGCTGATCTGGAAGGGGGCATACGCCGGAGCTCGTTCATGTGGGGCGAAGATGTTCCGGGCAAAGAGTATATAACCACATGGATGTATGTGGATATACTTGACGATGGGCCATTGGTGACGTCCAATCTGATAGAAAACATGTTCTATCTGATGATATATGATGAATCCTGCTATGCTACACCAGGCCAGACCAGAGGCGGCAGACTGCGGGCGGTGCATGCGCGTACGGGTAGGGAGCTTGCCAATGTGGTCATAAATGCGGTGGACTCTAGAGACGCGTAGTATTAGGCGATGGATCGCGTGGATTGGGAAGGCAATGTATTTGGATGATCCTTTGGAGTACCCAGGCCCTTCAATCCTATTTCACCTTCAAGTCTTTCATATGCGTATCCGGATCCGCGTCCACAACATACTCGTCCAATTGGACCAAGCCCAGCAGAGCCTCGTCGTCAACAACGTCTGTGGTTGCTGGTCTCTTTTCTGTTTGTTGGCTACGAGCTGCCTTCAGCTTCAAGATTGTCTCTTCATTGTATTTCTTGAAAGCCTTGGGGTTCTTCTTCTCCCTATGCGGATCATGCGACTCGCTCTTGAACTGATATCCTCTAACTCGGGGCCCTTGGCCAGACTTCTCGGGAAGCGTAGGTTCGTAATAGGCCTCGAAAGCGGCCATGTCGGCGTCGAAGGTATCCGCTTCGATGGAGGCGCGAATGCCGGCGAAGAAGGCCGAGAGAATGGCGTGGTTGTGTAGCTGAATGAGTACCCAGCCAAGCATTTCCTTCGCAGCAAGCAGGTGCTGGAGGAAGGCGCGATGATGCTTTGTGCACGCGTAGCATGTGCAGCCTTCAGATAGCGGGGTAACGGACAAAGCATGCTCACCGCTCCACATGTCGATGCCTAGCGAGCGGCGCGCGCTTGTGTTGCCGTCTCCGACGGGCGCTGGGAAGGTGAAGTCGAGGACGATACCCGCGTCGGTCGCGTCGGCGAGGAAGGGCACGGTGAAGACGTCCACGCCCATGCGCACGTGGCGAAGAAGCTCCTGTGGGCTGGCAGGGACGTGGAAGGATAGTCGTGGGAGGTGATGGAGCTGGTCGGGTAGGTCGTCGAGTAGATAGGCGTCGTAGATGGCGAGGCCGCTGATCTTGTCCACCATATCGTCTAGCAGGTGATTCAGATACCATGACTGTAGGTCGCGCTCGATGGGCAGGATGGGCGCAAAGATGCTCCATGCTTTCTCGCCCTCGTCGATAGTGCCCTGCTTGGCTACCATGTCACGCAGCCACACCTCGGTCCTGTCGCTCATCCGGTCTTTCCGCTTGAGACTGATGGCTTCCTGCCCGACTGGTATATCACCCAATCCCACGACGATGTCTGGTTGCAGCTTGCGTGCCGCGGCGGCATAGTACTCGGAGCTGAGAGTCGTGAAGCCGACCGACGTCAGAAGGCGTATCTCGGTGTCTGTATTCCCGTGAGGGCTGGCTATGGGCGGATTGCGACGCGCACCCAGGACGAGAAGCGTGTCTTCGGGGAGGGCGATGAACTTGCGCAACGGCTCAGGCACGTCATACTTGAAGACTGGCGGAGTCTTGTGCGGGCGCTTCTCGACGACTGCATGCTGTTAACGGTGCTTGGTGGCACATATGAGGAACGTTACGTACAGTCCTCGAGCGCGACGTATACCCCACCAACATCGGCGCTCCGTCGGAAGTTGTCCTGCGATACATGGGGTATGACGCCTCTGGATGTGTTGCCAATAAAGGCGGGTGTAAGGATACTCTTGCGTCCCGGGAACGACAGGCGGCCGAGTCGCGGCGCAAGCGAGCCTGACGTCTTGAGGAGCGTGAAATCCAGCATTTCAGCCGGCAGTTGACCAAGTTTCCTCGTCGAGACCCCGTCAGACATGGTAACACCGAAGATCTGATTGTTCAATGTCTAAAGCTTTCTCTCGGTCCATACATCAAGCCGCAGCTGTCGTATACAACTCCGAATGTCGTTGCCTATGGTGGGGCGTCCATGTTCCTGCCGACTCATCGTCGAAAATGTGGATGCGTGCACGTGCAAGCGTGTCAAACCGCGTCAGGCGTCCGACTACCTCTGAATTCTACATCTGTCCTCAATGTTCCCATGAAATGATGGCGGAATCCTTTTATTATCGCATCAGACGTGGTCATGGAGCGCTGAAGCCGCCTCCCACAGCGATTGCCCATGTCTTTACCAATGACCAAGCACGACCACGATGAGCCACCTCGCCAGGCTCTACGCGATTCTACCACGAGAAAACGATATCAGGACCCATTAGTCGTGTTCGTTGTAGTTCTCATCGCTTTCCTGGGCTTCTACCGCATCTACAGCCCTTCCGCTACCACAAGCTCACCATCACCTCACGACAATGACGTCGATATTCAGGTCGTCGAGACTTACAATGAAGACCAACTTCAGGAAGTTGCTGCCTTGATGGACGAAATCTACACCATGCTAGCAAATGCCTCGTTCATTCCGCATGACTCTATCAAGCGTGGCCCACACCAAATCAATTCTACAGCCAGTCCCTGCAGGCGCGATGCAGCCGACCTGCGCTTAATGGAGATCCTCCCATATGTAGACGCCGCACTACTCGACGATGACCATTGGTTATGGGGTGGCACTTTTTCCGATTTCCGGGTAGATAAATTCTTGGGCTACGGCTGTGATCCTGACGAAGCAGACAAAGACCCTTCGTTCCTCATGCGGCCAGGAACGGTCCACTTGACCAATGGCGGCTGGGATGGCTGGGATCTCTACAGAAGTTGGCAAGTCCAATATGACACTAGGAAGAATGCAATTAGGATCTATGAAGGAGAGGAGAGGAGTGATTACCAGCCACAAGTCAATGGGTGCTTGGTTCAATTCCGAGGTCCATACAAGAGCGAACAGTACAGATCTGGTCACAGATGGGAAGACACCCCTGTCATTGGAGCGATCAACTCAACGGGAATTCTCTCGGTGAACAGGCACAGCCGTGATTGGACGAGATGGACCGATGCGCCAACCTTCTTGAGGAGGATCAGAGACGCATATCGGAGCACAGCATGGACACCATGGGTGGCCGCGAACCCCGCTGATGTACCCGCTGATCCGCGCATCCTTCCACCGTCCCACAACCTCACATCATCGCTCCTGATCAAGAACGGCTGGCCCGAAAAGCTTGACATCAATCAGTTTCGGGCTGACTTCATCCGCGCGCAGCATAAGCCGTCAGGACGAGGCTGGGCCGAAGGTGCTTTCCAACAGGTCAGAACTTACCAGGATGATCCAGATGATCCAGCCAACATCTACTATACCAAGAGAATTCGACAAAGATATCAGGATCATGAGCTTGACGGGGAGATCGAATATTCCACTGGAGAATTGAACAGGATGGGAATGGAGGCGGAAAGAGCGAAGAACAGAATCGATCAACACGATAAGGATTACGAAGAAGCGAAACGGCAAATCCAGCGGCTGTGTCCAGACGGAATCTGTGTCGAGAAAGAGGATCTCATTCTTTGGGAGTTCAGAGCACTAGAACAGACATATGCAGAGGCACAGCTCAAACCCGACACTAAGACACTGTGCGAACGCCGCCCTTGGAGGCTGGACGAAAAGTTTTATGACAGAAATTTGTCGTCAGATCAGCACGCAAGTTGTGTCACCCGACTTAACTTGGAGAGACACTGGTTAGAGTTGGCATACCAACAATCCCGCGCCGATGCCCTCGCTCATTGCGCTCGAAGCAACAAGGATCTCCTCCCCCCTGCCTCATTCGAGACCATCGCGAGTATCTACATTGCCGATTATGAAAGTAAATATTACGGGTGGAAGATTGAGGATATCGAAAAGGCTTTGTCTGGTGACATTGGCGATGAAGCCCTTCTAGAGCTCTGGAGCCGATTAGAGGTTCTGGAGGAGCCTCGTTCTTCTTCTGATGACAGACTGTACGACTAGAAGATATATGGTCCGGGTATTAACATGAAGAGCGATGGTCACTATCACAATGGTAAACGGTAGTGATTGTTTTCACTCTTTTCTCCATTCATATTGTATTCATCTTCACTTCACTTTCTTTCACTTCACCTTGCTCGATCACATCACAACAAATCAAACACCGCTAACTTCTTCCTCAATGTTCTAGCAAGCCAGAAGCATTAATGAAAAAGCATAAGGAACACAACAAGTGAATGTTGTGGAGGGCCGCCCCACCTCGCGGCGCTCGATGACTCGCAACCATGCGTCAATGAGTCTCTCTTCCAAGCTGAGCCCGGGAAAAGCCATTCGAGAAGGCGATGCTGGGGGTTAGCCAGCTGCTGTGAGTTAGTGGGCATATCCCCGGCGGGGTGTGTGGATGGTAGGAGGGAGGCAGGAAACGCTGTTTATATAGTCGGCTGCTGGCCTGCCAAGAGCGGCCGGATGAACCTGTGGGCCCGGATTTCACATGGACTGTGCTCACGCCGGTACCCGTGGTTCTGCCGGCGGTATAGGGACGTGCGGGACAAGGTGAAGGCGAGGTGAAGGGGACTTGCGACAGTCTGGAGTGGTGTGGTGACGTCAGACCTTTTGCAGCGGTCGAGACTCAATAGGCGCATGAGCTGTCTCGGCGATGGAGTATGAGAGTCTCTGCCGGTTAGTGGATATTGCGCTACACTATGAGACCAGTGGATGAATGTCAAAGTCACGTGCGGGGTTCATGTGCGCCAACTTTCTCAATGCTCGTCCTGCGAATTTCGTCAAACGGCATATGATGATTAAATGCCGCCTAGGAATGACAGTAAAGTACTTTGAAAGAATGGTGGGCAACAGCATATGTCTTCAGACTTAATGGTCGTCACATCGCTTGTCCTGGGTTGCCCCGCAATTGACACGCGATCCCACACGGCCCCCACGCCAGTACGCGGTCACGACCGCAGACCTCGGGAATCGCGAAAAAAATCAGCCGCGACCAGTCGTCACTTTATCATGACAGGCCGCTTAGATATCGTCACCAAAGACGCGAAAGCGCTCGTGCCAGGTCGCAAGACATTCTTTGATCTTTCCGGCGAACTGCGAAACCAGATCTACGACCTTGCGCTCGACAAGCAATACCAACGCGTACCCTTGAACCCGTACTATCTCAACAAACCCGACCCGTACATTGCTCTACTACAGACATGTTCTCAGATATACAAGGAAGCGCGGAGCTACCTCGTCGAAAAGCAGGTCGCTTACGTTCCAGTAATGGCCGGCATGCAGTACGACTACGGGACCGAGCTGAGTGAAGACTACGGCCTGAGCAAAGAGACGACAGACACCATTGCAGCATCACTGACCGACTTCATGGAAGTGCATTTCCATTTGCACGTCGACATTCTGCGTGTCTCGATAGACCGCCGGTGGGACGGCAGCGACGACTTCCGTCTCAATGATGCAAACGGAGAAACATGGAACATAGTCGCCTTGCTCGACACCCTTCACCAAGCCATCAAGCACTATATTCCGCACTCTTGGAACCTGTACCTTGAACACGAGCTGGGAAAGCGACGTGCGACGGTCCACCTCGACCATCTACTCTCACTCTGGCCCAGGATCTCACCAGAACACCCCTGCGTCCCTATCGCTGCGATGCGCGACCTCGTCGATCTCATGGCGAAAGACACCATGACTGAATGGCAGATACGGTATTACATCCCCACTGGCCAGGCCGGTGTATCGGTCAGATACGGATGCACGATGGACGACGATATGGCCCACGCGATTCGCGACACGGAACTAGCGCAACTACGCAGTTACGCGAAATCATGCGCACACGACAACATCACCATCATCGCAGAGCTATATGGCGAAAACACCGCGTGGGAGTATGGGGACAAGTCCGACAGCGTGACTAGGCTGCGTAGTCCCGCTACGGATTTCTGGCCAAACTTGCACTTCGACCCTTGGAAATACTCAATGCCGCATCATCAGCATTGGAACAGGTCTTATCCCGGTAAGTGAATCACTATCTCGGTTCCTTCTGTGACATCTTCTTAAGCTAGGAGGATGCATTGGCATGGAAGTATATACTTTCCAACCTTCAGTGACGCGTATGCTATGATACGAATTCTACCACTAGGCAGCTCCCTCGAATTACCCTTACTAACGACACATGCGTAGAAGAGATGCCCATCGAGAACTTTGAAGAAGCCGCCCTGTTAGCCACTCACGAAGATCGCCCGCGCCGGGCAGACTGGATGGAGATGCTGCAGCGGAGGGACGACCAGGCTGAGCTGAGGCGGCGGTACGAGGAACATAGGTCTTGGGGTGTCGGGGCGTCAAGCTGAGAGAGAGCGGTACCAGGCATTAGAGCCTATGTTGACGTTAACCCACCTACGTTGAATGTTTCTATCCTAATGTAGTCTAAAGACCTGTTCATTTTATGTTTGTATAAGGCGCGGCGGATCTTGCATCAATCGCTGGATAATGACAACGTCATCTCTGATTTCACACCTATTGTAGGACTACCTCTAATATCCCAACTTCGCCACCCTTTCCTTACCCAAGATATCCGCCAGACTAACCAACTTGAAGCTCGCTTCTTTCGCAGTACCTCCTTCAGCCAGCTCATTAGCATCGTCATGCGTGACGAAAAGCCCACTTGGAAAGTCCTTGTTCAGCGCGTTGCCCACAGCAGCACACCCATCCGTGTTACTAACGTGGTCGATACCCTTTGCCTTGTTGTCAACGATAGTGAACGTCTCCACGTACTCGTGCGGTGGCGCGCGCTCGTAGATCAGATATGCGGAGATGCCCTGCGACGAGACGATGATATAGCCGCCCGGACCTGACTTGGCTGGCACAAGCGTAATGCCCTCGACATCGGCGTGGAGACCGCTTGCGTCGCCTACTTGTGCGATTTGAATACCCGTGTTCGAGCCAGTGGGTTCGGCTTCGTAGCGCCAGATGCCCAGTGGTTCTTCGCCGATGAAGAGGTAGCCGGCGCCTTCGTCCGCGACGCAGCCTTCGACTTGGCCGCCTGAGCCGCCTTGAAATTCGCGGACGAGCGTGGTTTTTAGGGTGCCGTTCGTGGTCGCGCTGAGTTCGTACTGTAGGTATTGCGCATCTTTATTGTTGACGAAGAGGTACTCTTTTCCGGTGGTCGGAGAGCGGTAGTTGCAGGAGCCGTAGGGTTCGTAGTCTTTCGGTAGCGATTGTCTACCACCAGAAATGGTGCTGAGGTAACCTGTGCTGTTTACTTCGACCAGGCTTGGCGATGCATTAGCAGATGTTCTAAGAAGTCATGCGATGGTACTCACCACATAGTGTTGTCACCGCGGCATGCCGCAAATGCGAGATCGACCTTGCGGGAACCGAGAGTGAAGTTGTAGATGACATCGACGTTGTTTGGCTCCTCAGCCGTCAGGTGCTGAAGGAGCTTTCCCTGCACATCGAAGACACCAAAGCCTTCGCCCTCATCAGACTTTGTTGTGGTAATGATCTTGCTCTGATCCGGTCGAGTGGGGTGGATCCAAATCGCAGGGTCATCGCCGTCTCCGCCGTTTGCATCAGTCTCGAACTTTGCGGTGACCGCGACGAACGAGCAGTCTGGGCCAGTCCACCCATCTTTGCACTTGCAGACATTCGGACCGGTACACTTGCCATGTCCAGAACAGTTGTTTTCGCAGGTGACCTTGGAGCAGTCGCGACCGGTAAAGCCGGCAAAGCAGGAACAGTCCTTGCCTGACACGAAGCCATTATTGGAGCACTTCTTGGTGACGGAGCTTTCGCAGTGCTTGCAAGCCTTGTTCTTGGGACTGTACTGTGTGTTTGCCTTGATGCCCATGGATTTGAGCGCGCCGTCCAGAGAACCTACAGCTACCCCAGTATCATCCTCTCCCTCGAAAGCGAAGGCGAATGCGCCAGATGGGTATCCAGCGACTGAAGATTGAAGGATGGCGAGCGAGCCCTCAATAGAAAGATCAGAGATACCGCCCAAAGAAATGCTTCCCTTCTGCTTGATGTCGGAGTCGTACACATCGATGACCTCGTCGTGGGCTACGAATAGATAGTCGGCGGACGCGCTGTGGTAAGTAGCAAGTCCCGCAACTTCGATGTCCTCAGTAATAGTCTCGATCTCGGGTGCTTGGACAGACTCCGACGCCTGGAAAGAGTACAATGGTCGATCTTCGGCCGAAAAGAAAATCCCGCCATTCGCGAACACGGCGCAAGTTTCGCCTTCGATAGGAACGGGAAAAGTTTGAACCTATGAACTTTGTCAGTATTACTGCCTTTGGCCACGATCAAGTGACAACAGTACCTCCAGTATATCAACCCGGCTTTTGTTGCTCCGAATCAAGAGCTGCACGACGATCTTCTTTCCAAAGAGGAAGATGTAACTCTCTCCGCTCTTCCCACTGCGCCATACGCACGCTGTACTCCAGTCGCCCAGCTGTTTCTTGTTGTTACTTTCGATCATCTCCCCATTCTGAGCGTCGAAGACCCTGATCAAAGAATCTGGAGCTGGGATGTTGACGATCAGATCCCTGCCATCGATGTCGTGAACAGCAACAGCAATCTTCGAGCGACCAGTCTTCTGATGCGACTTCTCCGTAAAGCTTAATGAATTGGAGACCGAGAATGTCCGGAAGCCACCGTCGGCAGCACTTCCATCATTGATGACCAGTAAAGGTGATTTGCCGTAGACGAAGTTGGTATTGTCGCCCTCGAATCCAGTCGCGGCTGCGACGAGTGTAACGTTGGCGGTCTGGGCTGCGACGAACGTTGTGACCACGCTCGCCCATACGAGGCATCGCGTGAACGTTTTCATCTTGTGGCGGACGTTGTCAAGATCAATGAGGGCGGCCTGACTCCATGAAGATGGTCGTCGGGGCCGTCTTATATCCCAACATGTTTCCAAGTAATGGGCTGAACCTAGACTTCCCGCCGATCCATGTGCATATGCAGTCCATGTCGTTAAAGCCCTTTGGGGCTCCGATGTTTCGAGGAAAAATCCACAAAACTGCGCGACATCGTCGTTAGGGGCGTGATGCATGGGGTGCCTGCTGCTTTGGGTTAGGTCAAGCTGGCTGAGCGGCCAATAACGATGTGTGCTATTGAAACGTGAGACGGCCGGGCAAGATTCGAGGCCGGGATCAACATGAGGAGAACGGAGAAGGATGGAGACCTGGCATGGTTTTGAGGTGTGAACATGCACTTGAAGAATTGTGGTGACATGCCAGGCTAGAGCAGAGCGTGATGCTATGTCTACCAAGTTGCAACCCTTGGAGATTGTGTGCCACACGAAAGGCGATGAGCCTGATCGCGCTTTAGCTTGATCATGATTAGAATTGGTCCTTGTCCTGCGGGTGGATTCTGACACGGATGTAGACGTAGATTAGAAGTTGATGGGTTGATACTTGGGCAGCTTCCAGTACCTGGTCTTCTACTCATATCTCGTCGGCATCTGCAGGCGCGTTCCGCAGGTGTTGTTCTACACGCAGAGCTGGAAATTCACGTTTCTGGAATGTTTGCTGTGCGCGACTAGAGGTCTTTTTTTGGTGTATCTCCGCGAGATTGAAAGACCGAGAACGATGACGCGCGCTGTGCCAAGGCGCAGAGGTCCACACCCGTGGCACCAACCTTGAACAGACGCGACAGGACTGTATCACGACCCCTCCGACATCGCGCAACGATGCACCCGAATACATGCCTGCTGGCAGAACAATCGCGAGTTCTTGTACAGTTTCACGGCTACCTACTCACGTTCATGCCAGGTCTCCCCCTCTTTCGACGCACCGCACCCGTCCGCACGATAAGCCACCTCCGCAGTATACCCACCATCATCTCTCCACGATCAAGCGCGATGCTTACAGGAAGAATGCTTGCTCCAAACACACTATGGCTCTAGTCGCGGGCGATCGAGACGTGCTCGGGCTTCAACTGCCCCCGCCCGATGGTTGAACAGCGTACTCCACCAGGGACATACTGTAGCATGCGTCTATGTTCAGAACCGGTCGCATGACTCTCAGCCCTACGCTACAGCCATGCACTGTCGACGACAATCGCACGCTGTCGTGGATGTAACCTTCGGTCACGATGATTACCTTGGATGGACATACCTGGCAAAACCGACACTTGATCAAGTCGTGGAGTGAGCCTCCATGGCGAACATGATGAACTGTAGCTGGCATGTGAAAGACGGCCGATTCGAAAGGACGGAACCCAGGACACAGTGAACGATACCTCGTCTGATATCCATATGGAACAAATGGAGCCCAAGCGCTCGGCACTCTATACCCTTTCTCCTGTGACGATGCGGCACTCGGGTGGCTCCAAATTGCATCTCCACGCGGCGAAAGAACCTTCTCTCAAGCTTGTCACACACTTGGGCATCCCAGGTAACAAAGGACCCCGTGGTCTTGATGCCAACGAGTATTTGGGCAGCCCGCCAATTGAATCGACGCGGCGATTGAGTTGATTACTCTCCATTCGCGACCCCGCCTTCTAGGCGTTGCAGCATGCACGATACACCCTGGCCATCTGTGCATCCTTAAATTGCCCTTGCGAGATCCAAGAATACAAATTGTCCGGGGAAAGGCACCAAGAATGCTTAGCTATCGGTACATTCGCAATGCCTTGAACCACTACCTTTAATTCGTCGCTCGCAAGCTAACCCCGCACTGCAACTTTAGCGCCACGGCTCTTGACCTCATATACCGAAGTATAATCGCTTGGCAACATTGAAATATCCATACGAAGTGCACTACGCCGAGATGCACATGATTGGGATACCATTTTGGAACTTAGTTGTGCGACGGAGCGACAACCTGATCGCGTCCATCAATGAGTTCTCGACTCCCAAGGCGGACCAGATGTCCATCAATCCGTCAGAGATTATCGCATGATCAGTTCCCCATATTGCATGAGCTCATTGTCAGGCTTCTGGAGACTGGGCAATATGCATCGTGTACTTTGCACACAAACATGGCCAGGAGTGAAGCCGTGAAACGATCCTATAAGTTGGCAGCATCATGTACTCCAGTAATAGTGTGACATCTCACATCCTTCATTCAGCTCACAGTCTTACATTTCATCATGTTGTCGACTTCGAACCTTGCGGTGTTTCTGGGTGTTTGCGCCTCCCGCGCATCCGCCTGGGTCATTGGTACGGAGCAGTCCGAAACTCACCCAAAGATGACTTGGCAGCGCTGCACAGGCAGCGGTGGCAACAGCTGCACTAACGTCAACGGAGAGATTGTCATCGATGCTAATTGGCGCTGGCTCCATTCCGTTGGAGGCTACACCAATTGCTTCGACGGAAACGAGTGGAACACCACGGCGTGTGCGACGAACGCCGCATGTACCAAAAACTGTGCTATCGAAGGCTCAGACTACCGCGGTACCTACGGTATTACGACTTCTGGCAATGCTCTTACTCTCAAGTTCGTTACCAAGAACCAATACTCCACCAACATAGGCTCTCGCACGTACCTCATGAAAGATGCAAACAACTATGAGGTAGGGCAGCGCACCAGATCTAGGTATGACACAGACACTGATCGTTACTGTTTGCTGTTTAGATGTTCAACCTTATCGGAAACGAATTCACCTTCGACGTCGACAACTCGCAGTTGCCCTGCGGTCTCAATGGAGCATTGTATTTCGTTTCCATGCCCCAGAAGGGCCACGGTGCGCCCGGTGCAAAGTACGGGACTGGTAAGTCACAGGGTTCGCCATTTATAGAGCATGAACTGATACATTCCAGGTTACTGTGACGCTCAATGTGCTCGAGACCTGAAGTACATCGATGGCAAAGCCAATGCAGAGGGTTGGCAAGCATCCGAATCTGACCCCAATGCGGGTATTGGCAGGAATGGTGCATGCTGGTGAGTACGCCAGTCTGCTCGGCCTGGCCCATTCTGACGCAACTCAGCACCGAGATGGACATCTGGGAGGCAAACTCAGTCTCCACGGCTGTGACCCCACACTCTTGTCAGCCTGAAGGCTACTCAGTCTGTACAGACGATACGTGTGGTGGAACATACTCGCTCGATCGCTATGCTGGCTCCTGCGATGCGAATGGTTGCGATTTCAACCCATACCGTGTCGGCGCGAGGGACTTCTATGGCAAGGGTAAGTCTGGTGTAGACACATCAAAGAAGGTGACAGTGGTCACACAGTTCTTGGGATCTGGAGGATCGCTCAGCGAGATCAAGCGCTTCTATGTGCAGAACGGCAAAGTCATCGCCAACCCGGAGCCCACAGTCCCTGGCATGGTATGTGCTCACATCACCAAGCCTAATGACCTCCACTCTGACGATCGCGCAGACAGGCAACTCGATCACCCAAGAATGGTGCAACACGCAGAAGGAAGTCTTCCAGGAGGAAGTCTACCCCTTCAACGAGTTCGGCGGCATGGAGTCCATGGGTAGGGGTATGAACCTGGGCATGGTGCTGGTCATGAGTCTTTGGGACGATCACTACGCCAATATGCTTTGGCTTGACAGCAGCTACCCTACTGATAAGGATCCGGAGCAGCCTGGTGTCGCTCGCGGCGAGTGCGACATCAACAGCGGTGTGCCGGCCGATGTTGAGTCTGCCAATCCGAACGCGCAAGTCGTCTTCTCGAACATCAAGTTCGGGCCTATCGGCAGCACTTTCGCGCAGCCTGCTTGAGCTCATCAAGAAACCTGATCAACATCGGGGGTTCTTTTCATTTCTCCTGGTTCCAGCTCTACGCAGCCTAACCAGTTGTCGCTTGTACGGTCAGGCTGTCGCTTGTACATAAATCTGTCCGATCATGTCATTCGCTTTATTATGATCAGAGATACGAAACAATCAACGCTGTACAGTTCTTCATACACTGTAGGAACTAAACATTTGTTCAAGAATGCGCACACTTGACTCTGGCGCTTTCACCTTTGGGAGTGTGTATGCACAGTGAAGTACTGGTTGGGGCACGATAGGCTGCTGTTAGCTCATAGGGAGAATGCCCCTAACTTCTATCCCTCCTTAGCATGTCAAAACATCACCGGAGCGGAGGAAGAACTTCCAAGTCATTTTCCAACCCTCCCGAAGTCCCTTTACAGCACATCACAACCGCAGATTTCACCATGGCTATGGACCTACAGCTCGAAGAAACACCACAACAATCAATTGCGCAAACGGCGTTGGCCATACCAGAGCTCGCGGAAAATATCCTGAACCGTTTGCCGGATGTTCGCGATCTAATTCATGTTCGGGCAACTTCGAAGGCCTTGACGACCATAGTCGACGGCACACCCAGCATCCAACGCCAGTTGTGGCAGCTTCCCACGCCAATCCCAAATGACGAAGACCCACATTACCCTGATTTGCCACAGATTATGTCCACGTATCCCATCACGCTAAGCTACCAGGAGGTGGAATGGGCTCTAGAGGCGAGTCGTCGCATGGAATGGGATGTGTATGACGCAATTGAGGCAGGCGAAGATGAGGTGACCGCTGCCGCGGTGCGAGATCAGCAATGGCAAAGTCTATGGTATTCGTTCGAGAAACCCAACTATACGTTTTCCATTGATACCATTACCGAGCAGACACCTCAGCAACAAGCGTTCAAGTGCAACAGTTGCCAGCGTATCCACCCTCCATACGCTGCCTCGGGCTTACATCCAGCTCTCCGCTTCCTACACAACCACGAAATATGCGGTCACGGCTATGGTTCGGAACTGCTCTTTCGTTTCGCTCTTGTGAATCTCGGGCGTGCAGACTACCGGATGGGGCCTGCATTGGACGAAAACCAGGGTCGCATGTGTGGTCGCAAAAAATTGTATATTCTAGCGTTGTTTGCCAGGGCTGTAAGCAACGCTTACGAAACCGCAAAGCAACGCGGTATTCTTCAACATTATTTCATGGCGCCCGTGTGCACGAGGCTCATTCTGACTTGCGTCGAAGGTTCAGACCCCGTGGATCTGGGGAATATGATTGTTCGCGATCAAGATGGCATCAAGTTGGGGCAAGTGCTACGTGCTCTTCTACGATTTTGCGACATGACCTTTACGCGCGGTCGCGCTAACGTGCTGACTGTAAACGAGGCCTATGTCACCGGTGGAATATATGCTGAGACATGCAAGGAGGACAAGGCCTACATCGCCCAGCTGTACGACGAGGCACAGGAGGAGTTATCTTGCTTGCAGGAAGGTCATTTGGATGAAGACCAAGCAGCTCGTGGTTGAAGTAACGAATGCGCCCAGAGATCGCAGCGACTGATTCTGTATCTAGAAGCAGGAACTCTCGCGTCATGGATTATGATCTTCTTTATCTCAATATTGAGCGTTCGTCTCGGTAAACCAGACTCTGGTGTCGCATGGCCCAACCAAGTTCGTTTTCACTGAGATATCGACATTAGCGTCACAACGGCAAACACGAGCGTCTGCTTCGTATGGAGTAAACGCAATCTGTTCTCGCATGACCGAATACAAATACTGTCATGTCCTCTCTTCTTATGTTCGTGCGTGCCCAGCTTGTATTCTTTCTTTCAAATCTGTCCTGATCTGACCCAATCCGTGGCTATCCCGAAGTCATTGCTAGCAAATCGACGTACTCTTCGCCCTAGCCTCTTCTCCCCCACTGTTAGCCAGGAGTGCCTGCAGCATCTACCGAAGATGCTTGAAGATCGTGTGGAAGGTGTGACACGTTGTTGGTTTCCGTGCCCATGCGACGACCTAGAGGAGGATCAGTGCGATTGCTGCTCGTGGTAATCGCATGCGAGGATGGGCCACAAATGCCCAGGTGGTGTTGCATGAGGCTGCTTGGTCGGCAGTGGTGACGTAGCTGCCTCCTGAACCCGCTGGCACTAGCGCAATTTGGGTTAGCTCAAACGGCACGGACTTTGACCTGGGCAACCACCGCAACTCCCTCTCGACATCCCTTACACTACGACGTGCGTTCATCATAATTTCTCTGGTGTGGTGCAATAAATTGTCAGAGGCTTGTGACATTTCGTTCAGTCTGTTGGCTGATGAGGCCGAGAGATGCACACTCCAGACTTCGCTTGACCTGACCATGGCCGATTCGTGACCTAAAGCTTGTTAGCTGTCATGTGACTGCCTATTTCATCTGGCGAGTATAGTGGGTCAACTGCTCTATCTGACATCTGACTAAGCGCTAGTCGACGCGTGTTACAAGCGAGTCTCCAACCCTTCGTTAGTATTACGCGTAAGGCGTTCACCCGCTGCGTATAAACCGTCGCTTACCTCAATTGTCGCCCTTGTTCCTTCTTCACCGACTCCGTCCCCATCATGGTACATCCTAACGTCGAGTCGCGCTCGGCTGCACAGCAAGTTACGATAATACCTGAACTTCTGGGCGCGATCTTCATACATCTCAGCATATTCGATCTACTGCATGTAAAACAGGTTTGCGGAAGATGGCGCGACTGTGTCAAAAACCTAAGCGAGCTACAACCAGCTCTTTACAAGCGCGCCACACCGGTGAAGCCAGGAGACAATCCGCACTTCAAGCCTCTAAACCAGGCGATTGCCGCAGCAATTTCCTTCGACGGGCCGCCATTTGGAGAGTTAGTCCTCAAAATCGGTCGTGAATTTGAGCAACGCTTGGAATCATTGGCCGGACCTGATACGGCGGATGGCAAGACCTTCGACAATCAAAGTGGTTGGCTCCAGAAATTGGATTTCTACCAAACCGCATTCTATTCGACTACTCGTTTTGATTACCGGCATCATAACCCCAATACCAGAATGACCATAATGGAGTCCCTCCATTGCGGCAATTGTCACACGTTTCACCTCTGTTTCCAGTGGAATAACTTGCACCCGTTGCTTCGATTTTTAAAAGATATCCCATTTTTATGTATCGACGGATACAACTCGACAGTTGCCATAAGACTCAGAAGTCCAATTTCGGATTGGTGGGAACGCATCGAACCCAGATATCAGGTGTTTCAAAATGTTATGGACCTCGCAGAACGGCTGGAAGACGTGGACTCGATATGTGCAAAATCTGGGTTGCAACATGACATTGGCATCCAGCCTTCGGGTCTCCGGCTTTCGGTAGCAGTCGACCAGATAGACGACGACAGGCTTTTTTACTATTCCACGGGTACACAGAGACGATCAGGTGTACTCATCCGCGACTTCTTGGAAGGGATCATGTGGGGCAGTCGTCACTTGGCTATCACTGTACAGACTGATGCCTTAACAGAAATCGAGCCAGACGCGCTTGCCGATGCGCAAGTCAGAGTCATGGCGATGAACGAGCGTATTGCTGTGATGGAAGCCCGCTCAGCACTCTGGCGAGAACAAGCACAGAGAGGAACGGGTCGGTTAGGCAGAAGATTCGGGACGCTCTAGGGGTTCTAGGAAACTAGAACGAGAGTGTGCAATGGTGCAGATCATTCAACATGTGCTTTGTAATAAACATACTCTACCATTGCTTACTTACCATGCATCCTCAGAAGACGCGTCCATCTCACGTCCACCTCACGTCCATCTCGTTATGACCCAGCGTCTTCCTACAAGCCAGCTTACAACCCTTCCGATGCGACTTCGACAGGAATCGCTTTTCGCAGTTCAGACCGACAAGGAATAATACGCGCACAAAGCTTGAAGAGGTCTCCGAGAAGTTTCGCAAAGTCGAAGTTATGTGTTTCTTTCTGACCCTCCAACAGATAGCGATCGATAGCCGGATCTAGCTTGGCGATGCCATCTATAGCCTGCACCAGACGAACATACATGCCGCTTTCATGGTAATTAAGGCGCTGATCAAATCCGAACAGTCTTCCACGACATACGGGACAAGTGGCTCTGCCTTTCTCCAGGTGTTTCTTGAGACAGATGATACCGTGAACGTGGCCGCAGGGAGTACGGACAGCTGGCTCGGTTCTGTTCGAATGCGAGAAGGACACTCTGTAATCGTAATAACAGGCATAGCAGCGGCGGTCGGTCTCATCACTCGCTGCCATTGCTTCTTCGGTACAAGGTGTGGTGAAGTCCGATACCGCTGGGTAGATTGGTGGTCGTTTACTAGGTGAGACCTCCCTGCTCGTGTCAGAGTCGGGGTCGTTGTCTTGGGAGTCGGATGGTACGATGCCCTCCGTATTGTCGTTGTCTTCATCAGCATTTTGATCGTTCTCGTCTTCTGTGGCCTCGTTGTCATTCCCGTCATAAGATGAAGTTTCGCTGAGAGCAACGCTTCGCTCATCCAGCACTGCATCCAACTCACCAATGAACCCTGCTTGCTTGTACCGACAACAGGTCAAGTATGAAACCATACCGGTGAAAAGGTACCACTCCAGACACGTAGAGCTTCGACCTCCTTGTTCATCGAGGTACTCTTTTTGCATCCGATCGCTCAGGCCCTTGCGTAAGCTTTCATATTCCAATGTAAGCTCACGATAATGCCCTTCGGTTGGATACTGTTCTTTGCCTTTAGCTTGACGTTGCTTTAGCCATAGTATTCGGGCCGCGAGGTAGGGGTTTGCGATGGACTCCTTGAATGTGTCGATGTCTAAATTGAAACGGGGAGGGTCAATAAGCTTGAAAAAGGGCTGACCTTCGGCGCGATACGCCAATGTCCGAGCGAACAGTGCTGCATCTGCAGTGTAGACTCGATAGTAGTCTCTGGTCCTTTCCCGGTGCAACATCGGCCATCCGTCAGAGAGAGAAGCGATCTCCGTTCTCACTTCAGTGAGTAATTAGACGCTAAACCTTGATCTAGATTGTCTAAAGAGACATGATTAGCCTGGAAACAGGTGTACAAAGTCAGTACATGCATTGCATTCATTTGGCTTCGGGAATTGACTAACCACGAATGTAAGCAACGGTTGAGCTTCTGCCGTGTGTACTGAGTCAAGATCAAGGAGTTGCAGTCCAACGTGCTGCAAAACTTCGAACAATACTCGGTTGATGCGGGTTGTTGAATGGTCTAACAGTTTGAGATGTTCTTCGAATTCTATTCGCGCGGCGACATCCATCGTGTTCATTGACTCTGGTTCAACACAAGAGCTTGATCGAGATGCGTGGATGGGGCAGATGTATAAGGTCTGGATTGCTATTCTGTACCATTTGTCGATCAAGCGGTCAGCGATCTAGCAAACTCGTGGTTTGATGGCACCGTAAAAGGACCCAAACATGAAAGTAGCTTTCAGAGAATACCCACTCTTGAGTGGAGTGATGAAACCACATAGTTATCGAGCTGAGGTAGCTAAGCAGCCTCTGTGAATACAAAATCTCACGTGAACACTGCATTTTGAGTTCGCGGTTGTTCGGTCCTTGTAGCCTGGTGGTTTCAACCTTGCTCAGAAAGTGCCGAAACCCAGGTACAGGCCAGGAAACATGTTGATCATGGCAATCGCGCCTACGAAGCTGGGAAGCTGTACCGAGTCTCACGTTCGTCGATAGTCGTCGACATCCTGATACCAAAGCTTGAAACCGTGTGGGAACGATGAAATCACAGCATGAAGTGTGCTAGTTGCTATACGATAGATGGGCATAAGGCGTCGATGATTCCAGCGGTCATGGCAAGACCAACGGCGCGTCTGCTGGTGATTAGGCAAGTGCCGGTCAAACAAGATACCAGTATTTGTAAATCATGGCAAGGATACTGCAAGGATGCAATAGACCAAATGTAGTGGAAGTACTGCCCGGGCACAATCGGAGAGCGCCAGCGCACCTCGTGACGACACGCCCGGGTTTGAGGGTCGCATGATCTGGTGTCGCATAAGTATTGGCTGCACCCTTCGCCGGATGATGATCGTAAGAACGTGATACTCACCGCCATAAACACCCTGTATCTCTTCATTAGCACCTTTAATGTCTGCTAAATACTACGTCTAAGAGTTTCCACGCGTCAGTTTGTCTTCCCCGTCGATGTCGAGAGCCTGAGGTGCGACATCTGTCTTGCCCCGCCACCCCGCCTCCTCGGCTGTGGCGCCCTTATCGCTTATCGCGACATTTCCGCATCCGTCTTCGGCGCGTCATCTGCTCCTTCGCGTCGACACGCCTCAAAGGGCGGGCAGCCTCCCCTAGGAGCGTCTTACGTATCTCGAGCCTAAGGATAAAGAGCCTCGTCTCCTTTCACACGCGCAACGCGTAGTCACTTCTTTCACCCTACCCGAGCCAACACCGGCCGGACGTCCATCAGGCGGCACAACTACACCATCCTCACGTCACGATCTCCACCAAGCAGCAAGAAGCGAGACCCCATAGATTAGCCGTCCGAAAGCCTCGAAGAATCTTTCGTCCCATAGCGCCAGGCGACAGTCGCATCACTATACCACCACTAATATTCCGATCGACCCTCTGTAGTACACCATGCCGAGCTCACCAACGCAACCATTCCCTCTCTACCTATTCCCTAGCCTTCCCTTCCGCCGCCGCCGAAGCTCTGCCATCAGCACCTCGACCGCCTCCACATCTCCATCTTCGTCCCCGCCCCAGCCGACCTCTTTCTTGACAGCCCAACCGAACTCACACCTGCGCTGCCAGAAGTGCCTTGCCGACCTCATTCCCACGTCAGCCATAATAAGCAAAGGGTTCACTGGGCGTCATGGTCGCGCATACCTTGTAGGACCTCCGTCGGCATCCAGCGCGTTTGCTGGTGGTGACATGTCAGCGACAGGCTGGAAGGCGGGCGACCTACCCAACACTTTGACGCACAAAGCCCACGCTCGTCAGCTCGTCACGGGTGCGCATACCGTTTCCGATATTAGCTGTCGCAGTTGTGGTACCGTGTTAGGATGGAAATATGTCGATGCTGCCGAAGAGACCCAAAAGTACAAGGTCGGCAAGTTCATACTCGAGACGAAGAGAGTCGTCAAGGGCGCAGAGTGGGACGAGAGCGTAGAAGAGGAAGACAACGGCATGGTGCTGGAGAAGGAAGGGGATATCGAGTTCGATTCGCAGGACGAAGACGAATGCGAGGACCTCTTCAGCGGCATCTGGAGCCCCCAACTTGCGAGCAAGAGGAGGAAGCGCCGTGCCTACGGTGACATTGACTTGTCGGTGTGAGCTTGTCAACCCTTCTACATCCACAACACGCACACACTCGAGCACGGTCTGCTATGTTTACGCTACAACTCGACACGAGAAACGAACAAATACCCCGGGAAGATAGATACACTCCCACTTTTGATACCCAGGATAGGCGCATGGTTATGGCGCAACGGCTTGCTTTTGTTTAACGACATGTGTATGTACCTATCTTATGAACCATGATACAACACTACGATAATTTGATCGTCACCTACTACACTACAAGTAGTTCTCACTATGCACTGATGTCTCGTGAGCCCGAAATTAGGGCAGTAAGCTGCCAAGGCTGCGATACCCGCGCTTCCCCGGGACAGCCAACAGGCCGCGTTCACAACTTCGCGCTTGCCCCCTTCTCTCCCTTTGCCACCTCAGCAACCTCACTTGAGCTCTCTGGATTCCACCCAGCGATGAGGTCCTCTACAACATTGATCTCATCCTGTCCCCACACCAATCCGCCAACGGCTTTCCACTCGCTCGCATCTGTTTGCCTCAACACACGATACGTAGGTACGCCGCAAAGACCCAAGTCCTTTGCCTCCGCAGTCAAAGCTCGTAGTTTGGCTTTTATCTCGGGATCGTTCGCGCGCGCGATGAGGTCCGCACCGTTGAAACCGCCTTCGTCAAGAACACTGCGGAGGACAGAATCGTCCGAGACGTTTTGGTTGTGCGACCAGCACGCTTCGACTGTGTCTGATTAGCATGTTACATGACATGTATGAGACGTACTACAAAAGAACGAAAGCGCGACTTACACAACAACTTCGTAGTCTCCGGCTCTACAATAGCAACCCTCAACACAGTGGGCGTTCTGATAGGGAACGTATCAGCCCAATGAAACTTGACCTGTCGGCCGCCATCCTGCGCACTAACAGCATTCCAGTACTCCGTCCAGTCCGCGTGATCTTGTCTCGACCACCTCGCCTTCGCAGGACTAACCGCCGACCCTGGTAGATTCGGCGCACCGATCTCTCTAAACAGAATACCGAGCAGGAATGGTTTCATGACAACCTCCAGTCCCGAGCCAAAGTTACTCTTCAGTCTCTCCAGTTGCGTGTACCCCAGAAACGCCCACGGACTGCTGAAATCGAACCAAAACTCCAACTTGACACGACCGTGAGGAGTGTTCTTCGGTACGCAGCGAGGCATCAAACTCTTGAGTCCAGGCACACCACTCCACCCTTTACCCGCCAAAGAAGAAGATGATGAAAGAGCGTTCAACGTCGCCTCAACAAAATGCATACGATCCTGTCCCCAAAAGAACCTCCCTTTCTTCTCCTCGCCATCAACCCCCGTCCAAACCGCATCCGGGATCCAAAACCCAGGAACACCAAACGCACCTCTCTGGATCGCTTCTTCAGTGCTCTTTTCCAACTCTTTCCGCGCTTCAACATCAGCAAAACACTCTTCTCCCAACCCTTGCACCCCACACTCCCTCGCAATCTGTAAGAGCGTTGTATTGGAATTCACATCTTGGCCGTCTACCCAGTAGGCCTGGAATAGCCTATCCGTAAGCAGCCTCCTCTTCTCCTGATCTTTCACGCAATACAGCAAACGTAGTGCATTGACTGTTTTGCGTGGATGCTGGGGTGGTGGGTTGTATCTGATGTTGTATCTGCGTAGTGTGCGTTGCATACCCTGTGCTGTGACGGCCTTTTTGGCGGAGTTGAAGACATCGGAGGCGGAGCCGCCGGCGCCTTGGGGCGCGGATGTTGCGCGGTAGATGGCGCCTAGGAGGACGGGTTTGTAGATTAGAGTTGCGGAAGTGCGTTGGGCGAGGGATTGGACGCGGGTCGAGGCTATGTAGGCGAAAGGGCAGGAGATGTCGTAGTTGAACTCTAGGGTGGGGGCGGTTGGCGGCATGGTAGTGGAGGTTGGGTTATAGATGACGGCTAGTTGTTAAAATGCAGTATAGAAGAATGGATAAAGATGAATTAGTCTACAGATGCAAGCCATGAGTAAGCTTGGGCGACTGGTCAGCTTCAGCTCGGTATACTGTAGCGTTAATGTGGGGTAGATCCAGGTACAGCCGAGGTCCAGCTATGCGCCGGAACGCCAACACCATCTATGATGGAAATTGACTCAAAGAATTGATACATTTTTAGTATCTACCTTTTACGAACGATGTTGTCGTCTACCACACGTGATCGATCCCTCTAGTCTACGCATAGTTGAAGCTAGTTCTGCAGAGTGGACAGCTCGAGGCATCACTACTCTTGAACCACTTAAACAGACAAACGCCATGGAACAAGTTCTTGCAAGTGTGACACTTCTTGTCAGGCAACTTGCGATCGGATCCGACTATACTATAGCAGATCGCACATTCGATCTGGCCCTTGAGCGCTCCATCGACGTTCCTCTTGAACGTGGTCAACGCATCGATCAGGCTGCCGTTGAAGATCGTGATAGCTCCCAGGGAAGTTCTTAGCCATGATTGCCACTTCTGTTCGTTGACAGCAACGCGATTTAGGCCTTCGATATGGGCATTTGCGAGAGGGAATGCGGCAGGCAGAGATATCCTCATCGCCATGGTTTGTTCGTCGACAATGTAGGACGCAGTGATCTCGCGTGCGCGGTTGACGACCTTGACCGCGAATGCTGAATCGGGCTCAGATGCGGCCTGTTCCTCCGACCATGTGTTGACTGCGTTGAGGGCGGCAACAATCACAGGTGGTGACACGTACTTCTCCGTCCAAGGCTCGAGCGCAACGACTATAGCGCGCGACTTGCAGCTCTTGAACCAGGTCTTTGTCAGAGATGGAACGTCGCGTAGACACAAGAAATACAAGTGTGTCAGTAGCCACTGCAGATCGCGCTTTGGAGGCTCAACATCTGCTTCGTATGTCGTGATGTCAAGTTTGGAGACGTCGACCGGCTTGTTGTGCGCGTGGCCAAGGAAGTCGAACATGAAATCGAGCAGACCTGGAAGGTATTCACCTTCTCTGATGTGCTCGACGTAGTCGTTCTTGACCTTGAAGGATGCATGTTCCAGGTGATCGAATACCAGCAACCAGCTCAACAGATAACCGCGCAATGGCAACGGCACACTGCGTTCAAAGTTAGCGTCAGCAATCGCTGCAACCGTAGGCGCGTCGATGATCAGAGATAGCAACTCCTCGGGTAAACGCGCGGTAGTCTTCTCCAATGCCGCATCGATAGATATCTGCTCTTGAGCTGCGGGTATTTGCTTATGCAGGATGTCGAAGGCAGTTTGCTGAACAGGTTGCGACTCCACGTAAAGAAGAGGGAAAAGTTCTTCAGTGGACTCCAGATGCTTGAGCGACACCTTAGAAATCTGGCGCGCCAGCACATCATTAACCATCTTGAGTGGTTGATGGAACTCATCCGGAAAGTGCTGCGAATGCTTCAAGATATTGATAAGCCCATCAGCAACTGGTTGCTCGTTTTCTTTCCAAGCATCGAGAAGATCGTCGTTGGGCTCTTCGGCTTGCGTCAAAGTTCGGAGCTGTGCGTATAGTTTTAGGGATGCGTGCACGAGAGGAATCGGGCTATCCATGCCGGACTCGTTTGACTCCAGCTCTTTCATGGTCGCCCAGATTTCGGCAAGTGCACCCAAAATGCCAGCCCAGTGCTCACCGTACATATCGCCGACCAATGGAAGCAATACTGTCAACGCACGACACAGTTCGGCCTTGACAGGATGCGAGAGTGCGTCTTCTTGCAGCCACGGTACCACATGCTGAACAAACCGCATAAGACGAGGACCGGCGATGCTTTCCAAGATCCCCTCTTGACCCATAACACTGTTCAATAGAACAAGCTGCTGTAATGCCTCTTGCGACTTTTGCAGGGCATCGATACCTGTCAGATCGGCGATGACCTCATTACACATGCGCTCACAAGCCTTCGCATATGACAGTGGCTCCTTGAAGGCGTTCAGCAACGCAAGAAGCTGGAGGGCGTTCTTTGAACTTCGCGTCGTTTTGAGCGTTTCCCGAAGTTGAGCAGTCTGTGAATTCTTCCAACCAGCGATCTCAATGGCATCAGCGATTATGACAGCGTACGCTCGTGCGTGATAGTAAGCTGGAGATGTCGCGCTGGCGTCTATGCTCGCCAAGAGTGTGTTGGCCCAGGACAACAGCGTAGCGTCGACGTCATCCTTCGACCACGTCGCAGCAAGGCTCTTTAGTTCGTGTGTCACAAGAGTTTGAGCATCCGTGATGAAGTTCATGGCCTCGGCTTCAACGTCTGAGTTGTAGTGCGCCCAGAAACCGTTCGCGCCAGCGAGGCCAAGATTATCATCTGCAAGTTGTACAGCGATCGCAATGTTGCGGAGATAGGCAGCCCGAAGTTCAGAAGGAAGCTTGTCCATGGAGAAGTAGTCAGGGTTCTTGAAAAGCCTCGCCACATATTGCGTGATTCTGTATGCAGGAGAGTAGCCATCTGCGTCTCGGGACATGGTCCTGATTGTGGAGGGCATCTGTCCATCCTTCACAAGATATACGGCGCCACCAAGGGGATTCGTGATAGCGAGAGATGATTTTGGTGCAGCATTGAGGAATGGCTCTAGAGATGCGTTCCAGTCGTCGATGCTTGGGAATACTTTAGCAGTCTCATCCCAGTCACTACCAGCTTTGACAGATTGCTTTGCCAAGTCAACCAGAGTCTCGACCGAGACCGATGTGGGCGTCGCGTCTCGCAGCCCTTGCTGAATGAGATTGTAGATAGATTGCTTAGAATCAGATCCGGATGATAGTATTGTCTGAATGGAAGCATTGACGGCTTTAGCGCCCTGTGCCACTTCCTCATCTGGAGACTCCGAGGCGAGAAGTAGGCCTTGCAGAAGGCCGGAGCCTTGAGGACTGGCGACAAATTCTCGGAGCATTGGCGGGTTTGACTTGACTATTTGACGTAGGCCCTGCAATGAGTACGGAGCCTGGTGCGATATCGAGAGGGTTTCCGTCATGTAAGCGAGGATCTCATCCGTTGTTTCCGGGGAAAGTATCTTCGCTGGCGATTGAAGCATACGGTTGAACGAGTCCCATTCGGTAGAACCTTCTACGGCTTCGCGTACGTTCGCAGTGATGTACTTCTGCAACTCAGGGTCCGAGGTTGCAAGATCGAAAGAGGGCGGGATCCTCGAAGAGGTAAGAATTGCTTCAAGCGCCTTGGTCTTCGCCGGAGAGTCTGTCTCTTTGAGAACAGTTTTGAGCGACGCGCTCCATGCGTCCTTGAAATACGCGCGATCGGACTTAGTATATAGTATGTCGATCAGGTATGAAGACGAAGGAGACAGCACCAGACCTGGGAGATTCTGTTGTATGAATGACTCTAGATCTTGTTCGGTTTGGGTAGATGCGATCAAGCTAGGATTTCGTTTCGGCAGAACCGCGATGGTGCCCGCTGCGCCATATGGCTTTCCGTTTCTGTTCTTGAGTACTTCCAGAGCTTCCGCAACTATTGAAGAGCAAGCTTGGGAAAGAACAGATTGTAGCTTCGCCAAATTCTCGATCGTGAGCGCTTGGTCTTGTATAGTTGTGAAGCGTGTGGCGTGCTGAATGACGCTCGTTTGAGACTTCTCATAGTCTTTCGACTGCTCGGGGGCCAGGGTTTTGATAGCATCGATCAATTGTTGTGAGAAAGTAGGCCATTGCTCTTCTAGCACAACGGCCATTCCTTGAATTCCTAATGCTTTGGAGAGCAGACCTGAAGCATTAGAAGGCACAGCCCAATGCGAGGTCTCTAGCGTCGGTCGCAAGTACTGCGTTATGATTGGTAGCACCATCTCCTGGAGGAGCTTGGTCTTGTCCTCATCACTCAGTCGCTGAACCAGATACCCAGCCACTTCCAGGTACGCTTTGAATCCCGCTTCGTGATTGTACTTTGGTTCGTCCTTGCGGATAATGCCACCGTGCAGGGCGTTCAGCAGCTCCACGGAGTCGGTACTGGATTGTGGCAAGACTTCTTCTGGTATGATCTTCAACAGCTCAGGTATGCGGGCCCAGGTATCACGAGGTCCTAATTGAGAACCCTTCTTCAGGGACTGCCGTAGGCGTCTGTCTACCCCGGTCTTGCTCTTGTAGTCGGTAGTCCACACGGAGGGATGTTTGGAGGTGAGAAGGGTCAGAGACTCGACGTAATCGCCGACAGAACCGGTCTGGTCGGAGTTCAATCCCTCTGCCACGTAAGCTTTGCTAAGGGTATCGAGGTTCTCTCGGACAGCAGCATCCTCCTTCGTGACACATGTCCTAAGAAGACGGTGCACTGCGCGCCGGATGCCAGCGTCATTGTATGAAGCAAATTGCCACAGCTTCTTGTCGCCAATCAAAGTCTCGTAGTCGGCGTGGTATCTGGAGAGCTCCTCGGGCTGCAGGTTGTTCAACAGGCTGCCCAGTAAGGATATGCACGCCGAAATGACGCGGCTGTACTTTGCTTCCGCGTCGTCTTTGCTGACTATGCGCTCGTCGCTCAGAGTCGCCGTGCTCTCCTTGTCCACTGCATCGCGACAGTACTCTAGTATGGGTTGTTGGTAGACCTTCCGAATGCTCTGCAACTTCTCGGGTGTGTTGAAGACTTGTCGGAGCGAGGTCTGCGTCGCGTCGACTACGGATCGGTCGCTATCGTACAGACCGCATAGCCAAGCTGCCACGCTCTTAGGCATGTGTCGTGCTATGCGCTTGCCGGCGGATACGGCGAATTGGCCGTGGACGAGGTGGGCATTCTGGCGAACGGCTTTCGCGTTGTCGATCGAGGTTCGCGGGTATATCTTGATCCATGCCTCGAGCAGGCCCTCTTCGACTGGCTCTTGCAGTGACGATATGTACGATTGTATGTCCTCCAGCGCCTTTGCCTTGGTAGTGCTGTCTTTCTTGGACAGGTTGCGGAAGTAGACGACGACGTTTGGGTCCGAGATGGCAGAGAGGTCTGGGGGTTCGGACACGTAGGACAGGGGCGACGTGCTCGCGCTGAAGGCTGCTGATGCGCCGCCGAACGCGCCGAAGGAGGTCGTGGCCGCCCGCGCACTGCTCGCCTGGGCCTTTGCCGCACGCTTTGACATGGTGGGGTTGCGTGAGGGCTGTGTCACTCAGGGTCGAGGTCGGAGAAGTAGGCGGGATGTCTTTGAGGCGATGAAACAAGTGAAATCCAACTGCAGCTACGTATCCAAATACACAAAAGAAACACGCGCTCGCACGTCAGTCACCATGGCAGAGGCTTGCGGATTACGCGAAATATGCGGCTCTGCTTGATGACGGCACCAACTGTGGGTAGCGGAAGACGGTGGGGACATCCCTGCGATTTGCCTAGACCCAATCCGTGCTAGTGTTGTCGCGCTGACCGCGACCGAACTTCGTCTGGAGGCAACGCACACTCGCAACTTCTCTTCGTTTCCGCCAACTCCCCTCCGCTACAACAAAATCCGCGCGGGCGGTGGACCATCAACATGAGGTTCTACATCGATAACCTCCCCGTGCTATTCCCATATCCCCGAGTATATCCAGAGCAATATGCCTACATGTGCGATCTCAAGCGCACCCTGGATCAGGGTGGCCACTGTGTCCTCGAGATGCCTTCAGGAACGGGTAAAACCATTTCTCTGCTCTCGCTCATCGTCGCTTACCAGCAGCACTATCCTGAGAAACGGAAGCTGATCTACTGTTCGCGTACCATGTCCGAGATCGAAAAGGCTTTGGCTGAACTCAAGGCGCTGATGAAGTACCGCACTACCGAGCTAGGCTACGAGGAAGAATTTCGGGGTCTTGGATTGACCAGTCGGAAAAATCTCTGTCTGCACCCGTCCGTCAAGCGAGAGAAGAGCGGGACCGTAGTAGACGCGAGATGTCGCAGCCTGACTGCTGGCTTCGTGAAAGAGAAGAAGGAGCGCGGCGAAGATGTTGAGCTTTGCGTGTACCACGAGAACTTGGATCTCTTGGAACCTCACAATCTCATACCGGCTGGTGTATGGACTTTCGATGGCATACTGAAGTATGGTGAGCAGCAGAAACAGTGTCCGTACTTTACAGCCCGGAGAATGATGCCCTATTGCAACGTCATCATCTACTCCTACCACTACCTCTTAGATCCCAAGATCGCAGACAGAGTCTCCAAAGAACTATCCAAAGACTGCATTGTCGTTTTCGACGAAGCCCACAACATCGACAACGTGTGCATCGAATCTCTCAGCATCGATCTTACCGAAGATGTACTCCGGAAAGCTACCAAAGGTGTCAACAACCTCGATCGCAAGATTACAGAAATGAAGACTAGTGACGCGACCAAGTTGCAAAATGAATACGCAAAGCTCGTCGAAGGTCTCAGAGCTGCCGATGAAGCGCGAAACGAAGACGCCTTCATGGCGAATCCAGCATTACCAGACGATCTCCTCACAGAAGCCGTGCCCGGTAACATACGGCGAGCAGAGCACTTCGTTGCCTTCCTCAAGCGCTTCATCGAGTATCTCAAGACGCGCATGAAGGTTCTCAACGTCGTCGCAGACACACCACCGGATTTCCTCAAACATTGCAAAGACTTGACCTTCATCGAGCGAAAACCACTCCGATTCTGCGCCGAGCGTTTGACATCACTTGTCCGAACCTTGGAACTCACTAATATTGAAGATTACCAGCCGCTCCAGGAGGTCGCTACCTTCGCCACGCTAGTTGCCACATACGAGACCGGCTTCCTCTTAATCATCGAGCCCTTCGAATCAGCAACGGCAACAGTACCAAATCCTGTTCTGCATCTCACCTGCTTAGACGCGGCCATAGCCATCAAACCTGTCTTCGAGCGCTTCTACTCCGTCATCGTTACTTCCGGGACCATGTCTCCGCTGGACATGTACCCACGCATGCTCAACTTTAATACCGTTGTTCAAGAATCCTTCACCATGACACTCACACGGAAGACATTCCTACCAATGATCGTCGATCGCGGTAACGACCAGAACCAAGTCACATCGCAATTCGAACACCGCAACGACTTACAAGTGCAGCGGAACTTTGGCAATCTGCTCATCGAGTTCTGCAAACTGACGCCAGACGGCGTAGTCGTATTCTTCCCGTCATATCTCTACATGGAGAGCATCATCTCAGCATGGCAAGGCATGGAAATTCTCGACACAGTCTGGAAGTACAAACTCATCCTCGTCGAAACACCCGACGCCCAAGAAACCGCTCTCGCGCTAGAAACCTTTCGCACAGCCTGCAACAACGGCCGCGGCGCCGTCCTACTTTGTGTCGCGCGAGGAAAGGTCAGCGAAGGAATCGATTTCGACCACCACTACGGCCGCTCTGTGCTGTGCATGGGTGTACCATACCAATACACCGAATCCAGAATTCTGAAAGCCCGATTGGAGTTCCTGAGAGAGACCTACCGCATCAAAGAAGCAGACTTCCTCTCCTTCGATGCCATGCGCCACGCAGCCCAATGTCTAGGTCGCGTCATCCGCGGTAAAGACGACTACGGAATCATGGTACTGGCAGACAAACGCTTCAACAAGAAGCAAACCCAGCTCCCCAAATGGATCCAACAAGGCCTCGACGCTAAGAGCACAAAGCTGTCCATCGACCAAGCTGTAGGCGCCGCAAAGGCCTTCTTGAAAGATATGAGTGTCCCGTTCAGCCGAGCCGAAACAGAAGGACACTCGTCATGGTCGCTGGAGGATCTAGAGGCGCATCAGCGCAAGAAGGAGGCTCATGGCATTAGTGGAACGGACAACCCAGCTATGCGCGCGTTGGAAGGTAGAGCCGAAGTCGAGCGCATGGAGGTTGATGAAGTGGACGAGTTCGGAGGCACGGCGGATGTTGATGCTGAGATGGCTGAGATGGCAACTGTCGACGCATAGAATGGCCCAGGCGACAAGCCAATCCCTCGTGAATATCCTTACATGAAGGGCGGTGTTAGTGAGACCGGCGATTGATCATCGTAGCGCTTGGGTTGGATAACGCATTTTGGGCGCGCATCAAAGGGTGATTTGGAATACAGTAGAAGAATTGAATTGAAGGCGCATGATAAACCGCGGTGCTAAGATCATACACTTGACAGACGTATGTGTGGCTATACGGTTAGGTGTACACTTGCAGATGATCGGCACGTTAGAGTAGGCATGTAGGATCGAGTTACAAATATCGCATTCAACTATGAACCTGTCAGGACAGAACGCCCTGCTAGGAAACCATACACATTTCAAGCGACCGGACTCCATGCGTGCTACTTAGGAAGAAGAACCAACGCCCCAGTCCGCCATGCAGAACTCCTCAGGAAAAGAGAAACTCGGACCACATGCTGTGTTGTAGCGACAGACACCAAGAACCCTAACCACGTTCTCATCTTCTCAGTACGCTTATATCTCCATATCCATGAACAACCATTTCTTGCTTGTCAACTCTTCGCCCTGGCTGAACTCGTCGAGCGTTGTAAGGCCGAAGCCGATCCAGCCCAGATCCTTCGTTACGTTGGCCAGAGCGGCTTGGTCGACGTCGCGGTCGATGCACAGGACGAGACGATCGCAGGAGAAGTAGTCGACTTCGCAGAGTTCGAGGAGGGCCATGAGACTGTGGAACGTTAGTATATCAATTTCGAGGACGCGAATATTGACTTACCCAGCCTTCAAATCCCCGTTGATGACGGATTCATCGAAGAAGATGAACATGGCCCTCTCGTCTTTCTTCTGAGCAACGAAACCCCGGAACCTGATGCCACCAACGTAGTCCCACATCTCAATGTAGTCGGCTATCGCACCCTTCTCCTCCTCGAACCGCACCATTTCAGGTGCAACAGAGTCAGTCGAAGAGTCCGAGTAGCGACGAGCATCAATACCGTAGTCGTTGGTGATAGCGGTGGTTGCAGTCGTAGTGTTGTCATATGGCATACCCATCACTAGCGAGTTCTGGCGATGCTGGCTCCCCTCACCCAGGAATACAGATCGCAGTGTCTCGCAGAAGAGTCTCTCACACTCTCCCGTGATGGTGTATGCTGCCCCCCCTCTGCGCGCCTTGCCACCTTGGGCGGTGGACGCGTTTTTGGCGGCGAGGGGGGGACTTGAAGGGGGTGATGGAATTCCCTGTGAATGTTAGTAGTGCCACATACGTAGAACGTAAGGCGTGGACATACCGAGCTGACCTCAGGAACACCACCCGGCCCCGGCAGACGGGGTAGTGGAGTAATGGAAGCCGTGAAGGCTGGCAGTAGCGGTGTTTACGGAGTAGCAGCTAGCGCGGACATTGCTCGCGGACGAGTACGAATGAATGCTACTATTACTACTCATACTACTACTGCTTCGTTTCGTCATCGCCATTGCTACGGTATTGCCACGGTTGGTTCGGTATTGGTGTAGTGGGGTAGTGGTGTCGAAGACGGTGGTGCGTAAGCGAAATTGTTCTTTGAGGTAGTTGCGGTATCGTTGTGTAACAGAGGGCTTGAGTCGACGTTGGAGTTGGGCGAAGACGAAGAGGAGTTGGGTTATAGCGCTGTGGGGTCTTTGGGGCTCGTGCACCCGTCTCGCACTCTGAATGGTCCGCCACTAGCGCTAGAATCTTCGCAATCTCGGAAGCCTCGGTTCTGCATTTTCTCACAGTGACTTACATGAGTTTGAGGATATCGGAATCGAAATGTGAACAGCAGGGTTGCAGCATGTCACCTCGATCATGTGGCACTTTTGCAGACATGGCGCGTTCTGGATGTTGCTTGAAGATTGTGTATTACTACCGCTCGTACATCTCAACCGGAACACCGTAGAACTTTTCAAAGTAGCTTCCTCAGCGAACCTTTGCTCTTTGGCAACATCGCCTCGCTATATCTCTTACAGACCCGCCATATGGAAAAGACATTGGCGAAGAGGACTGAGAGATCCTTCCTCCTTGCACACATCTAATGAAACAACCCCAGATTATGCAAGTCGGATATCTCAGACGACGCGCTATGCAGTTGATACAGAGACAGAAACGGAAATGAGAATGGCGCGAACGCACGCAGGCAGGCGGAGTCCTGCACGGGAGTGGATCCGATCCTGACGGGACCAAGTGGACCCTACTGCGCGTGGATTTTTGCAAGGTCGCGCTTAACCGACCGAGATGCACTTGATGTCGAAGATCAAGTCAGAGTTAGGAGGAATGTCCGGGGGAGCACCCTTCTTGCCGTAAGCCATCGCCGCAGGGATGGTAAGACGACGCTCGCCCCCGGCGGTCATGCCAGCGACACCGACGTCCCAACCCTTGATGACTTGACCGACACCAAGCTTGAACGAGAATGGCTTGCCCTTCTTGTTGGCTGCGTATTCGTTAGTCATGGTGGTACCATATGGAAGTTCGACAACTTACAGTCAAAGACCTTGCCGTTCTTCAGCTTGCCAATGTAGCGCATCTCGACGCGGTCGCCCTTCTTGGCGGCTTTGCCCTTGCCCTCCTTCTTGTCGTCGACGAGAACACCACTGACGGTGCGAGGTCCCTTGGCGGCCTCCTTCTTTGCCTCTGGCTTGGCGTCAACCTTGGGGGAGCCAGTTGGGCCCTGCTCAAGGTTCTTAGCGAACTGAACCTTCTTCTTGTCGCTGCTGGGGGTATCAACCTTCTCAGCCTTCTTCTCTGGCTCTGCGGCACCGGCAACAGCCTGGCCGTCGTTCTTCTTCAGCTTCTTAGCCTGCTTCTTGCTGAGCTTAGCATCACCGTTGGTCTTGCTGATCATGTCATCGAGGGTAGCATCATCCTCAGCAGCGCGCTTCTTGCTTTTCTTGCTGGCGTCAACAAGCTTGGGTGGCTCCTCATCGTCAGAGTCAACCTCAGTGATCCTGGGGTCGTTCATGCCATCGAGCTCATCATCCTCTGATTCTCCCATACCGTCGAGCTCCTCGTCTTCGGAGCCGAGATCGTAGCCGAGCTCGTCGAGACCGTCGTCCTCGTCGTCTTCCTCATCATCCTCGTCGGGGAAGGCGAGGTAGTTACCGGTAACGTAAACGTCGTGAGTGCCGCTGACGGAAAGGTAGACCTCCTCACCTTGACGGACGGTGATGTCGAGCGGTTGCTGGTAGTGCTACGGAGGTATTAGATGGAGTCTGTTTGGAATTGTCATGATCAAGCATACCTTCTCGGGGTCGAGAGTGCACAGAACGAGCTCTTCAGGCTCGTCGTCCTCATCCTCATCGTCCTCATCGTCCTCGTCGCTCAAGTCGTCATCGGTGACCTTGGCCTTGCCCTTGGCCTTTCCCTTGCCGTTGGTCATGCCGTCGATGTCCATCTCATCGGCCTCAAGCTCTTCTTGCAGCTTCTTGGTGAGGGCTGCCTGCTTGGCCTTCTTTGACCGGGCAGGATCGCTGGGGCCACCGTTCTTCTCGCTCTCGCTATCGTCGGAGTCGGACATGTCCGAATCAGCTTCAGGGAGCGCACCAGCGGCACGCAGACGAGCAGCGATAGCCTCGATGTCACCCTCCTCGTAGTCCTCATCATCATCATCGTCCGAGTCAAAGTCCATGGGCACTCGGATGAGCTTCAGAGTCGCGCGAGGGTGCTTGTGCTCGTCGTCGATTTGAGGCTCGGCATCTGGGTCGATAGCCGCCATGGTGATGCGGAACTAATCATTATCAGTACTTTGCCATGGAATTGCGCATGCGACAGAGTTTTACTGCGAATTTTCGGCGCATAAAACTTCGTAACGCTGAGCAGGTAGAACCGGGCGTCAAGGCTACTCACAGTGGAAGACTGGTCGTCAGCAGCCAGGATGGGAAAGTTTCCAGCTGGAATGCGACGTCCGTAGACGCCTACGGGAATGGCGGACGACATCTTGGAAGTGGTCGCAAGTCTATGTCTGGGAGAGCTGACGGGATTGTTGAGAATATGAAGTCGGCGCACGTTTTTGTTGCTCAGGAAGTTGCACAGCTCGAGGACAGCTGGTAGAGCAGGATAATAACGAAAAGCGAGAAACTGAAGAGCAGCGACTTCGAGAGGTAGAAAAAGTTCGCCAAGGCCTGCAGCTTTCTCTTAGCGTGCTTTCACCGCCGGCAGAACGATCCACTTAGCGTCGCTAGCGTGACGTATTCGCGGTCCTCCAACGCGCCACGGCACGCGCCTTTCACCACCAACACCGATTTCGACATGCGGCAGCCGACGCACCTCCGCGACGCCCCATCATGACCCCGGCCCCGATGAACGCTCTCGATCCACCACACCACTGTCACCATGGGCTCGCGCCTAGAGAAGAACTCCGAGTCGGTCCGCAAGCGCATCGCCAGCCACCAGTTTGACGGCGAGGATGGAGAGGAGTACCGCGGCTCGGCCTTTGGCGGCTTTACCGACTACTTCAGGCGGAAGAAGATCAAACTGCAGAATCTCGATGCCGACATACGAAACCAGGCCGGCAACAAACCTCAAATCTTCAAGGGCGTCGTGGCGCATGTCAACGGCTACACGCAGCCATCGCTCAACGACCTGCACACCTTCATAGTCCAACACGGCGGCGGCTTCATGCAGTATCTGGATGGGAAGACTACGGTCACGCACATCATTGCCAGTAGTCTGACGCCGAAGAAAGTCGTCGAGTTCCGGAGATACCGAATCGTAAAGCCCGCGTGGGTCGTAGACAGCATACAAGCGGGCAAGTTGCTGCCATGGAGCGAGTACCGAGTAATTGATGAGGGCGAGAAGCAGAATGTGCTGGCCTTCAGCAAGGGCGGCATGACTAGCACCGCGAATGTCAAGACAAGGGGTTACCGGGACCAGACTGATGCCAGCTGGTACACAAGTCAACTGAGGGGAAGCCAGGCTGGTCCGGCGAGTACACCAACACCGAGTAGCAGCATGCGCGCGCGCTTTTCGAACAAGAAGCAGCGGCTTCCTACACCGGACGATGACATTGAGGATCTGCCACCCTCCCGCGAACCCGAAGGCCTGCCCGGCCAGGCTAGATCCGCAGAGTCGAGTAAAGCTGCGAAGCTTGTCACACCACCCAAGACCAGCCCTTCACTAGCCCCGGCTAGGACAGACGACGTGCCGGACGAGGTCGACGATTG
Source organism: Alternaria ethzedia (assembly GCF_023757985.1). Lineage (NCBI taxonomy): Eukaryota > Fungi > Ascomycota > Dothideomycetes > Pleosporales > Pleosporaceae > Alternaria > Alternaria ethzedia. The sequence continues at coordinate 1,818,333 of NW_026056194.1, read as the reverse complement.
TCTCTATACGGACCCGAGCCCTCCTCCGCCCCAGCGCGCAGAGTCAAAAGACGACAACGAAGACCAAGTTGAGCAACTGCCTCCGGTGCAAGACGCTCCAAAGCCTAAGAACCGGGAGCTGACTGCCGAGGAGCACAATGCAATACTTCTACGGGATCCAAAGGTTCGCAAATCTACCGTTGTCGATCCGAATTTCCTCGAACAATACTATCGCGAATCACGGCTGCATCATCTGTCGACATGGAAAGCCGATCTCAAGTCCCAGCTGCAGGCACTAGCGAGCGAGAAGACCTCGTCACAGAGGGCCAAGCAGAAGCGCGCCCCGGGCGCTCGGCGCTATATTCTCCACGTGGACTTTGACAGTTTCTTCGCAGCAGTCAGCTTGAAGAAACACCCAGAATACAAAGACAAGCCGGCAGTTGTTGCGCATGGCCAAGGCAGCGGGTCTGAAATCGCGAGTTGCAACTATCCTGCCCGAACATTTGGTGTCAAAAACGGTATGTGGATGAAGCGGGCTCAAGAGCTTTGTCCAGACCTTAAAATCTTGCCTTATGACTTTCCCGAGTACGAAGCCACCAGCCGCGCCTTTTACGATGCCATATTGGCTAGCGGTGGTCTAGTGCAGAGTGTTAGTATCGACGAAGCGCTCATCGATGTATCGAACCTATGCATCGCTGCTGGTGGTAGTGATGGCAAACAATACTCCGAAGGCAGCAGTCATCGCGAGCAGGCGAAAGCCGAAGAAATTGCACTCAATCTACGCGACGAAGTCAGATCCAGGACTGGTTGTAACGTTTCCGTCGGCATCGGTAGCAACATCTTGCTAGCCAAAGTAGCCTTACGCAAAGCAAAGCCTGCCGGACAATACCAGATCAAACCCGAAGAGGTATTAGACTTCATAGGTCAACTTCAGATACAAGATCTCCCAGGCGTCGCTTGGTCGATTGGAGGCAAGCTGGAGGACCAGGGAGTCAAACTCGTCAAAGACATTCGCGAGCTTACGAAAGAAAGGCTCGTTCAGATACTAGGGCCCAAGACTGGAGAGAAGCTTTACGAGTACGCAAGAGGTATCGATCATCAAGAAGTAGGGGAGCAAGTCGTCCGCAAGTCTATTTCTGCCGAGGTGAACTGGGGCGTTCGCTTTGAGAACCAGGAGCAAGCTGATGAGTTCATTGCAAGCTTATGCGGAGAGCTCCAGAAGAGACTGTTGAAGGAGAGGGTAAAGGGCAAGCATTTCATGATGAAGATTATGCGACGTTCTCCAGACGCTCCTCTGGATCCTCCCAAGCATCTCGGCCACGGCAAATGCGACACGCATAACAAAAGCCTCACGCTTGGTGTCGCTACCAACGCCAAAGAAATTCTTACGAAAGAGGCATTAGGCATACTGCGCGGTTTTGGTTTCACCCCAGGTGAGCTTCGAGGCATCGGCATACAGATGACAAAACTTGAGCCTATGAAGAATGCCACGGATGGTAGTCTTGAAGGCTCACAGCGACGACTACAATTCAAAGTCGGCAACGCGGAAACAGCTCGTGTGGCGCGAGCCCCAAAAGCAGTTGAGGAAGACCCCATCCAAGACGATCCCGAGACCCCACGAAAGTCCAAAGCCTCGTCAGGAGAAGAGCATGTCCCTTTTGGCGCTCAGACACTCAATGCATCAACACCTTCACGCCGCCCGCTAAACATGTTAGGCACGCAGTTCATCATGCCCTCGCAGGTTGACCCCAAAGTACTGGCCGAGCTACCAGAGGACATTCGATCAAAACTGCTGCGCCAAACGCGTCAGTCTTCTCCTACACCTGCACGCAATGAAGACAAAAGAGGCAACCCTAGCACACCTACAAAAGCTTTGCCTTTCGCTATGACAGCACTCCCAGCCCAGTCTCAACTTGATCCCGATATACTTGCTACGCTACCAGCCGAAGTTCGTGCCGAGATACTTGCACAGTATGACGCCAGCATCACTCTCTTCTCTCCCTCTCGCCGTCCAAAGGGCGCGGACCAAACGATACTACCCCAATCGCCACGCAAGAATAGAATCATAGGTATCCCTGCGAAGAAAGCCATTGTACCTGTTAAGCGTGGTAGAGGCCGGCCACCAAGATCTGCAATGCTTGCTGCCGCTGCTCAAGCAAAGTCTATTAGCATGACTGGTAAAACTCTCACTCAAGCCAATTTCATCTCTCTCAAGAACCCCGCACGAGAAAGTGAGAGTAGAGAGAACTCCGCGGGCCCAAGCGATGATGCCTTTGAAGCGCCCACCGTGCCCAAACCACCAAAGGAAGATGACCTTGACCCAGCCTTCCTCGCTGCGCTACCCGAAGACGTTCGCAAAGAGGTACTAGCACAACACAAAGCCGAGAAAATGAATGCTTTCCGTGTCTCTGTATCACGCAAGGCTAAACCTCCACCGGTAGTCGAACCGCCTACAGAACTACCCACGATCAAAGTCCCTCGCCCTGTAAAGCCGACCTTTACAACCGACAAACTCTCGGCGCTGGCGGACTTGAGGGTCGCCATGAAGCAATGGATTGGCGAGTTTACTGACGAAGGGCCGTATGGCGAAGATGTCGTTGCATTGATCAAGTATCTCAGAAAGGTCGTACTGGAAGAAAAGGACATCAGCAAGGCTGTTGGTATGGTGAAATGGATCGACTACGTCATTAATTACGAGGCGGAAAAGGACGAAAACTTTTCGAAAGAGCCATGGGAAACAGCTCTTGCGAAGATCAAGGACGGCGTCGTCAAGGCGGTGAAAAAGAGAGGTTTGGGCCGAGTGTCTTTTGACTAGTCTATGTATGTTTCACGACCTATCACGAATGAACGAGCCATGCCACGCTGCAGTATGTGCGCCAGGTTCGGGTGACACGATGATACCCGACACTTGGGTATCACCAAGAGAGAGTACATTCCACCCAACTTCCAAGGTGCATCATGCGGTCCATAGACATGGACACAAAGGCAACTTTGCGCTAGCACCCGGCAATAGGTTCAGTCATGACCTATGACAGCAGACATATGACTAGGAATCACCCCCATCGTAACATGTCGTCAAGAAATCCTAGCTCTTCTTCCTGAGCTATAAAGCAACCTATACTGTTCCACTTTGTCTATTCTTCCGCATTTTCAAGCAGAAGATCTCTGAAACCTACCGATCAATCACACAGCCACACCACGATACCAATAGTAGCCTCCAGCGGTACGTTAGCACCAGAAAGTACCGGCCACGATGAGATGCTGGACCACACTTACAATAGCGGGATTCATGGGGGTAGAATCCACTACCGCGAATGACCTCACCCCATCAAGGGTCTCTACAGGCATTGCAGTGGCGGTGGCTCCCACTATCGTTACAAACCACGTTCCGAGATCGAAATTTCGCTATCGATCTGTCCAGTTCCTGCTTGAGAAGATAGATCAAAAACTAAACTGGATGTCCTTCGTCGGTCCTGGAGGCGAGGCAGTCGACCCCTGTGCGCCTACATCCTCCTCCGCGCCCTTCCAGGGCCTCCATCGATGGTGGCCGACAAACAAGCCTGAATTCACTGGGACCAAAGATGAGCAGATCCCCGACAGATACCTTGAAAGGATGCCGGAGGTGAGTCTTGCAACGCTATGTGATACTAGGTGAAGCATCAGGCTGACAAACATATCCTTCTAAAGCCCGATGAAAGTCTTCCGATCATTATCAACGGTCAAGATAACTGCTACTACTCGAGCGACGGCGCGCAAAAGACTTGGATCGAGTGTGACGACAAGCACTTTGAACACTGTGGTTTCGACCCGCAGATCAAAGATCCGGAGATACACTGTGATAACGGCCGTCGGTACCGTCGCGTGTTCTTTTGCGACTTTGATGAAGAGGTGCCTAAGGAATCGTCCTAGCATTGGGCTGTCTGAAGAGAGTGGCTAGAGGCGCTGGGGGTAGCACTTGCCGGATCCAGGTCCTTCCAATTACACCCTTTTCGTTCATACCTGCTAGCATGACTGCCCGTTGTACTACTAGCCGCATTTCCTCTTAGCCATAGTTGATACTGTATAGGAACACGGAGACTGTGAGACATGGAAGAGCCCGCTATTCATTCAGTCTTGGTGTTACTGTGATACCTAGGTACGTTACCTGACTTACCCAGGTAGGTGCTCTACGCAGTATCAGAACATGACGCAATAATCGCGCCACGTGCTGCTCGATCACATGATCATAGCGCTGTTTCACCGTTGACGTTCGCACTCACTGTTGGCAGGTCACCGATTGCTCCTGCCCCGCTTACAGTTCCATGATCCACGATTTTTAGTCCTTCGCCAATCTAAGCTTAGGCGCTTATCTACTCGGCTCTCACCTTCACCCGCGCTTTCTTTCTGCTTTACAAAACCTAGCCAAGCTACTGCCATTTAACCCCCCAACTTACACTCGTCATGTTTTCGTGGCTCCCTTTACTCGTTTGGCTTGTCGCGTATCTGGTCGCGCCAGGTATCGCGGTACCTCTCGAGGTACCTAGCCCGCACGCACTCTCGAACAGTACATCAATGGCAACATCTGATGGAGCGATGGTCAGTACTTCATTTCGGTGCTCCTCAACAAAGCAAGACTGACCTTAGTACAAGCATATCCGCGACCCCAGAAAACTGAACTCCATCCAAATTATCCTCAGGAAGCAATCTCGGCTCTCAGCAAGAACAGAATACTATTACCACTTCTATGAGGGCCCTTCTGGTATGGCCGCGCCACTCTGCAGCCTGGGATATGGCATGAAAGACTTCCACCCTGTCGAATCTATGGGTCCATACTACTACAAAGGCGACCCAATCAAGAAGCCCCCGTTTCCGCCGGAGGTGAGTCTGCAGAACACTGGCATGATCTGTGTCTTTTATCGATTCGTTATGAGCAGGTACTGACTTTACGCGGTATAGATGACTTTCCCTTTGGATCTCCCAGGCAAATATGTCGGCTGTCAATATACCTCAACAGGCGGCGATCCAGGCTGGCTTGACTGCGGCCCGGGTCGTGACATTCTGCATTTCGACCAAGATGAACGGTATTTAGAACCAGCCCAGGAATGCGACTGGAGAGAGAAGGCATGGGATCATCGCGGTTTCTTCGTGGATACTTAGGCTCGTCTATCAATAAGAAGTTGTGCTCGAGGATGGCTGGGGCTGGAACATGCGCACAGCGCAGAGCGGAGATACTCTACATTGTGCGAAGGAATGCATGCATATGCCGCTCAGTCTCTCCTCCGTTTACTACAGTGCAATGTCTTCATACTTCCATACTACGTTTAGCATTACTAGTGAAAGACCCTGTGTTTGTTTACAACATTCCTTTGTCTCCCGCAAACGCTCAACCGCTGCTCTTCACAGCTCACCGCTTCTCTACCCCACTTTGAAGACTGATTACTTCAAGTCATCGACAAGCATTTAATCTACATCAAAGCTTCTCATCCAGCTCTCTTCCTCTAATCAGCGAAACACAAGACCCAGATCAACTTCCAATTCGCCATGCTCAACTGGCTTACTTCACTTGTCTGGCTACTTGCCTGCTTAAGCCTTGTATTAGCAGTGCCTGTCGACACGCCTGCCGGTAATGTCACATCTATAGCAAGGCGCAATACTGCGAACGTATGTTTATCAGCCCTTTTGACGCACTCCCGTAGCAATCTTGTAGCACTCTTGCTGATGAAGCTAACTAGGCATCTAAATATCCGTACTCCCTCCAGCTCATCCTAAGTAAATTCCCTGTGCGCCGATACAACTGGTTCATCTTCCAGGGACCCCAAGGAATCGCAGTGGATCCTTGCCTGGACCCTAAAGATGATCCGAACTTCGAGCGGGTCTACTTCGGAAGGGAACTCGCGGGCGAGGAGGACGACATCGCCCATCCGCCGTTTCCCCCTCTCAGTGTAAGTAGAATATTCTTAAACTCTTTGCTGAGTATCGCATGCTAACTCGCACACTCTTATAGGTATACGCTGACATCGAGTATTCCGAAGACTGCCATTACATTGGTAGCGGCGTCGACGCTGGTCAGTTTCGATGCGGGGATTACTACATCATTGATTGTGCAAAAGATCCGCGCTACAACGAGGCAACCTTCAGATGCCCGGATGGTCGGGAATATCACCGCGGATATAACTGCGAGTTCTGAGGAGGCAGGCTAGATGGACCCGGGCTGATGGCAAGCGTATGTAAGGGTTAACCGTATGGTTCAAGCAGGCTTATTTGAGTGGTCATCTCACCCAACGTATGCATGTAGGGTAAGGAATGCACTCGTCCTCAAGCAATATATTCGTCCTCAAGTAATGTATATGCCCAGGTGTCCTCAAGAAACGTACTCGTCCTCAAAAAGTGTAAGCGGGGAGACAGGCTCGTGTGCGAGTTCTGACGCGTTATTTGCCCTCTGACCCTATCTTAGCGGCTGCCGTTTGCTTCATCTGAGACTAACTTCAATTGGCTCCACACACGTGCTGCTCTTGCGCAGTTGCCTACTTAACGCACTCACTTCTCACCACGAGCTTGTCGAGATATCGAGCTCCAACGCCAATTCAGAATATCGCGTCTCCGTTCATACACACTTCATCAACTCGACACAGCCGGCCTACGAATCAATAGCAACTATGTCTTCCTTAGTCACCTACCTCGTGTGGCTCTTCGTCGGCCTCGGCTTCGTTCTTGCCGCACCCGCTGAGCAGTTTGCAGACCACCCCACTGCCGTGAGTGCGCGATGGTGTTGAACGTCAAGCCTCGTACTGACTACGTTCAAGGGCCAGGGTCCGTATCCCTACTCCCTCCAGATCCAGGTCGAGGAGGTAGACACCAAGTACTACGTGTGGGACATCTTCCAAGGACCTAGCGGCGTAGCCGTGAACCCTTGTGGAGACACTCGCTTCGAGAAGGTCTATCATGGCGAGCCCGGATGGCACACCAACAAGCCAGACATGGACAGCCCTCCTTACCCTCAGAACTACTTGCCGTTCGTTCCCGAGGTGAGTTGGCTGCTATCATTAGACGCGCACCGTACATGCACTGACTCACTTCTAGTTCGAGGTCCCGATCGAGTACGGCAACCGCGGCGACTGTGCCTACCACGCCACTGGCAAAGACGCGGGCCAGTTTCGTTGCGGCGACTACTACATCATCGACTGCGCCAAGGACCCTCGATATGGACAACAAGTTTCTTGCGGTAACCCGCGTCCACGCTACGCTGTGGCCTGGTACTGCGAGTTCTAGAGGTTGGATAAAGAATCTGATGAAGAGCGATCGTGAGGGTGGGCAAGGCGCAGCTTGAGATGTGACTACAAGTCTCCTGCCTCCTATAGATATGGGAATACTGAGCCATTATACGTAGAACCAATGAATGTATGAAGAAGGCTCTCACTATCGTTCTCAGTCTCACTCTAATTACCCTGTATGGCAAAGCGTGAAGAGCTGTCGCCTAACTTGGTCGTTCGCACGTCCCCTTCCGCCCGCCTTTTCGCCTGCCTTTTCGCCTGCCTTTTCGCCTGCCTTTTCGCCTGCCTTTTTTTTTGCCCACTAGAGCCGTCAGGTGCTCGCTTCTGAGCCAAGAGATCATAGAATATAAATCTAGCTCACAATGGCTCTCGCTCAGCCTCTATCCCTAACACAAAGCTTATCCTGAAGGCCTGGACGAAACGCACAATAACATCTTCTTCAACATGTTCGCGTGGCTCACCCTCCTCATGGGCCTATCCATCAGTCTACTATTCGGCGCGACCACTGCAACATCTGCCCAGTTCTTGAGCCCCGAGGCGCAGGCTAATCGCACCGCACATGGTCTGGTACGTATGCATTATGTTCGGGGACGCAGTGCTCTACTGACCTTATGTTAGCAAGCTGATGTGTTCACCAATTCGGTTCAGATCATTCTTGAGCGTTACTCGATTGCGGACTTCTACTGGTCGTTGTATCTAGGTCCTTATGGTGTGAAGATGAATGCCTGCAAACCAGGAGACTTCAAGCTCGGCTCGCAGATAGGTGATTTCGACTATGATCGCAACGACATCAACAACCCCCCAAACCCACCCGCGGTAAGTGAATCCATCGATTGCAGCTTGGAAGTGCACATGAAACTGACTACAGCGTAGACGGAGCTACCTGTTCCCGAGTGGATGGGCCGCAAGGACTGCAACTGGAAGACCAACGGTCACGGTGATGTCGGTCAGTTCGTATGTGGCGACTGGATGATCTACGACTGTGAGCGAGATGCGAGTTGGAACGATGGAGCGATCTCATGTACCGGCCAAGGTTGGTCGTACCATCGGGGATACGCCTGCAATTTCTAGGCTGGGGTTCTTCGTGCGCTGCATAACTTGGCAAAAGAGTCTTTTGTCGCTTGAGTAATGTGGTGGACGGTCTTGGGATTGGGATCTTTCTGTCTGCAACAGGGCGGAACATTTGATTTCCTCTTAGAAGCCGGACAGCTGGTTACCATCTTAGATACTTGGTGAATCGAATTGGGTATCGCTTCCAGATACACATGCTTATATTCTACTCGATTCAAAGTGCGCTAGTGGCCGAAAGAAAGCGCTTCCCTACTTGTTTGCTTGTATGGTCTCGGTGTGTGTTGTTCGTCTCTCGAGGGTGTCACTGCCTACGTGGCAACCAATCGGTTCACTTTCGCTTACAGTATATAAACCCGTCCCGCTGCTCGTGCCAACCCTCCTCTCCCGAACGGCTCTTAAAATCAAGAAGCAAGTAGCACGTCGACCACTACGCTGTTGAACATGCGGACAGTCACCTCATTACTTGTCGGCCTAGCCGCCATTCCCATTTGCACGGCTTTCGCTAAACCCGTCAAGTACACCGGCGTACGGAGGTCAGAAAATGGTACCGATTGGCGCCCCTCGGTCGGTTTTCTGAATACCAAGATAGACTTCACCGCTAAATCCGAGGTAGGACTACTACGACTCCTCGGTCCAGATCCTCCTCCTCCGATCCTCCGGTACAGAGTACTATTGGCAAATGTACCAAGGCCCAGCTCTAGTATCTGTGGATCCTTGCGGCTACCCAGACCCCTTCAAGGTCGCGGATTTTAAAGGCGTGTACCATTACGGACGAGACGCGATTGACAACCCTCCGCAAGCTCCTGCTGTAAGTCATGACATCTCTTGCGCAAGCTTATGCCATATCATAGAGATACATTGTAGCTGATAGCACATTCTTAGATGGATCTCAAGTTGTTGAAGTGGATGGACCATGATGATTGCGTGTGGAGAACGCAAGGTAACGGAGACGTTGGGCATGTAGTTTGTGGTGATTGGTTGGATATGCCCTGCGAGGTGGATACTTCGTACAACCAAGGCGTGTTGAACTGCCATGGGAGGTCTTTCCATCGTATGTACGCTTGTAGGTACTGAGCGCGGGTGAACGAGGTGCTGGTTGCAAGCGGGTCAACTTCGGGGTCGCGTCAAGGAAACTCGGGGGGCTGGTAGGCGCTTCTGATCGAGGCCCCACATTCCACAGCTTTGGGTACTCGCAGTATGCACATTGCGATGGCGTGGTTTGCATGACCAGATATCCTGTTCATTAACATTTCCATGCGCACCTGACTATCGCTTGCCAACCTTTGAGAATTTGGAGGACATGCCTTTGGCCTCGCGATTGGGGGAAGAAGAGACGTGAGCTGGAGCGTGCGCGATCATCAATGACGACATTTACTAAGCCCGGAATGGTTAACATGCATAGCCCTCTTCCCGAGGTCGCGAAGTGAGTTCAGTTTCGACCTTTTCCTCATCGTCTACATCTTTGCCAATTGTACTTTTCGAGTTCCCAGAATTCGCATACCCCGATACCCAGCGCACGAGTATCACATTAGTCGAGGTTAAAGTTTTGGCTTCTTCCGAGTATTCACTAGACTACGAGCCGAATGCGAGTATAGTATGATGCCGTATCGGTGCAGCCGAGGATGTCTTTTCGTCTTCGTCGATATGGTTGGTTGATAGTACCAAGTAGCAGGACATGAACAGGATGGTTATAAGGACGTCCAGAGCTTCTGGCATATGAACTTCCCCCTCACAATCATCAGTGTCAACACCGGATCGCTTATACTTTTCGAGCTTTTTGGGATAATCTTTTTCTTCTTACGACCTACTAGCTGCCTCGCGATATGGAAGCTCCTCTATTCTATTCGTCCAAAGGGCCAGAAAATGCTACCGCCTTCGTCAACGGACGAGTATACACCGTGGACAATGCGCAACCATGGGTTGAAGCCTTCATCGTCAATCCCGACGGCAAGTTTGAAGCTGTCGGCTCGAACGAGGAGATCAGAACCATTGCTAAAAGAAGAGGACTCGTTCAGTACCAACTACAAGAGAAATTTGTCATGCCCGGTATCCACGACGCTCATACTCACCTCTTAGCGGCTGGATGCCAGCGCACTGGGGAAGCACACGTCGGCTGGGATAGCACCGACAAGACCCTCGCCAGCAACATCAAGTCAGCTTCCTGTGCCTGCGCTTTTTCAAATGTCATGGGCAACTGGATTATAGGCAACTTTTACCAGGCAAGCAACTTTGCCGATGGCATTCCCGACAGAAAATACCTCGATGAGCTGTACCCCGACGACCCCGTAATCGTGCGCGAAATATCCTGCCATCGAATTCTCGTGAATTCTGCTGGGTTGCGTGAGATGGGTATCGACGACGACGTCAAGGACCCGCCTGGGGGTTTCTTCTTTCGTCGAACTGATGGCACACTCACCGGAGAGATTGTCGAGGCTGCAACAACTCCAATCTGGCGCGGTCTACGGCGCACACCACTCAGCTATGCCAAGACTGTCATCGAGTTTGCCATGTCTGAATGTCATAGGTATGGCATTACATCCGTGCAAGAGGCATCGGCCAACACCGTCTATCTACACGCCGTGCGTGAGCTGGAAGCGGAGAATCGCCTGCCTCTAAACATACACACACACATTGTTGCCGCACCGGAGAAAGCTCACGAGCGCGAGGAATCACTAGCAGCTCTGCTCAATGTTGCAGAAGCTTTTGAGAGCAAACATGTTCACACGAGCTTTGTCAAGTTCTTCCTCGACGGCGCTCCGCTTCCTCCACAGTCCACCCAATGCGATTTGAACGACCATGGAGCGCCCGATGCTAAGCATTTGCTGTTGAGCTACGACAAGCTACTCGAACAAGTTCTCAAATACGATGCTCGGAACATGACATGCAAGATCCACGCCGCAGGCGAGGGAAGCTTGCGGCTTGCGCTGGACGCCTACGAGGCTGTGCGAAAGAACAACCCCAACGGTCCCAAGCACGAGGTTGCGCATTGTAATGCAGTCCATCCAGGTATGTGAAGCCATCCCTGGGCATCCTTCGCGAGATCTTCATGCTAGCAAACTAACTTATGCTGTAGATGACATCCCACGGATCGCACGCCTGGGCCTTACCGCCGAAATGTCCCCGGCAATTTGGCACCATCCCATTGTGCAAGCAGCGCCCCATCTGCTCAAGTGGCCCTTCAACGATATTCTGGCTACAGGCGCTCGTATGACGATTGGCTCGGATTGGATCTTGACTCCCAACCCGAGTTTGTTCGATCCACTTGCACACCTGGTGGAGAGACTTGAAGTGCCTGAAACACCAGCCCATAAGGGATTGAACAAAAGGCTGGTAGCCGCTGCAACGCTCTGCCGTATGATCACGTTGGGAGGTGCAGAAGCGGTGGGAAGAAGTCGCACGCAGGGCAGCATTGAAGTTGGGAAGATGGCAAACTTCATTGCTGTTGACCAGGACTTGAGTCAGGGAGAGTTTGCTGGAGCTACAGTCTTGAAGACTTGGTTTGAGGGACGACAGGTGTATAGTTCTGTGCCGGGCCAGTTGGGGTTGAAATGTTGATGGCTTGGCCTTCTGTAGATTAGCCCCGCCATCAGCGCATTTCATTTCCAGCAATGAAGAGATCCGCAGCTTTGGCTATCCTCGCCTCAGTGATTGGCATCTTCAGTCTCAATCTTCTCTTCTTCATCGACTTCTCCAACCAGTGTGTATCCTTGAGGTTCCTTCACAGCCGCAACGAATATAACGCTCCCCACGATCAATGCCGCACCAGCGAACTTCCACCATCCCGGCTCCAGTCTCCATACAATCTTATCCGCTAACATAGCGAACACCACCTGCAGATTTACTATGTGAAGCGCTCTCTTCGAATCGCCGGTCATCAAGCTCGCTGCCAGGAGCCAATGCATAGCGAACCCCAATATGCCCAACACGCACACGAACAGCCATCCTACGGCGGTAGATGGGAAATTCAAGCCTTGTTGCTGTATGATGAGTGATGCCCAGCTGAGTAGCGTACAAATGGGCGCAAAGTATGCAACCGTTGTCATCGGGTGTACGTGCTCTCCTAGACACGACATCGTTAAGAAAGAGACTGCGCCGCCGAAGACACCGATAAGTGCCGCACCAATGGCCAGCGCATGTTCTCTAGGCGTATTCGTTATATGAGCGCTCCATGGCTGCAATACGCAGAGTACGCCAATGACCGCAATTAGAGCTGCGAGAATTTGAGCGACAGAGCAGCGCTGCTGACCTGGTAATAAGCCGAGGAGAAGAGCTGCGAGAATTGGCGCGAGGAAGTTGATCAGAGTCGCCTCAGCTAATGCGAGATAGCGCAGAGAGATGTAGAAGCCCCAGATACCGAAGAAACCCGCAACGCCTCTTACGACGAGTAGAGGGCGCAGCTTAGGAGGACCAAATGCACCACCGGGAATGGCTGCCGGGGACAGTAATATGTACGTCCACGACAGAATGGTGATGATCGACATCATAACAATGAGTATCTGGAGAACATTAGTATTTGCGTAGGTGGACGGGGAGCATATTCCCATACCTCGGAAGTACCGACTGTTGTGGTGCCTGAGCCGTCGCCGCTACGCTGCGTTCCCAGGATGCGTCCCAATGTCGCCAGGATAGTGGAGCATACTTGCGCCAAGAGCATGAGAATAATGCCGGCATTATTATGAAGGATAAGATCTGCGCTGCTCGCAACACCATGGATTTTATTTGTTATTGATGTAGCTGAAATCATGGTGTTGTGATGGGGAAGGTGTACGGAAAGCTCTCCGATGGAAGACGAGCTCGGGATGCAGGAATGTGAGACTTTACGTGTATTTGAAGTGTTTCACGCCTCCTTTCAGCACAACCTTCCCAAATGCGCAGCGGAACAATTCCTGTATTCTTTACCCTTGGTCGCGTTAATTGAAGAAGGAAATATGTGCCTTGAAACTCAACAATGCGGCTTTGGTGCGTTCTGCCGCACGTGCATCAACAAATTGCGGTTTGCGCAAAGGCTGCATCATAATGTTTTTGTTAATAGACTCAACAGGAGGCTATTCCATCTGCCTCGCACGCGGTTGATGATGAAGTTGAGCTTGTCATTTACTACCTCGTTAGCAAAGACGAGGGTCCGAAATGTATATCCAGCCCACTGCCGGTAACTGGACCCCAGCCATCTTTGCGGCATCGAGCAGGATTCTTACATGCGCCAGAAGGTTATCGCTAAATATGTGCGACACTCACTATGGCTGTGAATCTTCGCCGGTGACCCCTCATACCTTCTCTTATCCTTGACATCGAACCCGTCCTTGTGCAGAGTGCGTACTATCTTCCCATGCGTCCTTCGTGATGCGCCAGATCCACTCATTCCCAAACAACTTATCTTCTATTGCGTCAGCCGGAAATCCGAGCTTCTTGTTCATCAATCCCTTGAACGCAGTATTAGCATCTACACAAGCTATGTGTATCTCATCCATGCCCAGGACAGCAAAGCCATGATCAATGGCCATACACAACGACTCATAGCCGTAGTCTGAGCCACGATAACATGTGTCCAACATCAAGCCTGCGTCACCAATCAGCTTGCCATCAGTCTTTCTTATGCCAATCCAGCCCAAGCCGCCGGTACCGACAGTCTTCCCATCTATCTCGATAACGATGTTGGCACGCTGCAGTGGTAAATCGACGACCTGCCATTGCTTGATCAAATGCTCAATGGCGTCACTACTGTCAAGACCGGCACATGACTTGTCGTGCTGGACATTGCGATCGTCGGTGAAGAGTCGTAGGAGTGCAGAAGCGTCGTTCGTGTTAGGAAGGCGGAGATGCAGTTGGGGAAACGTAAGCGATGTGATACGTAAGTCGCTTTCACCTTCGGACGATAGATTCGTCGAATGTGTGTAGAAGACGGTACTACCGGTGGCGACAAGCGCAGGGTATTCAGTCCCTGCAGGCATGGTCTCGGGGTTTCAACGGGCTGGGTAACACTCAGAGAATCGGAGGTTTGCGCAATTGACTAGTGTGGTGTATGCAGATGGGTGCGCATACATCAGCTTCTCCGTCGATGCAACGTACGTTGGGCGTGATTGTGCCCGCCTCCGATGACGTGACGGCGTTCATCCGCGTTGACTTTAGGTATGATGGCAGCCAACAGATCAAGGCCCTGTTTGTTTCTGCTGAGTAGACTGACTGCTGACTGCGATCACAATACTTGCCGTAGTCGGTGAAGCTCGGTGAGGCTCCGACGAGGGTATTCCTGTGGGTGATGGTGTGCGGCACATTTGCGGCATGGGGCTTGGTGCCTCTACGCTATCCTGGAAATGGAAAATTGCACGTGGCCCCAGCTCAAACGTGAAAACAAAGGAGATGACGGCACCTGCATGCTTCAACACCACCTTCCTCCTTGTGCATATGCCGGAGTGGAGTGTATGCAAACATCATCTCCAAGGTTCCAGAGCCCGATAGGGCTTGCTCTTCCACCAAAAACATGCTGTGGGTAGCTGGCAAAGGGTTTTAGGTCAGCTCAATTCTAGCTTTCACCATCGTGCTGAAGCCTGGACATATCAGAGCTCACGACAACTTCAACGACGTACAACGTCTTGCATTACAATGTCTCTTCTCTGACCTTTGTACCAGGTTGTCCACATTGGGCTGACATAGTAGCGGCTATTGCACGCATGCTGGACGAACGGAGAGTGGCGGTGTCAGAGCATCGCTAGGTACCAGATTATCGCGTCGCCATCCCCAACAGACTACGTATATGTACACTCATTCGTTTGATGCCTTTCGCACGAATCCCGGGGTACCAGACGCCGTGTGATCATCGCCAAAATTTGTCTCGCGTTCGCATTAGACTAGAGATAAACTACTGCGCGACTATGCGTGGAACTCATTTCCTCTACACGACCGCTGTGGCAGTATACTGTGATTCGAAGCAACGTGGATGGTGAGATGGGTCACAGTCTTGCTACTATAGAAGGATTGGCTCTCGCCGCAAGGGTGTCGGCTCAGATGCACTGAACGCGCAACGCAGATCTTCCAGTCGCCACTTGCAAGACAAGATACACTTTCAAAGAGATCTGTCAATGGAAATTGTTGAGGCTAAACCTGTGAAACCGCCTACAGACTTCAATTGCGTCGCTTATCTGAGTATGTGCTTCGTCTCTAAGCATGTCTTTAGCTGACAGCGTACAAATCCTTTGCCGATGACGATGATGATGTTGAGGCCCATCTTGTGGCTTGCAGGGGGCTTCTGATTCAAAGAAGCATCGGAAAAAGTAAGACATAGTCTACAGACACGGCATCCACTTGGCTAACAGCCATGATCGCTTGAGGTGATGATGGTCGCGGTGCAGCTGCAGGAAGTAGACATGTTCCAGCATTTCCTACACCGCCGTATATAAGACTCAACCTCTGCGTCTATTCTAGCTAAAGCATTCTTCAGTATCGACCGTCTGATCCAGAGTACATAAGATCATTTTCCACTGCATCCCGCAAGAAGTCATTGCCTTCAATCCCAGCTTCTGATTACTTGTGGAAAGACTCAACCAGAGTTTAGCCAACAAGGTGGTCGCATCACTATGGCCGTCACAAGTTCACAACAACAGCGTGCGCTCATTCTTGATATCGGCGATGTGCTGTGTCACTGGTCTATCGAAAATCTCACTGCCATCTCTCCTCAAAGTCTCCACGCCATCACCCGATCGCCAACCTGGAGCGAACTGGAACGCGGCTGTATTAGCGAGACAGAAGCCATCCAAGCTATCAGCAAGGAGCTCTCTCTCGATCCTGACGCCATCGATACCGGGCTCATGGAATGCCGCAAGACATTGCGCGTCGACCAAGAGCTCACATTCCAACTCAAAGAGCTCAAAGCTGAGCTAGGTGACCATCTCAAGGTTTATGCCATGAGCAACATTGCCAAGGAACATTTCGCCTTTGTCAAGACCGTACTATCCGACTGGGATCTGTTCGACGGCGAGTTTTTGTCCTTTGAGGTTGGCATGACGAAACCTGATCTACAATTTCACCAGCATGTTCTGGATAGCCTCAACTTGAGCGACCCTTCTTCCGCGATCTTTGTGGACGACAAAGTCGCCAACGTCAATGCCGCCCGCTCCTTCGGAATTCATGGCATCGTCTTCGACTCCTCGACCGCTCTTATTCGTCAGTTGCGTAACCTTTTGATGGATCCTGTTGCCAGGGCACGCCGCTTCATGACCGTGAATGCGCACAAGCATACATCGTGCATTCAGGATGTCGCCCCCGTGATTTTTGATCACTTCGCCCAATTCCTCATACAAATTGAGTTGAATGATGATAGCGTCATCAGTCTCTCACCACCCGGCGCTTCCAACGCTGATGTCCAATCGGACATCCGACAGGCCCGTAGCCAAGCCAAAGCATGGAACTTCTTCAATGGCCCACCAGTCGGCACAACGAAAACGTGTAAGTAGAATCGATGAACAGTTGTGGTATATGTGCTGACTTCATACGCCTGAACCTAGACCCTGATGATGTCGACGATACAGCTCTCGCCTTTCTTGCGTTCTCTCCACCTGCAGCATCTGCCAATCCGATCTTGGACCGTATCGTCGAGAACAGGCACGATAAAGACGGTCTTATCATGATCTATCTTGGTGGCACGAGGCCCCGTGTATGCCCGTTCATTATGCTCAACGCCGTCCGTGCCCTCTATAGATACGGACGCGGCGCAGAAGTACAGCCCGAGCTCGAACACATTCGTCGCGTCCTTCTGAAAGGCGGTCACATCGATGGATCGGAACACTATCTTGCCAGCGAGACCTTTCTGTACTTTCTGGCGTGTCTCATCGAAGATAATCCCACTGCACCTGAGGTCCAGTCGCTACGTAAGCCAACGGTTGAGGCCTTACGTCAACGCGTCAATCGCCCCGGGGATTCTTTCGTCCTCGCCTCACGTGTCTTAGCATGCCAGAAGCTCGATGTGGAAACCCAATCTGACCTGGCATCTTTGAAAGAGTTGCAGGAATGTGACGGAGGCTGGGAACTGGCGTGGATATCTCGTTTCGGTAGGAGTAAGAAGATGATCGGGAACAGAGGAATACCTACGGCTTGGGCTATCAAGGCACTGGAGTACGAAGCCCAGCCATAGTTACACGAGAATGCTCTGCCGGCAAAAGGTCGACATTATAGAATAACACTTTGTGTTAAAATCATCTTATCACGGTTAACGGTCTACTACTGAACTCAGCTGATCCATCAACTCAAAAGAGTCGATACAATGTCCTATACACGGCGACGGCGGTACATCACTGTATACCGACAAAGATGTGCACCCACTGATGAATACCTACACTGCCGATTGACACGGAGGTGAAAGATGTACTCATGAAGGTTGTTCGCTCTTCCATCGCGCTCTTACTATCGCACTCTCACTATCAGTGACCAGCAGACAGATACAATCACAATTTTCGACATTCTAATCGCACCCTCAGCACCATCATACACCTCTCGGCCTTTGCAGTTGCACGAAATTAACAATGTCTACAGGATTTACTGGCGAGCGATTCAAGTACCCTGATGACGAATGTCTAACAGCGTACACCAAGGCTTTGGAAAAAGGTAGACTGCTGCATACACAGGCTCATTCTGACCAACCCAGCATTCCCCGGAGCGAGTTCCAATCCGTCTCCGACATTGAAGAGTGGGGCTATGTTCTGGATGTTAAAACCGACACCCGGATAGGGATTATGTGTTCGGCGCAACATGTGCTAGAAACTACCAGGAACGGCGAGACCTACCTGGCCACCGACGCCTGGTTTCTCAATAATATATATCTTGATGATGGCATGATCGAATCGGCGGCTAACTACGCGCCTCAGGCGTTGGCATCGGGCTTGGTAAAGTTCGTAGACCAGCCGGAGCGCGCAACGGTGCCTACGCTGTTGCCCAAACTATGCCACTGGAGCGACATGGCATACCTCACATGGATGCATGTTACTCGCACTGAATCGCCAAAGCCAGTGTTACGCACCGTCTCTCACTACGGTGACAGTGTTGCGTCTGAAATGGTAGTGCAGCATGTAATATCTGGAGTACAGCCGCGCAAATCTGGGCCTTATCTCGAATACGAGTTTGATGCAGACTCAGACGAAGCTTTAGCGATACTTGGGACGCCTGAAGGAACTGGTACCGCCTACCTACTGATACAACATCGGGAGGGGTTGGGTCGTCGGGTTGTCGACAAGATTGTTGCATCTCAGTTCGCTGATCCGGAATCTAGGCACTTGCAAATTGTGTTTCACATCAAAGATGCGGAGCAGGTAGATGGACGCGTCATGTAATTGAACTTAGTTGGTAGATCGACTCGTCATGTAATTGAATGTAGTCGGTTGCTAATTGATATTCGATAATTTGAATTTGTCGTCGCGCATTGTTCGGCTCACACAGTGCATTGACCTTCCACACTCTCCCTCTTGCATCTGACAACACGATCTAGTCATCTTGGCTTATCCTCTCCGCCATCACAGCCTGGTTCTTCTCGTTGGCATGTGCAAACTCCCTGTATCTCTTCTCTTCATCTGACTTGCTCGCTCTTACAACTGTTCGGTTCTCTTTGTTGAGCCCCATGCATAGCCTCGGGTTCTCGTAGAACATAATGTCGATTTGCTCCAGTGTACGTCCGGAAGTCTCAACGCCAAAGAAGTATGTGAGAGGTACAAAGGACGCGCAGACAGCTGCCCAAACCCAGAAGTAATGGCCGCGGATGTTGTCAAGACCGATCGGGGTGACCATGACGACCACGAAGTTTGACATCCAATGCGAGAATACGCCAACCGCTGTTGCCTTGTTGCGGACACGGAGAGGTTGGATTTCGGCTGAGTAGGACCATGATACGGGCAATATACCGAGAGTGAAGCAGTCGAGATACAAGAAGATGAAGGCTACAGCTGCTGCCGCGCTGGCAAAGCTGTTTTTCGCCAGACATCCGGCGATGATAGCCATGCATGTTGCGCAACCGGCTGACGAGCCCATGACTGACCATCGACGCCCGATCTTGTCGATATAGAAGTAAGGCGGCCAAGAGAACACGGCATACTGAGTGAAGGCCACGGAGGCAAGGATGAGAGACATGCTCGGAGAGTAACCGAGGTACTGCTGGAAGATGTAGGCGAGATAGTAGCACAGCGCGTTGATACCGCTCCACTGATTCATCATGTACGGGCCCATTCCGAGAAGAACACGGTGTAGATTGCGGGTCTTGGTGGCGTTGCTGAAGACTTCGCCCCAGGTGGGCTCCTCTTCGCTGCTCTCTGCCGCAATAGCGTCAAGAATCTCCTGGAGTTGGCCTTGCACTTCTTCGTCGTCCAGAGGCTTGTCCAAAAGTCGGCTGATAGTGTGTTTCGCCTCGTCGATCTTTCCACGCGATGCAAGCCATCTTGGTGTTTCGCACAGGAACGGGCAGAGCGCCAAGACCATGAGCGAGAAGAGGATCTGGCAAGCGACAGGAAATCTCCACTGCAATGAGCTTTCGGCGTACAGTGTCGCAAAGCACAGCCAAGAAGCGACTGCGACACCGATGATGATCAGAGCGGACTGAACGACGAGCAGCGAGCCACGGTTGTGCGCCGGCAATGTCTCTGACTGTAGGATTGGCACTGCAACCGTTGACAGCCCGACGCCGATACCACCAATGATGCGCGAGACAAACATCTGCCAGTAGTCAAAGCTGGCAGTTTGTATAGCAGCACCGATAACGACGATGAGGTTGGCGAGGATGATAGAACGCTTGCGTCCGATGCGTTCACCGAAGACGAAAGCCACAACGGCACCAAGCGCGCATCCAATATCGTAGATAGCGGTAACTAGTCCGGTCATCGTTGGATTCGGGTTGCCGAGGGTATCCTTGAAGCGCTGGCCACCCAGGATACCGCCGAAAAGTCCTTGATCATCTTCAATCGTGTTAGCTATCGGACCACGATGTAAAGTGAATTGCTTCAGGCTTACATCCGAAGAGAAGGAAGTCAAGACCAGAGGTCAATAGAATGACTGCGATGAGGCTCTTGCCTCTTAGTTCAAACATGATGAAGAAGACCCTGAACCCAATAGTCTGGCAAGCAGGAAGGGACTGCAGAACAATATGATCGTGAACCAAACATGTGGGCCGCAAACATGTATCCTTTATACTCGCAACCCCGTAGAGATGTGCACCGGCATCTCCTCATCCAGTTTAACGTCGATGCTTCTAATGTAGCGCCAGGTATCCATGTGGGATTTCTTAGCGGACCGTGTCCGGGGAAATTATGGATATGCGGGGAAGCGAATGCGGAGGTGAGAGATGTCAAAGCTTGCGCGAGAACAAGGCTTCGAGTAGGTACATTCATGGCGTTGCATCTGGGCTGAAGTCATGCTAGCTGGGCCGGCTGGGCGAGAATGCGGGGTTCCGCTTTAGGAAATGCCGCGTCCTGAGTGCGGAAGGTTTGCCGCGATTGAAGCACCAGGTGATTTCGCTGGTTCCTGTCAGCCGTCAGGATGAACTCCAGATAGCACAAATGATGACTCGTACTGTCTTGTTGTTTTTTGTTGATGGAATGTCGCATCGTACAAGCCTGGACTGCCATATCATCAGCTGTCAAGCCAGGGGTCTCGAAAACGTGCGAACGATTTCGCGATGCGCGTAGGGGAGGCTTATGTCCGTGATCAGAGCGTCGGATCGGAGTACTGCGAGGACAAGGGTGAATACCCGTGCATGATGCCCGGGCATCTGGGAGTATAGATAAAGATTTTAAGCTCCCTGCAAGTTTTGGTTGATAGAGATGATGGATTCGCTTTTCCTGAAATATCAACACGTCGAGTGGATTCGATATACGCAGATGAGAATGTGGAAAAAGACTTCGTGAGAGTATTTGATAAGTAAGAGTACATCTCAGGTATGTGTACCGTGCTTGTACATCACCTTCATGCCGCGGCACAACCCTCCATAATGAGACTCATGAGTATTGCCGCAAAAGATAATCTTGATGCTCGTGCTCCTTTCCAGTTCCACCGTCTGGTGGCATTCCCACATTTTCACGGAGCGTGTGGTTCTCTCATTCCAGCTCACCTAACATCTCTCTTGTCGCGCTCAAGCTCTTGGTATCTCCGTAGATCGCCGCGATCAGACTTCCATCGATTTTCGGGAATTCGCGTTGGAGCACTTCGACGTTATCATCATCATCGTCTTTTCTTCCTGCTGCCTCGTAACTCTGCATGACCTCAATTTGGTGAGAGCGGTCCTGTCCGGTGGGAAGTGCCATCTCCGTAGCTGTGCGACGAGGTGGTAGACCTGGTGGGACTTCGTCTTGTCCAGGGTAAGAAGACTGATTTGGATAAGAAGGCTGAGGCTGTTGTTGCTGATGGTAGGGTTGCTCAGAGAGTCCATGGGGTTGGGACTGCATGAATGGGTTGTGCGATTGGGCTTGGCTTGGCTCTTGGCTCCATGGAGAGGTATCCTGGTGTTGAGGGGGGTATTGCGCATACGGCTCTTGAGGAGGATGTTGGCCTAGCGGATTTGGGGGTGGCTGTTGAGCATACGGATTTGGAGGCGGGTCTTGCGGCGGTTGGTAGGCTTGGTAGGGGTTGTGGCTCGGGTTGCTCTGGCCTTGTTGGTTTCCTTGGTCCGCCCACGGGTTGTCGTTGTGGTTGGAGGCCATGACTGCAATCTGTGTACTGCTCGATGTTCGTGTGATAGGGATTTTGAGGGTTCGAAAAGGAGTGCAGCGCGCTTGTTTGGCAAGCAGGAAATCTTTGAGGCTCAGGGCTGACTGTTGGCTGACGAGTACGTGAAGGCGCGGTGGACGATGACGTACGCTTAGCGCACGTGCCTCTTCGCCCCGCTTCGACCAACAGAGGCCAGGCGCGTACTTGCTGCGAGGTCTAGAGAAACTTCGTACACTGGGCCACGGGTCGTATGTCAAAACTACGTTGTCAAGACAGTCGCCTCGACTCCACCACCATTGTGCTCCGTAACCATGTTCAGGGTGACAAGTAATCAGCGCGATGAGTGCAAGGAGCCTCGCCGGAAGCGGACACCCCTTGCATAACGCGGGCTGCTCCTTCAAGGTGCTTCTAAAGTACTATATATGAGCAAGCCAGGTAGGATGCGTAATTGTATCTTCATATTCACTGTATGAGAACACGTCCTCTCCATCGTTGCAGTCATGGCAGCGCTGAGCTTTCAGCCCTTTGTCCTCCGTTTGTTCAACGCGCCACTAGGTGTTGACTTCCTACGCAACTTGAGTGCCAAGATCTCACCTTTCTTCGACTGTGAGCGCGATCGATTATTTGCGTATATCAGTGATTGTAAGAGGAGAAATTTGCGGCGAAAGATGAGAGAAAAGAGGCTGGAGGACAAAAGGCATGGTAGGCGATGTTGCGCATCTTGCTCGCCGTGTTGAACAGGCTAACAACATATTAGAGAAGCAGCAACAACGCGCCGAAGAAAAGGAAAAACAGCAGAAAAACAATTCATGGAAAGAAAGGAACCGCGAAGCACAAATGAAACTCAAAGCCAAGATCTTGCAGAAGAAGAAAAGTACCTAGGTGAGTCCATGTCCAGCGGAAAACCATCGCCTGTGACGGTCATACATCAGCAAGATCATATCGTTGACTCTCGGCAGGCGGTAGTCATACCAAAACTCGTTAAGATCTCGACTTTCGTGTCAGATGGCGTTATTGTTCCTAACATTAACCCGAACACAATGGATGTACAGACTGCGCTCAAAGTTCCAAAGACTCCAAGGTTATTCCAAAGCTATGCCAGTCGCTCTAACATGTAGCCAATGTCTTACTCCGGGAGGTGGGAGGAGTAATGATGAAGATACATTGTTTGCTCGTACACACAGGTAGAGTCGGAGGAACTGTCTCCGTATCACATCGTTCTGCGTCTCTCGAGTTCAATTCCGTTGGTTCTCTCCACGTCTACTTAGCAACGTCAGTAGGTGTAAATGCAAAGTATGATGGAACGACGAACCCAGACTCTTGCATCCCCTTGCGCTTCTACTCTTTACCAGATGCCATAACAGTAAACCGGTCGGTGGGCACGTTCCGAGTAGCGTGACGAACGCAATGATGGCTTCGGTGGACCAGGAAGGCATGTTGACTAATACTCGAGATTGATTGAGGTATGAAGGTAGCAAGGTATCAAGATAACAAGGTATCAAGACAACAAGATATATAGCAAGGATCTAGGACCCTCTGTAAGTGTTGAAGAATCTCAGTCGGTCTAAATGCAAGATCATGGCATCAATTGTATACAAGTCAGGTTCCGCATCATTGGCTGAAGAGGGAGGACAGCATCACGTGGCATGTCTCGGTACATGTATATCTCTGGTTTTGCATGATTGGTTGGTCAGGCTATGTCTTGCATGCATAACACTGGAATTGAGGCTAGCTCAGCATACTCAGGTTTCGCGTGATTGGTGCACTCCTGTTCAAGCCGACCACGAAACCGACATATAAGGATATATCTTTCTCTGCACCGTCACGCACCTTCTTTTCTTCACTCTGCATTCCCGCTCCAGATTTCAACTTCGGTCAGCTCTCAACTTGAGCGGTGACCACTCCCCCTTTCCACCACGATGGCGAGAGTACTCGCAGGACGGATTCCCGACGAGGTCTGGAACTCTCACAAGCTTGCTATTGGCGAGCTGTACATTGGAGAAGACAGAAAGCTCTGCGGTCACGAAGGCGTCATGGACATCATGACGAGGCGTTACAGTTTCTCGCCCAGGTATGCATGGATTCAGACTGAATACACTGCATTAGGCTGATTTTCGCACGGTAAATCGCAGTACGAAAGCAAGATTGCCTCCTGGGGTATGCGCAAGAAGATCACTGACAAGGAATGGAACGCGATCTTGCCTCGCGTACAAGAAAGAGAAGAACGTGGTCGACAGACACATATTCTTTTCAACGGTGTTCTTGTCGACGGGAAGCGTATAGGAAGAGAGCTAGATCGCCGCCGTTCCAACTCCAACATGCGCCAGGGTTTTGTGCAAGGTATGGAATCCCAATACATGCTCTCATACGACTAATCCAAAATAGTTGTGGACCCTGGAACTCCTCCGGGCTTCACAATACAATCGCCCCCAAACACGGCCAACACACATGAGGATGAGATCATGTCAGAGCCGAGTCCTCCGCCTCTTGATGAAGCTTTTGATGGCAGTCAGAGCCAAGGGTCAACGTCTCAGACCGCACCCATTAAGACAGAGCCATTGCCGTCAAGGCTGCGAACAAGAAGGTCGCCACGATTTCCAGCGAAACTGTGGTGTAGTACCAGTGGGTCCGAAGTGTATTGGCTTTGGGCCTGTTGTGCATGTAACTCCGACGGGATGAATTCGGTGAAGATGGATATAGGTTGTGGATACTGTGGCAATCACTGGCGTTGCGTTCACTGTGAAGTGGTGGGTACATGTGGATGTGGGAAACGCTACCGATGAAACGGACGCCATGTGAGGCGGCTCAGCGCTCTTTACCTTTACGAGGTAACAAAGACGACGCCCAAGGTAGAGCTAAGTAAGTTGGTCAGTCACCCCAAAGATGGTAGGAAGAACTACAAAATTTGAGAATTGACTGCTGCTCGACATCTTACGAGTGAAGTTACGTCTCATCCTTATCCTGAACAGCCATAGGCTACGATGCAACGTATCTACGCAGGCTCTTCAGTCTTTGCCCGCTTGCCCTCCGCACCGCCGTCATCGACTTCCAGTTTCCTCTTGCTACTACCGGCGTCACTTGACGCTGATGCTGCCGGTGCAGGCGCTTTGACCTTCTTCTTCACCATGCCCGAAACATCATTTGCGCTCTTGGTGGCTTCTGCAATCTTTGCCTTTTGCGTCGCTGCATCTGCTCCCAACAGCCCACCGAGCAGTCCCTTGAACACCGACGAGTCGATGCTGTCGAACTCCTGCTTATTGGGATCTGACTTGAGGTCCACAAGACGGGTCTTGAGATCCTCGAGCATGCCCTTTTTGTCTTCGATGATGGCTTGCTTCTCCTTCTTCTGCTCTGGCTTGAGGGCGTCGGAGCTCAGTGCTGCCTCCTCCTTCCTCAGGCGCGCTTCCAGACTTTGTATGGCGAGATCAGTCTGCTCAGCAGCCTCTTTCCGCAGGTCCCAGTTTATGCCATCCTCATCCTCCTTCCCTTGTTCCTTCTCAGCGGACGCATCGGTTGTTTGTCCAGTCTGGTCTTCCCGTACTTTTGAGACAGATGCGAACTCAAGCGCAAGGGAAAGCGAGTAGTGGGCTTCTGTGACGTTCTCGTGCTCGAAGGGGTATAGTTCCTCTTGCAGGGCGAGCGCTTTGCGGGCGTCTGATATGGCGTCGTGGAATCGTTCGTTCTCTAGCGAGATCTCGACGAGGAAGCCGTGGCAGTCCGCGATACGCTCCTTGATGACGCGCGCCTTCGGGCTGAGCTCCGCCTTGCCTTTGCCCTTGTCTGAAGCGTCTCCTTCTGGCGCGTCTAATTGTCTCTCATACAGGACGCGGGCTAGCTCGAAGATCTCGTACGCGTTGCCGAGGTCATCATCGTCCTCCTCTTCTTCACCATCCTGCATGTCGTCGTCTTCATCCTCGGAATCAGTCCAGTTCTCGTCGCCCTGAAGCTGGAAGAATGGTGTCTCCCCTGCTGCCTTTTCCTTTGGCTCGGGCTTTGCGGCGCTCGAACCTTCACCCGCCTCGGCTTTCACGGCCTTCTTTGCCTTTGGCTTCTTCTTCTCCTCTTTTGCCACCTTGTTGCCTAGAACATCGCTCTTGGCGACTGCCGACCTGTAGAGCGCGCGCCCGTAGTAGAAGAGGAGCTCGGCGTTCTCAGGCGCCATCTCGCCGTTGAGTTCAGCTTGGATCTCGACAGCATCGGCGTAGTGTTCGGCAGCGGCGTCGTAGTTCTTGGTCGAGTAGTGGATAGAAGCAGCCTGCGACAGCTCTCCCATCTTCTCTTTCGTTCTGGGCATGTCTTCAGTCTCGGTGACGGTCGCGAGCGGTTCAGTGGCAGGGTCGGCCATTGCGTGGGATTTGTGGTGTTTGTGTGATATATGCAGCGTATGCGACACCGATTTTAGAATTTGCAGGCCGTAAGAGTAAGTGTGAAGGATGGTGAGTGTCGTGTTTGGGCAAGAGGCTCGGTGGTTGCTAGGAAAAGTAGCTCCGTCTCTAGCGCGAAATCGCGCTGGAACGCGTCGCACGCGTAAAGTGGAATCCCATGCGCGCCCATTACCACATTGCGACAACACATCTTCACCTTCACCGCACCCAATATGGCCACCTCAAGAAGACCCGAAAAGCCCTCGGCGGTACCCTCAGATCTCATCCCGTCCTCATCGCCAGCGTTCGGAACCCCGGTTCATCCCATCAATCCCCGCAGAACCGCCCCAATACGCGCCCCGCCTGCACTCAAGCCAGTCGGCAAGTCCACTGTTCTCCCTATTCTGCTTCCTCCGGCGACACTACGACCGCTCGCATTTCGAACGTTCACCAAAAAGCACAACCTCACCCTCACATCTTCCGCCCTCCAAGCACTAGCAACGTTTGTAGGAAAGCACTGTGGTTCGGGATGGAGAGAGGAAGGCCTGGCCGAAAAGGTCTTGGAAGAGATCGCCAAGAGCTGGAAGAAGTGCGGTGGTCAGGTCATCGTCGAGGGCGACAATGAGACCCTCAAGGGCATACTGAAGACCCTTGAGGGCTCTATGAGTGGAGGAAGGGTAGTGCAAGGCTCAAATCTGGGCAGGCAAAGCAGCTTCAACTTTGGGCCTGAGATAGCCGGCCAGATGAATCGCCCAAGTATTGACACCAACAACAGCTTTGGCATGTCCAGCCTGGAAGTAGAGGACAAGGAAGAGGAAGAGGATCTTCTGAAAGATCCACGAGAGTGGATGAAGGTCATTGGCGCGTTCGAGCAGCCAAAGTTGATATACAATGCCACTCAGAAACATTTTGAGAAGTATGTACCAGTGTAGAGAGAACGGAGTGTCTACTAACCATGCCAGGTCTGCCAAAAAGCCATCGCTGTTCCCAGATCCCTCACACAAGACCGAGCTCTTCCGTCAGCGCTACCACATCGTACACCAGCGCATACTCCGCAACGAGACGTTCCAAGCACCTACCTTCTCTACGGCTCGTTCTGCTACCCTCAACCGGACGGGATCAATCGCGACGTCACAAATGAACAGTATCACTCCAATTGCCAACTTGCTTGGTCGAACCGGAAGCACGCATTTGCTGCTAGGCATGCTCACAGTCTCGGCCACTGGTGCGCTGTCACTCTCAGACCTCACAGGCACAATCACGCTAGACATCCAACACGCCCGCCCAATCCCCGAGAATGGCGCATACTTCGCACCAGGTATGATTGTTCTGGTCGAAGGCAGCTACGAAGAGGACGCCGGAGCTACATCAACTCTAGGGGGCAGCGGTGGTATTGGTGGCACAATAGGCGGCAAGTTCCTTGGTTTCTCCGTCGGACATCCTCCCAGTGAACGCCGAACAGCAACTTTGGGTGGCGCTGAAGAGGTCGACAAGAACAGCTTGGCTGGACCAGCGTTCGGATGGACAGACTTCTTAGGTGTTGGTTCCCAGCGTGCGACCGGCACCCGCATGAACAAGATTGCATCAAAACTCCTTGACCAGGAAACAGCGCACAATATTGTTATAGCCTCAGACCTTCATTTGGATGTTCCATCGACGTTATCCGCCCTCCGCACATTATTACGCACATACACTCCCGATCCCACCGACGCCCATCCAGTCTACCCTCTCGCTATCATCCTGATGGGAAACTTCAGTTCGAAAGCCAGTCTTGCAGGTGTGCCAGGAACAGGCAGTATCGAATACAAAGAGCACTTCGACGCACTTGCCTCCGTCCTCGCCGACTTCCAACCTCTCATTGCACACACTACCCTCGTCCTCGTCCCGGGCGACAACGACGCCTGGCCGAGTGCATTCTCAGCCGGCGCCGCTACTCCACTACCACGAAAGCCCATCCCAACAATGTTCACAAGCAGAATCAGGAAGGTGGTAGCCGAAGCCAACAGAGAGATATGGGGCGCAGGCAAAGCAAAGGGTAAAGAAGGAGAAGTAATTTGGACGTCCAACCCCTCACGCCTGAGCTGGTTCGGTGTAAAGGGCGAGATGGCAATTCTAAGAGACGACGTCGCCGGCAGGCTGCAAAGACAGTCGATAAGATTCAACAAGCCACCAGCCGATGTAGACGACGAGATGCCATATGCACCAAGTCATCAACAGCAAGAAGCAGAGCAGCAAGACGCCATGGATCTCGATCTCAGGATGCCGCCACCCCGACCACAGCAACAGCAACAAGATGTTGATCTTGATACGCAAACAGCACGTGCGCTCACGCGGACTATTCTTTCGCAATCACATCTAAGTCCCTTCCCGCTTTCGGCGCGGCCGTTACACTGGGACTTTGCGCATACGCTGAATCTCTACCCGTTGCCAACAAGCTTGGTACTAGCGGATAGCGAGGCGCCGGCGTTCGTGGTGAAGTACTTTGGCTGCACGGTCATGAATCCGGGGAGTATAGATGAGAGCGGTGGAAGAGGAAGGAGAGAAGGGAGAGCGCGATGGGTGGAGTTTGATATTAGGACTTCGGCTGGTACTGTGAGGATGGAAGGGTGATATTAGATAATGTGAATGTTTACGATCTTCTTTTCATCGGCGTTGCTGTCTTGTACACACAGGGACCACCCCATCCAAGGGAAAAACTGGACAGATACCTCCACGAAGTATATTCAAAAAAGCTAAGAAGACTACATTGCCTTGACAGTTCCGTTTTTTTTTGTAATGTCGACTTGAGCGTACCTGTTTATTTTCTCCCTTGCATAAGGCAGGATTACAGACTAAATGGATGTATTGTGTTGCGTGTCTACGCACAAGGATACAATGTCTCAACCTAGACCATGCGGTTACGACAGAGATGCTATTTGAAACGTCAAGTATGCAACGCAAGAGTTCCATTAGAAATTATCTACATCGGTTTCCGCTCTT
This sequence comes from Alternaria ethzedia, assembly GCF_023757985.1. Classification (NCBI taxonomy): domain Eukaryota; kingdom Fungi; phylum Ascomycota; class Dothideomycetes; order Pleosporales; family Pleosporaceae; genus Alternaria; species Alternaria ethzedia. Next base: position 1,789,019 of record NW_026056194.1, on the reverse strand, counting down.
CCGCTCCATCCATCCATCCAACATAAACACACATCAATTCCAACCAAGTCATGTACAAAGCTCAAGCTCTTAAACTCAAAAAAGCGAGGGGTATTGCGGCACACGCGCACGTATGCCGTAGCATCACTGAAAGAGTCCGCCCTGCCTGTACGTAGTAAAAAAGTTAAGGAAACTGGTATCATTGTTCTTTTCGAAGAGCTCGTCGGAGCCAATCGAGCGCTGAAAAGGAAAAAAGGAAGACTGGACAGAGGTACAACACAGAGCGTAGATGGAATACAGGAAATTGGTGGTCGTCGTGGTTTTGGGCTCAGAGGCGTAGGGTGGGAGACTGAGACAGTGGGGGTGAGGTAGATCGATGACAGGTCAACAATTTGTTTGAAACACGGATAAAGGAGGCAATGGAAATGTGCGAGCGGCTCGATGCGGTGGACGACGAGTGTTCGATTTTGTGGCGTTTGGCATGCACGGTGAAAGCCCCTGGGTTGTCTTGATGTTTTCTCGCAGGTCTACAACAACGCGAATTAGCCTTTAGCTAAACGCACTCAGTCGTTGAGTCCGAAAACCCGCCTTAGGCCTTGGAACTTCTTCTTCTTTCCGCTCCTGCCGTAGGAAACCGACCGGCCCTGCGCGTCCACGATGGGTGCCGATACGTTAGAGACGAGGCTGGCACGGGTGGCGAAGCGAGGTCTACGAGGCGCGACACCATCCGAACTAACGGGACGGTCATCAGTGCCGATGGCGGGCGGAAGTGGCCATTCGGGAGTCTTTCGACGTTGCAGCTTGGGAGACCTCTGAGGAGAACTGGGTGTCGGGTCGCCGAATTCCTTGTCCTCGTCGATGGGTGTCATAGGGTGAGTCATGTCGCGGTTGCGTTGCGCGGGTGGCATGGGAATCTCGTCAGGCGCTGGGATGTTTTGCACAGCCTGGGGTTGCGCCTGGACGGCTTCTGGTTGAGCCGTAGTTTTCTTCTTTCCCAGACCGAAGAAGCCACGCTTCGCCTTAGCCTTGCCAGCAGCTCCAGAGGACGAGGGCGCATACTTGCTGTCACGTAAAGAGCCAGCGGATAGGGCTGTACCCTGTGCGCCGGCGTTGCCAGTGGCGCCACTGGTTGTGTTCGTCGCTGGTGCTGATTGCGCAGCCACGTTTGGCGTCTCATCGTCGGCTTCTTCTTCCAGATCTGTGGAGTCGCCGTCTTCTTCGCCTGCTCTCCTAGGAATCCCTCGTACTGGCGCTAGACCTGGGGGCAGGGTGTAGTCCAGAGGCTCGTCATCATCTGAATCATCAAATCGACTCTGGAAACGAGACGGCCGAGCGTCGTCATCTTCATCGCTTGAATCAGCGAACCGACTCTTGAAAGGAGCTTTGATGGCCTTGGCAGGTGTTGCCTTTGGCTTTGATGGCTTTGGTGGCTTTGGCTGCTTGTTAAAAGTAGGCATTGGCTTCGCCTGCGTAGGCGACGAAGGACGCACATCAGGTCCTTTCCGGAATCTGCCCATTGGAGACAGAGATCGGATGCTGAACTTGGAAGATCTGACTGGTTCTGGGGTAGGAGAAGAGGGCCGCATAGACCTTCGCATGGCGGGCGACGGTGATCCTGGAGGAGAGATTGCGCGAACTTGCTTTGGCGCTGGAGCACTTGCCCGCATGGTAGGCGCAGGTTCTTGCCTCATTGAGCCACGCATAGTGTACCGCCCACCTTGTTCCCGTCCGCGCTTCCTGACACGCTGGAAACTGCTTGCAGACGCGTCTGAGTCACTGTCGTACGTAGGTGCTGGGGCGGCCATCGGTTTCGTGGCAGGCGCGCTCTGTGGTCTTCCCTTGCCGACAGCAGCAGCAGGCGGGATGTTCTTCTTCTGAAGAGCACCTCGAGGTTTGGTATCCATAGGTACCATGCTGTGTCGTGATGCTGCTAGACCCATGTCTGGCGCGGGTGAGGGATCAGCTGAACGCATGCTCTGTCGCATTTGAGGCTGTGCTCTTGAGGCTGCAGCTGGAGGTCCGCGCATACTCGATCGCATAGTTGTACCCATCTGAGGTTCGGCCCGTGGAGCCGCGTTCGGACCTCCTCTCATGGTTCGCTTCATGTGAACCTCCGGAGTATCTTCCCTCGGCGCCGCTGTTCGCAGCGATGTCTTGTTCTGCGGTTCAGCTGAGCGCGCCGACTGCGGTGCAGGGCTCTTCTTCAAAGCGGACTTGAGAGGTTTTGTTGGTGTCCGATCGGCCGATGCAGCGGTTCTTGGGGGTGGTATAGTAGTAACCTTGCGCTCTGGTGTGGTATCCGGTGTATACTCGCGTGTAGCAGATGGTCTGGATCTTTCTTCTGAGACCGGAGCTTGTGTGACTCGAGAGATCACTTCCTTGGCATGCGATGCTCGCTCGGAAGGTACTTGGGTCTGCTCCGATTGAGAGTTCGGCTTCTTCAGAGACGCGTTCACACCACTCCAATGCTGCTGAGCAGCGTTCCAGTCTTGTGTCGGTGTAGTGTCTGAATCGCGGTTGTCATCCACAGACGTGTCTACCTGGAGCTTCGATGTAGGCTTGTCCGTGGAACTTGCATTGGCATACTTTGAATGCATCAAGCCAGAAGATGCCGGCACGACCGGACTTTCCATAAGTGCATTGATGCTGCCGAACCCGCCTTCGCCATCGGTGAGGTCTTCATAGGCATCGCTGTAAACGCTGCTGTCATCCTCGGTAGTCTCGTCGTCTTCCTCGGTCCGTGTGAAAGACTGTTGCTGTTGACTCGTTGAGTCCTGGTCGGGCATAGACGTGGTGGACTTGGTTGGAGTGGGGGTGACTGCGCGTCGGTCGGACTCAGGAACATCGTCGCCCCAACCCCCAGGTATCGCCATGTTCTGGTAGACAGGTTCAGGCCTCTCGTATGGGCTAGGGGTAGCAGGCTGGAGTGCTATGTTGGGCACCTCAACGATCTGTTCCGTGATTGGAGCTGCTGCTGCTGGTGTATCCTCCTGTGACGTAGACAGGGACTTGGGCTCTGGAGCAGGGGGCTGCTTCGAGGCCTCCATAGGCTTATGGGCGTCTGAATAGTCACTTGAGTCTGACACATACCCACTCCCTTCAACGGAGGTGACTTCAGGCGGTAGAGGGCTGTCTTGTCCGTGCTTCTGGGCAAAGTCTTCGGCAACGATGTTTCCGAGCGCGACGTCGCTGGAAGCGTTTGAAGTCGGGAAGGTCTCGGTAACCTTCTCAGCCATGTTCTCCTGCGGTCGTCGCTCCTTCTCGCGTATGCTGCCGAACGATGGTAGAGCAGGGCGTGGCTTCATGAAGTCTTCGAACTCGTCCTCTTTCTCTGCTATGGGACTCCACTTGGACGCACTGAGACCTCCGTGAGGCTGCGCAACTGTATCGACCTGTGTAGGTTTGCTTGGCAGTACCGGATCCTCCTCGAAACTAACACGCACAGTTTTCTTCTTCTTCCTGCCTCCATCGTCAGACGCGGTGTCAGATGCATCGCTTGGGGCAACTTTGGCAAAGAGACGTCCGTTAGAAGCAGCTGGCGATTCGCCGCGGCGCGATACTGAAGGCGAGCTCTTCAAGGCAGATTTTGCAGGAGACACTGAGCGCGGCAGCGGGTCGTGTTTGGTGCCAGCAAGTTCGACAGCTACAGGCGCAAAATGGGCAGTGCGTGGTGGGCTCAGTGAAGTATGCCGATCATGCGTATCACGAAGACTGCCACCACCAATAGAGCTTCCAGGTGTCGAGTTGGCTTGAGCGGCGATGCGAGGGTAGGAACTGTCCTGATTGAGAGCGAATTTGGGCGAAGGCACCTCGTCCTCATGGCCAGCTATAGTGCCATATCCAGAGTCGTCCAACCTGCGACTGGTGTTTGCCTGCTCCTGAGGTGGGAAGTCGGCATCAACGAAGTCGTCAGAGTGTCTCGTTGCTGTAGCAGCACTGGGTTGAGGTTCGGGTGTGCGCGATACAGCTATAGGCTCTTCTCTTCTCTGTGGTGCTGGCTGTTCCTGGCGAACATAGTGGCGTATAGGACTCGGTGAGCCGCGGCCCATCTGGTTCTCTGGTATGTGGACGGAGTGAAATGTGTCGGCATGCTGTGACACGAATTGTCGCGTGGGCTCGGGCTCGGGCTCTTCGTGCAGCTCTCGATGACGGGCCATGGCATCCTGCTTGTGGATGAACTTGCGCGTCGAAGGGTCGTAAATGGCATCCGGTGAGTTCGGATCGACGGGTCGAGGGGCTTGTCGCGGCACATAGGATTGCGTCTGTACAGCAGAGCCAGATGGCTTGGCGCGCATACTGCCACTCGACAGTCTTGCGCCTTGCAGGCCCTGTGAGATCTGGTGTGTCTTCACTGGGCGCTCCGAGGCACTCTGGACCGACCGTTGGGCGTTCTGGAGGTCGTAGCTGGAGACACCACTGGACGTCTTTGGTCGCGATGTCGAGGCCATGCGCTGGACGGCATCCTGATTCACCACAGGGCCGCCAAACCATCCTTTGCTCGAGGGAGGCGAGGGATTCTGACGCGTGCCTACGGCGCCCGGGGACATTGGGCGGGAGAAGTTTACGGATCGCAACGCGTCGTCCTCCTCGGACACCTGGGCGAGATGGCTGGCAGGCCGTTGCCCTCTCCCAGTAGGAGCGGCGCCCCTATCCAGGCTGACACCTCTGCCTCTACCTCCTGGCGCGGGTGACCCTCCACGGTAAGTAGGCTCGAGGCTGGACGCACGCCGATGGACGACGCTGCCCTGCTGCTGCATGTTCTTTGGCATTGGCGGAACCGGCGGCGCATCTGCATCCGCGGGACTCCCTCCGCCGGGCGATGGCGCGCGAAAGGAGCGCTCCGTCATGGATCCTGAGCTCGACTGCCGGCGCAGGGGGGCGGGCTGTTGTCGCGAGACGCTGCCGTTTGACGAGAGCGAGCCGCGGCGGGCCATGCGCTTCGTGACTGTGTCGCCTACGGGCGTCGGGGTCGTGACGTGGGTTCGCAGGGCGGCGGCCGCAGCCGCCGACGAGAGGTCGCCGTTGGATTCGGCATTCTTGATGAAGGCCTTGGAGGCGGCGAGCGAAGCGGATGCGCTGGGCGGAGGGGCTCGCTGGGGCTGCATGGGCGGCATTTGTTAGCATCGCGTCGCCATACGCCTGCGGAGCGCGCCAGGAGGTTTGCGCGCGCACCGAGAGAGCACCTACCGGATTCGACGCTGCCCGTCGTCGCTTGCCGAACATGGTGGCGGTGGTGAATTAAAGATTACTGCAGTTGCGGCTGGCGCTGCATTGCCGTGTGGTGCGATGGTGTGGTGGCTTTGGAGATGCAGGTGCAAGGGTCGTCTAGATGATGTCACGCCTGCGGCGGAACCGTGCGGGCTGGGTGAAAGAGTGGAAAGCTACCTGCGTCAAACCGCCAAACGAAAAACAAATCACGGGCGTCTCACGTGTGGAAGGATTGGAAGGGTTGGAAGTGCGAGAAGGGCTCCGAGATGCATCTGGGCCGAGTCGACTTGTTGTAGCTAGCAAAACAAGTAAGAGGATCGTCATGTTCCCGGACACCCCAAAGCTTAGGTCGGACGTGTTGGCGCCGCAGAGGCCCGCAAAGCCTCGCGCCGGCGCATTTGCATCGTCACAGAAAGTGTCAAACACCTCACCGTCTCAGCTACATGGTCAAACAAGCACGCATGTCGGGGGTGAGGCTGTTGCACGCCCAGGGAAGGCGTGGCTCGACGCTGCCAGACGCAGTCTAGACGTAGCCCAGAAGAGACATGCATTGATTGTTTACGTTGTCTCTTCACCCTCACGCCGGGTGCTTACTCACATCCATCATCGCAAACGCGCACGCACTTCTCCTGAGACTCTGCCGGAGCGGCAGCAGTGCTTTTCCACGAGCCTGTTTCCTCTTTCACGCGCCGGCACTTTCACGGTCCCTGATTTGTACCTCTCCAGCTAGTAACAACCCTGAGCCCCAACACGATTCTAGCCAGTCCTCATCTGGCGCCACTGACGTAGGCGATATCTCCAAGAGCAACCGTCGTAGCGCCGGGCGCCGGGCGCTTTGTGATTCGCGAAGCTCTTTCAAAACATGCGCAGACGTCTACAGCGTTTGCCTGCCAAACGTCGCACAGGCACCCATGTCCAGTGCCACGAACTGTTGCGACACCATGTCGAATACAGATCGATGTGATCATGGCAACGTGGAACGCGCATTCTTGCGCAAGGCCATGTGGACTGGGATCGACGAACTGGCCCACCCAGAGCTCGAGAAAGATCGCCCAGACCGCACATCTTTTCCCCGCGCTAACTGCTAACATCGTGACAATTGACCAGCACTGCCACCCCCCGGTTCATCATACAGAAAGCGACCGAGTGTATACTTCATCCGTGCGCCTGCCCTGCTCCATCTGTTTTCCGATTTGCTTTCATCTGAGACTCCATCAGCATGGCATCACCCGCGTCGCGCCTGCCGCCTTTGCCATTACCAGACGGCATCGTCGAGAACTATGTCTACTGTCCATCAAATGGCATCACCTTCCACACGCTCGAAGCTGGGTATACTCCCCAACGCGATAAGCCTCTCATCATCCTGTGCCACGGCTTTCCAGAGCTTGCCTTCTCTTGGAGGAAGGTCATGGTGCCCATCGCTGATGCCGGCTATTATGTGGTAGCCTTCGATCAACGTGGCTATGGGCGCACAACCGGATGGGACAACTCTTCGTTCCCTAACACCAATTTATCGCAGTTTGCTCTGACCAATGTCGTCCGCGATGTGGTTACACTGGTTAATGCTCTGGGTTATCGAGAGGTTAAGTGTATCGTCGGCCACGACTTCGGCGCTGTCACTTCCAGCATGTGTGCTCTGATGCGTCCAGACCTCTTCAAGAGCGTTGTCATGATGAGTCATCCTTTCAAAGCGCCTGCACAGCTGCCATTCGATATAGCCCACGGTGGCGCTCGCGAACCTGCGCCATCGCCTGACATACACGCTGAGTTGGCAAAGCTGCCCGTGCCAAGGAAGCATTACAAGTGGTATAACAGCACTAGTACAGCCGGGGTCGATTGGATCAACCCAAAACAAGGCCTGCACGCTTTTCTTAGGGGGTATCTTCATGTCAAGTCAGCCGACTGGGGAGACAACTCACCACACCCTCTCAAGAGCTGGACGGCCGAGGAGATGGCCAAAGTGCCCAATTACTACGTTATGCCGTTGCACAAGTCAATGCCTGAGACTATTGCTGACATGATGGCCAACCAAGATAGCTCGGCGACTGAAAGATGGATGTCTGACAAGGACCTCGCAATCTACGTCCAAGAATGGTCACGGACAGGCTTCCAGGGCGGTCTCAATTACTACCGAATCACCACTGATCCACTTCTCCAAAAAGATCTCGAGCTATTTGCGGGCAAGACGATCGAATGTCCAAGTACCTTCATATCAGGCGCGAGGGATTGGGGCAATTATCAGCAGCCTGGGGCCCTCGAGGCCTATCCCGAGTCATGTTCAGACTTTCGAGGGATCCACTTGATCGACAACGCAGGACACTGGCCCCAACAAGAACAGCCGAAGAGAGTCGTTGAAGCGATATTGGCGTTCGTCCGCTATCTTTAAGTCAACTGCAGCTGCGGCGTGTACGATGCTTGACAAAATGTGCGATTCTCCCAACTTATCAATCATGCGGCTCCCGATCGTCCGCATATTTAAAATCCGATTACAGCCACCAACAAAGGGGTTCCTTCCGTTTCAGATCAGAGATGACCATCTTGTTGAGGCTGCTACGCCGCAATTCCTTCTCATCTTCGGTCGGCTAGAGTTGCCGCCCGTTTACTCGCCGTTACCCGAACCGAGGCCGGCAGTCAGGTTCGTAGTTCAGCACGACTCGAAAGACTCGTGATATGCAGTATTCCAAAGCTTCGTCGTAGTCAAAATCCACTACTGTCGCAAACAGAGTTAAGTGATGCAACATCAGTACACCATCGCAGCAATCGGAAGGAAGAAAATCAGGCTGAATACCAGTCTAAATTTCACAACTTCTCCACAGTAAGTACATACGCGAGCTTCTATTCTCAAGAAGACGGAAGGTACATATGCATTGCATCGACGGCAAAGACTGCCTTTGCGGTTTGTTGAGCGAGAGGATTTGAAAAAGGCTGCACAATGACATTGTATTTAGCTGCTCGAGCTAAAAGTGAGTACGTCTACGATCGCTTAACTGCAGGCAGGTGGCGTGGGTATCCGATTCCCCTGATCTCGCATGCAGCTCGCGGCAGTGCTGACTCGGCGCTAGAGCCTATTCTTACCAGGTGCGCTTAGCATATCATCGAGCATCAACGTGCAGGATCACACTTGTCTCCTTATGAATGAACAGACGGCAGGATGGAAGGGATTGCAGTGTATAAGATGACGGGACGGGCGGAGGGCATTGTTGTGTGCACAGAACTTTCACTACCACGCAGAAATGACCGCCTCTCCTCCTTCAGCCGCTTCGTCCCGTACTTCATTTCTTCCCTTTACCAATACACTTGCAACCCTACGTCACTTGGTCAAATGCTGCCGAGAAAGCACGCGATCGCCACTCACTCATAACACAAGTGATCAGTCAATGCGTCCAACGGTCCACGCAATTGAGCAGTCAGACGCATCACCTAACTTGCTCAAAGGCTCGCTCAACCAATCTCCTTCCAGCTCCTCTGTATCGAGCGTGTGCGAAGATGGGTACATCAACAAGAATCTCGCTATCACTCAAGTTACACCCATCGATTACCAACCCGAGACATCTCCAGAGATATCTCAACAGCTACTTGACAGCGACGCGAAACACCACATACGCAGCCGCGAAGATACTCTCGATGCTTTGAGTCCTCTAGATCAGCCATGCAATCGATCAGCGCCGCTTCAAAAACATTCTCCTCCGACAGAATATATAGAGAACTATACAGCGCCACTGACGAAGCTAGCGGACGAGAAAGATATCGGCGTTGTGACAACAGTTACCATGACTTCACAATTATCGTCATCGATGCTCTCGAAGCCAGAGACCACTTTTCGACATCGAGTTCGGGATGTCTGCCTCCATTGGTTCACAGCCTACCGGATACTCATCGGGCTCACCTTCGCTGTAAACATCGCGGTGCTCGCTGTCATGGTCAGAGGAAACCGTCACGACCATCTCGGCCTCTCTGGACCCCTGATCGCTGCCGCTGCCAACATCTTCGTCGCCATTCTCGTACGCCAAGAAGATCTTATCAATGTCTCCTTCTCCCTTGTAGCCAGAACGCCCGTAAGCCTACCATTATGGCTCCGGAAGATAATCGCAGACTTCCACCACTACGGCGGACTACACATCGGCTGCTCCATATCATCACTTCTATGGTACTGCTACTTTGTCTTCTTGGACACCAACCACTTTCTCGAACACTTCGGGCAGCGCATGGCTTCTGGTTGGATGTGGGCCGACATTATCACCTGCTACGCCTTCCTCACAGCCATCTTGTGCATCTGCGTACTAGCGCATCCACACCTGCGCGTAAAGTTTCATGACGCATTCGAAAAGACACATCGCTTTGGTGGATGGATAGCTTTATTGGTACTGTGGCTCAACGCAGGTGTATCGAGCCGCAACCCCGGTAGTCCACCGCTGTACGCAAACGCCGCCCTCTGGCTGCTAGCCGCCACGACTTTCCTAATAATCCTCCCATGGACGCGTATACGCCGAGTGCCGATAACTACCGAACCCGTTTCTAGCCGCGAAGTCAAGGTTACCTTCCCGTACAAAGACATGCCCTACACGTCCACCACGCGCTTCTCGCTGAGCCCCGTCCTCGAATGGCACGCCTTCGCCACCGTCCCGTGCTCGCCGTCCCCTGACAACCCTTTCGCATACATTGTCATCTCTCAAGCGGGTGACTGGACAAAGGCAATGATCAAGTCTCCACCGACACACATCTGGCTTCGCAAACCCGCCGCCAAGAACTTCCTCTCTTTCGCTCCACTCTTCAACTCCCTGCTTCTCGTGGCTACGGGCGCAGGGATTGGCCCATTACTCTCACTCTTATGCTCACCTGCGATTGCGCAGATGCGCGAACAGGGCAGACAGGTTAGGGTCATGTGGTGCGTGTATGATCCTGATGCGGCGCATTGGCAGTTCGTCCAGGATATCATCCGTAATGTGGATCCCGAGCCTAAGATCTTCGACTCGCGCGAGGGGAGACCTGATCTAGCGTTCGAAGCTGAGTTTATGAAAGAGCAGTGTGGATTAGAAGCTGTGATGGTAGTAAGCAACCCGGCGGTTACGAGGGAAATTGTTGAGGGAATCAAGGCAAAGAATGGTGCTGCATATGGCGCGGTGTTTGACTCTTGAATGTTATCGTTGGTTTGTTCTGGTGAGAGCATGGATATGCTCTGCTTTCTTGGTTGAAGGTTCTGTTGCGCTTTTCGGTTATGTTCACTTCGGCTTTGGCTTCGACCTTAGCCTAAGAGCAGGCTCTTCCGTCGCAGTAGAGCTGCGATTACATTCTGTATTTGTATGAACACTTCCTGAATCGGGTTTGGATGATAACCACACATGCACATTGTCTGTAACGTCGTGCGACGGCTCCTTTCATTTGTAGTAAGACTGTTAAAAAGTTCATTGTGTATCAGTTCACCATTGTCTCTCACGATGTCAAAGGTAGAAGCAAATGAAGACTAAAAATTACAATTTAGAAGTACTACTACTACTATGGTTGCTACTGAGTATTAGAGCCGCCATTACAAGTCACCAGTTCTCTCGATACAATAGCAGTCTTTACATGACCTCAACAACAGCGGGGCCAGCGATGATGGTGTCATCGGTAGCGGCAGTGTTGCAGCTGGTAAGGACAACGTAGCTCTGGCCAGCAATGCCCTTCTCGGGAACGGTAACCTCGAAGCCACCCTCAACCATGGTCGCCTCAACGAAGACGGGGCCGGTGACAGTGATGAAAGCGGCGTAGACCTTGCCGTCAACCTTGTAGCCGGAGGTGGCGAGCATGACCTTGCTGCCAGCCTTGATCATCATGCTACCGTCAGAAGCGGAGGCAGCAAGAGTAGGGAACGCCTTAACGGGGAGAGGGGCGTTGGTCTCGGGGCAGGACTTGATGAACTGCGCAGCGAGGGTGTAGACCTCGTTGTAGCTCAACGGGTTGTCGAAGGGAGCGGGGAAAGGCGAAGCACCGACGGTGTTGCGGATGTATGCCGAGTGGCGGGCCTCAACAGTGAGGATGGAGCCAGCGGCAGTGAGGTAGGTCTTGGACATGATGTCGGCGGCAGCACCGAGGTAGGCGCTGACACCAACGCCCTCGAGGACACTGGCAGTGGCAAGGAAGGACGCAACGTCCTTGTAGCCGAAGTCGTAGGTGCAGGCCTCGACGGGCTTGGCTCCAGCAGCGCTGAGCGCACCGGTCAAGAAGGAGACGTGGGTCTCCTCATCGGAAGAGATGGTCTTGATGCGGTTGTAGGCCTCCTCGGAGAAGTTGGCGGCCTTGAAGTCCTCGACGGTGAACTTGGCGAGGGCCTCGCGGTAGAAGGTGTCCTCGAGGTGCTCGAGAGTGAGCGCGTAGTTGAGGATGACACCGTCAGTTACGCCATCAGCACGCTTGATGGGGGATGCGGTGGAGACAGCCGCAAGAGCAGCGATGGCAGCGATGGTAGACTTCATGTTGATGATGGAGTTGAGTAATTAAAACCGAGTAAATCGAGTGTGAGGAAAGACTGTAGATGCTCAGAGTAGTGAACTTGGTGAACTGTGAGATGCTTCTTTCAATCCAGCGGCACCAATCCTGTCTTATACCTCCCGTGTCCATTACTCCAGGCCTCTTTGTCTCCGCCTCAATCTCCCGTAACCACCTCCATCACAAAGCTTACTACCCCTCTTCCAGCGTTCGCCCGCACCACCTCATCATCTCATCTCCCAAAACCTATAAGCTAGGCACAATACATCCCGTAGACGGACATGCTTCCATCCGGCGCCAGTCGCGATCTCACAGCCCAAGCTGCCAGCACCCCCGATCAGTCTAACCTGAATGACTCCAACTAAGGCCGCCGTCAATCCCAAATCAGGCCGAGACCAACGATCAGTGTTACCTGATCGAGCACTGCAGCAAGGGCTGTTAGTGTGGAATGAAGGAGAGTGAACAAGTAACAAGGGTCCAAGGGCGATGTTCCCCGCAGAAAATCGCGGTAAGTTGTTTAGTCATGTTTGTGTACCACGGAACCTTCACCATCCGGACTGACGCTAGTGCGGTTAAGCTCCAAAATGACGTCGCGCTACTGCAAAACCATACCAATGCCGACCTAGTGCCTAGGTAATCTTGACCTTTTTAGTCAGGGGAGCAGGTTGTACAATTGTCATCTTTTGACTACATGTTTTGCGGAAGGTTTTTCTTCCTTCGCTCGCGGCGACCGTGGCTTGGGTGAGATGCAGATCTACGAAGGATAGACAGGGGAGGTTACGATGGTGCTATGGAAAGGTGAGCTTCCGAGGGGCAATGTCGGTGGGAATGACTTGGTGGACGGGATGGAGAGGTGGGTTGTTACGTGATGTGAGCTGTACGAAGGAGCCTAATTGCTAGAGAGGCTGCAAACTGAATGCGCCTTCTGCTTTCGTTGTCTTTCCTGGAATTTTGACAATCAAAGAGTCGCTGATAGGTCAGCTCAGTATTCCAATAACGGTTCTTTCTCTGCGGAAATTCACATCTGGAAAGGTATCCAAGACCGTGACCCCGGAATCACCACCGTTAGTACAAACGCCTCCAAACATCGCAAACGGAACTTCCCACCTCCACATTCTTCCATGCAAATTACCCTTGCCTAGCCAGGTACAGACCATGCGTTGATCTAATATCTAGCCGCCCTCTGTCGACGGTAAAGTCTGTCTCCGTACTTTAGCCCGTTAGTGACACCTTGAGTTCAGATTAGTTTGGTCTAGCTGCCGTGATGTTTGTTGTCGCTGCGCCCTTGCTAACTTGTTTGCACGTTGATCAACACTCTCTTCGCGGGATGTATGGCCGATGAGGCGGAAAATAGGCGCGGGAACGTGATCAACTGTTTTCTCGGAAGACGTTTGATCCGATCAGAGTTGAATTCGTCGACCGGGTTTTCGGCTTGAGGGTTGCCACTTGTGTTTGGAATGGAGGTGGACTAGTTGGTAAGTTGTGGATGTGACTGGTAGCTTGTTTGGAGAACGGACGAGGCCGTATGCGGAGTATTGGTTGGTTGACGCCAGTGATAACTGCCGCGTTTCGATATGTCCTTAGGTCGGAATTGAAATTAAGAGATCTAGGGAGGTGAACTGTGCGCGTGCTCGAAGGCGATAGGTGATGGGATGAAGTACAAAGAAGGGTGTCGAAGGTCGTTCCTTTTCGGATTCCTTTCGCTTCTCCCTCGCTTTCCTCAGAGTTGACATATAATCACATCTTACCAGTCCTTCCCGATCGATACAAAACACTCAAACGTCTCGTACCTTCAACACCACATCACCTACACAATGAAGTTCTCTACCTCTTTCGTCGGCGCCGCCGTCTTGCTTGCCAGCACTGTCTCTGCTGCGTAAGTCAACCTTTATCCCTACCACTCCCACCTTTATCCCCTCTGCCCAACCTAAGCTCACTCAAACTAACACTCCTTATAGCGAAGCCCCAGCCGTTACAACCACCCTGACCGCCAAGGCCGGCTGCCCCTCTGCCGCACCCGCCGATGTCATGGTAACGCGCTCCGCCGTCGCTGTACCATCTTGCGCCGCCGGCGCCAACGAGACCAAGCCCAGCATCGTCACCATGCCTGGCTACGGAACCGGCATGATGGGTAGCGCCACAGGCACAGGAATGATGCCCGAATTCACTGGAGCGGCGTCGGCGAACATGATTAGCGGTGTTGTTGTTGGTGTGTTTGGTGGATTGGCTGCTGCGCTCATGGTCTAAAGTTCTTGCGGAGGTGGATCTCGACGTGTATGTTGGCGATGTGGGATGGAGTTGAAGAGATGTTTGGTGCTCCAGTGTCTGGTGCACAGACATGGAGGTTATAAGAGCTGTGTTTTCTAGTCAATACCTTTTCGAAGAGATGGGGAAGATGATAGTATGTAATGCTAATAGTGGTTGGGAGAATGTACAATGACTTCTCGGCTGGAATCATAACCGTTGTCACACATGAAGCACGTACCTTCACTAAGTTGCCGTGATCCTCGCTCCATGGATTCTCCTTCTCACTACCTGCGAGTGACGGGCATGTAGTAATCATCCCCGGTGGGTCCAGCTGACGCCATCCTCCATACCCACATGAACACATACCCGCCGTGGAGCAAACTTTGACGCAACTCCATGACGCGGCCCGGTAACGTAGACTCGACAGACTTAAAAGCCAAAAGGATACATCTCTTGCATTTATATTCCCGTACATGTCCTATCTACAATGCTCTTCACATATTTTCGTCTCCGTAGCCTACAAAGCGCGGAGGAAAACGCAGCACAAGACCTTCAGACCTTGACAAATCCACACACACAATAGCCAGCCGGTTTCATCACATCCCGGTAATCGTATATATACACAAGTAGAGGGCTCCTTCCCTCATGAGATTATCCAATGTAAAGTACCTAACATGTCTCGATATAGGCTCATCCAGACGAATCCACTCCCAGAACACTGGTGTGGCATTCAAGCCCACAAAAGAGGGAGCAAAAGAAAAAGGGCAGAACTGCGCCCCGAGTATACAATTCGCGGAAAGAGATCGATGGAGCGGTCGGAAAGAGTCGCCGCGATGATGCCGAAGATGAAGAACGCCCGCCAACGCCATGCCGTCATGCAAGAACTCGTATGAGAAGGGATGCTATACGCGCTCGTATCGTATCTAGTTGTCGTACGTCGAGGGTAACGATTTGCCGCCGCAATCGGGGATCTTAAGCCCGGGCTTCAGTTTGCGGTTGACGTCCATGAGACCCCACTTGTCTTCCCACTCTTTGCCCTTTTCGTTATACTGGATCTTCCATGGCTCGTCAAAGGCTGAGAACCTGGGGATGCATTAGCGACAATCTATCGAGGCTGGATCATAGGGAGACTTACCAAAAGTACTCTGTCCCGTTAGTTAGACTTGGGCAAACCCAGTCTTCCATGAATTGGTTCATCTCGTCAATACCGGCAACAGAGCCTCCGGCGCAAGTGTCAGCCGCACCACAGTCGGTGCCGCCTCCAGATGGCCAGCCAACCTCGGCGATTACCTGGTGGATGTCGTTCTGGGTTGCGGTCAATGACACGTCGTGGGTTTGCCAGAAGTTCCAGGTCCAGGCAGCTGCCTCTTTGACGTCGACACCGGCAAAGAAGGGATGAACGTTTGACATGACAATGTCGACCTTGGTGGCCATGTCGCCAGTCCAGTTGTCACCCAGATCAGCCATTGCGACAGGCAGCTGGCAGCTGTGGTCCGAGATGTTCTTGCGGAAATCGGAAATGTGTCCCAGCAGCTCGGTCTCAGACAGGTCCTTGCGGTAAAGCACCTCGTTACCAATGATGATACCCTTGAAGTAGTCGCAGCCATAGTCATCGAGAATGTCCCATGTTTGGGAAATCTGTCGCTCCGTTGTAGTGTCGTTCTTGTCGAGCCATACACCAAGCCATATCTTCATGGTGTCCTTGATCTCCAGTTGGTTGATGGCGTGGATAAGCATCTGTGTTTGGTTGCAGTCGGTTCCGTACAAGCGGACTGAGTTGGTCAGTTGCGACATGACGGCCAAGTCTCGGGTGATGTTGTTCTGCGATGGTCCGACGTGGAGACAGTCTGGGTACTGTGTGTTCAGAGGAGTGTAGTCCATGCCGGGAAACACCTTATGCAAATCGGCGTTGTTCATCAAAGCTTTGATCTCGGAAGAGTCCTTGCCGAGGTCCTCCTTGTTGTCTTTGGCGATATCGTCAGCAGATTGAGCAGACTTAGCAGCGCCGTCCTTTGCACCGCCACCCTTTCCGACAGTAGCACCGAGGACACCGCCCAGAATTGCACCTGCGAGGATGAGGGTGATGATGGCAATGGCGATCCACATGCGCTTCTTCCTCTTCTTCAAGTCGTCTTCTGCTTTCCAACTTGCAACCTTTTCTGGGACAAGCTCTCCACTTCCGTTGACCATGGGTACGGCGTCGTACTTGGTACCGTCGCGTGAGGCAGCAAAAGCACCAGCGCCTGCTGCGGCAGCAACGCCTCCGTTGTTTATCGATGACCCTGGCGAGCCATTGCGACTGCTGCCGTCCCGCGAGCCACCGAATGGCACGAAAGAGCGTCGCTTGTTCTGTGGAGAGTTGTGGTCTGGGCCCATTCCCCAGTCGTCATCGTTGTCGACATCGAGCGGGTTGATCTGACCCATCTGCGGCGCGAGGTTCTGGGCGGACGAAGAGTAGCGGTTGTAGGGCGTGTCGGCGTAGGGGACGCCGCTGTGCGGGGAGTGTGGCATGCTGTACATGGAGCTGTCACTCGAGTACATGCCGCCGACGAGTGGTGCGCCGGAACCGTAGGAGCGTTGCGAGTACATTGGGCGCGGAACCATGGGCTGGTCGTGGCCGTTGGGGTCATTGAAGGGTGATGACTGCGAGTTCCTGTTGGGGACGCCCATGGGCCGTCCTGGGCCAGCCATGCCTCGTGCAGCGTGGAGGCCGCTCTCGCGTGGGTGTGAGCCAGCGACGCCGCTGGCGATGCCGTTGATGCCGCCGCCCGGAGCCGTCTCGCCCATGTTGTCTGAGCCGGGGGTGACGCCTGGGGTCGAGTAGTCGGAGTAGTTATTGGGGTCGGTATACTGGCGCTGGGCGTGGAGGCCGACGGGAGTGCGATGGGCTGGCGGAGGCGGCGGATTGTCGTCGGACGGGAGGGCGTCGTGCTGCTGTCCTAATGGCCAGGCCTGGGGTTGCTGGAAAGCCATTGTGAGTGCTTGTTCGAGGTTTTGCTACACACCTCGCGTGCAGAGGCGAAAACAACCTGCGCGGGCAACGCTTGGTGGAGGTAGCGGACGGCGGCGCGCCGCTCTGCGGATCGAATGGAGGCGGACTGTCGCTGGGCCTGGCTAGTGTTTGCGGCGCGGAACACGGTTGGCTGGGTGGTTTGTTCTTCACGGCGTGGGACCTCGCAGGGATCCGGGCAGAACGAGCGGAAAAGATAATGCAGAGGCAGCGTTTCGCAGAGGCGCAGGCGCGGTCGCAGTGGTGGAGAGAAAGTCGGAGTCGTGCAGTGGCCGAGATGATGCAGGTGTGTTAGGCGGGTAACACGGCGCTGGCACGACAGAGGCTGACGGCTGCGACTGCGCGATGCGCTAGCCCGCTAATTCACCCAGGAAACCACCACGGAACCCACTGTGACGTCTCCGCCAATGCACCAGCCCCAAACACACTCAACAGGTTTTGCGACAAGATAACGCCTATACCGACTGCCCGCCTTTTCCCCCCGACAATGGCCCTTCTGGCGCCTACGCCGGTCTCGTTCATATCACGATCTCCCTCGTGCCTGCCTCTTCCTGCGCTGTGTTCCCTCGCGCCTGCCTGTGCGCCCAATGCAGGCAAGAGCGATATGCCCTCAACCAGAACAAGCAGTTGCAGTGAGGCCTTGGCGCCGCCTCGGGAAGCCCCATCCACAACGGCAAGTGCAAGGGTGGAGCCAGAGGCAATTTCCCATATCAGTTGCACCTTTCACGTTTATTGCCGCGAAGCCTGTCTGGTATCCTCCCTTTGATCCCCTGCTCATCCTGCACGCCTTGCATCTCGTCTGCTGTCGACTCCGCTGCCTGCAACTGCCATGGACGTCTTGTCCGCGTTCCTTCCACGTTCTATTCCTAGCTCCTCGTGTCAGCCGCTACCGCAAACGGCTCCACCGTGGAATCTGGAGCGACCTACTTTAACCCATTTAGTCTGCATTCAACACTGCATAGCCTCAAAGTCGCCTTCGTCTTTTCAACTTTTTCACGCATTCCCACCTGCTCATTCGAAGTCGTGTCTCAGCCTGGGCATGCGCGACATCCAACGCCCTTGTAGCGATCTGACCGCCGTGGTGAAACACAAACACCAGATCAAGATCGCCATCGGTCCCCGGCTGATAAGACATGTTGTGCTCACCACTCGCTCCTACCCCGCGCCATTGAGCGAATCTAATCCCGCCGTGCGTTCGGCGCCGCGTCAGCGTCAAGTCATCCTACCAGACTTTAGCAGCCTCGACCTCTCTGGCTCGACTGTCAACACGCGCAGCCTCCCAGCCTCCCGTCTGCTGCATACCTCATGTACCACGTCACGTTTCTGCAGTCACAGTATTGGCCTGCATGCACCACGCCGCGCAATACATTCTAGCACGTTCTCATGTCCATGTTAACCATATGTCACCGACTGCAGCAAGCCAAGCTTCAGTGGTAAGCCGGACCATGTTTCACATTGCCCACACAGGCAACTAGGGCGATTCACCCCGATAAATTTAACGTCTGTCCACGACTTTTCACGTTCAAAGTCTGACATCGACACTTGTGAACGCATATTTCCATCATCCGTTTGACCTGCATGTGCTAGAAGATCGCCACGCTTCCATTTCTCGGTCCAGAGATCAGGGTAGTGTTCGCGCTCTATCTTATCTTTATCCGTTCGTCTGCGATTCCCGCATTGTCTTTTACAACCCGTACAAGCATGGTTGAGTATGCTATGGTGTGAGGAGCTGGTCCGATGATCAATATCTACTCACAAACGTATCTATGTAACGGCACAGATATGGCGCAAATACTACCTCACACGTGAACAGCTCCAAATAGCCAATACTCCTCAGAGTTGGAGCAAGGCAAACTACATGTCTCGGCGCAATCAACCTCCGATTGTCTCTACACGGCACGATATTATTGGAAGGCACCTGGGAGAATGGACGCCTTGTCGAGTCTAAGCCCAGAAGGTGTATCGCTTGGCGCATGATTTTCCTAATTCAGACATCTCCACTATCAAAACGAGTACATGCCTTGATGAAAAAACGGGAAGAGGAATATCGAGCAACGTTTGTGTATATATATTTTTCTCCTTGCAACTCAGCCAACTTCTTCATCTCAATTTCCCAAATATCCCATTTCGCAGTATCTTCTGAACCAATGCCACCCCACTCAACAATCCACGCCACCATCGCCAGTCTAACCACCGGCCCCCCTCTCGTCATCGCTATCATAGGCGGAACCTCAGGCATCGGATCCTACATCGCCAAAGCCTTCGCCTCCGTTTACCGCAACTCAAATTCCAAACTACGCATCTACATCGTCGGCCGCAACGCCTCGCGCGCAGAAGCTCTGCTTGCAGAAGTGCGCGCCACAAGCCCAGATTCAGAATGGCGATTCATACAAGCCCATGACCTGGCGCTGATGAGCGATGTCGACACCATATGTGCGCAAATCAAGAAGTATGAAGAAGAGCAGCCATTGAACGGGGGAGAACCGCGGATAGACATGCTATACATGACCCAAGCAGAGTCACCACTTGCGCCATCACCGCGTAAGTATTTTCCATCTGCACTCGCTTCCAGCAAGAAGTGAGGCGTAACAACCACCCTCCCAATCACCCCAACTAACCAACCTCACCAGCAACAAAAGAAGGCCTCGATACCCAAGTCTCCCTCCTATACTACTCCCGCATCCGCTTCATCCTCGCCCTTACACCCCTTCTTCTGCGCTCTCAAGACCCAAGCGGCGCCCACGTCATCTCCGTCTTCGCAGGCACAATCGAAGACTCCATCTCCCCGTCTGCCCTACCAATCGGCCCACCAGCGCCGGCAAAGCACGGCGTCACATCGGTCCGCACGCACGTCGCTTTCATGAAGACCTTCATGTTCGAGGCCCTAGCCGAAGAACACGCTGGCAAAATCGCTTTCATACACATTTATCCGGGGTTGGTTGACGGTCCAACGTTCCTTAGTAAAGTGAATCCACTGTGGTTTCGCGTGCTGTGGCGCATAGCTAAGTTGTTGATGGCATGGTACATGACGAGTCCAAGGGTTTGTGGTGAGATCATGGTGTTTCTGGGTACGGGCAGGTATCCCGCGAGGGGCGCGAGCGTGGTGCTCAAAGAGGGCGAGGAAGGGAAGACGGTGGCTGATGTGGCGTTTAGTAGTACACGGGAGAGGGGAGGAGGTGCATATACGGTGGGTCAGAGGGGTGATGAGAAAAAGCAAGTTAGTTATGCCAAGCTGAGGCAGAGTGACACGAGGGACAGGGTTTGGAAACATACCATGGGTGTGTTGGGGAGTGTTCCGGGATTGAGTGAGTAAGTTGTGAGGAGGAAGGGGGCTTGTATATGATGAAACGTCATCCATGCATTATTTGGAAAAGAAACGTGGAGATATCAGACTGATAGATGAAGATCGTATTTTGTATCTTGCACCCCCTCACACAGGGAACAAGCGTATTTATAACGACCACATTCATGTACAACTCCTCCAGCGGAGCACATTTGCACAGCTCAGAAAATGCATTGCAGTCATCACTGCCAGAGGTGGTCGCAATTCCAGTCTTGCACCACGCCACCACCGAAAGCAGCGTGGAGACTAAACATATCAGTATGGCAATCGGCAAACTCCGCGGCGAGCCCAGCAAAGTCGCTGAGGTATTGCTCGGCAGTCTCTCCACGGACTCCTGGCC
The DNA here is from genome assembly GCF_023757985.1 of Alternaria ethzedia. Lineage (NCBI taxonomy): Eukaryota > Fungi > Ascomycota > Dothideomycetes > Pleosporales > Pleosporaceae > Alternaria > Alternaria ethzedia. The sequence goes on along the minus strand of NW_026056194.1, from coordinate 1,768,427 downwards.
CATGAGTTGCTGGAAGCGGGTTGGGTGTTTGCTTCGAGCTGACAGGCCATGCAGGCTCAATTTTCGGAGGATGGCGTATTGAGGACGATTTCGTGCGCTTAGCTAGTGACTCGGCGTCGTCTCGTTCATGCTGATGACCGCTGGCGGTAAGCTTGGGTGGTAACAGCTGCTCCATGCAAGCAGCCATTATTCCCCTGGTGGTAGAATGGAGCTCGTAAAGTCGTCCCGGGGATGATTCGGGTAGCTGTACGCATTTGAGCGCCAGCGACAGGAAAATGATGTCCTTGAGATCATCTGCTTTGCCACGACCCAATCTCGCGATGAGGTAGTTGATGGTCTGCTCTACCTTGGCGATGAGTATGTGTTCGTTGTGCCCGGACATTCGTTGCTCTAGATACTGGCCATTCGAGCTGGCCTGACGGAGATGTTTGATGCGTTGGCATACTGTGAGAGCAGACCACAAAGTGTCTTTTTTGCACAACCAGAAGTAAAGATCCTCCTGTGACGGTGATGTATCTTCAAGTGCTTGAGGGTAATAGAAGTTTGAATAAGAGAGTATGGCCACCGATGAATCGACACATTGTAGCCAGGCCTCTGCGACTTCTTGCTATCAAGTTGTTAGCACAAACGTTACTCTAGGGGAAGATAGGAGACTTCGAATTCTTGAAAGAATGTTAGACGAGTTTTGTGTCTAGGATTTATCGCCTGCGTCATAACTGAGGAAATACGTACTGATTATAGGTCAGCTAGACATCTTATCAATTATCCGCGGTGGCTGATTTACCTTGATATTCCTGATAGTCGAAGAGGAGTGGTCTGTATAAGCATAATAGCGATCGTCGAAGATAAAAGTCTAGGAGAATGCGATGCAGAAATCCACCACGATCGCCGGTTGCTGGCTGGCTGTGTTGCAGGCTGAGAGTCAATGGTAGAGAGCACCAGGATCTTTGTATCTCACGCCCTATCTCAATCGCCTCGTTGACATCGGGGATCGAGCGCTGTACAAGCGAGGAAGCCCTGATTCGATGTGGAAGAGACATAGCAAGATGTATCTGGTAGAGGTTGTCTGTCAGATCGCAAAGAGGGCGGGGAGGAGGTAGCTTCGATGAAGACTCGTCAAAGTCCTCGTCATACAGATTTGCCGGTACCGGACAGTAAGATCCGAGCTCTGGGACTATCAAGGGCATACCCGTCATGATAGATACTTGTACTTCCGTTTCCAAAACAGACGCCCATAGCCGCTTCCGCATCTCCATCTGGTACGGCGAAAGATGCTTTATCTTCGCAGGATCAATGTGCAAACCCATGGTCATAGCTGACCGCATTATGGCACCGCTGCGGCTCCAAATTCTATCTGGGTCGGAGTGGCTAACGCTACCAGACAGTAGCACAAGTAATTCGACTTGAAGAGTTGATAGCTCCGTTCGCTGCTTTCGTCCAAGTTCCCCGAGCCATACCTGGATGTGGTTGATAGCTGCACCCCGCAAATAGGCTCTGTAATCGTCTGCTTCATTGGTTCTAGCCGTATCGTCGAGCAAGTAAGCCCTGGTCATAACGCTCGTGAGCAGTGCGAGGATGCTGGATGTAGAATCAAGCCCAGATCCGCTGTCAAGCCACAGTCTTTCATACTGACGCATGAAAGTGGGACGGTGCAGAACGCGCATGGTACGCTCAAAATACTGGAAATATATGGTAACCAGCTTGTCACAGTACGGCTTTGGTGGTAGGGACTCCCATAGCTTTAGTAACGATGGCGAACATCCAGAGTCATGCTTGCGCTCAGGCGGCCGAATTGGATCTCCTTTTGATTTGCTTTGAAGAAATTTAACTTTCTTTGCAGACGCCATCAACTGCTCATCACTAGCCATCTTGTTGAGGAAGTCCTTGACATCGAGGAACTGTGTTCCGTCAGTATCATGTTCCACAGATGGTTATCAATCCTCTTGCCTGATTAAGGAGCGTAGTTTTATCATTCTGCCCAAAATACCGTGATCTACCTCCTTCAGCCACGACTGTGCCAACGAGAGGCAAGTCTGCTGTCGGTGTTGACTGATCGACCTCTGCTTTCATTGGATGTTCGCGCGCACGTTCAAAGCAATACATGTCGACATCTGGTAAGGCTTAATGCCAGGTAAGATAGCAAATCCTACTGGCACGGGCCAAAGAATTGTTAATGCGCCGTCTGGCAAAGGATGTGAAGGATGCTCTGTGTCTACCGACTCTGGATGTAATTGCCGCATTGGAGTTTGCGGCTAAAGACATGTGAGGGATCCATGGATGCGCGGACGGGTCTTTCCTCAAACTGCAAGCAAGGCGGCAAGCTAATGCACGTCCGCGGCGTAGTCGAGGTGTCCACTAACCCCTGACAGGGACGGCACTTAAGCGTTGTCGAGTGCCATGAAGACCCAAAGACACTCTCGAGTTATCTATCTAAAGGTGGCTAGGTAGCTTTATGGTCGTGTAAGAGGGAGGATAGTAGTGACGAAGATATGCTAAAGGCCTATGGTGCACCTGAATAGAGGTGCTGGAAGGGTTAGCTAACGTAACCTAGCGAAAGGCCTGTCATAGCATGCATGCCGTGATGGGACCACGAATCGAGGCACGTGACACTATATCAGCAATTGGCACGTGAAGCTCGTCGGTCGCACCGACTGTCGCGTGTGTTTATGTTGAGATTCGAGTGTGGTGAAGGAGTCTGGAAGGCGGTGGTGACGTCTAGCTTGATTCGCCTAGAACCCCACACCGAAGGTCCCTGAGAGCAACGGCGAGATTTGCCCGCCATAACAACACGTAGCTTCCCAATCCGCAAGTAGCAATTGGCATACATTCCACACATCAATTGCGTCTCCCATAACCACCCATTGGAATATTGACCCCATTTTGGCATCTCCTGCAGGTAAGTGCCAGGGAACAGCTGCGAGGCCCCACCTGCATCTGAAGCTCTCTGGACACAGTAGCTAACAGCTCCCCTCGCGTTCTGCAGCTATCCGACGTCCATCATGAGCAACCTCTTCGAAGCCAAAGTCAAGAGCGTCCTTTCCGGCGACACCGTCGTTCTCCACAATATCAACAACCCAAAAGCAGAGCGCACACTGAGCTTAGCCTTTGTCACCGCGCCGAGACTGCGACGAGAGGGCGACGAGCCCTTTGCCTTCGAGTCACGCGACTACCTCCGCCGTCTGCTGGTGGGCAAGGTCGTCCGGTTCCAAGTCCTCTACAAGATCCCGACGGGCGCGAACCGCGAATATGGCCTCATCGTCACACCGAACAAGGAGATATTGCCGCAACAAGCCGTCGCGGCGGGCTGGGTGAAGCTGCGCGACGACGCCGGCCGCAAGGAAGATTCGGATGAGGCTGCCAACCTACTCGAACGACTGCAAGTAGACGAGGCGCGCGCTAGGGCAGACTCCAAGGGCCTCTGGGCGGAGACTGGCGGCAGGATCAACTCGTCGTCAGAGCTGAGTGACGCGACCAAGTTCGTGGAGCAGAACAAGGGCAAGGACATTGATTCGATTGTCGAGAAGGTCCTGTCCGGCGACCGCCTCATCGTGCGATTCCTCCTGTCGCCCACCGAGCACGTACAAACAATGGTCCTCCTCGCCGGTGTCCGCGCCCCCGCAACACAGCGAACAAATCCTTCCGACGGGAAGGTGCAGCCAGCCGAGCCGTTCGGCGACGACGCTCAACAATTTGTCGAGACAAGGCTGTTACAGCGAGGAGTCCTCGTCGAGGTTCTGGGAACAACACCGAACGGCCAAATCGTCGCAGATGTCAAGCATCCCACCCAGGGCAGCATCACACCTTTCCTGCTCAAGAACGGCTTGGCCAAATGTACCGACCACCACACCACCCTCCTCGGCCAGAAGATGGGCATACTTAGGGGCGCTGAGAAGCAAGCAAAGGACGGCCGTCTGGGTGTATACAAGGAGCACGTTGCGCCCAAGATCAGCAAGGCTGGAGAGCAAGAAGCCACCGTTAGCCGTGTCCAGAGCGCAGACACCATTTTCATCCGGAACAAGGCGGGCGCGGAGAAGCGCATCAACCTCAGCAGCGTCCGTCAACCCAAGCCTACCGATCCCAAGCAATCGCCATGGGTAGCGGAGGCCAAGGAGTTCTTGCGCAAGAAGCTCATCGGCAAGCACGTCAAGTTCCACGTAGACGGAAAGCGACCCGCGACCGAGGGCTACGATGAGCGCGAAATGTGCACCGTCACCTTCCAGGGCAAGAACGTTGGTTTGATGCTTGTAGAGAGCGGCATGGCATCCGTCATCCGCCACCGACAAGACGATGCCGACAGGAGCCCCATCTACGACGATCTTCTGCTGGCCGAGTCCACCGCACAAGCTGAGAAGAAGGGTCTCTGGTCAGACAAGTCGCCCTCTGTCAAGCAGTACGTCGACTACTCGGAGTCGCTCGAGAAGGCCAAGCGCCAACTCACTCTGCTTTCGCGCCAACGTAAGGTACCAGCCATTGTCGATTTCGTCAAGTCTGGCTCGCGCTTCACTGTACTAGTACCTCGCGAAAACGCCAAGCTCACCTTCGTCCTCTCCGGTATCCGCGCACCTCGATCGGCGAGAAACGATAGCGAAAAGGGCGAACCTTTCGGCAAGGAGGCCCATGAATTTGCGAATCGCCGCTGCCAACAGCGAGACGTCGAGATCGATGTCGAGGACTGTGACAAGGTCGGTGGCTTCATTGGCACTCTGTACATTAACCGTGAGAACTTTGCGAAGACACTGGTGGAGGAAGGTCTAGCTACTGTACATGCCTACTCAGCAGAGAAGTCTGGAAACGCAAACGAACTATTCGCAGCCGAGCAGAAAGCCAAGGACGCACGAAAGAATCTGTGGCAAGACTACGACCCGTCTCAAGAAGAAGAGGACGGCGAGGCAGCGGTAGCTACCGAAGCTACCAACGGTGACGCCGCATCATCAAGAAAGGCAGACTACCGCGATGTTATGATCACCCACGTCGAAGATGACGGAAGGCTTCGTCTCCAACAGATCGGTAGCGGTACATCAGCGCTGACATCACTCATGAGCGCCTTCAGCAAGTTCCACCTCAACCCTGCAAACAGCAGTGGCCTGCCAGACGCGCCCAAGGCGGGCGAGTTTGTAGCAGCCAAGTTCACTGCCGATGACCAGTGGTACCGTGCGCGCATTCGACGCAACGACCGAGAGAACAAGAAGGCCGAGGTTGTCTACATCGACTACGGTAACTCAGAGACAATCCCATGGTCTCGCCTTCGCCCTCTCTCACAAGCCGAGTTCCTGCCATCGAAGCTGAAGCCACAGGCTGTAGAGGCCCAACTGGCGTTCATCCAACTCCCTGGTAACTCTGAGTACCTCGCCGATGCCGTCAGCTTCATCTCGCAAGAGACGGCTGATCGTGAGCTCGTCGCAAGAGTCGAGGCCGCGGAGAAGGACGGCATGCTTTGGGTGACACTGTACAACCCGGACCAGAGCAAGGACGGCACTGAAAGCATCAACGCCGACATTCTTAGCGAAGGTCTTGCGATGGTACCCAAGAAGCTGCGCCCGTGGGAGCGCTCGGCCAACGTGCTGGCTGCCATGAAGAAGAAGCAGGACGTGGCCAAGGAGGAGCGCCGCGGTCAGTGGGAGTATGGTGATCTCACTGAGGACTAAGCCTGTACATAGTTTTACGGTTGCATAGCAAGGAAAATAGCGGCACCGAGTGCGAATACTGTACAATAAAAGCATGTATTACGATTTGCACATAAGCAACACTCTTACATTCACATGTGCTACCAAATAATGCCTCGTGATGGAGGGCTGGCACCGAAGCTGCGAAGACGGCCAGGTGGAGGCTTAGGCGGAGATGACGACGAGGTGATTGGCGGCTTCGGCCATCCCCCACCCATCCACGGCAGCGCGCTGAGGCGGTGCCTGTAGGCAACCACCAAAATGCACCCCAGTCACGCTGAACACGGGTCTTGCGCCATGACGGCTACCTTCCAGGCAGGCGCATTGCAGACATCCTTCATGACTTCGTACACGCGCACTTAACACCCCCTCATCCTCGCTCGTCGCGCGTCAGAACACCCGTTGCGACACGTCCGAAGCAGTCGCGGCCATGGAGACCATCAGTCGACTACCCCGACGCCTGACACAGCTCTACTCCGACACCAAGACCACATGCGATGCCGTCGTCGAGCAGGATGCCAAAGACACGCCCGAGTCGCACGCACTGCATCGCAAGTTCAGGATACAGAAGGACCGGCTGATAACATGGGGCGTGGACTGGAGCGACAACTCCAAGGGGAAGCAGGGCGACATCGACGAAAGCGTGGAGGAGGCAGGCATGACGGAGACGGTCACAAGCGTGCTCGGAACCATCAAGGAAATCCTCGACGAGGCGGAGCAGATGCACCCGGGCACGTCTGCTGCGGGTGGGGGAAAGACAATGTCTGGAGAGAAGAGCCGGCCTGACCTTCCCTCGTGGGCGGCCGCCGACAGGTCACGTTACGAGGACCTCATCAAGGACCTCACCACCTCTATCGACATACTCTATGACCTCTCACGGAACCGCAGAGTTCAAAGAAGCAATGAGCGTGGTATTAGTCCAGGAAAAGCTACACCGCATCACAGCACATCGACTCCCGTCTTCTTGTCGCCTGACTACAACGCCTCCGACCTGACGCTGGTCAATCCTGCTACCTTCCCTCTGAATGCACATACCCCCAGATCTCATCTTCCACCCAAGCTAGATCCTGCAGATCTAATCCTCCCCGACGAGGAACCTCCGCCATACGAGAGCGTTGGAACTACTTCTGTTCGCGTCATCGGCCGCCTGCGGTCTCGCCACAGTTCCACCAACCCCTGGAAGACGGATGGCAGCAGGAACATAGAGACTTGCGTTTTGATCGACTACGCGTGCTACGACCCCGCCTACCGTCTCACTGGCGTGTCCCCATCCACCCAGCGCCTCGAGAGCCTTCTGTCAATACTGACAAAGCTGTCCAACAACCAGTCCTTCCACGGCACCCTTAAGTGCCTGGGCTATTTCGAAGATCCAAAGCAGCCGCGCTTTGGCCTGGTCTTCGAGTTGCCCACCTCAGTCTACTCAGGGCCAGCCGATTCCCACAAGCCAGTCGAGGAGCTCAAACCAGTGACGCTGCTCAGTGTATTGCAGACGGGCTCCAAGTCTTTACACAACCCCAACAGTGCCACCCCGCCACTTGAGGACCGCTTTCGTCTAGCTTTCACGCTCGCCTTGACCTTTAGCAAAATCCACGGCGACAATCTTCTCCACCAAGACGTCAATAGCAGCAACATTATGGTCTTCAAGAAGAGCAAAAGGCAATCTGCGAATAGTAGAGCATTGCAATACTCGCTGCGATCGCCTGTAATATGTTCCTTCGATCTATTCTCTGACTTCGACATCGACACCGACAAGGCGAAACCAACACTGAACATCTACCGGCATCCGGATGACCCCAAGTTCACTGGAAGTCAAGACCAAAAGTACAATGCCAACTTCGATCTATATGGCTTGGGGCTGGTGCTACTCGAAATAGGATTGTGGCAGCCTCTACTTGACCTGTGGAAGCAAAAGTACACCCTGAGCGACTTCAAGCAACGAATAGAAGATGTGTACATCCGCAGGCTCGCTTCAAAATGCGGAACAGCCTACATGCAAGTTGTGCGCGACTGCTTCTGGGCAGCGGATGTCAAGGGCGACAATGCGATCGATGTTCCGCAGGTCTACACTCGCATCCTAACCAGACTGCAACGCTGCTGCATGCTGGATGAGTCGGAACCTGGGTTTGACTTGAGCGAATTGAGACCAGGTGCTACACCGGTGCAGCAAGCATCTCCATTGAAGCGCAAGAGCGCGAGCCAGCCACAGATCGTCACCGATGGCCAGTCAAGTCCATCCTATAGGAGCGCAAAGCGATGGGCATTGGAGAAGGGTACACAAGCCTTGGAAAGGACCAAGTCTCTCTCGAAGAAGTCACCGGATCTTTCATTGGCTCGTAATCCATCACGGAGCTCGCAACACTCCATCCGGAAGAGCATCTCAGAGAGTCTTCGTATGATGAGCCCTAAAGAAGAAGCTCCGGAGATGGAGTGGGAACAGAAAGATCCTCTAGATGAATCAGGCACTCTCGTCGCAACCCCGCCAGATTCACAAGACCCAAGCGATAACTCTTCGCTGTACAGAGAGCGCGTGGCGACTGCCGCTTCAACGATTCAGCGTGCATGGCGACAGTCGCGCGCCCCCTCTGATGGATGCACAACGCTGCAAGAGTACAAAGACAAGATTACCATCATCCAAAAGGCTTGGCGTCAGACAAAGCAGAAACGCAGTAATAACACCGTCTCGGCCCTTGTCAGTGACGGACTGCGACACTGGCCGCAAGCTACTCTTGGTTACCCAACACCTGAACCAGAGATTCAGAGTAGGACAGTAAATTCGAGTGAGAGCTACGTCACTTCGTCTATACAGATCGAGACCGATATAGAGCCGACTCCTCGACCGAAGCTACGTCTCTTCCCAGTCAAGTTCACACCTGAGATCGTGGAAGAGTGGCACTCATCCATGTTGCCCCGCCTTGAGCGTCTAATAGAACGGGCGCTCAAGGATTCCGAAGAGACTGTTAGCATTGATCTCGTCGCCATCGGAGAAGTACTAGAGAAAGCCAAGCCTACTGTGTTTGTTACCTGTACTAGTGTGGCAAAAGTCAAGGCCATTCTCAGCCGTCGCTTCCGCTTTGACGAGAATATATATGACCTCAAGGTCCGTAGGGGAAAGATCAGGCGGTCCAAGATGAGCCGTTCGTCGCGCCGAACTAGGCCACCGCATCGATCCATGATGAATACCGACTCCTACGATGCGGACATGGCTGTGATGAACCCTTACCATCAGGATCGCCCATTATGCGGGGCTTCCATTGGAGCGTTCAACGGTGAACATCTGCCTCCGGTATCCTATGGTGGGGTCATTCTGGTTGACGATGAGCCGTTGGGCATGAGTGTCCATCACCTACTCGACATACCGTCCGAAGACGAAGACGACGTTGGCGAAGAGCCCGATAGCCCTTCTCCGAGCGATGTGATGCTGTCCAGCGCAGCGAACAACCCTTGGTTAATGGGTATGGGTGCGCAACCAGATCTTCATCTAGAATCGGATGAGCCCGCTGGAATGTGGGATCTTGAACTATCAGACGATGAGGACATAAAGAGCGAGGAAGACGACGCCGACCTTGATTCGTTCGACTTCTCTGACAGTGAGCTTGAGTCTGACGATGACTCTGCGGAGGGTATGCCGATCCGACACTGCACACAAGTTACAAGCGCTAATCCCATTTCAGATATGGCAGATTCTCATATTTCACACGCAACCATGGGCGACATTGACGGCATTGCGCCAGGCGAAGGCGAGGAGATAAAGATCACACAACCAGCCATCGATGACGTGGGCGCTGACTTCTTCCCCTGCGAAGAAGATCGCGACGACGACCATCTCTCCTCGCACGAACTAGGCCACGTTCACGCCTCTTCCGGCATCCGCCGGTGGAAGCGCGACGGCATCCTCCACGAAATCGACTGGGCGCTCCTCAAGCTCAGGGAAGACCGCCTCCAGCCATATAACGTTTGCCAAGGAGGTCGCCGCTTCTGCCTGGGCTCCATGACGCCGGAACAACGCGCCATAGCCTCCAAGCTGGAGAAGCCAGTCAACCGCCGCACTTACACCCCCGAAGAGGACGAATACCCCAACGGCGTAGCCCCCGCATCCACCCTCGGTGGCATGTCCGTACACTGCTTCGGCCGCACCACCGGCCTCCAACCGGGCATGGTCAGCAGCGTCATGTCCGCCGTCCGCATCTACCACCGCAAATCCTTCTCCCGCTCGTGGCACGTCGCTGGCGGCTTCGGCATCGGCGGCGACAGCGGAGCCTGGGTCGTACAAAACGGTCACCACAAAGTCGTCGGCCATGTGCTTGCCTTTTGCCAAAAGAACAAGATCGCTTACATTTGCCCCATGGAAGTTCTTCTTGAGGATATTAAGCGCACCTTAGGCGCTAAGCGTATATATCTCCCTGGCTCTGTAGAGCAGACGCTGTACAAAGCTAAGAAGGCGAGGCACCACGATGTTATCGAAGACCTAGGGTCGCGGGTGCAGGGTCTAGGTATAATAGACTCTGCGGTCGATGTTAGGGAGAGTCTCAGTTCGGGGCCGCCGGGTAATGGTGGTCTCTGGGAGAGACTGGAGAGAGGTGGGGATAGTGATAAGGAGAACACGAGGTCGGCTATGCGGAGCAGTATCATGCGTGTCAACGAGGGCAGAGATGGGGGTTTGGAAATGAGTGTCAAGTAGGAGAAGGTGGATGACTTTGGTTAGGCGTTCAGGAGGACGGTATGGAAAGGGGAAGGTTATACCCTGTTGTTTTATTGATGTTCGTTTGAATCAGAAGACCTATCGATCTACTCATGTGGAAGATTACAACCACGGCACCAACGCTGAAAAGATCGTCAACTCCAGACCCTGCCTCCAATGTCCTTACACAAAGCCACAACATCCTCTCCCTTACCCAACCTCGCCCAATACTCTTCTATCTCAGCTGGGTAGCCCGTCTCATTGAACGCTTTCGTCCACTCACTCGCCTTACTCCGCGCTATATCGCTCCAGTAAGCCATCCTCTCCGGACGCTTTCCGTCTCGATTTGAAGCGAAGTGGATGAGTAGAGATCCAGGACGGGCTAGTGATGGTTTGCCAGGCTTGTCTGGATTTGGTGGGAAGCCATTGAACCACCTTTGGGGCACGTAGGCAACGGCGGAAGAGAAGTATGGCTGTGAGTCGCACGATGATTAGTTGATGCAGTAAGTAAAACGTGAACGAGCTTTCCACATACACGTTTGATAGTCTCTTCCATAGCACTTTGCTCACTATACTTCAACTGTATATCAGGATTATACTCCTTCAGGCTCAATGCTGCCGAGAAGAGACGGATCGCCCACTCGTTTACTCTGATGAGGAAGACGCCGTTATTCAGACCATGCCGATCATTCGTCACCACCAAATTGGTCTTTTGATCTGGGGGCAAGAAGACTTGCAACGGAACATTAGGATTCATCAAGATGGTGTCGCGATCATGCCAGAAAAGCCACTCCAGTCGTTCCGCAGCTGGCTTAGCAAGTTCAGCCCCAAGAATCGCGAGCAGGAAGGCGTGTTTGGACCAAAGACCGGGGAGCATGCGTTCACGGAGTATGAACTCAGGGTATCCGTGCAGGTCATTGTGAACCTGGTGAGAAGCGATGGCGGCTTCGTAGACGGGATCTTCCGGCCCGAATGAGGCCGTTACTTTGCCGATGCGTGGGGAAGACTGTGATGACAGCGCGGGTGCAGACGAGGCCGGAACGGAACCAAGATGCGGGACATGTGTTGGTAGGATTTTGCTCGAAACCGATGAATTTGTCGAGAAGAGGACAATAGCAGCGAAGCCTAGAATAAGCAATGTGGCGTATTTCCAGAATCGAGAAGAGGCTCTTGGAAGGGAATACCGCGAACACGGGGCTTGGTTGTCGTCAGACCATACGCTGGATATGGAACTGCGCCTGCTTTCGCTCATGGTGAGTGCGCGTTGGTGAGTAGCGCAAAAGCGGGACGACTGTGGTTAAGAGGGGAGGAGAGCGTCATATGGGATTGGCTGAATGCATCGATAAGGAGGAAGTGGCTAAGGAAAGAAACACGTGTTGGCGATTTTGAATCTCGAGATTGAAATTGAATCTTGGGGTTTGACGATTTCGAGAGATGTCATGGTTAAGGTGGCTGCTACTGCCAGGGCAGACTCGTGGACGCCTGACATGATGCCAATCGCGCTTAGCGGAGGTTTCGCCGACTGCGCCTTCAGCTAATGCAGCTAAGTGCTTATCCTCGCGTCGCTGCAAGATGAAACGCGTACGTATGTCGACGCCTTTAGCTATTGAGTATGCGTAGGCTTGGAGGCTAGGAGCACACATCACAGTGAAGCTCACGCGATTTTGGTAGTTACTGGTCTGTAGTAGCCACCCGGCTAGGGCGGCACAGCACCTGACAAGGAAGATTAGCTGCTGAGCAGGAACCCTGTTTTAGCTAAGGGCTAAAACCTAGTTATGCGAAAGCACCTATAGTTATATACTCTTACGCTTACTTTTACTATTCTTTTATACCTAGTTTTATAGTTTCTAGATTTTTTTTAGTATATAATCTAAGTTAAAGTATTACTTCTTATAGTTAGTCTAAGCCTTATTTTTTTTTAATAGCTTACTTAGCCTTATTAAATAAGCTTAAAAAAGATCTTAGCTAAAACTATTATTTAGAGCTATACTTATTAACTTAGTTTTATAGCTTTTAGAGTAGTACTTACTATTTTAAAAGTCTTTTTACTCTTTAGTAATAAGAAGTATAAACTAAGCTTTAGCCTTTTAGATAAAATTAAAAAAAGTAAAGTTTAACTTTTTATAAATAAAGATTTACTTTTTTTATAATATAGTTAAGAAATTAATTATAGTACTTTTAGTAGCTTTACTATTAATAAGTAAAATAATATAATTATTAAAAGTAGTTATAACTAAGTAATATAATAAATAAAAAAAAAAAAATTAGTTTAGCGTATTACTTTTATACTTACTACTACTTATATAACTATAATATAGCTAAAAAAGCTTTATAGTTTATAAAAATATACTTAAAGTACTATTAACTAAACTATAGTTTTACTTTATAAAAAAAAGATAGCTTATATACTTAAATATTAAGGTTAGAACAGGCTAGAATAGACCTAGTAGTAGTAGTGCTAAGCGGGAACGCGGAAATTTGACATGGCATTTTTGTAGGCAGTGGCAAGCTGAGTGAATGTGGGAGCACCGTTTGATGGAGGTGTTGATACTGATTGCGTCAAGGCAATGTTCGGCTGCCACTGCCTGCTGCAGCGGTTCTGCCAAGCCGCTAATGGTGTCAGATCTCTAAACACTGCAAGACACTGTCTGAAACTCCAGCCTCATGGCACGTCAACATCGCCAAGCCCATCAAAGTGAATAGCAATTAGCTATGTGTCGCGTCTCATTCCGGGTCAAAATTGCTTCCGGAGCCGGCAACGAGGATATACAACCGGTAGAGCACACAATAGGCTGACCGTCTTTCGTTGATGATTCTTTACTCATTAATCTTGAGCCGTCGCGTCGGTACCCCTTCAGCTTCGGGAGACGGGCTCGATATGGTCGAAAGAAGGGATAGCAGGTAGCACCGAGTCTCTCATTGCCCTTGCCGAAAATATCAAGAATATCTCGAGCGTCCTAGTACGTTGATCGTATCATCAAAGGACTCTCTATGACATGTGGAGTCGGATATCTGGAAGAGTGGATGGGCAGCGAACGCTCGCTCCGACGGGTCGCAGCTGATGGAGCCTGGAATGGCTTTGTCTGCAGCATGCTGATCACCAACAGTCAACACAGATACCCTTTCGACTTGCCTAGATGGCTCGAACATGACCATGCTCCCCTGTTGCGATACGTCCGACACTGACTTTGCCTTGGTCCTTGGCTCCTCCTAGGCTGTCAGATATAGTAGCTGATAGTCTCTAATTGTCGATCGCAGGTGGCTTGCAAGTCTCGCGCAGCTCGCTACACAGTCAATATGTGCAGCAATCCCAGTGGACGGAGCTGATACTAACCATGGTGGATACGAAGAGAGCTTGGGGAGCGGGCTTGAATGACAGTGTAGTCCGTTGAGGCCGATTGGAGCTGCGAGAGCATTGGTAGGGTAAATGGGAAAGACTTTGTTGCTGATCAAAAGTAACACCGAGAACATATGCGACGTCTACACGACGTGCTGCATTAACAACTTTCATCCAGGCTTCCTTCGTCGAACGTGTCATGGTCGTAACCTCAATCCTACTGTCACAACTGCGTCGACCCGTTGAGCTTGCATCTGCATGTCTATGAAGCTTTCATAGTGTAGTGGATCAAGTACGTGCTTCAGGGCCCACTTTGCGACGTCTTCAAAGCTTCGCGTGGCTGGTCTGATATCTCCGTGTACGGATGGTTGGGCGCTATTTCGACCAAAGAGGAAGCGCTAGTGCGAGAGCAGATGTGGCGCAGCCCCTGAAGTGGTCTGTTCGTTGGCGAACACCACGAACATATGGGTCATGAGCAGTCGGGCAGAATGCAAGAACAGCGTACGGCATATCTATACGTTCCATGAACCGCCTCTGGTATGCTGGGGATAGGAACACATGAAGTACTATCGAGAGGCGTGTATAGGCTCGTTCACCGCAAGGGTTGCTTCACTACTCACATTCCGATCCACTCTATTTCCGCAAGCTGACTCTACTGCTCGACGACTTACACGAGCTTCGCTCTGACGGTCAATGATCAGCCGAACTGAACGTGCGTCAACAGGACGGGATCTTTTCGAGAACCACGCTATTGGACACACAATGGCCACAAGGTCTAGAATGAAGTGTTAAAATAGACACAGAGATCTTATTGGATACTGGAAGCACATGTACCATTCTTACCTTAAACGTCTACAGACAAGCTCACCCTTGACAGCGTATGCCGGGGTATCAAGCTTTCTGCCAAGTCGGGACAGGCCCACTCAAACAGTACCCTTACTCCTTCTCCTGGTCCGCCGTTGAAGGGTTCAGCATGCATAAAAGTGCGTTTGAAAACTGGGTGAGCGAACTTTTAGTAAGGCAGAGTCTCACAAGTGTCAACTAGAGGACTTCTGCATGACTGCGTTCAAGATCTCGACAATGCTCTTCCTTTCAGACTTCGTGCAGCTCACGATAGATCGGCCCAAATGGTACTGTATAACTCCGACGCTTGTACTTCGTATCCGTATGTACATTTGGGTCGACCTCTAACGAACGGTATGCTCATGCATTGCGCACGTGTCGCATTCTAGAGCTCAACACCCTCGGATTCAGGGTACCAAGTAAGTAAGCGAGCGGCAGACTCTACCGTCCCAGTATCTCAGGGGCGTGTGTCTCTCAGACCAATCTACGCAATGGGTGAGTATATATGGACGACGGTGTCTCGCAGTTCATATACTCATCCACATCTTCTCTCTAATCATCAACACCTCTTTCCTACACTCTTTTTTCTTATATTATCTCACCCCAGTCATTCGTTATACACGATCTTATTACATCTAATATCTAATTTTAACAACACTCATCATCACCATGAAGTACGCACTCATCTTCGTTGCCACTGCCGCTGCCCACGAGGCCTACGGTGGATACGGTGCGCAAGCAGAGTCCAGCTCCGTCGTCAAGCCGAGCACCTCCGCGAAGCCCATCGGATACACGACTATCGTGCCCGGCTATGGCAAGCAGCCGGTCACCGTGACCACTCAACATCAGCCGTACCCCACCTGCGTGTCCCCCGCCTATGGTGGTAAGGACTGCGCCAAGTGGGATGAGGATGCCTACGTATCAACTGTCATCAAGGACTACGACAACAACTACGCTACGATCACCAAGACCGCGCAGCCCGTTGTTGTTTACCACACCAAGAAGACCATCACCCACTCCGCTACTGCAACAGGCGGCTACGCGGCGCCCACTGGTCTCGCCCCTAAGAACGGCACTGACGGCTGCTGGTACGAGCTGTACGAGAAGATTGAGTCGGTCCCATACAACCAACTCGGTCCTCACGCACTTCCCGGATACCCCGGTTCCGGCCTTTACAAGGAGGGCGAGCAGAAGCAACCCGTCAACGTCAAGGAGTACAAGGGCGGAAAGTGGTCCGAGTACGTCCACGAGTACTCTTACGGCACTCCTAAGCCTGAGGTCACCACTTACGAGAAGCCTGGTGTCTACACTGTCCCAAGCAAGGACGTCACCGTTGAGCACCCCGTCACTTACCCAGCTGAGGCCACAAAGACTGCGAAGGCTGGCGAGACATGCACCTACGGAGGCCAGTACATCGAAGCCAAGCAGACTGGCTACATCACGGGCGCTTACGGTGCCTACGAGACAAAGGTCAACGGTGGCAAGACTGTCACCGAGACAGTGATCAAGCACACCACAATCTATGCCTCCACCACCGGCAACTACGAGGTCGCGAAGCCCACCACCACCGTCTACGACCACGACACCGAGGTCGCATACCCCACCGCTAAGCACTACGAGGCGGGTGTCTACCACCATGAAGCTCAGACTGTCACCATCACCAAGCCTGGACAAGCCTACACTTGCGAGTACGAGCAGACCAAGAAGCACGAGGCTACCTCAGCACCTGCGAAGAGCAGCGGTCATGCAGCCTACCCTACCTCTGCCTCTGCTCCCGCTCACGACAACTCTTACGGCCACAACAAGCCATCTGCTACTCCCAAGCAGCCTACTGAGGGTGACAACAAGTACCCCTCGTACCCCTCGTACCCCGCCGGTCCCATGAACGGACACTCATCTTCAGTCCACGAGGCATACCCAGCTTCCACTCCTTCTTACCCCAAGAAGCCTACTGAGGGCGAGAACAACTACCCCTCCTACCCTGCCGGTCCAGCTAAGGGTCACTCCTCATCTTCGGTTCAGGAGTCTTACCCAGCTTCAACTCCTGCCGGTGTCTACTCCAAGCCATCCTACAACGGCGGCAACGCCTATGGCAACAACGGCGGCAACGCCTATGGCAACAACGGAAAGTCTACCATGGCCACCGTCTCCACCAAGGAGTACCCACACCCGGAGTCCACCCCTGCTTACGGCACTGATTCATCAGTGATGGCCAGCTCCACGCCCTGCGAGAGCAGCACTGCTTCCGTTACCCCTGCTTCATCGTCCGTCTACAGCGCTTCCACCCCCGCTGCCGTCAGCTCTGCTCCTGCCTATGGCACTGATTCGTCTGCCGTTGCCAGCTCTACCCCTTGCGAGAGCAGCACCGCATCCGTCACACCTGCCAAGTCCTCTAGCTACAGCGCTTCTACCCCCGCTGCTGTCTACTCCAAGCCCTCATACAACGGCAACAACGGCTACGGCGAGAACGTCAAGTCGACTCTCTCCACCATCTCTACCAAGCCTTACCCTGCGTCCACTCCTGTAGAGCACTACCCCGCGAGCGCCAGCTCTACTCCTTGCGAGAGCAGCACCGCATCCGTCACACCCGCCAGCTCATCCGTCTACAGCGCCCCGGTCTACAGCCAGGCTACCCCCAGCCCAGCCGAGTCTTCGTCCACCAGCACTGAGGTCTACAGCCAGGCTTCCTCAACTCCTTGCTCTTCCTCTGTACAGTCGACCCCGACTCCCGTCCAACCGACTTCCACTCCTGTCTACGAGAACGCATACCCCGCTGGCGCCACCTCCACCCCTTGCGAGAGCGACAAGCCTTCCGCTACTCCTGCTGTTCCTGCCGCGTACACCCCTGCCCCTGCTGAGGGCTACGGCAAGACCCAGACTGGCTACTCCAGGCGTAGTGGAATGAGCCAGCGCCGCGCTGCGCAGTAGATTCCTGTTCTCCTGTAAATAATTTCATTGTGTTAAAGATGTATCGAGAAGTAGTTAGAGGGGGATGATCGAGTCAGTAGATGTGTATGTAGGATTCAATGAGAAGTCTTGCATCAAATTACCTAGTGTCTGCGTATAGAATATGCGATGGTTCCAATGTGGTTGAGCTGAGAAAGTGGAGACTCGTTGGTTGTTGATGTCCACTCGTTGCTCGTTCCCTTCAGGGATCCCACATCAGACTTTAGAACGGCTGCCAATCCGAACGATACACGGAGCTAACTATTGACAAGGCAAGACTTCGCGAGCGGGAATTGGTGTTGCATGAAGTGGGGCGTTTAGCAAATGGAGAAAGCTGAGTCGAAGCGAGAGCGGGGTTCAATTGCAGCTTCCAGCAATGCGATGTTCGACGTGTCTAGACGTATCACTCATTAGTCCCGACATTGCCGTTAAGAATATAGATGTTAAATTTGCTCGATTTTCCATCAAGCATTCTTGGTCCAACGGTAGGATAATTGCCTTCCAAGCAATTGGCCCGGGTTCGAGTACGTTCTATTCCACATCCTACATCACCAACATATCACTAACATATAATAGCTCCCGGAGGATGCACAGCTCCTTCTCACGATTGCAACGTTGACTACTTTTTTAGCGTTTGCGTAGTCCAGATCCGCCTTTGGGACATATCTGCAGCGGACTAACTTTTTTTTTTGATAATTCTGGTTCTGAAACTCTATTGGGATATTCTAATAGTGCTCTACAAAGTACCTTCAACCCGTGTGTGCTGCAGGCCTAGAGCTGGCTAAACTCTTGGGCGCGACACCACAGTGCGGGGTGCTGCCTTTGTTATCAAGCACCATCTCGCTTCTGACCTGTAGGTGATTAGGTAGCAACAGGCCATTAAAGTGGACAGGCCTAGAGCTATTGCTTGGTACTCGAGAGCTTGTTTTTTGACATGAGACATGCATATCAGTTCAGCTCGCATACTGGACTGATAACACGCACGTTGCCGTCCTGGAGGACACACGGATTCCTGCGGGACTTTGCAGCTCCGTGTCAGTCCAACGCAACATTGCGTAACAGCTATTGATGATCTCGCTCTACTCCGACGTTACCAGCGTGCTGGATAGAGAAGTAGTAGCTGGCACATTGATTGCACAGACAAGCTCCAAAGAGCGCGACCTAACCACTCTGGCGGGGACAAGCCTTCGCACCCCTCAAAACCGGTGACCCCAAAATCATGGTTCAGAGGCATATCATCTGCATTGATTGGCTTGCGGCTAGCCCTATATCGCCATCGGAGCCTCTGATGGTCTGGCTCTTCGGCTGGATGCGTTGGCTTTGCAGTGCACTGCGGGGCTTCAGACGCTCGCTCCGAAGTGGGGAGTCGGTGAGCTCACCTGAGGAACATGGCGAACTGGAGGCCCCGCCTGAAGTTTAAGCCGTCTGATTGGACGCCATGTTGCGAGATTGTAACAAGTCACCGACATCTTGATTGAGCTGCCATATGCGCCAAGTATGTGCTGAGGACACACATGAAAGGAAATGACGAGGATGTTTTGCGGCGTAGGTATTATATAGTGTGCTGACAGCCTGACCTTTGAGCCTCACACCTGGCCTCTGCAGTCATCCTTCGTCATCTTCGCCTGCAATACGCTACTACTCTCATACGTAGAGACGAATACGACTCTGCAAACATCTGTTGATCTATTTGTGAGGCCATCGACATGACTTCCCACAACCAGCCCATGCCGCCACCAATCCGGACAAACACTGTCGATTCACAAAAGTCACGGTCGTCGTCGGGTCAAACATCTCCACCCTATTCTCCATCATCACCCACGGCTCGCGCAACAGCTTCGCCGACCGAGGCGTCTTTCTTCGGTGCCATTTCAGCACGCATCCGCGGTCGCTCACGGAGTCGCTCTCGTGGAGCCACGTCTCGCAAACGCTCCAAGTCGCCCATGGTCATGCCACCCGAGCAAGCACCTTACTCACAAAGACATGCTTCCGCTACAAGCCCTATCAGCCCGACACGACCAACTGCAGGACCGGTACAGGGTGACAGACCTAGCATACAGGCTGCAGGTCGGCGAAGCACAAGCGGAAGCGACCCATGGAAAGGACGGCATTCGAACGACTGGCTGTTCAACGGGTACTCGCTGACTGCTTCGGCAAAAGAGCTGGTTCAACGACGGAAGTAAGCAGTATGGTTGGCTGATAGTACTGCTGGCGGTACGACGCTCGCTAGCGGGTGTCTGGCAGCGTTTGACGAACGTTACGAAGGAGGATAATGACATGGCTGAACGGATTTGTTTCGAGGTTAGCGGGTTTACTGGGAGGCGAGCTGGGCAACTGGGCAGATGGCGGCGTTGTTGTCGCTATCTTCACTCGCGTTCTTACTGTCATTACCTTGGTTGTACATTAGCTTTAAGCATGCGATTTGACGTTACCATACCGAACGCCATGTGTCGCATGCCGTGATGCCATGTTTGTCAGATGTGCTCACATGCTAGAGTGGCGCGGCTCCACGTTGAACCATACTTTGGTACCAAAACCAAACAACAGACTCGTTCTATGCTAGTAAAGATGGTATGGCATGTCAGAGAGTTCGGAGTGGATTTGCGCAGCTCCTTTACATAATCAGCCCTACTGACTCGCGGCGTCTGCTCCGGTCCCGCACCTGCCATGCCATGTACCAGGTACCAAACGATCTCACCGCTGCAGTGAGTACCTTCATGTCTTCCTGTGCTCTGTGCTTCTGCGATGCTCGCGACAAACACGCGACGATGATATCGACATTTGAGACGCGTTATTCGGAATCCCCTCGTCGCCATGTCCTATCATCGGAGTAACGACATGATGCCCCAGGTAGCCTAATCTGCTGCGTCGAATCCCGAAGTATGACCCACCACCCCTCAATCACGCCGCCCTGAGGTTGATCATCGTTCGGTACAAATATACGCATTCCGAACCCGGGGAACATCGTTCGTCACACCGCATCGGCTTGTTCTTCAGTGCTGGCACCTAACAGTTCACGTATTTAAGAGTTGATCGCAATCCGTCCCGACTCTCCAAACCTCCCTCCGCTGCCTTCCCCAATCCTCGAACCCACCATGAAGCACGAACGCGCCACGCTTCCGACGCCTACCTCGTCAGACTCTTTCTGGCACAGCGAGCCGAATGAGTTTCTACTGGGTCATTGTACGACAGAGGAGTTGCCCGCCGAGGCTGACATCGTTATCGTGGGATCTGGTATAACCGGCGCAAGTGCTGCGAGATATCTTTCGGAGGACGAAAGGGCTGCTGGCAAGAGTGTTGTCCTGCTCGAGGCCCGAGAGGCATGCTGGGGCGCTACAGGAAGGGTAAGACGACCGCGTCTATTCTTCGTACTCAAGTCGAACAAAACATATGGCGCACACTTGCTGACGGTCGCGCAAACAGAACGGTGGTCACTGCCAACCTCTCCTCTTCGACCGAAGCAGCGACGTCGCTGAATTCGAACTCAAGAACGTCGCCGCAGTCAAGTCCTACATCCAAGATAATGGCGTCCCTTGCGAGTGGCGAGATGTTACCGGCTGCCGCACATTCTGGACTGAAGGAGCGATGAAGGAGGCTGAGAAGGAGATCGAGCATCTCCGGGAGATCGCTCCCGAGATCGCACGCCACGTCACCATTATCAAGGACGAGGAGGAGCTGAAGAAGCATCGCGTCTCGCCCGACTGTGTCGGAGCGACGCTGAGTGAAGGAGCTGCGAGTTTATGGCCGTACAAGCTAGTCACATTTGTTCTCAAGAAGCTCATCAAGACTGGCCGGCTCAACCTACAGACTAAGACTCCCGTCACCGAGATTACCTCATCAGATGGCACGCACACCCTCCACACACCCCGCGGTACCATTAGCAGCAAGACCGTCATCCTCGCAACGAACGGTTACACATCAGCCATCTTACCTCACTTCGCCGATCTCATTGTGCCCTGTCGTGGGGAGATGTCAGCCCTTTTCCCACCTGAAGGATCGACCCTTCTCCCCGACTCGTACGGCATGGTTGGAGCTCTAGGTCAACCGGAGAACAACGACGACTATCTCATCCAGCGCCCATTCGAGGGCGTTCCAAATCCCAGTGGTCACTTGATGTTTGGTGGCGGCCGCGGAGCTGGAAACTTCCCAAGCATAGGCATCTCGGATGACAGCGTGATTGACGAAGGCTCCGCTGCGTATCTCCGCGGTGCGCTGTTGAAGGTCTTGAACTTGGGAGGGCAAACTGAGGGCTTACATGAGCTTAAGGCTGCGGCACAGTGGACTGGAATCATGGGATATTCTCGTGACGACCATCCATGGGTGGGCAAGGTGCCCGATAGAGACGGCTTATGGCTGGCTGGCGGATACACAGGACACGGTATGCCAAATGGTACATTATGCGGCAAGGCAGTTGTCGACATGGTACTGGGCGAAAGCGACGGCAAGGATCTGACCGCTGTGCACGAGGAGATGGTTCAGAAGGGAGACATCCCCAAGAGCTACATCATGACAAAGGAGAGAATTGACCGGGCAAGGCAGATGCTTACGGTACAGCAACAAGATGCTCAGGGCGTACACATGAACGGTGTTGTGTAGATCTCAATGACAATACTATTCGCTCTCCTCGCATTGGTGTACTCGTATTGCGGTCGTTGAACTTGCTCATCTCGTGTTCCTGTGATACATGTTGTAGAACAATGTTACTGGCCGTGGAGCTATTATCACTATGTTTTGTAGCACAAAAATGGCCCCTGGATCAATCGGCGCGCGGATGTTAGCGTCTAAGGCGTCCACTTACTCCGCTTCCAAGGTTCCCCCACCGAGGTACCAAGCCCGGCCGATTACCAATGCCCTACTCTACATGATCACGCTACAACAAAGACCACTACATTCAGGCCTATAGCAAACTATCTCGAAAACAGTAGAAATACCTACATCGATACATTATTGCCTGACCGACCCTTTGTTAACAATTGCCCCCATCAACACAATCACCCGCTCCATACCTCAACATGCCAGCAAACTCCCTCCCCTCGAAGATCGGAGTCGTCATCTTCCCCGGCTTCCACCTCCTCGACTATGCCGGCCCCCTAGATGCCCTCAACATCCTCTCAGCCGACCACCCTCTCACGCTCTGCACCATAGCCGCAACACTAGACCCAGTGCCAACCCAGAACAGCTTACAAGACAAGCAAGGCTCCCAGTTCTCACAATCCATAGTGCCAACTCACACATTCGACAACGCACCGGATGATTTGGAGGTGCTGCTCCTCCCAGGTGGGCTGGGATCGAGGGGACCGGATAGCGACAAGTGGATGAAGCCACAGGTCGAGTATCTCGAGAGATTGGATTTGAGCGGCAAGGGAAGCGTCAAATGGGTTCTTACTGTTTGTACGGGTAGTGAGATTCTTGCTAGGACTGGTTTGTTAGACGGTAGGAGGGCTACGACTAACAAGCGCGCGTTCGGCGATGTAAGTGAACCTACTTTCCATCTCCTCGCTTCACATCAGACTTGTTACTTACTATATATGCCAAGGTCAAAGCCAAACATCCGAATGTTGAGTGGGTTGCCAAGGCTCGTTGGGTCGTGGATGGCAATATCTGGACGAGCTCAGGTATCTCGGCTGGAATTGATGTGACGTTCGCGTGGATAGCGGATGTATTTGGCGAGGAGACGGCACAGTATGTGGCGGATCGGAGTGAGTATGAGAGGAATGTTGATGAGGGGAATGATCGGTATGCTGAGAGGTGGGGGACTGTGTAGTTAGGTAAAACGTGACACGCACGAAGGGCGAAGATGTTACTCTTCGGGAACAATGAGCATCACCTTGCATAGTATCTCTGGGTAGTGAAATAGTTCATGTCATGTGAAATTACAAAATCTTGTCTATAATAAATCTCGCTATGCTGGAAAAGCTATCAAGGTCGTAACGCTAATATGATATGGAGTGACCGCTGCAACAGAAGCAAACATCTATACATCTAAGACTGTCGACGAAAAAGAAGAAAGCTACTTGCGGCTGCGGAAAGCAGCGAAAGGAGGGAAGAAGTATGCAGGGTGGAAGCAGGTCAGCACCGTGCAAGCAATAGCCAGCATCCTGAATAATGTATTAGTATTCTGTCTTTGCGGCAAAGATTCGGATCAATGAGACTTACATTCCATCGAGGAGTAGGAACTCCTTCTCATTCCTCATGAGCGAGTTTCCCCATCCACCAGCCATCTCGGGCAAGCGGTAGATACACCTGATAAGCACAGTCGTGTACGCAAGGACGATCATCCAGCCAAACAGCTTGATCTTAGCCAACCGTACAGTTCCCGTCTCCTTGTCCATCTCATACGAGCTCTTCTCGCCCATGGCCTGCTGGTTCCTCGCCTTGCGGTACCGGAACACGTAGACGATGACGAGCCCACCACAGACCGCCATGGTGACGACCTGGAACGCGATACCAGCGACAATCAGGTTGTTACCCGCGTCGATGAGCGCCTTGTTCGTTGTGCCACCCGCAGCCGCCATACCACCACCGCAAGCCTGGAGAACGATAGAACCGAAATCGCAGCCGATGAAGATCCACGGGTAGAGGCGCGGCTTGAGCAGCGAATGCTGAGGTCCGCAGTACAGAACAAAGTGCTTGAGCGTGAGGTAAATCGCGGCAGCAACGAAACTCGGGCCCAGAACCAAGCAGCAAATCTGCAGTTTGAATCCAGACTCGCTCCATGGGTTGTCATTCATGATAACACGGCCTGCATATCCCGCTGCTTCGAGGAAAGTTCCGACGGCCAGTGCGGCAGTGTAGGTCCATGTGCGGCTCAGAACGCCCACGACGAGCGTGCCGATGCAGAGGATGCCGAAGAGGGCGCAGAGGAAGGCGTTGGCGCCTAGATTAGGGCGGTACCCGTAGAGCGTTGCGAAGACGGGGCATTCGGGGCTGACTTCGAGACATTGGCGGAAGTTTCCTTTGGGCCGGTCTTCTTGCGCGGATACGACGACGAGGAGTTGCGTTGCTAGGGCCAGGGCGGCGATGAGGCCGGTTCGTGCGTGGGAACGCATGGGGGGCAAATGTGCAGGGACGGAGAATGCAGACAACGATAGACGACGAACGAAGATGTGGGATTACCAGAACGTCACTCTACAAAAGAAGAGCAAAGATCCAACACGAACGGAAACGCGGGCGAACAACGTGGGTAGGTGGACTAATTAATCCCAGCCCAGCAGCGCCCTCGCACTCGCAACAGCCTAGCCCTTTATCATGCACGTAGTATACCCACCGACCGTATACACCGTGTTTGTGCTGCCAGACGGCGCCTCTAATCTCTTTTGCCTCGCCAGAACGGAGAAGGCTCTAAGCGACGTAAGTCTTGCCGTGCTTGACCGCTCGCCATTGGCCCCATGCCGCGGCTCCACCCAAAGTCATTGACGCTCACGCCTTGGCCTCGTCCGATGCATCTAAGCGAGGGCGTGTCGCGACCCGGCGGATGGGTCGTGTTGCGACGTCTTGGACCCGCGGCACGCCGTTTCACCGTTTTGGACCGCACGTGGTGCGATAAGGATGGGGGCTCTGCCTTCCGTTTGCGGTGGCGGGGTGCGAGGCTTTCGCTGCTGCCTTCATTCTCCATCACATGGAAGGAAGGCCTGTGGATGATGGGGGGCTAGTGGCTTTGGGGGTGTGGCGTCGTTCGGCTTTGGTTGTCGGGTTGCCGTCTTCCCGGTCGTTTCTTCGTTAATCATCTGTTTTCCGTTTCGGCTGGCGAGGCTTCCGTCTCTAGTGTTTTGGAGGCGAATACTCGATGCTGTTTGGTTCTTGGGGCAAGACTTTTTCGCACGCGCACGCGCATGGCGCGCGAACGCTCACAGTGTGTAGGTGGGCTCCATGATGAGTGGTTGCGTGAAAGATGACATGTAGTTGCTTACTGGTAGATTGCGCTAGCCGACTTGGCTTCCATGACCGTTGCTTCTGCATGCGCACTCAACGGTGGCTTTCTTCCTTACCAATCACTACTATTCTTAGTCGGATTCGCGGGGCTTATGGCCTCCGTTAGTCTTCACTTCGACATATACGAGGTATGCGACTGATCGTATTCGTGATTCATATCAATGCTACGCCTTCAAACTCCGCCCAATGCAAGCCCCCCTTCAATCAAGCACCCAAACTCCCTACAATGCTACAAATCAAAATCTTCAGCCTGCCACATCCTCAACCCTAACCCACCGCTCCTCCAAAGCAAGCACAACCAACTCCTTTACGCTACCCAGACTCTCCTCTCTGCCCAGCGCGACAGGACACAGTAGTTCACTGACATTCTGCAAGACCTTGTACAGCCTCATAGCCTTCTTCTCCACTTTCTTCTTATCCACCTCGCCGTGTTTAGAAAGGACAGGACGAGAAGAGACGTGATGTGGTGCGGAAGAGACAGCAGCGAGGTGGTTGAGGAGTTTATGCAGTAGGAAGTGCATCCAAACAAGATTCGTCTTGGGGTGGAAACCGCGCCAGACGTCTTCGTCAGAATTCTCTTCCGTCGGTATCGGTGCAACATCGAGTACCGTTTCCTCGCCGTGTTTCCTGGGCGATCGCCGAGGCATTTGTGGTTCGTCGTCGCCTGAGTCGAAGCGAATGTGCGTGTTCTTTCTAGGCGAGCGGCGAGGTGTGACTGGGGCTTGCTCTGGCTCTTCCTCTTCCACAGGTTCCTCTTGCGGTATATCCAACGGCTCGTATTGCAATGGGTTGTCGAAGAGTGCTGCGCCGCGCATATAGCGGTAGATCTCATATTGGTACTCTTCACTTGCGTCGCCTTCGAAGAGCGCGGGGTCTTTGTTAAGATCCAGATAAGCGACGTCGACCATCTCCTCACTCGCAGATGCGGCTGTGGAGCTGGAAACGTGAGACATGACAGACGTCCTGCGGGACCGGGATAATGAGGCGAGGATGTCTGCGCGCGACAAGGTGTAGTCGATGACAGTCGTATCGAGGCCGGTAAAGCGGAGTTTGCGTCGCAAAGGGTCTTTGATCGAGGGCTGCAGCACGTCCCCACCTGAGCGTGAAGACCGAACGCAGATGTTGCCGAGATGCAAGTCACGATGCTCGAACTGGCACGCCTCTTCTGCCTTTCCTACGCTGATTGCTACCCCCCAGAACACGTCCCAAGCTTCCCATATCGACGACATGCCACCTGTCTCCATAATCTTCTCAACATCCGTACCAGCGTCTTGCATTTCTACTACAGCCCAGAGCTGGTACTCGTCGTAACTGGTCTTCTTGCTGGGATCTGGGAATTCACTCTTCTTTCCGCGTGGCCGCGCCTTGTTCCATTCCTTCCACGCATCGTTGAAAGACGCTGAAGGTCTACCCTGCACAATCGTGAGGTCGCGGAAGACGGTAAATCCAGGTATGTGGGTGAGATTCTGAAGGAGCTTAACCTCAGAAGCAACATCATCAACCTGTGACTTGTACGCGTCGTCTTGTTCACGCTGCTCCATCTCCTTTTCTAACTGCGCTTCGCGATCTCGAACCGCACGAGTGTGTAGCTGGCTTGGTAAGGGGACAGCTGGTGGTGTCTTGAGCGCTACGAGTTTGAGCACCGACTCCTCCTTAAGACCATTCGCAGGTGATATCGCAGATAACCGGTATACCTCTGAGAACGAGGCCTCTGCAATCTTGGTAACTTGGAAGTGCGGCTCCAGCTCGTCTGACCACTCCTGGAACCCTACAAGCTTCTTTCTATCGCTGAGCGCCAATAGCGGCGAAGCATAGGCGGTGTATATGTCTTCAGGTTCAGGTGTTGGCTCGGGCGTAGGAAGGCATGCTGCTGGTTGCGCCGAGGCTGGTTTGGAATGAGCTGAACCCATGGGCACTGTAGACTTTGCAGGTGTAGCAACTACATCCTGGACGACGATAGTAGGAACCACGCGTTTCTTCTCTTTCTTCGGTTTCGGGATCGATCGAGCCAATTCGTCAACGTTGTGTGAGGCGTTGTGTAAGGCGTTGATGTTGCGGTCGCTCAGCACCTTTCGCGGTCGACGTGGCTCTTTGAGCATACTAACTTCATCCTCCTTGGGGCCCTTGGTGGATAGAGCCTGCATACTCTCGTCCAGTGCATCTTCGAATGGGACGACATTCTCCTTTGTGGTATCCTCGTTGCGCCCAGGCTTGATTTTGCGTGACCGCGATCGTTTCCTCAACGTACCCTCATCTTCCACAGGTGATGTTTTCTCTATTCGTAGTTTGCTCAATCCTTGCTCCAGCACTGACACATCGTCTCTTTCTGGTTCTGTTTGTCGCCGTAGGTCACGTGTCGGGCCGCTAGCCGCATTTTCCTCCTCATCTTCTCTGTGCGCAACTCCTTTCTCTGGTGACAAGAACGTCGTGAATGCAGTCCGCCCTCCATTCCTCTTCTTTCCGTATACGACTTTTGCGGGCATCTTCGAGGGCCTGAGCGAGTGGTGTAGTCGGTTGTCGATTCGTTGAGGCTCGATGGAGGTGCCAGGGTTTGGAGGGGTCTCCACGACGGAAAGTCTAAGCGAGGCGTTTCCACGGCAACAACCTAACGCGTGGGCGAGACTTCCTGAATCACGACATGTCAGGAGCCATCATGCGCTCGAAGGATGACGTAGTTCGTCAAATCAAGCGTTTTACTCAGATCAGGACCAGTAACAATATCACGGCAGCGACAGTTTAGAGAGGACCGCAAACGATTCCGCAGAATTAAAATTAAAATCAACAGGTACTCTGTGATGTTACAGAGGCCTCTTAGCACCTCCCAATGCGATATCAAATGAACGCTCTTCCAATTGAGCGTCTAAATCGTGTACATGTAAAGTGAGAGTCCAATCTCCCTTCTAAACCCAGAAGCAGATTGCACGAAGAAGTTGCCCAAGTGACCGGCAGACGGGCAGAAACTGGGTAATGGGACTAAACGCTGGAGACAACAAGACAAGGGTGCTAGGCAATCGGATAAAAAAGAAATAGGGTCCTTGGAAAGCGTTGGAAAGGCCTGAGGATGTGATGTTGGGACAATTTACAGCCAAGTGAATTTTGGTGATTGATAGGTGGGTGGTTGAGGAGATTGAGGAACGACGACGAAGCTCAGTTGTCGCCACTGTCAACCTCAGCTGGCGGCGTCTCTGCTTCCTCTTGTAGTATGGGTTGTGGTATGACACCGAGGCTCTTGCGTTTACTCTTTCTCTCTGAGTCTCCGTCTTTCTTTATGCCATTGGCCTCAGAGGACGCGGTAGTGGGGCTCAGTGTGCTACTCGATTTCTTGTTCGGGGCCATGCTCGAGTAGCCAACGGTGAGTTTGGATGTGCTGTCGTTGTTCTCGGACTTGTCGGCAAAGTCTTTCCACTTGCGCCAACCGTCGAAGTCAATGAGTGCTTGCATGCAACCCCACTCCTTGACCTTGCGTTCAAGCCAGACAAAGTTGACAGGCTGTGACATGTGTTAGAATGAGTCTGCTAATACAGGACGTGAATTCTTACCTTGGTCAGAAAGTCGTTGCAACCAGCCGCCAGAGCCTCGTGTCTGTCGCTCTGCAGCGAACTGGCTGTGAGCGCGACGATAATGACGGGACTCTTGAACATGCCCTTGTCACCAAGGCGGTCATCCTCGCTCAGCTCGTCTTTGCCGTTGCCCTCTCCTCCAAGTCTATTGTTGGGGGCCTCACTACTGCCACTGCTGAATACGCCAATACTGTTGACACGCTCCAACCGTCGAATCTCCTTGGTTGCCTCCAAACCGTTCATGACTGGCAGCTGAATGTCCATGAGTACCAGATGGAACCCGCCTGCCTTCCACTTGGTGACCGCCTCTTTTCCGTTCATTGCACGCTGCCATCTGACCTTCAGACGCTGCATGAAAGCACCCAAAACTCGCAAGTTAATGATGTTGTCTTCTACAATCAACACATTGATGGGCGGCACTGAGCCATCCAAGAGACCGGCTGGCAAACTCGGTGCTTCCACCGGCGGCTTTGGTCTCCGCTTCTTCTTATTGTTCGGTTGTGGCGATGATATGCGTGGGGTGGGCGGAGTCGACTCATGGAGGGTTTGTGAGTGAGAGATGGGATCGGCCGAAGCGGGCGGCGTGGGTATCGCGTTGTTTGAGGCGGCAGAGTTCTTTGCTTCGGAGGCGGAAGAGTCATGGCGCGGCCGGTTTGGAGGGCGAACAGACGTGGCAGAGGAAGGAATGCCGCCGCCAAGGGTGGTCGGTGAGGCTGTGTGCGTTCTAGGGTATTTTGGTCGGTGAGCATGCAGCGGCCCTCGTCTGGTACCGCCCGGGGACGGCAGTGCAGGCAGTTGTCCGGTGTTGAGCACGGCTATTGAGTGGGGCGCATGAGGCAGAGGCATGCGGGCCTCATGCGGCTGGCCCGAGGCAGCGGGAGAAGGAGCGACGACGGGCATGGGCGGGAAGTACTCGGTCTGTGGGTGGACGCCATCTTCGTGGTGGTAGTAAAAGGGCACGCGAGGCGAGGGCTTGGGGGTCCTCCGTTGGGGCACGTCGATGATAAGGGCCTCGGTCACGTTCTGGCCGCCGGGGAAGTAGGCATCTAGGGTGCGGCACATGTCCTCCTCGGGGCCCAGCGTGCGGTCTCCTCCCCGCTGGTTGTCGCGCGGGACGATGCGCAGCGTGACGTCGGGCGAGTCGAAGCTCCTTCCCAGTGAATTGGCGTACTTTTTGAGAATCATCTCGCGGACGTCGTCGACCAGGTCATCCTCGCGGATCTGCACCAGTGTGGCCGAGGCGCTGGGCCGCTTGACCCAGATCTTGCGGTGCAGCATGCCAGCGCTGAAGTGGGCGGGTGCTCCGCCAAAGTAGTCGGCGACGGTGGGCGGGCCGGTCTGGATGGCAGCCTGGGGAATGTCAGGGACGAGCAGCTTCTTGATTATCTGGGCATCGGTCTTGTTGACGACGGACTGGCGGCGGACGAGGGCGGGCGATGGGGCGTGCGAGGTATCGTTGCTGCTGGCGGGGACAGGCTCAGTGGTGGTGTGGTCGCTCGGGGCGGAAGAAAGCGACGATGGCTCGGCGCGGTTGAGCTCGGCAGGCTGCTGCACTACGGGGTGGAGAGGCGTAGGTGCCTCAAGAGTCACCTCTGGCAGGACGACAGGCACGTCGGCAGAGGGTGGGCGCTGGTCGTTGTTGTGGTGGTGGCTTGCGGTGCTCGCGATGCTCGTGCAGGTCGAGTGTCGATCTCGCGAGGTGTTCAGGCTGCCAGTGCTGCCGTTGCCGTCGGCCTGACTGTCGGCGGCCACTCCAAGCACATCCGACCTGACCATGCGCGGATCAGCTGTCTTGTCGTCGGGAGTCTCCGCGCCAGACACCTCGGGCAGCTGCTGCAGCGAGACGCTCTTGCGGAGGGAGCTGGTCGGCGGCGGGCGCGCATGCCTCTCGCTGCCATGCGAGGAAGTGAGTGAGCGTGCACTGCTCGACGTCGCGCTGCTGCGTCTCAACAACTTGGACCGCGCATTCTGCAGCCGCGTCTTGATACTGCTCATGCCAGCAACCAGCCGGAGGCGCCCAGCATGCAGTTTGGAGATGCGCTGCGAGGCCGTCGTGGTGCGGGCGTTGGGTAAATAA
Source organism: Alternaria ethzedia (assembly GCF_023757985.1). NCBI lineage: Eukaryota > Fungi > Ascomycota > Dothideomycetes > Pleosporales > Pleosporaceae > Alternaria > Alternaria ethzedia. Next base: position 1,737,391 of record NW_026056194.1, on the reverse strand, counting down.
ATGGCGGCCTGGCTGCTAACGAAGCTATGGGATGCGCTTGGCCTGCCTGTCCATCACTCGCCGGTAATCCAAGAGGGTCGTGATACGGCGGGTACAGCGGAAAGAATAGACAACTACGATTAGAACAAGAACAAGAAGGAAAGGGGCATGGATCGATTACTACAAGACACGAAAAGGAAATGCGTCGTGTTGTGCTTCTTGCAAGCAAGTATTACCATGTTAATCTCAAAGCGCGCTTGGGCCTTGGAAAGAGGAGCGCATTCCCCATGCCCCCTCTCACTTATGCCGCCCAACTTCCAGGCTTGCCACTGGGGTGTGTGCCCAGTCTGCCTACGTATTTATCATGCCATCAAGGCCCTGGGGTGTCCAAGACGTGTTTGAACCCAATGACAGCAACAGAGCGCATCACAGCTGAGCGCCTGAATTCTGCTTCACGGGCTACCCCAGCGTGTTCCATCGCCAACTCATCTCCACCTCACCTCCTATCCGCTCTGGGCCGCCTGTACGTAGCTCCTGTCACCCGCACACCCATCGTCGATTCCTCCGGATCTCGCGATGCAGCCTTCGCCACATGTATGCACCTCGTTGCGATAACCTGATGTACGGTACGGCCTATGCCAGATGTGGTGTGGCTGATGATGGCACCACCATAGCCCATTGGCTGACATGTGCAACCGCACTTCCTAATACGTCGCTACCATACATAAGTAGTCGCCAACTGCAACGCTTATCACGAGAAGCGCCTGACACTTCTTCAGAATTTGAAGAACCTACTCGACTTGTTGCGGCGGTCAAATACCATCAAAGTTTCTCGTAAGGAATTTTGTCACAGTTGTGTTCCGTCGCTACGTCAGCCTACTGTCGCCAACCCATTCACCACGGCGTCATATATCACAATTTGGTCCCATTCTTCCACATACGACCACAGAATCTTGAGAGCTCGGCTTCCCGTCCGCTCAGCCCTAGATAAGCAAGATATCGGCTCATTAGTAGTTTCGTGGGTGACCAGAAGCGAATCCGGGCTGTTGTATGTTTTTGCCATTCTTTTCGCCATCTTTTGAACATGTATATGGCTGCGTTCACACTTCGATCGCCTCGTTCAAGGAGGAAATCAAACATCGTGGAGCCTACGTTGGTGTTGTGTCACCCATTTTACGTGTTCCCACATTGATGTAGGCTGCAGACCTGCTCAATCTTTTTCCTTGTATAAGGCCTCCTTGAATGAAGGACGAGGAGAAGTAAAGCTATGAGCACGAAAACCAATGCGGATCAATTCGATGGTAGTGAGCATCAACGGCTTGGACCTCATACATAAGATACGTTCACATTTCATAGAGCTGGTATGCGCTTCATACCAAAGCGTACCGGTATCGCTTTCGGCACGTATAGCGTACGGGCAACGGGGAAACTCGTCATAGCAACAAAATACCCCACCAAGCACAAAGCCCACTTCGCCTTCCATTTACAATGCTTCGTGAGGGGCCCGGGTTGCATATTCAACGCCACCCCTCTGGCCCTCTGTCCGAATCTCGATCCTCAGGCTCGACACATCATATCCAAGGCGACGACCCGTTCTCGGGCTTCCCCTTGTGAAGCCCAAAGACTTAGACCTAAAAGTCTTTGAAGCTCTCTTCCCACTTGTCGCTCAATTCCTTGGTATATGGGTCTCTCTTCTCCGACTCGGGTTCGTATTCATCAAAGTTGCGTGTGTCAGCAGGCCCTCTTAGATGTGGTACGATGGGTCCCTGGACTTCGCGGTTGTACAGCTTCTGCCAGTCAATGTTCTTAAACCACTCGTGTTGTTTCACACGTTGAGCGCCGCCTGCGACGTTACCCAGTCGCTTGGATGTGTCGACGGTGCAGAGGCCGGAGATGAGGTCGCGTGCAGTGGGGGACATGGCAGAAGGGAAGCGCACCCGTCCTTCTACGATTCTAAGGGATGTTAGCTCTCCTCTTTCGAATGTCATGAATACTGCGTACTGCTCGTAAATCTTCATTGGGTTCTGGTCCCAGAACGGTGGTTGTCCCACGAGGAACTCGTACACCAGGATACCAAACGCCCACCAATCGACTGCTGTGCCGTGGCCTGTGTTCCGGATGACCTCGGGTGCCAGATACTCGGGCGTGCCACAGAGTGTGTAGGTCTCTCTATTCTCTACCTTCTTGGCAAACCCAAAGTCCACCAGCTTGAGGTGGCCCTCGGCGTCTATGAGTATGTTTTCAGGTTTCAGGTCGCGATATGCGACGCCTTCCCTCTCGTGGAGGAACTCTAGTATAAGGACAATCTCGGCAGCATAGAACTGTGAGGTGGGCTCGTTGAAGCGCCGTGCTCTCCGCAGGTAGCTGAAGACCTCGCCGCCGGGGCAGTAGTCGAGCTGTCTAACATGTCAGCCATTGACGAGTGCTCGCGATAGGTGCCGCTACGTACCACCATGTAGAGGGAATCCAGGGATTGGAAGCTGGCAACCATGGTTGTTATGAACGGGTGGCCAGCCACTTTAGCCAGAACATTGCGCTCGTTCCGGACGTGCTCGACTTGCTTGAGCCGGATGACTGGGCGACGGGCGTCAGTAGATGCAAAGGGCGCATGTCGAGGGCGCAGACGTACCGTCGACTTTGCGCAGAATCTTCAATGCGAAGACTTTGTTCTCGTCGCCCGCCTTTGCGTCCTTCAATCGCACCAGCCACACGCGCGCAAATGTACCTGACGTAGAGTCAGCGTCCTGTCCTCGTCTAGCGGCGTGGACGAGTATGCGCACCGGTGCCGAGGGTCTTGATCAGCTCAAAGTCTTCCTCGCGCAGGACCTTGGACGAGTGGCCGACGGGCTTCTTCTCCGGGTCAATGTCAATCTCGTCGTGGCTGAGCGTGTGCTTTTGCGCCTCCCATTGCGCCAGGTGCTGCTTCTCTTCCTCGCGCGGCCGGTCCATGGCCGAATCAGTGCGGTCGTGTAGCGGGCCAGAATGCGACGGTGAAGAGGCCTCCTTCTTGTCCCGGTGGTGTTGCATGGGGTGCAGCATGTTCTTGAAGGTAGTCGCCATGGTGGCCGGTTATGCGCCTGCGACAACGGGGTAGGGGTGCGAGTGGTAGGCGCGATCGAGGGGTCGGGTGGGTTGCTCAGGTGCTGTCTTATCCGGAATCAGTAACGGAAGCAACTCATGGCAGCAGGCACGGGCAGCGGCGGGGTCAATCGTCGGGCTTGTATGTGCGTAGTAAGCAAACGTATCGTGAAGGGCAGCCTGAGGTTAGGCGGGTCGGCCGGGCGTGTAGCACTCGACGACCGCGGCCAAGGGGCACGTTGGACTATAAAGCGGGCGCGACCAGGTGCATGCATGGCGGGGGCTTTTGATCACTCACTCAATGACGCAGGGCGTGGGGACTGGGCTTGCAACAAAGCCGACTTAAGCCTGATGAGACGGCACGCCGCTCCACTTGTCGAGTACGAACCTGATGTGTTTTTAACTTTCCGATGTGAGCAAACATAGTGCCTTTTAGGTTCCCTGTTAGCTACTGCTTAAACAGACTTCCCGTGCTCGGCCGCACAAGACGTAATGGCACGCTATCCGCCGATGTTCTGCCATTCTGCCTGTTCATCTCATTTCGATACGAATTGCCATACGAGGATATAACATGCTATTCGACTGTACTAGATATGCCCAAACTCCGAAACGGTAACTCCAAGTATTGCATGCTCGTCAACTATATCTACACCATGTAGTCGTACAATTGCCCACCACCAAGTTCGTCTTTAACGTAGGAGTTAAGTGTTGACGTTTAGAAGAGACAAGTATTGCGTGATTTGCAGCTCAGCCACTTGCTCGGGTGTTGAGGATGAGGGCGACAATGAGTCTGGACATGTTAGCTGTTGGCTAGTCGCATCATTCCGTTGAACGTACCCGTAAAGACCCAGAACTTCGGCGAAAATGAGGATGAGGACCATGCCGACGAAAATCCTGGACTGGCGCATGAAAGAGCGTACACCCTACATATGTCAGTGTGTGCCGCCATTATAGAACCAACGCTACGTACGGCGTCTCCCACGATTCCAATCGCGTAGCCCGCAGCCAGGCCAGATAACCCGACTGACAGACCGGCAGCCATGTGCATGAATCCAGCATACAGCGAGTATGTATTGTCCGGCGGCGGCTTGATGTCGCTAGCGATGAGGACGGATATGACGAGGGCGTAGACGGCCAAGATACCGGACATGACGATGGGGATGAGCGACTGCCCTAGTTAGCCGGAGCGCCCACAGACGCCATAGACAGCTCCTCACCTTCATAATCAGGTCTGGCCTGTATGTTCCGATACCAGCGATGCCGATGCCTGCTTTGGCTGTGCCATAGGCAGCTCCAGCGCCTGCTGCCGTTAGCTCCTGCACGTCCAAGCGGTTGGGTCGGGTCTCGTACATCCAAAGATCATCTGGGCGCGGTTCGTATATTAGTTCGACAGCTACGTGGGAGAGGTGCTACTCACAGCAAACGCGATTCCGCTCTGCGTCGTAGGTTAGCTATGAAGTCATCAACACGGCGTGGCACTCACCATGCCAAAGAACGGCGCGAAGCTCGGCGCGAGCTCATTTGACGACATGATGCCTGCTCGGGGGGTGCGCAGGTCGGGCGGGTGGTGTAGTAGCGAGGGAGTCGACGCGTGATGGGTGAGGCGTTGGATGATTGATAGTCGTTGCGCTGGGCGTTCGTAGGAGAATGGCACTAGGCTGCTTCGGGGGGCAGCACGCCCCAGCGCTTCTAATACACACGATCGTGGATACGACTACACCCTACCCGCCCATTTCGCACCTACACCACCTCGCATCTTCACGTATCTTCATCCAGGACGGCCCTGGGTCCTCGCTGGGCGGCTTCAACCCTTCCTGCCCCAGTCGCCCTCCTCCCCTCGGCCACACCCCGCGGCACTGCACCCCGACCAGGCAAGACTGCGCAGAGACATGGCCGACTACGGGAACCACCAACGTCCAGAGTATGCGCGCGGCCCCAACCATGGCCAGCCCTCGGGCGCACGGGAAACCGCCTTCACCAACATCTTCGGCGCCAGCCCCCAAATGGCCGGCCGCTCGCAGACCATGACCTCGCAGTCTCACATGCGCATGCCCGACAGAGCTGCCACCATGTCCAGCCAGACTGCCGACATGATGCAGCGCGCCCCGCCCATGCGCCAGCCGGTCAATGGCTATGATCGTCGCCCTCATCCCCAATACGACGCGCGCCCGGGCAGCAATCCCGGCGAGCAGCGGCCCATGGACCCCCAAAACGCCTACAATCGCCCCATGCCGAACGGCTACGGCCAAGACCCACGATACCACCAGGGCCCGCCGCAGCCTCAACGCCAGCCGCAGCCCCAGTACCTCCCCCAGCCGCTTCGCCCGGAGCGTCAGCCATACGGACAGCCCCAGCGCTTTGACCCGCGAACCTCCCCTCCAGGGCAGCCCCCCTTCACCAAGCCCATACCCAACCGCTTTCCCGGCCCACCGGGGCCTGCAATGAACGCTGACCCGTACCGCTCGCAGTCACTAGCTCTGAACCCGCGCCCGCAATTCACCCCCGGAGGACCTTCTCACCCCTCGCAAGCAAACACCTTCCGCCAACAACCATATATGAACCACATGGCACGGACTACGGCCCAGGGGCGTGTTGTTCCAGAACGACCCGACGAACAGACAATGTCTATGACCTCTTACACCAGAGACCCCGAGCACACTCAGACAATGAGCGGCAGGATCATACCAAACCGAAGACGAGAGTCTGGCGGATCGGAAATGGCACCTGGAGCGCCCGGCCAGCCCCAACATATGAACGCTGGACTCCCGCCAAATCCCAGGAGCATTAGCCAAGGCAGCGTGCCGACCCAGTCCCGCACCATGTCCATGGCATCGACCGTTGTGCCTCCGTCCGAACGGACCAACACAATGTCTTCGATGACATCGCGTCCTGATTCGACTCAGACTATGGGTAGCAACGCCAGCAACAACAGAACCTCTAACCAGTCCATGACCTCGCTTTCACAAGGGCAACAGGTCCCTGCTGCCCAGCGACGCGCACCGCTCGTGTACCCCGCCTTGCTATCACGAGTTGCCGAAACCTTCCAGGATCGAGTTGGCCTGACAGAGAAAGAGAAGGACGGTCTGGTGTACAAGAGTGCCTTCACCGGCGCAGATGCGGTTGACCTCATTTCGTTCATCATCAAGACGACGGATCGTAATCTAGCGCTGCTTCTCGGCCGCTCTTTGGACGCCCAAAAGTTCTTCCACGATGTGACTTACGCCCACCGGTTGCGAGATTCGACCAACGAGATCTACCAATTCCGCGAGACCATGGTAGAGGACAAGTCCGAGATCAACGGTGTCTTCACGCTTCTCACCGAATGTTACTCTCCCACGTGCACCCGCGACCGCCTGTGCTATTCCATTGCTTGCCCCCGCCGCCTTGAGCAGCAGGCTCGTCTGAACATGCGCATTCAGCCAGGTCTTAAACGTGAGGAGTCCAGGGCGAGTTTGCATGAAGACAAGGACAATGAAGAGCAGAAACTCTGGATCAACACTGTGCCCAAGGAGGTTTCTGAGAGTGTGTCTGAGAAGGAACAGAAGCGACAAGAGGTCATCTCTGAGCTCATGTACACTGAACGCGATTTCGTAAAGGATCTGGAGTATCTCCGAGACTTCTGGATGAAGCCTCTTCGCAACCCTGCGACTTCACCCATCCCTGAGCACCGCCGAGAGAAGTTTGTCCGCACCGTTTTCTCAAACTGTCAGGAAGTCTACATGGTCAACTCGCGCATGGCCGAACAGCTCACGAGGCGCCAGCAAAAGGAACCCGTGGTTCGAAATGTCGGAGACATCTTCCTCGAGTATGTGCCACATTTTGCGCCCTTCATAAAGTACGGTGCGAACCAGCTCTTCGGTAAGTACGAGTTTGAGCATGAGAAACGCACAAATACCGGATTCGCCAAGTTTGTCGATGAGGTAGAGAGAATGAAGGAATCGCGAAAGCTCGAGCTCAATGGTTATCTTACCAAACCAACGACAAGATTGGCCAGGTACCCTCTGCTTTTGGAGAACATCGCAAAGTACACAGCCGATGACAACCCCGATAAGGAAGACATTCCCAAGGTCATCAAGATTATCAAGGAGACTCTGTCAAAGGTCAACGTGGAGTCTGGAAAGGCAGAGAACCATTTCAATTTGATGCAGCTCAACAAGGACCTTAAGTTTAGGCCTGGAGAGTTTGTGGATCTGAAGCTGACCGACGAGAACCGGCAATTGGTTTTCAAGGGTACCTTGAAGAAGACTCCAACTGAGACCACTGGTGACATTACTTGTTACTTGTTTGATCATGCAGTTTTGTTGGTCCGGGCGAAGACGGTCAACAAGCGCGAGGAGCAGAAAGTCTACAAGAAGCCGATACCTCTGGAGCTTTTGGTCATTACGCAGATGGAGGAGGTCAATCCGAAGTTGGGCATCTCCAAGAGGCCATCAGCCAACTTGATCGCTGGCAAGGCCATTGCCGCTGCTACTCCAAAGAACAACGACCCCAAGCAACAAGGATACCCTATCACCTTCAAGCATCTTGGAAAGGGCGGTTACGAGTTGACACTATTTGCCAGCACCCCCATATCTCAGCAGAAATGGATGGAACATATCGACACACAGCAGCGAAGTCTGAGGGAGCGAAGTAACATCTTCACCAAGACAATCGTCAACGAAGGCTTTTTCTCTCCGACCATCAGAGTCACATGCGCTGTTCCGCTGGGTATGTATCTCATCATTTTACTAGTAATCTCGATACTAACTTTTGACAGACGGTGGTCGCAAACTGGCTCTTGGTACAGATGCTGGTGTTTATGTCGTGGAGCGGAAGCCAAAGGACGCCTCCATGCGTCCTCGTCGTGTCCTGGATTGCAAGGGTGTAACTCAGATCGAAGTCCTCGAACAACACGCAATCGTGCTTGTGTTGGCCGACAAGACGTTGTATTCATACTCGACAGAGGCTCTGGAATCCGACGAGACCCAGTCCATGGTCAAGAGACCACGCAAGATTTGCCACGCCAACTTCTTCAAGGCCGGGATCTGCTTAGGGCAGCAACTGGTGGCTGCAGTCAAGACATCTGCGCTCTCGACCACTATCAAGGTGTACGAGCCAAAGGAGCAGATGGGCAACAAGAACAAGAAGTCAGGCTTCGCGAAGATGATGCTCTCCACGAGCGGAGCAGACCAGCTCAAGCCCTACAAGGAGTTCTACATTCCCACCGAATCGACATCGATACATTTCCTGCGATCCAAGCTATGTGTCGGCTGTGCGCGCGGTTTCGAAGTTGTCAGTCTGGAGACGCTTGAAACGCAATCGCTGCTCGACCAGGCAGATACGTCGCTTGACTTCGTCGTACGGAAGGAGAACATCAAGCCAATCCATATCGAGCGTATGGCAAGCGAGTTCCTCCTATGCTATACAGACTACTCCTTCTTCGTCAACCGTAACGGCTGGCGGGCAAGGCCCGACTGGAAGATCACATGGGAAGGCACGCCGCAAGCTTTCGCCATCTTTAACCCCTACATCCTTGCCTTTGAGCCTAGCTTCATCGAAATACGCCACATGGAGAGCGGAGGTCTGGTGCACATCATTACAGCCAAGAACATTAGATGGTTACACACGTCGACACGAGAAGTAAGTCAATCACGTAAGATTACATTCCTACAGAAAGCTAACAATACCCAGATCCTGTACTCCTATGAAGACGAACTCGGCACCGATGTCATTGCCAGTCTTGATTTCTGGCAAACTGCAAACGGTGGAAAGCAGTCGCTTGATGTCCAGCGCTCATACGAGAAGAGCTAGACTCGATAGTAGCCCGCAACAAAACCTTAATGTCGAGCCTCTACCCTCGAACCTACGAGCACGAAACCAGTGGGCAACCGCATAATCACAGCCACGTATGCACCATCTTTTCTGCTGACGACTGCTTTGCGGTTCTCTATGTCATCCTACTTGTCAGCGGAGGCATGCGACATTGTGGTCAAGGAAAGCTCAGGAAGTGCCTCGACCGAGCCGCGGGCGGTGGCGATGGTTGATCACGTTGATTATTACTCTCCTTCTCTGAGGTCAAGAGGAGAGAATACATTTGTATCATAATAGACTCGCACGGTGATTGATCTCGTTGGGTTTTCCAAAGGCAACTAGGCTCAAAATGTGTTGGAGGCATACCAGGTAGTGCGATTGTTGAAGACATAATCTGAAGATGCGATTTAGCGAGTTTGATTACCTTCTCTTTCTTCTTTGTTTTCTCTCTACCTCAGTCATGTAGAGTCATGTTTTGGCATTATGGCTGAGCCGTCCAGTTCGCTTCACCTGCTCACATCCCGACCCGAGACTAGGGTTAACCGCCGGTACCGACGCTGGAAGTGGGTATTTACCTCCACTTGTTGTCACTAACACCATGGGAGGTCTAGTCGGATAACGTGTTCCTTAGTCTATGGCTAGCTTCACGGTCGGTCCTATTTCTCGAACCATCACATGACGGGGTTCAGCTCAGTGTAGTAGTACCTCCGATGTCGTTCCTTGTCACTATACTGCCGGAACATTATTATTCTCCTACCGGCATTAATCCACTGTTTCTTCATCGATCACACAGCCAAACAACTCTCTGAATTGAAAGCACCGTTGTTAGAATCATGGCTCCGGGTGTACTGTGGGTTGCTTCGCGCGTCGTGAATCCAGACAAACTCTCTGCCGAGAAGTTCTGCGATTGGTACGAGAATGTATGTACTTCGATCCTTTTTCATGAGTAGTCCGTCACAAAAGAACGAAGAAGCTGACAAGAAATGAAAAGGAACACATCCAAGAAGTCATCAGCCTCGGCGGCGTACCCTCCGGTGTACGCTACCAAGCCATCCAACCCCAACCCTCACCGTCTGTCTACAGCAACGAATTCCCATGGCTAGTACGTCCCCTACTTCATAACCAAAATACCCCTACCTAACCCCAACAGGTAACCTACGAATTCCCCGACCTCGCCTACAGAGAAAGCGAAGACTTCCAGAACATAGCCGGCAAGAACCCTCCCAGCCAAGAACTCATCAACACAGTCTACAAGAACTCCGCCTTCGCCATCCGTTTCTACGAAGAAATCCAAGCCGTCAAAGGAACCACTTCATCCCCGACTAAGTTCGTCATCTCAGCCGCTCTTCAGCCACCCAAAGACGCTTCTTCAGATGCAGACTTCGATGCGTGGTACCGCGAAGAACACCTTCCGGTTCTTTCCCGCGCACCGGGCTTTGTGCGCTCGCGCCGGTTTAAACTAGCCGCTGCATCTACGCTGGAGGACTTCCAGTTTGGAGATGCGATGGAGACGGCGCCGAGGTATTTGGCGTTGCATGAGTTTAGTGGGGAGGTGCTGCCGTGGAAGGAGTTGGAGGAGAGTGGGCAGACGGAGTGGGCGAAGAAGGTTATGGGGGGTTTGCTCAAGGAGGAGGTTGGGTTGTATGAGGTTAAGAGGGTGTATGGTGAGGAGGAGTGGGGGAGTGTTGGGAAATAGAGAGGAATAAATGATTTGTACATGTTTTGACTTCGTCTTATTGAATTTGAAAGTGTCGTCTACGAACGGCTAGTAGACTTTGGTTGCAACGATATTCCTTGGGTGACTACCTAGGCACGTCTGCTTGTAAATGTAGATTGGTATCATTACCTAGCTATCTTCCCTATTGGCTGAAGGGTCAACGTTATCTGATATCGCTACATTTGATCAGAGCTGTCCTTCGAGATCGCTCCTTAGCTTCTCAAACATCTGCTGCCCCATGTGCGTCCACCAACGCGGTATGTGAATTCTTTTCGGTAGTAGCATCTGAGTTCAAGCTGTTCCAGAGTTTGCTCGGTTTCGAGAAAATATCGTTTGGTACACATCTTCCCACTATATCCAATAGATTGTAGACTGCCTGGACTTGGTTCTCGCGGGCGATAAGAATATCGTCTTCTCTGTACACTATCCTCGCCAATGCATCGGCATCCAGTTTGGTACTTCCCCACTTCAGGACGATCTTGAGTGCCTCGCTAACTGATATCCACATATTTTCGCATTCATTTTCATGCGACATGTGAAGTTTGCTAGTTCTATCTGATTGCAGGTTGAATGCCCATCTACATTGTGGTAATCGAGAGACAGTGATGGTAATCTACTAACCACTTCCACAATGGCTTTGAGTTTGATGTCCTTACGGCCCCGGACGAGGAAGCGGAGGATTGATGTTGTCTGTCCCATCACTTCAGAATGTAGTGCAACCTCCTCGCTGGAATCATAGATGCGAGTCTTCTCTTGCCTTCGCTCGTACGAATCAAAGGTGTCAGCGAATGCCCAATGCTGGATAGTATGGTGCTCTTCTATTCGTGCTCTTTGGCGTGGATAAGTGCGCCCTACTTACAAAAGAAGAGGGTTGAACATGCTGAGCATACAACCTAGGAAACTACTGAACACCCTGGAGCCTGCGTTGACAGGAGATCATCTAATTTGCATGTTTTCATCTAGGTGGATTCTAGAGTGTTTGGTTCTTCCCTTGTATGAAGTGTGTGAATTCCAGAGATGTCGATGTCGAATGACGAGTTTCGACAACTTTGGTTCCAAGGAACCCTTAAGATGGCGAGCGGTCCAGAAAGTGTATTCCCGAGCACTCATCAATATTTCACGAGTTTATTTCGTGCTCTCGAGCGGTGCGTAATCTTAGGTCTTGCCCTTCGCGATATATGCCAGCCTAGCTCACCACTCCAAGCTCAAGCTGTCAGCCCAGCTGCCCTTCTTCTCAACTTTGTACGCACTCTCGACGTTTCCATTACCCAGATCTGCACCGTAGAAATGCGCAAAGCAACCTCTTCCGACCTCTTCCCACTTGAGCTCACCCTTCTTATCCGCATGAACCTGCCCGTCGCCATCGGTGCCCGCGACTAGCACGTCGTACTTGATCTTCAGCAGCCACAGCTCCGAGACGTCGCTGAAGAACTTGTCGGCAGTGCCAGGTACTTGCTCCGACGTTGATAGGTGGATGTAGCCGTCATTGCGGTCGAGGTCTGAGAGCGGGAGACGCGCGGGGAGGGGGGATGGCGGGGCAGCAGGGAGGATCTTGTAGAGGTAGGTTGGAAGGGGCGAGGGAGCCGGCATTGTGGCGCGTAGTACGGATTGCGACGACTGGAAAGATCCCGGGATTCAAAGTGCGGTGAGAACAGCTCGTGACAGGCGTGCGAGAAAAGATGGTAGTTCGGGCACAAACTAGAGAGCGTCACAAGTCGCGAGAAATGCACGTTATGCTCATGATTGGCCGACGCGAGATTACGTGAGACAGGCGAGCATCCACCGCAACCACGGAACCAACATGCCTCTTGAGCGCCACAAAAGTCAGCCTGGACGAGATTCATAGGCAACCATGTCGCGTCCGTCTGCGCACCGTACCTCGACCCATCCGCAACATAACAGTAGGGTTTTCCTGCGCGCCCCGTGGTGCGGTACATTTACGTCATCTTTCGGGCTTCGCACAACCGCACGAGCTTTGGGTGCCAGAGGGCCACCGCAGAACACGTTGGCGACCAAGAACACCTACTCGTGAGACCCAGACACACGATTGGACGCGCGTGACGAGACCATCCTGTTTTCCACGCAAATCAAGACTCGCTACCACTCATATGCACCCACGATAGTCGCCAGGCTGGGTGTGCGCGCGGCTGGGTAGGATGCTCCGACCGGCAACGACAGTTTTAAACGCCCACGAGCCCGACCAAGATGGTTTCCATACGACTCACCCAGGATGAAATGCACCACCTTTTGGAAGAGCAGGGAAATGGCCAGACGCGCTGCTGTGTACAGGCGACGAATGCGACACCAGCTGGGTCGCATGTGACTTTTGGTTATCTGAACAAAGGGGCTGCAAATGTCATATTCAAGATCAGACCCGAGACCAGCACTGTCGCGACACGTTTCCAGCTCGTAGATGTACTTTCCAAGGACACAAAAACTGGCGTAGCAACATCAGTGCCTTATCGAAGCCTGATGGGAAGAGTCCTCCGCGTACCCAGAGGCGGCCAGAAACATCTTTCGTCCCTAGAAATCCTGGACGGCTTCGAGCATGCCATCCGGCCACTCTTCCTCCCAGGTCCACGGAACAAACCCCAACAGCCCGCTCGCGATCTCACAAAGCACCTCATGGACCACGAAGGCGTACTACTCCTGCCAGACGTCATGAGCCACCTCTACACGCGCGTCGAAAAGCACACCTTCGCAACCCCACAGTCGCGACGAAAGTGCTGGGGCATCCTCCTCCCAGACATGTCGCCCACACCCGGTACATCCATCACCCTCGAAGTAAAACCGAAATGGCTCGCGCAATCCCCCAACGCACCCGCTGGAGCAATCCGCTGCCGCACTTGCGCCATGCACGTTGCCGTACCCAAGAAACGGGATAACTACATTTGTCCTCTGCAGCTGCTGCATGGAAACTCCTCGTCCCTACTACCATGGTCTCAAGCAACAGTTTCCCAGCAATTCGATAGCAATACGGGTAAAGAAACTCGACCATCCCCCGTCGTCATCTCCGCGCTTGTAAAAGCTCTTGTGGATTACCTTACCATCGGCGACGGTCTCGCGCTCCTACAACACCTTCTCAATTTGCAGAGTTCGCTTGATCCGCGGGGTGTGCTTTGCAGACCTAAGAGTAATGCGGAGGCGTTTGATCATAACCTTAGGCTAGCCATGACGCTGAGGGACTGTTCGATGTTCATCAAGGTTGCGTACGATAAGGCTGGTGTTACGGGGATAGAATCGAAATTGGGGGATTTGGATTTCAAGTCCGCGGAGAAGATTGTGGATTGGATGGATAAGGAGAGGGGGTTGTTGCTGGATGGGTCGTATACGAAGAATGTGAAGGAGGGGCCGGTGTGTTGGCTTCAGAGGGGTTTGGGCGTTTGAGTATGTTTTATTAATGGTAGGAAAAGCTTGTTCGGTTTGTGTTATTATATTTTGGTTATGAGGGGGTATAATGTATGGACACTATAGAAGGAAGGGTCTCAAGGGAACGAAAACAGATCGATGGGTTTCGACGTAACAAGCACATTGAATCCAGATATTTACATTGTCGCTAAAGAGGGAAGGAGGGTATCTATGTAACGCCAATGCCCATGAGATCCTATCGTAGATGGCGGGGACTCCAAACCTGTCCCTCGCCAGAAGAAGAAGAATAAAAGCGCTATAATGGCGTAACGAGAACACACCGACAGTGTTTGTTCATTCAATCATCAATCATTCATGCAATCCAACGAGCCAACACTTACGCGCCCTCGGGGGTAAAACAATGCACACGAACGGTACCGTCTTCACTCCCACTGACGACCCTCTCGTCACTCAGCCCCACACAGGTAATAGGGCCCGTGTGACCCGTAAGCGTCCTCTCGTGTTTGCCCGTCCGGGGATCCCAAATCTTAATCGTCTTGTCCTCAGCCCCACTAACGAGTCTAAGTGAATCGGCGGCAAGCGACCAGATGCCCTCGACATGGCCGAAGAAGCGGTGGACACAGCGACCAGAAGGTACGTGCCAGAGACGGATGGTGCCGTCGAGCGAGCCGGTGAGCATATATGAGGGCGGAGACGGACGGGAGGGGTCGTCGGGAAAGAAACTTGGTTCTTCGGGGTGACTGTGGTGGTGAGAAGAAGAAGACGAGGTATGCGCGAGAGGCGGGGCGGAATCAGAAGCGAGGGATGCAGTATCCGATGTATCGTTGTTTGCGTTTGCAACAAAGTCGTCTTCGTCGATTTCAAAGGCTTGAGGGAGGGGCAGCACTTGTTGGACTTGGCCGACGTGGCCTTCGTAGGTTTTGATGCAGCGGTGGGTGTCGAGATCCCATAGCTTGACGGTCATGTCGTCGGAGGCGGAGAAGAGGGTGCGCGAGGGGAGGTCGATCTTGACGGCGTTGACCCAGTCTGTGTGGCCTATTAGGGTGGTGCGCTTCATGTGGCTGAAGTCGTGCACCATGATGGTGTTATCTGAAGATCCGGATGCGAGGAGTTTGTCTGCCATGTGGAGGCCGATTACACCATCACTGTGGCCGTTCATGGATTTGACAAGTTGGCCTGTCCGCCAGTTCCAGATCTTGATCGTATTGTCCAAGCTTCCAGTGATCAACTTGCTGTCTTCGAACTGCAGGCATCGGATGCCTTGGGTGTGGCCTGTGAGGGTGCGGATTTCTTGACCCGTTTTGATGTCCCAGACTTTGATCGTGGCATCGTAGGAGCCGGTGATGAGGACTTGATCGTCGAATTGCAGGCACATGACGCCGTTGGTGTGGCCCTTGAATATGCGTGTCGAATAACGTCCGTACTTCCAATTGCTCCCAACCTTGTAGCGATCCTTGTAGACATCCTTCCATGGTCGCTTCTTAGGATGATCAAAGTATGATGTGACTTGGTCTTGACCTGCTTGGAGGCTGGTGCATGGTCGTTTGTTCGAAACTTCTGGGGAAGAATCGTCGTCTGGTACAGAGCGCTTGGTGCTGGCAGCGGGGTCGGGGCCCTGGGACAATCGATGAGCGAGCGTGTCGGGCGAGGTCTCGGGCTGTGGGGTGATGTTTGGCGACCACTCGTTGAGGCCGCGCCCCGATGCGCGCAATTGTATCCGTCGCTTCTCATGGCGCAAGCGACGTTGGTCGAGCAGCGGGAGTCCCCAGCCGCATTTTGTGCACTTCCTGTCAATATGCTGCTCGCACATCTTGTGCCAGACGACGTCGTCGTCGGCCAGTTGTCTCCACCGCCGATTGACCTGTGAGGCCTTGCAGAGTGAGGTGGTGTCGAGATAACAGAGGATCTTGAAGCCCAACTCGGTGGGCAGTGCGCCGAGAAAGTCGATCTTAATGAGGTTCCGGACGGAGGAGGATATGAAGGAGAGTTGAGGAAAGCAGCACTGGGCGAGAATGCCCTGCAGCATGAGGTTGCGATGGCGGGAGGGAGCCGCCGAAAAGAGCGACCAGACGTTGGCAATGCTCTGCTGGTCGGCCTGGGACTCTCTGCCGAGTTGTTCTTGCAGTTGTTCCATGGAAGGCTCGTCTGCTTGCCGTCGACAGAGTAGGTCGGGACGGTGTCGATAGCAGAACTTGGTGTTGGCAGTGCGTGGACGCTCGTCCTGGCCTGGGCTGTTGGCGCCGAGGGGGTTATATTGTTGGGGAATGTGCTGGGCGAGGTATGGCGTGATCATCTTCTCCATTTTCTTCGACTTGTTCGCCTGGGCCTCTTCGGCCTCGTCTGTGGTTGCGTGCTGGTGTCGTGTCCGCTCCGACATGCCTTCGTGGTCGTGGCCATGCATCAGGGCAGCGTGTGGGTCTGTCGAGGTGGCGGCGGTGAAGTCGTCAGGCGACGAGTCTCGGGGGCGCCATGAGAGACGTCTTGGTCGGGGAGGAGCGGTGGTGGCGTGGGTGGTTTGCGACGCCATGTTCAATTCATGGGCTGCGGCAAGATGCGAGGGCTGTCGAGATTCCGGGGCGATATCGCGTGCGAAGCCCAGGTCGCTGGTTCAACAGGCGGCAGGCAGTGCGGATGTAACGGCGACTCGATGGCACGTTGCGCATAAGTATGCTAGCGAGCGACAGAGTTTGGGCGCACGAAGAGGTGGAATGGCGCAATGGCAGGCTTGGATAGCATCTTCAGCACGCAATGCCGCCAATGTCTCCGCAGCCCTGTGGACCCTGGCACGCTTGCACCCCCCATGCAGCCGCTCGGGCCATCTCTAGTCGCGCATGCCATCATTCACCATCACGAGCCTCGCATCGCGAACTACCACAACCCGACCGGCACCGCTGCCACTATGCTCAACACCCGCTGCCGTGGCCGCCGACACGATGGCCTCTCCACCCTCGCCCGCCTCGCCCACCAGCAGCGCTGCATCTAGGACGTCGCTGGACCAGGACCACGCCCAGTCGCTCACGCTCGAGCATCTCGTCAAGCACTTTGTCGCCGCCAAACGCTCCCTCAACACCCAGACGGTCCTATGGCGCGCCACCGACATCGTCAATACGGCACGTGACCTGCTCGAAGAGAACGCTGTCGTTTCCGCCAAGAACACGTCCATCCGCAACCTCGTCGAGCAGCAGGTGGATGCCCTGGAAGCTGTCCGCCGTGGCGTAGACGTGGTCGAGTCGGAAGTTCAGGCCGAGTTCAAGCAGCTGCTCCACGACGTCGACGCATCCTTTGCCGGTGTCAACTCTACCCTCGCCGTCCTGCGCGACACGCCCATTGAAGGCGCCCTGCAGCCTCCGGGCACTCCCCAGAAGCATCTCTACGACTTCATCGACAGCGCCACCGTCTCCAACCTGCAGTCCACACTGCGCGCCTGCATAGACCGCTACAACGATGCCCATGCCACGCTCGACGAGAGCTCCCATGTCTTCGATACTTGTCTGGACAACCTCTACTCCTCCATCGAGAACGTGCCCATGACACCCGTGTCCACGTCCACACCGAGTCCTATACCCAGCCTATACCATAATCTTGAGGGCCACGCAAAAGAGGCTGCGCAGGCATTCCAGTCGCTTGTCCAGCACTACGACCTGTGCATAACAGCCTTGCGCCATACAGAAGGAGGTTCCGCCGCTGCCACCCAAGCAACAGGAGATGCGCCAGTCCACTCCGAGGATAATGGCGCCGCGCCTCCCGAGCCCATGAGCGAAGAAGAGCGCCGCGACATGCTCAATGTCTTGCAAAAGGACGCGCAGGAGGTGGAAGACGTCGTGACTGAGATACAGGAACGAGGCTCTGAGATGACCTTCCTCCTGGGCCAAATCGAGAATCACATCCGCCACGTCCGCAGCGAGTCGTCAGCCCTGTCCAAGATACTCGAGATGACGTCGCAAATCACTGGCCAAGTCAAAGAGCACATTGTGACCTCACGCTCCTTCTATGCCTCGTGGCTGGAAGACACACGGCCTAGCCTGCTCAGCGGCATCGACGAGTGGGAGAGTCAGCGCGACTTCTTCGAACGCTTCGACCTTGCCTACGCCGAGCTCCTCGTTGAGGTGTCGTCACGACGGAGGCGGCACGAAAAGGCCAAACGGAAGGCCGAGGAAGCCCAAAAGGAGCTAGACAGGATACGCCTCGAGGATGAACGTGCAAGGGAGCAGTTTACCGTGGCTCAGGGTGATTTCCTGCCCTTAGATATCTGGCCGGGTCTGAGGGATCCGCCGCGACAGTACGAGGTCAGAGTTGTACCCGCTAGTGTAGAGGGCGAGCAAGACGAGAATGACCAGGAAATATACGGTGGCCAGAGTATACCTCAACTAGGGAGGACCGTTGTTGAAAGGGCGCTCACGCGAGTTAAGCGACGAATGTAATTGACTGGTATCATATATACTGGCTATATAGCCCTCACGTCGGCTTTCGTCCGTGAGTAAAGTAGAAGCGGATATACATATGCACATCCTTCCTCCTGATATCCGCGACCACCTTGGCAATCATGACACGGCACTCGGACTCACTCCAGCCCATGACCTTGCCCAAGAGACCGAGAGTGTAAGGCTCGATGCCCATGGACATGTGCTCGCGCTGGTAGCGGCCGATTTCCTTCATTTTCGCGTCCTTGGCCCAAGGGCCGATAGGGATCTACAGGTACCGCATTAGCCTGGTAAACGGCATAGTGTAGGGGAAAAGGGTAGACATACCTTGATGAGCTTCTCGTGAACATCGATGAACCCTGCATCCGTCATCCGCTGCTTCAGGCTGTCCCCGGCCGTGATGTCCCTTCCCCACGTTTTAGCGGCAGCGTGGCACAACTCCTGCCACTAGAGGTAGAGGTACAAAGTCAGCATACGTCCCACATGCACTTCGTACAGTCAAAACTTACCTTGAGCATGTCGGTTGCCAGCTCCATGGTCCCATCGTCACACTCACACAGCGCAAGCGGCTCCTGGAATTCCACCCAACCGCCGGGCTTGGTATGCGTGTATGTCTGTCGCACCAGCTTGTCCCAGTCGGAGATACTGCCAGACATGGTTCGGCAGTGGATAAAGTCAAAGGCCTCGTCGGGACTGTAGACCCATTCCGACTCGGCATCGTCAATGTAGAACTTGACGTTGGGCGGCACCCACGTTGGCTGGATGGGACTGAGATCAGTGCCTATGACCTGTGCTCCTGGGTGCTCGTCGGCGAAGTCTATGGCCCAGATGCCGGTGCCGGTGCCGATGTCGAGCACGCGCTGGGGCGCAGGCGGGATGGGTGCATCGTAGAGCTTGCCGCCTAGGATGAGCAGGAAGATGTGATGGAGGAGATCGAGGCGGTCTTGCTCTTGCTCATCTGCAGAGGTGGAGGTATAAAGTCAGCATTGGTCTCACATGCACTTCGTACACTCAGGACTGACCATTCGGTAAAATGTATGAACCGGACCGGTAGCCGTGGTATCGCCGCCCATTGGAGTATTCATAGTTGAGGATAGTCGATGCGATGGACGTGGATGCCGTGGATTCGCCGCCGAATGCCGAATCGCTATCGCTGTTGTTGGCCGTGTCGACGTCGAGATGCAGGACGGATTGCAGGTTGCCCTCGGCTGTTGGATCCTGCGGGGCTGACATGCTGTGTTCCAGTTCTTTTCCAAGAGCGTTTGCACTCGCGGGGTCAGGCCTCGCCTTATATCTTCCACCTCTCTACTTTCGTCGGCCATGCCGTAGGATCCAGGATGCCGGGTCAAACGCACCCCATTCCATAATCAGTCTGCAAACACCACATGCCTTAGCGACATGTAGGAGCGCACTCTGCTCTCTAAAGAGCGCGTCGCCGCCTGATCGGTCTCTTGCCTTTCTGACATCCAGCCGTCATGTCTCTTCCCGCTCTGTGTCTGCTGGCGTACTTTGTGTACCTCCTCGCACGTGTCTTTTACCGCCTATATTGCCATCCACTATCCCGCTTTCCTGGCCCCAGGATCGCGGCAGCCACAAGCTGGTACGAGGGCTACTACGAGATCGTCCACAAGGGACAGTACTCGAAGCAAATCTCCAAGCTCCACGATATCTTTGGCCCTATTGTAAGAGTGACGCCTGATGAACTGCACATACGAGACCCATACTTTTACGACCAAGTCTACGCCAAGAACGTCCACCTCGACAAGGAGGGTTGGGACAAGAGGTTTGGGTGTGCAGGCGGCCTGCTGCCGACTGTTAACGCGGAGCAGCACAAGCGACGCCGTGCTGCGTTGGCTCCCATGTAGGTGCATCAACATGTAGTGCAAGGCACCTCGGCACGATTAACGCCTGTTGTCAGGTTCTCACGCCGCTCGATACTCGACTTCATACACATCATCCACCGCCATGTCGACACCCTCTCCGTGCGCATGCAAGAGTTTGAGGCTCATGCAGAGCCGCTTAACCTATCCCATGCCTTCCCCGCCCTGACAGGCGACATCATCATGGACTACTTCTTCGGCTTCAACTACAACCAGCTCAAGCATCCTGAATTCGAGTCATTCCATGATGCATTTATTCGGGTTGGCGGTGTGGGTCACATCGCCACGCAGTTTCCCATGATACTTCCCGTGGGTTATATTTAGATCATTCAAGATGTGCACCAGTCACACGTGGAACTGACATGGTTTTTGCAGATTCTCGATTGTATCCCTGACCGTATCAGCGGCTGGCTGCAGCCAGCAGTGAAGCCAGTGCTCAAGTTCAAGCAGGTATGCGGCACAGCATTGCATCTATACCGTGTTGAGTCTAACATGCGAGTCAGGATAACCGGAATCACATTGCGCGCACCCTTAAGGGCGAAGACATCAAATCCAACGATGCGAAGAAGACCATCTTCCAAGAAATTGTCGGCTCTAAGCTACCTGACTCTGACAAAACACAGAAGCGTCTCGAGGATGAAGCGCAAATCATCATCGGGGGCGGCGTAGAGACAACCGCCTTCTCCCTCTCCACAGCCGCGTTCCACATCATCAGCACCCCACGCATCTACGAGCGCCTCCACAAAGAGCTCGTAGAAGCTTTTCCCAACAGAGATGACTTAGATTTGGCCCCACTGGAGAAGATGCCGTATTTCAAAGCCATCATCATGGAAACCGCGCGCATGTCATACGGCTTGAGTGCCCGAAATCCCAGGACACACAAGACGCCTTTGCAGTACAAGGAGTGGGTTATTCCCGCAAATACTTGCATAGTAAGTCATTACCCTACTCAATGATCCATCTCCCCATCGCATCCAAACTAACCCCACACCCACAGTCCATGACCATCCCCGAAGTCTCCCACGACGAAACTCTGTTCCCTTCTTCCCGCACCTTTATCCCGGAGCGCTGGCTCAACGATCCCAAGACCGCCGATGGCATTCCGCTGGAGCGCTTCATGGTTTCTTTTGGTCGCGGTACGCGCAATTGTCTCGGTATCAACCTGGCATATGTGGAGCTGTACCTCACGCTGGGCATGCTGTTCCGGAAGTATGAGTTTGAACTTCACGAGAGTGATGTCAGCGATGTGGAGTTGGGCCATGATTTCTTCATTCCGGTTGCGAAGCTGGATAGTAAGGGTTTGAGGGTTTTGGTTAGGAGCACGGAGGATTGAGTTTTCTTACTTGCGACCAGTGGAGTTAATCATGTGGACTCACTCTGACGGACCATTTTGATAGGTCGTCTTGAGGACATCATTCCAATACAAGATATCCAAGTGATGTAGCCCCCAGGCTCATACATCCAATCACCCAACCAAAACTCACATCAGCATGCCCCCACCATCCGTCCTAACCATCGTCCCATCAACATTGTAATCCCTCAACAACCCCAAAAATGTCTCCGCCACATCCTCCGGCCTCCCCACCCTCTTCGTCGCCATCCTACTCTCCATGCCCCGCATAATCTCCTGCTTCCTCTCCTCACCGTGATGATCCCACATCTCTGTATCCACCGCGCCCGGGCTCACGCCATTAACGCGAATGGGCTTCATATCGAGAGCCAGGTTGCGCACCATGGAGTGCAGTCCACCAGCATACGCGCCAATAACGCTCCAGTTAGGAATCGGCTTTTCGGATACAGCGCCTGTGGTGATGGTGTAGGAAGATTTGTAGCTTTGGACAAGGTAGTGCGGGAGGTATTTTGCGAGGAGCAAGGGCGCAAAGAAACGGATTTGGCCTGCGGCGAGAATGTTTTGCATCGTCTGGAGATCTTGTTAGTCATGCCACATACACCCGATACGGAGATGTAAGAAGAGGATTAATAAAAGACATCAACACACCATATCCCCCAACTTGATATCCGCCAACTTATCCCCCGCAGTAAAAACAACATGATCCAACTTGCTCTCCGGTATGCTCTCCACCGTCTTCTCCAACAGCGTCTTCAGCTCTTCTTCCAGCGTCTCTGGCTTGCCTAGGTCAACGGCAAGGCCTCTGATGCGCGGGTTTGAGGAGTCAGCAGCAGAGGGGTACGCGGTTTTGAGTTTGGATACAGCGGCATCGATGCGAGATGGGTTGGAGGAGCTGATGGTTACTAGAGCGCCGTTTTCGAGACAGGCTTCTGCGACACTGTAGCCGAGGCCGGATGTACCGCCGATCACGAGGATGCGCGAGTTGGTCAGTTTGTTGGTGTAGCGTTTTTGGTCGGTCATGGTTTCGGCGGTTGGCTGTGTGTGTTGGTAGATGGGGAGACTGTAGGTAGTATACGGGTTGTTTAGTTACTGATCGCACGATCGGTCTTTCGTACGATGAGTATTGAGGTAGTACAGGTCGATGAAGATAGAGAGCTGTGTATTACACTGTTCCCCACATTAGCAGCATGGTTAATGGTATATATACGCAGATCTCAACAACGGCATTTACATCATTGTGCCTGACGTGTAGTTGCCGTTGTTATCTCCGTGATGAACAAATCGCGTTGCTAGCTCCTAAGCATATAGCGTGGTTTCTCCACCCGTTTTACTTCTGCTCGACGTCATTGGAAAAAGGTACAAACGTGCCCGTCAATTTCTTGCATGGAGATGAACGGAGATAAGGTCATACGTATATGCGGGTACAGCCGTCATGCATTACATCATCACAGTTGAGTGTCAAAAGTGAGCATTGACTTGATTATTCATTTCAACATGCGCTGTATGAGGTATCGTGACCTCGATCAAGAGGGCTCAGTAAGCCGTGCTGATCGTGGGAGCTACTAGGCTAATGCAGCTCTGTAGCGTGAGCACCAAGCGTGCGTGTGTGTTTATCAAGTCTCTCCGAGACCTGAATATGTTCGATCCTGCTTCTTTTACGAAGCTATCGTTTGATAGCCGATCATAGTGTTGTCCACATGGTGTTGATCTGCTTTCGCTTGACCTGGAGTGCTGGTTAGTATGCCATGTAACACAACAATGCACAGAAAAGTATAGAGAGGGTAGACTTACCAAAGGCGCAACGAACAAGACTCCGACAAACAGTCCAACAACGGTCAAAAGCATAGAAATCTTATTGAAACCCTTGCCTAGGATATCGAACGAGAAACTGGGTGCGACCCGTGTTCCGAATATATCCAAGCCATAGGCAAAG
Source organism: Alternaria ethzedia (assembly GCF_023757985.1). Taxonomy (NCBI): domain Eukaryota; kingdom Fungi; phylum Ascomycota; class Dothideomycetes; order Pleosporales; family Pleosporaceae; genus Alternaria; species Alternaria ethzedia. The sequence continues at coordinate 1,713,873 of NW_026056194.1, read as the reverse complement.
ACCAGGCAAGTACTCTCGATTCCGCTCTCACTCGTGATAATATCTTCGATACCTAAGACTTCGTACTTGTGGGTAAGGTGCCACTTCGGGTCGAAGTTGATGAGGGGTGTGTACTTGACCAGACCTTCAGACGCTTCCTGCGCAGTAGGCTCACGACCGACGGGTCGGCGAGGATCAATCACCATGCGTGGAATGCCAACTATAGCGTTGAGTGCGGGTAAAGTGACGAGGAGCTCACGACTGGTGATGCCCTGTCTGGTCTGTGTGACACTCATGTGTGTAATCTCTGCTGGTACCTGATAACTCTGCGACAGTACGTAAGGTTTCGCAGCGTCACCGTGCGAACCCGAAGGTTTCACGGTAGAAGAGTTCGACGAATCGCCCAATGGACCCCTGTCGTCTGGAAGGGGGGATTCGTAAAGGTCAGAGACGACAAGCTGGTAGCCGCGGGAAGAAGCGCCAGATGCAGCATCGATAGTTAGCGCATACGCGAACCAGTTCTCTGAGATAGTGGCTGGAATGGGTCGTGTGGTATCGACATCGTTGTGTGACATAGTATGTAGTACTTGTCCAGATGCAGAATCAAGTAGATAGACGGACGCGGATCGCGCTGATTCCACCACTGTTGTAACTAGGACGAGGTTGGGGTTCAGATACTTGTACAGCACCCTCCTGTCGCCTAGTACTTTGCCGATAGAGGCAACAGGGTCCTTGATCGGGCGAGCGACATAGCTGGCAATCTTCTCCTCGACAGGTGGCGTAAAGCTCCACACTGGTTCGGAACCAGGCTGGCTTTCCAGATATCCTTTCAGAGTGCCGTCAACCAAGGTGAATGAAATAAGGCTTTGCCCCTCAGCAACTAGCGAAGGCTCCAGCTTGATTTTGTCGGAAGTGATGAGGCCACCAGTTGTCGAATTGATGAACATGGATCCCTGGAAGCTGGCGTCTTTTACTTCAACATAGCCGCTGTGCGCCTTGAGAGTCGGGTGTTGGAAGCTCGTGCCGGGCGCGAACTGGCCAAGGTCCACGTTCCACATAACTTTGCCTCGTGAACCAACATCGAGGGCAGCAAGGCGACCCGCTTTAGTGGCGACGACAACAAGCTTGTGGAAACCAAAAGTGTCTTGTTGGATATCGTCGACTGTTGTTTCCTTTGTCTTGCCGAGCACACTACTCAAGAGGCGCTGGGGAATGCTCTGTGCCCACGCCGGGAAGTATTGCAGATCCTGGAGGTGCCTCTGCACACGGTGGATGTAAGCGGAGACAGGGTTGCGATGGCTTTCGTCGGCAAGTGCTTGTGCCAGGGCCTCCTGTTCGGGCAAACCGGCCCAGACTGCGGAGACTGCGCCAGACAAGAATTCGGGCCGGGTCCAAGCCACTTCATCGTTTCGCAGGAGTGCCCACTGTCCGTTGGAGTACAGGACGGCCGATCGCACAGCGCTAGCGGCTCCTGACTTCACAACAACTTCAGATTGGCCATGCACAGGGAAGGCGCCCGCAAGTGCCGGAGAGCCTTTGACAGTCCAGCGACCCAAGACACCGTGCGAGACTGAAGAGAATACGGTCACTTCATCTTCGGTTACCCTCGTGAAGTAAACGTTCGCATCGGATGTGCTTGTAGTAAAGGTTCCCTTGGTCCTCAGCTCTGGGAGGCTGTAGGCTTTTGAGACGGTTTGCTTGTTGAGGTCGACGTGGTAAACTTCAGCAGAATGGCCGATGGCAGTCTGGTACTCGACGAGGAAGTGGGCGAGCGAATTGATGTGGTTGGGAGCATGGAGAAGGATGTTCTCGATGACTTCGTCCCCTGGCGTGTTGAAGGTCGACACAGCCTTGGTTCCGATTATGTTGACTTTCAGCACCTTGTTCGCCTTGTCGGTCCAAGCCAATAGTGGGGCAGCCGTGTTGGCTCCGGCGAAGAGGATACGGTCGCGCGAGGAGATCTCAGTGTCCGAGTTGAGGGTGTACTGGTCGAGCTTCTTTCCTGTGATGGGATTGAGAGACGTGACTCGGAGCTTGGAGCCTCCGAGCATGGGCGTGTGGAGGGCGATGTAGTAGATGGTTGTCGGCGAGGTCGAGACCTGGAAAGGCGTGTCTCCGCTGCGGCCTGTCAGTGTCTGTCACATTGCCATTGATTGATATAGCCACCTCGTGTCCTCGTATGTCCACTTGACGCGCCCGGTCTTGCCGTCAAGCCTCTTGACACTGTTGCTGCCATCGGTAGCAAGGACAATGGCGTCTTTGGCCGCGCTTATGGTCATGCCATCTTCCTGCTCTAGTATCTCCAGATCCTCGACTGCAGCCCCGCCGAGGCTGGTGTCCCACACGAGACGGCCGTCGGAAGCGCTCCAGGACGTGACGCGGTCTCCGACGGCGCTGATTACCGTGTCCTGCTCGTTGCCTGAACGCAAATGTCCGCGGTGGCCGGGCTGCGAGGCCAGGTGCTGCCGCCAGACGAGGGCGCCATCCTTGGGGTTGATGGCGCCGATGGTCTGGTTCTGGGATATCGAGTACAGGAGCGATGCCTTGGAGCCCGCATAGGGCTTCTGGAAGAAGGTGGCCTCTGGGGCAGGAAGGCCTAGCAGGGCATAGTGGAAATCAATGTGGAAGGCATCGTCCTCGAAGATGGCCGCAGCCGGCGCGAGACATGCTGCGATGGCGACAGCAGCACTAAAACGCATGGTCGGGTGGAATTGGAGCTTGTCGTCGGCGTCGTCGTCGTTCGGCTCCCATGCGCCCTGTGTCGGCTTCCCTCACACGTCTGCAGTGCCAGGGCGCACGTGCCCGGCCTGCTCCAGATCACGGGACCCTTATTGGGTGCCCTGCTCCTTATAACCCCAACTGCCAGCCCAGGCTCTTCACGACTCAGTTCAGGCGGCGTCGGGGAAGCGGGAAGCTCTCCATGGGCGATTATTACGTCGACAGGATGCTTGCTCGACAGCCTTGCGAACCCTTCTTGTGCACGACTCGACCAGAGGGCCACGCTATCATAGATTGGAGCTTGTCCCGGCGCCCTGGCTTTGTTTCGCGACTGGCCGCGACGACCTCGTCTCCCTCTCTCTCGCAGCATCTCGGCGCTTTGTTTTTTTGGCATAATTACGGGCTGTACGGGCTGCACCCCAGAGCCGAACACCTGGCATATCTCCTGCTAAGCCCTACCAAGTCTACTGCATGCATGTGCCTTTCTTCGCTACCTCTTTGTCGCTGCTTGCTCCCTGATTATCGCGACGCCGTTCCCTTCTCCCACCTCGACCTTCACGTGACGGAAAAATCTTCCCCAGCCCCCAACCTCGGCGCGTCAAACAGGTGCGTTACACAAACTTGCCCCGCGCATGCATGCAGTCGCTTTGCCTCTGTGGCTCGTCGCCTGCTGCATTCGAGGCTGCTTTTGTCTGATTGGACGTGGCTTGGTTTGGAAATCGATGCGCTGACGAGTGTGGTTGGCCCAGAGCGCAGTACGACGCGCACCGCCGACTCAGCCCTCTGGTACAGACCGACGCAGTGTCCAGGCAGCACGACGAGTCGACTTCCTTAGCCTTTACTAGACGGCGGCGGCTTTGAGCCGCTCATCCCTCTGTGGCACCCACCGCCACAGGAGGCGAGGAGCACTTCTCGTCAATAACCTCCTGGCCTCGCTGCAAGCTGCCCACGCAAATCTGAAGCATGTCGCAACGGGAGTACCACATAGTCGTCCTAGGTTCTGGTAAGCTAGTTAGACACCGTCAGCAACTAGGTCACAACTGACGAGAGTGGCGCCTTAGGTGGAGTCGGGAAGAGCTGCCTAACAGGTAAGGTTACCGCCTCGAGTACTCGCCAACACCACAGCAGCGCTGACTTGTCCACAGCGCAATTCGTGCAGAATGTATGGATAGAGAGTTACGATCCTACCATTGAAGATTCATACCGAAAGGTGCTTGATGTTGACGTGAGTGTGCTTCGACCCTCCTGCACTACCCTGTTGCTGACCCGCTGAAGGGCCGTCATGTCATTCTGGAGATCCTTGACACTGCAGGCACCGAACAGTTCAGTGAGTATTTACAGCCGCCCATGCACACGCGACCCATGACTAACCATAAGTAGCTGCTATGAGGTAATACACCATTCGAGTCCCATGCCAGCTCACGACTTACACCCCCATAGGGAACTGTATATGAAAACCGGTCAAGGGTTCCTTCTCGTCTTCAGCATAACATCGGCATCGTCGTTCTGGGAACTGGCAGAGCTTCGGGAGCAAATACGACGAATAAAGGAAGATAGCAACGTTCCCATGGTCCTCATCGGCAACAAGTCAGATCTAGAAGAAGACCGAGCAGTGCCACGCCCACGCGCCTTTGCAATTTCCCGTGAGTGGAACATACCGTACTTTGAAACCAGTGCTCGGAGAAGAGCCAATGTGGATGAAGCCTTTGTCGACCTCTGCAGGCAAATCATCCGCAAAGATCAACAGGAACGGCAGCGCATGGCCCCACCCGATTCACCGAGACCTGGCCCAAGGTCGCGGACGCATACTGGAAGGCCTAAGCGCCGGGGACACCGACCGCATTGTACCATCCTTTAAGTTACGATACCCAACGACGGACGACTGCACGAGTGGCAGTGGGCTTGCTGGTACAGGCGCTGTCACGATTCCCTTCGCATCGCTCGTTCCAAGTTTCTCGGTTTAGACTTTTGGTACCATAGAGGTATTAGATCATCCGCTCACAGCGGCAATTAATCCCCTTTTTCATACGGTTGAATCCATGACGCTTGTGTGCCCGTATCTGCGATTGTCTTTGTATGTTTGCTGGTGGGTGTTGGATGTCTCGTACGCAGACGTAACATGTGTCCACAACATGTAGTCAAGCAAGGCACGGGAAGAAGATCTGTCCTTACAGCTACCCCCACTTGGCGGATCTGCCAGGTCACTGGATCCGGGTGGAGACATCTCGATGAGGACTACGTATGACGTGTTGGCTGTCAGTACATGGCAACATGTCTGCTTCCAGGCCACAGTATGCAGCACCGCCAGCGGAGTAGACTCCTCCGGGAACAAGCACCTTCCGGAACCGACCCCCTCGGATCTCATCTGGCCCTGCATTCCTGCGGCTGCCGCCTATCCTCGGGCTGAAACAGGAGCGCGTGACAGCTTAAGTGTGGCTTCTTTGCGGCAAGCGTTTGCGTGCTTTGTTGGGCTGCTGTCTTGAAGCAAGCCGCGGTACACGATCTGACGTCACCGGCGGGGCAATAGAGGGGCATCATTCAGGCACGCAGCGAATGCCAGATGGTTGTCCATTCGCCCATGACGCGATTTGCATGATAATCCACGATCGACAGCGGAATTTTCAAAAAGTGCCACTCTCTTGCGTGGGTTTGTGCATTGCATGTGATGGTTCGTGGCTGCGGATACCCCATCGCGCTTGCGTGGTCTGGCCCTCATTCCATGGGCCCTCCTGTGTGACGTCACTCACCACCGGAAACAGTGACGTATGTTTGTTTGCACTCTGTTGGAGCCTAGCGCTCAGCCCTCAGCCCCTCACTAGCCTCCCTCACCTACCCCTCTTGCTCTACATAAATACCCTCACCCGTCTCCCCTTTGCTTCCTCCATCACACAATAAGCCTTCATCACCTCATCTACACTACCACTTCTTCCAAACCCAACCCCTCAAATACCAAACACTTCAAAATGTCTGCTCCCAACGCCAACACTCCCAACGAGGGCATCGTCGGCCAGGCCGTCAACTCTGTCAAGAACGCCGCCAACTACGTCGCCGAGACCGTCCAGGGCCAGACCGCTGAGGCCAACAAGGAGGCCAACAAGCAGCAGGCTAAGGGCAACGTCCCTGGCCAGGACTCCCTCACCGACCGTGCCTCCGGTGCCCTGAACGCTGCTTCCGACAAGATGAACCAGGAGAAGCACGAGGGCTCCGCTGAGGCCAACAAGCGCTCCATCTAAGTACTCAGTACTTGAGCACCGGTTCGACATTTCACTTCGGTATGTGGTCCACACCCGTCCTTCTTTGACACCTTTCTAACAATCACAAGGTTCAGAACGATACCACTATGGTTTGAGCGATGAGCACTACGACTCTCGCCGGGTTCACGACAGCCCCATGATAATGGATATGAGATACCAATAAATCCTTTAACTCTACAAACTCTACAGTCTCCTTGCCATGCCGTTGTGTGATTATGATGCTGGAAAACGTTTGTACGAACTTTCGCACCCAATTGCAGCTCCAGCCCTTTAGCCTTCAGCGCCGTTACCGATCTTTATGTGCTTTCCGGTCACGTCTTCGCACCCTGACTTCGAAAATATTCGTCCATTGTGCAAATCTCGCCCAAACGGTCACACGGTCGCTTTGTGACACATCATCACTCTATCCTCAATGAAGTGTGCTAGTATAGCAACATGAACGTCAAAGGTTCACCCAACATACATGTATCATGTATCTCACCGGCTACCTCGCGCTTCAAACAGATACATACGCCTACATTGTCATATCTTGACGATCATGAGTCACAACACGGAGACATAGTTTGGCATAGTTGTTTCATGAGATTGTTCAATGATGTTCCCAGTGATACTGCTAACTAAATGAACGCATTACTCAAGACAACGCTTCGCGAAAAACAAAGGGTATCGAATGATCAGGGAAATGAGAAAGCCAAGTATGAAAAGAGCTCGCAGAGACCTCGTCCGTGTCATCTCCAACAACTCCTTCCTCATTACTCGTGGACGCTGTGGAACATGCAGTGGTGGTGGGGTTCGTGTGATACGTGGGCGGGGGTGTGGGCGTAGATACATTTGGTAATGGTGCAGAAATACAACGCTGGTTTCGATGGTGCTGGTGTTTGCAACAGGCAGTGCAAGGAATCGTGGGAAGAGGAAGAAAACTTCTGGAGTAGTGCGTTGGAGGGTGTGTTGACTGTACGAGCGATGGAGGACGGGTTTCATCCGACACAGCTAGACTGTGAGACTTGGTCGTACCGTCCACGCTGGAACAAGCTCTTGATGTTGACGATTGTGGCCCCTAAGCAACCGTCTTGGGCGCATGAAGCCAGGAAGCATCGTCGCCGTGTCCGTTGTCGAATTCAAAGCTGATCCGGAACCTCTGCAAAAAGTACATCTTGTCAGCACACCTCTCAATTCCAGTCCCTCACATGAAGGGTAGGATAGGAGGGGGGCTTTAGACGTGCATAGCGCCACGGCCAGTATGCGTAGTCCTTGCCTTGAAGTGTTTCCAGAACATGATACCCCCAATGACAGCTGAGATGAACCAAAGCAGCATGTTCGTCAGTAGCACCCACACCCCGTTCTTCATCCTGGTGATACCCTTGTTCCCTTCTGGGTTCTCCCCAATGAACATCTTGCCGAATATGCCAAATGCAACGAGATAGCACAGGAAAACCAGCGCATCGACGGCGAAGAAGAACCACGCCTTGATGAGCGGTAGCATGGCGAGGAGGGAGCAAAGCGCACCGAGTGTGCCGCATACAACAGCCCACACCCATTTCGAGTCGACGTATTTCCCTTGCTTGCGCGCGTTGTCCAGGTCCACGGCGTAGAGTCCGATGACAGTGAGGCCCATGACGAATTGGAAGAAGCGCAGGACAAGGCGGAGGATGGTTGTTGGGGTGAGGGACGCGCCGAGGGAGGTTCCTAGGGTGGCTTTCTCGCCCCGGAGAGTGCTACGCGAGAGGAATTTGAAGCCCATAGCTGCTAGAACACTGAGCATCTTGCGTTAGTTGGGCTCGAGGACTGGGTCTATATGTGTGTATGGATTGGTGTGAGACAGGTAGACAATGTCTTACCTATTGTAGATGCGATGCGCGACTTTGTAGAGTTTGTTGATTCAAACGTCGTGCGCAGATGTCTCTCTTCGATCTTTGGTGTTTCGCAGAGGATCTCGGTCGTTGGAGTAGTCGCAATGGATAGAGCGGGGAAGAAGAAATAGTTGTGAACCGCAGTGATTAAACAAGTCGTCTCTCGTACTGTGACCGAAACAACACCGCTGCGCTGTAACTTGGGCGTGCTAAACCTCGTTGGCACACAAGGTTTCTTTTGGACCCTGGGAACTTCAGGGTCTTGACAATGTCACCGTTCCCTCTTCCTTCCAAGCGCGATGACGTCGGGGGTTGATCCTGGAGTGGGATGTGGCTTCCAGGGATTAATTAAATTTGTGCACGCGCTCTTTCGGTGCGAATTGGGAAAGATCGGCAAAGAGAAGGTGTGACAGCAAGGCTATTTGGAAGATATGCGATAAAAGGGGTATAGACGCTACTGGAACGATAGATAGGCAAGACGCGATAGAATGGAAGTACGAAGGGACTGTCCCGCGACTGTCAAAGCCGGCGGTGATGAGAATGAGACGTGGGAAGAACAAGATGCAACGCTGGAGACGCATGATTCGCCTCTCCATCGCCTCTCTTTTAAATCAGACCGTGAAGTGCTTCGTGGCATCGAAAGCGTCAACCCATGCGTTGGCGCCTGACCACACGTCCAGCGCGTTGTGAACGTGTGGTTCTGGTGACCCTGTTTGAGGTGCCGACGCTGACGTAGTGGACCTCGAGTAGCGTTGCATTCAGAGCAGGGATGTTTCACAATGTGATTCGCTGGCAATACTCCAGCCTCTGCATCATGAAACTTACCGTGAAGTCCGAGGTAACTTTGCTGTCGCAGGAAATGGCGTGCGACAAGCAACATTGGACTGTGTGATAGGTTGACAGTTTCAGCGCCTGGAAGAGATGTATTTCAAGACGTCTCTGTGATGGCACAAGCGGTATCTGTATGAAGAGTAATATTGTTTTATTCGCGGGGTATTAATCACCCACGGTTTGTACTACGCTCACGTACAGTTATCCAGCATACCAAAGACATAAAAATGTCTAAGGACTGGAGTACTTGTAGCCATATTGCTCCTTAGCGGCCTTGATCTGCTCCATGAGCTTGTTCTCCTTCTCCGCAAACTCCTTGTCATCCTTCAACTTCTGCAAGTACGTGTCGTTTCCAAAGCCGCTCTTGCTCGGGATATCCAAGCCGCGCTGGACTGCAGGCCGTGCCTGTATGCGCTCCAACCACTTCTTCACGTTCGGGAATGAATCGAGGTCAATACCGGAGAAGCGGAGCATGTGGGCCCATCCAAAGCTGGCAATGTCGGCGATGCTGAACTTGTTGCCTACAAGATAGTCGGTGTTGGCGAGGTGCGAGTCGAGGATGCCGACCAGACGTTCGGTCTCGCCTGTGTAACGCTGCATGGCATAGGGAATGCGTTCCTTGGCGAAGCGGTTGAAGTGGTTGGCCTGGCCTTGCATAGGGCCAAGGCCGCCATGTTGCCATGCCATCCATTGTTCTGCGCGCGAGACGTCGAGAGGGTCGCTGAAGCTGAACTTGTGTTCGGGGTCGTAGTGGCGCGTGAGGTACGTGAGGATTGAGAGACCTTCTTGGACAGCGAAGCCGCCCTGGTCGTGGTCGACGATTACACTATTTGTTGGTATCCAAGATCAGTACGCGTCTCACGAGAAGTTCGTAGGGTGGCATTGCTTACGGGATGCGTCCATTGGGACCGAGCTTGGTGAACCAGGGCTCCTTCTGTGTGTTCTTCGAGATGTTGATGCTCTGCCATGTGTAGTCCTTTCCGTAGGCTTCCTTGAGCTCCTCGAGCAGAATGCTAGCCTTCCATCCATTGGGCGTGCCGAAGGTGAGCAGCTCGATGCCCTTGTCCGCCTTCAGTCCGGTGGGTTCGCCGTCAGCCATTTCGGGAAGTATGCGAAGTAGCGGTTGTGAGCTGTGGAAGTGCGATCGGAGAGGTTTGCGCGTTTGGGCGGGGAGACGTGTGAATTGTCGGAGTTGTGAGGAGATGGAGGGTCGTAGTAATGACATGAAGAGGGGTAACTTCAGCGCGTTATGGAGGGGTTATATGCGGCCAATGCATGTGGAGAGCTATTTCTTCCCAAGCTATTGCTTAGGAAGCATCCATGACGTCGTCCTCGTAATACTGACATTGCGCACGCGTGCGCATTGACATGATTGGTAAGTGATGAAATCTTCAAATTCGTCGGACAAGTATGAACGGGCGTAAAGTCCATGAGTCGCGTTCTCTGCTCAAGCTCACGACGCGCTGTACCTTGTCAGCATTATAATGACTTGCGTGACTAAGCGGCTTCGCGATACACCTGGGCATCGACCCAAGCCCAACATTGAATGTTTTGAACCGAGATAATTCAATCAAAATGGTTCCAACTTCCTAAGTACAAACTGGCACCTTGCAGTTGAAGGAATTTGTTTTGAAGGAATTTGTTCGTCATATAAAGTCCAAGAAAACTCTGCATGGGATCTACGCCTGCATCGATGGAATACTCATGAAACCATTAGAACGCAATTCTTTTATACTTCTCCGTCAAGTTACGAACTACATCATAACTCGACAGAGAAGCGCAAACGAACTACCTTCAAGCGATATCATGAGTACTCCACCGACACAGAAACGTACTAGTGATCTAAAGATCATCGTGTCTACATTGTGGTATACAAGCCTTATCCAACTCTCCTACTATACATCCTCCCTACCTGCTACCATACCATGCATGCATTAGCAAAACTGTCGAAAAATAAGCTGTAGCCCCTCAACGGATGCTTAGTTGACCTTGTATTCACTTCCACCTCCACACCAGCACCGTCCCTCGCCTTCTTTCTCGACATGTATTACTACATCCATACCCCGGTCCTTCAGGAACTGGTATGAGCGCTCACGCACGTCTTCTGGGTCTGCCATGCGGTTGGCAATGATGTGGATCACGCCGAGAATGCGACGTTGCTTGGGTGCGTGGCTATGATCGTGGTCGTGGTCGTGATGATCATGCGAGTGTGAATGCGCATGTCCGTGATCATGGCCGTGATCGTGAGAGTGTGCGTGGTCGTGAGAATGCGAGTGAGAGTGGCCGTGATCGTGTGAATGGGAGTGATCATGTTCATGATGATCGTGCGGATGGTCATCGTGCTTATGGCCGCCTCCACAATCATGATCCTCCTTTGCGTGTGCTTCCGCGTGCGCAGCACCTTCGTCTTCAAGCCAGAACTTTGGTACCGCGTATCCGACAACGCCTCTCAACGTACCCAGTTCGCCTAAGGTATTTCTAATGCTATACTCGAGGTCGTTGGGCATACTCAGCATGAGTCTTGCGCCACTCGACTTGACCAGCGGGATCGCTGACAAGAAGATTAGGATTGCAATGATGCAGGACGCTATCGGATCCCATCCAGACCAACCATAGTACTTTGTAAGAAGAGTAGATATAATGACTGCAACAGAGCCAAGCGCGTCGGCGAGAATATGCAGAAAGATTCCCTGCATATTTTCGTTGTCGTGGGAGTGGCCATGTCCATGGTCATGTCCCTCATGTCCGTGATCATGATCGTGTCCATGGCCGTGGTGCGCATGGCCAAAGGCTACAAGGCCCACGATATTAACGATGAAACCAAGAATGCTGACAATCAAAAGCTCGTTGAGGCGCTGGAGTTCGTGGCCTTCCCAGAGGCGTTCAAAGGCATCGAAGATGATCTCTAAGCTAACCAACCTGCTTCGATTAGCACATACATGTAGCATGCATTAGGTGACTTACAGAAGGAAGACGCCGTTTGCAAAGCCAGACAACGTATCGACCTTGCCATAGCCGTATGGGAAGCGGGCGTTGGGGCGCCACTTGCTCATCACTGCTGCTGCAAGTCCCACGGCGAGACCAGCGCAGTCGAAGAGCATGTGGATACTATCCGTGAGCAGCCCCAAGGATCCACTGACGAAGCCGTAGAAGAACTGAACCATCATGAAGGAAAGGTTAAGTCTGTAAAAGTTAGTTAAGCCAATTTGGAGTGCAGAATCTGCTGAGTAGAAAGAAGTGAACATACACGCCAAAGTACGCAATGCGTCGCGAATCCCGCTCAATCAGCACGCTATGCACAATCGAGCCTGGAGTCGCGCGCGCGATGAGGAATGCCGAGATCCTAGAATGGTTTCCATGAAGATGATGATCGTGATTATGGCCGTGGTCATGACCATGCGAATGCTTGTGTCCTGCATGTCCATGTTCGTGCGAATGGGGTACCGAAGAACGAGTGTCGACGGCGACCGCCGCAATTAGCATAGCGCAAACCCAAGGGAACGCGATGTTGAAATGACTAAGAGCCTGGTGTTCCAAGAAGCTCAGGGCGAAGATGAGAATGCCGCTCAGTCTCAATCCAACCTGCTTTTGACTCCGTAATGATGCGGGAATTGACAGGAAAATGAGCGCCGTAGTGGATGCAACCGATAAAGTTGAGAAGCCCAGGGTGTGATGCGATAAAGAGGGCGTGGCAGAAGAAACAAGTGAATACAAAATAGTTGTGACAGTGAGTACAAGGCCGGAAGCAATGGTGAGTAGCTGATTCTCGGTACTGTTCACTAATAATGAAGAGGGCTTGGGCAGCGATGCGCGAGATGGCTTTTGAGTCATGTATGAGTCCTGACTCTTTGGTCCGGTCATCAATGACCAGCCTGCTGTGGGAAGAGGCGGAGGGACAAGGAGCAGCGATACTAGAAGGGCCAAATAGCCGACCAAGCTGCCTGTGACGTTGCCAGAGGTGAATATGTCAGCCGACATGCTCATGAGAAGAGCCCCGCAGGTCACCTTCCTGGTCCTCAATGTTCGTCGAATATCGTCCCAAGGTGTGTGTTTCCCTGGTTTCTGGTCTAGGGCACCAATGCCTGCAGCGACTGCTATCAACATGGCTAAGGCTGTCTTCGCTCCTCCTATGTGTAGAGATGCGTAGAAGGGCAGCAGGACGCCGAGTATGTTGCTTGCCATGCGTTTCGGCGCATTGCTGATATTGAAAGTGCCCTTCTCCTCCTTCCGCCTGTCGAGTGGCTGTAGACTGGAGTTGACTTTGGCTATTACACCGACCAGCAGCAGCGTGCCAGACGAGAGAGCGAGCGCATGCAGTAATGGGAAGCCACTTGTTGCGGTCGCGTATTCGAGTTCGGGTGATTTCTCTGACACGGCTTCTGATAGACTCGACGGTAGCTCGGAAGGCGGTCTGACGCCGCTGGGGTATGCTAACGCGGCGAAAAGGTACGGGAGAGGTATTAAGAGCGCGGTAAGGGCTTCGGGCAGTTCTAGCCAGGATCTAGACAGTGTGTTAGTTGTGGTTCTCTTGATCGTCGCAGGCGGTTCTTACGAAGAAACAGGAGGAGGCGGCACATGCGCTGGAGACTCCTGTATAGGTGATACCGGCGAGAAGCCATACTTCTCAACGGCAGGTGTCTTCCTGGCCGGTGAGCGACCCAGATCCGATTCACCCCGCGCCCGTCCTTTCGGTCTCCCATTCGAGAAGGGCTTCAGCGTGTAGGTGGAATCGTTGGAGCCCGACCTCTCATGCCCGTGCTCATGCTCATGCGCAGGGCTGTTGTACTCGGCATACGGCGAGCGCACAGCGCCGTGCAGATGCCCGTTGCCGTTCATATCAGAGCGCGTGTGTCGATGGCCGTGGTCTTTGGCGGGCGATGAAGCGTTCACGGTGCCATTCGAGTACGACGAGGGATCCGGTGTGTATTGTGACGACGAGCGGGCATGGCTGTGAGTGTGCGAGGTGGGCGCGATAGGCAGCGCATACGTCGACGCCATTCGCAACGCCACGTTCGTCCGCCCGCTACGGGGTCGTCTTGACTCGGTGGAGGTAATTGGCCGAGTGGGGCTCGCGATGCGCGATGGAACGGTGCTCAATTGCCTTGAGATGGCGGTGTCAGAGGGGAAAAAGCAACGTGGATCGCAGCCAGCAAGCGTGAGTGTGCTGCAATGAGGCTACGCAGCGCTTTGGCGTCTTGGTGTTTCGATAGCGGCGCGCGTTGCTGCACTATCAATAAGTTTCAGGGGTCTTACAGATTGACATGACTGTCATTGAGCGCCTTCCCCTTTCGGTCCTACCCCGGCTCAGATCTCCGCATCTCGTGGCTAGCCCTTGGCGTTGACGCACGCGGCGGCTGCCACGGTTGCCCGAGCTGCCTTGCAATTGGACAGCACTAACACAACACCAAAATGTTCGACGACTACACCTCGCCCGACAAGGACGGCAGCCTGTTTTCTGTCATACTAGCGGTTGTTGTGACTTTGTCAACGCTGTTCACTGCGCTGCTATTGACGCTGCCCAGTCAGTATGATCCGTACAAGGATAAGCCGCTTCGGGTTGTGGGCGAGGATGGAAAGGAGATCAAAACGAAGATGAGAGATGGGAAAGAGCCGATGCTATGGAAGCAGGGCCGCTCGGTGCAGGTGGTAGTATTGGGAGACATTGGACGCTCGCCACGTATGCAATACCATGCTCTCAGTATCGCCAAACACGGTGGAAAAGTGTTTCTCGTCGGCTATCAAGGTCAGTGGTGTTTGTCCTGAAGACATTGCCAGCGGCTAAACCCACAAAGAGTCGGACATTCTTCCTGAGATCGTATCAAATCCTCTGATCGAGATCATTCCACTGTCACCAGCGCCAAGCTTTCTGCGTTCGAGCAGCAAACTTCTCTTTCCAGTTCTAGCACCTCTCAAAGTCCTTTGGCAGATATGGTCGTTGTATCGCGCACTCGGTTACCGCTCTAAGCCCGCAAGATGGACGCTCGTGCAAAACCCACCTTCGATACCAACTCTCGCTGTAGCAAGCCTGGTATGCTTCTTGCGACGTACTGATCTAGTCATCGACTGGCACAACTTCGGTTACACCATTCTGGCTATGAAACTTGGCGACAACCACCCTCTTGTGAAAATCTCTGAGAAGTACGAGAAGATCTTTGCAAAGGCTGCATCGCATCATTTCACGGTGACCAACGCGATGGCCCGCGTGCTCAAAAACGACTACGGCGTGACAGCAGAAGCACTGCACGATCGCCCAGCCTCTATCTTCCAGCCGATCGAACGACGAGATCGAGAGAAGTTTCTAGCACGACTACCAGAAACAGCCGAGTACGCCTCAGATCTTTCTGCAACTTCGAAGACGCCATGGAAGCTCATCGTCAGCGCCACGTCCTGGACTGCCGACGAGGACTTCTCACTGCTCCTTGACGCTCTCGTAGCTTATTCTGCAGAGTGTACATCTAAGACCTATCTGCCAAAGATTCTTGCCATTATCACTGGAAAAGGCCCTCAGAAGGAGTATTACCTTGCGAAGATCAGGGAACTTAACCAGCAGAAGAAGCTTTTCAATGTCGTTATCAAGACAGCATGGCTCACACACTCCGACTACGCGCTTCTGCTCGCGTCCGCTGACTTAGGTGTCTCTCTGCACACATCGTCTTCCGGCGTTGACCTGCCGATGAAAGTGGTCGACATGTTCGGCGCAGGCTTGCCGGTCGTGGGTTGGGGAAAGTTTGAAGCCTGGCCCGAGCTCGTCAAGCAAGGCGTGAACGGTCTTGGCTTCCAAAGCTCTGAGGAGCTGGCCTTGCATCTGGCTACTTTCTTCGGCAACGATACAAGGCTGAGAGAGACCCTGAAGGAGGGCGCACTCAAAGAGAGCGAACACCGGTGGGACGAAGAATGGGACGGTGTGGGCGGGAAGCTGTTCAAGCTCGTATAAGTGATAAGCGGTCACGCGATTGTAATGAGCATCTCATAGGATTTTGGTTAAGTACACTAGGGGTAATGAAATCCGTTGAATGCTAATAGACTGAAAATTTCCCAATACCCAAGCTCCAGTACGCCGCGCTTGGAAGCAAAGCAAGAAATGCTAGCTACCAATGAAGGTCGTGTTAACGATTCAATCAAAGACCACACCAGAGTAGCCACCGTCCCCGGTCATGCATTCACGCATCGCCCCGATGAATAGTGTATCAGCGCTTGGATCGTTAGGAAGCAGCACTGTGTGTTCTTCATCCTTACCATCATCGCATTGGCGCACCAGTTCCAGGCTTGGTGAAGAGCCGTCATCGCTTTCGGTTGATGCGGTGCTGCTTCTACCATCACCCTCCACTGAAGCGGTGGCGCAATCCACTTCCGCCTCATCTTCACCCGCGATACCCATTCCTCCCCGCCAAATCTCAGCCAGCTCCCTATCCTGTTCATTCAGATCTGTAGCATCAAGCTCCTCGGCCAAGGAACGCGGCGACGGCACCGAATTGTAACGAACGACTGAAGGTGTCAAAACTTCAGCCGAATGTCCCCTCCACCAAACAATCTCCTCTTGAAAGTGGGTTACAACACCCTTGTATCGTGTACGAGGACTTTGCAGCCGGCACCACGTTTTCTCGAATTCCTTCCACAGCGCGGCTTGCCTGATTCTTTCGCCAGTACCGGCCCATAGCCCAATTGCTCTTTCTCCACATGCGCGATCTTGGACTTTTTTCTCGTACTCGGTGACGAGATTCTTCATCTCTTGATCGCATGCCAACATTGCTTGGAATAGGTACTCGTGTTCTAGACTTCCGTACATAACATTGTGGTACTGGTATTGTCGCTGTATATCTTCGTGCAGGGTTGTGGTTAGATCTTCGATGATCTTGAAATGCTGTAGCGTGCGGGTGTGCAGTGGCTGAGAAGAGTCTGGATGTATCTCTCCCATTTTGTTTCGTTGGTTGGTGAGATTGGATGGTTGGGAACGCGGTGAATGGTGACGAAGTATGTGTTTTGTGTTGACGAGCGTAACAGCAACTGGACTCTCTTAGTATTGAGCTATAGAGACTTAGTATGTTAGAATGTGCGTGTCTGTGGAGATTTTGGTGAAGCAAGAGAAGACTACGAAACCCTTGTATATCAAGAAATTGCAAGAATATTCAGCTTCGCTACCAAGTTAAAGCTACCATATAACCATGCATACATTTCAAACGTTTGCTTCTTGTTTGACCAATGTGCCTTGAGCTGAAAGAAACCAGGACCATGACTTGGTTGTCCAGAGAAACTCGCATGGTACAGATGCACATTGGGCCAATGGAGTTGACGTTGTTGGTAAGGAGGCCTACCCAACTCCTGGTATACCAAAGTCATTGATGACCAACTTGTATTTCTGCGTGTGTGCGCTCCACCGTAGCGGTCGTAGCATGAGGCTACCGACCAAAGATCCACACTCTTACTTTTCTACCTTTCGCACCTGTCGCGTGAACCCGACTACAGCCTCAACTTGTTCTTCAGCCGTACCCGTTGAGCACGTGAATGTGGATACGCAAGGCCTGTATGTCTATGACACACTAAGTAGCCCACTCGATTGCAACAGCCATCGCGAAGCTCAGAAGCACGGCCACGAACATTGTTGCCGGAGACATCCAATAGAAGATAAGAAAAAGGCAGGTGTATCATGGGTAGCTCTAAGCATGTCGTGCGAACACAAGAGGAACAAAGATCTGGTAGAAGTCGGGAGAAGCGGTGAAGTGCATGAAGACGATGTGGATGAACGTTATCGTGGTGTTTCGTTGGTCTGCAGGGTCGGCCCTTCCTCTCCCGGCGTGTCCGCGCCACCCTAGACCCTGTTTTATCCCCTATCGCTATATTTGGGCGCGTACTCGCCAGCACACGCGCAATCAGCCAAAACGTCACTTCACATTCCTTTCTTCAACTTTCTAACAAACTTTTATTCTGTCTTTGAGTGTCTATTGCGCGTTGATCAAACGAACCTTCCTGTTCTAAATCTTGATTTACACACCGCGACTCTTGTGCGACGCTCCCGAACAATTAATCGCGGTTTCTCAACAACTTGCGCGACATGCTACTCCGATAACCCGAAACCGATACGATCTACAATCGCCCCATCTGGAACTGTTTGCTGTAACTACGGCTGAACAATGATGGATCGAATTGAAGAAAGATGGAAAGCTCTCGAGGAGAATCATCCTAAGATACGCACGCTTGTTGAGACAGTGAAGCCTTACATTCCGCCGGTCAACTTCATTACGCTTCACTATGCCTACTTCATCAGTGTTACCCTGTTGGGTACACTCATCTTCTGGGGCGCGTCAAACCCATCCAAAAGCATTGGGTGGTGGGACAGCATGTTCATGTGCATGTCCGCCATGACCGCGGCTGGTCTCAATTCCGTGAACGTTAGTCAGCTCACCACTTTCCAGCAAGTGGAATTGGCCATTTTGATGATGATGGGAAGCCAGGTGCTGGTTAGCTACTTCACCGTTGCTTTCAGGAAACACATCTTCGAGAAGAGGTTCGAGGATATTGTGGAGGCTGAGAAAGAGAGGCGGAACGCGCGAAAGGGAGAGGTCGGTGCTGTAGTGGGAATGACAGGAGCTATGTTTGGGCTGCCAATTATGGGATCGTTTGGAGAGAACAAGAAGGGAAGCAAGCCGAAAGCAGAATCCAAGTTGGCCACGCCGCTGGAGACATGCGTTGAGGATATGCCACCCAGTACGCCAATCCAGGAAAGCCAAGCGCAAACCGGATTATCGCCCATATCACCTGATGCAAGAGAAAGGAGCTTGGCACAGCATGTCGGTTTTCTGGATCCCATACGAGAACGCGTCTCCCACGAAAGACCCATGTCAGCAACGACAACAGGACATACAATCTACAACGTACAGAGTCACCAGAGCATGTCGAAACGTCGCCGCTCACTGGCTGAAGAGTCTGGAGTAGGCGATAGCTTTAACGTGAAGACCTTCGTGAACGAGCAAAAGCGCAACATTGGCCGCAACGGGCAGTTCTTCAATCTATCGTCAGATCAGCGAGAGTACCTGGGTGGTGTCGAGTACCGCGCGCTGAAGTTCCTCTCCATGTTCGTGCCGGCATACTTCATACTCTGGCAGTTCTTCGGCGGAATCGCACTAGGGGCCTACATGTCTGTCTACGAAAGAGAAGCGTGCGCTGTGAATGCGCAGAATCCTTGGTGGGCTGGCATCTTTCTCGCTATTTCTGCGTACAGTAACGCCGGCTTTACGCTACTGGACGCAGGCTTTATACCCTTCCAGTCGTCATACTACGTCCTCGTCATCGTAACGATACTGTCGCTCGCCGGACCAGCAGCCTTTCCTGTGTTTGTACGCTTCCTCATCTGGAGCATGTCCACACTTCTCGATCTCTTCTCCAAAGACAAAGAGTATGGCGTATGGAAAGAAGGCTTCGATTTCATCCTCAAGTTTCCACGACGTGTGTATACCAGTATGTTTCCTGCGCGAGACACCTGGTTGTTCATCGCAACCTTCGGCTCTTTTGTGACAGTAGACTGGATCTTGATTCTGATTCTCAGTATTGGGAACCCGACGCTAGAAGTCATACCACTTGGGCAGCGCATCTTCATCTCACTATTCGAAGGCTTCTCGATTCCAACTGGAGGCTATGCTATCGTCTCGCCCTCGGGAATGTACTTTGACGTACAGGTCCTGTGGCTCGTTGTCTTCTATACCGCGGCGTACCCTCATATCATCACTATGCGCAAGACTAATGTGTACGAAGAACGGTCACTGGGTATATACGAGGGCGACGAGGCTGAGCCAGAGCAGCTGCATTCAGCATCCAGCTCGCTCTTCGATGTCGACGCCGCGATGCCTTCTCTGACCACCGCGGTATCACAGTCCGAGAAAACGTCCCTTGCGCCTATCAAGTCTCTCGGCAAAGTCGGCCGTCGCGGCACTGCATTTGTAGGACGTCAACTTCAGCACCGCATGACAGCCTTTCAGGGTGTCGGTGTCGCCAACGTGCCCGCAGCCCCTGCACCCTTAAAGCGAGCAGTGACTATGGACTTTAATCGAATGTCGATTCATTCTCTCAACTCGCACCCGCCAACTCGACCTCCTTCCCTCATCAGCCAGCAAGTTCGCGGCCAACTGTCGCACGATGTATGGTGGATAGCTTTTGCGCTCTTCCTCATCGCGATCATCGAAACACACCACTCTATCGAAGACCCGCGTACATACAGCGTATTTACCATGCTGTTTGAGATTGTGAGTGGATACACAACTATCGGGATTAGCATCGGCTTGCCGGATCAATCATACAGTTTCAGTGGTGGCATGTACACGGGAAGCAAGATTGTCATGATCTTGGTTATGTTGAGGGGCAGACACAGGGGTTTGCCTGTTGCGCTTGATCGCGCTGTCAGATTGCCAGGGAAAAAGCTGGCGGAGATGGAGGAGGAAGATGCGGAGATCAGAAGCATGTTTTCTCAGTGAGCGAATGCGATTTAGCGATTAGCAATTTCTTTGAGTGTAGTTGGCAGGTTAACAAAAGCATGGATGCAATTCTGGAATCAGTCATAGATGCTGGACAATATTTCTGAGACATTAAATTTCATTGAAGTCGTTAAACCGATCGACTACCCAAAGCAGCAGCAACTTCCATCTGATAAATTAACTTCACACCGCCCACAATCCGTACTACCAAGCTTTGCAGCGACCATATCTACAAGACAAGTCCAACAGCCGCGAGCAAACCGCTCAATCCCAAAGCCGCAGAAGCCATGTTGGCGGGTGCAGCATTGCCCGGGCCATCGCCGTTTCCGGATCCAGCAGCACCCGTACCCGAAGGACTGTTACCATTACCAGGACCGCCAGAACCAGAAGCACCCGTCGCTGAAGCGGTGTTAGACGGCATACCAGAAGGACGCGAAGCAGTTCCCGACATCATGGTAGTCATGGGACCGGGACCGCTGGGAGAAGCGTTCGAAGCGTTCGGAGCGGCAGACGTACCGGAAGCAGAAGCCGGAGGCGCTGTAGAAGCTGCGGATGGGTTGTAGGATGTGGTGCTGAAGGAGCATTCGCGGACGATGTCGTTTACGTCTGTGTAAGTGTCAGTATGGGGGTTGAGATGGGAGGTGTATGTAAGGATGGGGGGCTAAGGGCGTACCATTGTCCATCTCTCCGCCGTTCTGCATGATGCATGCTGCGCAAAGGGGGACGGCAGTGTTTGCGTTTTGGCCGTTGCAGATGCATTGGCGCTCGGCCATGTCGTCGTCTACAATGTGAAGTTAGTACATGGGTGTTCACTGGCTCGAACTAGACTCGTTTATGAAGGAAAACTTACTGGTGCTGTTGTCACAGTCGCGTGTCAGCCTGGTGACTGAATCGCAAACCTGGCGGCACTGCTGGGGGACATCGTCACGGTCAACGTCCTGAGCAAGACCGATGGCCGAAAGGGCAAAGACAATGGCGAGCTTTTGGAAATGCATTGTTGTAGTAGGCGTTGGTAGTAGTAATCTCAAGCGAGAGTCGTAGAGTGTTGTATTGTTGTTGAGTAGTGAAGACGGTGGTTTGCGTTGGTGATGCCCTTCATCGTGGGAAGTACGGGGGAACTATATACCAGCGCAAACTGCTCGCGTGCCTACTTTCCCTTCTCAGACAGCCTTGCTTGCGCATCCAATCAAACGTTGCTGT
This sequence comes from Alternaria ethzedia, assembly GCF_023757985.1. NCBI lineage: Eukaryota > Fungi > Ascomycota > Dothideomycetes > Pleosporales > Pleosporaceae > Alternaria > Alternaria ethzedia. The sequence goes on along the minus strand of NW_026056194.1, from coordinate 1,692,579 downwards.
TCCTAGCACAGACGCAGGCTTGACATCACACCGGGGGGATTACGTCTGACAGCAGACTCCGCCTTGCGCCCCAGCCAACATCGGGCCGTTGTCGGTTATCACGGGTGGAGGTTTGCCATGGGGTAGATGGGGATCAAGGCCTTGTCGCCAGAAGTCCAAGCATGGAGTTAGATGGCGCGCCAAGCCTCCGTCGCTTCCTAGAAGCTTGGCGAGTGAGGTTATTGGGCTGCTTGTCCAGGACGATCGTCTTGTGTCGCACGCAGCACCGCCTGCCGCGACGCGACAGCTCTGCGAACAGCACACACGCCTACGCGTAGCCAAGTCTTCAAGAGAAAGTTACAAGAAACGTCTAAAAAAAGCAGGATACACCACATGGCTTCGGTAATAGTGGGTCTTGGCAGCCATCAACGTGACGATGCGGAGAACTTGTGGGTTGCGGTTGAGTGATCAATGCAATACTATTGCATGAGGTCACGGTGATGTGGATCGAGTCAGGCCCTCTCGTCGACTAAGGAAATCCTCTCCGCTGCACCTGCCTGCCGAAGCGTTGGGATTCTGATTTGATCAGGCTTTTACCAAGCTCTGCGGATGTTCCTGCCAAGTGTGAGCCAAGTGAATAATGCACGTGTTCCATGCCCGCACCGCCATCGATTACGTGGTGGGCAGTCGCACGTCGTGTGAGGCTGTAAAGGCGGTATGACTTTGTTTCTATATTTGCAGGAAACTTGCATTAATATCGCATGTCAACCAAGGAAAAAGCTGAACAGGCCTGCAGCCTACATCAACATAGAAGCGTACAAAATAGGTGACCTAGCGCGGATGCAGGCTCTAGGCCTGTTTAGTCTTTTTACTGTATGAGATGGTCGCATGGAAATACAGTGGCCAGGGAATAGCAAGAAGAGTGAATGTTATTACCGAAATATAACAACAGAGATGGTATCTTGAGGCGCCGCTATGCTACATGCTATGTGAAATGGACATAAGTGTCTTTCGGACGGTCAGTACAACGCCAAATCCCATGACAGTTGCCTCTAAGGGACAACTTCGAAAGAGCCCTGATCCTGTGCGCCGGTGCGACACGCCATGCTGCAGAGCTTTGCTCTGCAGAAAGCTACGGGCGGTTGATCAACACCGGCGGCGGGTATGAGTCGTGGCTGTGCGCATGGGAGTCATGCTGACCTACGAAGAAACTCGTTTCTTATGAGTTGCACCTAACGCTCAAAGTCTACACTGAAAACGTACATCTGCTGTGTTCGACATCGACACATCATCGAGCACAGCAAGGTGTACATCTCCAAGGTGTACATCTCCAAGGTGCGCGGGTACAACTCATAAAAACGAGCTTCTTCGTATGGGAGAGCCTTTGGTGACCACCTGTGTAGGAGACGAAAGCCGAATCTCGGAATTGTCCGGAAAGCTCGGGACTTCACGAAGCGATGTCGGGTGCTTTGCCGCCGCTGGGCGTAATGGGCCGCGACCCTGACACGAAGCCCCGTGATCCTTTTCTAGGCGCTGACTGGACAGGTATGCGCATGGCATCCTCTGGCTTAAGTTCTCCAGTAAGCCACTGACCCATGTGCGTTTGCCACCTCCTGAGATCCTCTGCTTTCGTTGCTTCTCTTAGCCTCCTATGCCGCACCAGTCTCTCGGCAACCTGTTGAAGAACAATCTTAGGAGGCCGGTATTCAGTCAGGCCTCCTGGACTAGCGATAGTATCTCTCTCAAGATATGCTCTTGTCGCTTCCTCCATGGTTGAAAGGGTTTTGCCACCAGGAACTTCTTTCCTTTCGTTTGTTTGGGGGTTCGTCCATGGTCCCTTCACCCAGTTGTCGAGTGGTAGGCCTTCAAGCCCTTTGTCGACATTTAGGCGCTTATACCATCGATGCTCTCCTTTGGCTATTGTTCGCATCATTTTATGACGGTCTTCGCCCTCGGTGTATTTGATCAAGACATTTTTGAAGACAGCCAACTTCTCGCTCCACTTCTGCAGCGCCTTGACTTTACCCAACGGGCCAGGCCAAACTGCCGCGAATCCGTCATTCGAGGTATCTGGTCTTCCTGTTCCGATAGACAGCAACAGTCCTGGCTCCGTGTCGTCGCCCTTCAGCGAGGCGTGTTCACTATATGCAGCGTAGGAGGGGTTGTTCTCGCGAATTCCTCCATCCTTGAAGCTCATGCGCTTTCTATTCTTGCCGCTGCCAATGTCGGCTGTGAGCATCTCGAAGTAGAAAGGAGCTGCTGAAGTGGCCCGCGTCACCTGCCATATCTTCAACTTGTCGGCACCGGCGTTGTAAGACGTAACCCAAGGTGGAGCGATATCGGGGTCGTATTGATGGTTGTATGAACGGAGGAGGTAGGCTTCGTCGATTTGGCCGGAGTGGGTGGCAGTGAGGCAAATTGATTGACATATCCGCTCTGTTGGCTTGCCTCTGACTGAAGGCGCACCACCACTCGACCACGTAGTCGAGCTCTGCAAGGAGCCTATCCCTGACTCATTCAATGGCACTCTTGCCGATGTATCCTCTTCCTCCAGAACCCATGGGTGCCAGTCATCTCCTGTGCATTTATTGTGCTCCTTACAGTACTGCTTCACGATATCTTGCACGGCCTTCTCCAACGGCTCGTGGTGGTATTTGGTAGCAAGCGGCAGCACGCTCCTTTTATGTCCAAACAGCTCGTGTCCAACCCTGCGGTATAGTTCGAGACACTGTGGTACACTCATTCGTAATCTAGCCAGCATCACGGATATGAGGCCGCCTGTACTCGTTCCGTACATGTAGTCGAAATAATGACATGGCAGTAGCTCGTTTTCGTCGAATTCGTGTCGTTCGCTGCCTTCTACGGGGCTTTCGTCTGCTTGTATTCGGCGTTCGGCTTTGGCGATTTCGTGCATGAGGCGTTGGATGATGAGGAGGCTCGAGTAGCCGCGAATGCCACCCCCATCTATCGATCATGTTAGTATCTGCGATTTAAGGAAAACGCCGAGCACCCTATAGCCTACGTTGACGTTGTGTCGCCTACCTTGCATGTTTCCATGTTGATGTAGGCTCTACATCAGCATAAAAACTTGCAAAGTAGGCGACACAACGTCGATGTAGACTCCTGGCCTGTTCAGCTTTTTCCTACGCGGACGTGGACATACCTAGCGTGAGTATCAAATCCTCCCAGCAATTCTCTTTGGTGACGTTCATCTTCCAGGTTTCTCCAGTCTTGTCCTGCTGGGTCGCACTGGTACCCGTCGTCCTTATACTCAGCGGCCTCGAGGCCGGCTCGGGGGGTTGCAACATGACGGCGCGCTTGCTGTGTTCAGAACAGGTCTGCAGACTACATCAAGCTAAAAACTTGCAAAGTAGGTGACCCAGCGTCAACGTAGACTCCAGGGTATTCGGTTGTTTCCTAGGTGGGCGTGCGATCGCGGTTTGGGACCTAAGGTATGGAGCCTTGCACAAATCGCGCACTGATGATCAGGGCGTGGATGTAAGGATGTAACGCAGACGGATCGACGCAGGATAGAGTGGATATAAGACTGCGGAGAGCCTCATGACAGCTCTCCAGGGCTGGCGCGTTCCTGCAAAGGGCGCGACGGTCTGCTGCAGGCTGGTGGATGGGTGGGTCCCGAGGTCGCGGGAGTGGCTGACTCTGGCCTAGCGAAGGGACTCTGCGAATATGACCAATTAGGGGATCGGATTCGCGACAGAGCCACTGCTAAGCCTTTGGGGTCCAATAAAGCGCTGGGGCTTGTTTCTGATGGCGTTGTAACCCTTGAGGTTTGTTATGACGGAGTGATCAGGGGAATGATAAGTTTGTGTGACGGTAAATAGAGCGATGAGATCCGCCGGTCCTCCCGCAATCCTACCCAGAGTTTGGGATCGCGATAACTAGAGTGTGACTTTGCTGGTATCCGAACAGTTTGTTATGCAGGCATGCAGTTTCGCGTTGTTGCCTACGCCGAGCTGAAATCTAGGGCGGTGTACGAGTAGGCGGAAAGGCATTGCTCCAAGCTGCAGTCCTCCTCGAGCAAACCAGAGCCTCCAGGGGTATGAAACGGAATCCAGAATGATGCTCCCTTGTGATACTGGTGATGGGCGAACGACTCTGTCGGACTGCGTAGTAAGAGCGAAGAACGACCGACAGAGTCACCTGAATGGCGTTCTGGGGTCACAGTGTCGCAGGTGATGTGCATTTGTATGCTTGCTAGTTCACGCAAGTTCGCCGTTGAGCAGTCCAAAGGCGATGAATCATAGGTATGTAGAGCAGTAGGATGAGTCAAATGGTCGATTTGGATTTGGATGGGTATTTGGTTGGGGATAGTCTCGGCATACTGGAAGGGTTCGTTTCTTGGTTCGTAGCAGGCTCTGCCGTTGGCCGACCGAGTTTCTCCTCACGAGACAACAGTTTTCGTCTCATGTTGTGCGAGACGAAAGAAACGCCACATGACCGAGGAGTTAGAACGCCCGTACTTTGCTTGTGTATAGCTCTTGCCTCAGGACCGATTCACTGCTTCGCACCAGGCCAATCACGGCAGTCTACAGCACAGCCGCATCGTGAACCAATCAGCGAGTGATTCGGCCGAGCCGGACATCATCTCAGCACAGCCACGGGGCGCGGCAGGTCCGTGTGCTACGCCCGCCCAACGCTCTCTTGCGACCCAGGCCATCACCCCACCGGCTCTTGCTCTGTATTTCCACTCACACGACTGACCACTGCCCTCGCCTATACAAGCACCTTCCACCAGTTTGTAGGACCGCAAACATTTCTCAAGCGAGACAAGCACCCACCCAACCTTCACCGTCCTCCACCATCACCGCCCACGGCAGCCCTATCCTCGCCTATAGAGACGTCTCAGCCTCACCCTATCCGGAACCGAACCGAAGGAATGTTACAGGAAAGCATGACGTTCAAGTCGGAGTCGACGTCTGGCACCACGTCCAGTAAGGCGAGTAGCCTGTTCGACCTGGACCAGAACGGCGAAAAATCTATCCTCGTGTACAAGTATCGCTCAGGCGCAAAGGGCCTAGAGGTCAAGACTGAGCGTGATCTTTGCACTGAACTCGACCAAGGTAAGTCCTCTGTAGTCTGGTGGTGTGACTCCAACTAAAGGCAGCAACCAGATCCGTCATTACCCTTCATACGCGTCACAAAGAAGCCTATACCGCGCGGCAACAGTCGGCTTGACATACTCAACGAAGACCTACTCGCCCCCTCGGAACGCGAAAAGTACGCAGAGAAGCCTACGCTCAAGGCTTCCGTCGCAAATGTGGGACTGCCCACGCTCGCCAAGTGGAAACACATGATATTGGGCAGCTACGACGATCTCTATATCGTCTCGCGCTCGCATACCTTGTCGCCTGAGGCGAGCAAAAACAACAGTCCAGAGTCCAGTCAGCACGTCAACTCGTTTCCTAGAGAAACGGTGCACAGCGATGATGCCTAGGTGCATCACAGGACTGAGCTGGATGCCGTTGGAACAGGCGGCTGGGCGATGGATGTCTGACATCTCTTGCGATGACAGTGACGCTCAGCCTTCACATGACTGCACGCTCGTTACACGACTATACGTTTCCTACCTATCATTACGCGATACCCAACGAGCTCGGCGCTGGATGGAGTTTACATTGTTTTGGTTTCCTTTGTCCTTATGTTGTCTGTCGCTGTAGAGTAGGAACGAAAGTATGTCGCACTCCTCCCGTTTGGTAGTGTGTAACTCTTAATAAGACAACCATGATCTTTAGCTGCTATCTTAATGTACATGGAACTGAACAGTGAAGTTTCAAGCCACCCCTATGTAATGAGTGCTTTTCAGCGCCGAGGAATGAACCGCTGCAAGGGTAGGTTGTCGAGAAACCAACGTCATCACACGTTTGATTCGCTTCTGGCGCATATGCCTGTCAAAGTTCGCAGGAGCGACCTGACCCAACAGGGAAGCGGCGTAAAGCTTTTCTCTCCGTGTTGCAGCGAAGGAACACACTGGCTGCATTGTTTGTATACACGTGGGTGGCATCGGACCTTCTAAATGGCTGGGCGCAACGGCAGACCCATCTACGGCTCGTCCAGACGGCACTAGCACACGAAGGCCCACCAGGCCTGCACATGCAAGCGGGGAGCTTCACTCTTGGGCCCGGTCTCAGCGCGCTGGGGCCCTGCATCGACTTCTGAAGCTTCCGCCGCGAGCCCATATTGCTAACACTCCCATTCAATCGCGCAGTTGAACGCCTTCGAGGTCTGCAATTGCCCGCAACTCGCCCAGCATGAGGTTCGTAATCCCAGCAATGCACCCGCGCATGCGCCCTCCAATCGTCGCACGGCGGGTGATGTCAACGGAAACTAATGCGCGTGTCCAGGTTCGGTCAACAACTCAAGCAGTCGCTCAACAAGGAGTGGATCTTCTACTACATCGACTACGAGGGCCTTAAGAATTCTCTACGCGTCCACCACATCTGGGATGAGAAGTCGGAGCAGAGCTTCGTCGAGCAGCTCGAGAAGGAGCTCGACAAGGTCTACACGTTCCAGCGCGTCAAGGCCGAGGAGATTATTCGTCGCATAGCAGCGTCCGAGAAGGAAGTCAACGACGCCGTCGCGCGCGCCCAGCAGGACCCCCAGAACGCCGCCAACTACGAGGAAGACTTCGATCTGCTCGAGGAGGACCTGAGCGACATTATCGCCGACGTCCACGATCTCGCCAAGTTTACCCAGCTCAACTACACGGGCTTCCAGAAGATCATCAAGAAGCACGACGTATGTATTGCATAGTTCGCATTGAATCAGAGCTAACTGAGTGTAGAAAAACACCAGCTGGTTCCTCAAGCCCGTCTTCGCCGCTCGTCTGAAGCGCAAGCCCTTCTTCCAGGACAACTACGACTCCTACGTTGTCAAGCTCTCGAGACTCTACGACATTGTCCGCACGCGAGGAAACCCGGTCAAGGGCGATGCATCCGCTGGAGGAAAGCAACAGAACTTCGTGCGCCAGACGACCAAGTACTGGGTGCACCCGGATAACATTCTGGAGCTGAAGCTCATCGTCCTCAAGCACCTGCCTGTGCTTGTGTTCAACCCCAACAAGGAGTTCAACGAGGAAGACTCTGCCATCACATCCATTTACTTCGACAACACCGAAACATGGGAGCTATACCAGGGCCGTCTGAAGAAGACCGAGGGTGCTGAAGCTATACGTCTGCGATGGTATGGAGGCATGTCGAGCGACACTATCTTCATTGAGCGTAAGACGCATCGCGAGGACTGGACTGGCGAAGAGTCTGTCAAGGCGCGTTTCAAGCTTAAGGAGAAGAACGTCAACGCATACCTCCGCGGTGAGCTCAGGCCCGAGCAGATCTTCGAGAAGGAGCGCAGGGAGCAGAAGAGGCCCGAGAAGGACATCGCTTCTGACGAGCAGCTGGCCCGAGAGATCCAGTACCGCGTACTTACCCGCAAGCTCGAACCCGTTACACGCTCCTTCTACCACCGCACCGCTTTCCAACTTCCCGGCGATGCTCGCGTTCGTATCTCCCTCGACACGGAGCTTACCATGACTCGCGAAGACAACCTGGACGGCAAGAGGCGTGCTGGCGACAACTGGCGTCGCATGGACATTGGTGTAGACTGGCCATTCAAGCAGTTGCCTAAGGAGGACAAGGAGCTTTTCCCGTATGCTGTGCTCGAGGTCAAGCTTCAGACACAAGCTGGAGGAGAGCCACCGCAGTGGATTCGCGACCTCACGTCTTCCCATCTTGTCGAAGCTGTGCCCAAGTTTTCCAAGTACATCCACGGCACAGCCACGCTGAATCCCAAGCGCATCAACTTGATCCCATACTGGTACCCGCAGATGGATGTCGACATTCGCAAGCCTGTTAGTCACAGGTTTGGTATTGAGCGCCCCGGAGCGAGCAACGACATCAGCACCAGCGGTAACCTCGATGACGATGACAGCGAAGACGAAGATGCCGTCATGGGTCTTCCTGGTGCGAACGGCAATGAGGACGATGACCGACTAAGGCGGCTGCGCGAGGCAAGGGATGTCATGGAGCAGAACGAGATGGAAAGAACCCGCGACTACGGCACTCTTACGAATGGCAACGATCCCAATGCGCTGGACATTGAAGAGCGTGTCGCCGCAGGACGCACTCGCGACGAAGATTACCCCATCTACGATTCTGACAGCGACGACGAAGATGAGGAGTACGAAGCAGCCAAGAAGCAGGGAGGTCTCCGCTATGCGCGGAAATGGGTAGAACGCACTGCGACCAACGTGGGCTCAACATTGCTTTCGACAGTCGCCACGGTTATCCCCAAGCCAACTCCTACCGACGTTGGTGAGGGAGGTTTCTCCCTTGGTGTACCCTCATGGAAGCAAAAGGGGGAGGTGAAGAGGTTCAAGGCTCCCAAGGGCAAGCGTAAGTCAATCCAATCATCTCATACTGCCAGCCCGAACTAACATAATATCAGGCATCCACGTCCCCGTCCGCGTCGAACCCAAAGTCCAACTAGCCACCGAGCGCACTTTCCTCTCCTGGCTCGAATTCTCCATCCTCATCGGTTCCATTGCGGCTACACTGCTAAACTTTGGTGACCCCCTTGCTTTTGCGGCTGCGTGGGCGTTTACCATCATCGCCTGTATCGCGCTCTGCTACAGTGCAGGCTTGTACCTGTGGAGAGTGAACAAGATCAAGGAAAGGAGAGCGGTTACGTACCACGATCGCTGGGGACCTACGCTGCTCTGCTTCGGACTGTTCTGCGCTGTTGCCGTCAGTTTCGGATACAGATTCGGCAAGGGTGGTGTTGATGGTGGGTTGAAGGGTGATATCAAGGGGTGAGAGTGTTGGGATATCGGAACAAATACATAGCTGATGGGGTTCGACGTTTTGAAGTGGTCACGACTGATGGATGGACGGTTTCGAAGGTGACGGGAAAGATGGGAGTGATGCATTATTGGCGTTACGTGTACAAAAAAAGTGTACATAATAATGGGTATTGTTGTACTTTTGACTGATGCTGTAAACCGTTGCAAGGAGCCATCCGATGGCTTAAACCAGTGACACCGAAAGAAGGGATTGCATGCACGTGTTGTCTCGCGCATGGGCGGAAGGTATAAATTGCTCTCGCCCAAGGCCCTGCTTCATGTCTCCTCTGTCACACGTTACTCTTTTTCCATAAAAAAATCACGAGAGCATAACCCATGTCTCTTCCGCTGTTTCCAAAAAGCACAGGAGGCGAGACCATGGTCAGCCTTGCCTGCTTCAGTTGCGCCAAAAATACCAGATCGATGGCGCATGTCTGCATCTGGACACTACGCTGGCATAACTCAAAGCCGCCCTGCACAGAAGACATGTTGTTTCCCGCCCTGAGAAAGCGCGACGCTACCTACGCAGTATCCGCCTGCCTCTTCTTGTCAATGTTGCCGAGAAAGCACGCATGTCTGGGAAACGCTTAAAGTGCATACATCACTATGAAGAGTACCCAGGTCTTCGTCTTTCGACTTCGTGTCTACATTCCAGCCTTCTGCTCTTACCCTTTCCAAAAACAATTGAAGACCTCAATATGTCTGTTTCTCTCTCAAAATCGAAGCCTACTTTGACATGTCTTTCTTTGAGCTTTCGGTATCGAAAAGAACACAATTGCGCAGCATGAGCAATGGTCTGCCTTTCAAAAGATCAACAGATACGAGAAGATGTTTCTCTGTGAGCATTCGGCTTCGAAAATTCTGAAATCAGAACCGATGTGCCGTCCCTATCCGCTCTGGCGCTCAAGATCAATGAAGCTCAGAAACAGGGCATGGAGATTGAGTAAGAAGAGGCGGTAACCGAAAATTCACATAGCATGTAGCATGAGTGCGGAAGGAGATATGCGAGCTGGGGTATAAAAGAGGTCCTTTTCTCTGGGCATACCTAGGTACATCCTCCTTCCTCATTCACCTACCTGCTTTGGGGTTGTCACCAAAAGGCTATACGAATCTACAAATGTGTGTTCTTTCCTAAAAACGACGACGACTACGACATGATTCTGCGCGCTCGCTGTTGCTTGGGTATTTACTTGGTGGCATTTGTGTTCGAATTTTGTATCTCTTGGGTGGTCTCGCAAAAAGCATTTCGTGTATGTGATGACCTCGGGAGTCTCTCGGTGGACGATGAGGGACAAGGAATCACCGGGAACTTGGAGCGCTTGTCTACCAAAAGAGTGTAACAGGATGTTCATGGAATGAAAAGAAGACATCATCTGCATTCTCCAGGTTTCGTATCCCTCATTAAACGACTTTCGCTATCCACCCCTCCACTTAGTACTTCGGCTTAAATGGCAACGTAGCCATAATCGTCCCCACCTCCGCCTGTAAGCTAAACAACTTATACAGCCACTTGATAATAACAAAAAAGCTCTCCGGCTCGCCCATATGCTTGAACCCCTCCACAAACCGCGCTTCCTTCGGCGCCCCATGCATCAACGCAAGATAATAGTCGTCAATCGGGAAAATCTCATCGTCAGTCCCATTCACCAGCAGCAACCTCGCACACTCCTGCTTATCCAGCGTGCCATCATTCAGCAACGAGAACTTGCTCATGGCCTCCTTCTTGAAGGCCTCGACGTCGTTGCCATAGCCCCATTTGTAGGCCAGTGTGTTGGCGAGGTCGAAGGGGTACTCGAGGTGATTTACATTATCCAGCCATTCAGGGGAGAACATGTGGTGGCAGCCGCCGCCGAGAGCCACGACGCCCGCAAGCTTAGAAGCGTGTGTATGCGCGACGCGCATGGCGTAGTAGCCGCCTGTGCTGAAGGCCCAGATAGCGATTTTCTTTGCATCGAGACGCGGTTGTGTGGCTACCCAGTCGAAGAGCGAGCTGTACAGACGGTCTGGAGACGTTGGGTCGGACGCCGTGGCTGGACAGTCGCCTGTGCCGGGTATCTCGAGGACGATGGTTGCGACGCCGACACGGCGCCAGCCTTCCATCCATACCGCTAGTTCGGTGCGGTACCCGTCTAGTCCGGTGAAGATGACGAGGGTGGGTACGGGGTTTTCTTTCGAGGCGCTGTCTGGGACAAGGTGGTACACGGGTATGTGTTCGCCTTCGTCTTGGTTGCGGTGTTTGTGTGGGATCATGACTTCGTGGACAGGGTGTTCCCGCATTCCCAGGCCTTTGATGCATACTTCTTTGCCTAGTCTCCAGGCTTCACGTTGGACTTCGCTGCGTGGTGCTGGGAAGCGGCTGATGCGGTACACGGCGCTGGATCGTAGGTAGTACTCTGATGCTTTCTCTTTTTCGCCATTCTTCTCGGCTTCTGCGGCTATGGACTTGAGCTTTTCGGCCTGTGGGAAGTAGATTTTGGCGTATTCGTCCCAGTTGTAGGGCTCTTTCATGTCTTTGGATACCATCTCTTTTACTATCGGCTCGAAGTCGGAGGCTGTGCCGAACATGAAGGGGTAGACGCCCATTTCTGCCTATGGAGAATCAGTTGTGAGATCTTCATGTATGTAGTCTGAGTGGCCGGTGATAAACATACAGGCTTCTTCCACTTCGTCTCCCACAGCTGCTCATAAGACTCGTGGTGCTTCGCCGGCGTCTTCAGCTTCTCCTGGATGAAGAACTTGCCCCCTGGTGCCGCCATATTTGATATAGTCTTCCTCTCGATGTAGTGTATATCTAACTTCTTAGTACGACGCAATCTGTATCCGGAGATGTAGCAACGCGTTGACGGAAGGTGGACGGTTGAGATGAAGATGCATCAGTATTCGATTCGAGTATCATATATAAGCTGCCAATCTATTCATAGGCCTCCCGCTCGGCACAAGTTCACGTACGCCGATAATGTTGCGGCAATGGTGTCGCGGTTCACGGTTCGGGCATTAAACGTTGCGGCAGGGCCCGCGGGCGGGGAGCCGAAAACTGAAACCCATTGTCCACATACAGCACGCGATCACACTGTCTTGTTATACTCAGAAATCGGCCCCGGTCTCTCGTCACGAATAAAACACGCGACCATGCCTGCACTCGTCCAAGAGAGTGCCTATTATATACGAAAAGGCTCTTTCTCCTCTTGGAGTTGTCCTTCACGTCGCAAATCACCCAAAGGTATTCTCTGTATTCCGACCAAAGCGTTCGCAGAAAGTGACTTGGTATGTATCGCTAGGGTACATCACAAGAACACTGTCAATTCGGGATTTGAGTTTCTTCGTCCGTCCCAGAGTCGTTCATGTTTTCATATTCAGTTGTCTAGATCTGACACATTCGTGAAACATGGCTCATGATCCGTACCCATTCCTATGATTGCCAAACCACCCCATACGCCAGTAATGCTACGTTGAAACTATTTGTGTGCTGAATTGCATTAGCCAACTTCAATTACATCAGACTAAGATGGACTTACGAATGCCCTCAGTGGGCTTGGGCGTTACATCGACGACCTCCGCTGCGGGCGTCTTGACCTCGATAATGTCCTTCATGAAGGGGAAGGTGAGCACCTCCTTGATGGAGTAGTGGTCGGTCAAGAACATGACTAGACGGTCGATGCCCATACCCCAACCACCGGTGGGTGGCAGACCGTACTCGAGCGACTGACAGAAGGTCTCGTCAATGAGCTGTGCTTCGTCGTCACCAGCCGCCTTCTGGTTCGCTTGCTCTTCCTATGTACATGTCAATATGCGTCTCCTCAATGCAAGTATCTGGAACTTACGAATCGCAGACGCTGATCGAAGGGGTCGTTCAGCTCAGTATAAGCGTTGCAGATCTCCTTCTTGCATACAAAGGCCTCGAAACGTTCGCAGAGACCAGGGATATCGCGGTGGTATTTAGCAAGTGGCGACATGACCTCGGGGTGACCGATAATGAATGTAGGGTTGATAGCAGTCTCCTCGATGAACTCACCAACCAACTTATCAATCATTCTTGAGTTGGTGCGAGGTTCTGAGCAGTCGACCTTGACCTTCTTGAGTACATTCTTGAGGAACTCGTTGGTCTCGGCAGTGTGTAGTTGATCCGCTGGTGGGAACTTCTCGCCGGTGGCCTCCTCCAATGCCGGGATCATCTCGACTCGCCTCCATGGCCTTGCCCAGTTGACGTTGTAGACCTCGCCGCTCTGAGTGTGGTAGACGGTCTCGTATCCGCCTGTGACCTCCTTGACCAGCTCGCTGACGAGCTCCTCGGTCATGTTCAGGACGTCGTTGTAGTCGGCGTATGCCATGTAGAATTCGCAGGTGGTGAACTCGGGGTTGTGGGTAAGATCGATACCCTCGTTACGGAATTGACGGCCGATCTCGTATACCCTCTCCAGACCTCCAACTACAAGCTCCTTGAGGTATAGCTCGGGCGCGATACGCATGTAAAGCTCCATGTCGAGTTCGTTGTGGTATGTCTTGAATGGTCGCGCAGTCGCACCACCAGCAATCTTGTTCATCATAGGCGTCTGAACTTCCAGAAAGTCCCGTTCGTCGAGGTACTTGCGAACAGCCTTGATAATCCTGCTCCGAGTGATGAAGGTGTTGCGTGTTGAGTCGTTCATGATGAGATCGAGGAATCGGTTGCGGTGGCGTTGCTCCTGGTCCTTGTAGCCACTGTGTAGTATTAGTATCACCATTGCTGAAGTTCTGAGGTGAACTCACAAGTGCTCCGTCGGCAACATCCTCAAGCAGGGGGTGAGAAGGATCACCTCGCGCGCGAAGATGCTCAGCTCACCCTCACCACCCTTCTTGGGGCTGGTGCGACCTGGGTATCCGATGACACCGATGATGTCTCCTCGCTGGATGTTCTCATGCTGCTTCTCGAAGGGTACGTCGGCCTTGGCTTCCTGCAATTGACACATGACCTGGATGTTGACACCCTCAGCCTTGCCTAGACATCATCAGCTATAGGATATCGGTGTATCCAGTATACGTACAAACGTAGAAGTGCAGCGCGTTGGAGGCAGAGCGCTGTGTCATGACGCGGAGACCGATGCGAATCTCCTTGTCGGGCTCAGTCTCTCCCTTCTTGAGGTGCGAGTAGTCGCGAACATAGTCGGCGAGCTTGTAGTTGGTGTGGAACTTGTGCGGGTACGGGTTGGGTTGCTTGGAGGCGCGGAGAGCGTTGATCTTGTTAGACCGGATCTCGAAATATTGCTGCAGTTGGTGAGTAACCAGATTAGTTGAAAGAGGCAAGTTCGATGCGCACGTTTGGGTTCAATTCCTCGACATCGTCTTTCTTCTCCTTCTTGGGCCGCGCAGGTAGCGACGCCTCCTTCTCCTTCTTCTTCTCGTCCTTCTCGCGCTGCTTCTGGCGACGCTTCAGTTCACTCTTGGAGATTTTCTCGCCGGTGACTGGGTCGGTGTGCAAGTCCTTGGTCTCGGCAGCCGGTGGCTGTTGTGCAGCTTGTTCGTCGGCCATTGTTGCGATGTTCGGTGGTGCTCGTGTGGGCTGCGCGACGAGATATATGCCCCGCCAACTTTTTGATTTGACTCACCCCGCCATTGACTGGCAACCCACGGGAACAAAGTTTTTCCATCCGGCTATGGAGACTCATACCTCACATCACCGCTGCACTCTTCTGTGATCATGAATGCTACTGTAGACATGGTGCCTGCAGCGTTGCAGGCATCGCACGTGTATCAATTCACCCGGTCACCCCGCATGCGACAAATGCTAGACAGGTTTTCGTCATTTCGATCTGAAACACGAGACAGCCATAGCAGTTGTCAACTATTCCAGATTTTCAACAAAGTTCGAGGTAGTATTTGTAATGCAACCTTCGGTTAAACTGTGTTACAAATTACAACACAGGGTGTCAGGCTTGACCAACACCATAGTACTTCTTATCTGACTTACTCGAAGATGTCCGAACAGAACTTCATCGTCATCCTGACTCTACCCGACGAGCCCACGATAAGGGGACAGTCCACACGGTCCATGCCCGAATATAGCCCCCAAGGATCTTCTAGTGGCCGCAATATGCGCAATACGAAGAAGACGCGCAGCATTGGGCATCTACGGCAGCACATCTTGCGTCACCTTAGCGACGGGATGAACAGTGGGAACAGATCATCTCGAGACCCTGTGAATCCCAAGATGCTGCCACGGGAGGACCCTGTGTTCGCCACTCTTGACAGCTGTCGATGTTGGGCTTCTAATATCCGGGCCAAGTCCGACCGATACTCTCTTCTCCGCTTTCTGACGCGCAAGCAATGTGAGTTTTCTTAGGCAAACTCCTGGGTGGAACCTTGATTGCTGAATTTTTGACGTAAATTCTTACCTTGTGGCCGTCCATCCACGGTCGTGATGCTGGCCCCGAGAACCTCCTGTTGAAAAGCCAACTCATCTCCCCGCAATATCATCAAGTCTAGTAAGACGACTAGAAATAGTTACCATGGGAATCATAGACAGGGCGACAGTCCAGCAGATGTTACCACAGTGACTGAACAGGGCGACAAGCCACATGGCCTTGACAATAATCAGAGCCACGAAGTAGCGAACCTGAAACACGCGTTGAAACATCAAACTTGGGGTATCATAAGGCTGATGCCCGCTGCAGGTGCGGCTAAGGCTGGCTGCAAGACATGTCGCTGTATGCCCATAGCGCGTTTCTCCTTTGAATACCGAGCCAAACTCTGTCGATGCAATGTCGCGTCTTGCGGAACTGGTCAAGATGCAGGCTGCAGCAAATCTTGTGTTCAGGCGTGTTCAGGTTCATTCCACAGACCACTCTGTGAACTTCCTACTAAATTGAGGGCATGGTGTGATCCCGATGTCGGAAGGTAGTAATGATAGATGACTATGTGGACGTAGAAGGGGGAAGCGTGCGAGAGGCTAAGGCAGGTACGGCGATGATGAAACAGGAAAACATGGCATCCAGAGCGCGTTCCTGCAGTACTGTATGTTGAACGGTAGGCTAGCGGGGATCTTTCTAGTGGAATAACAATGAGGTCGCAGATGCGGCCACATGATGCAGATTTGCGAATTCGCGGTATTGGGAAGTTGTTTTTCACCATGACGCGATGATCTTGCCGCGTGACGGACGATGTCCACGTGCTTTTACGTCTGATCGATGAAGTAGGTACGATCCGTTACCGCACCTTCCCGGAGATTAGTGGTGAAGTAGTTGCAACCATCACGAAGCGTGGCCTCGAAGAAGGCCTCGTGAGCACGCTTCTCTCGAAGAGACTATCGAGCGGCACACGGTCCGCCTCCTAAAACCACTTACCAACAGCCCTTGCGAGGTTTTAGCGCGTATCATATCGATAGCTCATCCGCTCAGCGTTCACGGGATGGCTCTCACATCGAAAGCTGGGGGGGAGATCACAAGACTACGTCATGTGTAACCAGGACTCTCGATCCCGACGCCATGGGGATGGACGGATGGCTAGGTGCAGACCAAACATCATGAGCAAAACCCTCGATCGCAGCAAGCTGTGCGATCGGACAAAGTCGAGCCAGGGAGGGGAGTCCGGTTGTACGGCGCTGTTGACGCAAACAACGCGAAGACGCGTCTTGGGCAATACTCAGAATCAGCTGGAAGGGTCCTGATGACGACACCCATAAACTTTGCTCAGGCAGTCAGCTGAAACTGCAGGCAAAGCAATATGGACAAGCAGATGTTTCCTATGACTCGCAAAGCCTATCGATAGCTGAATAGGCGAAGATGCGTGCAATCGATAGGGAGGCTGCAGGCGAGCTGCAGAGGCAATCATAATGGGGAGGGCTAAGATTGTGACGCGGGCCGCCGAACTGGTGGCAGGCGGGCGCAAAGCTGGAGCCCCTATTCCGCGCGACTCGGCCACCCGATGGCATGAAGACGATAAGATTTGCTAATTTGGGCATAGAAGGGGGGATAGGTCGACGCGTGGTTCGAGCGCCCTGGTGCCGATACTGTGATTGGGGAAGATGCGGTGGTGGCGAGGATTTGGTGTTGTTTTGATTCTGCTTGTTGATCAACAAACACGGCATGTAAACACGCACACCTGAACGTGGCAAGAGCTCCGCAGCAGCGCCTCGCAGTGCAACAGACGTGCAGAGAGCTGGCAGCGGTGGAGCTTCGCGTGTCTAAATTTGCAGAGCCTACTCGGGTCGCCTCTATGACTGCTTCACTTTGTGCTGCAGACGTGGATTCGATTGGCAGGCAGGGCTAACGGGCTTCGCTGCAGGGCGTCACGAAGTAAGAGGCGGGTTGGGACGCACGGGCCCCAACGCCCCAACTTTCCTGCCACACGCCCGGCGAAAAGACACCCTGCACATGAGAGAACGCGTCTCTTCTCATATACCACTGCATTCCCAGCCGATCGCTATCGAGCGCAAGAAGGGTCTCTCCATCGCTCGATCGCTTGCACTCTCCCCTCGCCATTGCATCATCGCGTTGTGACGCGCCTGCCGTGTGTTGCGACTATACTTGCCTAACGTGCGGAGGTAAACACGCGACGCCTGCGCCCTCGCTTCCCCAGTACACGACACAGCAAATCACCCTCCGACACGCCGTCAACATCAACACGCTCTCTCCACCTCCAGCCATCCTTTCCCCACCAGGACCCTCCATCACCAGGCCTTGTATGGAGCACCACCGGACTTCGGCCGTTGCTTGTTGAAGGTGGAATCACGGAACCCGGCCAGCATCGAGCACTACGCCATCGCGCGCCTGCCGACGACATTCCACGCATTCATACCACGGTCCGCATCCACCACGCGCCAGCAGGACTACCGCGCCATCGCTATCGACTGAAGACTGCACTCATCTCCATGCCCTCTGCGCCTGCCTAAAACACGTCAACACGTCACGGAGACATCGCCGCCCGCCATCTGCCCGTCTCATCCCAAAACATCCCGACTCACTCCAGACGCCCCGGTCACGAGCAAAACTCTGCACTGAGCTGCTCTCACTACGCGCGCCATGGATTACGGATATTCGCCCAGTCGCGAATGTGGCACCATGCACTTTCCCTCACCAACCGGACCCCACAGCTACCGACTCGACAGCACCCACTTCTCCCACCTCCAGGAGCTCCGCCGCTCTCTGTCGCGCTCACCCTCCAAACAGTCGCGCTTCCAGCTCCGCAACTCCGACACGCCCCGCTCTCCCATCTCGCCCCTCGCCATTGCGCGCGCATTCTCTCCCAAGGCGAACAAGGTTACCAGCCCCATCGCCAACTTCCCTGAGTCACCACTAGCGCAAGCTGCACCGGCCAAGAAGAAGTTCTCCTTGCGACGCTCAGGCCCTTTCCGGTCATCGCCGCGCACGCGCAACAGCAACTCCAAGAGTCCCCGGCGACGCGCCTTGGCCGAGACTTCCGACGTGGGCAACGCGACGCCCTTCATTACGCGACACTCGCCCGGCCAAGAAAACATCCCCGCGCGACGCCCAAGCGCAGAGTCCCCGGACACCATGGACATGGACAAGCGACTAGAAGTCGACGACAAGCCCATCAAGTTCGAGTTTGCGCGCCGCCCCGAGCTGTCGCCCGCGCCACCAGCAAAGTCGAGCCCACTCAAGCGCAATGACGGACTGATGAACCTCAGCGGTTCGCCCGGATCCAGTCCCATGGCAAAGCGCCGGAGCCTGCACGGCGTGTCGAGCCTCGGAAACGACTTCGAGAGCATATTCGACCCGTCCCCCGCACCGCGCATCTCTGCCGATGAGAGCTCGCGCTTGTACAATGACATGACGAACGGCTTCTCCTTCAACAGCTCACCTATTTCGGGTGCGACATCACCAGTCCGCCGCACAACGTCACTGCGCAGGTCGACCCTATCACAGCGATCCAACACCCCGCGGAAGCCGAGCAACGATGGCGAGTTCGCAATGCCTGGGCCGGCTGCCTCCAAGACGCGCAACCGCATGTCCCTCGACAGCACCGTCAACTCAGCCACCCAAACACCACCCGTCCAGACGCCTTTCCGCAAGTCTACCTTTGACGCCGGGCGCATGGGCTTGCCAACGCCATTCCCCCGCGGAGCCGGTGCAGCACAGCCGCACCCGCTCTCACACGCGCATACTCCATCTTCTGCTTCATCCAGCCTGAGCGGCACACCAATGGCTCCTCCCCGGGCTCCAGCCGTTCAGTGGGGCGGCCCTGCATTCCCCCCGCCTCCGATGCCCAACAACCCACACTTCTCTCGCTCACTTCCCATCGGTATCGGGCGCCCACATGCCCCAGATGGCGAGCAGTCGACGCAAGACTCGTTCGACACGCCCTTCAAGATTGCGCCACCGGCACCTGTCGCCTTCTCGACCGGCCTTCTGTCCAAGAAGAACCGCAATGCGGATGAGCCAGCAGCAGGAGGCATCTATGTCATGCCCGACACGCCATCCAAGCGCCAGTCTTTCCCCCCTGCCGCAGCAGACCGCACTGTCAACCTTGACACACCCTTGGTCAAGAGGAGTGGCAGTCTCTTTGGCAATGAAGCTCGCCCGCAACATCAGTTCGGCACGCCTAGCACACCGTTCAGTGCAAACGTATCCAAGTTTTCAACAGAGGCTTTCGGCAGTCGACCAAGCATCTTCGGTGGTATGAGCGGTACCATGCAACGCCGAGGCAGCTTTGTGAGTATCGACGGAGATAACGATGAGGATGTCCAGCCGGACACACAATCACCGACAGCGAACCGGATGGGTGACAGCCAATCCAGCGCGGATGACATGCCACCCACACCGACCAAGCCCAGTAATGGGTCTAGCCGTCGTTCAAAGGAGAGCAGCCTGCGACGTAAGACGTTCCGCTCGCGCCCTTCCATTGGTCAAGACACATTTGCAGTACCCGACAATGATGGTCGGCCAACGAGTAAGTACACATCTCGTATAGATTCAGTGACTTTTCCGGATGAAGACAGCTCGTCAGAGGACGCTGAGTCTGAGTCAACGGTTAATAAGTCCCCCTCCGCATATGCCCTCAACGCGAATAGGAGTCGACTGCTGCGGCAAGCCAATACTTTGGCTCGCCCTCTGTCTCTTCCGCGGCAGGTTGCCCGCACATCTCTCCAGTCATCGGATAGCGAGAGCAATACTAAACATTCTACAGCAGCTGGAAGCCTCTTTGGCGCACCATCACCACAGACTCCCGCGCACGAGTCTTTCGCCCCTCTTGATGCGAGCAAGCTGTCGATCTCCGGTAACCGACGGGGATCGTTCCCTTTCAACAGCAGCTTTGGCTCCTTTGCGCCCGCCACACCGACAACGCCACGTGACTCCGGCTTCTTTGGAAGTGTCCAAGGAGCCATCCCCATCGGTCTAACAAAGAACGACGTGGATGAGTCCTTGAGTGAACGATTCCATGAGATCAAGCCTCTCGATGGCGGAGAGGGCGAATTCTCTACAGTGTACCGTGTGAGTCAGCCGGTCAAGGTCTCGCCGCTGAGGTCGCCCGCCGGCAGCCAAGTATGGGTTGTAAAGAAGTCGAAGAAGGCCTACATTGGCGCAGGAGACCGTCAGAAGAAGATGCGTGAGGTCGACATCCTCTACGCTCTCCAGGGCCACGAGCACGTGTTGGACATCAAGACCCACTGGGAATTTGACCAACACCTATACATCCAGACCGAGTATTGCGAGGGCGGTAACTTGAGGAAATACCTCGACACCGTTGGCTTTAATAGCCGTCTCGATGACTTCCGCATCTGGAAGATCCTGCTCGAACTTCTGATGGTATGTCTAATTATAGTCTTTGTTCACAACACCGCTAATCCTTTTGCAGGGTCTCAAATCCATTCACGATGCTGGCTACATCCATCTCGACCTTAAGCCTGCTAACATCCTCATCGACTTTGAGGGTGGACTGAAGATTGCAGACTTCGGTTTAGCGAGTCAGTGGCCAGCTCCAGCTGGTATTGATGGCGAAGGCGACCGCCACTACCTTGCACCCGAGCAACTCTCTGGTCGGTTCGATAAGCCTGCCGACGTCTTTGCCCTTGGCATGATGCTGGCCGAAATTGCCGGCAACTGCGTAATTCCTGAGAACGGCGACTACTGGCAAAAGCTACGATCGGGCGAGTTCGAGAACGTGCTTCCCAGTCTGACTTGGAGCGCCGACAGCAGCACACTTAGTCGGGACTCCCATGGCGACCCGGTCTCTGAGCCAGCGAGGCCTTCTATGGATGGCTTCCTCATGTCGGACGCCGCAGAAGACTCAATGGCGTCCATTACAGTCAAGCCAGCCTCTAACCCTGAGGAGGAGCTGGCCCGTGCACCTTCATTCATGGTGCAGCGCAACGACCCTAACTCGATGGACCACGTCGTCTACGCCATGCTGAACCGAGACCCCGACATGCGACCAACTGCAGAGCAAGTCCTTCAATGCTACGGTTGCCGATGGGTTGAGTCAAGACGCCGCGCTGGTGCCACCATCTACGAAGGCAATTTCGGACCCAGCGATGAAGTCCTTGCCACTTACGCCGATGAACACCAGGACGGCCTCTTCGAGGATATGATGGATATGAGCTAAGTGCTTGCGCGAGGCCACTCATCATTCACTATTGTTCTCTTGTTACTACTCCGCTCCGTTTACTCCGCACAACCACTGTCTTGGTTACGACGTGCATCTGCAGCCATTTTCCGAACGTCCTGCGATACTGTGGTACCTCGACATCATCATCATCAACATCACCCTTGTACACTATTATGACGATCTGGCGTTTTGAGATCGAAAAAAGGGAAAAGCACTTCTGATGCTTCACGACTCACTCTACGACGAGTCGCCTGTTTTTTGTTTTATACTTTTCCTTTGTTTTCTCGCCACTGTTTTTATTACGAGCTTCTGAACGTTACGGCCACGATATCTTGGGGTAACAAGGTTGTCCCTTCTTCGGGCAGGTTTTGGGTTTGGCCATTATCTTGGAGTTTGTGCGTTGCATATGCATCCCCCCACGAGGATACCTTCGCAGCTGGAAAATAGCGCGAATGGGGATTGGCGTTCTTCTTCCTTGTCTTCTTCTCTTTTCGTATTGAATGACTGGTACGGCTTTACTGTATCAACGTAGGGGGTTCTGAGTGGAGTTGCGGAGGCTGGGTCTCTTGGGGCCGGTTGGGTTACGGCGGTGGGGACGGCGGACATGGAAGGGTAATGTTGAAAGAGCAATATCACTCACGATTTCATGACCCAAATCATCGGTCCTTTCTTGCGGCTTGTGATGTGATGTGATATGCTGAAATTGCACTGCCATTGCGTCTATTCCAGCCCATGAAGGAAGATGGAGGGTGCGAGAGGAGGCCATGTGCTTTAGTCCCCTTCGCAAGACTGGACTTCCGTCCTTGGCTTACACTGGATATTGGTGCTGTGTATGCACCAAGACAATTGTCTAAATACCGAACGTACGACAAGGGTGATCCCTCCTTCCACGGAGACTACAAGGCCACTGAAATGACAGACTGACTAGCCATTGATCTCTCTCCGCAAGTGCGGTCATGTTATGCCTTGTGCATGGCGTATAAAGGGATAGCTTCACAGGAAGTTCTAGTGGCATTCTTAGAAGTGCCGGTATTATAGGGCTCGCGTGCCATAGCAAACGTGGCTATGCGCGTATGCTTACGACTTTGGTATGGGAGACAGACTTGGGTTGACTAAACGAGATATTCTGGTGTCCGGCGCCGAAGACAAGCTTACTATTGGAAGAGAGGTGTAAGCTCCTTTTCCGCTCTTCTTCTTGGTCTTTGGAAGTCAATCTGAAGTTAATTCACGCTGGAATTCGATTACGCTGTTCCCACTTGTTCACATAAGTAGAACTACGTCTTCCATCTATAATCAGAAGCAAAGTACCTAGGTAGAGCGTCGTAGTCTCGGACGGGCAAAAGCCGCGAGTGGCTTTCTTGATTCAAGTGACACGGGAAGCGTGCTTACCTCCAGGGCTAAGCAACAAAAGCGATGAGCTAGCTCTCCGACCAATATTTGTGAGCTGACAATGACTGCCCGAAGCTTGGAATTCCAGAATCTAGAAGGCGTGAAGGCACTTGCATGTCGACAGTGCTGAATCCTACGGTCAAATCTGCACGTGAACGGCCGATCACATGGCATCCGTAGCTATTCTACCTGGGATGTATCGATAAGAAAAGGCTAAGCTTTTTGGGAGATATAGGGACATGGGCATATTGACCAGGAGTCTCCAATTCTGCGGCAACCCCATGCGGCAATGTATCTCCGCCCGTGGCCTTGGATACGAAAAGGTGAATCTAGGCTTCTGGTGCATTGTCCAAAGCACGTCGGTAACGGGTAGCGGGTCGAGTAACCCCGACCGGTCAAACTGTTGTGCCAAGAAGGCACAGCGGCTTGGTGTGCATCGGGAAGCAAGGAACATACGACAAGCGCATTCGAAGTACCGTACGATAATTTAGCCTACAAGTTGCGCGCAACAAACTTTCGGTATTGGAGAATGATCCAATGAGCGAAAGATTCTTCGTCAATAGTCATGATCGTGCTTCCTCTGACGCAATCGAAATCCGTTGCGCGACTCCAAGGGCGGGGTCGCGATATGCCGACACCTTCCAACCCCACGGGGTCATTGCGCTTAGCCTCATCGCCGGCCTCTCTAACCCTGGGCTAATTGAACGCCATCGGCCCTCTTCCACCATGCCATGCCGAAAATGGTTTACCAGCGAGCCGCATGATGACGAAAATGCCGCTTTATGGGTTCTGCCGAGATAATCTAATATTCTCTTTGCCGGGACGAGAACGGTCAAGGGTTTATCCGGACAGCTGCTTCATATAATGGGGCAGTCTCCGCGATTTGGAGATGTACAGTCGGTCAATCTCACCTCAAGATGCCATCTACATCCGTCTTCCTGGCTGCTAGCGCAGCAGTTGGCTGTGCTTTCGCGCGGACTGTACCTGAGTCTGCACAGGTCGTTGACCAGAAGAGCTTCAATGTCTTGGAGACAGTGCCGCCACCTTCTGGAGCCAATGCGACATCGGTACGTTTTTCATCTCTACATCCTCGTGAAGCTCGAAATGATCTAACAGAGACATAGCTTTTCGTTTGGCCAAGTGTGACTGCCGATTCTCTTCTGGAGAAGCCTTTCCACATTTATGACGAGGAATTCTACGACGTCATCGGCGAGAACCCTTCGTTGACCACCATCGCAACCTCAGAGTCGGACCCGCTCTTTCACGAGGCTGTTACGTGGTACCCTCCGACAGAGGAGGTGTTCTTCGTCCAAAACGCTGGTGCAAAGGCTGCGGGTACCGGACTGAACAAGTCTTCCATCATCCAAAAGATCAGTCTCTCGGACGCCGAGAAAGTCAGGAATGGATCCCTGGAGGCAGCACCTGTCACTGTCGTCGACACCTCAAACCCCCAGGTTATCAACCCTAACGGTGGTACCAACTACAAGGGCAACATCATCTTCGCTGGTGAAGGCCAAGGTGACAACGTGCCATCGGCATTGTACATGATGAACCCTCTGCCTCCGTACAACACCACCAGTGAGTATCCCTATCTCACCCAGAAACAAAGATTGAATCTAACCATCCTAGCTCTTGTGAACAACTACTTCGGTCGTCAGTTCAACTCGCTGAACGACTTGGTCGTTAACCCAACAAACGGTGATCTTTACTTCACCGACACTCTCTACGGATACCTCCAGGACTTCCGTCCTGTACCCGCTATTAGAGAGCAGGTGTACCGATACAACTTTGACACGGGTGCGCTAACCGTTGTCGCTGATGATTTCGGCCACCCCAACGGAATTACCATGTCGCCCGATGGCAGGAAGGCTTACGTCGCCGATACTGGTATCGCAATGGGTTTCTACGGTTACAACTTCACTGCCCCGGCGTCGGTCTACTCTTTCGACGTCTGTGCGGACGGTACCTTTAGCAACCGCAAGACCTTCGCCTACCTTCCCGTTGGTATCCCTGATGGTAAGTTTCGCACGTGGACATGCAACCTTGAATGCAATTGCTAACGTTCCATGACAGGTGTACACACCGACTCTATGGGCCGTGTTTACACTGGTGCCGGAGATGGTGTATGGGTCTACAACCCTTCGGGCAAGCTCATTGGAAAGATCTACACGGGTACGACAGCAGCCAACTTCAAGTTTGCGGGAGAAGGACGGATGATCATTACCGGTCAGACCAAGCTATTCTACGCGACCTTGGGCGCCTCTGGAGCACCCATTCAGTGATCGACGAATCCGTCAATGTCACTGTCTAGATTACTGAACGTATACCATAATGTGTTGTACCGCACAAATAGACAAATAATGTAATTTGAAATATCAGAGCTGCATCATGCCAGAGATTGAACACTGCCCAAGTGACAATGCTGCCCAAGAGGATTCAAAGATGCAACGTGCTAGTACCTGCGTTCGGTGTATTCTTGATCAGGTTCGCCTTCCCGAGGCCAGAGTTCGCCTGCAGGCCGCTGTTGCATGGTGGCGTTCACTAAACATTCACTAATTTTCTAGTGGCCCCCGGGTGTTGGAGTCCAATGCGCAGGTTCGCGAGCCCACACGTGACCTTCAGGCCTAGCATAAGGAGAAGCTAAGCCCACGAGGCCCGAGAAAAGGGCCGCGACACCAGTCGGCGCAACCCCGGACCCCATGGGAAGGTAGCCTCCGGCTCCTTCCCATTGCCAAACGCCACTTCGACACCAGACAAAACACGAAGCGATACAGCACTGCCTCCTCTTGGGCACCTGGGCGAGTTGGGTCTCATGATACAACGCTGATGGAATACACATTCACACGATTTCTAGGTGCGCAGATCTTTCACTGATCAAATGATGCAAAGACCGCATTTTCTTCATGCCGCGTGGCTCAGCGACAGAACAGCACGCCGTCTTCTTGGCACATGGTCACAGAAACTAGAAGCTCTGAACCGCACTTCCCCCATACTGCAGGTACTTCAAACTTTAAATCACGTACGCTGCAAGCGAAGAGGTCAAAGCAGGAGGCATCAAACCGACGCGCTTTCTACATGACACCGGGAACCAAGTATTGGTATCGTCCGTTAGTAGGGGTCGAAGAAGCGCATGAAGCTTCTAGCCCTGTGTTTCCTTTTTGGTCGATCCGGAGAAGCTTCCATCGACTGTGCATGGACAACAAGAGACACCGACGATGGTACCGAGATCATCCAGGCCTCACGTATAGTACCCGAACGCGAGATGTGAAGGGGTCAGAGGTTCATCGGCTGCTGGCCGTTGTAATACCCATGGCAATATCTTACAGATAATACGGCCCAGATCATCATACGACGCTTGATCGTAAAGCCAAGGGGTCTTTCAAGGAAAATAGAATTGGACGGGGATGTGCTAGCTACGGGAAGCTGACAAGGCTAAAGGAGCGAATCGCAACCTGACATCGCGTTGGGGATTAGCAGGAACGGACCGATATCTGATTGCGATTCAAGCTAGTCTGGCTTGCATCGCATTCAACTCCCACCAATGGGGGCTTTCACGCAAGCGAACATGATGTGTCGCCAAGCAAAGGAGGGTCTCACGAGATGGCTTCCGCCCTCCCCGGACGAAACAGACTGTCAGTGTGAGGGATTTGCTGGGTGGTTTCCGCGCGGACCAGGATCGGTATGTCGTAAAGCCCCTGTGGTTGCGGCTCAGTACGGCTGAAATCGAGAAAGGTAGCATGGAAAGGTTCAGATTACCCATTCATGGCGATACCCCGGCCACACCGAACTTAGCTGGATGCTGAACAACTCTTGTGGAAGCGATCCCCAGATCCGCTTTCAAACTCCACCTTTCGCTTCGTTGACTGCTTTTTCCTCAAACATTCTCCTGCCTCGCGATGGCAGTCGACATCGTGGTCTCCAAGACCATTGCGGCAGTCTTCCTTAGCATAGCACTTTACAACTTCCTCGAACTTAATGTCTACATATTCACCTTGTTTAAGAGACGGAGCGGGCTCTACTTCTGGAGCTTCACCATATCGACATGGGGCATCGTCTTCAACGCCATCGGCTACACGCTCATGCACCTCGCAAACATTCCGCAAAAGAACATCTACGCCACATTCATCCTGGTAGGATGGTGTGCGATGATCACTGGACAGTCTGTTGTGCTTTACTCGCGATTGCACATCGTGATGCACAATAGGAAGAAACTGAAAGCTGTCCTGGTCATGATCATTACCAACGCCATATGGCTCCACATACCCATCATTGTCCTGGTCTACGGCAACAATTCCGACAACCCCACGCCATTCGTACAACCCTACCAGATCTACGAAAAGATCCAACTTAGCGTCTTCATCGCCCAGGAACTCGTCATCTCCGGCCTCTACGTATACGAAACTACCAAACTTCTCCGGATGGAACGTACAATCGGGAACTTCGGCACGAAAAGTCTACTCCAACACCTCATCTTCGTCAACTTGCTCGTCATTCTCCTTGACTTCAGTATCCTAGGCCTCGAATTCGCGGATATGTTCGAAATTCAGACTTCGTGGAAGCCGCTCGTATACAGCATCAAGCTCAAGCTCGAATTCAGCATTCTCAACCGCCTCGTCGCCCTGACTCGGAACGCTCGGAGTGGATGTGCCAGCTCGTATAGCAACGGCGGAAACCGGTCAGCGGCCGTAGCGCTAGGAACGGTTCGAGGAACGGGACATCAACGCTCCGCTTTAGCCACAAACACGGAGCACCAAGAACAATGGGAGGTACACGTTACCAGCGGAAAAGCAAACAACGACCAGCTCCCCTCGACCGTTATCAAAACAACAGAGTTCACGGTCCAGAGCCATAGTCGCAAGGACAGTGACGATAAGATCAGCTTCGCGGGGAGCAAGGAGGAAATACTGGCACACTCGGCGGCTCACAATACTCAAGGGAGTACGTCGTCGGCGTCGTCAGATCACATTCAATATAACGGACGATACGATAGCCAGCCTTGGCAATAACCCGAGACTGCGTGTCCTCTTGCGCATGCGGTTGCTACGAGTTTCTTTGATACCAATAGACTTTTTCTTTGTTTCCTTCAATGACACGAATGTATGAGAATGCCATGTATTTACATTTAATATTGCTAGATTTCACTAATGTTGAATCTTTCCACACATACTATCCAATCCTCTAACCTGAGCTCACAGTGCAATTGTCCGGCTTGAGGGACTAGACACATCTCCTTTACTAGGAACTATGTTTCGACCAGATTCTTCAGTCGCCCACTATGTAGGCTAGGCTACTCTTCTGCAGTGTCGAACTCGTCAGTATCAGAGTCCTCGACAGCAGAATCATGGCGCTCGTGTTCAGACGCAACCGAGTCTGTAACTATGGGGCGAGGCGATGCTAGCGCCAATTTCCCTGGCTCCGAGAACTTGACTGAGGCCACCGAGCGAATAGGACTAGCCTGATTATGATGCGCTTCGTCCCAGGCCGACTCGTTTGACGAAACTGAGGAAGCCTCAACAGTCGAGACATAGCTTTTCAGCAGAGGCTCAGTATCATCACTACACTCGCTGTCTTCGCACTCTGGAAATGAGTCGTATATTGGTGAGTGGTAAAGTGCTGACGAGAATCTCAGCGGTGGCGTCGCAAGACCAGGGCCGATGCGGTTTTCGGAGATTTGTGCGTTCCGACCGTCCAGCGACGGATCTAGAGGGTCGAATGTTATACCGAACGCGAGGGGCTCCGGGAAGGGCTCTCCGATATGACATGTTTCAGTGTCGGTGTGCCGTAGCTCTAGGAGTGATCGGTTATGCAGTGGGTCAGCTGAAAGCTCGATAATATGCTCTGTACAGGTGTCGACACCTGATAGTGAAGCCTCGACAGACCCAATGTCAGTGTGGTCTCCAGAGTCCAAGAGCCAAGTATTGATGGCTTTGAAAGGGTTCCAGAATCCCAACTTTCGGTGATCTCCTTGTATCTTCGCAGCTACCTCAATGCCGGATGCTACGGCTGTGATAGGATCCACCAGATCATCCGCGCTGACCTGTAGGAGCTCATCATCAAAGGGCTCTGGAACGTTGTAGATACCCTCCTCATCAATCAGATTAGCGTAGTCAACAGGACATGAGAACTTCTCCGCCCCGCGCTGTAACCAGTCAGCAAATTCGCGGACAGCAATGTCCGGTCTTCCACGATACTGACCGCAGTATTTGGCAAGCTCTGCAGTAGTGATACGCGACTTGCTCGGGAACTGGGCCTGGAAGGCTAAAGCGAAACGATGGATAGCTTCTGAGGTGTATCGTTTACAGACGTCGTGATCAAAGAGGCGCTTGAAGGTCATGATTGAGCTGGCTTTGCTTGCGTAGGAGATGTCGAACTTGCGCTCTACACGACCAGCGCGATACAGTGCTGGATCAAGCTTCTCTGGGTGGTTTGTCGTCATGATAATTATTCTCCCTTCAGTGGCATTGACACCATCAATGACATTAAGCAAGCCCGAAAGGGTTACTGATTTGGGTGTAGGATCCGTGATCTCAGAGGGCTTCGTTGTCTTCTTCGGATCGGTTGCGTTAGCGAAGTCTTCAGGCTCACCTAGGACTTCTAGAGTAGCCGCTTTTATAGCTTTGACTTGATCGAGCACCCTGTAGTTTGCGACACTTTGTTTTTCCATGAATTGTGCCAGCATGGTCTCCAGCGCATTCATTTCGGGCTTCTCTTCAGTGTCTCCAGAACCTAACGACTGAGAATTAGGTCCGAGTTGCGTATCTGAATTTTGTGCGCCTCGGTTACCGACATCGACGCCGACGCAATCGATATCCTCAAGGCCAATGCAGCTCCGGAAAGGAACTCGACTGAAAGCTTCCCTTAGATCATAGTCATCCATGCCTTGTAAGTTGATGATATACAGGGGCACATTCATGTGCGAGGCAATCCCAGCCAACAGCGACGATTTACCAGTACCTGGTGGGCCTGCGAAAAGGTAACCATGTCGGTAGGGTCGACCGCTGTTCTCATACCAAGCTTGGGAGTCTTTATGGAAGAACATCTCGATGTCCTGGGTAATATCCTGCATCATCTTTGGGTCAAGATCGATAGAGGACAGAGGACGCTTGTTGCGCTTAGACTTCTTGTCTCCATGCGCTCCCATTTCGACTACGGTCAATTCTGTGCTTTCCAAAACCTGCTTTTGAACATCCTCAAACAGCTCTGTGATAGGCTGTCGACTGTGTCCCCAACATCGAACGGTGATGGATCCCGAAGGATCGGGAAGGCTTGTGAAAAAGTCATTGGTGCGCAACCGTTCAAGCTCTGATTTTTCTGCAGTGCCAGAGCGCTGAATTTCGAGCATAAACTGCCTGCCTTTGTGCCAGAAGGATCCTGCTGTCTCTCCAGCGATAAGCGAAAGCTCGCCTGTAACCGCACGGAGTTGATGCTCTCCGCGAAAACGTCGAAGCTTCCGGCTTTCTTCTGCCTTTTCGCGCGCTAGAGTCAGCAAACCGCCACAAAGCACACTGTCATAACCACTAATGGTAATAGAACTAGTGACCTGTGGCTTTACCTGATTCAAAAGCGCGCTCAGTATGACTGGAAGCTGTACACGAGCAGCATTGAGAGCGGCACATGTCATGATCAAGATCTGGACATCTCGACCTCCAGTGCGCTCTTTGATGGCATTTCGGGCAATATCATAGAACTCCGAGTTCATGTAGTTCATGATCCAGGAATCTTGACCTCCGCTGAGTACACCAAATAACCAAGACTGGAAAGTCGTTGGAGGAGTGTTGATAGCTTGTTCTTTGGCCGCGTCGTCCTTTGATACTGAGACCGAAGTAGACTTATCATGCCGGATATCGTGAGGAGCAGCTCCAGGAATTCTGCATGATTTGCACATGGTTCAGCGAAGATACTTCCAAAGCACTCACCAGGAGGGCCAGTAAAGTCTGAAGTGGATGGCAGCTGCTGCCCGTCGAGAGCGAAGTAAGACCTTTGTAGTCTGGCCTGAATCTAGACATGTTTGCAAACAGCAACGCAGCTTTTGACAGTGCGCTGACATTGCCTACAGTGTCATCTTGAGACGTAATAGGTGTTAACACAACGATATGCTATGGCTTCGTGTCGCGAAGATACTGTGAAGAGGTGGCAACGTCGACAATGTTATGTTAGTTGTTTTTTGTTAGCACTGCCACAAGTACTTGAAATGGGGCCATGATACAGGTCGAACATCTGCGGGTGTCATGAACTCGATGTCGCGGTTTCTGCGCACCACGACAACCTAGGAAGAAGCTAAACAGGTCTGCAGCCTACATCAACATGAAAACATGCAAAGTAGGTAACCTAAGCTTGATGTACGCTCTAGATCTGTTTAGGTTTTTCTTGTATAAGGTGGCACCACATCTGAGCTCGTCATTGCTGTTCGGCATCAAGCTCGGCTATCTGTGAGGCCCGACAAGCACTTCGGGTGAGCGCAGTGCTGGATTGGACAGAGAGCTATTTAAGACGAAGTAAGGTCGTGCTTCTACACTTCATCATCGGAGAGAAGCTAGGTATCATAGGTCCGGAAGTGATGAGTCGCGCCGATGCGTCGTGTTCGAGCGAAGGCACCCGAGACACAGAAGAAACGATCTAGCGAACAGCAGCCCCCACCGGCTGAACCACAGCCGAACTATCACTCCTCAGACACCACGCGTCTCGAAATGAAATTCGCATGCCTCATAAGGCATATTTCGTCCACTATTGCATGAAAGCCAGTTCTCGCCCACTACCAAGCATCATGCAAAGGCCACTGGGCACTCGACACCTCCACCGGCTATCGCGGGTTACGAAGCCTCGCTGTAATTGCGCTTCCTTGATTTCCTGCTAACGACATATCCTGCTTCAGGCTGTCTTTCGCGCTTCTTTCCTTCTGTCGTTACTGCTGGTCAGCATGCATCGTTGTTGAGCAATGATTTCCTCCTCTTTTTTCTCGTTCCTTTCACTCTTTTCACTATGTCTAATGCACAATGCCGTCGGTGCGCAGATGCTGGGATCGTGGTCGCCAAATCATGGGGGATTTGAGAGACGACAGAACGGCGATAATAATCGTAATGGACAAAACAATGGACCCGACAACAGCGCGTTCACTATCGTGTATGGAAGAATATTTACACCTGGCTTAGGAATCATCCTTGCAGTAGGTGGAAGTGTCAAGACGCGCGATTCTCCTGCTGACAAGAACACAAGCCCCAGCCGTTTACGCCCATGGGCGGCGACTTCCTTCATATCGCGCTCGATGTCTCAGGCGATGGCAAACTCCAAGTGCCGCCACGCAATATCGCCGACCCGCTCACCCAGGTCTTTAACTTTACGCTCTTCCTTACATCTACGGTTACGCAGAAGAACTTCACTATATCGAACATAACGACGTCCACACCGCCACTCGCAGACATACTAGATCAAGAAAGTGGTCAAACAGTCAAGCACATCAACTTTGAATGGCCTGAGTGTTTGGTCGGAGACAACAACGAGGATGAGGGTTCTACTGCGAGGGGGGACTACAACATCAGCATACACCAGAACTATCGACTGAATGGCGTGGACCGATACACCATCTTCAACCTTCCCATCAGCGTTACGAATAGTATTCAGCGTTTCCCTGGTGCCTCGCAGCTTACTACGAAACCCGCTCCCGGTCCGCTCAGCGCAAATGGTGGACGAATGCCCTGCGCCATGATCGAAAACCCGTTGGTCGACTTCCAAACCCAGGTCAACAGCGTTAATAACCCACCGGGTACGCCTATGCAGGACATTGAGATTGAGACAAGCGGAAGGAGTGACGGCGGTCAAGTTGGAGGAAATGGGCCGGACGACGGATCGGGTGGGAGGGGAAGTGGGAATAACAATGGCAACGGCCAGGGTGGTACGGGTGGGCAAGGCGAGATCGCAGGTCCAGGCGGTAACGCTCAACTGGGAGCGGCTGTGCGGATGTCGGGGGAGCAATTCTCGATACTAATGATTGGCATGTTGGGAGCGGTCGTAGTGATGTGCACCTCAGTTAGTTTGTAGTCACTAGGTAGTGGTCCGCAGCCATAACGACATGATGATACCACGATTCAAATGTGCATGCTTTGTGCCCAGTCAGTAATGAAAGCTGTAATGATGCAGTCTCACAAACTGCAGTACGAGGCTCGCAACGTATGCGCTGGGCGGCAGGTTCACGCATTGGAGATTGTAACAACATCTGATGTCCATGACGAATTTGATTGATTCTAGATGTCCGACATTGTGGTGGAACCTATCCAGCTCCTCCGATATATGCCATGATGCCGTAACTCGTTGTCGATCGTATCGCGTTCCCCGGTGGCGACGCGCTTATTTGGCCTCGTCGAAGACGTAGGTGAGGTGGCACTTTCCGCAGTACTGGCGGTTGTGCATGGCGGCCATGAAGACACCGGCACCGCACTCGGCCTGGGGGCACTCGCGGCGGAGGCGCTCGATCTTGCCGTCACCGTCGACCTTGTAGTACTTGAGGACCGCTAGCTTGGTCTTCTTGCGCTTGTGCTTGATCTTCTTGGGAGTTGTGTACACCTTCTTCTTGCGCTTCTTGGCTCCACCACGGAGGCGGAGGACCAAGTGGAGGGTGGACTCCTTCTGGATGTTGTAGTCCGAAAGAGTGCGGCCATCCTCGAGCTGCTTTCCGGCGAAGATCAGACGCTGCTGGTCCGGGGGAATGCCCTCCTTGTCTGGGTGGAGTTAGACGCGAAACCAGTAGAGCGGTGTGTCGCTACATACCCTGGATCTTGGACTTGACATTGTCAATGGTATCAGAGCTCTCGACCTCGAGAGTGATGGTCTTGCCCGTGACTGGGAGATTGTTAGCCGCTGAGCTCTAAGTGGCGCTGCGCATGCGATCATGGCGATAATAGCGGCGCAGCGTGTGTGCGGGTGGTAACGTACGGGTCTTGACGAAGATCTGCATCTTGAACGCTGAGCCTCTCTTCGAGATGCTTTCCTCACGTAGATGCAAAGGTTGCGGGGAGAAGGCACCAGAGGAATTCGAAAAGTACCAAAATCAATGTGGGCGGGCCCGCGGGCTACCTGGCGCCCCGTGCGTTTCGCAGATGCGCTATCGCCGTCTCAGCCTAGCCTCGCTTCTGGTGCATGGGCGGCTCCGGGTAACCTTGGAACCATGCCGTTGCGGCGGCAACGCCAGATAGAGCTCAATGTTTACCCGACCCGGTAAGGCATTATACATCGTCATATCCTCCTCCGCATTTATCCTCCACTTTGCTACTCATCTCTCGCATCCACATCTCTTTGTTCGTTTCAACTATCGATTGCTGCTTTAGCGACTGCTACTGATCACATCTCTACCAACACACA
This sequence comes from Alternaria ethzedia, assembly GCF_023757985.1. Lineage (NCBI taxonomy): Eukaryota > Fungi > Ascomycota > Dothideomycetes > Pleosporales > Pleosporaceae > Alternaria > Alternaria ethzedia. The sequence continues at coordinate 1,658,468 of NW_026056194.1, read as the reverse complement.
TATACACACGCACAGGCTCCGGCCACACACTTACTTGACGCAGGCTACTGGGAGACTGCATCTGTACTGAGGATTCCATAAGGATACTAACCGCCCGGCGGAGCGCCGCTTGCACTGCGTGAGGTAAGTCGTTATCTCTCAACTCGAGGCTTCCATCTCATCGTGGTCGGGCCATCACATGATATCAGTTGCTAACAACATACCAGTTTCGGACACCACAGGACTATCCCCCTCCTCCAGAACCGACTCCGGACTCCACCTGCATACGAAATGCTGTCCACAAATATGCCAGCCGGCATCCAGCGTCAACGGATTCAGCACCGCCGACAACCTTCGACACCAGCTGTTTTTGACGCACCCACAGTACGAGCACCACCTGCTAAACTACAACGACGCAACCGAAGCGGCATGAGCTTGGATCTACGCGGCCTCAACCTAGACCCCATCCATGCCGCCCGACAAGCCCAACACCAGGACTACACCCAACGACCAGGACCCTTCGACACACCCACCTTCCAGCAGGAGGACAGTACGGTAAGTAATACTAACAATCTAGGACAAATACCACAGCAATCTATGCAAGTAGCGCAGCCGCTAAGACAGCCCCAGCCGGGCCCCCAGGATTCCTTTTTGGCGTCCCCAGTACAGATCTCTCCCATCACACCGCGGACTCCACGACGGACACTCCGTGCGCAGTCTCCCCAGCAGCCTCCCTCATCCCCCTCTAAACCCCCCACCGCACAACAACTGAAAGAACTCCACGAGCACATACAATCAGTGTATGGCTCAAGTGGACAAGTCTTCATTAACATCCTCCCAACCCCCACTGCGACACCGCAAAAGCCAGCGCAGCTACCAAGCCATGAGTCGTTTGGCGCAACCCAGCACCCAAGCTTCACTGCTATGGGTGACATCAACCTCGAGCCAACCTCCAGAGCCATGACTTTCGACTTTGACAACCCAGATGCCGACATGGGTTACGAGTCGTCCTCTTACTACACATCCGATGCTTTGTCGCCGTCGCCAGTTTCTTCGCCGCAACAGCAGAAAGACATGCACTCTTTCCTAGAGAACATCGAAGAGCACCAAGAGATGATGTTTTCGCACACACCAGCTCTGTTGCCCACACCGCAAACTTCAATGTCGATCAACGGACTCCCCATGGACTCATTCTCCCAGCCTCAGATCTTCAATGACCTTGAGGTTGACGCGAGCTTCGAGTTCACTGGCATCGCACCTGAAGAAGTTGCGCGTTACATCAGCGAGCAAGATACCACAACTGGCAAGTGGACCTGCCTCTACCATGGTTGCGGCAAGGTCTTCGGACGACGAGAAAACATCCGATCGCACGTTCAAACCCATCTTGGCGATCGTCAATACAAGTGCAATGGATGCGGCAAGTGCTTTGTTCGCCAGCATGACCTGAAGCGCCACGCAAAGATCCACTCGGGCAACAAGCCCTACAAGTGCCCATGTGGCGCAGGGTTCGCACGACAAGATGCCCTCACGCGCCACCGCCAGCGTGGTATGTGTGTCGGTGGGTTCCCTGACGCAGTCCGCCGACAAGCCAAGCGTGGCCGACCGAAGAAGAATCGTCCAGACATGGAGCAGCGTGTCGAGAAGGCCAGCAGGTCGCGGGCACTAGCATCAGCAGCACCATCCTCAGCTGGCTCGCCGTACTCAGAAGCTCGATCGCCATCACCACTCGAGGGCTACGAACCAGCTCAATCGCAGGACATGCCCCAGCTTCTGTCCGACTCGCAAAGCTATGACTCCATGAACGCTTCAGCGGATCCCTTCAGGTTAGTTCCTCAACCACACTTTGTCCAATACAATACTCATACATGTAATAGCTTTGAGGCCTCATCAAGCCCATTCGCAGACGACGCACAATCGAGCTTTGCGTCTGCCAACTACTCAAGCGACGCTGCGTCAATGAACATCCTCCAACAGCTCTCTCAACACTCGCATACGCCTCCTATGTCACCCGCCGACATGCGGCCCGCTTCCGCCGGGTCCGCAAACGGTTCGAGCGCGCCAGTCCAGTCCAGCCCGCTAAAGGCTTCGTCGTCACCATCACGGTCGTCTGTCCAGTCTCATCAATTCACAACACCACCGACATCTCCAATCGAGCCCAAAGACGCTCTCGATGAGTTGTTCGACACCATGCCTGACACCTCATACTCTCAGTTCGACCTTGAGATGAAGGCCATGGGCGACTTCACTTCATTGGACTCCTCATCGTACGACCTTTTGGACTTCACCGTATAAATATTCTTACTCGACGCGACGACGCCACTGCGAGGCTGTATGATAACTGTTATGGATTACGACGTATAATGACTCGGCGTTTGCGAAATCTCTGGAAGATGGTTCAGCGCTTTGCTTTCAATTCTTATATCTGGGCGGGCTCTCCAAGATCTTGACAGGATCTGTGATCATTCTTAGGAAAGGATCATGTTTCGCTTCTGGTTTTTGTTACTATAGGGGCCGCACGACGTGGGGATCACGCTCCTTTGGCAGGCAGAATTGTTATTTCAAAACGGCGTATATGGTTTGGCTATCTCGACGATTGAACGTCAGAACTAGTGCAGTATTTCTGCTAGCGATGCATCGATATGAACGATGAGCGTTTATGTAGCAATGCGACAATGTTGGACGTCTTGTCAATCGACAAATATGACTTCATCTTGAAACAGCAGTATCCAGACAGAACCGGTACGTGTGATTCCCTGGTCAATCAACGAGCTGACAAAAAGCAAATCATGTATCTGATCTATCGAATTGGGGGTGGTCGTCACAGGAACGCAGAAGCGCTAAGTCGTCACGGCAATTAGTTGACGTCACGACATCTGATCGCGCGCACCCGTGTTCGCGACGCGCCAACCCCCGATCCCTTTCACCCCAACCTTTCCAATTTCATACAGTTTCAGATCGACACCCTGACGTCGATTCCAGATCGGATCTATTGACGCACCAACACCTGCTAGCCACTTAGAATGTCTCCTGGCGGTGCCGCTCCCCACTCTCTCGATCGTACCTGCAGATCAGGACGACATCTATGATGTAGATGCATGGGTCAGACAAAGCCCCCATGGTGTGGCATGGCATTTGCTATGCGATTAGGTCGGCGATTCAGAACAGCGATGATGTCGGTGCAGGGGTAGAATTGAGTCTGTGGGCTGTTGCGATGTCAGTATAGATGCAGTGTGCCGTCTTTTGTGTTAGAGACCATTCACATTCATACTCTCACCGCTACGCCTAGCACCAATCGCACTCTCTCTGAAGCAATGGCTCAGACTACCACCAAAGCTCATACCCTACACTTTTCCTATGACAATGACGATAGTTGTGCGCTCACAGCTCTCATCAATGATGTCCGTTTCCACGTCACTGTCGACCCCAAGGTACTTCAGAAGTCCTCTGAGAAGCCTCTCTACTACGAATACCTCGACAAGATCTCTGCGCTTCGCGAAGCCGACGAGCGCGAAGAGGAGCTCGCCGAAGAACGAGAAGCAAAAGTGAAGAGCAAGAAGAACAAGAACAAAGACCGACAAGGCTCAGAGGGAAAGGATAGTGGCATCGACATCACAGCCGACTCTGACGACGAATACGTAGAGGACGACGTCTCAGAAGCAGGAGAAGACGCCGACCAAGACTCCGCGAGCGCAGGCGTCGAACTGCGAAACTGGATCCTCGCCTCCTTCTCCGAAATCACAAACACCTACGCGCCACCGAACCGCGAACCCGAAGAATCCACCCTCTACGAATGGTACCACGGTCCCACCTACTTCTACACCCTACAAATCGCCAGCGGAGAACTCTCACCAGAGCTCTTGGAAACCACGTCCGACCTAGAAGCCCAAATCGAAGCCCTCGTCCCCCGCATGAAAGTCCCCAAATACATGCAAGACTACAAGCTCCCCTGGCTCAACGCCAACGACCTGACCGTCGAGTCAGAAGTCAGCATGCCACCTCCCGCACATCCAGGTCAAGTCCTCCACAAAGAGACAAAGGACACATACTTCTTCAAGCCGGTGGTAGCCGACCAACCCGACTCTGTGAAGCGCGAGATACAGATCCTGCGTAAGATCGAGAAACTAGATTTGGACATCAAGTTTCCACACCTCCGCGGGTTTGTTGCTCAGGGCAATAGCAAGACAGAAGTTATGGGCTTGTTGTTAGAGAACATCGATGCGCCAACACCATTGACCAGATTGCTTAGGTCGTCGGTGGATGAAGAGAAGAGGCGTGTTTGGAGTGAGAAGAGTGCGGCGTATGTGTCGTTGCTTCACGACAATGGTATCATCTGGGGTGATGCGAAAGCAGATAACTTCATGGTCGACGCGAATGACGAGCTTTGGATCATTGATTTCGGAGGCAGCTATACAGAGGGCTGGGTGGATCCTGATATCAGTGAGACGCTTGAGGGAGACGATATGGGGCTTGAGAAGATTCAGGCTGCGCTGGAGGATCCGGATAAGAATACGGCGGATTTGGGGTTGGTTGAAGAAGAAGAGGATGGGGAGGCGGTGGTGGAGCAGGGGGTGAGTGAACAGAGTAGTAGTAGTGTCAAGGAGACGGCTAGTACTTTGTTTGTCACCGAGAAGTTGGCTGGTGAGGAGGTTACGAGGACGGAGAAGAGGAAGAGGGCTGTGGATGAGGTTGAGGGTGAGGTCGGTGAAGACGGAACTGAGATTGTGGGTGGAGAGGAGGACGAGCATACGGAGAAGAAGAGGAAGAGCGAAGAGTGATACCCCTATATAGTACTTGCGCATTAATACCATTACCCTTTCCACAGTCTTGCTTCCATCCTTCTCATGTCATCCTTGAGTGGTATGCGTGATCCATTGCATACACCTCTCGTACTATGGGAACAGCCGGATTGAGTTGGAGTACTTTGTTGTTATTTAGTCATGAGTGGAAAGCTACACAATTGCACGCTTGCACCTCGCTTTTCCCAGAGATATTTGTACACGGCGTTGTCTTCGAATAGTATTCTCTCAGAGACGCATTCCACTTCATCTTCTTACTTCCTGTTCGCCCTCTGCTCCTTATCCGCCGTGGTTTGGCTGATGTCCAGACCGAGACCCCTGCTGTCGAGGTAGACCTTGTTTGCACTCTGCTGCAGAATCTGTGCGATATTCCTTGCGTTCTCGAACTCCCTGAGATCAACGTAACTCCTGCTCTTCTTGATGGCGTCACCAATCAGCTCGGCGGAGCGGGCCTCACCCTGGGCGCGGACGACGGTGGCTTGCTTCTCCTGGCGGGCTTTGTCGACGACGAAGGCGGCACGTTGGGCCTCTTGCTGTGCGACTTGCTTGGCTTCGACTGCGGCGGTGAACTCGGGGGAGAAGGCGAGGTGCTAAGGAGGGTTAGAACATGGTGGGGTAAGAATAGGTCGGCGGCAACTTACTGTTAGTGAGACATCGTCGAGCATGATATTGAACCTCGCTGCTCTTCGGACCAAGTTGTCGCGTACCAGCCTACTGACGTTCTCACGCTGTGTGATGAGCTGGCTGGCATTGAACTGCGCCACGACGCTCTTGAGAACCTCGTTGACGATTGATGGCAGAACACGCTCATCGTAGTCGGTGCCCAGTGTCCTGTAGATCTGCGGCAAAGATTCAACCCGTGGTCTTGACAGTACACGGCAGGTTATGTTGACCATCTGCAAGTCCTTGGTGCCGGTGAGGGAGGCAACGTTTCGGGGTTTGGCGCGCACATCGTAGGTGATGGGGGTCTCGAACCAGGGAATGCGGAAGTGGGTTCCTTCGCTGTAGATTTCCTTCTGGACGCCGCCTACTCGGGTGTACTTGATTGCTCGGTGACCACCGTCGACTGTCGCAAGTCAGCATCATTCGTATTGTGGCCATTGGAAGGCCCTAGGAGAGAGCTCTTTGAAGAAGACGTACCGTTGAATAGAGCATTGTTCGCCATCCAGATTCCACCACCAACTAGTACCAGTCCTCCAAGACCTCCAAAGAGGCCCTTCGGTGGTCCGCCGCCGCCCGCACCGCCGAATCGAGAGCCGCGTCGTGTGAGCTCATTCTGGATGCGCGCCCAGGCTTCCTTGGGATCCGGTGCAGACATGTTGGCCGTGAGGGTGAGGGGTTGGCGTGGGGTGCGTGAGACGTGTAGGCGGCGACGATGGCGGATGCAGCTCGGTCATGAGGTAGTCGACGATGAGAAAATGGTAGTCGGCCAATCACGACTCCCGACCGCACCGAACCGCCAAGCAAACCTCCGCATTGCTGTATCGCGGTGGCTAGACCCTTTTGCGACTATATTTTCGGTCATTCGTGCATCGCTTGAAACATTCCATCAGTGTCGTACCCACAGGTCGAATGTCCTCGCGGGCTTGACGTCTCATCTTAGATGGTGGCTTACCAGAGTTGTCGCAGTATCTCGGCGCATAGGCCACCCAATCAATGTCATAGGTAGACCCGTCTTAAGCACAGCTGTCCATAAGCTCCCCCATCTCCATTCGGTTTCGTTCCTGCCCATCTGGCGGCGGTTCTTCTTTTCTTGTGCATTGCCATCGTTTCGTGATACCCGATTGTTTCTTTCACTCTCGATTAATTGACTTGCGACCGTCGCGTGAACCATTGCGACGCAGGTGAAGCTACTATCAGCCAAGCAGGAGGTATGTTGGTTCACTGCTTTAGCTCCAATTCGACAACCCTCTGACAAGATTCCAGATAGATAGGCTACGTCCGAGTATAATCGAGCAACCAATTGCACCCCGAGTCTAACCTCATCGTCAACCCGAGCACCGCATTGCGCCCCTCCAACATGCACATCACACCGCGATCGCTGCGGACCATTGCCTGGTCGACCCTCGCTCTCTCCACAGCGCACGCCCAATATGTCATAGACAACCTCAGCTTTGGCCAGAAAGCTGGCCAACAAATCTCGCCCGATTACACGACAGTCCCTCACTTCGTCATCCAGGGCTCAGACGACTACGTGCCCCAGATTCTTTCCGACAGAATTATCCTCACACCTCCCTACCCTGGAGGCAAGCGTGGTTCGATATGGGCGCAGGACCCGCTACACCACAGCGGCGACTGGACGGCCGAGTTGGACTTCAGAGCGACTGGCATGGAGCGTGGAGGCGGTAACCTGCAATTGTGGTACATCAAGGACTCACAAGCGCGGGAGACACCAGCGAGCCTGTACACGGCTCCTAAGTTTGACGGACTGGTACTCGTCATAGACCAGTATGAAGGACACGGCGGCTCTGTTCGCGGTTTCCTGAACGACGGGACCAAGGACATCAGGGCTCACCCTGACCCTGACACATTGGCCTTCGGCAGATGCGATTATGCATACAGGAACCGTGGAGAGCTTACTCCTATCAAATTGCACCACGCAGAGGGATTCCTAGAAGTCATTGTAGACGGGGAAACCTGCTTCAAGACCAACAAGGTATGCTCTCGACCCACGCGCTCAGATACACACCACTAACTATCCCTCTAGGTCGATCTCCCTGAAGGCTACTACTTCGGTGTAAGCGCCTCCTCCGCCGAGAACCCCGACTCCTTCGAAGTCCACAAGTTCGTCGTCTCTACCACCAACTCGTACACGCGCGAAGAGCCCAACCTAAGCAAGAAGGACTACATCAACTCCCAGCAACAACACCAACAACAGCAAAACCTCGCTGCTCAACAAGGCCACGAGCAGCAGACGCACAAGCAGAACCAAGGGCAGCAGAACTACGGTTCCTCCACCTCCCAGCAAGACATCCCCAAGATGCTCGAAGACGTTCTAGCAGGCAACATCCGCTCGCAACAAGACCAATTCGCGGACCTCCACAATCGCATCCAGATCATCAACAACCGCGTTTATGAAATCGCAGAGACCGTTACACTCATCCACAAGGAGAACATGGAGCGCTGGGAGGAGCTCCACCGCCGCATCGTACCCATGGACGACCGCGCCGCGGCCACAATCCGCAACATGGAAAAGGTTGAGCGCACGACTATGCAGATACTGCGAGACATCGAGAACAAGGATTACAAGGACATGATGCAGCAAATTCATCACGCTTTGGACAGGAACCACGGACACGTCATGTCGAGTTTGCCTGGCATGATGGGTGATGGTAAGTGACAATTCCCGATCCGATGCGGTTTGAGAGGACAGTAAAGCTAACTCGGTATCACAGTTGTTGGCAGCCACGGACCCAGCCTGATGACCTTCTTCTTCATCGCAGTCGCTGTTCAGATTATGATCACAGGTGCTTACATTGTTTACAAGAAGAGGCGAGGTGGTGCGCCCAAGAAATACTTGTAGATCATTCCCCAGGGGCTTTGGTATCAGACCAAGGGACGTGCATACATAGGGGTTGGGAGATGTGTACTATACGTTGTACCCGAGAAACGAATCGTTCTTGGTATGTTGTTTGTTAGCTGGCATGGAATACTACAGGGTATTGCTCATTGCGAGAGGACCCGGTGCTCTGTATACGGCGTTTGGTTCATGACTTGTGAGGAAAACAAGCAGAAGTACGCACTTTGTACGCAGGTCCATATTCGGACTGTAAATATCTTCTATGCAATTCGTACCCAAATGAAAAACACCATCTATGCAATGACAGAAAGGAAAGACGTCAAACACCACATGCTCTATGCAGCGTGTCCCAACCATGTATATGCAGCCCACCCTTCATAACAACCAAAGCAAATCACCCGTCCTTCTCAACCTACACGCTCATCTTGCGCGGCTCAAGCAGCAACTTGCCCTGCGGCCCCGACTTCTCCTGAAACCCTTCTGTCCTCGAAAAGACACGTTGACCGCGTAGCCAAGTCTCCCTCACAACACCCTTGAGCGTCTTGTTTTCATACGGCGAGACCTTGTTGCGGAAGAGCATGGTGTTAGGCTCGACCTGCATTACCGTTAGCCCACAGCCCGTCCGTAAATAAAGGGAGGAAAGAAAAGATTGGAAATCACATACCAAGAACTCAGCCTCATCGTCAAAAACCACAATATCAGCATCGAAACCCACACTAATATCGCCCTTGCTCTTCTCAAGCCCAACCTGCTTCGCCGTATTCCTGCAGCACCAGCGTACTATTTCCTCGACGCTGAAGTCCGGGTTGCGCTTCTTGCCTTCGGTCCACAGGATAGGTAGACCGAGACCCACGCTTGAGATGCCGCCCCAAGCGCTGAAGAAATCGCCTTTTTCTTCTGGTCCTTGGATTTCGGTCTCGCTGCTCTCACCCGTTTTCTTAGGTGCTAGATGCGGGGGTAAGAGTTTGATCTCAGGCGTGCAAGGCGAGTGATCTGAGACGACTGTTTGGATCACGCCATCAGCCGTGTCTTGAAGCAGTTCCTCCCAGAGGCCGTCTTGGTTGGATTGGGAGCGGATAGGTGGGCAGCATTTATGTCTTGTGTCGCCTTCTTGGATACCTTCTGAGGCGAGGGCGAGGTAGTGGAAACAGGTTTCTGCTGTGATTTTGATGCCGTCGGCGCGCGCTTTACGTAGCATGGGGATGGCTTCGATGGCGGAGAGATGCACAATGTGGAGTTGCAGGTCGGGGGCGAGGTGGGCTAGGGAGAGGATTTCGGCTACGGCGCAGGTTTCGAAGGATGGCGGGCGGGATTGCAGGAATGTGTCGTACGAAGTTAATGGGCCTTTTGGGGCGAGTGGAGGAAGGGATTGTTGCACATCGTCGCCTACAGAGTCGGTGATGGGTGGGATCATTTCCGCGTGGAACATTAGTGTTGTTGTTGAGTCTTTGAGTTCGAGGAGTGCCTTTTCGATGTCGAGGGATGAGACGGCGGGGAATTCGTCAACCTGGAGAGTGGTTAGTGTCACGTGCTAGGGTGCTGAGATAGAAATACTCACTCCACTGTCACACAGGAAACCCTTGAAGCCCCGAACACCCTCCTTGACTAAAGCCTTGAGGTCTCCTGAGTTACCAGGAATGATGCCGCCATAGAAGCCGACATCCACCCAGCACTTTCCTTGTGATGCTTCGCATTTGATCTTGAGGTTTTCGACAGTAGTCGTAGGGGGGATAGCGTTCAAGGGCATGTCAATGACAGTTGTGACACCACCGAACGCCGCAGCTCGGGTGCCAGTCCAGAAACCTTCCCACTCCGTCCGACCAGGCTCGTTGAGGTGAACATGGGCATCGACAAGACCAGGTAGTAAGATGTGTGGCGAGTAGTCGGTGTATGGTGTGCCTTCAGGGAAGTCTGTAGGAGGAAGTACTGAGTGGAAGATGGAAGTGATCTTCCCTGTGAGGTTTGATACAACGATAGTAGCCTCAGTCAACCGACCAGCAACAACTGCTCTTGATGAGGCAAGAACTGTGATGGATTGAATGGGTTGCTCGTGGGAGACGGGTGGAGGCGTGGTTGCGTGGGGTGCCATGATGCCAAGTTGGAAAATGGAAATGTAATCGACTGTGAGAAGACACGGACAAGAAAAGAGTGCGCAAAGAAGTCTGAAGGTGCTCAGCTCCGTGCTAACAGCAAGAGCTATATACAGCAACAAGCCCCGAACTCGGCAAACGCGGGGAAGAAGGTGGGCGTCTCCGGGTGAGCTGCAGATAAGCGTTGATAAGGCACGTTTGGTGTTGCGCCTAACAGATGTCAAAGAGGAATGCAGTCTGTATCTTGCTGAAATTTGGCAAAGCAGTACTTTCAAACAGAGAAGACGCTTGAGAGAAGAGATGCGCTCAGTAAGTCGTTATCAAAAACGCCAAAACCTGGGGTACAGGTCCTTATCTACCCGTTGGTATGGGCCAGCCCAAAGATCCTCTCGGGGCATTGTAGCCAGAATCTGGGTCAGCTAACATGGCGTCAGGGGACTGTGGAGCATCGGCGAACCCTGGAATACACGTTGCTCGATTCTATCGAGTAACTAGGGTGGAGGTAGTCTATCGCGGCCGCCTTAGCCATGCATCTCGACCCTGTCTCCCGTTGGCCGATTTAGTGTAGATACGAGGCTATTCGCCCTGATACTGTGTGCTACTCCAAGATCGAACATGCGAGATTTTGGCTGTCTAGGTTGGGCGCGCATTATGAGCTGTTTCTCCGTCATCATTTCTCGAAGGTTGATTCCTCGAAGATTGGGAAGAGCGTTGGTATCGGTAAACTTCCTAAACGTGTTGCTGCACGTTGTGGATGGTGTTGGGGGACGTGCATGTGTTACTGATAAGCAGCTGCAAGGGTATTGCTGCACGCGATAGGCGCACAGTAGATCGCGCGATTAGAGCCCTCAGACTAGCGCAGGGTCAACGGCGGAGCGTCATACTTCTAGAATCTCAGACCCAGGGCCTCTGTGGTTTTTATTCACTGCTTTCTTTACAGTTCGCGTAAGGATTGAAGATAGAAACACACTCTTCTTGTGGACTGCTCGTTGGCATAGAAGGTGCGAGTTCGAAGACATCGGAGTAAGGCCCGATTCCATCGGAGAAGCTAAGCATATGTCAGCCAGCGTACCTCCCAACACGACCTTCCCATTACTCGATAGAAATCGAGTAAAGGAAATACGATGCGCCGAAGACTGAGGCGAGCCGCAGACTAGACCCATGCGAACGCCTTGACTGTTCGGGGCTGGCCGACAGCCATATTGTCAACCGAGAACCCGAACGCGCCCGGGTCATGCTGGTGCCATTCTTCTACCTACCTCGTCCCAGCAAGCGCGACTACACCTGGACATTTTACTGAGACCCCGAAATGCGAGGATATGTATAGATATGAAGAGACGGCTATGCTGTGGTTTCGGGGGTTTCCGATGTTCTATCGTGCTATGATCGTCGGTGGAAGTCGTCTATTGCAAGCGGCGAACTACGGCACTGAAGCCCTGTCCTCAGGGTAACTATCGAGTAACGGAAACTCGACGCCTCTCGGATTCTGGAATTTTCAGTAGCGCGCCAACACGACGGACGTCGCAAAGACGATAGCTACTCTCGACTTGCTCTGGCGGCCGGCAGGCTCTGCAGGCACGATGGGCCGAACTGCCTCTACATTGGCTGCATGCGCCTACGGGCAGCTCAGTGTAGCGGTAAAGACCTTGCAGCTGCGCTTCAACGCCGAAGACAAGTTTTGCTTACGTTTGCCCGGGTGATTTAAGGCGTGTTGCTCAGCATGGTACGCAATGGTCCTAGCCGGCATGTCAAACGGGCTGCTGCGTCCGACAGCGGCTCGGTGATCAGCGTCGACAGGCATGACTGCATGTCTGACGCGTACTTGTTCGTCTGTGAATGGTGTCTGTAATATTTATGCAATCACGCCAACCTAGGGAAAAACTGAACAGCCTGGAGCCTACGTTGACTTTGGGTCGCCTCCTTTGCAAGGTTTTGGGTCAATGTAGTCTGCAGACCTGTTCAGTTTTCCCTGGTATGAGGTGCAATGGCTGCCACATTCAGAACGACCAGGCAAGTGGGAAGATCAGCTCAAAGCGCTTCAACGAATATTGGTAAGCTGGGATTGTTTGTCATATGAGAGAGGGCCAGCAACACCTGTAGCTTCTTTGAGAGATTCGTTGGTTGAATATGCCTGACGACCCCGTCCCCAAACAGCGTAGCAGCTAACGATGTACACCCAACCTCACTTCTTCAGCGTCGACTGCTTCTTCTGCGGAAACGAGGATGACTTTGGAACTTTGTTAGCTGCCAACAGAGTTCGTGAGTTGTAAAGACTAGCTTGGAGTCCATATGCTGCAGCCGTCTCTCGTCTAAGATCCAGATAAGTGTAGGCGTCTGGTTTGTAGTAAATGGTCCTGCCGATGTTGATGAGACCCATGGTCTCAAGCTCATGGAGTACTCGCAGTACATCATCAGCGTCCAGGAAGTCCTTTGTGTAGACACAGACTATGAGAGGTTTTTCGTCAGTAGTTGTGCACTACCTGTCGTACGTCAAACTTACTTAGTCGCTCGTCCTTGCCGTCGTCTGTGGCCACCTTGCAGGTACGTCCAAGTCGATTATCGATCACATTCGCGACAACTTGCTTCCAGACCCGAGCAACTTCCACAGCTTTGGGGAACAACATCCACTAACACCAGTCAGTGATTTGAAGAAGTGAATGATCGGGCAGCTAATGGAACTTACCTTTCCGGACAGAACATGCGTGTCCTTTGCAAGGTCCGAGATCCGTTCTTGTAGAGCTTTGCTCTCTTGGAGGAGCTGTTTAGTAACCATGCCCCTAGGCCCCTTCGCGCCTTCATTCTGGATGTCGTGGCGGGTCTGGAGCGACTGTTGAAGTAACTCCGTGCCACGCGATGTAAAGTCGTGAACGCGCGGCGAAGGTGACTTGTCGCGAGGATTGCGATACGGATTAGCAGCCCAGATCCAGGGACATGTAGAGATGGAGGTTGTGTATGGAGGAAGTCGCCTGACAAAGTCATCAACAGGCTCGCCTAGCTGCCACGCATCATCCTGTCCTTCCAAAGGATTGAACAATTCAAGTTTCGAGGCTGACACAGGTGAGGGCTCTCGCTTTCGCTTGCCTTGTCTTGCTAATCGCTCCTGCTCCATAGCTTGGCGGTCGATACCCGACATGTCGAAGGTGTTAGTCTTTGCCGCAGGTTGCTTGTCTGACACGGCTCCATCTGATGGTGGTGCTGGTGTTCTTGCGGCAGCCGCGATTGTGTTTAGGTCTTTGGCATGTGCGCGCCAGAAAGGTCCGGTCTTGAAGCTTTCACACTTTTTTGATTGGTGTTGTTTTTCATCCTCGTCACCTGAATCCACCGTCAGTCACATATCATGGGATTAGCTTGAGTTGTTCAAACTTACCATAGAAACTGCTATCATCTGAGATCCACCCTTCTCCAGATACAGTATCCTCCTCCGCCATCTTCCGCACTGTGAGTACTGTCGCAGTTCATGCCCTGCCCAGGTGAAGTTTGAGCAATGTGGAGAATGTTTGCTCGACTTGACGCGATATGACGAGCGATGTTTACACGGATGGGGAAGGAACGAGGGACGGCGGACAGGGGTATCCCTGCACCCCAAACGCGCCCGCGACCACTATACGCGAACGCGTCGGCGGACTCTTTCACCCCCAGCATCCGCGTCCTCATAACATATACCTACAAATCCAATCGCATGACTTCCGAGATGCCGCACTCAGTTACGCCGGAATCGACGCCCGCAGAGGAGTCCTCAGCGACAGTGTCCCAGACGGATGCTATCAAACCCGAGCCGGAGACGCAAGATGTTGCAATGGAAGACGCACCCACAGCCGCCGCGGTAGAGAAGCCCAAGGTAAACCTCGAGGAGCTCTTCGACGATGAAGATTCAGACGAAGAGTTTCCTTCGAGCGCGCCAGCACCTACGTCGCAGGAGGATGCCTCGCAACCCGCACCAATGTACGCCCCACCTACCGACACAATGTATTCATAACACTTGCTGACACCGATACAGCAAGATCACATCGAAATCCTCCTTCTCTGACCCAGACGTCATGCGCGCATTCTACCAACGCCTGTTCCCCTTCCGTCCCCTCTTCCAATGGCTCAACCATTCCGCAACACCCAGCAATGACTTTGCACACCGCGAATTCGCCTTCACCCTACCCAACGACGCATACCTACGATACCAATCTTTCCCAACGGCCGATCTCCTGCGGAAGCAATGCATAAACATGCTGCCCTCACGTTTCGAAATCGGTCCCATGTACAGCACAAACCCGAGAGATAGGAAGACACTGCGGAAAGCGAGCTCGTTCCGCCCGTTGATGAAAGAGCTGGTCTTTGATATCGATATGACGGATTACGACGACATTAGAACATGTTGCACGGGTGCGAGCATCTGTCTCAAGTGCTGGGGCTTCATCACAATGGCCATCAAGACCATCGATGTTGCTCTACGGGAAGACTTTGGCTTCAAACATATCCTGTGGGTGTATTCCGGTCGTCGAGGAGCCCACGCCTGGGTCTGCGATAAGCGCGCGCGAGAGATGGACGACCAAAAGCGCCGCTCCGTAGCCGGCTATCTCGAACTACTCAAAGGAGGAGACCAGGGCGGCAAGAAGGTCAACGCGCGACGACCTCTACATCCTCATCTCGAGCGCAGTCTGGCTATCCTGAAAGAGCACTTCCAGACCTCCATTCTCGCTGAACAAGATCCCTGGGCTGCGGAAGAAAAGTCCGCACACCTCCTCGACCTCATCCCAGACCCCACACTCAGAGCAGCACTAAAGAAGAAATGGGATTCTGCGCCCTCCCGTCCCAGCGCATCGAAATGGGCCGACATTGACGCGTTAGCCAAAGCTGGCGCCTTGTCAAAGACGCCCAAAGACCTTCTCGAAGCCAAGCAAGACATCATCCTAGAATACACATACCCCCGTCTCGATGCCGAAGTCTCCAAGAAACTCAATCATTTGCTCAAATCGCCTTTCGTCATTCATCCCGGAACTGGACGCGTCTGTGTTCCAATCGACACAAGGACAGTGGAGGACTTTGATCCGTTGAGTGTACCAACAGTCACGCAATTACTCCAGGAGATCGACGATTGGTCAGGCGAAGAAACCGACAAGAAGATACAAGATTGGGAGAAGACCAGCTTGAAGCCATACGTAGATTACTTCCGACGGTTTGTCGCGGGCCTAGTGGACGAGGACAAACCAGCGCTGAAGAGGGAAAGGGAGGAAGGCGCCGATGCCATGGAATTCTGATGACATACCGTTCACCAAGAACCTGAGGGCATGTAGGGCGCCTGGCGTTGGGGAGAGAAAGAAAAGAATATGTATGATGCATCTCGACGTTCTCAATATCTACCCACTACCATACTCACTCCAAAATTCCACACCCCACATGCTACCTTAACCAAGATTACCCAGTGAACATACATTCCCCTCCATAGTACAATACGGCATCTGAATCGGCTCCGCCCCAATCCCCTTGGCCACCAATCTCTCTCTCATCTCACTCAACCTGGGCGCCGCATCAATCTGACTCCTGTTCTGACCCATCTCGTCCTTGGCACCCGACCACAGTACTTCCGCCGCAGCCGCAGCACGGGGCCAAATCATCCTATCGACATTAACGGGGTCGGTCTGCTCGGCCCACATGTGCGCTTCGCCGCCGATGACGAGATGCTGGTTCTCGGCAGGAACGCCGTGTAACGGGTCGTACGAGTAGACTAGTCGCCAGTTGTGGAAGGGGGCGCAGTAGTCTTGGTAGGGGTAGTAATTCGCGCTGACGGACGGGTAGAAGTTCAGCCATTGGCCTTTACCGCAGTCGAGGTACTGTTTGGGGGTTGTTAGTACATCTAAATCGTCATTGGGAAGAGACAGTGGAAGAGAGGACTTACCCAGTAGTTGTAGTTCCCAACTATAGCTTTATGTCCCTTTGACACAATCTGTGCAACTGCATCGTCGCTCTGCCACGATTGCACGAGTACATCAGGGCCGAGTGTTAGGTTCCATTCCAGCAGCATCTCTTCCCACACCACAGGTGTGAGTCCCATGGCGCGTACCTGGTCATGGTTCCGATCGACAAACTTCTGCATGAGCGGTTGCAGAACCGCCGAATCATTGCTTTTGACCGTGTCATCAAACAAATACGCGTTCTTGTTCACTTCATCACCACCAGTGTGGAAGTACGTCGAGTATGGAGACACTCTAGGTAGTACATCATCGAAGAGCTTCTCTAGGAAATCGTAGACAGCGGGCGAGTTTAGTTTGAGTGTACCAGAGGGTGGAGAGGCGGCGTATGTGTTCCAGTCTGGCTGTATGCCAAACGCAGCTATTAGCTCTGGCATACTGTAGTGGATGCTTGAGGTGTGGCCTGGCATGTCGATTTCGGTGATCATTTCCACGCCTTGGATCGCAGCGTAGCGTTGTATCATTGCGAAGTCGTCGGCTGTGTAGACTAGATCGGGTCGGTATGCTCCCTTGGCGGATAGCTCGGGCATAGAGGGGATCTCCAAGGGCCAGGACTGGCTGTCTGTCACGTGAAGGTGGAAGCGGTTCATCTTGTTGTAGGCGGCAGCGTCGATCTGGCGTTTGATGTCCGCCGTGGAGAAGTAGTTACGTGACACATCGAGGTTGATGCCGCGGTGTTGGAATTTTGGACCGTCGGTGATTTGCACGGGTGCCAAGGGGGTGTATACATGCTGCTGATCGGAGTGCGCATAGAAGAGTTGAGAGAATGTTGTCAAGCCTCTTGCTATCCCTACGCTGGTGTTTGCGCTGATGCTTGCAACCCCCTCTTTTGTCAAGGTTAGACTATAGGATTCGTCAACCTCCCCAGCAAGTGGCTTGGTAACATTAGGGCCGGCGGTTTTGAGCACTTTGACGTCGATGCGAGAGATGTATGACGTATTCGACTGGCTTGGAGACGGCTCATCCCAGTCTCTAGGGTGAAACTTCCATGGGTAAAAGTTGGTTTGGAAGAGTGTTGCCCATGTAGAATTGATGGCGTAAACAACAATGTCGTCGCTGGTGATGCCTTCCTGGGTAGCTGTTTCGGATCTGTCGCTAGGCACCGGTCCTGTGTATTGCGTGCGCAATTTCAGGTTGCTGCTGTCCTGTGCGTATGGAACTTGATTAGAATTGAACCCGAAGAGAAGAGGGATCTGATCCATGATTGAGCCTACATTTCTTGCGCCAGGTTCATACCAGTAGAATGGTACATCTTCTCTAATGAAAAGAACAGCATCGCCATATTCGTGGGAGATAGGTACAGGCCAAATGGCTGCTACTAAGGATATGAGAAGAGATAGTGTAGTACATGTATGAGGCTTCATGATGCAAAGAGATCAGATCAAGATTGGGAGAATCAAAAGATCGTTGAATAGGAGAGAAGAGACGGGTGGATCGTAATCTATGTATAAGAGCGAAAACTGGCGCAAGGCATTATACCTATGTAGGCCCGATCCGGATGCTCCGAATGGTTTCTCGAAGCGTAAGCTCCTGCGGTATTCCCGGCAGTTGCAACAGTTGATGATATATCGATGCCAATAGAGTATACAGACTTGATCTGAGATAAGCAAGTGGTAACCTTGTGGTAGTATCGCGGTCCTTGACTGGAGAGTTCGACAAATGCGAGCTAACCCTGAAGTGGGGCAAACCGTGGACTTGAGCAAAAGGTACGATGACGTGCGGGCGTTCAGCTGTCAGCCTCTTCTTGAACGAAACTTTATCAGCTCCGACTTGAGCTCCAAGCAGCTGTAATGTGCCACCTGAGCCACGCCCTCCACATCGCATGATCCTCTGGGGTTGCCTCCGGGTTGATGATTACGGGAAGATGCAGCCGACTCGGCAAATTGGGCGATCAGCGGCAAGATGACAGGAGGTATACGCGTCGCATGTTTTCCCGCAAGCAACGAACTGAATCTTCGCCAGTCACGAACATACTGTCTTCTGCTTTGTATGCAGTCCATTATGACAACAGCATGGTGGTCGGAACCCCAAGTCTTCCAGAATTCGTCCGAGCGGCCACGATGCTACCACCATCCCCACATGGTCCAGCTATCTCGATCGCCCTTCCCCGCTTTTGCAGGGCATCAGGGATGCGCATGAGCGCACGACAGCTACGCGAGCCCTTAGCATTGCTCCCTTTACGTCGAAAATTGCGAGTCTTGCGGCACGGGGGGCTTTCAGATGTCAAGCCGAGGTGTCCCAAGAGCACACGACGCTCTGATTGCACCACGACGGGAGGCAGCAAGCTCGTGTGCTATGAAGAAAGTTTAGCATTGCGGCGCCAATGCTCTTCACGTCTCCAGGCAGCTGTCAAAACTCGGCTTTCTTGTCGATCCCAGAACTTTAGGGTAGGTCGATTACCCGCCGGTAGTCCACTCGGCGTTCATAGCGCATTCTCTTCCATGTGAATGCCACCATATATGCGGTGCTAATACCCTGCGAAGCGCCATCCGTCTTAGACGCATAGTCGCGAATCGCGACCGAGCTCACGGACATGACGAACTATTTCTCGACTCCCTATCTCCTCGGCGCCGCAGTTGTCCTGTACATCGGCTACAGGCTCGTCCAGCAGATCAACACCGATGCGCGAATCCGCAAACTGGGCGCTCGAGCGCCAGTCCGAAAGACATACTTCCCGTATGGCGTTGACATGGCATACGAAGTTGTCACCCATGCTCTCAAAGACAAGTCGTACGAGCTATGGGTTGCCATGTTCAACAAGTGGTGCGGTCCAGGACGATACACAATTGAGGCTGGCGTTGGCGAGCGCGTGGTTCTGACCGCAGACCCCGAGAATATCAAGGCTATTCTTGCGACACAATTCAAGGACTACGGCAAGGGAGAGCAGTTCAGGAAAGACTGGCACACCTTCTTGGGCAACGGTACGTACACCAGAGAGTGGGGTCCTAGGGCAACTACGCCGCATCAGACCAAATGAATGGACGGTTACTGACTTTCGCATAGGTATCTTCACTACCGACGGGCAACTATGGCACAACTCACGCCAGCTGATCCGCCCGCAATTCGTCAAGGACCGCCTCAGCGACATCGACATCTTCGAACAGCACACCCAAATCCTCATGTCCAAGATCGCCGAGAGTGAGGAGATCGATACGCTTGATATGATGTTCAGGTACACTCTGGATGCCGCTACACACTTTCTCCTGGGTCAGAGTGTAGGCAGTCTTGACGAGCCACAGACCGTCTTCGCAGATGCTTTCTACAACGCTCAGCGTATACAGAGCTTTGTGTCTAAGATTGGGTACGTAGACTTACTTGAGCACATCAAGCTTGTTACTAACACCACGTAGACCTTTAAACTGGCTTATCCCCCGCAAGTACTTGGGCTTCTACGACTCCATCAAGATCATCAACGACTTCGTCAACCCCTTCATCGACCGCGCCCTCGCACTCTCCCCAGAAGAACTCGAGAAGAAGACAAACCATGACGAAGGCTACACATTCCTCCACGCGATCGCAGGATACACACGCGACCGAGACATGCTCCGCGACCAACTCGTCTCCGTCCTCCTAGCAGGCCGCGACACAACCGCGTGCACCCTAACATGGGTAATCTACCACCTATCCATCGACCCAACCATACTCGCCAAACTACGCCAGGAGATCCTCCAGACAGTCGGCCCAGAGCGCCAACCCACCTACGAAGACTTGAAGAACATGAAATACCTACAACATATCCTGAACGAAACCCTCCGTCTCTACCCGGTCGTCCCATACAACATCCGCCTCGCCCTCAAAGACACCTCGCTTCCCGTAGGCGGCGGACCCGACGGCACGCAACCCATCGGCATCCTCGCCGGCACACCAATCGGCTACTCAACGCTCGTCATGCAGCGCCGCGAAGACTTGTACCCGCCCACGTCTGCTTCCTTCCCTCCGCCCTCGATCTTCGCGCCCGATCGATGGGACAACTGGAACCCGAAGACGTGGACATATGTGCCATTCAATGGTGGACCTAGGATCTGTATTGGCCAGCAGTTTGCGCTTACCGAGATGGGATACACGCTTGTCAGATTGTTCCAGAGGTTCCAGACGGTGGAGAATAAGATGGGTGGGGCGGATCCGGGGATGCATGCCGATATTGTGTTGCAGCCGGCCAAGGAGATCAAGGTTATCTTCAGGTAAGGTGAGGGTGTGAATGGGGAACTGAGTGCAGGAAGCATTGAAGATTGACGATGTATGAGCGTTCGCGTTTCTTCCATGTGCATGTCGCTCTCTTGCTCTGCTTAGTCTACTTAGCTTAGTACTTTGCGATGTACTGTCGTTGTCTAGTATACCCGTCAAGATACACCACCCTACTGTTAATTCCATGAAGTCTTCTGGACATACCTGCATCTATTCTTTAGCTTTCTGCCAGCATCACGTCGTCTTATCTTAAAGAAAACATGGCATCTCTCAATATCACAGGAGCCCAACATCATCGCCAGTCTCTGGAAAAAATTGTATAGTACCAATCCTCATTGTCTAATTAACAAGTCGTATCAAAAACGCCTGGGTATCTTATCATACACTTTCCGAACAGCAACAGTGAAGGAAACGAAAGAAAAGAAACGGGCTCATCGTGACTCGTAGGAAATGAGCGAAACAGAGGCGATACCAATACACCCTGTCCTCTTCGTGCTGGACATGCTAGCATGCCATGGCGCAAGCAAAGCGGGTGCACAACAGAGGGACCGATGCCTACGCTCCGAGCAGGTCGTACACAGCAGAACGCACAAAGAGCTTCATCTTCTTAGGCCTTTACGCCCCGAGTCCGCGGTGCGGCGCGCTTGGTCGTCGAGTCTGTGCCTCGTGCTTTGGCGGTGCCTGCGGCCTGGAAAGAAAAGGAGTATTAGCTGACGCGTCTCTGATTGAAAAAGATGGGGGATGATTTACCTTCTTTCCCGGCTTACCCTCCACATCACCAACAATCTTCTCGGCCTTTCCAACAACCTTATCAACAACCTTCTCCGTCTTGGTCCTCGGCTTCTTGACCGTCTTGACGTTGGGCCCAGTTGTCTTCTTTGGTGCAGCAGCGGCCTTGGGCTTAGTCGTAGTCGTCTTTTTGGTAGTGGTAGTCGTCGTGGTAGCTTTGGGCTTGGTGACGCGACCAGAGGCTACTTTGCTGGTGCGGGGCTTGGACGTGTTGGCTTTGGTGGTCGTGCTGCGTTTTGTGGGCGCGACTGCGTTTTCGATTTGCTGGACGAGACGGGGCTTGGAGTTGCCTTTGGGAAGAGGTTAGTGTTTTACTGCTTGGTTGGGAAGAGGTTTTCGCGTATGGAGGCGTGGTTGGGGCAGTGCAGGGCTGTATGCGTGTGCCGAGCTTGTGGGCAAAGGGGGAAGGCTTACCAGTTCTCGCGCGTGTAGTAGCGGCCATCTTGCTTGGTCTGAAGGTTTCGAGTAGTTTCGAGTGTTTTTGTAGTGCGTGGAGTGGTGAGTCGAAGCTGGATGACAGGTTAGTACGCGTGCCGCGTAATTTGGAAGCAGTGCGCGAGATGCGAAGCTTCCCAAGAAGCTATCCTTTCAGAAATATAGGAACGCATGGAAGAGATACAGGCGACCAAGAAATACACAAGAAGAAGGCAGAAAAAGCGCGTTGTGCAAAACGCGCGCGAAGTCCTGCTGCCATGCCGCCGACGTGGCTCGTGGAAGCGCAAAAAAGCAGGCGATCGCACAGATATGTGCGCTTCATAAATACAGAAACGGAAGGAAAGGAAGGAGGCGACTTACTTACAGCTATCGGCGACAGTATCCCGGGTGTGGTGTGCGGACGCGACAAGATTGGTGTTGTAGAAAGTGGGAGGGTCGAGGTCAGAACGGGCGGGGGAAGCTCGCACTTTAAACTCTCAAGCGAGACGGAGGACGTGTCTCATCACAACAACACATGGCAAGGTCAGCTGGGCCAATGAGCGATCCGCTAAACCAGCTCTTAGCATATGGGAGCTTCCCGATCAGGCTGTTGGGCTTTGAAAGGGTCTAGTCAGATTCGCAGCCTTTTCCTGCTTGAGGTGTGTGCCTGCCTACTTCGCAACACACCGCTCTCCCTCTCTCCGGGGCTACCGTATTACCATGATGGTCTGTCACGACCGCGAGAAAAAGGTTACAGGCATGAACGCGTGTCTGAACATTTTTGTAGTAGGTTAATGAATTGAAGCACTTGTATTCATCTATCATTCGTTCGTACAGCTAAATAGCCGCCCGTGTCAGCACCCATTCTATGGGATCCCTAAGCGCCGCCCATGTCCATGGTCGGCGCATATGTTTAAACCTCAGATAACTTTTGATCCCTTGCCCAAACGCCGTGCGAGCTCTGACGCTCATGCTCAATACTCATGACAGCCTTCTAGCGAGTAGCTGAGTTGCTACCCTTTGCCATGCGCTTACTCATGAAGTCGAAGAAAGAGAATTGACTGGCTGATACACCGTACTCGTAAACGAAGCGGCTGGCGAGATAGCTTCCGAAGATAGCACGTAGATAGTTGTCGGGTACCTGTATGCTTGTTAGTCCATGCTTCAACTGCACAGGATTGGTTGTGACTTACCCTCTTGATAATCTTATCGAGGCCGATCTTTTCGAGTAGGATGTTTGGCAACGCCTCCTTGAGAATCGACTCCCGGAACTTGACGTCCTTCCACAGCTCGGTGTTCTGTAACTCCTCATCGAGCTTTGTGATCGCGGTACTGAGGGTGTCGCTGAGAATGCTGCGAGGCTGACCAGTCTCCTGGTGTTCCCTCCAAATGGCCTCGAACTCAAGACGCGCGTTGTTCTGGATAGTCTTCTGCACTTCCCGAACGTAGTTGTTGTAGAACTCCGGTGCCTGGCCATCTTCACCGACGCACATATGCTTAAGGAAGCTCTCGTCGTCGAATGCCAACGAAGCAAGCACTTCAAGCGAGGAAGAAGTAACACCGCCCTTGTTAGCTGAAGCATCCTTGTACAGAATGCAGCCAGCCTTCTCGAGGCGGAGCTTAGCGTCTTGGGTGATGAACAGGTTCGCACCTTCAACAATGTAAGGGATCACCGACTTGCCGTCGACAATGAGCTTGTTGGCGGTTGACAGATCGATAGACTCAGGTCGGCCACCACATGGAACAAAGGAATCGTAGTGCATGTCACTGCGAAGATGGAATGTGTTTCGGAAGGTTGTGCCGTTGTACACGAGGTCTCCGTTCGGTAGTCGCTTGTTGGTGTCGTCGACCAGAATACGGTAGCCTTCTGACGAAAGCTTCGAAGCATCGAAGTGGTTGATCATCTTGCGCTCCCTGGCTAGACGTACCAGCTCCTCGTGGTTGATTCCGTTGTTGTCGACCAAGACACCGGAACCGTCAACGATAGCAACGTACTTCTCATTGCTGAGCAGAATCTCGTTCGAGCCAAGATCACCATCGGGTCCACCTGTCTGTAGCTTGCGGACCTTGCTGGGGTCGAGGTTAAGCTTGCGGTAGATACCCAGGACGTACTCGCGGACAGACAGAGTTGTCATGCCGTATCGGTCGTGAGGGATACCACCCAACTTGGGGCTCTTTCCAGTGAAGAAAGATTTCCACCATGGCGCACCACGAGCACGCGCATGCTCAGTAGCCCAGTCGACGAGATCAGCAGTGTTCTCGTCGGGACCCATGAAGAGGATCTCCTCCTTGCCGTGGAGATCGACAATAGGATCCTTGATACCAGGACTGGTAGGAGGCAGGAGAAGATCGAGGATACTGTCGATGTACTTCTCAAAAGCGCCCCGGGCCTTGTCCTGGTGCTTGAAGTCAAGAAGAACAACACCCTTGGAGCCACCCTCTGGAATATCCTTGTTCTTACGTTGCTGCGTGTTTGCGAGGTTGTAGTTCTCGTCAAACATAGAGCGCGCGTTGATGGAGTATGCTTCCTGACTCCTGGATTTGACGATACGAATACCACCGCGGGCAATGTCGCGGAAGCGAAGATGGAAACCACGGAACTCAGAGCCAATGACAAGGAACATGCCATACAGCGGCTGAGGGTATTCTGTGGAGGGTAGGAAGTTGGGGTTTAGCCGGAAGCTGATGGCGACCTTGGTAGGAGTGTAGAAGTTGGTCTTCAGCACTGACTGGTTGAAGACACGGAAGGCAGTCATCACCATCTCGTGGTGATCGTTGACAACAGCCTTGTTAATGGTGTCGGTCAGTTCCGCATCTGTTTGGACCTTGTCGACCTGGAGGCGGAGATAACTCAGAGTTGGTAGGAAGTCATCCTCTTGACCCCGAGTCTGGACGTAGTGAGTCTTAGCGAATGGCAGATACAAGGTGTGGACCAGTTCCGGGTAGGTCATGATGATCTCGTAAATGTAGTCGGCGGTAAAGGTCTCAGCACGTAGGCGGCGCTTCAGCTTGGATAGCAACTCGGCATGTACGCTGTTCTCCGGGTCTAGAATAGCTGACAGAGCGGTGTATTCGCTTCCGAGACGGTTGAGAAAGTGGGTAATGAAGACCCAGACGCAGTGTGCGTAGATGGTCTCTTGTAGACTCAGTCTGCTCGTAGCAAAGAGCGTCTGGAACTTGTTCTGCGGAAGACAGTAAAGCAATGAAACCTCCTTGGTGATCTGGTGGATCGAGGCTTCAATCGGTGGGTGCTTGGCACCGGCAGCTCCTGGAAGCGGGCGCAAGTAGAGAGACATGACAGTGTAGCCGTTCGAGAACTGCTCGACGTACTTTCGCGAGGTGGTCAGACCGTAGTAATGGTACAAGTCGCTCAAGGCACTGAAAAGACCCAATGCACTTCCGCGCTTGAAGCCGACGACTAGGCGCTTATCTCTTGAGCCTTCGATGTCGAAATGGTCAATGACGGGACCAGTACGCTCTACAGCGACTTGGAGAATCTGCTGGTAGATGACCTTTGTGTTTTCAGTCGCCTTCTGCAGGAAACGCTTGTCACCAATCTTCTCAATGTTGGTCTCTGTCTCGCTGGGGTTGGGGTCGACAAAGTCGCACTGGTAGACGAAGTAGCATCGCAATTGCTGGTCGTCGCTACCTGGTAGTGGGCTCTCCGAGCGGAAGCTCTCTACACGGTATGCGAGGCCAGGCTTGGATACAGCCAGGTACTTCTTGCCCAGACGCTGCTCGTATTGAGGGCCGTCAATGACGGAGACACCGGGTCTGCTGGTATCGATGTATACGGCGTGATCAGCGGCTTCCTTGTCGAGCCGGATCTCGAGGCGCTTGTCATCTCTGGCGTATGCGGCGACCTTTGCGGCGTAGAGCGAGTGGATGTGGCTGATGATTCTATAACCTCTGTTAGTGCAGTTCTGGGAAGATTGAAAGCCATGCTTACGCTTCTACTGTCTCGGTAGCAAAGTACATATCGTCAATGCCCAGCTCGTTGTAGAACCACTTGGTTTCTGACTCTACGAGCTCTGGAGGCATGAAGCCCTTCTCCTCAACGCCGTCCATAACGGCCTCCATCTGCTGGGCCTTGCCCTCGAAAACGGGTGCAACATATCCGGAGCCGCCTGAGCCTTCCTGTGGGATTGTTCGAGGTGTCGAGCTTCCTGAGCCCGGGGCGCTCAAATGTGTGGGAAGAGGTGAGGGTCGGCGGTCTGGAGTATGGAGGAGCTGCTCGAGCTGCTTGTGCTGGGGTCCGAGGCCGTTGACGGCTTCAATCGGTGTGGAAGCCATGCTGGGCGTGTGCAATTGATCGTGTGGCTGTTCAGCAAGGTGCTGTTATAGCGATTGAGACAATGCTATTTGAATTGCGTGCTCGGTGAGACGCGTCAGGCGTGATGATAAAGCGCACGAAGTTTGGACGATCGGGCAATAGTGGGGCCCTTGATGATAGAGGGGCAGAACCCAAGCCTTGAGCTCGCAAAACACTAAAAGAAGGGCTCGTTAGTCGACGATTCAGTGCATCCGACAAATACGATGCACCGCTATTTCGGGCATCGTAACTGCCATGACGCAGGAACGCTAGCTTACCTCCTAGTACAACCAACGAGCCGCAGCCGTCGATCACCGCTTCGGATAACGATGGTACAGGCAATTGGACAGCTGATCCACCGCTCTTCTGTATCCTGCCCTGGGGAATCGGGATGGCAGTTTGTGTACAGGTAGATGTGCAGTAGTCCGTATACCCGTCTAATGCATCCGATGCCCGTCAAGACGTGAGTGACAGCGACCCTGTTAGTACGACGCTGCAATCTTCGAGGTACCTGGCGGTGCGACAGTAACACCCTGGTATGCCGATATCAAGATAAGATGCGGGAGTAAGAATAGTAGAGTAGAATGAGGCTTGCAAAGAGGGTCCGGTCAGTGCCCCAGCAGCGAAGGCGGGCCCCGTCATCTTTATAACCTTTCACGTCTTGTCTCATGGTCGTTGGAGGCTCGGCAGCGGCGTACCTGAACTCAACCGCGGAAAGCCGAGTCAAGCTTCCCCAGAATGTGCAGCCGCTAGCGCCTGCACCGCAGCGCCCACCTGGGCAAACTTCACGTAATTAGAAACGGGGCCACCAAGCCGGTGCTCGCAGTGCTCCAAGAACATGACCTGCAAAAAAGCCGCATCAGAGTTTTCCTCAATCCGCCGACCGAAACCTGGCCTTGACTGCATGAGCTATTGCACCATATGCGCGCGCAATGAGGAGCGCCGTCGAGGCCGCCGCATTAGTGCCTCCTCACCTCGCATCCCCACCTACGCGTCCTGCAGAATTGAACTCACGATCCTTGGCGCCGTCTCCAAACGGTTTCCATGACTGATGGGGCTCCCTGGGACTGGCTTGTCTGCTGCACGTGCTGCCAGTCCGGGCGTTACAGGCCACGTCTTCCAGGAGTTCCGATGGCCGGTCATGAGGCGAAGGGTCATCCAGCCCGCCCGCAGCAGGTCACGATGCCCGTCGCTTCCGAGCCATGGCCATTGCACGACCAGTGAAGCCGTCGTAATACACCGCTCTCCATGTCACGATGCTTCGTGTCAGCTGCAGTGCCATGGCGATTACAAAGTCTGGATTTCACGATCCTCGCCACAGTGCTATTTTCGTGCGAGCTGGCATCTAGACTATCTAATCACATAATAGGGTTCAGAACATTGGGTATTCTCAGTTATCCTCACCAAACTCCTTGCCGTTGATCGTCAGAAGCACTTTGTAGCCGTGTCCTCCTATCCAGTTCTTCTTCTTCCCTGCCTTTTCCACCTTTTTGAGCGCTGCATGAAGCCCTTCATCGAGTTCGTCCGGCTCCTTGGTAAACTTGAAATCGATACACAGTTTCTCGTTTTCTTTCTTCGTCGTTGTCCACTGGGAAGTGATCTTCACCCTCTTCTCTCGTATCAGACCCGCAGGATAAACGCTGGCCAGAACTGCAGCAACGCGGCCAAGTAACATACACCACCATCGCAAGTCTTCTGGCACGAGCTGCAGCATTCGGCGGTAGAAGTCCTGCTCTGTTGGACTGATAGAACCGTAGCCACCGTAGCGCTCGCAAAGGAAGATGGCAAGTATCGCGCGGTCTTCGTGTGTCAAACCATGTGCAGAAGAGAACAAACCGGTCGTTGTACTTCGGAGCGCAGCTCCAGCTTGGAGGTCCTTGACTTGCCCCATGTGTGCAAACATAGCACGCCCAAAAGCTCTCTGCATCTCGTAGTTGAACAGTTCTTGATGAGACGCTGTTGGCGGAGGGGTACTGATTCCCTGCAACATCGCCATAAACTCCCCGCTCGATGGCTTAGCGTATCTCATCGTGGTTTCGAACAACGGACTGGGCGTGAGCCACATCTCTGAGAAGTACATGCCTTCCCTCACACCGCCTTGGCAGAAATACACATCTTTGATGCTCGGCAGTGCTTTGGACAGGCAGTTCACCAGGAAAGCAACTGCTGGAACCTGACTTGCTCTGCGGGCCGAGACCCGAAAGATGTCGGGTGTATCCTCTCTTTGCACCGCTGCTTGTACAGCCTGGGTGTCGTGAAACGCGTCCTTGGTCGTCCGGAACCCATTGATGATGGGTATGGGATATGGCTGAATCGCATGCTCCGACATGAGTACAAAACCCCAGCCTCGGAAGCCGCCTCCAGACAGGTAAAGCGAGAGACCTTCGGGTGACTGTGAGCGGTCAAGCAACTGCTGTGGTACCTCTATGTATTGTACCGCAGCTTTAAGCTCCGCAATGACTTGGCTTTCGAATGTCCGGAAAGCATCGCTATCAGGAGAGCCTGCTTCTTCGAGCCTCTTCGCGAGGGCAGCCGCGCCGTATGGTAGGCTTGCGCTTCCTTTCTCGCATGTGTCGATTTGGCCGCGCTGTGACGGAATCATCCAATTGATCTGTGTAGAGCCTCCACCAAGGTCCATCATGAGTCCAATCGGGTTATGATAGGAGCTCGCTACACCGAAAGCTCCAATCCGGCCTTCCATTTCCTTCGACAAGAGTTGTACAGTCCAGCCAGTAGCATCCTTGATCTTGCTTTGGAAGTCTTCAGAGTTGCTGGCTTTCCGAGTAGCTTCAGTAGCTACAATCTGAATCTGCTTCTCGGGTACTCCAAAATCTTCACATGTATCCTTGAAACGCAATAGTGACTTGATCAATTGCTTGATAGTCGGTTCTGGTATCGGCACAACCTGGCCATTTTCGTACTGCGCGTCGTACAGCGAAATTGCTGCCCGATCCAGGTACACAGTCGGCAACAGCCTACTCGTCGCGGGCGCCAGGTCGGTGATCGAAAAGCGGATCCCGTTGCTCCCCATGTCAACCAACCCATGGAGGTGTCTTGACTCGTCTGTCGTGACCATTTTGGTAGTGCAGGTTCCCCGGATTTGCGATTGGTGCCCCAGATGTCAGCCAAGAGGTAAGCGGAAGAAACGGTGCGAACCGTAGAATTTTGATGGCGTGATTAACGCGGTTCCAGTTCGAGACTTAGTTTCTCTTACCCCCAGGAAACTCCTTAGCGGCGCTGTTGTGTCCCGCCTTATGCAAGAGTGATATTGATTACCCCCAGCTTTCTGAAGGTGGTTTCTATTACCCCCAGATTACTTGAGAGGTTGTTACAGCAGTGTCTTGTGATGTGAAGTATTTTCTGGGCTGACTTTCTGTGTTCGCGATGACGTTGCGGGGGTCCCCACTACCTGTATGGAGGAAGATTATGACGCTAGCATTCGTGACCAATCATGCGAGGGTGGGACAGAGACTTTGGCAGGAACGTTCTATGACCGCGGCCGCGACGACATTAGAAGGTGCTGCGGAGATCCAGGTTGCGGTATCGGTATTGTCACCTAATTACCGAGCAGTGTGGTCGAATGTATCGCTTCTGCTGTTCGTAAGAGTCCTATCCTTGGAGGGAAAAGTGATTCGATATCGAATGAAAATCAACAACAATCTGGTCAGCCATGCACTCAGTCGACCAGGTAGTAATGAAACCCCGAGATATATCATGGGAGAGATAGAATTGACTGCCTGTTGCGCACTGCAGAAGGGCGTGGAAGATATCAAAGGGCGCTGTGAGGGCTGAAAGACGGCAATCGGCATCTTTAAAGTCGGAAGCGAATCATGCTTTGTATGGCCAACTCTTCCGCATCCAGTGTTCGATCAAGTCGACTTCGTGGGTGGCTGAGCAGACCGCGACGGTCGAAGCATGCGATAGCAGTCGACGAGAAACTGCCGTTCGAAGAAAAGAACGTGCAAGACGTAAACACCACCCACTGCACCCATACTGATCAGCTCCCCAAGCACCCCAAGCCGTCCAAGAAAGCTGATTGCAGGTTTCGTTCGCATCAGGGTAGGTATAACAGCCGCCGGTGCCACGGCAGCAAGTGAGGGCAATGTCTCGAGTACATTGAACTCGGAGCCGTTCTTCGCGAAGAACCGCCTAATGAACCAGGTATTCCAGACGATGCGCAAGCCCATGTTGACCGTGTTTGCGAGAACCACGCCGTTGCCTCCCATTTCGAGCTGCCCGATGAAGAACCACGCACTACCCGCGAAGAGCGCAAAGAAAATGCCCATGGAAATGGACTGCGCGTATAGCTCTTTGTTGGTTGCTACTGCGGCTACGAAAGCCTCCGTGACTCCGTTGATAGCGAGAAAGGGTATGTAGTAGCAATACGTGGAGAGTACCTGCGAAGCAGAGGTTGCAGACCACTTTTTCCCGGCGACGATGGAGAGAAGCACTGGAGCTAGTACAGGTCCTAGTGTAACCGCGAACAAGGAGATAATTCCATAGAGTCGAAGTATGGTACTCAATACCCTAGAAGCTTGAGCAAGGTTTTGCTTTTGTTCGTCCGACTTCTTTAGATCCTTCTTCTCCGTTGCTGATGTCTCTACGTTGGCGCATAGTTTGGCGAACATGTTGCGACTACTCTCTTCAATGGGCTGGAAAAGCATGCGTGCAATGAGACCTCCATAGTTTGAAGCAAGCGCATAGGCGCCTTGATCTGCGAGAGATGCCAGTGTTGTAATGAGAAGAGAGTCTCCCTGAGTGAGAACATACTTCAACGCCGACTGCAGACTAAGAGATGCAGTCAGTCGCAGCAGAGGAGCTGAGAAGTAATTCAACAATGTCGGGTTTTCCTGAGTGAATGGCACTCTTTCCGGGAACAGCGAGAAGCCATCAGTCTTTGCAACAGGCCACGTTTTGTACGAGTACACAACAAGCAAAGCCAATGCATAAGCCAGCTGCCCGATAGCGAATGGCAAGACCCCAATGTCCAGGCCAACTCGACTAGCCAAGATGGCTGAGCCACATGTACCAACGCAGCGCAGCAAAGTAGCTGAACTCTCAGCCGACGCTCGAACCTTGTAAAGTAGCTTCTGCTGCACAGCAGAAAACGCCGGCTCGCTCAGCAGTTCCAAGAAAGTAGCCAGGCAAAACACAACCAGGGCCTCCATGAAGTACGGAACGTTTGGCGTATCGGAACGCATCCATAGTAGCGCGAGAAGATACGCCAGAGGCGTGCCGAAAAAGACAGCGAGATATGAAAGGTTGACGACAGCCTGCGTCCCATGAGCCTGACGCTGCAGCGCCACACGCAGACTCTCGCGGGCAAAATACAACACAGAGATGGAGAACAGCTCCAGCTGCGCCGACACGCCCAATAGCTCTGGTGATAGGAACCTCAACAGAACCTGATTGACAGCAAACGTCAGCGCGCGAGAAGCCACCTGCAGGAGGATGAGAAAGGTGGCTCCCTTCGCGGAAGCGGAAAGTATTGAATTCGACATGGTAAAGGCTGGATCTGACCGGAAACGACGAAGAAGCTTTGGAAATGATGTAAAGCGCTCTTCAGGACGCCATCTTGATTGGTTGTGTGGTTGTATGCGGTGTGTTTGAACAGCTGGAGTTTTGGAGATGGGCGTTACATGTCTGTAAAGGGAATAGCTCTTGACGCGTGCTGCAAGGCACAAGCGCAGGCCACAGCGACAGCGACAGCTTGATGACATGACACACGACACAATGTGAGTCTTAATCAGCGCACAGTACAGCCGGCAATGGCTCGATATTACTTTCTCGTTTCGCACGCTCGCGACGATGGTGGTGGTTGACCCGCAGATATTCGCGAGGACTCAACGCCTGCTGCTGCGGCCGTTGCGCCTCGAAGATGCAGAGGACGTATTGTTGATGCGGAAGCATCCGGAAGTGATGAAACATACGTCTCTTCTACCTTCAGATGACCTCGAAGGCACGAAAGCATGGATTCAAGGTGTAAGCCTACTACCCTACATAATACATCCGGACGTATGCTAACCGTCTACAGTGTCACCAGGTTGAATGCAACTGGAACTTTGCAATCGTCCTCCTAGCGCCACACGAAGGCCCGCACGTCATCGGCCTGATAGGAGCAGTCCGCGCCCCAGAGATTGGCTACATGTTCAACGCCGAATACTGGGGACGAGGGTACGCTACCGAAGCGTTGGAAGCGTTCATGCCCTTGTTCTTCGAGCATTACTCGGGCCGTGATATCGCGGACTATGTGTCGGAAGACTACGGACTAGGCACATACAACGGCAAGGCAAACAACGGACGGGTAGAGGGAGATGGGAGGAACAACAGGAACAGGCTGGCACCGAGGTACGACTTCGCGGAGGCACATACAGATACCGAGCTGGCAGCTAGTCAGAATGTCTTGACAAAGGTTGGCTTCAAGCTACATGAGAAGAGGGAGAACGACTTTGACAATCCTGTTCTGGGCATGAGGTCGACTTATGTCTACAGGATGTATAGAGCTGCCGCTGAAGCAAAGCCTCCTAGGTAGACCCGGAAGGGCCGAATGTCTAGAAAAGCTACCTACGCGCATACCATGTGTTCGTCTGTGGCATCACCAAAGTGCCTTGACTCTTGTGTGCTCCCATCCATCTCCCGTTCTGTCTCGAAATCGTTCTGCAACTTCAAAAGCTGTAGTATCTGATTCTTTGATCCCCTTTCTTTTCTTGGTCCGTTCCATATCACTGTCGCTGGATTCATCGTCGCTGGACGGAGTCACGATGTTTCCTAACATCTTCCGTAGCCTTGGGTCATCTTCGATCTCGGGACCAGCATCACTATGTTCTTCTGCTGCGATCTCGGGATCGTCGGTTTGATGGGTAACGTGCTTCTCGGTATAGACTTGGGCGAAGTAATCTACCGCTGGTGTGGTAATTATGGGCTGTGTAGATGACATAGTGGCGGGTAGTGGTGGAGAGTCACCAAGCTTGTGACGCCAATGAGGTATCTTCCACCTCGACTGCTGGTGACGTGCATTGTCTGGGGTCTCGGGCACATCGTCGAAATAGTCCCGTGTGACGATGAGATCTCCTCGTCCGCAGGCACGCATCATGCCCTCTTCCGAGGAAGCGGGGCCCCAGTTGGAATTTGGTGTGACAGAGGTGCGTCGCACCTCGGGGATTTGGAAGGTGTAGGTAAGAATACTGCCAATCGACGGGTCCGAGGGGTGACGTTTCCCGTCATGTGGGCTTTCGACAGGTATCTCTTCTTCTATGTCTGCTTCTACTTCAATGCACAGAGCAGACTGGGTATGCCTGAGACGATGTAACGAGGGTATACGTTGAACGGGCTGGGAACTAATCTTTTGGCGTTCCGCGCGATTGTCCGACTTGTCCTCAAATTGTGTTCGTTCTTGCTTCTTTTGTTTCGAAGTCGTGCGACTAAAAAATATGGTGTCATGTCTTCGCCGATAGTTCTTCGGTACTGCTGCCTGACATATCAGTTTGGAGAAGAACCCGGGTTCAGATGAGGAGCTGGAGCTTTCTCGTGATAAGGGGCTCCGTGAGTCTTCACGTGTGGTTATCGCTGGCGGCCCATCTGTCCATCCGCTCGCAGTGAAGTGTGGTATATAATCGCTGCTTTGCTTGCGTATCTTACGCCTCTGACTGACGTATTGCGCCAGCTTCTCTTCGGTAGAAGGCCCCGTATAAAGCCCAGGCCAAGATTCCGTCTCGGAAGGTGGGCGGGCTTGGTGACCGGCGGCTGGAGAATACCGGTGATGAGAATGTGACCGCAGGGCTGTTACGAATCTTCTCTCTTTGCGCTGCTGAAACAGTGGAATATGATTTGCGCTCGAAGGGGGTGAGAGGGTATAGCACGCTGCTAGCAACTGCAAAGCGATGAGTTGGAGAATCGTCTCGCAGGCGACGATGTTACTCTGAGAGACATCTGTCATCATTTTGTCGTCATGAAGTTGTTCGAGTAGTTGGTGTGCAGTTGGAAGTGTCTGTATCTGTCAGTTTGAAGAGCAGCCCGCTTGGCTGAGAGCTGCTAACGCAACGAGGCTGCTGCGCCCGAGGCGCCCAGAACTCATCACATTCTTGTGACTGCATCCAGTCTCCGATCTCTCTCGTGATTCTTGCTTCTGATTTCGCAGATGGGATGCTGTCGTTCGGTGTGTCTTGAGCGTAGTCGTCATTGAGCCGGGTGACGTATCCACCATCTTTACCAAACAGCCAGTGTAGGGACGTGTCGGTGATGTCTAGAGACTGTTCTGGAATGATGCCGACACTCAGTCTGTCTAGCTTTCGCTGCATCGGGATGGGTAAAGGTAGAGTATGTGTAGGGAGCAGGATGATAGATCAGGTATGAGATAATAGAATGTGGAGGAGACGTGACCGTAGAGCTAGTCCATTGAAAGCACGTCTGAAGAGGTAGCCATGTGCGGTCTAGAACAAAGGTGCCTCGAGCTTCCTTTTTGGTGGCAGGTACGCTGATGGGCGGCGTGGCAAGTGCACCTAAGTAGATCTTACGCGGTGACAGGACCTCACTCTTGCGGATACTGCAGCATACCGCTTTATCCTACTACGCTTAGAATTCATCGAGCCATCTTCTTTCGTCGGCATACGCTTTGAGATAACCCTCCTCACTCGCAAGGGTGTTTCGCGACTTGCTTGAATGATGTAGCACGTGGTGGTCCTACCTCCTTCGGCCATCCATCGCTTTCGCATACATCTCACGTACCGCCCATGACCGAGTCGCCATGTGTTTGCGAGGTACCAGTTCCTGCATTGGCGATCCCAGTTGTCGCCTTTTCTGCCACTAGACGCGAGCCTTCTGGTGTCTTCGAGATTGCCAAGCGCGACTTCTCTCCTCTCTTTGCTTTGGCCTCATTCAACCTGGCAAGGAAGCTCGAAGAAACGGATGAGGCCTCTTCGTTGCTGGGAGGCTGAGCGTGTGACGTGTTGTCTACGCTTGTTGTAGCACCCTGGTTGCCGTCTGCAGCAGGCGCGACCTCTGCTGTCTGTTGCGTATTACTAGCGTCGTCGAAGAGGTCGTCGCGCGGTCGCAAACGTCCAACCTTTGCTACCAGCTTTGCGGAGCCTAGAGCTAACAAGTTGACCGACGGCAGAGATCGCAGCGTGTCTGATTGAGTTGATGAGTTCGCGTTCGGCTTCACGAAGAACATGTCGGTTCCGACGGTCGACGTCCAATGGCAACTCAGCAGCTGGCCGTTGTACATGACCAGTGGGTTTGGCGTGTGTAGGCCAATGATTTGAACTTCGCCCATAGTTGCCGTCTCCTGTCCATCGTTGCTGTCGGCGGCGAACTCGGCTGGTTGAGCTCGAGCGGCATTCAGTGCGCGCAATCGGCTCTTGAGCAGAGTCGGATGGCCTGGTCTACCCTGCGAGACCATGGGAATTTGCGCTGCAGGCACATTGGACAAGTCGAGCGGAATGTAGAAATCTTCTGTCTCATTATCGTCGTATTCGTACTCCCACTCATCCCCCTCAGGCGCGGCCATGATTAGCGGCGTTGTTGTGCGTTGGCGCGGGTTGAAGGATCGCAAAGCTAGCAGTGGTGGGGCCGGGTGAGAGAAGGGTGCAAATTGGTCGTCAACTAGAGGGGTTCGACTTGCACGGAAGCATCAGAGCTGGCAGATGTGGGTGAAATATATATGCGTATACTGCCCGTTTCTCCATCGAAAAACCAAGCACGACTTCGTTTGAAGTATTCTCCCCGTAGCTCAGTTGGTTTAGAGCGTCTGACTGTAATATCTGCTGTTATCAGAAGGTCCCTTGTTCGACTCATGGTGGGGAGATTGTTCTTTTTTGGCGTTCCGTCGCGAGGTTGGCGGAGACCACTTCTTTTGCCTGTGTGATGATCATGAGCAGATAGGTGATTCTGCTATGTTCGGGAGTCGTGTTTTTGCGCGTTGTGGCAGGCTCAGAAAACAACAGACACAGTCCTCTACGCCACCCTTCGCCAGATGACTGAACCTTGCATTCACTACGAAGTGGCAGGGACATGCAACAAGCCACAGCTAAGACTAACTTCCCCATGGTGTGGGTGTGCGATTGCTGCAGGCCGTGCCTGGGAGCCAAGTTGCGAGCCGCATGGCTGCCGAGGTCCCCGCGGCGTCTGGAACCAGGGATGACGACGTGTGCCCAGCCGGCAGCTGTGCTACATGCATCAAACACCAAACGTACGCGCCACCCCAATGCCAACTACTGTCGCGCTGCCTGTTCCATTGTCGCACTGAGTGTTTGCCCACGTTGGCAATCCGACATCCTCTCAAGCCGGGTTCTTGCACGCAATCGACTGGCCACGGCCGTCTACTCTCATCAGTAAGTGTGCTTCCGCCCATGTCCGGCCAGATTAGAGCATTCCAAGTCATCATGACCTTTCCGCTACCTCCGCGCCCTCCCCGCTTTTCCCTACACCATTAGCCCATTTCAAGCCTCTTTGGACTGTGCGATGGCCGCTCTACTGTCGATCAGGCCAGTCGCGCCCTGCACTTGCCGTGTCCGGCATCACATAGCTCTGTCGACTATCGGATCTTGGGCCACGCCTGCCGTTTTGTCAGCCATCCGGCAGTATCGGCTTCAGATCTTTCCTACCTCGAGCCAAATGTCTCCTACTTTGCCTGTTCGAGCCTGTGAACAGAAGCTAACCAGTCAGTGCCCATCGTTCCATACCTCCAGCATGGCGGAGGGCAGGTCCCACTGCAGGCGGTCCTTCCGTCATCGCTTCCGTCTTCATCCATACCTTCAATAGACGTACCTGAGTACACTCCGATAGTAACATACTCTCCCGATCCTCCGACCGAAGTCCCAGACGCTGCGCAGGACGCTGCTCACTCCCACTTCCTACCTACCATCGATATTCCTACGCAGCATTCTTCCCAAACGAAACCATCTGAAGAGGCTACTACATCTTTCGCTGGTACCGACGACTCGTTGACCGAGGACGACGCTCAGATGAAGGGCAGGAAACCCGCCATCGCTGCTGCGGGTACCTTCTTTGGCTTGTTCTCGTTCTCGCAACTATACCAAAACGTTCTTTTCGAAAGCCTGACCCCCTCGAGCGAACGCGCAGACGAAGCGGCCTGGGTCGCGTCGTCTCAGTCATGGGTAGACCGGAAGGCCTGCAGTTGGTTCGGCATGTGTGGCCTGGCGCATCTGAACAAGGCGCAATGGACCACACAGACTGTGAAATCGCAGAGCCAGAGGACAACGGAAGATGGAAAGGAGGCCAAGGTCAACTTGACCGACTTCTGGAATGATGCGCGAAACATTCCAGGTGATTACAAACCGTTGGAGCAACTCGAGATACCGCAATACGTGATAGACCACGCGCCGCTCATCCACCTCTTCTCAGGAGAAGAGTACTGGCCAGGCGACATGGCAGAACACTTGATTCACACAACACCACATCTGAACTATACGCCTCTGCAAGCATCTAGCGATCACCCGAACATTAGTGATCTTGGTGACCTTAACAAGTGGGGACGGTTTGTGTACCTCCAGAGCGATGACAACGTCGAGGACCGCCCGTCCTGGCTGGGTGCGGATTACAACATACCCAACGCGCCGAATGATGGAAATGACGACGATGACGACAAAGAGTATCACAAAGTGCCTGGACATCTCACGGAGGACAAGAATGGCGAAAAGTCAAGCTGGTGGCATGTCGGTGCTGGCGATACTAGGGATCGAGGTGGCATCCGGCCAGATCCCACAGCTCCCGGTCTACCAGTCCCTTCGGAATTGCCCGAAGGCGAAGAGCTTGTTGATGACGATGATAAACACTGGCGATCAGAGCTGCGTTATGCTCGACGCAGCTTCACTGGCAAGAAAGTCGTCGGTGGTCGAAGTGATGCGCCCGTACCGCTGGTTGTTGTAGACAAGGGTGATGGTGTGGTGGACGCTTTCTGGTTCTTCTTTTATAGTTACAACCTTGGTAACGCTGTCTTCAACATTCGTTTCGGCAATCACGTTGGCGACTGGGAACATACTGTGGTCAGGTTCCAGCATGGCGAGCCCAAAGCGGTGTTCTTTAGTGAACACAGCTTTGGAGAAGCGTACACCTGGGACGCTGTAGAGAAGAGTGGACAGAGGGTAAGTTCAATGTCTCAACACCGTAAGCGACACTAACATATCTAGCCCATCGGCTTCTCTGCTACCGGTACCCACGCCATGTACGCTACGGAAGGTGTACATCCGTACGTCTTGCCTGGTGGCATTCTCCACGACGTCACAGATCGGGGCCCTCTCTGGGACCCTGTCATGAACATGTATTCATACAAGTACGACTACCGATCCGACCGCCTTGTCGCATCGAACCTCAACCCGCGCGCACCTACCTCGTGGTTCTACTTTGGAGGTCACTGGGGCGATAAGTTCTATCCACTTAGCGACCCTCGACAATACCGCTTCTTGGGCCAGTACCATTACGTCAATGGACCACTTGGTCCCCGCTTCAAGAATCTAGGGCGGCAAGAAATTTGCCAGGGTAACGGCGAGTGTGTGCTCAAGGGACGTCCAGGAGAGAAATCTAGGATCACAAAGAGGTGGGTGAACATTGGCGAGGGCGAAGAGATGAACGAAGAAGACGCAAAACGCGTGTTCGGCACAGAGTATGATTCGGCGTCTTGAAGATGCGATGACGAGGATATGACATTATTGATAGCGACCTTTTGTTGACACTCATTGTATAGCTGCACGGCGTTTGTGGCATCTGTACTATACCTGAATAGCGTCGTTCGATACCTACCTAACGCATACGTGCTTGTTCATCTTACAGAATTTTTCTCTCGTGTTGGCGGTGGAACTGGGTGACTCAATAGGCAAGTCGTCTCGCGACAGAATCTGCAGAGACGTGTTCCTTGTCATGCTTGGAGTACGTTCACTTGTACTGCTGCGTTGGGTAAGTCTAGCGGGCGAAAGCGGGCGATAATCGCCGAATCGGGGCGATGATCGGAGAGGACAACATTCGGGGCATGCCTGACGTGACGCGAAATGTTCGCAGCATTTTCGGGCGATGGAATGCGTATGGCGGTGCTTCATAATGGAGGGAGTCTGGCTCGGGCCTTGACGAAGGTTTTTCGGGATCATGTCATGTTCGTGATGAGAATAGCTTGCGACTGCACCTGGCCCGGTGCCGCACGCAGATCTGACAGTCTTCTAGCGTAAGGGGTGGAGGTTGCGAATCCATGAGCGAATATCGCATGCACGATTGCGTGACTGAGCGACGGCTAGAAAACGTCGCTGGCCCTTCTTCGGTTTCGCAGAATCAGAGGGCAGGAAACATGGCGCGAATCAGTAATCGTTGGCTCATCACATCATCATCAGAGGGTGCAGCGTGTGTAGTTGGCATTTGTGGGACGCCGCGGGGGTGCTCTAGCTGCTAAAGCGGGCCTCGCTGGTTATCTCTTATCAGGGAAGTTCACCTCAGGGTCACTGAACGCGCATCTCTATTCTTGTAACCCTCGCCGCATGCTTGACGCAGGTCAGCCTCCCTGACACATCTCTGTCGCCTTGCAAGGACGCTGTCTCTCCTATATCGCCTGTCTCCCGCGTGTTTCATTTATCTCTGGTAGACTCGTCACATCTTGTTTTACCGCACTTGCGCCTGATCACCCGCCGCCTGCAGTAGTAGCGTGTCCCTAGCGCACGACATACTGGGCATCATACACTCGTCCCCTCCCACCGCTAGAAGTAGTGGTAAACGTCGCAACGAGGCATGAGGCCAACACGACGATAAGGAACACACCGCCCCCAACGCGACGCGTTGATACTATTCCATAACCTCACAATTTATCCTATCTGCCCGACGTCCACGTGCCTTGCCCGAGCACTTGACTCCTCCATCGCCACTACCGTATACGTCGCGGCCCTCCTCAGATTACTACACCATGGCTTTCATACAGCAGCACAGACCGCAGCCCGGAAGGCAGATATCCTACCAAGCACCAGAACCCGCGACCGAACCCGCGACCACCTCATTACAAGCCACCAGATCTCTAGATCAATCGGAGGAATGGGTCCTCTTCTCCCCGACCGCGCCTTCTGCTACCACTCGCACACACACCACTTCGACCGACCGCACTCCACGGACAGCTGGTCTGTCACGCTTCAGCGAATTTGGCTCGCTCGAGACTGCTGCGCGGTCCGAGCAAGATGATGGTGCTGGCTCATTTCTTGGGACGGAAGAGGAGCTAGACAGCCTAGATGATGGCCTACACGCGTTCCATGAGCCATCGGAATATGGTGCGCCAGTAGGCAGGCTGCAAGAGAGTGGTGATACTGTGCTACCGACCCATGACGGATTGGGCGAGTTCAAGCCGAACGCGACTATGCAGGAACACATGTGGCAGTTCGAGCGACAAAAGCGACGAGCACCCAGGCGGCGATCCAGTGTGCAGCGGCACCTCTCAGTCCTCGACGACCATGAGGACACGAATACGGAACACGAGAAGCGACAGCGCATTGAAAGGTGGAGGCTTGAGCAAAGTAAAGCATTGCTGGAAGAGATTGAAAAAGAGACAAGACGGAGGCGGCGAATGAGCATGGTCAGTACGGGAGCGAGTCGGGTTGACGCGCGAAAGGAGGCAACGGGCACAAAACCGCCTACTGCACAGTCTGTGTCGGACGTGCAGAGTGAATCTTCCGAGGAAGGCACGGAGAATCTATCATTGTGGCAACGGATAACGCGACGGGTGATCAGGGATCTGATCGGCCTGGACGAAGACACACTCTCAGTCATCTTCGGAGAGTCTTTACCCGATGAGGCTGCCACGCCTACGCCTGGAACGCCTGGCGAATTCTCAGCAGACAAAGCTCTACAAGACGCAGGTATCGACGCGTCCAGGTATTCAGATGATACCTGGCAGACGAAGCTGCTTGAGAGGGTAGCTCAGGAGTTGGGAACGTTAGTCAACCAGCTTTCTGAGCACCCAGGAGCGTTC
This sequence comes from Alternaria ethzedia, assembly GCF_023757985.1. Taxonomy (NCBI): domain Eukaryota; kingdom Fungi; phylum Ascomycota; class Dothideomycetes; order Pleosporales; family Pleosporaceae; genus Alternaria; species Alternaria ethzedia. The sequence goes on along the minus strand of NW_026056194.1, from coordinate 1,617,473 downwards.
TCCACGTACCAGCGAACACAATCAATACCAGATTACGCGGGCCTTACACCGGTATTATCAAACACGACAGTCGCATCTGAACCCCTATCTTCGAAAACCGCAAGCTCGCAACCTACCACATCTCCCGCCTCAGCTCAATTCGCTCCCACCTTTCCCGCCCAAACTTCACACACCTATAGCGAAGCATCATTATGGGGTATTGAAGAAGAACCTACCGAGACCGAAGCCACAACCTCATCCCACATCCCTCCTGCCCCCACCACAAACATCGCCGACGAGCTAGCGCGAGAGCGCGAGTACTGGGAACGCGATATTGACGTCAAAATGATCTTCAACTTTCTCATGAAACGCTTCTCCTCACGACGCCCTAGTATCCCCTCATCTTCGCAAACCATTCCCCCACCACAGCCCCTCCGCACCGCCAGCGCTCCTTCCACAACCACGAACGACAACCTCAGCTCCGCCCGCCGAGCAGCCATCATCCGCCAACATCACCCTTTGGTAAACCGGACGACGACCGATAGCAGACTCCCCACGTCGTCCGCGCCTCACTCGAGGGAGTCACGACGCTTTGCTACATACTACGCGCCGCCGACCGGTGGCAGCAAGACCAAACTCAGGAGTAGCTCTAGTTGCGCCAGTCAGAGTACTAAGAAGAGCAAGAGAAGCGGTGGGTCATCGAGAAATTACTGGGATCTTGGTGGTAGTGTGGGTAGCGGGAGTGTTGTTGGTGGCTGAGGTGAGACGGGGGATGAGATGAGACGAGACGACGCATGGACGGACGATTACGATTATTACCCTTTTGGCATTAGAATACCTTTACGAGCATGGCAGTCGCAAGAGCATAGAATTTTGGAGTCGGTTTGGATGGCCCTTTTTATATGGCTAGTGTCGCTGCTGGACAGAGCGGCGAAGGAACGGTTTCTACTCTCTCACCTTGGCTATAAATCAGAATACCACTACTTAGATTTCTCAACTTCTGTTTGTATAAATATATCCTTACTTGCTACTATTGTTCCTGAGAGTAGGCTCAAGCGAGTGGTCTTTCAAAGCCAAATGTTCGTGTAGGCTTCAAGATCCTCTGCTATCACAGACGATGTGATTTTTAGATTCTATTGTAGCAGGCAACATGGTCAGATGTACTTCGAATGACGAGTGCCAACCACCATGTCGTACACAGCTTCACATCACGGCAACACAAAGACACAAAGACACGAGTATGTCGGTATAGCACCATGCTACCCGCGCCGAAGTCAAAGACCCCGGCGCAGACACGCTGGCACTTGATTGATTCTCTCTATATCCCAACCTCCCCAACCACTACCAACTTCGCGAACTAGCGCGCGAAACCGACCTCACGTACGTGTTGACAACGTACTGCGGTCCAACAATTGTTGAAGCTCTGTATATCTACAGCCTGCCCTAGGCCGATCTAAATGAAAAGGAAATCCGCATAGGAAACTTTTGGAAAGTACAAACGGGCTGGTATCATGTGGGTATAGTTGTAATGCCCCGTGGACGCCGTTGAAACACTTGTTGAAAAGGCTCATTTACCCGCCTCCCAAAGATATGCAAATCTTTCTCACTCATTGACTGCGCGACGGACGTCATTGTCGTCGCGTTTATTAACTTTGAAAACGGTTGGGCTGAAGTTGATTCAAGCCCACCTTTATGTCTTAATCAAGGCGTTAGAATTAGAACTTGAGCTCCTTGGGCTTCTCCCATGTGAAGTCCTGGTTGGTGAAGTGACCGTTCTTGGCGGTCTGGAAGTAGATGGGGTTGATGAGGTTGAGCTCCTTGACGATGACACCGGGGCGGAGGTCGAAGTTGTTCTTGACAATCTCGACGAGCTCGTCGGAGGAGCGCTCCGAGGTGCCGTATGTCTCGACGAAGAGGGAGAGGGGCTCGGCGACACCGATGGCGTAGGACAGCTGCACGAGCGCGCGGCGGGCGAGCTTGGCCTGAACCAGGGACTTGGCGATCCAGCGCGCAAGGTACGCGGCGGAACGGTCGACCTTGGAGTAGTCCTTTCCGGAGAAAGCACCACCTCCGTGGGCACCCCAGCCACCGTAGGTGTCGACGATGATCTTACGTCCGGTAAGACCAGCATCACCCTGGGGACCACCGATGATGAAGAGACCGGAGGGTTGGATCTGGCTATGTTAGTATGCTGGACGGACGTATGGAGGTTTGTGGACATACGTGGTAGACGGTCTTGTCATCGAGCATCTTCTCGGGGATGACCTTCTTGATGATCTTCTCCTTGATCTCCTCACGGAGCTTCTCGGTGGTAATGTCCTCGCTGTGCTGGGCAGACACGACGACGGTGTCAACGCGGAGAGGAACGACGGCACCGCCATCGTGGGCGTACTCAACGGTGACCTGAGTCTTGGTGTCGGGTCGGAGCCATGGCAGAGAGCCGTCCTTGCGGGCAGCAGTCATAGCCGAGTTCAGCTTGTGGGAGAGGAGGACGGTAAGAGGAAGGAGCTCGGGGGTCTCGTCGGTGGCATATCCGAACATGATACCCTGGTCTCCAGCACCGAGCTTCTCGAGAGCCTCCTCGTAGTGGAGACCCTGAGCAATGTCGGGCGATTGCTGCTCAATGGCAACAAGGACGTTGCATGTCTTGTAGTCGAAGCCCTTGTCGGAGCTGTCGTAGCCAATGTCCTTGATGGCACCGCGGATGATCTTCTGGTAGTCGAGGTGGGCCTTGGTGGTGATTTCACCGAAGACCATGATCATACCGGTCTTAGCGGCGGTCTCGCAAGCGACCTTGGAGAGGGGGTCCTCCTTGAGGCAGGCATCGAGGATGGCGTCCGAGACTTGGTCGCTGGCATACAGTCAGAATGTCCCGAAGAGTTGTGGGGAAAGTCCCGGCCGGTTTCAGTAGGTGGGGATGCCGTCTATCGCGCCGAGCAATACGTGTCTTGTCGCGCACCGAACGACGGCCCTGAAAGCAATTGAAGAACTGGAAGAAGTGTACGTACCAGATCTTATCAGGATGTCCTTCTCCGACACTGCAGAGGAAATTAGTATGTCATACGTGCATCGTTCGCTGGTAACATAGCTTTCACCTTTGCAACGGTTAGTAGGGTCTTATTTGTAGTTTGCATATGGGTTACAAACTCGTAAAGAGGAAGGTGGAGTTTCCCTTTCCGTTGGTGACGGTCATTTTGGCGGTTGAGAGCAGGAAATCGTGAGGTGATAGTTTGAAGACTTTCGACTTATGTACGGGAGGATGAGGTGGTGGAGGGCAGTGGAACGAAGTTGGAGGTTGGAGGGGTGATTTAAACTGCAGCAAAGATATGCCGAAGAACGCTGAAGAAAAATGGGCACCGACGGCCCTAGCTCACCATCGCGCCATGCGCTCTCTACCTGTTAAGGTTCAGGGCCCGTTGTCTGTCCAATGAGACACGCTCCCCACATCTCTCTCACCGCCGTTCATGACGCTAGGGCTCATGGCAGAAAAGGTTCCCGCCTGCAAGCACCGAACGTTAGTTCAGTAAAGCCGAACATTGGAATGACGCGCCAGATCAACTGAAAGCCCAACCGTGACGATGAGCAAATACGGAACCTTGGTTATGGTATGTATATCTTTCTTCGGAGAAGATTCTAGACTAACAATAACAGGGCCCAGCGGGCGCGGGGTGCGTAGTCCCTGCCGCTGCTCATGGGACTGAAGCTAACAATCATTAAAGAAAGTCTACCTTCTGTACCGCTTTAATACAGCATTTACAGAATAGCAAACGCCCCTGCTTCTACGTAAACCTCGACCCCGCCGCCGAAGAATTCGCCTTCGAGCCCGACCTCGACATCAAAGACCTCATCAGCCTCGAAGATGTAATGGAAGAAATGAGCCTCGGCCCCAACGGCGGGCTAATCTACTGCTTCGAATTCCTCATGGAGAACCTCGACTGGCTGACGGACCCCCTCGAAGAAGTCACCGAAGACTACCTCATCGTCTTCGACATGCCCGGCCAGATCGAACTCTACACACACGTACCCATACTGCCAGGCTTGGTCAAGCATCTCATGACCGGCTCCCTCAACATCCGCATGTGCGCCGCATACCTCCTCGAAGCGACGTTCGTTATCGATCGGCCGAAGTTCTTCTCTGGCACGCTGTCTGCGATGAGCGCTATGATGATGCTGGAGATGCCGCATATCAATATACTGAGCAAGATGGATCTGGTCAAAGGGCAAATTGCGAAGCGCGACCTCAAGCGCTTTGTTGATGTCGATGCGGATCTCATCGAGGATGATCCGGCGCGCAAGAAGCATACGCCGGAGGAGGAGAGGAAATACAAAGACCCGGCGTCGACCGAGAGTCTCATGAGCGGATCGTCGTTTCATAAGCTCAACAAGGCTGTCGCTGAGCTTATTGATGGCTTCAGCATGGTCTCGTTCCTCAAGCTGGATGTGCAGGACGAGGATAGTCTCGGTGCGGTGCTGAGTTACATTGACGACGCCATTCAGTTCCACGAGTCGCAAGAGCCCAAGGAACCGAAGGATATGGAAGTCGAGTGATTTTCACATCCCAACGTGTTTGCATTCAAGGTGTTTTGGCTACGGTAGGCATGTCTGGCATTTGCGGGCGTTTACGAATTACGATGGTTGGAGCATACATGGGCGGTGGGGGTGACGGACAACACGAGCAGAGATACGATACCCAATACAAAGAAGAATCACGAGTATTCACCTAGTGCACTACAATGATCAGAATTATACGAAATACACCATTGCATGTACGGAAGTACGTGTGTTCGGGGCAAACGGCTTATTTGTATAGTATTACCCGAAACACGGCGGATTATGAACCCCTCGCATCAACGTGCAGTACGGTGCAGGTGGTAAGCCAGCACAAGGCCTCGGTATCTGCCTCCTGTATACGTGTATGTCCGGATCATAACCTGGCGCAATCTAACGAACGACTCCCAAACTATTCATATCGTCGTCCGGCGGCTCGGGATACGTTCGGAGCCGCGCGGTGCTCGACTTGAGCGACGAGAAGACGACACACGTGTTCCTAACCAGCGCTTCACGAAGAAATATCGTTATGCATTAGCGCCGACGTTTCCGGTCCCTTCTCGCAAGTTGTTAGCATGCTTTATGCCAACTCATCATGTGTAGGATCTGTGGTATCCGCGACTCAAGGCATCGGTGCAGTGAGCCTGCATCACGCAATCTCACCTGCGCCGGCTCCTATCACCACTAGCCTGCTGCGCAGCCTGCTGAGCGGCCTCGTGCCCCAGCTCACCGCGCAATGCCTTGAGCTTGGCCTCTACCTCTTCCTTCTTCTTGGCCTCCTTGTCTAACTGCCTCTCCACATCCTCCATCTTCTGCTTGAAGAAGTCCTGTAGCGCCTGCTCTTGTTCCTGGCTGAAAGGAACCTCGTCTGCTCCCTTCTCGGGCAACTGAGCGCTGCGCTCGCCGTTGGGCAGACCGCGCCTGAGCCGTCCGTTCGCACCGAGCGAGGCTTTCTTAGAGCCACCCTTGCCGGCGGGTATGAGGTAGTTCCACTGGTCTTCCGATGTGAGGGCGTCGAAGAGGGCTTCAGTGGGTTCGTTAAACTGCACCACTTCGAGGAACTCGGAGCGCACGCAGCCTGTTCGCTCCTGCTCTGCTTGCATCTTCTCGTCGCCGTACTTTTCCAGCTGCAGAAAGTGTTGCCGGTATTGCGCCTTCTCGCCTGAGATGGGCTGGAAGTGCAGTCTTATGTCGATGTTGAAACCTCCCCATCCTGTCTCGGTCACCTCGAATGGGGGCTTCTCTACCATGCGCAAAGGGTTCTCGTATGTGTTGAATATTTTGAACGACACTTTGTTGAGCCAGGCTCGGATGTCGGGGTCGCCGTCAGGTACGCGCACGTATACGGTCCAGCGCTTCGTGTGGTCGTCGGGTACGCCCTTGGGGCGGTCGGGGTGGCCTACTGGGGGCAGCTGCCAGGCTTCGGAGCCGATAACTGCGTGGAATGAGCAAAATGTTCGGCGCATGGGTTGTACTGCGTCTTACTGAGGTTGCGACTGATGCGCTTGTTCTGCCCATCATCAGTATGCGCCTACAGCTGTAACGAAGCGGCCGACTTGCCTTGACGCGCTTATTTGAGGCGGGCGCAGGCATCTTGTGAGTTCGTGTGAGATACTAGTCAGCATGCGCTGTTGTATCTGTTATGTGAAAGAGTTTGCGCAAATGATAAAGTCGTGTATTCTGTCAAAGGTCGAGCTACGACTGGCACCGATATGCAGGCACGCAAGCTAACAGCTAATCCTTGTCAGGCCGCCCCGCCTACTTGTCCTGCCCCTTCCCACCTCCCTTCTCGTCTCTCGTCCTCTGATTGTACAATTTCTCTTGCTTTCCAGCATTCGGTTTTCCCTCGATCCTGTCCAGCGAGTCCTCAATCAGCCCAATGTGGCCGCGTAGCGTTCCTTCTATCTCGTCCAAGCGCGCCTCCTGCTCCTCCTCCATGTGGTCCAGCTTCTTCGTCACCCGAGATCCTGTAGAACACAACGGTTAGAACAACAACATTACGCGCTTCATACTGGGAGTGGGATTGAAGGGAGTGTGCAGTACCAAGATATGTCGCGAAGCCGGCTACAACGGTGAGGTTTGTGCCTACGAGGACGAGGTCGTTCTTGAAGAGGTTTCTGAAGGCTTGCATGATAGTCTAGTATATGGATGTTGGTTCCGTCTGGAAAGATGCGAAGTACAAGCCAGTAGTCACAATAGCATATTGCATTTGGCTCTGGCAGAGGGCCCCCGTACGCTAATATGAAGCGTCATGACGACATGGACTTTCTTTCTACTGGTCAGAACTGCGAGTGCGACGTGCCTTATAACGCCATAGTGCTACTAACAGGCTCATCCTGTCTAGTCCATATGTATGTCTCGTTGAAATGCGTCTTGACATGGAGCAACGACGCGACCTACATGCAAGACGCGGAGGTGAACAGCTTCTCCGCATATCCCTGTTCGATCTTACGCGACAGACGCGAAGTGGAGTGACATCAGCACTCGTCCCTTTCCATCAGCCATTGCCGTAGCGGACAACAATTTGACCATTTGTCTGATCAACCACCACACAACACAACAATGGCCTCAACGACAGCACAAGCTGCAAAGAAGAAACTCGTAGTATGCGGCGGCAATGGCTTCTTGGGTATGCAATTGAGGAGTTCCCCCGAGCTAGCTCGAGCAATAGCTTTACACCAGCACAACAGCTAGCTAATGTAGCAAACAGGCAGCCGGATATGTAGAGCAGCAGCACACAGAGGCTGGAGCGTAACCTCAATCTCGTACGCCCTTCCAATTCCACACCAAATCAACTCAATCCTCTACTAACACCATCCCAGACGCTCCGGCACACCCCACTGGTCCTCCGTCTCCTCCTCGCAAACACCACCCGACTGGTCCGAAAAGGTCTCATGGCAAAAAGGCGATATCCTCGACCCAGAATCCTACACAAAGCACCTCGAAGGCGCAGATGCCGTAATACACAGCATGGGCATCCTACTAGAAGCAGACTACAAAGGCGTAATTAGCGGACGGGAAAGCCCAATCAAAGGACTACAACGCGCCTTCAGCAGCACCAAGGCCGGAACACAGAATCCGCTCACACGGAAGGAGGGGGAGAAGTTGAGGCCGCAGGAGAGCGACGGGCAGCTTACGTATGAGATTATGAATCGGGATACTGGTATGTTGACGCAGGCATTGCCGTTGCTTTCTCAATTGGCGCAAACGACTAACTATTGTAAACAGCCGTTTCCCTGGCCCAAGAAGCCTCAACCCGCAAAGTCCCAACCTACCTCTACATCTCCGCCGCAGCGGGCACACCTATCCTCCCCGCACGCTACATTACAACGAAACGAGAAGCCGAGTCACTCATCGCATCTACCTTCCCCACTATGCGATCGATCTTCATTCGAGCGCCTTTCATGTACGATAGCAGCCGTACATTCACACTCCCTATCGCGGCAGCAGGCGGCGTGGCTGCCATGATAAACAGTGCTGTTGGAGGAAGATTGACATGGCTCATGGGCGCAGGTGGTATCAAGCCACTGAAAGCGGATCTGGTCGGTGAGGCGGTTGTGGAAGCACTTGAAGATGAGGATGTTAGGGGTCCGGTTGAAGTACCGGAGATTGAGAAACTGGGTACGAGAGCTTGGAGGAAAAACATGCTATAAGATAGACGAAAGATATGGATAATTCATGGAATGATACTCGATTCATGATACCTCAATAACTTCGATCGCATCTATCTAGCACACTGGGGTAGACTCCGAACATTTGTGCTCGACAAGGTCTGCTACAAAGCAGCTTCCCTTTCATAAGCCGTACCCAGGACCCTGGCCTGCACACGATGCACCCTAGGGTGGCTGTGAATCAGGTACAACTCAGGAGAGCCGAACTTCTGCGTAGTGGAGTCTGGAGCAGCGCTATAACGAGGCTGTTCAGGCCCTAGAATGACCTTGCTGCGATGGCCTTCTGGGTTTCTTCTCTTTATGCTCCTTCTTTGTGCCGCATGGAAACTGGAACACGCGACTAGATATAGTGTTCGTGCCCGCATGCGTTCAAACACTCTCTGCGATCGCGAAAAGACTGCAAGGTCAGATAATGTCTAGGCTCACTTCTTCTTATGCCCACCCCCATTCACCAACTTCTTCTTCATATGCTTGGGCATTTTCTCCTTCCTCTTCTCGCGCTTCTCCTCCTTGATAGCCTTCTTATGCGCCACCTTCTCGTCATGATCAACGTGTTTCTTTCCGCGGCTGGGGCCCTTGTCGAAGATACTCTGATCAACCTCAGATCCTGAGCTACCATCGTCCGACTCAGCATCTGAAGCATCAGAGCCGTTGTTAACGACGTTGTCGGCGAGGAGGGCCTGGTAGGGGAGGTCGGAGGCACCACCTGCGTTGACGAGCTCGGCGTCGCGCTCGATATCGTAGACTTGTTCGAGGGTTTGGGGGATGTATTGGTTGCGGAAGACGTCGTCGTCTTCTTCCTCCTTTTTCCGCTCCTCTTCGGTTAATGGCTCTTTGCTTAGGAGGCTGCGGATGCTCTCTTCCATCTCGGTCTGCTCTTTGGTAGTCTTGGCTCCTGCGGCACTTGTAATGTAGGCGTAAGCCTTGCGCTCACTAAGCGTCTCGACGTTGCGGGAGCGGAAGAAGTCAGATACGTTCTTGACATCCATGCGTAGGAACTCGAGAGAGCGAGGATGGTCGTGTTCGACGGCTTGCGAGACATCGATGATCCACTGCTTGCCCTCGTGGTACAGGACGTTGTACTCGCTCAAATCTGCGTGGACAAGACGGCATGTCTGGTACATGATGCGCATATACGCCAGCATCTCGAGGTATAGACTTGTCCACTTCGCGTCTTCCTCTTCTGCCGTGAGACCCTCGAAGCGCACATCCTTCAGACGGGGCGCTGCCTTGCCTTTGCGGTCACCGACGAAGCCCATGACAAGAACGTGGTTTCGCAGCGCATGAGCCATTGGTGATGGAATGCCTGCGTCGTGTATCCTAGCCAGATTCCTACGCTCCTTGTCTGCCCACATCCGTACCATGGCGCGGTTGTTGCTCTTGTTGTATCCTTGCCTAAAGCGGAACTCGCCCTCGACGTACTTCGCGCGGTCCTTGAAGACGAGGATGGACGTCTTGTATACCTTGACGGCACGGTGAATAGGGTCGGCGTCCTCTTCTGGGGCTTCCGTCATCGCATGGTATACGTTGGCTTCTTTGCCCGTAGAGATGACACCGTGAATCTCTGAGATTACGCCGCGGTTTATGAGTTGCAGCAGGATCATCTGCGTCCTCCGATCCAAAACTTGTTCGGTTGTCGCGCGGTCTGCCTTGTCCTTGTCCCTTGCGTTGCCTCCGGACGCACCCGTCATGCGCCCGGTGAGGCGAATCTTGCCCGCATGCTTCGCGAGGGAGGCGACTTGGTCGTCGATGGAGGCGTTTGTGTTGGCGGACGGCTTCTGTGGATTCAACTTGGGCTTGTGATCGTCTGGGATGTTCGTATCGTTTAGCTTTCGCTGGCGGTTGTAGGCTTTGGTGAAGTCGTGGTGGTCGCCCGATATTAATTCTGGCACTATCTCGTCCTCGTCCTCGAAAAGGTCGTCAATTTCGTTGTCATCGTCGTTAGTGGGCGTTTCGTTTGTGACGGGCTTTTCGACCTGGTCAACTTCTTCATGTTGTTGCTGTGGCAGCGCTACTCCTCCGTCGGTGGTGGCCATAGTTGGTTGTGTGTGGAATGTTTACAGGATCTGAAGGATCGGCATGGGCATGTATATTTCGTCACACGTGAAATTCGAATAATTCTGCCACCGAGGGGCAACGGCGGGGCGAGCCCTGGAAGGCGGTGTAGTGACGAGTCACGTGCCGATAGTGAGCCCTGCACACGGGCGCGAGTGAGCTTCGGCTTCAGTTGTGAATCTTGGTAGCCTGGAAAAATCAAGTGAAAAGCTTACTAGCTATTTCTGGGTAGCGCCCCGTTTACACCTGCATCTCACATGTCTGGCACCGGGCGTCGGAGCGACTGCGCCGCCTACCAAACTGCACCTGTCAGACATCCCCCTTTGCAACCTCTCCGCGCGTCCCATGCGCCGACATGTTTGCAACCGGCCGTTGAAGAGACGTCATTGATAGACGGATGATCGCCAAGATAAGATAGGAGAGCGCGCATCGCTCCAGCTGTCAGGGCTGCCCAGGTGCGCATCGCAATGACGGGAAACGTCAATCCCTCCCACTTGCTGGGCGCAGCGGCACAGCCACATCCACGCAGCCGGCCAACTCCCAAAGCATAAGAATTAGTGGCTGGGAAGAAGAAACATGGGCCAGATGATGCCAGGCACTTCTCCATTCTGATAGGCGCCTGCGGCGTCGCCGCCAGAACGGGCTCCGCGGCTCGACTATGCTGACACGCCCTAGTCTCCACAGACGGCTGGTGAAACACTTCAGGAGACCCATCACGACCATTCAGGTCTACGCAGCGCTTGAACTGGAGACATGTTGCATGGGCTTGAAAAGCCGCATGGACTTCGGCCGCTGGCCGCTGATGCGCGTCCTGGCGCGCAGGGGAGATTGCTTCGTATAGCATTTCGTGACTTTTAATAGTCGGTGCTCCTCTGACACGCAGCACTGGCCTGTACTCTTTGTCTAACCTTTCATACTTCACACTCTCTCAGTCGATTCTCTGGACGCAGGTCGACCTCAGTCACTACATTCTTTTCAACGCTCGCTTGCGAAGCACTACATTCCTTAACACCACTCTACGCATTGTTGACATTGTGTCTTGCGTGTGAAACGACGCCGTACAGCACATCTCGGACGACTACTTCTTTTTGTCTTATCAACTTATCTCGAACCACTAGACTTTACCGAGATATCCACCATGCGTTTCTCCACATACTCTACCGCGAGCGTGCTGGCTGCTCTGGCCACCGCTCAGACCTTCACTGATTGCAACCCCATGGAGAAGAAATGCCCTAACAACCCTGCCATGCCCCAGAACTGGGAGACCGACTTCACTGCCGGAAAGGACGCTATCAAGGGATGGAAGCAGACTGCCGGTTCCCTGAAGTATGGACCCGAGGGCGCTGAACTTACCGTTGCCAAGAAGGGTGATGCTCCCACTATTGGATCCGAGGCCATGCTTCACTTTGGATACGTTGAGGTCGTCATGAAGGCAGCCCCTGGCGTCGGCATTATCTCTTCAATTGTTCTTCAGTCTGACAACTTGGATGAAGTCGACTGGGAATGGATTGGTGGCGTAGACAGCCGTGTTCAGCAGAACTACTTCGGCAAGGTATGTGAACAGCACAATCTGCACTTGCTTTTCAAGCGTTTAACACCAGTCAGGGCAACACTACCACCTACGATCGCATGATCGAGGCCGATGCTCTCAACAATCAGAACGAGTTCCACAAGTACGCTCTCAACTGGACTTCTGAATCGCTCACCTGGATCGTTGACGACAAGCCTACCCGCACATTGAACTTTGCTGATGCCAACGGCGGCAAGAACTACCCCCAAACCCCCTGCAATGTCCGTCTTGGAAACTGGCCAGGCGGTGATTCCAAGGATGAAGGCACCCGCCAGTGGGCGGGTGGTAACGTCACCTACGACGATGCGCCCTTCACCATGACCGTCAAGAGCATCAAGGTCATCAACTACTCGCCCGGCAAGGAGTATGAGTGGACCGACAAGACTGGTGACTTCAAGTCCATCAAGGTCATTGATGCCGGAAACACAGAGGGCGCTCCTGTCAACAGCGTAGCCATTGAAGACTCCGCTGCCGCAACCGGAGCTCCCATCGAGTCGGGCATCGACGCCCCAGCCGCCACTGGTGGATCCGACAGCGGTTCCGACTCAAAGCCCTCCGGTGCATCCACCACCTGCACAGAGAGCGACGCAGCAAAGCCCACACCTCCCGCTGTCCCAGCCGGCGGCAACGGCGGATCCGGCTTCAACTACCCCACCGGCGGCGCCGCTGTCCCCCAAGAGTCGGGCAGCCCTGACTCTCCCACTGGCAGCGACAGCGAAGATGAGCCTTGCGAATGCGGTACTGCTACCGTCACCGTCACCGGCGCTCCCCCAGCCATCACCAACGCACCACCCGCCACCTTCACGACTGAGTACCCTGCCGTGCCCATCTCCAGTCTGATCACTTCCCCGGCAGCTTCATCTCCTCCCTACCCCACTGAGTCTGGTCTGGAGATCGACACGAGGTCCGCACCTGGTGTTGTTGTGCCTTCAATTGCGCCTACTGGTGCGCTGCCGCAGCCCTCTGGCAACGCTACCTTCTCTGCTCCACCATCACAGTTTACTGGTGCGGCGAGCCATGTCAAGGCCGGTGGTCTTGTAGGTGCTGTTATGGGAGCTGTCTTGCTTGCTTTCTAGATCGCTTGACGGGGTACTGATGATGTTGGAAAATATATGCAAGGGAAAATTACGTTGGTTGTAAATATTATTTCAGTGGTAGAGCGTTCGATACGCATACTACATTTTTGACGACAAAGACACGTTTTGATCAAATTTCTCTCTCTCTATAAGTGCTTCTTTGTGGGTAGTTGCTACTGTACAGTACTTGACATGCGACGTTGACGACACCCTTCATTACCGATAAAGCTTGTCCTTCCTAGCCGGCTTCCCATCCATAAGTCCAATCCTCCCTACATCATCATTAGGTTCCATGTCGGCAACGAACCCTGGAATCTCATGCAAAGCCTCGCATTCTTCAACATCAGCAATCGTAGAATACCGTTGCATTCTCGCCCGGTACGTCTGCTGCAACTCGGCCCCAAGCCTGAAAACCGTATGCCCGTCCAGAATCGCGCTCCATCGTCGCCTAAATCCGTAAATAAGGCAGAGACCTGAGCTGATCAAGGCCCATAATCCGAATAGAGCAACAGGAACAGCGGCTGGCATGACGCCCGGTTCAATTACGGTGCCAGCGACAAAAGCCGTGAGGTCGGGGACGTGTGACTTGAGGCCTGTTCTGTTGATTCCGATGAAGTCTCGACCGTCGTTGTACATGAGCTTGATGGCGTAGGTGGAGTAAGCTTGTAGAAGAACCTGCCGAAGTTGGTCGGCTTGCAGATATTCGAGTTGAGCGATAGCTCTCAGGTTGCCAACAGCAATCTCTGCAGCATTCACTATAGATGTGTCAAACGGTGACGGTAGGCCTATCGATTCAAACAGCCATCTCAGCCAACCATCGTCTTTGATGTTGAGTGTACACGCGAGTGTTTCTGCGCCAAAGCGTTTCGCACAATCATTCTTTAGAGTAGGTACCGGAGTGTCGCTCCGTTGGAAGTTGGAGTAGGTAGATCGCACGCCGTCGATGTCTGCTGAGCCTACACTGCTGCTTGACGTACAGGATGCGCCAATAGCTTCGAGTTTCTTACCATAAACATCGACGTACTCACCAGTCAGCGACTCAATATTACGGACGATGGTGCTGTCCATAGAAACAAAAGACAGGGGATGTATCTGCCACAACAGAACCTCGAAAGTAGTCTTGTATTCGATTCCAGGATACGGGTTTGAAGGATCTTCTTGCAGATCATGGTAGCAGTAAGACGTTGGTGGGTCTTCCCTCTCACTAGACCAACCGCAGGGTGGTTCGTCGTTTGAGCCTGTTGGTGGGGACAGGGATTGATACGCAGTCTCTATAACTCCACCGATATCTATAGCCCAACTCAGTAATCCGGGATCGAATCGTCCAGCGAAATTCCATCCGGACACTCTCTTTACCTCCACGAGGGTATTGTTGTCATGGAGGCGGTATGACTTGTACTTGATTTGGTCATCATCGTCGGAACTGGAGGTAGCAGCTGCACCAGGGACGTATGTCGGCGTAAACTGGAAGGCTGATGCTGGAGATTCGTCGATGGGAGGATCCTCATCCGCACTTCGCGCCGTTCCTGTTTGTTCGAAATTACGAAATATCTTGTTGCTTCGCCAGACGTATGTTGCGAATCGACGGTCTCTCAAGAGAACGAAGTCAGACAATTTGTCTACGATGTTGCAGTCGTAATGTAGCAACAGACCCCAAGCTTTTCCCTCGACAGGAGTTTCACCTTGAGCAGTCAAAAATACTTCTTCGACGCTCTCAGTGTTCGGCAGTATCACGGGGACATTCTTCAAAAACTCCTTCTTCGATCGATTGAAGTTCTCAGGTGTATAAACGGCGCCGTGTCCGAAAACACGTGCGCCGATGTAGGATCCTCTAGACGGCCTACGACCCCCAGGGTCGGCGTTGAACGTCGATTGAACGAATCCGGTAACATTCGCTCCTTGCCCTGGCTTACCACGAAGGAAACCACTAGTCATCTCAAGACAAAGACCTGATAAGGGCCAAGCGACGAAGACAACCACGCTTGGAAGTGCTAGAACGAACCACAGCCGAGAAGGGATCTTGCTACGCTGGTTGCGCGCCCTGCGTCTTTGCACAACCCATTTGATTGCTTTCATCCAGCCCCCAGGGCCAGACCATGTGTTGTCAGCATGCAACATAAGACGCATGGCATCTTCAACTCTCCAGGTTCGTTCCATAAGCATGCCAGCCTCTGCGCCAGCCAGTCCGTAGAGACTTAAGCTCATTCCGATCACTCCCGCGACGAACCAACCGTAGAAGACCCATTTGGCACCCGGTGGTCCGAAGGCTGCTGTCGAGTCGGGGTGGAGTGAGGCGAGGTAGATGCGCCAGATGGTGATGAAATAAGATACTACGATTACCGGTCCAAGGATGCCGACTATCGTGCGGAAGTAAAAGCGGCGAAGAGGTTGACCGAATGAACCGAGACCCGTTTCTGGCGAGATATTAGAATCCGCACCATCCATATACTCTGAGGTGAGACTGGCTGCGTGGTCTTGCAAATAGATTTCGGACGGGTGATCAACCGCACCCGCACCAGAACTCTGCGAGTAGCCGTTGACGCTCTCATTCTGGGGGTATGATTTGACGTTGCCATTGTGTTGATGTTGAGTACTTTCAAGGTTCTGTTGGTGATCGTATTCTGAGGCGAAGCCGTGCTCAGAGAGCAGGCTGACTGGGGAGACCTCAGTCGTGAGCCCCTGCGGTCTGCAATTGTCAGTCACAAACCCAGGTCTCATCGCAGAACGAAGCTTACCGGTACTCGGACTCATACTCCTCCATCTCCCAAGCAAGGGCTCCAGGCACACCGAGTAAGCTGTAACGTTGAGAACTCATGTCGACCAGACGGCGAAGATGAGACGCAAACTTTCGCAGTAAAGTGGGAAGTAGCAGGGGGCTGGACAGCGAGCCATCTTGTATATGAGATGCATTGCTACCCGTTGCTTTGGCATCGCGGTTTCATCCTTGCGATGTTGCGCAAGGCTGTGTTCGAGGTGTGGGGGCGAAAGAGCGAGATTGAACTCCAGCCCTTGCACCTTCTGTATTGGCAACCAGCTGTTCGGGGTCCACATGACAACACCGATCGCTTACTATTGGCAAGCACCATGAAGATGTTATCTTAATATTGCGCTGTTATTCTTGCGACTACATGGGGATTGTTTTTGATAATCCCGGTGAGAATTGGCGCAACCACCTGGCCAATCGCGTTTAGAGTATGTGTACACAATACAGGACCAGTCCGCGCAGCACCAAATGCGCCTTCCCCAGCACCTTCCCTGATGACCGAATGAATAGAGTGTGCCTTTGACTCAGTCTGCGGCCTGGTCTAGTTCGGGCTGGTCATTGAGTTCCTGATAACAGAGCTGACCTTCCCGCCCCAATGCCCCCGTCATCGCCAATGACTCCCAGAAACGTCCAACCACCACTCACACGCCGTTCAGACATCTCTAACCGTAACCCTGAGATTAGGACCAATCTCTCTTCTCACAACATAAAACCCACTGTCTTCCCTCCTTTCCGTGGTGTACTGATGCTGTTTACTTCTCTGCCACCACTTCTTCTTAGCAGCGCGCGAGCACTTCGCCTTGATACAACTAATCCATTTGGAGCATTTGCAAAGCGAAAGTTTGTACCATGCGCATTTTCCGCCACTTCCAGTCCCCTCCGCTCCTGCTTTTGTAGCGTTCTGTCTTCCACCAGAAACGCCCTCAGCCGCAGGCGCACCTCGCGGCTGCAGAGCTGGAGGCTGCCGCTTCGTTCGTCTATCTCTCTGGCCCCACTTTGTCCGCCGTTGAACTCCTTCGATCAGGGACCCGGAGACGAGGTATGATGATGGATCGGGAGGGTAGGGGTTGACGAGGCCGTAGGGTGTGCTGAAGGGTGTAGGTGTGATGGGTTGGAGGTAAGAGAACTTTGTTTCGGAGCGGAGTTCTGGGGTTGGCGCGACGGTGCAGTGGCTTCGTGTACGCCTGAGGTCGGGTGAAGAGTTTGATGCTGGATCATGTTTTACAGGCGCTCTGTGGTATGGATTGGGATAGTCTGTGGGGCTGGGACGGTGGTGGAGGTTTGTGGGGGAAGATCCCGCTTCATGCTTGACTTTGCTCGCTCCTGTCGGAATGTAGTATCCCGTTTCCGGTTCCTCTTCTATCTTGACTTTGGAGGCTGGGTGTGACGCATCGAAGTCACGGAATACTTCGCCAGCGAACCTCTTGTAGCTCGAGCTGACCGACGGACCTGAAGTTTGGCTGCGAAGTGACAGTACGTCCCTATGTACTAAAGAAACATCGCTCTCCTTCTTGACTACCGTGGATCGGTAGAACTGTTCAGCCAAGGGGGTCGGTACACGGAGTGGCGATTTGGACCATGCTGTTGTGAAGGATGGGTGGCGTGGTGGTGTATCGGGTTCGGCTTTATCTTCGACCTTGATGTGAACTGTATGGTGACGGGAGGAAGGCCCTCCGGGCTTGACTATTCTCGCTTCTTCCCTGTGGTCTCGACGTCGAGATGCTGGCGATGTTGGGTATACCGTGTTATCGGGACTCTCGGGCTCAATTTTTACTCGTGCGCGACTCTCTTGCTTCCTTCCCACTACTGCTAGAGTGCTATCAGTTCCAAGCGCGCTGAACCGGCCAGGTATTTGTATGATTTCGGGAGTCTTTGGTGGCACAACATTTCTGCTTTGTGTACGAAGATCTCGTGCCGAAGAGTTTCGCGTGGATTCGGTGGCCTTGGGGACCATCGTATGCCAAGGCTATCTTGCTTGATCTGGTTTCGATAGTATAGTAGATGATTGCGACGCAAAACTCGTTCCCTGTCCTCGCAGTCTTCGACGATGTTGCTGAATAACTAAATGCAGGTGGGCGTGCAAGACAGTTTTTAGACAATCGAACTGCTTAATGAGTGAGTAAAGATAGAGCCCGGTGATGTGCCATCTGTTGCCGACGATGGGACAGCGTGATCGGGGAAGGGCCTGGACGCGGTAGATGCTGTGAGGTCTGCAGGGCAATTACGAATTCCGCTGGTCGCCTACTCAGTGTGGCATGTCATGTGTGGGTGTACCCAGGAAAAAGGGTCCTGGGTGGAGCCGTGGACCCAAGATTCAATCGACCACCTGTTCTTCGCGGATAAAGACACGTAAGCTGTTTTGGTAATATTTTGATGTAAGCATGCCCAAATGGAAATGTAATGAAGACGTCGGACCAGCGCAAAGAAGACGATTTTGACGGAGTTATGGCATTGTCTGTCGAATGTAATATCGAGAAACCTGCGTCAGCTGATCACCCATTGACACTGACACTGGCTCAAATGCGCCTCTTCCCGTTGCTCTCGATGCCTAATACGTCCCATACGTTGTGATGTGGAAACTGGAACATTACCCTTGGAATTGTCCAAACGCAACATCACCTCCTCCGAAAGTGGAGCAAGGGTACCGTCCGATTGCATAGTCATTTTCGAACAATGAGGGGTCTTTCCATTTGGCGTCCACTCCTCGACCAACTCAACGGCGTAGGGGAAATCCGGCAGCGTAATGGAATTATCCACATCGACCGTGCCTGATGCAGTGTTGGTAGCACTGGCAGTTGTAGCTCTGTTAGGGTAGATGTAACCCTCAACAGTGGTCTCATTAAAGATGCACTGCCACAGACTATCCCCAGGTTGAAATAGAGTATTTGACGTCGAGGCATGCACATGTGGCTCTCCAGCCAGAGGTAGCTCATCCTCGCTGAGCAATACAATTTTGTCGTACGTAGTACGGAAGTGATAGGCAAAATCGTTTTCGTGCTCAGCATTGTTAATTGCTAGAAGCTCCAAAGGTGGAATGTTTGGTATGCGTTCGCCGGGGCGGACAGTATCGTTACTTCCCGATGACCCCACCGCTATCATGATCGTGCTGTCGTTGCCCGCCGAAGCTGGAAGTATGCTTAGCTGAAAGGTTGTTTCAGACGCGCATTGCCATGCATTTATCTGGTCCTTGCTTGCCAGACATGCCATACTCTGTTGCTGCGGAAGTTCAACAGGCAACGCAAAGATTCCACGTCGGAGGTTGTTGGTGATATTGGTACTTGAAGGGTCATTGCTAGCAACGTATGCTGTCGCATCCTCATCGCTGTAGATTCTATGTTAATGGCATCCTTATGATTTGACTTGGTACATCTCACCCTGTTGAAGATCGATCTTTGACAGCCAGAAGACTCAGCCCAATTGTAAGGAGCATCAGAAATTGTAAACTCAGCAAACTTAAGATACGTTGCCGCTGAGACATCCGCTGCCATATACATCTCGGGAGGCTAGGGAGAGGCTTGTTGAGATTATCGACTTCTTCCCATGACGGCACAAAGACTTCTTTCTCTTCTTGGTCTGGGCTGAGTATAGGAGCCGAGAGAATATTACTCCTTTCGAAAGGGACCGCCTCGATCCCATCCTCGATCTTTCTGATGAGGCATGTTCCGGAATGAATGCCAGACGTGTTTGTTGAGTCCGAGCCGCCGTAGTTGGCTGGAAAGGTGGTATAAATGCTAGGGAGTGGTTGAATGCTGCTAATCGACCGGTAAGGCAGCCGCATGAGTGCAATCCAGAGTTATTTTCGAATAAATATTAATAAAGAATGTATTCCTGGTGATGGATCTGGACCGGCCAGGCACGCAGGGCTGCAGGAAGCGAATGAGAGAATAGAGAGTGAGTAAAAATAATGAGTGCCGCATACCAGGAATAGTCCCCTATGAAGGGATATAAACGTTTGTTCATGACCCGTTGAGTTCATGAGAAGTATGTGCCGTGCTTGCATATCGCTTTAGCTACGCCGTGCTCATACTACAACTCGATATCCAATCGAACACCCACCACAACCAGGGTCTGCCTGTATCTCGGCTCGTGTTTGCTATGAGATCAAGGACAGATTGAGTAAGAGGCTGGAAGTGTAATCGTTAGCAGCCTGGAGTATTGGCTCTAAGCTCCCCATATGCGATGGATTGTAGGTAGACTATACGATAGCCGCCCATCCTCATGCCGGTCCTCGGGACGGCCGTGGTGCCTGGGAAGCCAAAGCGCGGACCGGACCGAATGCGAACAGCTGTCGCGAAGGATGCGATTGAGAACAACTGAATGACTTGTGCGCTATGCGCGAGCCTTGGGCACGCGTATACTTCCCGGTGTAGAGTATTGTTGCCAAGCTGTGCTCGATACCGAGAGGTTCAACTGCAAAAGTCGCGAGTAGAGACCTCCATATTGAATCGAACATGGTTGCTGAAGCAAGCAGCGGGAAAGGTTGTGCCGTGTGTCAACGCGCGTGTTTGGTGTGTGACGACTAGCCGCCGCCCAGACGTGCCGTAGGTCGCATCACGGGTCAGAGACAGAGCTCCAGGTCGATCGAGCAGACCTGGGAGCTGTGCATCTGTGCCGTCTCGTTCTTTTACCGCCGAGTGTAGAATTGCAGCACGTGTGAAAGCTCATGCTTCGTCGACGGCCTAAGTGATGGGTCCAGGGTACGGAGACGCGTCTTGAAAATGTGGGTGGTTGGTTGGTTTAGCTCCACCAGCTCTTCCGAGGCGGGCAGGATCGACCCGAAGCGCGTCAGGAACCCGGCCAATACGTTCACGACCCTCCAAAGACACCCCATCAACTCCCGCTTCCTCTTGGTGAGGAACAAGACGCGCTTCGAATTGTGCAGTTGCGTTCCCGTTCCAAGAGTGCACTAATATCTACCCCGTTCTACTGTCTGTTCCCCGGTGAACGCAGAGGCCACCAAGTTTCGCAAATATTGACATGTTTCGAAACAAGAAACAGTGCACCAGCGTCATCTCACCATTGTTTCGAAGACAGGAAATCTTCAGGATTTTATACTGGATTGCGCATATTTCCTACTTCGATAGAGCTGACCAACATGGCTCCCCTGGCGTCATCTGCTCTGTTTCCAAACATGCCAAGCTGAACGAGTAGGAGACTGAGCATCAAGATGCCGACATGCTTGCTGATGATCCCATGTTCTCTGCTAATATTAGACATCTGAGAGAGGTAGCGTGCCTGAAGTGGTTCAAGGCTGCGACAACTAAGCTGCAAAGGTGCTGAGCTCATCCACCCAGCCCGAATGTGTGCCACGATGACGGGAGGAAAAACTCAGCCCCAGATCTGAAGCGTATAATAATTGAGCATGAACCGTTGAGAAGTGCTTTTTCGTCCCTCTCCTCGTATTATACCCACTCCTACGCTCGGTCAATATGGAATTATTACAACCTTCTCCCCGCACAGCGCCCGCCTCGATGACATTGATGGCAAGACGACAAAAGATAAATTGGCTGCTGTTCGCATCGAGCGCTTTACTT
The DNA here is from genome assembly GCF_023757985.1 of Alternaria ethzedia. Taxonomy (NCBI): domain Eukaryota; kingdom Fungi; phylum Ascomycota; class Dothideomycetes; order Pleosporales; family Pleosporaceae; genus Alternaria; species Alternaria ethzedia. The sequence continues at coordinate 1,596,276 of NW_026056194.1, read as the reverse complement.
TGTGCTCTATCCATCACCGTATTCGGGTTGATCAGTTCTGTGGTGGCTTGGATACATGACCAGAAGCATCAGGTGCATGTTTATCATGTGAACTGGCCTGGAAATCCTACCCAAATCAATGTCGAACCCAAGAATGTGTGGACGGACCAAGGGCACGAGAGCAACGGCGCAGCAGTATATGGGTTCTTCTTGGGCATTCTCGGCATGTGGACAGCATGGAGGATGAGGAAGACTGGACAGGTACGGTAACAATGTTCACGATCTCTTGAACAGGGTACTAAAACTGCGAATAGGGTCGAAAAAGTCTTAGCGCCCTTGCTATCCTGTCGCTGCTCGGAAGTGTATTCTGTTTGTCGGCTTTCATCTTCGTCTTCGTAGTGACGTACCAGACGACAGGCCAGCACATCAAGGAACCTATCGCCTCCAACACAGTCGGAATCAATTACCCGTACCTGAGATGGACGCCCGAGACGTGGTTCAAGGCCGTGCTAGATCTTCCTCTGGCTGACGGAGCACAAGCCGCCGAGATCAAACTAAGGGTTGATTGCATGGTAGCCTGGCGGTGGATATTGCTTCCTCTCTTACTTGTATTTATCACGACCTCTTGCGTCGCAGTGATAACTTGGTCGAGGCAGCGGAGAGACGACGTGCTGGTGCGGACCAGTTCAGGGCATTCTGTGGAGGAGAAGGGGTCACGATGATTGGCATGGCGGTGCACATGACATTTAGCGAGTTGGCGAGGTGCATGTGCGAACCTCGGCGCGTGACAAAAAATGTCCCCACCAAGCTCCGACTCTCTTCCACCCGCAATACGAACACATACAAACATACGCACCTCTCTTCCCCCTCTCCCTCACCCTCCCCGACGAGAGCCTTCGCTATGGGCTGGCTAACCTACCTCGCCGCCATGCCGCCCGCGCTCATCATCGCCATGCGCCTGCTCTCGCTCGTGCTGCCCGCGAAGCCCGCCCAACTGGTGTCGTACTACGCCTTCGCAATAAGCTCCATGCTCCTCATGCTCTGCTGCGCGCTGTACGGCACCCTCGTGGCTATACCTCTGCGCCTCGTGGGCTATGGTGGACTGATCCAGTGGACGGTTGCGCGGGCGTTCAAATGGGTCATGTGGTTGTGCACCGGCGTAACATTCAGAGTGACGGGAAGCATGAAGAAAGAGGGCGGTCTTAGTGGAGAAGACGCCCTCAGGGACCGTCCCGCCATTTTTGTGGGCAACCACCAGACGTGGGTTCACCAGGTCCTTTGGCTAGGCCAACTCTTGACTGCGGCGCTGACATTCCTTGCAGCGAACTCGACGTCCTCATGCTCGGCTGCATGTTCCCCAAATACACGTCCGTCACGGCCAAGAAGTCGCTGAAATACGTGCCCCTACTCGGCTGGTTCATGGCCCTCTCCAAGACCGTCTTCATAGACCGCGCAAACCGCACCTCCTCCCGCGCCGCATTCGATACTGCCGCACACACCATGAAAACAACACGCCAGAATGTCTTCATCTTCCCCGAGGGCACGCGCTCCTACGCCTCGAAGCCTGAACTCCTGCCCTTCAAGAAAGGCGCCTTCCATCTCGCCGTACAAGCACAAGTCCCAATCGTGCCCGTCGTCGTTGGCAACTACTACCACGTCCTAGACGTAAAGGGCAAGAGGTTTGCGCCAGGCGTGGTGGATGTAACAGTTCTGCCGCCAATACAGACAAAAGGAAAGGGACCAGAGCACGTCGATGAGCTGCTCAAGAAGACAAGAGATGCTATGATGGATGAGCTGATCCGGCTGAGCCACGTCTCAGGCACGGGCAATGGCGAGCCTCTTCCGCGTACTAGTGGGACCGACGGACAGGAGCGCAGTGAGCTGAGGAAACGGAATTAGGACTTCTGGCACATACGGCGTTAGGTGGCGCTCGGTATACATTGATATCCCAAATGAGGCAGGTTCGATACTGTCTGGCTGGTTGGCATGTACATAATCGTAGTTCTAGTACAAAGATCATTTACTCAAGATTCGCTCAACCCACTGCAGCACTGACGTCAATATATCATGGCTTTTCGAGATTAGCCAGTCGGCTTGGTGTATGATAGACTGTAGAACGACCCAGAATACGAGCTTCCGCGTAGTGTAGGAGGATTGAAGCTCGGCAAACCTTCCCCGACTAGATAGTGCTCGGTGCTCGTTACCCCACAACTACCCCTCTCGTTACCCAATGAGGCAATCCCGCGCTGGATAGACGCGTGAATGCTGGACACCGTGTACCTAGGTCGCATATATAGCCATGTTGACGACCATGTGAGGGACATTGTTTCATTATTGTTCATCGAACGAGTTCAAGAGCGTGCTTGAGGCAAGATGGCAGCAAGACAACCGGGTTTAGTCAACGAGACGAAATCTGGAAATGCATTCAGTGTCAAAGGGAAAACTGCCATAGTCACTGGTGCTGGGTCAGGTATAAACTTCTCTTTTGCAGCTTTACTTCTCAGCCGTGGCTGCTCCGTCCTTATAGCCGATCTTTCGCTTCGCCCGGAAGCAGAGCAATTGGTCAAAAAATACAGCACTAAAGAGCAGGAGAGACCACGAGCCGTCTTTCTCAAGACCGATGTCACGGATTGGCCGCAACTGGAGCGCATGTTCGAAGTAGGAATACAGGAATTCGGAAAAGTCGACATTGTATGTCCAGGAGCAGGCGTCTACGATCCCCACTGGAGTAACTTCTGGCATCCTCCAGGCGTCGATGGCAGCGCGAGCAGAGACAAGGCGGACGGGGGACGATACGCAACTCTCGATATCAACGTAACACATCCCATTCGCACGACCCAGCTCGCTATATCGCATTTCCTCAATCCACCACCTGGTGTAGATAGAGTGAGTGCGCAGAATCCTAAGAGAGTTCTCATCATCTCTAGTATTGCAGGCCAAAACCCCAACCTCCACGCGCCGATATATACGGCGGCCAAGCACGGGATGAACGGTTTTGTCCGGTCGCTGGGTAGGCTCGAAGCGGAAATGAACATTCGCGTCAATGCCGTCGCTCCGGGCGTCATCAAAACACCACTGTGGACCGAGCATCCGGAGAAATTGGCGTTCGTTGATCAAACCAAGGATGCCTGGGCGACACCCGAAGAAGTGGCAGTCGCCATGTTGAGATGCCTGGAAGAAACCGATCTGGGTGGAGGCACGATCCTTGAGGTGGGCGCGAAACAGACCAGGCTAGTTGAGGCATACGTAAGTATTGATGGAAAACATCCACCCGAGTGTGTGACTGTGTGCTGATGATTGATGATGCAGAACGATCCGGGCCCGAGTGGAGCGGGCCATACTGTTAGCAATCTTGAAGAACAATACAAGGAGGTGTACGGATGGCTGAACCAAGACGGGTGGGGCAAGACGACTGGCAAAGCAAAGTTGTGATATCCTGCTATCAACATGGAGAAGCCTGGAGTCGGCCTTTTGGCCGAAGCTGCCCTGGATATGTCCGCGGGAATTCACGATGATAAGCTAAGAATAACATCGCGATAGTGTATAGCCGTGGGTTGTTGGTAGAACAAGCTTCCTCAATCGTATGACAGTGCATTACTCTGCTCCGAGTACCGCCACGTGGGATCTGCTCAGGCATCGCGTCCAGCCACGTCCAGCCCGAAGCGCGTCTTGATGGATGGGCCGGACGACAGTGCTCCGAGAGCGGCAAAATTTCTGATCGCTAGCGGTTACTCGAAAGGACCCTCACCGCTGACTGAGCTTGACTTCTGCCGCCATTGCCACCGGTGACGCTATTTTTCCATGGAGGGGCCGGAAGGTGAGGGGCGCTACGTATGAAAGGCCCCACCCATGCAGCTGGCCCAACAACACTTTTACATCACATCAGTCGACAACTTTCCTCACCTTCTACTACATATCAAGTGCTCTCACAAACACTTGCAACAAACCTTCCATCCCAATTCCATACACATATACCCCTCACAATGCCTAGCTCCCTCGAACAGCTCAAGGCCTCCGGCACCGTGAGTATTCACATGCGCAACACCAAGCCTGCGGAAGAATTATAGCTGACCGACTTTCCCTATAGACCGTTGTCGCCGACTCCGGTGACTTCGCTACCATCAAGAAGTACCAGCCCCAGGATGCGACCACCAACCCCTCGCTCATCCTCGCCGCGTCTAAGAAGCCCGAGTACGAGAAGCTGATCGACGCGGCCGTCGCATACGGCAAGAAGAACGGCACCGACCTTGAGAACCAGGTCGACACCACCCTTGACAACCTGCTGGTACAGTTTGGCAAGGAGATCCTCCAGATTGTCCCCGGCAAGGTCTCGACAGAAGTCGATGCGCGCTTCTCCTTCTCCACCGAGGAGTCAGTAGCCAAGGCCCTGCACATCATCGACCTCTACAAGGAGATCGGTATCGACAAGGAGCGCGTTCTCATCAAGCTCGCGTCCACATGGGAGGGAATCAAGGCTGCTGAGATCCTGCAATCCAAGCACGGAATCAACTGCAACCTGACCCTCATGTTCTCCCAGGTCCAGGCCATCGCGGCTGCCGAGGCCGGTGCTTTCCTCATCTCTCCCTTCGTCGGCCGTATTCTTGACTGGTACAAGGCCTCGACCAAGAAGGAGTACTCCAAGGAGGAGGACCCCGGTGTCAAGAGCGTCCAGCAAATCTTCAACTACTACAAGAAGCACGGCTACAAGACCATCGTCATGGGCGCATCTTTCCGCAGCGTCGGTGAGGTCACCGAGCTCGCTGGTTGCGACTACCTGACCATTGCTGTAAGTACTGCCCGCAGGCTCTATCCCTGCACATGTGACTAACGAATACAGCCCAACCTGCTCGAGGAGCTGTACAACTCACAAGACGACGTTCCCAAGAAGCTCATCGCCGAAGATGCCAGCAAGCTTGACATCGAGAAGAAGACCTACATCAACAACGAGGCCGAGTTCCGCTTCTACTTCAACGAGGACCAGATGGCCGTCGAGAAGCTCCGCGAGGGTATCTCGAAATTCGCCGCTGACGCCGTTACCCTGAAGGACATCCTCCGCAAGAAGATCCAGGCGGCATAGAGTGTGTAATCCGACAACGGAGACACACCAAGCATCTGAACACTCTTACGGCTTTCTTCGGTTTTGATATGAGACATGATGGGCTGGCTTCCAATAAATAGATAGTAAAATTGACATCAGATGTAAAACACCATCTTTCTATCCTGTCCGTGATATGCTGAAACCTTCAACGTCATGAAAGTGTAAGAAACCGATAGAAACCATGTAAAGTGATGGACCCTCAGGGCTATTAATCATTCGTCGGATCTGGCCCGGCGTTAGAGACCGTTGCGTCACTACAGCCCCGCATTCGGCCGGTGGAGGCGGCTTCAAAGCTCACCTCTAGCCAGCTGTACATCTCCCTCCCATCTCCTCCCCAACAACGCCTCTTTTTGTCACAGATCCCAAAATACACAAGTAATACCATCAATACCTATCACATAACCGTCACAATGGTCAAAGCCGGTACGTATGTTTAGAGTAGCTTCACGAGCTTGCCCTGTTGCGGGAAGGTGGGGTCAGCTCCTTGCGTAAGATTGAGCAGATTATTTGCGACGACACGGTACTCAGGTGTATCGTAACGCTCGAAGAGGTCAATTGGGCAGCTTTGGGACTCACAAGGAGTACCATGCTGTCAGTTGGTACCTGGGGCTTGTCGTTGGACTTCTCCAATCAGCTCGCCGGCTGCAAGACACCCTGATGGCCTTCCGCTACACTGCACGCGCATCAACGCGCTACAGAAGCTTGGTACAGCTTGAAGCTCAGAGAGAACGGATGTGCTAACGCAAACGCTATAGTCGCCGTCCTCCGTGGAGACTCGAACGTCAAGGGAACCGTCACCTTTGAGCAGGCCGACGAGTCCGCCCCTACTACCATCTCATGGAACATCACTGGCCACGACGCCAACGCTGAGCGTGGCATGCACGTCCACGCTTTCGGCGACAACACAAACGGTTGCACGTCTGCTGGTCCTCACTGTGAGTACAGACCTGCACCTACACCCCAACAGCCCTGCACCGGATACGCAGGAACACCCACCCTGCAGATCTAGCCGCCGAGATGCATACCCATACTAATACGCCCATCCAGTCAACCCCCACAACAAGACGCACGGCGCGCCCGAAGACGACGAGCGCCACGTCGGTGACTTGGGTAACTTCAAGACCGACGGCCAGGGCAACGCTCAGGGCAGCACCACAGACAAGCTGATCAAGTTGATTGGCGCCGAGAGCGTCGTTGGTCGCACTATTGTCGTTCACGCTGGAACTGACGACCTCGGCAAGGGCGGACACGAGGAGTCCAAGAAGACTGGTAACGCAGGTCCTCGTCCTGCTTGCGGTGTTATTGGCATCTCCAACTAGATTCTTGCGTGTTAAGAACGTAAATGATGGGGAAGGTTTAGGATAGCTTGACTAGAATCAATTATTGTATCCTATTTCTCGATCGATTGCATGATGTAAACGTGGAGACTATATTTGACATGATGAATGTGCGATCGTGTGATAATGAGGATCGGACAGAAGAAATATGCATTCGTGTTGCCTACGTAGACTAAGTCACTGCCACGACCACCGTCCCAACCATATCCCCGCAGCTGCCACCCACTCGCTCTTCCGCCGAGATGACCGAATCTCAATTGTCCGAGCGTAGCAGCTGGCAGCAATACGTACCAGGTCAGGTTGCTAGTGGACGGGCTAGAGTGTGTCCTAGTCCCCCATGTTGCATCCAATAAAAATAGATGGTGGATCGAAGAAACGAAGACCCGAGCCGTGAACTCCACGCCAATGCAGAGAAAGGGTATCGATGCTTACAGTCGAGAGATAGAGAGTTGTTGATACGCCCCCAATGTCGCAACTTTTTTTTACCGATGAAGGGTACGCAAAGAGAAGCGGACTGCTGAGTGGATGTGATCAAGGTCAGTAGCAATGGAGGGAATGATGAATGAGAAGCCATCCCCACTCGCACTAGGTGCAGGCCTAGAACGGAGAGGGGAGCTAAGAAGGATTACAAGTTGACGACACGAGTATCGTCGTTGAGGAACTGACGGCGATATCTCGCTATCTCCACAGCGATGCCGTTGGGGTCTTTGATGTTCTTCTGACGAAGTTCCTTGAGCACGCCGCGGAGACCATCATTCCAGCGCTGCTTTTCCTCGGAGGTCTTGCCTGGGTTCGCTGTGCCGAGCTGGACGAGCAGTTTGTCACCTATATGATTACAAGTCAGTCTCCGCGCAGAGGTATAGCCGTCATGAATGAAAACAAAACACAACAAAAATCAAGACAAAAACGCCTCTCCCAACGCACCAGTAATAGCAACTTCCCTAAAGTGCTGATCGGGACATTCAGGGTCGTTACATGCGCCGCCAGCTAGTTCGTACTGGCACAGCGGCTTCTCTGGGTTGATCTGATGACTAAAAGTCAGGGACAGGAAGCCACCATTTATATCTTGAGCATAGTTGGGATGATAGCGATAGGACTTGAACATTCGCAGCGGGCTTTCGTACGGAGTAAACCTGGCTGGTTCGGGTTCTTCGTCCTGTTCGGACACCTCAGGCACCTGGTCTGCATTAGCTAGGCCTCCGGTATGGTGGTTGACGTACAGGTCCGCCAGCGGCCGCCGAAGACGTTACCTCTGGTTGTAGCTCGGGCGCTAGATCATCAGCGATTCCAGCGTCTTGATGTAACGGGTTGTACGCTGAGATGGACTTCCTCATTTCCGGCTCTGGGGTAGACTCGTCGTCGGATTCGCTGTCGTCAGAGCTTTCATCAGATGATGTAGCAATGTCCATAGCGCCATCTCCCGCCTCAGCTTGAGCCGTGGGCTCATACTGATCTGCGGTGGATTCTTCGCCGACCTGGACATCCGGCATGTCTTCTTCGACGTCGGGTGGCTCGTAGGCCTCTTCTTCTTGCGGAGAGGCTTGCGAGCTTTCGAGTGAATACTCAGGTTTGGTCTGCACCTCCACTTCTTCTTCCACGGGTACTTCGGGGATAACGACAGATTCTTCTGGCTCGTATTCCGGCTCGTACTCTTCCTCTTCTTCCTCGTCTTCGTCACCCTCGGAAACAGACATGTCGACTTCTCCTTCTTCTGACGGCGAGGGGGCAGTGGTAGGTTGCTGGATCTCTTGGTCCACAGCAGCACTGGCGTTGGCCTTGGCTACGTCGATCGCATTTTGTACACTCGCATCAGCTTTCGATGAATTACTTTGCGTGTTTTCAATCTGGTCTTGCTGAGCTGTCGAGACAAAGGCTGGCGCCGAAGGATTCAGGGTCCTGGTGCCATTGGTAGGTGAATCCTGTGGGCTAAAATGTATCTGTGATGCTGCTGGGTTGAGGACGCCTTCTGCAGGCATGACCTGTTCTGGCAACTCAGGGGGCTCATAACTCTCCTGCTCAGGCTGAATCGTATCCTGTCCAAGTCCAGGAAGTGCCATCGGTACTGAAGTATGTTGATTCGAAGCTGGAAGTGAAACCGGTGAAGCATCCTTGAGTGCAGGCTGCGATACAGGTTGCGTTTGGTTAGATGGGGAGTTCGAATCCGAAGACTGCTCGCCTTCGATTTCATCCTTCTTGGCTCGTAATTGCGCATGAGACATGCCCTCCGTGTCAACACCCAGATCCTCCAGCTCCTTGGTCAGCTGCTCCTTGTCCCTTGCAATTCTCTCGTTCTGCGCCGTTAGCTGCTCCAATTCCTTGGTCAGCTGAGCCATCCTACTCGCGTTACTCGCAATCTCGGCATCCAGGGTAGGCAGCTTAGATTGGATCTCCGCCCGGCGAAGACGATTTGTGTCTTTTGAATGTGATGGGAATGATACAAATTGGGTCGTGGATGTGGGAAGCGAAGCTGGAGTGGAGGGCTGAAGAGATGGCACTGGCGTCGACGTCTTTTGGCTCGTGGACGGTGATGTCGCGACGCTGGCAGCTGCTGCCAACCTATCGCGCTCTCGCTTTTCAGCGAGCTTCTTCTTGAGTGTCTCGCGCATGGCCACCAACTGCTTCTCTTTGTCCACTAGCTCCTTCTCGCGCGCGACTGTGTTGGGTGTTTCTGCGCCTGAGGTACCGACAGCAGCGGCTGATGGGGTTGCTGGCATTGCGCCGGAGTGGAAGTTGGGAAGGGTGCCAGGAGCCTGACGCGAATGCTGACCTGCCTGAGGAGCGGGCTGATCGTCGTCAATGTCCATGTCGCTGCCGTTGGACTCGTCTTCGCTAACATCTATTATCATTGAATCATCTTCCTGGTCAGCATGCGGAGACTGGCCCAGCGGCCGTGGGTGAGGAGTAGAAGAATTTGGTAGAGATGCTGGCTGAGGTGCAGACGGAGCAGGTGTATTCGATGTTGAAGACGCGCCCATGAAAAGACCTGGAATGGCAGAGAAGGATGGGGTATAGGCGGCGCTCGTGGGTGTATGCGAGCCAGGCGTGACCGGCGGCTTCTGTCTCGCCTTGATGGCTTCCAAGCGCTGCTTGATCAACTCGGTGTTGCGCGCTCTCTGTTCATCTGTCACAGGCGGCTTAGCGGCCGGAGGGGTCGCAGGTTGGGGCGTCTTGGTGACAGGCGCAGGAGTGGTGGTTTTGGCGGCGGCGGCCTGTTTCGCAGCCTTTGCGGCCTGGAGACGTGCTATGTAATCCTGACGATGGCCCGGAGTGCTTGGCGACGCGACAGACTTGGGCGCATCTTGCGCGACGGGAGTCACTGGCTGGACGGCGGGCGCCTTGGAGACGGCATCGTTGGCCTTGGGTGGCAGGATGGGCGCAGGCTCCGACGGCAGGTTTGCGCTCTGGTACAGGCCCCTCAGCAGCTCGGGGTCTAGCTGCTCATTGGCGAGGGCTTTGTACGAGACGTTGTTGCTGTGCAGAAGCTTGATGAACTGCTTGGCCGCGTCGCGATCCTGCTGTAGCTTGTCCATGAGCGACGGCGAACTGTCGCCCTCACTCAGCTCGCCATCTTCGCGGTCGCTGTCCGTGACTTCCTGTACGCGCTCGGGCAGTGGAGGCTGGGGAGGCAGCGACGGTGGGGGAAAGGCCATGTTGGGGAAGGGCGGCGGCGGCGGGAGGTTTGGGGCACCTGGAGGGAAGGAGCCACTCTGGAAGAGCGCCCAAAGATTGGCATCGGGCGGAGGAAAGGCAGGGAACGGCGGCTGCTGGCCGTTCTGCGCATACGGGGCGAGGTTGATGCCCGGGATGCCCGGCAGCTGCTGCATGGGCGGGGGATGCGCGTAGTTGTTTGCCATGACGCGCGGTGATGGAGGAGCGTGGGCAGTTCGTGAGATATTAGCATCGCGACAGTATCGAGAAATGTCCGTGCACGCTCCACCCAATCACGACCCCGGCTGTTGCTAGGGGCCCCAGCGGCTGTCATTGTTTACAACAACTTTACGTGCAGCGTCTGTACCAGCAAAGCCTCCCTAGGGTTCCTTTTGCATGTCTGCACCCGCGTCCCCGCATACCACTGTACATACTGGGGCAATGTCAATCAACTAAGCCCAAATGACCCCTTCGGCTACGACGACGACTGCACCACGACAACACCACCACCACTCACCACCATGAGCGCGAACGGGCCCGCGCCGAATGGCCGACCCTTCGCCCGCAACTCGCGCGGCACTCCCTTTGCCAGGAACTCGGTCTCCTCGCCGCTGCACGAGGCCGACGACTCCCCCATGGGCCACCTGCGCAACCGCTCCCTCACCAACCTCACCAGCCCGCCGCTGGGCCGCAGTGACTCGGCACGCCTGCGCTCCAACTCGAACCGCAACAGCACGCCCGTCGGCACCTTTGCCCCGCAGTTCATCTCCGAGGACGACGACGCTGCTCCGCGCCTGGGTGGCATCGTGGAAGGCGAGAACGACTTCTCCGGCAAGCGCTATGTCTGGCTTAGGGATCCCGTCACGGCCTTCGTCCGCGGATGGGTCGTCGAGGACCTGCCGGGCGGCCGCATCCTCGTCCAATGCGACAATGGCACACAGCAGGATGTCGACGCCGACGCCATCGACAAGGTCAATCCGGCCAAGTTCGACAAGGCCGACGACATGGCGGAACTCACCCATCTGAACGAGCCCTCGGTCATCCACAACCTCCACATGCGATACCAGGCCGACCTGATATACACCTACTCCGGACTGTTTCTCGTCACCGTGAACCCCTACTGCCCGCTGCCCATCTACTCGCGGGAGTACATCAACATGTACCGGGGGCGGAGTAGGGAGGAGACCAAGCCGCATATCTTCGCCATGGCTGATCATGCCTTCCGGAATCTCATAGAGGAAGGCACCAACCAGAGTATTCTCGTGACGTGAGTTAGCCCAACATCTAAACCAGCCGTAACTGACCCTCTACAGCGGAGAATCCGGTGCTGGTAAGACGGAGAACACCAAGAAGGTCATCCAGTATCTAGCCGCCGTCGCCAACTCGGAAACCCCACGGGCAAAGTCAGGAGGCCGCCACCTCTCCAACCTATCCGAGCAGATATTACGAGCCAATCCCATCCTCGAAGCCTTCGGTAACGCGCAAACGGTGCGGAATAACAACTCGTCTCGTTTCGGAAAGTTCATCAGGATCGAGTTCTCCCGCACCGGACACATCGCTGGCGCGTACATAGACTGGTATCTGTTGGAGAAGTCAAGAGTCGTGCGCCTCAACTCAAACGAGCGCAACTACCACGTCTTCTATCAGCTGCTGCGCGGCGCACAGAGCCAAATGAAGCAGGAATTCTTCTTGGACAACAAAGACACAGACGACTTTGAGTATACAAGGCATGGCAACGACGTAATTTCCGGTGTGGATGACCGAGATGAGTGGAATGGCTTGATTGAAGCTTTCCATGTCATGGGCTTTACCGACAAGGAGCAATCGGCCATCTTGAAGACGGTCGCTGCAGTCCTGCATCTGGGCAACATCCGGGCCGTCAAGGAGAGTCGGCGGGCAGACCAGGCTACACTGAATCTTGCAGCTGAGCAGCAAGCCCAGATAGTTGCCCAATTACTCGGCATCTCCGCGGATGACTTCATCAAAGCCCTTCTGCATCCTCGTGTCAAGGCCGGCAGGGAGTGGGTTGAGAAGGTCCAGACACCCGAACAAGTCAATCTTTCTATCGATGCCCTCGCAAAGGGTATCTATGAGCGTGGCTTCGGTGACCTCGTCGACCGCATCAATCGCCAGCTCGACCAAACTGGTGGTGGTGGAGACGATTCGCATTTCATCGGTGTGCTGGATATCGCCGGTTTCGAAATCTTCGACGAGAACAGTTTTGAACAACTCTGTATCAACTACACTAATGAGAAGCTACAACAATTTTTCAACCACCACATGTTTGTTCTGGAACAGGAAGAATACGCACGCGAACAGATAGAATGGAAGTTCATCGACTTTGGCCGCGATCTTCAGCCGACAATCGACCTGATCGAGCTACCAAACCCCATTGGTATCTTCTCCTGCCTGGACGAGGACAGTGTTATGCCCAAAGCCACCGACAAGAGCTTCACAGAGAAGCTGCATTCATTATGGGACCGCAAGAGCACCAAGTACAAGCGATCACTCCTTACTCAAGGTTTCGTCCTCACCCACTACGCTGCCGAAGTAGAGTATTCGACGGAGAACTGGCTGGAAAAGAACAAGGATCCACTGAACGACAACGTCACTCGCCTTTTGGCTGGCTCCGCTGACAAGCAAATCGCCAATCTCTTTGTTGACTGTGCTGATGCGGACGATGGCATGGGCGGAGCCCGCAGCCGCGTCAAGAAGGGCCTCTTCCGTACCGTCGCCCAACGCCACAAAGAGCAACTGTCGGTACTCATGACTCAGCTCCACTCCACCCACCCCCATTTCGTTCGATGTATCCTTCCAAATCACAAGAAGCGACCAAAGCAATTCAGCGCACCTCTTGTCCTTGACCAGTTGCGTTGCAATGGTGTTCTGGAAGGTATACGTATCGCACGTACTGGTTTCCCCAACCGACTTCCTTTCGTGGAATTCCGCCAGAGATACGAGGTACTCTGCAGAGACCTTCCCAGAGGCTATCTCGAAGGGCAGGTCGCGGCCAACATGATTCTCGAAAAGATCAACCTTGATAGGTCATTGTACCGTGTCGGAATCACCAAGGTCTTCTTCAGGGCCGGTGTCCTTGCCGAACTCGAAGATCAACGCGATGCGCTCATCCGCGATATTATGATTCGTTTCCAGTCCGCAGCTCGTGGATTTGTGCAACGTCGTCTAGCTCACAAACGTCTTTATCGAGCCGAGGCCACTCGGATCATTCAGCGCAACTTCCAGGTCTACCTTGACATGCAGTCGAACCCATGGTGGAGGCTCTTCGCCCGGATGAGGCCTATGCTTGGTGCGACACGTCAAGCAGCAGAGGTCAAGAAGCGCGACGAGATGATCCACCAGCTCGAGGAGAAGATGCAACAAGAAGCTGCCGAAAGACAGCGGGTCGAGGACGAGCGAAGGCGCGCAGAAATGGACATTCAACGTATCCAGAAGACGCTTGAAAGCGAACGTGCGCTTGCCTTGGACAAGGAAGAGATCTTCAAGCGTCTTCAGCTCCGTGAGACTGAGCTTTCCGAAAAGCTGGCTGGTGCTATCGAAGATCAGGATCAACTCGAAGACCAGCTAGACGATCTCATGGAAGCGAAGAGGAGGACTGAGGAGGAGGTCGAACATCTGCGCAAGGAGCTGGAACAAGCAGGGCAAATCATCAGTAAGCTCGAGGGCGAGACACAAGAGCTAGAGGAGCAGAACGCGCGTCTGGATCAGCAGCTCAAAGAGCTTGAGGTCAAACAATCTCAAAGAAGCCAGGCTGAGGAGACGATGAACCAGGAAATCAAGATGCTCAAGAGCCACTTGTCATTGAAGGAGCGAAAGCTCGAGGACCTCGAGCATAAGCTTCTCAAGACAGACCAGGACCTCGACATCAAATTGGCAGCTTCACAGAAGGAGGTACAGGCCGGCAAGAACCAGATCAAAGAACTCCTCGATGAGAATCGGCAAATCCGTAATCAAATGGCGGATCTGTCGTCGACATCGACTAGCTATGAAGATCTGATCAGACGTAAGGAAAGCGAGCTCGCGATCCTGAAGACCGACCTCAAGAACTACGAGAACGACCGCCGACTGTTTGACGATGAAAAGCGGACCCTGGCTTCCAAGCATGACGATCTCCAAAGCCGCCTCCGTGACGCAAAGGCGGAGCTGGATGCTGTACGCTCCCAAAAGCAACAGCTCGAACGTGAAGCCGCAGACGCGAAACGTTTACTTGAGGAGAAACTGTCCGAGGACGCTGAGTACAGTGAAAGTCGGAAGCTGTTGGAAGAGCAGACAGAAGCCCTCAAGGCTGAGCTCTTTGCTGTTCAAAAGGAGCTCAGTCGGGAAAGACAATCTCGCGACGATGTTGAGATGCTTGGAGAGCACAAGTACGACACGCTCAAGCGCGACTACGATGCGTTGAACGAATCCAAGATCACTATTGAGAAAGAGATGTACGCTCAGCAGGACGTTCTTCGACGAGCTACGGAAACTCGCACAGCACACGAGAACGAACGGAAAGAGTACCAGAACGAACTCCGCAGCCTTCGCGAGAAATACCTTAAGCTGGAAGAGCAGAAGTTGGATGCCGATGCTCAAGCAGAACGTGCGCAATCAAGGCTGGCTTCCGAACGGCAAGCCATCCAGCAACGCGAGCTGGAAGAAAAAGATCAACAGCTTGACCAACTCGAGGCAGAGCGTGACGACTTGGCCGAACAGGTTCACAACTTGACGCAGATGCTCGCCGACTCAGACTCGTTCAAGGAGCGCAACGACCAGCAAAAGGAGCGTCTCGAACGCGAGATAGTCACCATCAAGGGGAGACTTACAGCATCTGAGAATGACAACCGTGCACTCCTCAACAAACTTCAACAAAAGAACTTAGACATCGCGCGATCAAACTCGCGAGCTGGTGACACTCATCGTGTGAAGATCACCCAGTTGACTCACGAGAAGTCCAAGGCTGAGGAAGACAACAAGCGCCTCTACCGTCAGCTCGAAGACGCACAGCTCACGATCGCATCTTTGGAGAAGCAGAAAGAGAAGTTGTCGCTCAGCCTTGAGGACCTCAACCACGAGCTTGCAAGAGAGCATAAGACAAGTCGCAACGCAGAGCAGGCCTCCTCTACCATCAACCTACAACTCGCAGATGTCAACCGCAAGCTCGAGACTGAACGCCAGCTACGTACACAAGCTCAAGCCAACACAAAGGCGGTTCAATCATCGCTTGACAACACCAATCAGGAATTGGAGGAATGCCATCGACAGCTTATGCTTCTCCGCAAGGTCTTTGACCCAGACTCGGCCGATGTCGCAATCACTTACGATGCTGCGAAGCCTGACATTGTTAGGACGGTGGACATTGCCGAGCGCCTGGAAGCTGCGAACCAAGCTTTGCGCGTAGCATCAGAGCGATACTCGCGTGCTGAGGCTCAGCTTGACGAGCTCCGAGAAAGGCATGAGGGCGAGCTTCATGACATGGATGCCCGTCATGCCAACTCGAAGCGTGCTCTGCTAGAGGAGATGAACAGCAGCCAAGTCAATCAAGCCAATGCTCGTCAAACGCCTACACATAACCGCAAAGACAGCGAGAACAAGCGACCATTCTCCATTACGAACACCCCCACCAACCAGCGACACATCAGCAATGCTACACACGACTCCGCACGTTCTGATCGAACTGTTGACACAGTCGCGTTCAACAATCGCATGGACATGGCTGCCGAGCTTGAGATGGTGCAGAACCAGCTGCAGATGTCGGAAATGCAGAACAAGCACCTTCAAGAGCAGCTTGGACGCTCGCCTGAGCGCAACGGCTGGCAGGATGATAGCCCCTCTGTTCGAAGGGTGCAGAAATTGGAGCGTGAGAACTACCGTCTGCATGACATGCTTGACGACTCTGCTACCAAGGTTTCTGCCCTTGAGCATAGCCTTCGTTCCGGCCAACTCTCTTACCAGGAAGTCCAGACGAAGTCTCACGAACAGCTGTTCGATCTCTTGACATCCCAAGAGCAATCGCGTAAATCGATTGTACAGGCTCACAACACCGCCATCAATGAACTCGCCGACGCCAAGACGGCCTTTGACGACATCAAGCAAGTCAAGCTCTCGTTAGAGTCTGAGCTCCGCGAGATGCAAGCTGAGCTCGAAGATCTCACTAACGAGCGAGAGGAAGAGCACGCCAACCATAACCAGCTTCTTCAAGAATTTGCTGATCTCCAGATCCGACTGGACAACGAGACATCGACATTGGTCGATGTACAGTCAAGCTTGAACCTGTACAAGAGCAGGGCCGACGAGTACTTCAGCAAGTTGGAACAAGCGGAGATTGCCGTATTGAGAGCATCTCGTGCTGAGCAATTCGCCAAGACTCAAGCGCGGGAAGCTGAGGAAACTTGCGCAACGATCATGGCTGAGCGAAAGGAGATGGACGGTATGGTTGAGGACTTGCAGCGAACGGTTCAACGGTACGACGAACGTGTTGAAGACCTCTCGACCGACCTACAGACAGCTCTGCAAGCCAAGAAACGACTACAGAACGAGCTCGAAGATTACAGAAGTCAGCACGCTCATGACGTCGAGGACAGCGAAACCTCGCTTGAGCAGACACGCAAGAAGTACCAGTCTGAGCTGGCATCCCTTACCCAGGAAATCGACCAGGAGCGCGAGAACGTAATCCACGTTCGCGAAGAGAATGGCCGACTACGGGAAGAGATCGAGGAGCTGAGGAACAAATGGGACGACGAGCTGCTTAACTCATCGACCTGGGCAAAGGAGAAGAGCCGTCTTGAGATGACTCTGCAAACCATCTCCAACTCGCGCGACGAAGCCGCCAACGCGCATAACGAAGCGCAATCCAAGATCGTCAGCCTGCTATCACAGGTCCGGAATTTGCGCACCAACGTCGATGACCTTGCAGCCGAGCGCGATTCTGCCATCGAAGAAAAGAAGCGTCTCGAATCGCGTCTGCAAGAAGCTGCTGATACGCTCGATGAACTCTCTCGCTCAGAGTCTCCAGCTATGCGCAATGCAGCTGCTTACGATCGTGACTTGTTGGAGCTCAAGTCCGGCTTGGCACAACAGGAGGACATCACTGCTGCCGCGGTGGGCAAGATGCGCCGCGCAGAGGCCCTTGCCCAAGAGCTGCAAAAGGATATCGTAGCTGAACGGGAAGCCAATGTGAAGCTTCACAAGGACAAGGCGGCTGTCGAGAAGGGTCTGAAGGACCTGCAACTTCGCTTGGTCGATCTCGAGACGAAGGGCTACAGCGGCTCAGCTGGCAAGGACGTCCGCTTCCTCCATGGACGCATTCAAGAGGTATGTTGACTCAGATCACACTAACCCACATTATCGATTGATGCTAACTCATCCATTAGCTCGAAAAAGCGCTCGAAGACAGTGAATCCACTCGTCTCTCCGAATCGCGTAGCGTCCGCAACGTGGACCGTACGGTAAAGGACCTACAGACACAGATCGAGCGCCGCGACAAGCAAAACGCGTCTGTCATGGACGACCTCAACAAGTCGCGCGACAAGATTTCCGGCCTCCTGGCCACCATCGATGACCTCCAGTCCTCCGACTCGACAAACCAACTCGCCGCTAAGCGCGCCGAGCGCGAACTTCGCGAAGAACGAGAGAAGACCCTGCGTCTCGAGCGCGAACTTGAAGGCTGGAAGAATCTCCGCGTTGAACGTCGTAGCGCCCTCGGCGTCCCCGCAGCGCCAGCAAGTGAAGCTGGCGACACGCGCTCACGACGAGGCAGCTCTATCGGCCTCCTAATGGGCGAAATGGGCGAAGTTTCTGCAGCCGACAAAGGAAAGTACGGCGGCAGTCTACGCTCCAATCTCCGTCGTGTCAGCGGTCAGAAGGGTTTTTTGTAGTAGATGGGGTCTCTGAGGGGAGGGGAGCATGGAGATCCCGGTATCCTATCATGAAGCTGAGCCCGCCGTTGGAAGAAGAAGAGGGCTTTGCAACGAGAGTTGTTGATGACGCAGTTAGGAACTATCAGTGGCGGCGCGCTGCTGCTGTTGCCCCTGCTGCTCCTATTACGCAAGTGGTGGAGTTGGACGAGAAGGAGTATAATACCCTGGCAAAGGTTCTGGGGAATGATACACCAGGTGGTTCCCCACTTGGGGGCGATCAAATGGATGTAGAGATTACGGATGATGAAGACGAGGCTACACCCGGTGACGATGGGGATAGCGCTGTCGGCGGTATCGGCGCTGCGGGTACTGGTACTATCAAGAGGAAGAGGACGGTTCGTGTTGTAATCAGGTCGAGGGCGTTTATTTAGGCGGCTGCTGGACTGTTGTGTTACGCTGCGCTACGAGCTCTGAATACCCTGGGTCCGGTTGGCATTCGCATGGTTTTGTTGTTTTTGGCAAGGCGTTTCCGTCAGCATCATGATATCTTTTGGACGTCGACGATGAGCGCTTTGATTGTTTTACATACATGTAATTGTTTTGCAATTGTTCTTCTTCTACTTTGCTATAGTAGGCTTTCATTGATTGCTAGTCAGTGAACTTTTGTAATACGAACGGGCTTCAGAACAACAACATGCACGCATAAAGTGATTCAGTGGTGTTGGGCTGGATGTTATGGTGTATTGCAATGGTATCAATTAGTCGAAGATGTCAATATCTAATTAATATATCTGGCGATCCAACATCCCCAGCATCTAGAAGCAGAAGACTTGGTCCTCGAGCTTGCTGACTGGCTTTGCCTTGGCGTAACCCAGGCTCTCGGTTGCCTTCTTCATGGCCGCAACCATGGGCGGTGGTCCGCAAATGAGGATCTTAACATCGCTCGCTGGCGCGGGCAGCTTCTCCTTGATCATGTCGGCAGTAACGAAACCAGTGCCGCCGGTCCAGTTCTCGGGTGGGTTGTTCAGAACGTAGTGGACATTGAACTTGGGGTCCTTGGCCGCTAGCGCATCCAAGTCGTCCTTGAGCAGGATATCCTCGGGGTTGACGTTGGCGAAAATAAGGTCGACAGCGGTCTTGTCACCAGTAGAGCGTCCGCGCATGATGGCCTTCGCGATCTGGAGCATGGGCGTAATACCAGTGCCACCAGCGATCATACCGAAATGCCTAACCATGTTGGGTGTGTAGACCATAGCTCCCTTGGGGCCTTTGACCTTGATTGTGTCTCCAATGTTCAAGCTCGCGACGTGCTTGGAGATGTTTCCGGTGGGGTATGACTTGATGAGCAGGTCGACATGGCCCTTGTCTTCGTCGGATGTGATCGGTGTGTAGGAGCGGACGACTTCTTTGGGCTGGCCGGCGATGGTAGCGGCGAGGGAGATGTGCTGGCCGATGGGAAGGCCAAGGGTGTCGGTTGGGCGAGGGAGGTCGAAGCGGTAGATGGCGGTATTGTGCGAGAGGACAGTCTTCTCTGAGAGCTTGAAGTCCTGGAATTCCGTCGGCTTCAACACCTTGCGGCTTCCACCGCTGCTGCTGCTGTACCAGAGGAAACCTCCTATGACAGCAGCAAAAGCTACCGCGATAGGTAGAAGCTCCATGAGTGATGGCATTGTCGGCTCACGAGGGGGAAGGAGCAATTAAGTAAGGTAGGAAGCGGGGGGAGAGGATAAGGAAAGTGAAGAGGTGGGGAGAAGGAGAACTGACAGGGTCGCCGTGACAATTCCCCGACGACCTATCCCCCCGATTGGCTGCTGAGACGAGACTTGGCAGGGTTCAAGCGCATCATCGCATCGCATGCGCGCATTGGGGAATCGCACCCAGAATCTCTTCATTCCGCCAGATGCCTACATCAATTGACCAACCTACGACAACCATTTGCACTGTTTGCACAGCCCCAGATTTTTACATCATAATCCTGGTTCGCATTGATGCGAGCTCAGGCGCCTTGGCACGTGATTACTGAACTTCACCCCTAAACCATCGCATCTCGCAGAGCTTCAACACTATGTGGTCAGAGGCCCATGACGCCCTAAAATTCCCCGGAACGCGTGCGTCCATGCTAGACAGACCTTACCAAAAGCGGTAACATTACTTCCAAACAGCGCGTTTGAGCGTTCCAACTGCTAGGTATACCACGCGAGAGACATGGTATCTCGACGTCGGATGCGGGTGCTAGTTGTTCAGCGCATCCGACTTCGAGCTACCGACATGCTACATGTCAAAATAGATCACCAAGACCACCCAACGCCGACGCTAATGCTGATCAGCGAATCCCCAGTGGCTCTGTGTCCTCCGCTCCACAGACTCGGTGCAACAACGTTGAGGGAACCGCGACCGAAGCACGACTCGTGAACTAACGTGACATAAGATCTACAAGGCAGACCCGTTCAACGTCGTTTCATCGTGTTCATGGAGGTTTAATCTCTGTCATATTTCGGATGCATAGACATATCGTGGAATCTCTATATAGGTAGCATTTCGTTCCGCAGTAGCTATTGTATCCACGCCACACTCATATTTTCAATTCCATCATCATGCGTCTATCATCCCTACTTTCGTTAACAATCGCTTCGCTATGTACCGCACTTCCTGTGAATGAGACTGCAGGTAGCTGTTCGAACCCGCGCATTAGGAAAGAGTGGTATGTGTTTCGGAGCAAAAGCTATCCGTCTGTGGCCTCTACTGACATTCTCCTAGGCGCACGCTCAATGCTTCTGAACAGAACGCCTATATTGATGCCATTCAGTGTCTGAAGAGGGCACCTTCCAAGGGTACCGAAGTATTCAGCACTCTGAAGACCAGATTTGACGACTTCGTCGCCTTACACATCAACGCTACGCGAGGTTGGTACTAAGCGTCGTCCACAAGCATACATGTCAGCTAACAAGATGCGACAGGTGGTCAAGATGTCCCCTCACTCGCCAATGATCCTGAATCTGCTGGTAAGTACCCTTCGTGAGACATTGCTTACCGAAACAACACCCATACTAACTGGTTTTACTCCAGCCAACGTCACAATCTACGGCATCCACACGGTTGGTGTCTTCCTACCCTGGCACCGCTACGCCATCTGGGTCTTCGAATCTGTGCTTCGCTCCGAATGCAACTACACTGGTGCACAACCCTATTGGGACTGGACTCTCGACAACCCGTCCACCAACGCCAATGGCTCCATCTATACCTCACCTGTGCTGAAGGCTTTTGGTGGCGACGGTTCCGGCACAGATGGTTGCATCAAAAACGGCCTATTCGCTGGAAATACGTCTCTGAACATCGGGCCAGTTGAATCCCTGGCGTCAAACCCGCGCTGCTTGACGCGTGCTGTCGACTTTGATCTGTTCAATGGAAGTACTGGCTGGGAAGACATCTACCCAGCGACCATGGAAGCAAAGAACTACTACCAGCTCCAGGCTTTCATCGATGGGCTGAGTTTCGTCAAAGATGAAGACAAAATCCGTACCAACGCATTCCAGTCGCCGCATGGGCTGGGACACATGGCTATCGGTGGTGACGTACGTAATATTCTTCTATTGCAATCCTTTCTATGTGCTTCCATACTGACACCCTACTCAGATCAGCGACATCTACTCCTCCCCCAACGACCCGCTCTTTTGGCTTCACCATTGCCAGCTCGACTACATGTGGACGCTCTGGCAGAGCCGCGATCCCGCGCGCCTGACTGACATCGGCGGTCCAAGGACCATAGAGGGCTTTGGACCCCCCGCTAACGCCGTCGAGCAAACTACACTAGACACACCGGTGTGGATGGGGTTCATGGCCGAAGATGTTGCCGTTCGTGCGGTCCTGGATACATTGAACCAAGAAGGTGAGGGCGTGCTGTGCTACAAATATGAGGACTCACCGTCAGTAGCTGGGCGGGAATTCTAGGCTTTTGTAACTGGAAAGATGGCAACTCTCCGTGCTTTTTTCTTTAATCATTCTTCTCTTACGTGGCGAACTGATCATGGCGTCCATACAGTTCAATTCATCATACTTCCTCGCCTCAAACACGCGCCGCTTATTCCATCGCTGCCAAATATGCCTATCAGCCCGATATGCCTTTTTGTATCCCTTCCACCTCCTGTTGTTCGTAGTCAACTGAGCCACTCTCGACGGGCTGTGTGTGGGACACCTTCTCCCCAACCCCGAACTCCCTCAAAACCAACCATGCCGGCCATGTCGCCACACCCCACAACGCAAAATTCCAATACACAGCTCCCACTTCAGCGAATACAGTCAGACTCGTAATACCGTAGCTAACAGCCTGCCAAGCACTCTCACTCCCTCTCAACAATGCGGCATAACGAATGACCTCGGGCTCGTCTGCCGCTAGCCTACCAATGATGAAGTATAGGAACAGGTAGTTGAGTTGGAAACCAGCGGTTAGGAATATGAAGACGGCGAAAGCGCGCCCAAAGCCAGGCGACGTCCAATCGTACGTCGGTCTCGAATCGCGAAACTCAGTGACGAGTATCGTGGCCCAGAGCCACCAGGCGCCTTGTAGAACTACAATGACCCAGAAGGTACTGCGTGCGCGGGTACGCAGAGGAATCTTGGTGCGGTCGAGGTATTGGCCGAGTAGGTTTCCACATGTCACTGCGATGATGCCGGAGAGGAACGACCCGAGAGCGCGCGCACGCACGGAGAACCACACTGTTTTTCAGTCAATACTGGGCGCTCTATATCTTTTCTGCAGGTATATGGGATGACTTACGAGCAAGGTAGGTGAAGAATACTGCTTCAGCAAAGACAGCCTGGCCGATCCAAAGAAGGATGAGCAAGAAGCGCTTGGTAAAGAACAGCCTCGTAATTTCCTTGATTTCGACCCAGGGATTCTCTAGGATAGCCAAATTGACTTTCTTCCCATCTTTCCTCTGGACTTTACCCGGACTATTCAGGAACAGACCCACCACAGGTCCAACGCATTGCAAAGCGATGAAGATCAGATACACAGTATACGTGACTTTGCCCGCTTGATCGCGATCCGCGTTGAGACCAAGGTTGATAGCTCCTCCAAGGATCTGGCCAGCAAGCCGGTATGTGAGCCAATACCCCAGCGCTTTTCCTTTGTTCCAGGGTTCGGGGTATGCAATCGCGATCGCAGCTTCAGCCATCCAGAAGACTCCTGCTGAGATGCCGCATAGTGAGGAGCCGAGGTAGATGAACCACTCGGTTCCGAAGCGATTGTTCGTGTAGAGCGCTGCCGCATACGGGGCATAGCCGATGCTGTCGTTCGCGTTAGTCATGCTATGCGCTCATACGGGGTGTGATTGCCTACGTTCCAAAGATCAGTGCTCCTTTGATCCCGACATAGTGCACGATTACGCTGCTGAAATAGCAGCTCACGACCATGAGACAGAATGTGAGTGCGTTGCCTGCGTTGACGAGATGTGGTGATTGGGCTCCGCCGGCACCGAGACTGTTCATTGCGCCCCAGATACCTGGTGCGCTGAAGTTGCAGAGTCCCAAGATGGTCATGTTGAAAAACGTTGAGCGGTACCATTTGACTGCTATTTGTGAGTCTATTATGTTTGGATATTGGATACTTTGATGCTCACCTGGATAGTCTCGCTTCTCAACTCCTTCGTCGCTGCCATACTCGATGGAGGTGTCTGAGTTCGCCATAGTCAACACTCCTGCAGAAAGGCGATACCGGATGAACAGAAGTACTGATGCCCGTCATACTCGGCGTGCTTCAAACGTTTGATAGATATAGTACCTAAAAGTTGCGACAATGCTTCATACTACACTGCGTTAGTACAACTCGCCATACAGCTACATACTCGGCACACAAAGGTACCGAGCTCCACACTCGATACAAAGCCTGTGCAACCAGTGAGCCGTGTCTCCGGTATCCCCAAAACATCGTCCCAGATTCATCGGAAAAGCTCCAGACGCAGCGAGAGGCCTGACGGTATGCTGTCCCGGTCGTACCTCGGACACGGCATGATGATGGGATAGCACGCCATCTCCAAGGTACTTGACGATGCGATATGGGGCAGTCATCCTTAACGGTCGGCGTGTATACGAAATAAGGCCTAGTGGACACTGACGAAACCGCGGTAAGAACAGTAGCGTATCACGCAATCTTCATCCAAGATTGTGAACCACAGTGCAAGACATGACATTCGAAGAGAGTACAACTTGTAGCGAGGAACCACGAACTTTTAGGAGCGGGCCAATTTCCGAGTAAATTGTCTGCAAGCGAGCGAGTATGCACTCATATATTCAAACAGCTCGATACGAGTATCTATGGTTTCCTCTCTGCACCCGGCACATCCCACCAGCGCTCATGAAGATCCCTCAAATCTACTTCCTGGCCAGGCGCTTTGAGATATGAGGTCAAGTCAGTCGATTCATCGAGCTCTGCCTCAGTGTACCCATTCCCAAAATAGGCGAAGCGATTGCCCTTGTGCTCGCGTTCGTACTCCCAATCTTCCCATCGTGGCTCCCGTCTAGCTATGGTAAAGTGCGCAGCTGAACCAGGCCATAAGCCGTGAATACGCTGTCCAGGAATTCCGCCATTGTTCCAAGACGAACACTTATCGGTCAAGACTGTGGTCGGGAAGAAAGCGTCACAGTAGTCGACAAAGTCATCCGTTGCCTCTTTCGATGGTGATAAGGACTTAAGTCCTTGTGAAGAGACTTTGCGAAGTACTTTGGCGAAGTAAGTGAGTGACGTCTCTACGCCATGTGGCACTGTACCCGAAGGCCCCGTAGCATGCGGTCCGGCTAGGAAGAATAGGTTGGGGAAACCGGGTGTAGCCAGACCTAGATATGTGTAAGGAAAGCCCCATTTACCTCCGGGCTTCCATGCTTCGTGGACATCCTCTCCGCGCGCCTTGATCGAAAATGGTGGAACGAGATCGGTGTTGGCACCGGTCGCGCAAAATATCGCATCAAAATCGAACGTTCTGCCATCGGTCGTTTCAATACCTCGAGGTGTAAAACGCTTGATAGGCGACTTGACAAGCTCCACATTCGCTTCGGTGAGAGACTCCAAGTAGCCAGGACCCGGTGTGAGTCGTCTGCAGTGCGGGGCAAAATCTGGTATCAGTCCATCGAGCAGTTCGGGTTTTTGCGCTACCCGCTTCTTCATGACATCGATGAACTGCTCTCGCATGCCCTGGTTTTCGGTTGATCCACGAATCATGGCACGGAATCGTCTCCAGTATCTATCCTCAAGGTCTTTCCTGAAGGCCAGATACGCTCCAGGGTCTTCCAGAGCCTTGCGCTGTTCCTGCGAGTATGGCTGCGGCTCAAAGGTCCGCTCATCGCCTGCCCACGATGTCGCGATCCATGTTGGATTGCGAACGAAGTGAGTGATGTGTTTTGCAATGGGCTGTAGGTTTGGCACGACCTGAATACCGCTTGCGCCATTCCCAATGACAGCGACTTTCTTGCCCGTCGGGTCGAATGAAACGTCCCAGTTCGACGTGTGTCTTAGATGGCCTTGGTAGTCGTTCAGGCCCGGATAATCAGGTAGCTTCCATGAGTTGAACCGGCCAATGGCGGTGATGACGAAATCGAAAGTCTCTGTCGTGGTGGCCTCATCTTTGAGGTTTCGCACTGTCACCCGCCATTTGGACTGTGCATCATCCCATTCTGCCTCGTCGACGCGGTGCCGAAGTCTGACGAACTTGTAGACGTCGTGCTTCTTAGCCTGCGCCTGCCAATAGTCACGAATCTCAGCGCCTCGCGCGAAGATCTCAGACCATTGCGTGTTGGGCGAGTATGTCGCTTGATACACATGAGATGGAATGTCGCATCGTACGCCGGGGTACACATTCTCAAGCCACGTGCCACTCTGCACGTTGTCAGCGCGATTCTCCCACAACTCTTGCGTGCACTTACAATATCGTCGTTCTTCTCAAAGATGGTCAAGTCGATGCCCGGCACTTTCGCTGGCAGAAGTATACCTGCATTGATACCAGCGAGACCAGCACCGATGACAGCGACGCGAAGGCTTCGTACATGATCGATGTACTGCGTTGGACTCAACTGCAGCTTCGAAACGGGGTAAAAAGTTGGCAAGGCAGCGTGAGATTCATCTTGTTTGTTGCCCTCTGCTGACGCGAGATGTTCTGCGAGCTGTGCGACGCGTCGCGATGGTGTTGAACCTTGCCCCGAAACCGTTAGATTGGCCGCGGTTGATGAGATTGGGCTTGGCGTCATTATGTAAGCGGTGGTTGTCCTCGCTGTCCCTGGAATGATGCCCTCTCGTCGGACACATGTCTCTACCCATGATGACTTTAAAGCCCCGGGGTAAGCTGCCTCGCTATCATCAACTTTGTTCTCAAGCACCGATGCCGTAAGACGCTGTTAGATGCGCTATCTTTTCCCGGCCTGCAGAGCCGCCGGTCGGGCAGATGGGCAATCACGTCTTTTCTCCGCTTGCTGACGAAATCGGCTCGCAGCAATCGCGGTGGTTGTCGTGCTCGCTCCCCTGTACTGACGCGACCTTGCGCTCTAGGGAGAGAGAGACAGCAACTAGGACAGATTTGCAACACCCAAGAAGACATCGACGGCGTCGTTCCCCATTGCAGGATGCAACCCAGAGCAAGATCGCGTTACCTTGCACATCTTCAAGCTGACGCATACTGATATGGCATCTCGGTCACTTGCACCGAATCTTAGGGCGTATCGAATCTCTTAGAGCACTTGATTTTGTTTAAATACACGACATCTCAGCTTGCTTAATCGCATTTGCTTTTCACTCCGGAATGACGTGGTCCTTAGCATCGACTCCCGCCTTCCACCGATACGTCGATGCCACGTGCTCCTCAAGCGGCCCTTTCTGTCCCTTCTTCGCATAGAAGTTTTCGCGATAAGTGCCACCAGGCACAGCATAATCGTCCCAGAACAAACCCCGCTTCTTGAGCTCGGGAAGCAACAACTCAATCATGTCCACAAACGACTGTGGAAAGACGGCGTACGCCTAGCTCGTGCATCAGAGTCAATACTACCACAATAACCGGGATACGACTCACCATGTTGAAACCGTCAACGTCGGCCTCGTCAATCCAGACTTGCAACCCATCCGCAACTTGGGTTGGGGTTCCAACAAGAATGGGACCGTTTCCACCGATGCTCACGTGCTCCGCGACTGTATGCTTCGTCCATTTGGAGGTTCCAGGGGAGAACCGAGCGTAGCCTTCGACAGTAGACCGCACAGCGTTGCTCTCGACGTGACGCAGTTCCTCATCGTCTCCGTATTTTCCGAGATCAATGCCAGTCCAACCACAGAACAGCGACAACGCTCCTTCCAAGGACGCATATTTGCGGTAATCGGCAAGCTTAGCCTGGGCCTCTTCTTCGGTTTGACCGATAATGGGTGTTACAAGGGCAAGAAACTTGATGTTCTTCCCTTCCCGACCAAACTGCGAAGAGGCAATGTGTCGGATTTCCGCGATGTTCTTCGCACAGACCTCGGGCGCATGGGCGGAGACAAATATTGCTTCTGCATTTTGTGCTGCAAAGGCTTTTCCTGCCTTCGACGCACCCGCCTGGAGGATGAGAGGCGTACGTTGCGGGCTTGGCTGGCATATGTGAGGGCCAGGCACGTTGAAGTACTTTCCCTCGTGGTTGATCTCGCGCACCCGATCGGGTACCGTGTATACGCCACTCTTCCGGTCCAGTACGACTGCATCGTCTCTCCAAGAAGACTCTAGCAGCTTGTACATGACCTTCACATATTCCTCAGCCTGCGCATAGCGCTCGTCATGCTGAAGTGTATCAGCAAAGTCTCTAGCCAAGCCAAGCCGAGGTACACGAAACACTAACCGGCAGTTGCTCCTTCATACCCATGTTACGCGCAGCTGAATCAAGATAGCTGGTCACAATCTGTAAAGGTTATTATCCATGCAGCGATCGAGGAAGCGAATACCCTCACATTCCAACCAAGCCTAGATCAAGTCAGTCCTTGAGCCAGATAAGAAGAACAGATGTCTCACCTTCCCTTCGAAAGATGATCGACCGTCGATAATCTCCGAGCAAGATGGTACGGTTGTTCGTATGTTGTCGAGACAGTCACGCCGAATCCAATGCTCTTGGTGACTGCTGCCATGGCACTCACAATGGCCAAAGGCTCATTCACTGGCCATTGCGCGCCTGAGACTTTTGCAGCATCAAGATTGCCATTGTAGACATCATATCCACCGAGCACGTCGGCTACGAAGATACCATGAATTTTGGCATTTTCAAGCAGCTTCGCAAGCTCTACCCAGTGCTCGATGTTGTTGAACTCATGCGAACGGTCATCAGGATGTCTCCACAGGCCTGGTGACTGGTGGCCACTGCCTATTGGAGGCTAATTGTTAGCTATCGTCAAGTTGCTCGATCGACTTGCTGCTCTCCCATGTAGATTGGCTTTATGAGGGGGCGTCACGTGAACTTACACATCTCAACGAAGGCATTGATGATCAGCTTCTTCTTGCCTTTCGCTGTCGCATCAATCTTTCGCCTCGCATTCTTCGAATTTGCAACTCCATTCTCTCGGTTTCGCTTCGCCATGGTAGGAATCAATGGTTGTTTCGCAAAGTATCGAATGGTATCGTGCGGAAGAAGTTCGTGGTTCTGGAGGTCGGATGATGTGCTTTGAGCGCTCTCAAACGCAATCGCTTAGGTATCTGCGGGATGCGTCATCACGTCAACTCCGAGGTATCACTATATGTTTGTCTCCGATGTAGGCCCTTCTATCTACGCTACGCGACGGTAAGTTGAGGCGGTAAATTGATAGTATGCCGACTATGCGTATTATGCCATCTTAATCCACAATGACAACAGTTATTCGCGCACCTAGGGTGTCGTTGTTGTAGACTGGCAGATCGCACCTAACCTACTTGAGTAATCTACATGCGTACTCCCGGAGAGGTCGCAAACAGAAACCCGAAAGCTGACGATCAGAAGCCAGTTGAGGAGTTGCATTGAAGGAGAATTGACCTGCCACCAACGCAAACGGCACACACCTTGAGCAACCTGAATTTCAATCTTCATGATGTTGCAAGTCAAGCGAACTCGTAGTATCACAGCAGCGTCTTCAAAAGAGACAGTATCGAAAAGACGTAAAACAATCGAACAGGTCCAGCAAAAGGGCAAAGAAGAGACGCTTCCCAAGGTACAACCAGCACTGAAACTCCATGCGATACGCCAACCATACGAAGTCTCCGCCGACCACCCTCTCCCCAGCATTCAACACGACAGCGAACTCCTAGTAAAAGTGCAAGCTGTCGGCCTCAACCCAATCGACTGGAAAGCACCGTACGTACCGATCACCCAGCCCCATACCCACACATCAACTAACATCCCTCCAGCGACTACAACTTCGGCATCCCAACCCTACCTTACATATCCGGCCGCGAATACAGCGGCACAGTCCTCTTCACCCCAACAACACCCTCATCACGGATCAAAAAGGGCGACCGCGTCCTCGTCCCCTCAACCGACTACCGCGACCCACGCAAAGCCGCCTATCAACACTACAGCATCGCATCCACTTTCAACACCATCCGTCTACCACCGAACATCACCCTTAACTCCGGCAGTATCCTAGGCGTAGCTTTTGTCTCCGCGGCCCTCACACTAGGAATATGTCTCGGGCTCGATTTTTCCGACATCGAGGACGGGCCTGACATTCTCGGTATTGTACGAAGTCTGGATCAGGAGGGTATACCTAGTGATATACGCCAAGAATGTTTCCATAGCATTGGCGTCAAAGAACGTATCAAAGCCGGAGATAACCTGGTTATCTGGGGCGCGGGATCGGTGTGTGCGTTCGTCACGATGCAGATAGCACGATTAGCCGGGGTGAAAGTCATAGCAGTTGTCGATGCCGTAAAACACGGTTCCAGACTTCTGGCCTCGGAAGCAGCGCGACCGGATTATCTCGTTGATGCCCACGACGCAGGAAGAGCGGTGGAAGTAATCCGCGCATATACGGGGAAGACAGGCGCGCGGTTTGGCTTCGATACGCTGGGCAGAGACACGGCGGGGCACTTGATGAGCGCTCTTGCTCATCCTACTGTTCCAGCTTCGTCACAGGCCAAACTGCCGACTCCGCCGTCAACACCGCATACCCCCGTTTCTACGGCGCAGCGGTCTCATCTCGTGGGCTTGACGGGTCTGCCGAAGGATGACGTACCGAAAGACGTTGTGCTGCACAGTGTGCCGATTAAGCTTTATCACGAAGTGCCGAAAGTGGGCGAGGCGCTTAGTGCGTGGTGCGAACGGCTGCTCGCCAAAGGGATGTTGGTACCGCCGGATGTTGTGGGTACGGTGGAGGGGTTGGAAGGGGTGAATGCGGGATTGGATCGGATGAGGCGGCGGGAGGTCAGTGGTGGGAGATTGGTTGCTGTGTTGAAGTAGAGTGAGGTGAAGGAAAAGGGAAAAAAGGGAGGTTGGTGCGAGATCTTGAGATGGATGAACATGTGTGTAGAGGTAAGGATATCCCAATGCATTTTGATATATAGTACAAGTCGCAAATCTCCATCTTGCCTTTTGTCACAAAAGACTAGACGATGAGTCTGCGCAAAAAGCAGTGGTGGTCATCCAGGGTATTGGTAATTCGTAGTCGTCGTCGTTACAAACTACGCCAATGTAATCCCCTTCGCTGCGCCAGCCCAACTGGGCAGCGTCAATGCCGGCAAAACAAAGCACCGCAACGCCTCTCCAAAATGCATGATTATGCCAAAAGCCGTCAAGTTATGGCTGCGTTTTTGCTACGCCCCTCCCCCAATGCGCCCATGATGCAAAGTCCAAGTCCATGATGATGGGTATAGAGAAAGAGAAGAAAAAGGCAAACGTGGAGACCAAGAAAGGGGTATGCGCTAAAAGACAAGGCTGATGAAGATGAAGATGATTGCTGCGTTGTCGTAGGGATAAAGAAGTCATTTCGGGTATTGAGTTACGCGGTTCGTGACAAAGGGTTTTGTTCAAAAAAAGCGACAGGAGTAGCAACGTTAATGTTCGTCTTCGCTGCTCCACGCGCCGTCGTCTTCTTGATCGATACTTTCCATGACTTCCTTGATGACGCCGTGGCTCTTCGGGTCCAGATTCATGGCTATCGTGAGGTGGCGGATGGCGCTCGCGCGGTCTCGCAACTTCTTGTAACACCTACCTAGCAGGAAATGTATGTTGGGGTCGTCTGGAGCAGCGTCTTTCAGGTAGAGAAGCTCGTGTAGGGCCTCTTGCGGCGCGTTCAACTTCAGCAGGACTTGTGATTTGCGGAAGCGTGCCATAACGGAGCGTGGTTCGATCTTGATCGCGTTTTCGAACTGCAGCAATGCGGGTTCAGTCTTCTTCATGCGGTCCAGAACCTGCGTACTCATGTTAGTATTCGACAGACAAGTAAGAGCAATGATTACTTACCAAGCCTATCCGAACAAGGAGCATGGCGTTGTTCTGGTTGATCTCCGCCGCTGCCCGATAATGCTTCTCAGCCACTTCGTACTTGCCCAGACGCTCGTAGACGTTTCCAAGACCGTACCAACCGTTGTAGTGCCTGTTATCGGCACTGATGGCGTTGCGATAAGCCGCCATGGCTTTATCGAACTCCTCATTTGCGACATGCTCATGACCTTGGAGGGTGAAAGCATAGGCGAACTTTGGATCCAACTGGGTAGCTCGAGCGAAGCATTTGACGGCTTCATCATGCTGCCCGTTTATAGAGCTTGCATTACCCAGTGCACACCAAGCTTGTGGAGAGAGACGATCTTGGTCCATCAGCGTGTGTGCAAGATGACCCAAGGCCACCTCGTCCCTGAGCTGCCAGAGCGTATTGGAATACACTTCCATATGCTCTGAGGAAGCAGGTGCCAGTTCTCGTATCTTCCGAAACGTGATGGCTGCGTCTGTATAATGTGTGCGCTCGTAGTGGGCCTTGCCGATCTGCGCCAGGACCCAAGGTGTTTCCCGCTGTGACTTGGGCACGAGTCCAAATGCCTCAAGTGCCTTTGATGCATCATAGCGACTTAGATGCCTGTAGCCAGAAGCTATCTTGAGGAGCAGGTCCAGCAGCCAGCTCAGAACATCTCGGTCCCGTGAAGTATCTGCGGGCGGACCCATTCTTGGGGGCGGTGCGACAGTTGTCTCCGCCACGCTCCGTGGTCTCTCCGGCTTTGTGGGCTCAGAGTTGTCGACATGCGGTTTCCTGTTGCCACTAACAACTCTGCCCACAGTCGAGCCTGTCCCTGAGCGTGGCTTGGGAGCTGCCGCCCTTGCTTTCCGTAGCTCGCGCCGCTCTTTCGACTCGAGGTCTCTGCTTGATGTGCCGCCTGGTCTGCTACTCGAAGGCCGAATCTGAGTGATGGAGTTCAGCAGCCGTACACTGCGCCGTGGGGGAGCTGCTGTAGGATCGAACGGTTGCGATTGTTGTTGTGATTGGGAGTGAGGTTGCTGCGGTGCTTGTGAGTGGGGCTGCGGCTGCTGCAGAGAATGGCCAGATACGGTTCTCTTATGACCGTTCTGGTATACGGGCCGCGGAATGTCCGTCTGATCACTCTCGGGGTTTGTCTTGGTACGGGCTCTTGATGTTATGGGGCGCATTTGGACTGGGCCGCCAGCCTCACCCATCATGGCGTGCTCGTCGTGTACGTTTTGGCCGTTGACAAAGGGGTTTTCGACGTCGTTGTATGAAGGCGGCTGCGCGCTGCGGCCATTCATTCTGGGCTGAAGGTTGTATGAGGAGGCGGGAGGGAGCATGTCGGGCGTTATTTTGAAGATGTTGTGAGGGCGGACGACGGCGCCAATATCGCAGAGACCGGTGAAGGCATCCCACATGAAGGAGTTGATCTTGAGCGCGGCGACAAAGTGTTCAATGGCCCTTTTGGAGTCGCCGTGGGCTGCGTACAGCTTTCCCAGCATGCAGTAGCAGGCGGCGGCGTCGGGCACGTGGCGTCGTGAGGTCTCGGAATGCTTGTCTGTGACGAATGTCAATACAGGTCACCAGTGTTTACTCCTATAGATACTCACTCCAGTGGTTGCGCCCTGCCCAGGAACTGCGCATTTTCTCCAGCGCCTGGGCTCCCTGCTCGTAGCGGCCGAGGGCGAGACAGGCCTGGGCAAAGACGTAGGCGCATCCTAGATGCTGGGTGTGGTTGCCCTTGGCCCGCGCATCGTCCAGGGCTTGCTTGTATCTCCCCAGACGGAGGTTGCACAGGGCAAGTAGGTGCGCGGCATCGTGGCTGCGGGGGTCGAGGGCGTGCAGGCGGCCGGCAAAGAACAGGGCGTTTTCAGCGAAGCCGTTGTCGAGGTGGTAGTATACGATCTGGCGCAGCTGGGCATTTACGCCTGGGGGTGCTGACATGCTTGCTGGGCGGCGGCGGAGACAGGGCGGAGACTCAAGGTAATGCGCTCATAGTCGGGGCGGCGTTGGCTGGAGCGGCGGCGGTGGTGATGTTGCGGGCAGGCGGGTGGACGCGGTCAAGGTGTAGGTTTACGCGCTACGAGTGCCAAGACATGTAACAAAACAATGTCCCGCCTAGAGACGCACGACGTTTCTCTCCACACGTCCAGCCAGTCACAGCCACATCGCACCTTCACCATGGCCAAGGTACGCCCGCCCGCCCGCCGCCCACTGCCACGCACCCGTCACTGACAGCCCCCGTAGAAAGCCACCAAGACCCTCGCGGCTTCCAATGCCCAGCGCCTCAACCAGACCCTCTACATCACCCTCGCCGTCCACGGCCTCTGGTGGCTCCTGCGTGCCCTCGTCTTCCGCGCCTCACTGTCACGCAAGTCATTGATCGTCTATCTACTCCTCTCGGCTCCGCAACTGCTCATCCAGCTGTACTTCGAACGCCTCTCTCGCCCTACCCTTGATACCGATGGCGCCGTCAAGCGACCTGGCGAAGACCTCGATGCCAAGGGCCTGACTGAGTACATGTGGGATGTCGTCTATTGGACGTATGGCTGCATTGTCATGGCTGCCATTGTGGGAGACTACGCCTGGCTCCTGTGGATTGTGATCCCCGTCTACAGTGCCTATTCCGCTTACACCACCTACACTGGCATGAGGGGTGGATACCAGGATGCAGCCGGTGTTCCCCAGCCGCAAGCAAGCAAGAGACAGGCCAAGATGGAGAAGCGAGGTGGCCAGAAGATGCAGTACCGGTGAAGGCCAGCGTCAGATCATCATGTATTATATATACAGCATTATACATAAGTTTAGGCCTCGACCTTTGTGGGAATCTTGGGGATGCCTCGTTTGCGGTCCTGGTGCGGCACACCATACCGCCATCCAGCAGCCGCGGCGCCTCTGCCGTCTCTGCCTGCAGTCTCTACGCTGACGTCCTTGAAGACGAAATCCCACCTCCGCTGCGGCACCACTTTCATGGCCCTAAGCTCCTCTTCTTTGCGCTTCTCTTCTTGCCTCTTCTTTGCTTGCTCTTGTTCAAATCGCTGCTCGGCAAGTTTCTTGCGCTCCTCGAACGAAAGTCCAGACTGCAACTCACGCTCAGCCTGAACAAGTTCTGGATGAGGAATGCGTGCGTCGGCCGGCAACAACGTGTTGTCAAAAGCCTTGCCAGCATCTTCACGCGTGAATTGCCGAGACTCAGCAACAGGCACAAAGAGCTGCTGGCGTGTCGCGGGGTGTACCGCGAGGTCATTGATGGGCTCGTGCGTGATAGGACGTTTGTTTTTGTTCCCAGGAAGCGAGGTATCGATGTGTGGGGTTGTTGGAAGCATGGAAAGAACCGCCTTGGAGTAAGGGAGCGCGAGTGTTTTGCCCTGTACGCATTGAATTAGCAATTGTAATACAGCGTGTTTCCGTTGTTTGAAAGAACAAGCCGACGACGTTCAGCAAGAGCATGACTTAAGATTTGTAACCATGTGGATGTCTTAAAGACTAATCGATTTTTAAGAAGCTCATCATGTCGTGTTGTGGGGGAATTGATGAAAATGTGAGAACATACCTGCGCTATCCACTCTTTCTCCATTTGCTTCAGTCGCACAACAGCGCCGACGCGTTCATTGCTGACGCCAAACTCGACACTGGCGAGCGATACTGTCGCCCCATCTTTCTTGACTCTCCGCCAGATTGCTTCCCGGAGGTCTTCGCTCAATACTGGCTGGCTGCGGAACCACTGATTGAGGGGGAATGGCCGCAAGTCCTCTGCCGTCTCAGGCGGAAGCTTGCTGTCGTCGTCCGCTTCTTTCGGCTTCTTGGTATCCTTCTCCTCGGCTGCACCAGACTGAATGGCAGCATCTAGTGCATCCAGGCTCTCCTGTCCTGCAGGCGTGGCCTTTTCTGTCGTCTCCTCTGCCTTGGCCTCCGCTCCAGCTTGCTCTGCCTCAGTCGAGGCAGCAGCCTTCGCACCCCCATCTCTCCGCCATCCAGGGCCAGCGCGTACCAGGTTGCCGTACTTGTCGTAAGCTCCTAGGTAGTTTGTGGAGTCGGGTATAGGCTCCTTGAGCTGTCGACCCGGCCCATTGAGCCACTCATAAAATTTCCGCCGCCGTAATGTGATTTGTGGACATGGTGTCTGTGAGAAATGTCGCGAATGCCGTGATGGGCTCCAGGCGACCTGTGGCCGTGCAGCTAAGCACTGAGTGGCCTGCGATGGGGTGGCCGGTGTTGAGAAATTTTGACACCGTAACCGAGGAGGCATGTTGAAGATGTGGGAGGCTACCGCATTGGCGCAGGTATGGATTGGAGATGAAAGGAACAAGAAGGGAAGTCGTATACACGTAAAGAAGCTTAGTGGTGGGAGTGGTAGGTTGGAATGCAGAGAAATGAGGAGCTCGCAGGAAATTCTAGTGACGCGCTACGTGCACTAGTGTCTTGGCACAAATGAGCATCGTGACCCTCCACGACTCCCTGGTGTACGATATGATCACTGAAATCTACTGACGCCTCTGAACTTGCTAGGAAGACTTCTCAGATGACCAGAGCGGCGTTGATCTAATAAACAACAGGATAGTTTTCGCTAATTAAAGATAGTCACAAAATAGGATGAACCTTGGAGCCATCATGCCAACCCATATTTACATCAGTATCGTATAGAATACATGTCCACTGCGAATGTGGAAAGGTCAAGAACGCTTTCCATCGTGATGTACTGCATCATCGTAACTCGGCGGCGGTTCCTCACTACTGACCCTCTCTGTCTCCATACTTCGACGTCTCCTTTCGTACTGTGGCGCACTTGGTGGCTCTCGACGAGCTTCATCCAGTGCGCGCTGAGCCTCCTCGCGTTTCTTTTCCGTCCTGCTATTCTGCTCTCGAGTTGTGATTGGCGGCGGTGGCGCCGATGATGAAGACCCATAAATTGCTTCATGTTGCTATAAGAGCCGGTCAGCTGACATCATGATAAACGTTTCAGGATCGGAACATACAGCAATAGCCTTCTTCTCCTTACGCTCGAGTCTTTTCTCGGATATGGTACGTCCCAGCTTCTCGGCACCGAGGCCGAGACTGATGGCAAGGAGGCCAGCCTTGGTCATGTCAGTGAGTTGTCTCGTGCAGCTTGTTCATTGTAAGCTTACCATCGTAGGTCGTTCGGAGAAGTTGGAAGTGTTTTGGGCGCTTGTCTGAAGACGTGCTCGACGTTGTCCACAACAGCCTCGCGCAGGTGGCGAATACAGCGCTTGTTGTTCGAAGTATCTCTGACGGTTCTTTCTGCAACACATTGTGAGAAGAGTTTGAATTGAGTGTTTAAAGCGTTCAAGTTGTGCTTGTAGTGCTGAACTTTGAGAAGATGCCGATTCTTTCATTGTGGTCTTCTGCTTACCTTTATACTATGTCGAATCCTACCACGCAGTCTGACGTACGTGTCGCATTAATGCCCTTGTGGAGATGCCTGCAGTAAGATGAAGCGTTTCCAGTATTGTTTTCTCGCTTTCGGTAGTGTTAACACGCCAAACAAGTTGAGCAGATTGATCCGATGCAGTCGTTCTTATGACTTACGGCCGCAAGACGGTGACGTATGGCAATAGTGGCGTCGTCTACACAGTGATGATTGGCTATTCAACCTACCATTAGGCATGCCGTTCTAAGCGAATGCGAACTGTTACTTCAGAAACTACCATTTCTACAACCGAAGTTTAGCGTATCCTAGTCACGATCCGAAAGGTGAGATTCCTAACGGCGTTCACAGTTGAAGCTTGTTCCTACGTTGCAGGTTGCGCGGACCCAGGGAGTTAGGCCAATCGCTGCGATAGTCTAGTCGAACGTCAATCAAGGCCTTGGAACGTTCCCCACAACACGCGATACTGGAAGCACTCTTTCTGCCTTGCATCGCGACGGTCATTAGGCCGAAGCCCCAGATTACTTCAACAAATATGTGTGGAATTACATGACAATCGATCGTAAACCATTGACATGTCTCGTGGGGCCAGGGAATGAGGGGCAGAAGGATAGCATAGGAAAAAGACGGGTGAGCAAACCTATGATTGGACAAAGGCCGTAAAGAAGCATGGTACATGGCCGAAGCAATGGGCGAATGAACGCCTCCGCACCTCTCACAGGTGCACAAGATGGGTTTCTCCAGACCCTTGGGCAGCGGCGCTGAGCATGTGCCATGGAGGGCGTAGAAGAGGACAGACTGACTGTACTCGACGAAACTTGCTTTTGGCCCGGGGTGTGTACCGGCATGCCGAGTCTAGGCGCAAGGCACAGTGATTGGCAGAAAAGGCCGATGGTGCATGTCTGCCTGATAGACGATGGGACGGATAAGCAGCTTGGACGGGTGACGATGGGTTGGGCTCAGCACACCGGACGTGCAATGTCAGCGTGCCTTGGTTGCTGGCCCGCAGATAGGGGCCCGTGGATGAACGATAGTTCCGTGGATCAAGCGGTGCATCTTGGGGCCGATCTCTCTCGCCCAGGCCGCGACGACGATGGGGGAGAGGCTAAAGTCAGCCCTGGCTATACTCGAGGCCGCTAAGAGCCGGAGGGCCAACAAGACGGCAAGCAGCCCAACGCGACGAGTCTCGCCGTGGGAATCGAGCAGGCTGGTGTAGCGCAGCGCGTCGTCGAGTGGTCGAGATGGGGTACCTGTGTGACGGGCGAATCCAGGACTCGCACAGTA
The DNA here is from genome assembly GCF_023757985.1 of Alternaria ethzedia. Lineage (NCBI taxonomy): Eukaryota > Fungi > Ascomycota > Dothideomycetes > Pleosporales > Pleosporaceae > Alternaria > Alternaria ethzedia. Next base: position 1,558,271 of record NW_026056194.1, on the reverse strand, counting down.
ATCAAATTAGCTCCGACGCGCCTTCCCTGGGCGCATCACCAAGTGGGCAGTCGCGCCCCCGTCAACGCTATCCTGAGGGTTTCACTTGCACTTCTGCCGCCTCTCCTCCCCTCCCACAGCCGCCCCATTGCCTGCGCCTGCCCACTGCCTCTGCCTTGAATGATGAAGTGCTAGGCTGCCGCTATCGCCCTTCCGCCTCTGCTGCATTGCATCCCCCGCTGGCTGCGATTCCTGCCCTGCCGCCCATTGGCTTGACGCTTGAGTGTGCCAGAGCCTCGACAGCGCGCATCGCCCAGGCCCGCCGCCCGCCCACGCTCACGCCCTCGACCGCCGTGCCCTGCCTGCCACTCCCACTGCCCCCGACACCCACCACCTGCCCAGGACCCGCTGCCGCTGCCGCCGTCGCCAACACCATCACTGCCGCCATCCTCACCATCGTCGCCATCTTGACCGCCGCCGACGCGCAATTCTTCTGCGCCGCCGCGTCCTTTGTCGCAGCCACACCCGCCGCACCGCCGTCAAGACAAAGGCCGCCATGGCCGCCCGGCCGAGTCCCAGCAGCACAAGCCCCTCGAACCTGTCCAACAGCCCCTTCCCCCACGGCTCTCACGGCTCCCACAGCAGCTCCACCTCGTCGTCGCCGCCCAAGCCCTTTGCATCGCACAACACCATGACGGCCGACGTCTTCGCACCGCACATGTACGCCATGCCCGGAGCCGTCGGAGAGCGCAGGCCCCTCGACAAGAGCCCCGCGAACCACGCGCGCTACTCCATCCTGTTGCGCAAGCTCCCGAGCAGCAGCGATCGCGACGCCGTGCGCAACATCCTGCTGTTCGCCAAGGACCTGATCGACTGCGAGATGCTCCCACCTTCCCGACATGCCGACGACAAGGGTTTCGCATCTGCCATTGCGCATTTCCAGACGCTCGACGGCGCAAAAGAAGCGCGTCACCTCCTCGACGGGAAGCGCAATGCAACCAACGATGCGACGCTGGTCGTCGAGCTGACGCAGGACGCATCGCCTGGCGCAATCGGCTCGCGCCGCAACACAGTCGACAGCACGCCGGCGCGACAACCGTCTGGCACAAGCGCCATGACCGGCGCGACAATCAACGCCCGGCAGTCATCGCGATACAACGGCACCTTCCAAAACATGGAGAACATGTCCCCACCCAACGGGACCCCAGGTCTTGGCAACGGAGAGTTCCCGGTCACCAACCTTTTCTCGCCGACATCCCCCGTCAACACCTCCTTCACGAGCCGCAATCTGGGCAAGTCGGTCATCAATGAAGACGCCGACGACGACGATGGCCTGCTTAACGAGTCGATTGGCTATGCCACGGGTGGCCCGCCAATGCACTCGAGCATGCAGCGTCGCGCTACCAACCCCCATACCCCTTCCATTCCCATACAGCGCTTCGGGTCTCTTTCTCTAAACACAAACGGCGTGACCAATGCCACGTCCCCGCCTCTATCCAACTTCGCTTCTCCACGTTCCGGATCCAACATGCAGTCGCCCGGCCCAGCCTTGTCTGCCTTGTCACCACATAGCATTCCCTCTGCACTGAGCAGCGGACCCAATACAGGCTACCAGCAGTATACGCAGCATTTCGCACGGCCCACTTATCCCCCAGTAAACCCCGCCGATCAAAACCCACCATGCAACACTCTTTACGTGGGCAATCTTCCCATGGACACGTCAGAAGATGAGCTCAAAGCTGTCTTCTCCAAGCAACGTGGGTACAAGCGACTCTGTTTCCGCACCAAGCAGAATGGACCCATGTGTTTTGTCGAATTCGAAGACACATCCTTTGCTACCAAGGCTCTGAATGAGCTCTATGGATACATGCTCCACAACAGCGTCAAGGGCGGCATCCGACTGAGCTTCTCTAAGAATCCCTTGGGCGTACGAAGTGGCCAGAATTCCGTCATGGGCCCGCAGTCTGCCATCGCTCCTTCCACGCCTCTTTCGGGGTTCGGCAGCAGTGCCGCAGGCCCGCCTGGCTTTTCCACGGCTACCGGCCCACCGCCTGGCTTGTCAGTACCTCCGGGCTTGTCCACCACAGTACACTCAAACAACAGCTCTGGCTTTGGCATGTACTCCAATGGTGGCTTTGGCATGGGCCACAACGACATGGCAGGTGCTATGCGCCAGCCTCTTGCGTCCAGTGGTGCTGGGAACGGCTTCTCAAGCTATTCCACTTACATGATGGGGCGCTAGAGACACCAACAGACATTTGTTATGCCATTATGAGTCATGATTGAGGAGTTGAGGGTGCTCATCGAGGAGCGTTTGCATGTTCGGTCTTCATTTATTGTTGCCACTATATCCTGTCCTTTCAATCATGGCAAGGTGTTGAGTCGTTTGGGTTGTATTTGGCTTCATTAACGCACGGGCATGGGTACTGGCGCGGGGTGTCCAGGGCTATCATGCCCAGTGGGTGTGGCTCTCTTTGCAGCATACAGCGATGATTCCCCCTTGTGCGATTTGCTTGTTTTATCATTGTACCGGAGTATGGAGAACGGTCTTTCTTTTCGTTGCAATAGTACGCATTGCCTTGGCCTTGCGCCTACCTTTGTCCCTTGTTACCTTGGATATTCTTGAGGAGCTGGACGTATCTTGGAGTATGGCGAGGAGTTAAAACATGTCCTTTCCCATCACGTGCCAGGAACTGCATGTAAGACTTGTCGCTACTATTATGAATCCCTAAAACGCGTGCATTACTAGCTCCGTTCTGCCAAGTATTCTAGTGAGGCGTTTATTGAATTGCTATGGCTCGCCGCGGGTTCTTTCCAAGGCATGAACTGCTATCAATTTCGGAGCTCTTTGCACTAGGTAGATTCATCAGTTGGGTTTCGTGGCATGTTGCTGTCACAGCAGGTGCTTTTTCTTCTCTGCGCACCTGCCTCGGCGTCAAAATCATGGCATCGTAATCTTCAGCAACGGCTCGTTCCATGCTCATGCGCAAGATTTGTTAGTGAAAATACAGTAACCCGGTATTAATCCATAAAAGTCATTTTGGGAGTTCGAAGCAAGATTTCACGCTGCTGTTTGTCGATAGCTATGCAGTGCTGTGCCTAGATACTTGAGTAACAGCAGATCTATCCAACCAGTGTCTCGCCTCTCCTCTATGAAAATGAAGAAGACAACCTCGTCATCCTACCTTGATTTTGGTTGTGAAAGATTCAGCCAGACGCGGAATGTTCAAGAGATGTTGTAGAAGGTCTTCGATTTGGACGAGGGCCACGATCCAACTGAAGCCCCACGCGCGGAATCGATGCGCATCGCCAAGCGCGGCTGACTGATCGATTGAAAATCCTCCGGTACCACGGACTCCCGTACCCGGCGTACCGTTAGTTACAGATACCACTGTACGGGCGATCTTCAGGAGACAAAAAGTTATCATGATCAAGCAGCTTTCTCAGCATTGGCATTAACTCCGGAGTCCCGTTGTTGTGATCACGTCATGCCTACCTTTGCCCCGCGCTCGCTGTTGACAGGTCTGATAACGGGCCTATTCCTCGCCTTGTTATTGCAGCATGTGGTGCCTGCTTTGAAACTGCCGACCTACCATAGTCACGACGCGTCTGTAACATCTACGCCGCTATACCTATCCGAGTCGATGGCGCAGGTTGTGAGAAATAGCCTCCGCGCCGCTAGGCATCGTGCGTGGGTCGGCGGTGGATACAAAAGCGCATCGTCGCTGCTCTCTCCATCTTCAACATCTGCTCTTCGCATCCATCCAGCCTCTCCAACTACATCACGCACCATGTCTACCCAGAAGTCTTTCTTCGACGCTGTCATTGAGCGTCGCACATACTACCAGCTCAACAAGGAGTCGCCCATCTCCGACAAGCAGATCACTGATATTGCTGAGAAGGCTCTTCTTCATGTGCCTTCATCTTTCAACTCTCAGAGCACCCGTCTGGTCGTTCTTCTGAACAACGATCATGAGAAGTTCTGGGACTTTGTCCTTGAGGTTCGTACTATCTGGAGGACTCCATGCGAGGTGTAGAATGTTGTACTTAATACAGACTAGGTCCTGAAACCCCTCACTCCTGAGGAGCAATTCCCCAAGACTGAGCAGAAGATTGGAGGATTCAAGGCGGCGAAAGGAACAGTAAGTGCATGTATCGTATTATCAGACACCATCTAACAAGATGCCCTCAGATTCTCTGCTATGAAGACCCCGAGCCAGTCGAGGGTCTCCGCAAGGCCTTCCGTAAGTGATCTCAATTATCCATATAGCTCATGCTCACATCTATCGTAGCTCTCTACGCCCATCACTTTGGCGACTGGTCTGAACACACGAACGCCATGCACCAGTACGCTCTCTGGGTCGCCTTGGAAGCCGAGGGCCTTGGTGCCAACCTTCAACACTACAACCCCATCATCGACCAAAAGGCTGCTCAGGAATGGAGCATTCCCCTAGAGTGGAAGCTTAGGGGTCAGCTGGTCTTCGGTGGACGCGCAGGCGAGCCCGGCGAGAAGAAGTTCCAGGAAGTGCAAGGCAAGAGACTGTTTGTGCACGGAGCGAAGGAGTAGTTGCGAGTACTGATTACGGCAACGACATAGAAACTAATATTATCGCATTTCATCTATCACAAGACGGCGACATTGTTCAGTAAATCACTTGCTTTCCAACACTATCTTCCGGACGATCGCAAAATGCTTGTCTAGGAACAAGAAGCTTCTCTGGGCTAACAAAGGCCAGGCTCCAATACTAGCCGACAACCCGCCATCTGCCGGCTCCGATGGGGTCCAGAGTTCCTTGTTTCCTTCCGGCACCTTGGTGAGTAGCTTGTGAATTTTGACTGCCCCACTTTCTGCGGAAGAGTACATCTCGGCACCCCCACCCGGTCCCGTAAGAAGCACGGGGCACGTGACCCTGTTCAGGATCTTTCCATCTTTCTTGGTGTCCAAAGAGAAGTCCTCGAGGCGTCGCAGCATCATACCGGGCGAACCAACACCCATGCTACTCACACCTAGGCCTAACTCCCACCGTATCTGGAAACTCCACCAGCTCTGCAGACTCGCGATCAAGTTGAACATTTCCTTGGTGACCCAACCGCCCTTCCATAGGCTGACGAAGGATTGCGGCACTCGTGTCATCGCAAGATCGAACATGCTGAAGAACGGATCAATGGACACGCAGGCTTTGACACGGGAGTCGGTGGCTGCGCGCAGAGCAAAGTAACCTCCAGTGACAGCGCCCGCAACAGCAATCCTATCCAGATCCAACTGCAACTCCGGCTGCGATTGGGCCAAGTTCTCAAGGAACCCCAACACCTTGTTTGCGACGACCTCAAAGTCAGGCCGAAGAGGAACCCCAGACTTCTTCAACAGCAAGCCCTGCCCCGGGCCCTCTAGCAGAAGCACAGCATAGCCCAGCTGCGGACCCGAGTAACCGAACAGGAAATGCAGCTCTTCTTTTGTCGAATCAGCACCGCTGAAGTAAAGTAGCAGTGGTATCTTGCCCGGCAGTCTCGCCTCTGGAGGGGGAAGGTACAAGTACGCCGGCATACTAACCCCGTTCTCATACGGAACATCCACCAACCTAACCTCCCCCTCCATAAACGCCGTCGCTCTCACAAACGCCTCAACCGACCTCTCCGACAACGGCACAACCCTCGCATCATCATTGAGGAACAGGTACGAAGCAGCGCGGAAATAGTTCGACGCGCGCAGGTACCCGTTCTTCGCCATAGCGTTTAGCCCGTTCTTAGCAGCATCCTTTGCGATTGCTTCAGCCCGCTCTCCTTGTTCTTTCCACGCCGCGTGCCAGGATTCTGGGTCGTTCTTCTTGATTTTGCTGGCTGCCGTTAGGAACTCGGCTGTGTCGCAGCCGCCGGCTGAGGTGCTGCCGAGGAGACGGGTCAGCTCGAAGTCGAGGATGGGGTTGTTGAAGAATTTGAACATCGTGGGGTTTGCGCGAGATTGATGCACGCTGTTCTGGGGTTTTCTCTGTTGGTGCTGTGGACTTGTGTGGTACTGGCAGATGAAGAATTTGGCTGCTTCTCTGCTTGACGAAATGAATCGCCCTGTCGACGTGTCCGCGGGTACTGTTTTCGCAACGATTTGGTGGGCCTCGAACTGCTTCGGTGCCTCAGCTCCACGCCCGATTGATTTCGATCTTTTTTGCAAGCTCCGATTCGGTGCTGACACGCCACTACTAAGTTCGTTGTGCTGCCTGTCGTGCATTGCCGAATTCGGGACTTTTGCAAACGGCACTTTATATGTCCGGCCAGTCCCTTCACGCCGTTGACATGTGCAACACGTCGACGACGTTTCGGAATGATCTCTGACCTCTTCATTCTTGGTTCTTATTACCATTTTCTCCCTTTCACCGGCCCAGTCGAATCAAACGAGCCAGCTAGATACGTAAGCTGCCTACCTAGGCACGCAACCTACAACCTACACCACGCATACCCACAACTAGATCCGCTCACTATCCAAACCAAGATGGCTGCGCCCCCGGAGGTCACAATGCATGACTTCACAGGTTCCTGGTTACTAGTAAGTCAATCCAGACACCCTCCAAGTCGCCTCGCCCAAACCGTCCAACATCCACTAACAACCCCAGAACAAAACCCTGTCCGACTCGTTCGACTCCGCCTTCGTCCTCCAAGGCATCCCCTGGATAATCCGCAAAGTCATCAGCCTCGCGACCCTAACCATGAAAATCGCCCACTCGGTCGACGAATCCGGCGTCCCAACCGTGATCTTCACGCAAGCCGCCTCCGTCGCCATCGCCGGTCTGAGCGAAGAGATAGAAACGCGGTGGTTGGACGGACGAGAACAACTTCACTCGTCGTCTCTGTTCGGCACATCTTCTGCTCGGACTCGCATGATCTGCTTTGATACTGCTACTGGGTACGACGGCAAGCCGCTGGATGCGGTGTTGACGAAGGATTCTCTGCGGGAGGGAAAAGAGGGTGAAGAGGAGTTTTTGTTTGACCTTGTTGTGCATCAGACTAGGGGCTGGGTTATGGAACAGATTTGGGGGTTTGGCATGCTGAATGGAGAGCGAAGGCTGCTGAGGAAAATGGGGTTGAAGAAAGGAGGGGAGGCGGTTTATGTTACGGCTTGGTATGATTGGAAGGGGAGAGATGATGGTAATTGAAAGGCTCTGTTGCCTTCACCCAGTCGCAAGTATCTAGATACTCGAAGCCGTTATTCTGTACTCCCTGCGATCGAGTTTTTTGTTACTATGCGACCCATATGCGACGAATGTGCGACCCAAAGGTCTCAGTATGTCTTTCTCCTAAATTATGTTCGTCACTTCAGACCACTGCTGCTCATCATGTAGAAGGTCGCTACAGGAAGGGCCGTCATGCTGCCGAGATACGTCATCATGACATAATAGCGTCGCTAGTGCCCGGTTTTGGCAGATGTTGAAATAGGGGATAGCAAAGTTGCATTGAAGTACTACTATACTCCATACGGTATTTACCAACCCAACCTATATAGCATCGCACGACCAAGTTATCCCAGCCTACAGCAATGACTTTTCCATCGCCAGTCATCATGTCTCCCAGCTCCCTCACCACGGTGACCAAGCCCTGACAAAGTCAACAGCATAGTCCTTCTTCGTTCCCAAGAACCCCACGCCATACAAGAGCCAAACAACCCACTGAGGAATGTATAGCGGAAACTTAGCCTGCTCCGTCAAGCCACGCCCTTCATACTGCGGTCCACCAACCTCGCCGCCAATAACACGGTCCGCAAAGTCACTCATACCAAGGCCCTCACCGATACCCAGCTCAAACCACATCAGCATGTGCTGGGTCTCGAACTGCCACTTCTTGCCTCGAGCCGGCGACACAAACTCAAAGATACCACCGGTATTGTTGTCGTGATACGATCCTCCACATTCACCACCGCTGTTATACGTGTCTAAGAAGTAGTCCTCGGTCTCGGAGACATCTCCAACGCGCGTGCCTACTAGAAGCTCGTCGTTGTAGAAGAGAACGGCGGAGGTGAACTTCTTGCCCAGGTCTTCGCCCACGCGTGATACCACGTGCCAGTAGGCGATGGTGTAGGGCCCTGCCCAGAGACGTAAAGCTACCCAGCTCTCCGTTAACGGAAGCCAGCCGTCTTTGGCCCAGAGACGGGTTGAGCCGCCTCTGCCGCTGAAGGATAGCTTTTGGCCCGAACCCAGAACACTGTCCATGACCACCTCGCCACCAGCGACAGGCTGGCTGTAGTAGAGGTCGGGTGAAAGTAGCGCGGCGTCTGCTGCATTCTCGCCCTCTGCACCTGGTGTCGAGCCGTCTGCGTGAACGGGTGGCGTGGTGGCTGATAGCTTGTATGTGCCGCGTATGCCTGGCGAATCGAACACGAGCTTGCTGTATTTGAGGTCCTTGGTGGTATAGAATGAGTACGATTTACCCGTACTATTCCAGATACCGTAGGTATAGCCAGGACAGTCCAGTATGGTAGATTCTTCGAGGTACTCGAGCATCTTGTGGTGCTTGCCGTCCCCAGTGTTGGCAAAAAAGTCCACTCGCAGGTTCCCTCTGCCGAAGTAGTGCATCGAATAGTCGCGTGAGAACATTATCGCCAAGAGGGAAACGCCCGTGTGGGACATTCCATCGAATTCCCATTGTTCCCAGTTGGTCTTATTGATATTTGGGGTGATCTTGATCGAGTTGATGGGATCGGATGGAGATGAGGAAAAGCTGTTGGGGCCGTCGAGCACTTCGAAAGCTGTGCTCCTGCTGATGGTACAGGATTCGTCGTCCCATGTTGGGTTCAGGTCATCATCAACGGGAAATTCCGAGGAACCTAAAGGTAGCTGATGCAGGTTTGCGGCGGTGAAGAGAGAGAAGAACGACGCAAGGATGAGTGTCGTGAACATCTTCGACATGGTACCGGAGCTGAGCTACTGCCTGTTCACTGCGGTAAGTCGGCTGGAACAACGGACTTCGCTCGCGTATTACCTTCATTATACGGGTCAAGCATGAAATCAAGGTGTTTCTCTTTCTCACAACCACTACAAAAAGTCCCGAAAACTCTTGGTATGTACTTCGCTAGCTCTGGAAAGTCCCGACCCTGCTCATTCAACTTCCGAACTCCCGAAGAGCACCAATAGCTACTACTCTAGAGTATCTCCCGCCTGGGCTGAGAGAGATGTAGTAAGCTTACTATCAGAGTGAAAAGCAGTGAGCTGCATCTTGGGGACGCCATGAATCCAAGTGACCCGGCATACTGGGACTGCACTTCTCTACAGAGTACCAGACAATGGCAACATCAATTCTCCCAGCGCTCCCCCCATTGCGGCAAGCTGTCGTGCAGTCAGCCACGACACCCGGAGCCTTTGACCTCCGCACTGACCTGCCCATGCCAACCATGTCACCTGACCATGTTCTCATCAAGGTGAGCGCAGTGGCGGTTAACCACTGGTAAGTCATCGCTTTGTGCAATGCATTTTAAGACATATACTGACTTCGTACGTCTACCCCTGTAGCGACTACAAGATGCCAGCACGAATACATTGTCCCAACACGGTCGACGGCTGCGACTTCTCAGGTACAGTCGTGCGCGTTGGCGACACTGTTGCCAGTACCCCTGGCGGTCTGAAAATTGGCGACCGTGTTGCTGGCGCTCAGATGGCCTCCCAGGCTCGACGACCCTGGTCGGGTGCCTTCACTGACTACATCGCGGAGAAGCCTGACAACCTGTGGCGTGTTCCCGACCACTTCTCTTGGGAGCAGGCGGCTTCGATAGGGTGCGCTGTGGCCAGCAGCGTGGGAATGGCGCTTTGGTGGGAAATGAAGCTGTCTGGAACGCCCGAAGAACCGACGAAAGACCCCAAATTCGTTCTGGTCTATGGTGGTTCCACTGCCAGTGGAACCTTTGCCATGCAGCTGTTGAAGATGTGAGTGACCCATGGTTTCCCTTTCACTGCGAAGTGTCGTGAGCGTGTGATGATTGATCTAACGTGTTCGTAGGTCGGGCTATCGAGTCATCACAACCTGCTCTCCTAAGAACTTCAAACTAGTCGAAGAGTACGGAGCCGAGAAGGCGTTTGACTACCACTCGCCGACATGTGGAGAAGATATACGAGCCTACACTAAGAACTCCTTGGAATATGCACTAGACATCATTACCGAAGCGAGGTCTATCCGCCAGTGCTACGCAGCCATCGGACGTGGTGGTGGTAGATACATTGGATTTGAGCTCTTACCGGATGATCTCATGGCCACAATGAGGAAGGCCGTCAAGCCATCTTGGGTCATGGGCTTGGAGGTGGCCGGATTGGAGTTGGAGTTGCCAGGAGGGTACTATCGCAAGGCAAACCCCGAACTGCATGACTGGCTTCATGGGTGGATCAAGCGCTTCGCCGCGTTGCTTGAGTCCAAAAGATTGAAACCACATCCTATGCAGATCAATCCGGGCGGATTAGCAAAGGTGATTGATGGACTGGGAGTCTTGCAGCGAAAGGAAGTCTCAGCGCAGAAGCTAGTGTATCCTCTGTATGAAAATTAGACGCAAGTACAAGTGGCCATAGGCCATTACGACTCGTTCTAGTCATCAAGGAATGACATTGACTCCTTGATACTAGCTCGGATCGACTCTACGTACGACTTGCTACCATGCAGTGATTTGACATCCTCCTGTGCCATAACGGCCCAAAACAATCGGAGTCGGGATGGACTGGAAAATATTCCCGAGGCGCCCGCACTAGATGAGAAGGCTGCCTCGCCCGAGAGGCAGTACTCGGCTGGAATGCCCATGCGACACTCTAGTGTCTGCACCTGGCACTGAATAGCGTCCAAGATGCCTGTGGCATACGCCTTGAGGGGCATGTCTTGAAGTGCGGAGACACCACCAATGCGGAGTACTGATTTGACTTTGATGGATCTATACGATTCCGGCGACACGTGGCAGAGGTATTTGTGTATGCGCTGGAAAAGTGAGTCGAAGAGCCTCATCAACGCAAGGTAACTTGACAGGACCAGAAGCAGAGTTTCCGTGTTGAGTGTATCCTCGGTCTGCGTGTACAATTGAACAGTCGGTGTCAGGCTTTGAATTATCCCGGTGAACTCTTTGGTGCATGTCAGAAGTAGAGCTGCTGGATTTTCGACATCTCCCCCCACGGCATCATCTTTGCAACGCTGTTGGACTTTAGCGGCGTTTGAATAGTATGCGTCAATAGTCGTAATGCGGTGGTCTATTTCCTCACGGAACATTACTAGAGAGCTTGCCGGACTGGAAATCTGTGGTAGTGGTGTTGGCGGCATAATCTCCTCCCCAAAATTGAGGAGCGGGTCGATATTCATATCGAGAGCGGTGTTAGAGGTCGCGCCCATGTGGAGCAAGATGTCGAATTCGTCGTCTGCACCTGGGAGTCCCTGGAGTTGTGATGGAGCGCCAAGCTGATCTGCTAGGTAGACGCTGTCCTCACCCGACGCGGGACTTTGATCCATTGAAGATGGATAGGAGTCGAAGAAGGCGGAAATATCGCCCGTCGCACCCCAGAAATCTGGTAATGGCTCATGAGCGGCAGGGTCTCTTTGCGAAGGGAGGTGCTCGGCGGGATCGTATGCTTTTGTAGGCGCGGGCTGCTTCGACATCCCGGCTGTATGGGCGTTGTCGTGGTTCGCGTCCTGTGACTTCGACGCGCGATGGGCTCGGGGCGAGGCAACGGCGTGACGCTGCTTGGGCGGTCTTCCCGGATGACCGGCAGCGCCTGTTACGCATTGCGCGCCCATGTAGCAGCAGCGAGCGCACGCCGCCGTGCTGTCTTGGGCGCGAAGGCATCGAACTCGCTTCGCCCTGCACTGGTCTGCAGAGGTAGAGGTACGAAGTCAGTACATGTCTCACATGCATTTCGTACAGCCAGGACTTACCGCACGCGGAGCGCCGGACTGCGGACTTGTGCATACCTTTAGTTGGTGTCGTGTTTGGACAGACGCGGAAATGGGAACCTTGGAATGGAAAGCAACCGAGCTAAAGGATAGATGTTCGCATGATTTGATCAGGATAGGCTGACTGTTGTTGCGCGGGTTAGTCACGTGGTAAACCCCCCGAGGAGGGTTTGAGATTAGCCAATCGGCAAGCGTCGCCCCACTTTAAACCGGGGCCATGTCGAGGTGCGTGTGAAGGAGCGTAGTGGCCGGTTTCTGGAATTCACGGTCGAACGCTGGTGAAATCATCTCGTGTTGTTTGGTTTCAGACTCTGATTTTATGTACATGAGCTAGCAGTTGTTACCAATACACCTGCATCATTGAGCTACCTAGGTATTGAACCAAACGTTCATTCCGCTGGGAAATTCTATCCATGTGTGGCTTCCATCCCCTCTAGACATTTAGGCGATGGATATAACTACAATCCTGGAATCTCATCCTTTGCTGTACCTTTCGCTTCCTCCTCCATAGGCTTGTCTTTACTCTCTGTCATGCCAAATTCGGTGTCGTTTTCGCTCCTGAGCGGTACCTGCTTCAGCAGAGCAGCAGCAATAAGACCCACTCCACCAAAGGCAATGGCGACCTGCCAGGATCGCTGAAGCGCGGTGCTCTGTACGGAGATCACTTGCGCACGCGTCTGAGCGGATAGCGTGTCAAGGAAATCGACTTCAGCTGCGCCGTACGCGCCACCCGTCATGAAAAGAGCCGCTACCGTTGTGTCGCTGATAGTCCCCGAGCGAGCCAGCTGTGCAGCTCGGTTGGTGTAGACGGTACCGGCGATGGCCACGCCCCACAAGACGCCGAAGCTTCGCATGAAGCCCCAAGTGGCCGTCGCTACTGCGGTATCCTTGTCAGTTAGAGAGGCTAGCAACGCGGGAAGCATAGCCCCCATGCCGAAGCCCGCGCCAAAGGACTCAAGCACCTGAAAGCCCACCCACGCACCTGCACTCGACGTCTCATCCAGGAGTGTGAACACGCCAAATCCGGCGACAATCAAGGCGAAGGCAGTGACGAGAATGGGCTTGTAGCGGCCGAACTTGCTAAGTAGAAGCCCGCCGATGATCGCACCTGGGAGAAGTGCGAGGATGGTGGGGAGAAGGTATATGCCGGCGTTGTATGCATCTACTGCGAGAACGCCTTGGAAATATACCGGGAGGAAGTAAAGTGTCCACATAGTGACCATGCCGTGGAGAAAGGCGAGCAGAAAGACGATGACGCTCATAGAGTTCCCAAAGAGCCGGAGCGGCATGATGGGATTTGGCGTGAGGCGGGCATTACCTTCGAGTGCGATGAAGCCTCCCAACGTTGCCAACCCAACCAAGAGCGGTACGAGGACTTGGTAAGAGGACCATGAATATCTTCCTCCTGCCCAGCCAATGGCAACTAACACCGGAGCGCAGCCGCTGACAAAAAGCGCGTTGCCCAGCCAGTCGAGGCTCGAAGCCTTGGTGGCCCAAGTCTGGGATTTATCGTATTTGACCTTCAAAAAGAGGAACAACAATATAACTGCAGCACCGCCAATTGGAAGAGCCATGTAAAAAGCCCAGCGCCAGGTGCTGTAGCTCACGAGCAGTCCGCCGAAGAAAGGACCAAGAGCAGCTCCGAGACCGACCATGCCAAACACGGCGCCCATGTAGGTACCTCTCTCGCGAAGTGGTACCAAGTCACAGATGATGATCTCGCAGAGGACGGCGACTCCTGCTGCTCCAATACCCTGCACTGCTCGGCCACCGATCATTTGGGATATATTGGTTGCTCTATGCATTCATCTCATCAGCAAAGACTTCGAGCTTGACGAGAAAAGCCAGATCGCGATTCGAGCACCAGAGGAGTGACAACTTACCCGCCACAAACACCGCTCCCTATCATGAAGACGACCGCGGATATGATCATTGGCCATCGGCGACCGAATACATTAGCGAGCTGTCCATACATGGGCATCAGAGAAGTCCTACACAGATTAGTTCCCGCGTTCATCGCTCGAGTGTGAGCCTTTTGTTCCAAAGAGCCTTACATAGTCAAGAAGTATGCATTAGAGACCCAGATGAACTCTTCGCCCCCACCCAGATCGGCGACGAGCGATGGCATGACCGTCGAAGTGACTGTGGCCTCCAGAGCCGTGAGAAGACTCACTAGCGAGAGCACAACCATGATAGCCCAGAACCTTGGACCCTTCTGGAACTTTGACGGGTTCTTCTCCGTTGTTGGATCCTGTGCATCGACCGAAGCTTGTTTTGACTCCGGGTTCCGGACGGCTGGATCTTGCTGTGTCATCTTGCACAGCCAGGATGTCAGGTTTGAGTAGCGTTGGGACCTGTCGGACGATAGGTAGACCGTGTGGCTGGTACCAGAGCTGTAGTACAATGATGCGTGAGTAACGGGCGGTGTTAAAACCTTGGTATAGTAAGTTGATGGAGCGCCTGGGAATAGTTGCACCTTCGGTTACATGGGAGAAGCTGTGTGTGCCTACGTATTCAATGGTGCATGAAGTCTGGTAACCACCGCGGAGGGTTTCGTTGGATGGGTATGATCGGCCTCGCAGGGTTTTGCGATCCTCCGCGGTTGATACGATGAACGTGGAAGTGATTCGACTCGGTCGACAGGCTTCCTGCAGGTGGCCTGACCTTTACGGCGTTCAAGTGTGAATAAGCCCCCAAACGCATGTTGGTAGATACCTCACTTCCTTTCACCGGTGTATACATTCCGTACCTTGATTAGGTTAGCGTGCCGGCGTTTTTGCCGGCGCGGGTAATATCAAGCCACATCTTCAGCCACAGATGGTCACCGCGCAACGTTTCCGGTAAGCATACTACATTCGCGTGTCTCATATACATATTGACTCTACCAAACCCAACAAGTATATGACGCGATTAGATGACGAGAGCTGCGAGTAAGACGAAAATAGGATAAAGTCGTCCTCAGGTCGTAGCGGAGAAATCCTTCCCCATGTGAGAGGTGTCCTGGTGTAACTTCGCAATCAGATCCCCACCCAGCCTACGGGTGGCTCCTGCGGGTGGCCCAACGGCCCGCCGCCGTATCCCGCGTTTTGGGGTCGCACTGTCACGCCTTCGTTTAATGTACCAACGATTTACCATGCATGCTGCTCGGCGACCTTGAATCCTTTACGGCAAGTCCCATTACATCCCGTCAATTGGACGAGGAGCCAAAGGGATGCCCTTGGGGACATTGGCTTTTTCTTCCATCCACTAACACATCGCGATTATGCCACAACTGCACACCTCAGCTAGCATTCTGATCCTTCACATTCCGCAACGCTCGGGAGAGCAGGTTTCTTGATTGAGTGGTTGCTGTGTCTGCACCACCAACTCTCCGCCGAGCAGCAGTACGCCGCTCTGGGCACTGCGATAAGCACCTGGTCTGCGGGACAGGACAACAATAGCGTCAATCCTATCAGCCTTCTCGTGTCATACAAGGTTTTCTGCTGTACACCATTAACCTCACGTAAGACGGTCATAGCACTATCGCAAGCTTGCCGAGAAGTCTCACTTACTCCTGTAGCTGAAGACTAGCCTTGGTTTATACATTGGGGAGGCACGGCATATAGTTCGCACTATCACCATCGTTCGTCCTTACCTGTCTAGGTGTTACCAACCTAGCATGTCCTCGCATGATTTACACGCTGGCCTTTCTTTGTTCCCAACATGTCACGCCTAGATTCTTCCAGCTGCTTCTCGGGTTGCAAGTCAGGGTCTCTAGTGGAGAACCCGAGAAAAGAAAAGTCCCAACAGCTGGCTTGTGACAGGTGTCGAGGCCAAAAGCTCCGATGCATACGGAGCTCGAACTCTAAGACCCCTTGCGAGAGGTGTCAGAAAGCTGGTGCAACATGTATCATCGATACCGGGGTACGTATGGGAAGACCGAGACGGGCAGACAAGGAGCAGCCTCGAGAGAACAGCGGCAGTGCTCACCACCCATCCCATACTACACGATCATCACCTCCTCCCGAAGCTGAATCTCAAACGAGAACCGCTGTCGACTTTACCATGGATACCGATGCCTGGCTAGTACATGATCTCGACGACACACCGGTTGACCCAACGCTTCAAAGTGTTACGGTTCAGTATCTTGACCCCTTCGATTTTGCACTGCCTGGGGAAGGTACGCTCGACGACGAATCGGTAAACCTACCGACCGAACACTTTCTCATTCCAAATATGGATCTCTCCGCGGACCAATCTATTCCAGCTCGCACCGAATACGAACAAGCAGCAATCGGTTTCACCGAGCCACTCAACGGACGCAGTCGCTATTCACCGATGCGCCAAGAGATAATGCAAGAGTTGTCAGATTTGAACATGCAGCTGTCCCGACAGTTGGGCGCGGCAACCTCTACAGGAACTGGTTTTACGAACAATGACTCGGCTTTGGGTCTGACGGCTTTGGCTACACCACCGGAGGAGAACCGAACGCTCTGTGATACTGTCGTCTTTATGATGCAAAGCCTCCAAACCTACCACCGGCTGCTCGTGGATATCGTCAGACCCAATCACTCCGCTACGTTCGGCTCACATGACAACCTCAAGTTTAGCACTGTGACCAGCAGCTGCCTAAGCCCGGTCGAAGAGTTGGACATTGATGACTCAAGAAGCCGCATATCTGAGACGACAGGCCGATCGCCAGTGAAAAGGCGTCGAACAGATAGCAGCGTCGACTTCACTGTAGCGCACGAATCGTCTCACAGTACTAGTGTTGACATGCCTACGAGTCTTCTGCTACTGTCTTGTCACACAAATCTCCTGCACCTCTGTCGAAATACCTTTGCCGCCATTCGAGCAGGGTTGTTCGCCACACGTCGCCAAATCAATCTTTTCACGATCTCATTCCTCAACATAATGGATGTCTCCCTACCGCCCGATCCGGATCTGCAAATAATTGTCCTCATTCAAGCTGTGGTGAGAATGGTGGATAAAATTGGCCGTTTACTGGGCTACCCGAACGAATGCGAGGCCGGCTCAAGCGGTAATAGATGCGAGAGCGATACTCGCAGCAGTGTCATCCCGCGGCACCTCCTTGAACTGATGCTGAAAAGCGAAGGATGCGGAAATGGCTCGGCAGATAGAGCCGGGACTAAAGCGCTGAAGGAGGAGATCCGAGGATTACATGAGCTCGTTTACAAGCCAGTATGAAGGATATCGATGTGTGACAAAATCGAGCGGCATTTTTAGCAGGTAGACTTTCATACACACCGTCAATAAGATTATAGACGTACCACAAATTTTAGGAGAGTTGACTGTTCAACTTATTCGGGGCCGAGCCCGAGAAGGATACACTTAGGATACTCTAATGCGCTTTTGGGTGTCCTAAATCATGAGTAAGCATACCACAAAGCCGTGGGAACGGTACTGCCCAAATCTATGGGGTAATCCGAGCCGAGTAAGCTTCGGTGAATTCGCCTGGGACATGATTGCCGAGTGGCGTGATTTTGACGCGCTGTCAGACGGTCAGACGTGCCCATGTGTTCGGGACTTTCCAATCTTCCCACATCATACGTTCCAGCTCAGTTTGGAAGCAAAGGGACTGATGCAATCACAGGGATAAATCGCGTGCAAGAAGGAGACCTCTCAGCTGTCAGTTCCAGAGCTTTGCAAATTCCAAATATTGCTTGATCCGAAAGCACGGGAATCAGCTTTTGGCCTCTGTCAACTTTACATTCTTACCTGCCTATCGATCGGACCAGCCATGTCACTCGTCGAGATCTCTCTGCCGCTTCTTCGCCTCAGTCCGGCGCTCGTGTCCTCTATGACCCTCATGTTCGCCCTCGACGAGCACCTGATTTTTGGGACCTGGGTGCAGGGTCCCATCCGCCCACTGGCAAACTCTAACCTTCCTGCCTGGTGGACCAGGGGCGGTCTTCGATGGCAGTGGGTCCTTATCATCTTCTACCCTGTCAACTACCTTCTCGGCATTCTCAACCTGCTTATACCCGAGCATCAATATGGCTCGACAACGTGGTATGCATGGGGACTATTCTTCAGCTTAGCCCACATGCTATTTGCGCCAACGGCTCTGCAGCGCATCGCGGCTATCGAGAAGAACGTTCCAAAGGGCAATGTTGTCATCTCCATGGAATCTTGGCTTCGGATGAATTGGATTAGGGCGTGGACTACGGATCTACCGGCTTGGGTGTGCTTCATCGTTGCTGCGCTCAAGGCGCTGTGACAGTTTGTAGTGAGCAGGTTGGAAACGACAATGTGGATGACGGCGTCGATAGAGTGGGAATGAGAAGGCGAAGTGGGGACGGTAGATTGCAATATTGAATGTCGCAATATGTGACCACAGCGGGTGTGAAATAATGATCGAGGACTAGCCCCCATTCTTGACAGAATTGTTGAGCGTGCGATGTGCTGACGATGCGAGGTCTGTACGAAGTGACTCCACACGTCCACGTTCATGATAGGGGTGAAGCTTTGGCCGTCTACGCGCGGGCCCACTCCTTAGCCTCACGCTAGCGGACCGGTCTCCCGGAGGCTCTTTGGTTGGATGACTTCTCTCTACCAGAAGATCAAAGACTTCGTGACGCGGGAGGAAGGTGTTACATATTATTGGTATATATAATGCAGCTGGCACAGTCCAAGAGCTCATGCTTGTTGCTAAAGTACCCGATAAAGAAAGATTTTGCAAACGCGCGGCTACATCGGTTGCGCCAAATCACCTGAATGCGTGGCACAGTATCCAGCACAACATCCATTGCCTTTGTGATGCTTTCTCTACTACCCCAGATACATCGCACTGCAGCACATCAACAAAAGAGCCGAATGAGGGACGAAGCTTTCCCCTAATTGCGTGTCGGAGTAGAGCGCTACCAAGGCCAAAAAACAGCCAATCGGTAGCCCGATAGTGCGGAGGCTCTGTACCCAGAGCACGACCGAGAGCAAGGCACTGACGAGGACCAGGAATGCGTTCAGCCTCGAATCCGAAGGATTCAGCCACGAGAACAGGACTCTTTTGTGCCCCGGTAGCATCGTGTCAAGGTTTTTGGAGAAACTCGGGGTAAGTCGCGAGGTCAGGCGGGCTTGTATGACGAGGACGTTGAAGAAGACTAGCGTCTTGCAGATGCAGTCACTTATGAACGGCCCCCACGACATATTTGCTGTGGAAATAGGTCGAAGACCTTCAAGAGATACCGTTAGAATTTTGTACACGGTTCCTTATCGGAACAATAACCGATCTCTGTGTATAAAAGAACTTACCGTGATTGGAGTTGGCGTTTTTACCTCGAATGATACACTGGGATGACGACTTGTTTTGGCCTTGCCAGACTTTATAACAGTTGTGCGCTCGTCTTAGGTAGGTAGATATCAACGAGGACGTATGTTTGCGGGTCGTGTCTCAGGACCGAATAGGCACATGGTAGAAAAAAGATATATCCGCATATATGTTGTGTCATCATTTCGGTACTTACGGTTTCCCCTTCAATAGAAGCTGGTACGGTCTCGGGAGTACGGAATGTTAGTACCGACACCGTGGCCGGCTCAGCAAACCCTTCGGTCTTTTCGCTGCCCATATCGATAGAGAAAGTACCGACGTTGGGATACTCGGTAAAGGCGCGGTCGGGCTGCAGCTTCTTCTTTGCACCATTTCTATCCGCTTTGGGTTCTGCTTTCGCACACTGACCGATGCAGAGGCCCGAATCGGACTGGCTGTATATACGAGTCTGACACCGACCCCGAAATACATCAGCCTGACAGCAACGACTCCAGATCCTCTCGAATGTTGGTGTTTGCACGAAAAGCCGAAGTCGAGAACGCCACAGGAAAGTTGGGTCAGCCCTGAGTGAGCATTTGTATGCAAGTTAGTAGGTAGTAGTGTAGTTCGATAGTACGAATGAAAGGGATTACTTGACCAAGGAAACATTGCCTCACCAAATCCTTTCGCGCGTCTGTGATCATTGTCGAGTTTCAACACCGCGTCCCAAGCTATACGACATCTTGCATTCGCAATGACTGCCCACCGAGAGACCCCACATGGCAACGGAGAGCCAATCGCCGTTATTGGAAGCGGCATGCGCTTTCCTGGCTCTTCGAACAATTCGTCCAAACTCTGGGAGCTTCTCCTCAATCCGCGCGATCTTCTCAAGCGCATCCCGGAGGATCGTTTCAACATCGACAACTTCTACCATCCGGACCCGAACCACCACGCAACGACGGATGTTCGGGAGTCGTACTTTCTCGAGGAGGACCACCGTCACTTCGACGCGGGTTTCTTCAATATCAAGCCCGTCGAAGTAGCCGCCATTGATCCACAGCAACGCCTGCTGATGGAAGTGGTCTACGAATCGCTGGAGGCGGCGGGAATACCCCTGGAATCCTTGATCGGCTCTCGTACCGGGGTCTACGTTGGACTCATGTGTGCCGACTACCACGACCATTTGCACAAAGACGTCGACACTTTGCCAACCTATGCTCCGACAGGTACGGCTCGAAGTATCATGTCGAACCGCATTTCGTATTTCTTCGACTGGCATGGCCCCTGTATGACCATCGACACCGCGTGCTCCTCCAGTCTGGTCGCGGTGCACCAAGCAGTCCAGCTACTACGAAGCGGCGACTCGGACGTTGCGGTCGCGGCGGGGGTTAACATGATCCTTGGATCCGGGCAGTACATTGCTGAGAGCTCGTTGCACATGTTGTCGGCCGATAGTCGGTCCCGCATGTGGGATGCTGATGCTAGCGGGTATGCGCGTGGTGAGGGTGTAGCTTCTGTAATTATGAAGCGTCTCAGCACTGCACTCGCCGACGGCGACAAGATCGAGTGCATCATTCGAGAGAGTGGAGTTAATCAGGATGGTCGAACGAAAGGTATCACCATGCCAAGTGCTTCTGCACAGATGGATCTCATCGAGCAGACTTACAAGAAGGCTGGGCTGGATCCAAAAGACCCCAATCAGCGCTGCCAGTACTTTGAGGCGCACGGAACCGGAACTGCGGCTGGCGATCCAAAGGAAGCTGAGGCTATCAGCAAAGCCTTCTTCCACCCTGGCGATAGCACGTCCCATAAGGGCGATCCACTCTACGTTGGCTCCATCAAGACCGTCATTGGTCATACGGAGGGTACTGCGGGATTGGCTGGTCTTCTCAAAGCCTCTCTCGCAGTACAGCACGGCGTCATACCACCCAATCTGCTGTTCAACAAACTTCATCCCGCTGTGGAGCCGTTCTACACAAACCTCGAGATTGCGACACGCTCCAAACCATGGCCAAATCTCGCGGATGGTATTCGCCGTGCCAGTGTCAACAGCTTCGGCTTCGGAGGTACGAACGCGCATGTCATCATCGAGAACTTTCTGCCTTCCACAGGCACCCCTACACCGGACAGTACGACTCTGTCCATTCCGCTGTTCTCACCCTTCAACTTCTCAGCTGCATCTAGCAGTGCATTACGAGGAGTCTTGTCTTACTACTCGAAATACCTTCAATCTCATCCTGCTGTTGATCTCGGCAATCTTTCCTACACCTTGTATGCACGAAGATCTCATCATGCAATCCGAGCCAGCATATCGGCAAAGTCGGCGGATGACCTCCAAGCCAAGATTGACGACTTACTGGCGGCATCGTCGGAAGGAGGTACTGGCTCCAGTTTTGGTACCCGTGCCAAAGAGCTGCCGCGGCCAGTACAGATCCTGGGCGTGTTCACTGGCCAGGGTGCACAGTGGCCGACTATGGGCAAAGGCTTGATGAAGAGTCCGTATATCAGGGCAATAGTCGAAGACCTGGATCGTGAACTGCAGCGTCTTCCTGAGCCACACAGACCAAGTTGGACACTTGCGGAGCAGCTCACCTGCGATGCGTCTGAGTCTCGCGTCGCAGAAGCTGCATATGCACAGCCGCTCACAACCACAATCGAGATTATCTTGTACGATCTTCTCCGCAGCGCAGGCGTCAGCTTTCATGCGATCATCGGCCATTCCTCAGGCGAGATTGCCGCAGCTTACGCCAAAGGGTTCATCACCCGAGCAGAGGCGGTCAAGATCGCGTACTACCGGGGTTACTATTCGACCATGTGTCCATCCGACAAGCCTGGAGCCATGATGGCCGCTGGCGCATCTGCAGAGGACGCGAACGAGCTTTGCGAACTGCCTATGTTCAAGGGTCGTTTCTGCGTCGCTGCATACAACTCGCCTACAGCCGTCACGCTTTCTGGCGATAGCGATGCTATCGAGCAGGCGAGGGAGATTCTCCAAGACGAGGGGAAATTTGCAAGAGTCTTGAAGGTTGACAAAGCGTATCACTCGTCTCACATGGAGAAGGTGGCAGCTGGTTTCCTCGAGGGCCTGAAGGGCTGCAACATCCGACCTCAACATGACACGCCGGAAGGTCCTTCGTGGTTCTCCAGCACGTATGAGAATACGGAGATGCGCGGCGATATGCAAGGTGATTGCGATCTCTCTGGCTCATACTGGGTGAATAACCTGCTCCGGCCTGTTCTCTTCTCCCAGGCCGTACAGTCTGCTGCCACTGCCAAAGAAGGCCAATTCGACTTCGCTATCGAAGTTGGCCCACATGCAGCGTTGAAGGGACCAGTATTAGAGACGCTTCGTGCCCACAGTGATGCGGAAGCAGTGCCGTATGTGGGCTTGCTGCACCGTGGGAAAGACGATATCGTTACGTTCAGCAACGCCCTTGGCGACTTGTGGTCTCGGTTCTCTCCTTCTCCAATCGACTTCCATACAATGGACCTATCGACATCCGGTGCACTCAGCCGAGATCTCTTGAAAGACCTTCCCACATACCATTGGGAGCACGACAGACTCTACTGGCACGAATCTCGGATGTCTAGAGCTGTAGCCAGCGCCAAGAACCCTCACAATCCGTTACTCGGCGCGAGAACGACAGATGTGACCGAGAACGAGATTCGCTGGAGGAATCTGCTTAAGCTCAGTGAGATGCCTTGGGTCCGGGGCCATCAGCTTCAGGATCAGGTCATCTATCCAGCAACAGCTTACATCGCCACCGCCGTGGAGGCAGCTAGATCGCTGTCGCCAGACGAAAACATTGCTGTGATCGAGATACAGGACTTCAGCCTCGGTAAACCGCTAGTCTTTGGGGATAGCGATGCCGGCATCGAGACACTCTTCACGCTGCACAACATCGCCAAGGAAGAAGGTAACAAGAGTTACGTCGCTTCCTTCTCGTACCATGCGTCGAACAATGCAGAAGTAGAACTCCTGTCCACGCATGCGACTGGTAAAATCCGAGTGACGACTGGAGAAGCGCATCCCCGATGGCTGCCGTCTCGAAAAAGTGATCCTCCGAATCTCACCAGCGTCTCAGAAGACCGGTTTTATTCTTCTCTGGAGCCCATTGGCTACAGCTATAGCGGCGACTTCCGGACGCTCTCTTCCATCGAGAGAAGACTCGACTACTCTTCTTCGACCATCTCAGTGCCTGCACAGGATGATGAGCCAGTGCAGATGCTCTTACACCCGGCTATGCTGGACACGGCGCTGCAGGGCATCTTCTTGGCGTATTGCTTCCCGGGTGATGGCAGTCTTCAACAGCTGCATGTTCCCACTGGGATCAAAAGCTTCCGCGTCAACGTCGGTTTGTGCGAGCAGCATCTCGGGGCAGAAAGCAAGAGCGTAAACTCGTGCGCGCACCTGACTGAGAACCCGATGACTTCCAAGCAACTCCGCGGCGACGTCGACATCTATACCCACGAGGGCGCCGGCCTGGTTCAGATGGAGGGTATTCAAGTCGTCGCTTTTGCTGAGCCCACCGCGGATATGGACAAGAAGTTCTTCACCGAGCACATCTGGGCGCCGCTCAACCCAGATTGCGAGTTGGCCATGGGCGGTTTCAGGTCCACGGCTGAGGACTACGAGTTCGCTGAGGTCATGGAAAGGGTCGTTCTCGATTACATGAGGAACATCACCAGCACCTTCCCCAAGGACGTCAGACAAACCATGAACCTCGAGTGGCATTTTGAGTGCATGTTCGAGTTCTACCACCACGTCATTTCTACCACCGGAACAAGACCATACTCTCAGAGCAGATGGCTGGATGACACTGCAGACGACATCGCGGCCTTGAAAGTCAAGTATGTTATACTCCTTCCTCCTCTCGTGACAAAGCGCACCTTCTTTTTCGGCTTTCTTTCTTGCTTCTACCTCCTTCGCTCTTCGATCAGGAATGCTGACTTGAATCTCGCGCAGATGGGCACACAGGACGGAGCTCCAGCTAGCCCGCGCAGTAGGTGACAACCTTCCGGCCGTTCTCAGAGGCGAGACAACAATTCTCGAGCACATGACCAAGGACGGTCTCCTGGATCGCTTCTACGAGGTCGGTATGGGCCTGCGAGAGTGGTCTCTCTTCCTCGGCCAGACCGTGAAGCAGATTGTGCATCGATACGGCCGCATGAAGGTACTGGAGATCGGTGCTGGTACAGGTGGAGCTACCAAGGTGATCATGAAAGAGATCGGCCGCTCCTTCGCCTCCTACACCTATACCGACATCTCTTCGGGTTTCTTCGAGACTGCACAACAGGTATTCTCTGCCGTGAGCGACAAGATGATATTCAAGACTCTGGACTGCGAGAAAGACGTCGTGGCACAAGGGTACGAAGAACATTCGTACGACATGGTCGTGGCCTCTCTGGTCCTCCACGCGACGACTGATCTACGCCGCACTCTGAGGAATGCACGCCAGCTCATGAAGCCTGGAGGCTACCTAGTCATGCAAGAGATCACCAACAATGACGTGAGCCGTACCGGTTTCATGATGTCTGCCACCACAGGTTGGTGGCTAGGTCAGAACGACGGGAGAATGCTGTCGCCTGGTGTATCGACGCTCGAATGGCACCAGTTGCTCCTTGAATGCGGCTTCTCGGGCATTGACACGGCCACCCCCGAGATCGATGTATTTCCTTCAACGCTGACTGTCTGGGTTACACAAGCTGTCGATGACCGCGTCTCGCTGCTCCGCGAGCCACTTTCCTCCTTCAGCACCTACAAGCCAGTTGACGAAGAGGAATGGGACCTAGTGATCATCGGTGGTCAGACGTTGGGTACCAGCCAGCTCATTAGCCAAATCGTTCGGCTAATCCAGCCGTTTGGCGTGAAGCATGCCGTCTATCGGACACTTGGTGATATGACAGGCTCCGCCACGACGACACCTAACAGCGCGATTCTTTGCCTAGCGGAATTGGATGAGCCCATCTTCCGCTCCCTGTCAGAACAGGCGCTCAAGGGAATACAGCGACTATTCGAGACCCAAGGAACCGTCCTCTGGGTAACACAGGGTTGCAGGTCGGATGAGCCGTATATGAACATGTCGATCGGTCTCATACGAACCGTGCTGCTCGAAATCCCCGACCTAGTTGCGCAAGTGCTCGATCTGGAAAGCGGCACCAAGCCCGATCCTCGACAACTTCTGGAGACACTCATACGCCTGCGCTATGGCACCACATGGGAGAAGAACGGTAGCATCGACAAGATGCTGTGGACACAAGAGCATGAGCTCGCTCTTGAGAACGGACAGTTCATGGTTGCGCGCGTTCATCACGAAAACGTCATCAACGACCGGTACAACGCATCCAAGCGAACCATATACCATGCCATCGACCCGCAGACCACGCCGGTCAATCTCTCGCTCGATTCTACCAAGCCGGCTCTGGTTCATAATAGTTCTCTCCAGACCAGGATGTCCATGTCGAATCGGCAGGGTGTTGTCGAAGATGCTTCGGATGTGGTGATCAAGGTTGCCTACTCGCTCTTGGCGCCTGTGCTTACGGCTCCTCTTCAGCCGGCCTATCTGGTCTTGGGTACGAACATGGCCACGGCCAAATCTGTCGTCTCCATTACGCCGACCAATGGCTCGCATGCCTTAGTCCATCCAGAAGACGTGGTAGAGGTTGAAGTGCCTGCGGGTAGCGAATCTCAATTCCTCTCCCAGCTGGACAATTTGCTGCGTGTCGAGAACCTGCTTTCTGTGTGTCGGAGAGACTCTACACTCCTCATCCATGAGCCATCTCCAGAACTAGCGTCCAGCGTCATCGAGGCTGCATCTCTCATCAACGTGACCGTCTTCTTCACCACTTCCGCCACACCAGTCGCTGATGGCGCGTGGATCAGCATTGATTCTTACGCTCAAAAGCGCGAGGTTCGGTCTTTGCTGCCCTCTGCTGTCGCAATGTTTGTGAACGGCTCCAAGGATGCCCAACAGAGGCAGTTGGGCGAGATGATCGCTTCCGCTCTACCCGACTCCTGCCTTCGGACGACGCTCGCAGGGATACAAGCACTGCAGCATGCTCGTGGCTTTGCCATACAGGATCTCCGCCCAAGACTCCACAGGGTTGTGCAGTGGGCAATGAGGGACACGCTCCTGTCGAAGCCTCTGAGCTCCAACTTGGCCCCTATAACATTGGAACAGCTGGTTGGTGGGTCCGAAATCGAGACTGCCACTCCAGCCGTCTTGGACTGGAACAGCGCCTGCCCGGTTCCAGTGCAGATTTCCACGGTCGACGGCCTCGTCCACTTCAAGAGCGACAAGACATATGTCATGTTTGGACTAACCAGCGACTTGGCGCAGTCCACCTGCACTTGGATGGCATCGCACGGAGCGCGGAACATAGTGCTCACGAGTCGCTCACCGAAGATGGATGCCAGATGGCTGGAGAGCATGAAGCAAGACGGGGTGAGGGTTGAAGTCTTTGCGAACGACATTACTGACAAGGCTGCGCTCTCGTCGCTTGTTGACCACATCCGTCAGAACTTCCCGCCCATCGCAGGTATCGCTCATGGAGCCATGGTTCTCGACGACGTCTCATTCTCAGAGATGCCGCTCGAGAAGATGACCAAGGTGCTAAGGCCCAAGCTTTGCGGAGCCATCTTTTTGGACGAGCTCTTCCGTGGAGGCGCGGATGCGCTGGATTTCTTCGTCTTTTTCTCCTCGGCTGTCACCATTGCCGGCAATCGCGGGCAAGCAGCATACAGCGCCGCCAACTCCTTCATGACGGCGCTCGCGAACAAGCGTCGCAGCCAAGGCCTAGCGGCATCTATCTTCCACATCGGCGCTGTTATGGGTGTAGGATACATCAACCGCAATCATGGGTTCTTGGGCAGCGTGCACGAGGCTTCTTTCAAGGTCGGCTTCTTGCTGCTATCCGAGAGGGAATTCCACCTCTGCTTTGGCGAGGCCGTCTTAGCATCCCATCCGCTCTCTGGGCGAAATCCCGAGGTCATGACAGCATTGAGAACGTCTGGACTCGACGATGTGATGATCCGTTGGCCCAGGTTCCCTCGTTTCCAGCACTGCCTTCAAAACGACCAAGTGGGTGACAGCAAGAGCACCAAACGGGCGGCTGACGCGTCGATCAAGAGCCGACTGGTCGAAGCAGCTACAGAGGAGGAGATTCGCGATATCGTGCAAGGTAAGCGTGTATATCCTGGCGATGCACTGCAGCGCAAGACTGACAATCCCTAGATGGCTTCATCCGTAAGCTGCGCGTTATACTCCAGATTCCAGACGACAAAGAGGCGTCCCAGATTCTTACATCACGAATTGATGATCTCGGCGTCGACTCTTTGGTCGCTGTAGAGATTCGTTCCTGGTTCTTGAAGGAGCTCCAGACCGAAGTGCCTGTGTTCATGATCTTATCCGGCGGTCTGGTTCAAGAACTTCTCGATCACGCAGTGGCCAACACGCCAGCTCGCCAAACTCCAGACCAAGGCGACACCTCTCCTGGCCCCGAAGTGATGCTTCCGGATGCGACGCCATTGCCGATCCCCGATGCCACTGATCCATCTCCATCAAGAACCCCACAGACAAGCACAGACTCGTCCAGCCCAAGCCACTTGAGCGATGATGACTTGGATAAGCAGGAGTCATCGTCCGCCACCTCTGGCTCGGTCGCAGACTCCAATGAGGTGACCAAGCCAAGCTTTGACAAGATACTCCCCATTTCACCAGGCCAGTCCCGGTTCTGGTTCCAGAAACACCTGATGGAAGACCAAACGACGGCGAACAGCACTATATGTGTGGCGGTCAACGGTACTATCAGACTAGGCAATCTGGAAAGCGCCGTCCAGAAGGTGGCAGCACGGCACGAGTCTTTCCGGACTTCTTTCTTCGTGGATGAGAATCAGAGACCTGTGCAGGGCATTTCCGAAACTTCGCGTTTGCGCCTCGAGACTGTGCCTCTCGCTGATGAAGCGGGCGTGGCACGCGAATTGGAGAGACTCAAGAACCACGTCTATGATATCGAGCATGGCGACTGCATGCGCATTGTGCATCTCAGCTTGACACCAACGAAGAGCTATCTTCTCCTTGGATCCCACCACATTATTATGGATGGCATCAGTCTGGAGGTCCTCCTCGACGACCTACAGAAAGCCTACAACGGCCAAGAACTGAACGTTGAGCCAGCGTATCAGTATTCGTCCTACTCGGAGAAACTGCGCGGGGACTTGGCATCGGGGGTAATGCAAGGTGAGATAGAGTACTGGCGGTCCGAGTTCGCAGCACCGCCGTCGCCGCTCCCACTTCTTCCATTCTCGGCGGCCAAGAATCGCGTCCCGTTGGCCGCATACGCGCACAACTCGGTGAGTCGCGTCATTGACATGCAGCTCTCATCGCAGATCCAAGACGCATGTCGCGAGCGGAAGGCAAATCTATTCCACTTCCACCTGGGCGTGTTTGAGGTCCTCCTATTCAAGCTGTTCGGCAACAGTGATGTTTGCATTGGTATGGCCGACGCCAACCGCTGGGACGACCGAGTCGCGAAGAGCATCGGCATGTACCTGAACTTGCTGCCGCTCAGGTTCCATTTGGAGAATCAGCACTCATTCGAGGAGGTGCTGAAAGACACGCGCAAGAAGGCTTATCGAGCAATGTCCCGCTCGAGGCTGCCATTCGATGTTTTGCTCGACAACGTGAGCTGCGAGAGGTCGACAGCAATCAGTCCTCTCTTCCAAGCATTCATCAACTATCGCCAGGGTGTGAGTGAGAAGCGACGCTTTGACAGTGCAGAGGCTGAAGTGAAGTCAATTGATCTTCCGGGGTCCGGTTACGACGTGTCTCTGGACATCATCGAGAATCCAGGGGGCGAAACTCGGGTCACTCTATTGGTGCAGCGCGGTTTGTACTCTGAAAGCGATGCATCCCAGCTTCTGGACATGTACTTCGCCTTGTTGAACGACCTTTCTCGGTCTTGCGGAATGGCCTTGCAGGACGTGTCCTTGTTCTCAAGTCAGGATGTCAGCACTGCGATCGAGTTTGGAAAAGGTAAGTCGGCTGTCTACACATTTAACATAGACCCGGAGCGCTAACAACGTCTTGCAGGTCCAGTAATGATTTCCAAGTGGCCGGAGACTTTGGCGCATCGTATCGACGAGATGATCGCCGAGCACCCGGACGAAACCTCAGTCAAAGACTGCAACGGCGCGTCGTGGACATACCAACAGCTTGATCAACATGTCGGAAGGATATCATCCGCACTTCTCAAGGCAGGCACGAATCCAGGATCGGTTGTGGCGGTCTTCCAGGAGCCGTCGCCCCACTTTGTGTTTTCCTTGCTTGCCATTCTACGAGTTGGCGCTGTCTACGTTCCCTTGGACTGCAACATCCCACCAGCGAGGCTCCGCGTCATGATGGAAGAGTCTAAGTGCTCTGCGCTGCTTGTCAACACCACGACGGCTCCTCAGACCGAGAGCATGGAACTCTCGCCATCCGTGGCTGTTCTGGATGTCCTCCTTCTCCAAAATGGGACATCAAGCCTTCCTCCGGTCTCCGCCCGAGCGAGCGAGCCGGCAGCTATACTGTTCACCAGTGGAACCTCGGGAATTCCCAAAGGCGTGATGTTGTCACACGGTAGCTTGCGTAACCACGTAGAAGCCTTGGTGCACACGCATGGGTTTGGACGTGAGACGGTCTTGCAGCAGAGCTCCGTGGGTTTCGACATGTCTCTGAACCAGATCTTCATGGCGCTCGCCAATGGAGGTACTCTCGTCATCGTTCCGGAAGTCCTCCGCAAAGATCCTGTAGCCGTGGCCAACATCGTGCTGGAAGAGAAGATCACGTACACCAGCGCAACCCCGTCGGAATATCTCGCCTGGCTCAGGCACGGCGCGGCTAGCCTTTTTCAAAGCACGCACTGGGCATATGCCACGGCAGGTGGTGAGAAGTTCTTGCCTGAGCTCCTGCAAAGCTTCCGTAAGCTCGGTGCCCGCTTCGAACACGAATTCCACTACTTCAACGCTTACGGCCCGACCGAATGCGCCATGTCGTCAAGCGAGCTGGATCTGAGCTTGCTGAACCACAATGATGGCCTTGTCCCAGCCGGTAGGACCCTTCCAAACTACGGTGTCTACATCGTGGATCAAGATTTGAGCGTCTTGCCGATCGGCTGGTCCGGAGAAGTCTGCATCGCGGGCGCAGGCGTTGCCATGGGTTATATCAACAGCAGTGATGAGTCGCAGAGCAAGTTCCTGCACGACCCTATGCCGTCTTCGGTGGCTACACAGAACGGGTGGACTAGAATGTACCGAACTGGAGATAAGGGCGTCCTCAGATCAGATGGTTCCTTGGAAATCATCGGTCGCATCGATGGAGACACGCAGATCAAACTCAGAGGCCTGCGTATCGAACTGCAAGATATAGAACAGTCCATACTGGACGCGGCCAAAGGACGTGTAAAGATGGTGGCAGTAACGCCTCGGGGTGACCCTGCACTGTTGATTGCACATGCGGTGCTGTCGCCTTCGGACAACTCGGTGGAGAGCGAGATCCAATTCCTAGGCAACCTCGCCGCATCGCTGGACCTGCCGCAGTATATGCGGCCCGCGGCCATTATCGCCGTTTCCTCGATGCCACTAAATGCAGCCGGAAAAGTGGACAGAAGAGCCCTCCGAGGACTCGCTATTCCAAGCACTGTGCGGGGATCGGAATCGACAGAGGAGCTGACAGAGATGGAATCCAAGCTGGTCCAGGTCTGGCTAGACACACTGCCGGAGCAGATGCAGGAGGTGCATCGTATCGACGCCAGTTCTGACTTTTTCCACGTTGGTGGCAACTCCATGCTGCTCATCGAGCTGCGGCAGCTCATCAACAAGACTTTCAAAGCCAGCCTTCCCCTATTGAAGCTCTTTGAGAACAGCACACTGGGCGCCATGGCAACCATGATGCAGGATGCATCTTCAGATGCTGACAAGCCGATCGACTGGGAGGCTGAAACTGCGATCCCCAGTGACATTCTGGAAGGGAGCACACACCAACCTACGGGAGTAGCAATGCAGAACCACACGTCTCCCAAGACTGTGGTAATCAGCGGCGCGACAGGCCTCCTGGGCAGCTCTCTGCTCCGACTGCTAGTTCAGGCCCCCGATGTTGGCAAGATACATTGCATTGCCATTCGCGACATCAGCAAGTTGGCCGAGTTTGCAAGCTGCTCCAAGGTCGTACTGCACAAGGGTGATCTTTCTCTTCCGCGCTGCGGACTAACGGAAGCGGAGGCCAAGTCGATTTCAGCCTCAGCAGACGCCATCATCCACAACGGTGCAGACGTGTCGTTCCTCAAGACATACCAGTCTCTCAGGAGCGCCAATGTTTCCTCTACAAAGGAACTCGTGCGACTCGCATCTACTCGTCGGATTCCGCTCCATTTCGTCTCGACTGCTACGGCAGGCAAGTTCAACAAGTCCGAGACGCTAGCTCCAGAGTCGCTCGCCCGCTTCCCACCTCATCCAGACGGTGGCGCAGGGTTAGCTAACGGCTATGCGGCTTCCAAGTGGGTCAGCGAGATTTTCCTGGAAAAGGCGAGCCAGCAGATCGGCCTGCCAGTGTTCATCCACCGGCCCTCAGCCATCATGGGCGATGATGCAGCTGAGGACATCATGTCCAATCTCCTCGAATATGGATCCCTGATCAAGGCGCTGCCCGACTTGAGCCGCTGGACAGGCTATGTAGATCTTGTCTCTCTCGAGAACGTCACCGAGGGCATCGCTGGTTCGGTCTTGCAGGCGACTGCAGGTGCTGACAGCAACTCGCGAGTCGAGTATCTGCACCACGCAGGCGACCAGATCATCCCCGTACAGAGCATTCGGGAGCTGTTGAGCGGCGAGGCGGGTAGTGGGCTGGAATCGTTGCCTATAGGCGAGTGGGTGGATGGTGCGGTTCGGAGTGGTATGAATCCTCTGGTGGGCGAGTTCCTGCGCGACGCCGATGCGCATGGTGGACTGCAGGTCGGACAGAAGCTGTTGCTGAGCAAAGAGAACTAGATGCTGCTTGTGGTGATAGTTATGGGAGATACTTGACTTTGTTACTCACTCGGGAGCACATATCAGGGAGCTAGGATAGGCGTTGTGGAATTGCTTAGGTTAGGAGGACTTTGGTGATATCCGGCATAGTTTGGGGAGTGGGTACAAGGTAGAGATGTCATCAATATTTTTTCGTGCGCATACCTACTCTATGGAATCTGAGGCAGTTCCGGATGAGAACACGATGCGCGTTAGTCGTTGACGCGTGCTCGGCGCGTCTGGAGATTTGGAGTTCAAGAAGCGGCGCTGGTGGCGCACGGGCCGGGTTGACGCAATCACATTTCCAGCCGATGCTCATGACCTCAGCATCTAGCTTTCACCTTGCCCTGCGTCCTCAAACTTCAAGTCGCACCACACAATGTTGCTTCATAGGGCAACTGTATTGGTCGCAAGCGCAGCAACAGCACGTTCATATCAGTAAAACCTCATCGCTATACCGAAGATGCTGATTGACATAGCTTCTTCTTTCGTTGCGTCATCATCTATTTCACTGCACTTCGCGACTGTCCTATCATCTGGTCAAATTGACATCTCGATTATGTTTACTGCAATACCTAGAGGAAGTGGCATTATCGTGTGGGTTGTCATATCGTGGAGTAACTGGTGGACGCCCTCGGATTACAGTCGCTAGGATCTACATTCGCGATCTTAGCTCTTCACGATAACCCAAATTTGACACTGAATACGGTGCATGGCTAGGCCAAGAAACTTATCTCCTACTGACGACTATCCAAAGTGGCCAATCTTTGTCATGGCAACATTCCTTCGACATTCATTGTCACTGGTCATGAAAACCCACGGGTCGCGCTGCCTGATCAATCATGAATTGGTTGCGACTCTTTCACTAATTGCTGTATACAAACATTTTTTTCCTTCGCGAGTGCCCTTCCATGGAACTTATTAACCACTCCGCGAAGTCTGTCTCGCACTGTTTACGCACACCGAAGTTGTTCCTTCTCTTCCTACCCGCTACGTATATAATCTCGACCCATTCTTCCCTCCTTCTCTATACCCCGCCCTCTTATTAATAATCTCCAAAAGACTTGAAGCTCTAGCTATATTCTGTCAAATGGTTGAGTTTAGATACAGTCGACCTGCCGGTAACCGAGTCTGGCGTGTAGACAATGTCCCACGCGCCGCGACTGAAGACGACATCCGCGATTTCTTCCAACAGCATATGATCCTCGATCAGGTTCGCGCAGCTCATCCACGAACAGGGGCGAATTCGAGTGTATATGTCATGTTCGGGCATATGCATCCCGTACACATAGCGAGTGACTACATCCGTGGCAATCGTGTGCGCGTGGAAGCTGCTCCTTCTGGCAACTATATAGGTAAGTGTTCGATCTTGACAAGCCCTTCGCAAACTATTTGCTAACCTCTCCACAGTCAACGACAATCACGACGGTTTCGTTCGCCCTGGACTTTCTGGCCCTGACTCGGCCTTACCTGGACGGCCTTACGGTACTCGTGGGCTTACCGACTCGGACTTCCCAGATCTTGGGATCACCCGCGAAGACGAAGCACGTCGACGCGAAGAAGATGCCGTGCGGCGTCGAGAAGCACGAGAAGCAAGAGTAAAGGAGAGCCAATTACTGCAAGAAGAACACGAAAAGGTCGTGCGGGAGCGTGAAGAAGAATCTCGAAAGGAGAAAGAACTAGAGGCTCAGGCCAAAGCCCAGGCGGAGAAGAAGCGATCAGCTCTCGCTGAGCTAATTCCACGAGTTCTCCAAAATCTGGGTGACGTTTTACCCCCGCATCGCGTCCCTTCTCCTGATCTCGATAATCGAGAAGATTCGCGGAACCGACTACTCTTTATGACCGACATCCCGCCCGAGCTCGATAACGATGTGGTCATGGCGTTTCTCCACCCGTTTCGCCCCGAAGGTATTGATCGTGCTGAACTCGGAGGAAATCGCATGTTGTCTGCTATTGTCTTGATGCAAACAGCTGAGGGCCGCGACCAGGCTGTTGAGCAGCTCAATGGCACAACGCTTGCAGGCCAGAGGGTTGTCCTCCAGGCTTTCAACAATGTCACTCAAGATGTCCTGGACCGTGTCCTAAACCCACCTGTTCCCAACGCCCCCAGCTCGGCGAACCCTCCGCAGGCCTCGAGCTCCTACTCCCCTTTTGGAGCCTCGGAGATCACGTCGCCTGACCCGCCAGCTCCCGATATGTCGGCCCTCACGGCCGTGTTGCGCAACCTAAACTTAGTCCAAGACCCGGCTCCGGAACCACCGCAACCAGCTCCCCGTGGACGTGGACGTGGACGTGGACGAGGATCTTCTTCCAACCGCCGCTCCTCTGGACGGGGACGGGGTCGTGGCACCACGCAGCCGTCCGGTCAAGTAGTACAGCCACCATGGAACTACAATCAGACAAGCTACGCCCTGAGTCGAGCCGAAGCTGACCGCATCAATGCAGAACGGCAGCGTCGTAATGGAAATATTCGTGGAGGCCGTGGAGGCCGCGGTGGTAGACCAGGTGGCCGAGGAAACGGACGTGGTCAGTAGGTTGGAATGCCTCTTGCTTCGAAGATTGTGGATGTTGTTGCAGATTTTGATGCGTTTCGGACCTTTCGGATGCCTAGCGAAATGGTCTCCTTTCTCGACTCCTTCTTCTTATATTCCAAGAGCAGGGCAGTTCGGGTGGACTAAGCCCGGTACCCCAGTATCAGCACGACGCCCAGCCCGTTAGATACCGCGCAAACATTTTTTCTTTTCCAAGTTTTCTGATTTTCGAATCTGCTATGAGTAGGAACACCATTGTTGAGGCTGGAAGTACTTAGCACCATGATCTTTAAAGTAACAAACCCCCGTCTCCATTTTCCGTCTTTGCCTATAGTGGCCCGAAGTGAGCTTTTCCAATACTTTCCAAAGCCATGTTGTTTCATTGACCTTAACTAGATGCCGCGGCGTGGTCATGTAGGGGAAAAAGAAATGCTACCCACTGCACCCATGTAGCCAGAATGCTTTGTCGAAAGTGCACGATCGTATGTAACAGATTGCGCAAGAATATCAAAGGCAGTAGAAGCGAGGCAAGAAGTCTGTATGGCTGTAGCAAGTTCTTCAAGTGGTAGTGTAGGCATGGCAGGAAGATGGGAGTTGATGAATTATGTGCATGAATAGACGATTCGCACGCTAACCACACAAAGGTGCCGCTACTAAAACGCAAGTAGGTATAAGAGCTATTCCACCATCCTTTCTAAAAGAAGCGACCGCAAACACTTCTACATCCCCCAACCTCTCCGAAACCACCACTCAACCGAAGTGAGGAGCGTTAAGAACGATAGCGCAAGAAACACCACCGATAGTCCCCGCAATGGGAATAGTCATAATCCACGAAAACACCAAAAGCCCCACTCTCTGCCAGTTAACAGCCTTGAGCGTACCATTGCAAAGACCCACACCAACCGTCGCACCGGTAATACACATGGACGTCGAAACAGGAAGCGAGTACTGCGAGAAGATGAGCACCGTAAGCGCGGCACCCATTTCCATGCTGCAACCTCTGCTAGGCGAGTGATAAGTAATCTTGTTACCCATGACCTTCATAATGTTATAGCCGTAAGTAACAAGACCGAGGGAGAGGGTAGCAGAGAGAACGGCGAGTTGCCAGACGGGCACAGATGCTTTGCTCTGCGAGGCTTTTCCTGTGTTCCACGCGCCGTAGATGACGGCCCAGGGGCCGACGGCGTTTCCGATGTCGTTGGCGCCGTGGGCGAAGGAGGCGGTGCAGGCGGTGAGGACTTGGACGAAGGAGTAGGTGTGCTCGACTTCGTTGGAGTACTTCTTTGCGTGGCTGTAGACGCGCTCCATGCGGCGGCCTTCGGGTGTGCCGTGGATACCGGTTTGCGCAGCGTGGATGTCGTAGTTTACGCCGTAGAGGGCGCCGACGACGAGCATGGCGGGGATGCGCTTCAGCGTGATGAGCATGTTCTTCTTTTCGTAGATCTCGCCGGTTTGGATCTTGTTCTCGTGGAGGTAGCGCATGGCCCAGCCGAGAGGTCCCTTCTTGGCGCGGAGCTTGGAGTGGAAGCGCTCTTGGCCTTGGGCGACGAGTTCCTTGTAGCTGGGTTGTTGGTGCTCGGCGATGTCGGTGGAGACGGCCATCTTCTCGTGATCGTGGACGGTGATGCCCTCTTCGGAGTCGTTGTTCTGCTCGGGCTTCTTCATCTCTTCATCCTCCTGGACGACGGCATAGTCGGGAACAACGGCAGCCTCGACGCCATCCTGGGCGAGACGCTTGAAGAGAAGAGGACCTTGGAAGACGTGGTACCAGCGGACGGTGTGGTCGCGTTTCACAACCTTGGCGTGTAGGTAAGGGACGAAGAAGAGAAAGGATAGGAAGGCTAGACCGACACCGCAAGACATGGTGACGGTTGCGACATACCACGCGGGCTTCTTGTTGAGACCGAGGTTGGGCGATCCCTTGTAGACGATAGAAAGTGTGCAAATGGTTCCAGCAACGAGAAAGAAGAAGGGTGCAGTCCAGATGGCCCATGGAATGGGGTTCTTGCGGACGTGGACGGTCATCTTAATCAGCATGAAGATGATGGCACCGAAGCAGGCAGAAGCGGCAGGTGCCATTCCGAGACCTGCGAAGATGGCACCAAGACCCTTGCCCTTGTTCCAGCCCCATTGTACGTTGGCAGCACCGGCAACAGCGACACCAACACCAGCGACGGAAGAGATGAGCGAGTAAGACGATGAGACGTGAGCGGAGTGCTTAGTGCACCACTATATACGGAGTCAGTGTATGCTCCACATGCAATGAGTACAATGGCACTTACCATAACCCACATGGAGGCACCAGCGAGAGCACAAGTGAATGCGAGCATCTGAACACCAGCATCGTCCTTGAAAGCATTGGGAGGGATAATGCCATTCTTGATCGTCTCAGCGGTACGAGCACCAACGGTGATGGCACCGACCATCTCGAAGATGGTACCCAGAATCATGGCCTGGCGGTAGGAGACCGACCGGGAAGACACAGAGGTAGCCCATGCGTTGGCGACATCGTCTGTACAGTGTTAGTCTGGAGCATGATGAAGTGACAGTATTGCACGTACTGGCACCGTTGTTGTATGCATCGAGCATGGCAAAGAAAGTGCCAATGGCGAAGACATAGTTGTACTGTGTAAGACGCGCCATGATGACTGATCCTCGAGCAGTACAAGTCGCTCGATGACAAAGAAGGCTGTTTGAAGTTGGAGCTGGGATGCCGAAAGTAAGGAAGGGGCCTCTGTGAGACATGTATATATATTGAAAGAGACGCTTCAGGTCGCTCTTTGCGGCGGAGAAGGCCCGCATTGGCTTACGGCGTCTATCCCTTCGATGGATTCCAGACTGATGGGTGACATCCGACGCCCTGCATCTCCAGCTACTATACAGCCACCACTCAGAGGCCGCAACGTGAGAGCATTCGCCAAGAAAACGTGTGCTCGAAATGAATCTGTGATTGGGTAGGGCGTAGCAGAATGGCGGATTTCTTGCCAAGGCCGTCAAGATCTCCCCACTAGCGCAGTCAAGCAACTCTGGTGAATGATGGCGGAGCTTAGCGCTTTCAGCACGAAACTCTCATTGACGCTACCAAGCCGATAACTTTGACAGCCATGTCTCTTGGCCGCATCTTGGCAAAGCTCGTAGCGTTCGGGCGCGGAGTGGTCTCGTGTAGTAACGGCAGCCAATGGAATCATCGCACGCCAAAACGTGGGTAACATCAACGGTCGCCAGACGTCGACATCCATCTACCAGCTGAACCAGGCCCTCCCACGGCCCTGGGTCTGGCCTATCTCCCACGCATGTTATTTGCTCGAGCGTTAATTCACCTTCCAGAACAGTGTCCGAAAGCTGACGGGCAGGCCTAGGATTTTGCAACAGACTCTGCTTGGCGTTTCCAGCATGCAAGCCGAAGATTAACGCGACTGACATCGTGAGGTCTACCCTCTCCGGAACATCGTCTAGCGGAGGTAGCTCCTGCGCGATTTTCGAGCACATCCTTCGCGAGCGCCGAGGCTGCTGTTCTAACCAACAGCGAGTCTGTATCACAACACATGGTGTCGACGAATGATTCGTATGCCGTTGGATAGCACCAGAAGGGTGTTGCGCTTTGATGTATGAAGATGCGGATGAACCCGTACAAAGCTAGTGACCTGCGAGTAGCTGAGGTTGTCGGCGACGTCCTATGCCAAAGTCTCAAAGCGAGCTGGAACCTCGTTGTAGATCAGACGATAGATTTGAAGTGCAAACCGGACAGAGGGGACCTCGCATGGCATCCCTTGGACCAGTGTGCGACTTGCGGGTCAACTCAATTATAGTCCGGCTCGGTGGTATCATGCGTAAGCTGAGAGCCATTTACCAACAGAGGCGGACTCTTGGCCCGCCAGGCGCTATGAGGAAGTACCTCCATGACGGACTCACCATCTGCGTAGTTGATCCCGAGGGGCTATGTTTGCCATCAGACTATGCAAGTCCGGTCTCTTGGGATGTGTATATCAGATAACGCAGCGACATCCAGCGCTGCGCGGCGATGTACATCATATCGCCGCTGGTGTAGGATCCTACCAATGCCTCCGTGGTGATCAGGGCGCCGCGGGTGGTTTCGGAGACCAAATTGATACCGCTGCAGTGGCCATCGTCAACGTCTTACCAATAGGCACAGGCGGATCGGTGACTTCATTCCTTAGGATCGAGGGTTCTCAGAGAGAATGTGAACGCGTCGCCATGTCCAATACATTGCGTCGGAAGCGTGACGCGTCGAAAGTCGAAATCCCTTGTCCCTTCTCTTTCAATCAAATCGCGCTAGTCCGAACGGGTAAGCTCCTCTTCCCTACAAGAGAAGAACCGAACGACACCAGTTGCCGCAACGACATTCAAATTATGGCGAAAGATGATATCGCTGAAAAACGACTTACGAAATAAAGGGAAAGAGAATGCGCCAGGAAGTTGCGAGATGCAGTCGACTTAAGCTTGTGGATCACCCTCCACCCAGGTTTGGAGTGTGCCCATCACTCCACAGACCAAGCCGCCTGTGTGCCGACTTATCCGGCTTCGCCCTGCACCTACGGCATCTTTGAGACGAAGCGAGGGAGGATTCAGGTACCCGTCTTGTGGGCATCTGCAATGGGTGGTAAGCTTTGCTTTTAAGTTTTTGAGTGGGTTTGAATGTGAAGTGGCGATGGAGGTGATTGAAGGTGAGAGTCGGGTTGCATCATAGGGCGATATACCGCGAGTGCACATTCAAAGTATACATTAGAGGAAGCCTACCCATCTGATCACACATAAAACTGTAACAGAATATTGGTACACAATCCAATATTCTGTTACAGTTTTATGTGTGATCAGATGGGTAGGCGGGATACTCATCAAATTTGGAGAACTATTTCAGTGATACCTAAGGCAGCTTACATTCAGAGATAAAAATGCTAAACATTAGAGGAAGCTGCCGACGACGCTTGCTTGGAAAAACAAATACTATTATTACATGTAAAAGGCGAGTTCGCCCGTTTTGTCCACTCCATTAACGCCAGATCATAGCAATCCGAACCACGTTTTCCTAATATCCCACACCCACTTCGCCGGGGAAGCTAGCCCAGAATTCCTGTGTCGCATTGATCATCATAGCCTCTAACTCTTCATTCGTCAAGGCGAATGATTCGAACGAGTCAAGGTTGAAGGTCTCGTCGGCTTCCAACGGGGGCACCGCTGGAGGCGTGTTCCACGAGAAGTTTGATGAGTAGCTGTTGGGTGTGGGCGCTGCGGCAGGCATGGGGCTTGTAGCGGGCAAGGGGCTTCTAACGGGTGGGTTGGTAAGGTTGGCGATCATGGGTTTGCGCTGGTCGTTGTGCTGTTGTGAAGGGGACCTGCTGGAAGCGATGTCTCGAGCATCAGCTGGCTTTTGTACAGGCGAGGGCTGCAACGCGCCGTAGTCGATCATGGCATGTCGCAAGGCTCGTCGTTCTTCGGGTGATGCCGGGCCGTCCTGGCCAAGTATCGAGCGGTAGTACGCTTGCATGCGCCTGATGGTATCATACTGGGGCTGTCAGCGTGCGTTTTCTAGATCTCTTGAGTTACTCACCCAGGTCTCTGCCATGGGCCATTGTGTCTTCATCTCCTTCAGGAAGTTGCAACCCTGGATGACGCTCTTGCGCGCCTTCTCCCGCCAGCGAGGATCGTCATCACCACTCGGGAAGTTGAAGCTATACAACATTGCGCCGACTGCAGTGTAGATGGTGAAGCCGATCCACGGCACTAAGCCTCTCAGGAAGTAGACGCCAAAAGTGCGCATCTCCTCGAGCATGTCTAGGACCATGACGGAGTCTTTGAACAGCTCCTTGCGCGAAGTCTTCTCCCACTTCTTCCACATGTCACGGTGTTCGTCGTAGGAGTTGGGCGTCTCTTCGGGGTTCGCCCCGTTCTGTTGCGGTCCCAGGACGGGCAGGTAGGCGCGATGCAGGAACATGTAGCTCATGAAATGTATGCAATGCATGTAGCAATACGCTTGGCCTTGCTCGACCGCATTGTGGCTGTGGAGGGTGAAGAGGTCGTACTGCAGGCGCTGCGGGAGCGAGGCCTTCCAGCCTTCGAGTTCGTATATGAGCTGCTGGAACTGCGACGAGGAGGCCCATGGCAGTTCGCTCTTGAGGTCTTCAGAGCACGCCCAGCGCGCGACCTTGCCCCAGATGTTGGCAGCGCGCATACTATAGCCGATGATGCCAATCTCTCCTACTGGCAGGGCTACTGGCGGCATGCGCTGTGTGTTGTCTAGCTGCGGTGTGCACACAGGCTCCCCGAAGACGAAGTCCTCGCGCTCGCAGGGCAGCTGAATCTTCATATCGGCGTGTGTCAACGATCGCTTGCGCCCCTTGCCGCCACTGAGCAGCGAGTCCATGAGGAAGCAGGTCCAGGCAGTCCGTCGGCGCACTTCAGCCTCGATGAACTCCTCGCGCGTCGGCACGCGGTTTCGCGGTATGCCCGTCTCGCGCGTCAGGTCCATGACTTCGACGAGGCGTATGGCCATGCCCAGGTATATCCACGCCCGCCTTCCATTGCCGGCGCCCCAGTCATGGCCCGTCAACATCAACAGGGCTTGGACGCGGCTTATCGAGGGCGTCTCGAGGTCCTGCTGCAGGATCTGGCGGGCGTGGGCGGCATAGGCGTTGCTGGCCTCAGTCTGCGACCGGAAGGGCGAGGGCGGCTCCTTGACGAATCTACGTCATGTTAGATGTGCGACTGCCTGCGCTGTGGGTGCTCGCATACCTGATGGCCAGTGCCAGGATCGCCCAGGCCATCCATGGCTCGAGGGTGCGGTCGCGGATCCGGCGCAGCAGCGTCGGCGTGTGGTGGAAGCTCCACTTGTAGCTGCATCTGAGGTAGCTGTTCTTGACCTCGTCCGTCAGCAGCTCAAAGGGATCGAGGCCGTCGAGCAGCGCGGATGCCGCATTCGGCGACGCGTGCTGTGCCGCCTGGGTGCCGGTCGGCAGATGTGCGTCATGGCGGCCCTGACGGGGCGCTACAACCGTCGTACTCGAGTTGGCTGGTGTCGGCGTGTCTCCAGCGTCTCCTGCGTCTTCAGAGGGCCGTGGTCGCTTGGGCTTGCGGTGTATCGCGCTGGTTCCTGGCGCTATCGTCTGTCAACACGCGCACTATAGGGGACGGCAGGAGCTTCGACGCACCTGGGAACTCGCACCGATCGGCGCGCCCGCACTGCTTGCACCTGTCGCACGGCGGCCGGTCTTCGTGGATGCACTTCTGTTTGGCGGACCTGCAGGACACACACGCCACGGGATTGCGCATGGTCGCGATGCCTTCCAATGTTGGAGAGGCCAAACATCGACGGGTGAGGGACGACCCTGCCTCGGTCGCTCTTCCCCGTCGCGATCTGCTCTCCGCATCCCGTGCCTGCCCAACATTTGCGCTAGGGCGGCCATCGCCGAGCCCGCAGATACATGAACCTTGTTCGTATTTCTTTTTGTTTTTATCACGAATGATCTATTTCACAATGTCTGTTTTCTCGTCGCTACCTCTGTGCACCCTGGCTTCAAGTATGTCTTGCCTTGGTGAAGCAAACATTCGGCATGAAATATCCCCAGGAAGGAACGATCCTCGGCATACACCCAGGAAGTAGTCGCGACAACATCGTCACAGCCACCACCTGGGCATGCGATACAGTGCTCATAGATCTGGCCTGTTGCCTATGAGGAAACCTCAGCAAGCTATCCCCTTTGCGGTTTGCTATCAAGACAGTCGTCATATCTTGTTTCCCTCCAGCGTCTCCCATTCCAAAGTCAATTCCTCTACTCCCATTTTATCGAGTACATTTTATAACTCAGGTCATCTTCGTAGCTGCTGTCCCTATGTCTCAGCACTGTAGACTAGACCTTGGCCCCGTCTTCACTA
Organism: Alternaria ethzedia; assembly: GCF_023757985.1. Taxonomy (NCBI): domain Eukaryota; kingdom Fungi; phylum Ascomycota; class Dothideomycetes; order Pleosporales; family Pleosporaceae; genus Alternaria; species Alternaria ethzedia. The sequence continues at coordinate 1,515,688 of NW_026056194.1, read as the reverse complement.
GATTCTCATTCTTCACCTATGCTGACTCCAGCTGAAGAGCTACCGTATACGCAGAGCAGGAGATTATGAACCATCGTGACGCCTCTCATTCACCAGTCAGTCTCTGTCGCCCTTGTGCTGGTCTTTCAGCCACGTCTTTGTTCAACACGCATTCACTTTGCACGGACCCAACCACCACGTGTAGCTATCGTTCTTCCCTTCACTACCACAATCTATTCGTAATACTCACTCGATTCCTGATTTGGGCTTAGTGGCGTGTACAATAGCCCGTACTCAACCCCTGCTTGACTACACGAACTTGATCCGACATCCACTTAACAAATTTCGCTTTCCAAGTCCTACTTTTATTTCGACAACACGCCTACTGGCGACAGGATAACGACAGCGACTCCATCGAGATATTGCTAACCCCCAAACGCAATGGCTCACTCCTCGGCCGCCAACGGCCCTGGCTACCAAACATACGCAGTTCCTCTGGCAGACGGAAAGAGGAAGCGGGCTACTGCGGACAGCCAGTCAGAACCGGTGAGCCACTTATCTTCAGATACTTTCCTTCTGAACTGATGCAGATGTCTAGGCTGAACCCAATGCGACTCCCAGCACAGCGCATCTAAAGAGGAGTCGCCCCAACGAAAATGAGTACAACGCCAAGTACATGGCTGAGATGTGCTTCAGCGCGTACAAGGCGCGCTTACACACCGCCGGCTACTCGCAGTATACTTCCGACGTTGCGAACGACTGGCGAGAGGATCTTGTCGAGTTGTTCAGCCACGCGGCGTTGAAAGGAACCATGAAGCAGAATGCCGCGGCTCGTCATGTCATCCCTCGTCTGACAACTCTCATCCCTCAAAAGAACCAAAAGAAGGGCGCGCTTGTGAAGGACTTTGCGAAGCACTACGAGACTGTGCGAAATGACATGATAGTCATCGACAGAGTCATGGGAAATGGCTTCAAGGTCAACGAACAATCCATCGTCGAAGTACGCGAGTGTCTCAACGGCCTACACTATATTCTCGCCAAAGGAGAGCAATGGCGCAACGTCATGCCTTACACACCGCTGCCAATGTACCGGCTTCGAGCCCTCCGCGACCTGATAAAGTACTCACGACCGCACCACCTCCTCGGCGATCTGGTCACCAACATTGAAGAAATGGAAGGTTGGCTCAGCCCGCCACCTGCGAGCTTTAGCTTCCCAACTGGGCCGATCGACGAGACGATAGAGGCGTTGCAGAAAGCAACCGAGGACAAGATTGCGAGGACCAGCATTGGCCCCGACGCACAGCAGATGGCAGAATACCGAGCGCAAAAGGCGGAAGCCCTACGTCTGCAGAAAGAGGAACAGGCCCGTCAACAAGAGAAGGAACGACTTGGCGAAGTCCAGCGAGTTCAAGCAGAGCGAGATCAGCTGAAGCAACAGATCAAGTCGCTCGAGATGACCGCCGCAAAGGAACGCGCTCAAGAGAGTGTGAAGAAGGTCGGGGAAGCTGCAGCAACAGCTCAACGCGAGAAATCGTACCAAGATCAGATCGCGCAACAAACAACTGAGATCAACAAGCTCAAAACCGACATAGTCAACCTGTCTGCTAAGCCGGCAGCGCAAAATAAGCCCGAAGCCACTACGACATCGTCACTTCCAGTCACTGCAGGACAGACTGGCACTCCAATGAACTCTTCTTTCAGTAGCAATCAGACTGCCAACAGTAGCTTCTACCAGCCAAAGAGCTCTCTAGGCACTTCCTTCGGAAGCTCTATAAATGGTGGGTCGTATGGGCAGCTCGGTTCATTCGGCCAAGTTTCACATCATCCTACGCCGAAAGACGACGACGTTCAAATGACGGACGCTCTACGGGTTGATAGCTCGCAGCAACACCCTGGCTTTGGTCCGTTCGATCCTTCCACGATAATTACACGCGGTGTGGGCCAGTCAAACCCCTTCAATGCTCGCATCACCAACGGCGCTCCCTCACAACCCTTCGGAATGTCAGCCGGCGACAGCAACTTCAAGTCGGCTTGCCCAGCATACAAGAAAGGGACCTGTACATTAGGCAGGAGTTGCAAGCTACCCCACACCGCATGCAAGTTCTGGTTGAGCGGTAGTTGCAGATTCGGTGGGAGATGTAAACACAGCCACGATCCTTTCTTCCTGACAGAAGCCGCATCAAAAGGCCAGTCAAAACAATTTCCACGGGCTGACCAAATGGTCATTGATCCTGTCGTTGCACCAGGATCCAGTAACTTCTCCCAAGCGAACCCCTTTTCCAGTCATCTACCGGGTGGTTCAGATCCTTTCGGTGGGCAGATGAAGGGGAATGGGCGTTCTACCTTGCAACCTAAGCAGCAAGACCAGACTTTTGGCTTTCACACTAGCAACAGCAAGAACCCGTTCAGCCCCGCCCCACCACCAGCGCCAGCAGTGCGCAAACCGACACTTGCTGAACGAGTAACAAGGGGTGACCAACCCACCTCTTTTGATAACCAAACGCCATTTGGCTACCATCTCCCACCATCTGGCCCTCGAGGAAACCGTTCACTCGCCGACAGGATAACAAAGAACGATCAACCCATGCCACATCAACCTCAACATCAGCCTTCTACCATTCGCATCGAACAATCCCTAGAGGACATCATCAATGCATCTGGATCGCGCAGGAACGAAAAACAGGCAAAGCCGCTCCAGTCAGAGACTCTCTGTAGGTGGCAAAAGACCTCGCCAGCCGGATGCACGAATACTACTTGTGGCTATAAACACGATCCGCCGAAGACAATGAGTACCAAGGCTGGGAGGGTGGGCGGTGCGCGGGGTTTGAGGAATCCGTTTAGTCAGATTGGTGATATACTTAGGGGAAATCGGTAGGCGGGAGGCTACGTTGGAGAGTTTGACGTTTGGAAGTCGTCATGAAGTATAGGTAATGGGAAGACAACGAGTTTATCTTGATGTGTCTGGGTCTCATCGACTGCTGCGTATTCTTTATGCTAAGTCGTCATATACTCTACTCTAGGCTCCTACTCGGATGTAGGTTCTTCCCCCGTCTATGCCGACCGCACCAGTGCTCCGAGATACGACTCTATTCACCAATGGTGTTTCGACTTCAACCTGAAACACGCCTCACAGCTTCTATACTAGGATTTTTGCCTCTCGAACAGCCTCCGCTACGTCAAGTGCGGTCTCCGACACTGTTCTGGAGCCGCTGGACAAAGCGCCACTAGATACGAGTTTTCGGACTTGATCACGGACAAAGCCGGGACTCACCCCGTGACCTTTGTAGCCACCAACTCTTTGTTGTAGCACTTCTAGCTATCAACCAGCGTCGAGGCACATCCTATGATCGTGACATTGTGTCAGAACCCTGAAGACTGCGCCTGCATCCCAATACCTTCCATCAACCAAAGAGCCCAACATACGATAAACAATATGGGAATGACAAACATGTCGAACACATCAAATCCCACCAGTGCAGGATGCCATATAGACATCATAAACCACATCCAAGCCATCCAACAAAACTGGTTCATCCACCCCTCGACCTCAGAAGAACCCATTCTCCCAGCCTCACTCCTCGCCGGCGTGCCCATCAACTGCCTTCCGGCCCCAATTATCCAAGCCATCCACGAACTCTCCACCCTAACAATCGGCCAACGAGACCGAGCGCACAACTTACTAAACACCTACTTCCAAGCGCGTATCCGCGAAGGCTCATACAGTGGCAAGTCCCAAAAGATCTTCGCCATCTTGGAAATCAGCGATGTGAAAAAAGCATGTGAAAGTCTACGAAGGATGAGCCGAGGACGCGAAATGCAAGGGCCCGTTCCAATCAAAGAAGATGAAACGAGGAAGAGGAAGTACTCGATTAGACAGGAGATTGCAGACGAAGAAGACGAAGACGCACAAAGACTAGCGAAACGACTGAAAGAAGAACTATGCGTAATCTCCGAAGACGACAACACCACTACCAACAATAACGAGGAGCCAAGCACGCCAATCTGCATCAACTTCGACGATATACCCACGCCACCAGATTCACAAGCAACGATAACAGCAACACTTCCTTCCACGACCACCACACCCCAGACGCAGCGCCGCTCTCGGCCCCCTCCCATTGTCATTGCCGAGATACCCACGCCTACAGCTACATCGCCTGGTATTGTCCCACCGTTCTCTTCTTTCACGCCCTTGTTTAATAGCCTGGCTCGGGAGTTTGGCGGAGATCCGGATACGCCGTGTCCGGTACGACAGAACACTTACGAACCCCCACAATCAGATCTCCTTAACATTGCGGATGACGGTTACGGTCACGACAAACTCACCAGCAACGATAATAATGCAAACGGCACTCTCTTCGAGTCATACATGCGCGATACATATCCAGCGCCGAGGATAGATCCTCGTGTCCAGGCAGGGCAGAGAGCAACGCATGAGTTTAACGTGAGGAGGATGGAGGTGATTGAGGCGCAGAGAGTGTTTGAGGAGGCGAGGAGGAGGTTTGGAGAGGCGAAGCGGAGGATGGAAAGCGTGAGAGGAGGGGCGGTGTGGCGGTGATAGTAAGAGTGAGATTGGAGATAGGAAGGTTGGAGATTGTTGCTCGGATGGAGATACGTTCGTGGGGGTTTTAGAGTAGATATACACTAGGTACGCTGCATTTAGCATCAATCAATTGAAGTCTTAAACAGAATGTTTGGCGCTTACTTGTACCAGTCAGAACGCCGAACCCAAAGTCTCAATGAACAGAATTTCTTAATTCCACCATTATTACAAACAGGATGACTGCCCTGCCCGCAACCCCCATCACACCTCACCACTTCTCCTCCTAATATCCCCCAACTCAACATCATCCTCATCCATCTCAACCGCACAACCGTCATCCTCCCCGTTCGCCTTGTTCACCTCATCATCACTACTATCCACAATAACAGGTGTAGCAACCCCCGAGTCCACAGCCCCCGGCGTCGTACACGCACTGCCCCCCGTCTTCTTCGCTTTGAGTCCATACACAGTATTAAGTTCCTTCCGCATCTTGTACTCCTTCTCACCCCAGGTGAGACAAAACCCGATTCCCGCTAGAACCGCGAAAACAATCCACACGCATTTCAGACTCTGGGTAAAGGCATTGATTATCTCGGCTTTGATGGTAGGGGAAGTGGCTTGCGTGGCGATGAAAGAAGCCGTAGCGCGTTGGTATGCCTGACCATTTTCCAGTTTCGCGCGAGCAGTTGCAGAGGAGATGGTGGGGAGTAGGGAAGCGAAACGGACGTTGAAGATGGCACCGGGGATGGCGACACCGAAGAGGGAGCCCGTGCCGCGGAGGAAGGCCCAAGAGCCTGCGCTTGCGCCCGTTGTCGATTCGGGAAGTTTGACTTGTACGGCGGGAAGCATGGTGCTGATGACTATCCCGAGACCAGCTGCGGTGATGAGCTGGAGGGAGAGCCACACACCAATGGAGGACTTGGCGTTGAGCAGTGTGCAGAGGCCTAGGCCGAGGGTTGTCAAAGCGAAGCCGATGATGTGCATGGGTTTGTATTTGCCCCAGTAGCTGAGTAAGGGCCCGCCAACTGCGGCGAGGACGACGATAACGAGGGTCGTGGGCATCACTTCTAGACCTGACTGTGTGGGCGAGGAGCCCTTGACTGCTTGAAAGAAAGGCGGGAGGTAGAATTGGAAACCGTAAGTTATGAAGCCGTGCATGGTTGTCAATGCGAAAGCGATGTTTGTCGTGCGGTTCGAGAAGACGTGCGGTGGCATGATGGGGTATTTGCAGTAAGAGCAGCGTTCCCAAAAACCGAAGCCGATGAGACCCAGGATACCGAAGACCATGGGTATGACGACAGAGAAGTGAGACCAGGGCTTCGGTGCGCCGCCTGTGCTGAGGGAGACAAGAAGCATCAGAACTGAACCAGTGAGCATGCCGCTTCCTACGTAATCCACTTTCTTCAGCTCTTGTTGAAGCGTTGTTTCTGGTGTAGTGTTACTTCCACCGACATTTAGCCAGCGCCAGATGACGACCAAAGAGATGGCGCAGACGGGTATGTTGATGAGGAAACACCATCGCCAGCCGTGTTCAGCGAAGACTCCTCCGAGGAGTGGACCGAGTGTTGTGCCAGCGGCGAAAGCAACGTGCTTGATCGCCAAATACGGACCTCTCTTTCTCAATGGCACGATATCGCAGAGAATCATCTCGGCGAACAGATCAATTCCACCGGTTCCCAGACCTTGGACAATGCGTCCAGCGATGAGCACTGCGCCGCTCTGAGCGCCACCACAAATAGCCGATCCCACTGCGAAGACGGCAACAGCAGTCATCATAGGAGTTTTCCTTCCCCACATGTCTCCGAACTGAGAGTATAGAGGCTGGAAGATGGTGCTCGCGAGGAGGAACGCGGTCGCAACCCAGGAGAATTTGGTGCCGAGATCCAATGCCTCCGAGATCGTAGGGAGGGCGGTGTTGGTTACACTTCCCTCGAGAGCGGAGAGGAGTAATGGGATGCATATGGCAACGAATGATCGCCAAAAGCCCTCCGATCGCTTCCATTTGGCTGAGGGTGTCTGAGAGGGGAGGGAAGGAGGAAGCGTAGGGCGACTGAGGCGGCGAGAGAGCGTATTGTTGAAGACTTGGGGCTGAGTAAGTGGTGTACTTCCCAAGTCCTGTTCTTCAATGACGAAGTCGACTTTGCGCTCCGTTGCAGGTGGTGTCGTACCCATTGTAGAGTCGGATGAAGACATCTTCGAAGAAGAGTGAACGTTCCTCCGGTGCTCCTGAAAAGGACTGATGAGTGAGAATAGCGATATGTTAAAGGAGACCCTGTTTAGTAAAAATTTCTCTCAACAAAGAAAAATAACTCTTCCACTTTGCGATCGTGGTAGCGAGTCCACGTAGCTTCCAGATATTCACACAGCTCAGCTCACACCGTGGCGCTGACCATGTTATATACCTCTCTTGTCCGTCAACAGGCCCAACATATCCATACTACCCACTAGATAAACGAAGCATCTGTGATAGTACGTTGCATTACGAATGTGTTGTCGTGTTCGCGCATGGTGAGGATGCGGTACCGCGGTAGGAGAACCCTCTTTACATCTCGCCCAAACGGCGAGGGCGAATGAGCTCGTATGCGAGGCGGCGACCCTGACATATCTCGCTGCAGGAACGCGCAACTTAGCGGCGCCTTCTTGTTGACAAAAATCTGTTGTTGTCAACTCCGATCGTTACGGATGCGTAGCCAGAGAAGGCGGGCTCATGCCGCGTGTGATCCACTGGTAACTCATTGGTGATCTCCAGCCACACCCATGATTTGGCCTGAAATGCTTCAAATTACTGTTCCGCGCGGTTCTTGCATATCTGAAGGCTGGAGGCGTGGATTATGCACCTTGGAAGATAGGGCTGCGTCCCGGGGTGACTCGGTGCATAGTCCGCGAGAAATACTGACTGTCTCTGCAGTCCCAGACTCTTCGAACGCCTCGATTCGGTATGGCGTGCTGCTCTCTTGGGAGGCGCTGATGGCGCTCGTGTTCAGCTGACGTATACAGTACATCACCCAGCCTTGAACGCCACAGCGACGCATTCGCGCCGCATGACATCGACTATGCAGGTGCGCGGTTCCAACTCACCTCCAGCACGGATCCACAAGCTCAAACCCTGGCAACTGCATCCTCTTCAGATTCGGACAGCTTCTCAACAGCAAACTCGCAATGCGCGTCGAATCACTCCCATCCCTAACCTAGAACATGAGCGCGCTCCGTCAGTAAACCATCTCACACGCTCTCCATGCAAAGAGACGACTCACCTCCTCAACCCAAACCTCCCAATCGCTCTTCCTAACAAAGCACTCCACATTCCCCCTAATCACCGCATCCAAATCCAGCCCCTCACACTTCGGCCACGGATCTAGATTCCCGCCATACGCATGAACCACGGAAAAAGAACGGACTAGCTGGCGATGGGGTGGAGACGTCCAGAAGAGGAGGGCGAGGGGACGCAGGTACTTGAAGTCGGCGCCGTAGAGCGTGATGTGCGTGTAGAGGTGGGCTGTTGCGAGGCGGTTTAGGTGGCGGGAGACGAGGGTGAGGGTGTGGAGTGTGGTTCTAGAGGGGAGGTGGGAGAGGATTAGATCGAGGAGTTCGTCGGGGAGGGATTCGAGGGTTGACAGTTGCATGGTGTGTGAGCGAGAGGGGGTTTGGGGTTGGAGTTGGGTTGTGGTTTGGGTGCACATTTGGAGGTAATAGTGATGACGACTTCGATAATAACGATGTTGTTAGATAGGCAAGAAGAGGTTGCTGTTATGGAACTGCGCAATAATTACAAAGGAATACCTAGGGACGTAGACAGGTAAAACCAAAAACATGCAGAGTAAGAACGCACGCGATATACATGACGATGAGCACTGGCGTGGAGCTATGGATATATCCCATGTCATTTGGCATAAGCCAAGACAAGGGTCCATTCAGGTACAATGCACACGGCAGTTGCGATGTCGCGATCGTCTTCGGATATATCAGTCCTCTTTACCCCGCCCCCACCACTGCTACGTACTTCGGCAATTGCGAAGTTCAGGGCATGGTGACAGACTAGAAAATGATAGTAAAAGAAGTTATGTTGTTCATAAAATCTATGTCATGCGTAGCGTATCTCACACTACAACCATGTCTACGCATCTAACCTGTTATCGGCTATAACATCTACTTGAACTCCTTCATAAACTCCTCGTGGAACTTGACAATACGCCCTGTCCAGTCGGTTCCAGGAGCAAGGAAAGTGGTCCTGAAATGCAGCGTGCCTTCCTTCTGTCCGAAGCCTGTGCCAGCAACAACGCAAACACCTGTGGCGTCGAGCATGCGGAAGCAGTAGAACTCGTCGGGCGCGCGACCTTCCTTCTTGGCTTGTTGTACGGCCTTTTCTGGGAGGTGGATGGTGGGGAAAAGGTACATGGAGCCCTAATGTTTGGGTTAGCTATGCGATGTGTAGTTGGCGTGGAATACGTACCTGTGGCTCGTTGCACTCGACACCCTCCATCTGCTTGAACGCCTCGTACAAAGCGTACGCGCGCTTCTTCAATCCGTGGAAGATGCCGTCGTACTCCTCCTTGTAGAGCTCGTAGCTTGGCTCGCCCTCCTTTGGTGGGTTGACCATCATCTCCACGATACACTGGCCCAGGACTGGCGGGCACAATTGGATAGAGATGAACTTGTAGACCTCCTGCGCGACCTCCGGGTCAAAGCCGATAAGCTCAAAGTAGCCACCTCGGTGACCACACTCTCCGACCATGCCCTTGGAAATTGAGTGCAGAGAAGCCAGCTCGAGGTGGTCGTACTGGCCGGGTGACTCCTTTTGCAGGTCGCGTAGAGCCTTCTTGAAGGAGATGAACTCGCCAATGAAGACGTTGGTCTGGTAGACCTCGTCGGCGATGACGACGAGACCCTTCTCGGCGGCGAACTTGAGTACAGCCTTGATGTCTTCGGCGGGCAGCGACGCGCCAGTGGGGTTACCCGGGTTGATGACGCAGATAGCCTTGACATCTGTGCCCTCCTTAACAGCCCTCTCGTATGCAGTCGCAATTGAGTCGAGTGATGTGCCCCATGCTTGGTCTTCGTTGAGGTAGTATGGCACGCAGCGGGCGTCGAGGACGGAAAGGGTCGCGGTGTAGAGAGGGTACTGAGGGATTGGGACCATGATACCGGTCTCGGGCTTCGCGCAGATGGTGTGGAGGAGGGTGTTCACGCCTGACGAGGCGCCGTTGCTGAGGTAGATGTCCTCGAACTTTGCTGGGTAGCCATCGCGACCTGTCTCTGTCAGTCCAGTTCTCGTAATTGTATAGTGGGACACTCACGCTCAATGTACTCTGCGACGCTCTGCCTGATGCCTGGCGCACCCTGACTCTGACTGTATGCGCCTACGCTCTTGACCTCCTTCAGCAGCTTCCTTGCGCGGTCAAGCACATCCGACTTGTATCCCAGGCTCTTGAGCAGGACATCCTCGTGCTCCAACAGGCCGGGGTTCTCGAGTATACTCGCGACCTGCCTGAAGAATGTGATTGGCTTTTGGTCTAGTTGTTGAGGGTTTCCGATGTTGGCCGCGATGACAGTGTCAAAGGGAAGGTCCTTGCCCTCGCCCTTTGCCAGCTTGGCGCGGTACTCTTCCGACTTGACGGCTAGTTCACCGCGGACGGCATACTTGGCTGCCTTGACGTGCGGGTTGATGTTGCCAATCTGCAACACCTTCTGCGGTGCCTTGGACATGATGCCTCGACTATGGGGAAGGTGCGACGGGGGGTTGTAGAGTTGGGTCGTTACGCGTCCAGCGAGGAACGGAGATGGGGTTTGAGGGGTGGAGGAGGTGAAGGGTCTATACAGGACTAAGGTGGTGAGCACACGTCCAGACTATAACTTAGCTCAGGCGAAAAGTGTATCTCTCAGCGCTACTCAATCCCGCGACGTACTCGAAACACGTATATGATGTGCGTCAATGGCTGGTCTATATTTTTTATGCTGCGTCGCGTGGTGCCCCACTACTCGTAGGGTAGAGCCACTACGATGCTGCCCCTCGGTGGCTCGGCGCGTTGCGGATATGCCAATCTCTTACGCTTTACTCGTCGCATGCACAAAGGAGCAGTGGGATCAAATACCTCTAGAGCCCACGCTGCCACCAAGGCGTCGACGGGCCATGGCTGGAGGGCGTAGTGAACAGGCGCATTTCAGAGCCGATGACGGCGACATGTCGATGGACCCTGATTGATGCTTATCGGCGGCTGCTCGAGGTGATGACCCCACCCACGCGGGTCTCAACCAAGAGCTTGGGTTGGAGCTTGTTACGAACGATGTGATGTAAACGTGGGCGTAGAAATAACTTCGAAGACACGGGACGCCGCGTGGGTATGTTGTACGATTGAAGGGAGCATTGCTTTTGTGTTATCTCACCGCACCTTCATAATACGCTCGTTGAGCCGCACCTGCATCACGGAGATATCGGAGCTAGACCCGCGCGCGAATATGGCAATGCCACCCGGGAAGCCACAGCAGGAAAGCGCAGACGGTCATGGTATGCTTTTGCTTTCATTCAACGGTCTTTGCGCTGATATGTCTAAGTCTACAATGCCTCAAGATCATTACACGTCCACCTCATCGTGACAGTCTAGCCGCGCTCACTGCCCCTCAGCCTGACGGCTTGACCGTACTTCTGCAGCTTGGTAATGAGCTGGTCACCCTGCTTGACTACGTCTGCGTACTGCTTATTCTTGTCGTCGGGTCGGTTGGTCTCGATGATGCCCTTGACGCGGTCGATGGTGCAGGGTATGCGGTCGGCGGCGATAAATCGAGCGAGGTCCCTAGTTGTTGTTAGTCAAAGATGCTGGAACGGGAAAGATGGATATCACTCACTTGTCAAGGAAGTCCACGGTGACGCCAAAGTCCTTGGCCATGCTCTCTAGGCCGACGACCCTGTACGACTGGAGGAGTTGCTGGTATCCCCGTAGGCGCATCTCCCTCACGTACCAGCCACGGTGCTCGTACATGTAGCGGTCCTGGCTGAGGAAGTTGGTCTCAACTTCACCGAGCGCGCCGAAGAAGGTCTTGTAGTCACCCTCGTACAGGCTCTTGACGAGCTTCGACAGTGGTGTGAAGTCAACTGGCACTTCCTTCTCTTGTTGTCCGCCGAGGGTGGTGAGGTTAACGAGGGTAGGCACTGGTGTTGCTGTCGAGCCTGACGCATCTGCCATCTCCTCGTCGCCTGCTGTTGGTCCTGCCGATGCCTGGCCAGTGATTGCCGAGAGTTTCTCTTCTGAGGTTCCGACAATGGCCTTGATCTCAGGCGCGTCCACAACCTTGGACTTGAAGTCGACACGCTTGAGTGACACGGAACCGGCGAGAATGGCGTAGACGACGAGACTTGAGTAGCTGCATAGTTCGTAGCTGGTGAACGTGGACAAGCTGTCGAGCAGTAGCGGGGCGGCCTGCGAGTGTGATCGGACGGTGAGGTAGTGTAGACCAGTGTATGCCTTCAAACGGTTGCGGCGATCCCAGTCACCACCGCTCTCTACCAATGCGCTTGCCCGGTCAATCGACTTCTTGGCCAATATTCTGTCGCCGAAGAAGAGCGCAACGCGTATTATGGCGAGGACGAGGTCGATCTTGGTGCCTAGGATGCCTGTCTTCTCGAAGATAGCCTCGTAGCTGGCGATGGCTTTGTCCTGAATCTTTGTTAGTCCTGTCATCTGATGATATATACTGCTCTGCACACCTTGTCGCCTATGCGGTTGTAGAGCTCTGCGCGCTTGCCCCTCGCAGCCTGTACTTCGGTCTCGCCTGCCTTCTCTTCGGCCTCTTCCTCCTCCTTCTGTATCGCCTCGAGCTCCTTCTCGCTCTCCGCCTTGAGGCTCTCATAGAGTTTCTCGTCCCACGACAGCGGAACTTCTAATGAGGGCGTGCGTGTGGCGAGCATGGTCGCTAAGCTGGTAGACGGTCTCCGGTTCTTGTTTGGCTGGTCTGCGCTGCCCTCGCCCTGTGCATTCAGGACGCCGTCTACCGGGTGGGCGAGGTACCGGTAGAGCGGCGCCATCTTGTTCTCGGTGATGGCATCTTGGACCGACTTGAGGGCGGATTGCTTGGCTTGTTTGGAGGCGGAGGGATTGGTGAGCTGGAAGATGTTCTGTGACAGCTGGAGGTCGGGGTACTTGGCGAATTGCGGATCACCCATCTTGGAGTTTGCTTTGCGGTGTGAGGGGATGGGCGGTGGTGGGTGGTGGTAAAGGTGGACGGGGCGTGACCGTGTGCGATGTTGCTATGATGAATGATGCCCGCCGCTCGACTTCCGCCGACGTAGTAAAGCTCGCGCACGGACAGCCTTTGAGACCAGCGGAAACTAGAACTGCAGAAGCTACCTCACTCGCTCCTCCTATCTTCTCAGTCTCTCTTTCTGTTTTCAGTAGAGATTCAATTTCTTGTTTCCACATCAATACAGTCCCTGAAGAATCTCAGCCGAGCCACTGCAAACTACCTATCCTCATCCAACGCGTCGGACTTGGAGCCGGCCTTCAGACGCGTACCACCAAACTTCACAACATGGCGAACAACGACCAAGGCAGAAAGCGTGCGCGCTCACCCTCGAGATCGCCATCACGGTCACCACCCCGTCAGCGAAAGCGCCCCGGAGCCGGTGCCCGAGTGTCAGCCGCCGACCGCGAAGCCGCCCGAAAGCGTGCGCAAGCGAGAGAAGAAGAGGCGGCGAGGAGGGCCCAGCAGGAAGCCGCGCAGAGAGGTGTGCACGATGTCGTCAAGCAGCATTACAACGCCGTCCCGGAGCGAGGCCGCGAATGGCGCAACACAGACAGCAAGATCAAGGGCCTGCGCAGCTTCAACAACTGGGTCAAATCGTCCATCATTCAGAAATTCATCGGCGACGAGCGCAATATCAAGGTTCTCGATGTCGGATGCGGAAAGGGCGGAGATCTGGGCAAGTGGGAGAAGTCGAGGAAGGTGGAGCTATACGTTGGATGCGATCCCGCAGATGTGTCGATCAAGCAGGCCAAGGACAGATTCGCCCAGATGCAGAGGAAGAACCGGCGCTTGTTTCACGGCGAGTTCTACGCCAAAGACTGCTTCGGAGAGTGGCTAGGCGACATACCCATCATCAAGGAAGTTGGCATCGATCCCGGAGCCGGCGGCGGCAATGCTATGAGCCAGCGCTGGGGCGGCGGTGGTTGGGACATGGTCACCATGATGTTCTGCATGCACTACGCTTTCGAGAGCGAGTCGAAGGCAAGAGGCATGCTACGAAACGTCGCAGGTGCGCTGAAGAAAGGTGGACGCTTCATTGGCTGCATACCCAACTCGGACGTGCTGTCGCAAAAGGTCATTGAGCACCACAAGGCTAAAGGCACCGCACCGCCTGACGTTGACGGCGCCGATGACGACGACGACCGCCCCGCATTCGCAAGTGACGACGAAGACGACTGGGACCCGGAGAAGAGTCTTGATAGCCCCAAGCCCGCCGATACCGAGCACGCGAACGACGACAAGCCAGACGAATCGAAGAACAAGGAGAAGGAGAAGGAGAAGGAGAAGGCACAGGACGAACAAGAGGACGGCGAAGTAGAGGACGAGGGCTTCGGCTTCGGCAACAGCATCTACAGCGTCAAGTTTCCAGGCAAGACACCTTCCGATGGCACGTTCCGTCCTCCCTTTGGTTGGAAGTACTCATACTGGCTCACTGAAGCTGTTGAAGCACCCGAGTACGTCGTTCCCTGGGAAGCTTTCCGAGCGCTGGCAGAAGACTTCAACCTCGAGCTGCAGTACCGCAAGCCCTTCAGAGAGGTCTGGGAGGAGCAAAAGGACGATCCTATCCTGGGTCCTCTCAGTGAGGTCATGAAGGTCAGGGATCGCTCGACTGGCCGACTCCTGACTTCGGAAGAAGAGTTGGAAGCGGCAGACTTTTATCATGCATTCTGTTTCTACAAGGTTTAGATGGGCAGCATTATCGGCGTCTGGGATCTGGCAGGAATGCCTGGGGTGATGATGGAAAAGTCATCTTCAACGTGTATTATATTTTCATATGGCAGGACAGACCAGGTCTGTGAATCAGATTCGAAGGGCTCCCTGATGTTCATACGGGATGTGATAGCCAAACAGGTTCATTGAAATTCTACCTTACACGAATATTGTCCCCCGTGCTCCTGGTATTTACTAGTCGGCTGCAACGAGTCGCAATAACAATGAAACATAGCAAAGGACTATCCAGATACGCGTGATGGAAGTTCAAGCTATCTTGTAGAGAGAAGGTATCAATAGAAAAAAAAAACCTAAATGTAGCCAACATTCACATGCCACCAGTAACCAAATACGCGCGCCCCAGATCACGTTGCCCGTGACGCAGGCGGATCGAGTTGCCGAGGTCGGTCGCGTTTTCCCCGGCAAACGGGGCGTGGCATGGCATCAGATCCAAAGCCCGAACTCCCTGCGCTTCCGCAACCCATCTCCGCATTCCACTACCAACGCCCCCCATACGTTCCTTCCTTACTCGAATTCACCTATCTCGAGAGCAAGCGCGCGCCCTAGTACGACGGAAAATTAATCACGACGATTCGAAGCTGGACTTCTCCCCTTCGCGATACATACTAAGCGTATTCGTGGGCAGCGACGAAGCCGATAAGATGGTTGCTGATGCTTTGGTTTACCACCCGACGGTGTCGCATTATTTGAAGTTTGTTGCGACGACTGGTATGCTTCCTCTTCTCGTATCCTCCATACCCACTATTCAATCCGTCTATCCCGCGTCATCCCATTTCACCTCCGAAACCCCCGTCTCACCACCCCGTATCATACATCTAACGTGCACATTCCTCACTAACCCTTCCTTTCAGTCGGACGCGACAAAGTTCTCCGCACCCTCCAATACTTCTCCCGCTTCCTCGCCTGGTACCTGTACCGCACCAACCGACCCGCGTCGGCCATCGCCCCGTATGAAGCGACCAAGAAGACCTTCGGCGCGACGCGCAAGTTGATGCGCGTGGGCAAGTTCGTCGAGCACTTCCGCGCCGCGGCCGTAGCCAGCGATGCCAAGAGCATGGATCCCGTGCTGAGGTTCACAGCCGTAGGAAGACAGTTGGGATATGCATTCTACATGCTCTGTGACAATGCTTGCGTGGTGAGTCCTCCCACCTCAACAACACAAAACACAACAGATCCAGAAACTAACAAAACCCCCAGCTCGACGCAACATCCATCCGCAAATCCTCCTTCGCCCCGCGTCTCCTCCGCGAAGGCTACCGCGCCTGGTTCGCCGGCATCTCCTTCTCCATCGCCTCGGGCCTCTACCAATACTACAACCTGCTCCAGCACTCCAAGACCATCACTCAGTCCTCGGACCCGGAGAAGGTGGTGGAGACGAAGAAGTTGCAGAAGGAGCTTAATGCTGTTAAAGTGCAGTTGGTTAGCGATATTTGCGATATCACTATTCCGAGCAGTGCGCTGGGCTGGGTTGATTTGGATGATGGCATTGTGGGCTTGGCGGGTACGACGAGTTCGCTGCTGGGGGTTTGGGGGCAGTGGAGGAAGACTGCTTAGGTGTGATGAAGTGCGCGGGGTTTGTGGGGTGGGAGAGGAGAGGTGGGGAAGATGTGTTGGAGGTTGGATGTACGGGATATCTTCAAGTTACTGTCTGCGTTGTTCGGTTCGATTTGCTCAATACTCCTGTTCTCTGCATAATGCCATTATTCGAGACGCATGTGCCCCTCTTTCTTTGCTGTTCCTTGATTGCAACTGTCAGTCTTCATCGTTTCCCCCCTAAGCACCTGGGATGTTCACATGAAATCTGCGTTTCCATCATCAGATACCATACCTCAACGGTTCGTCGTATTCGCAGCACTCCCTCTCTGGCTTCTATGGCGATGTCTCTCTCCCTTCGTCTTGCTTCCAAAGAAGCGTATATTAGGCCTAGAGGTTTATGTCCAGTTCGCATGATATTTGGATTACTTGCACCAATACCGGCATGATGACAGCTAACTAGACGTTTCCAAATATTGTCAGCTCGGAGAACTTTGCGTATTAAAACAACATTCACCGCTTACAGCAACAGATAAGAGCATGACACTCAATGGAGTGGGGGTGAACGTGTCTCCTAGGGAATACAGTAGGTCTGCTCGATGGCATAGATCATGGGCAGTATGGTTGAGTTATTCGTGAAGCTTACGCTGTGTTTATTGTGTGGCAAAGCTGCGCTATAGCCCTACCCTGTATAACTTCTCGTGTCTTTCGCGCTCGAGCCAGGATATTCATCTCGCGAAAAATCTTTGGTTGTGTACATTGCGAGGTGGGAATTTGGAACTGTGGTTAGTCTTACTGTGTAGATATGTGGCAGCTAATCACGAACCACTGCTACTACAAAGACAAAGCAGATCCATCGGGAGACACTTGGTAGAATTTGCGGTGCTATGTCGGTAGCATGTCATCGCGCGTTATGGCACTGTCGCGGAGACTGGGGGAGTTTAGATTCTTTTGAGAGATTCCGAGATGCTGCTTAGGTTACAGAACGGATGGCTACTCCGAGACTAAACAGATTTGAAGAGGGTGTTCAGCGGTTTTAGGATAACGTGCGGAGTTAGTTCTGGTTCCATGAGTTGTCGCGGAGACGAGTCTGGCCTCATGTGAGCTGTCTCCGTGGTCATCGGCTTACCTGCAGATGGTAGACAGCGTAGGCAGGATCATAAACAGTAACAGGGACACTATCTTACCATGCAGTACAGGATACTGTATTGTACAGATACACTAGGCTTTGTCTCTACTTTGAGGTTGCAGACTATTGAGCAATCGTGTTTTTAATATCTCTCGGATACTTGGCGGGATTACTACGCAGAAGCAACGAGGTTCATCACGTACAGTTCGCACCGATGCAAAATCCGCCGATGTACCGCAATCGCCCCGAATTCTCCCTGCTTTTCCCCAAGATAGACATAACGTCACCCACAGTGTAATTGTCTGTAACGCCTGAGCGATGATAAGCCCGAAGACAGCCATACCAAGGCGGGCGCATCGCTCAGATTGCCATGTCTTGGCACCGTCTACTTGCACCCTAAATGAGTAGCCACAAGCGGCAACTCACCCCCTTGGGAGAAGACCGTCCCACTGGATGTGGACATCAGTCGGGCCATGAGTCGGGTTAGTTCTGCCGCTTCCGTGGTCACGCAACGTGGACTTTCTTTTGGGTCGTACAGTGGGTTATCAAGAGGGGCTTTTGTGGATTCATTCGAGAAGAATCCCGGACGACGGCCTGTTCGAGGTAACGCTTTGCAGGCCCGCTTTCTGGTGGAGTCCGCGTGGGAAAAGGCTGAGGTAGGCGCAGAATCGATTCCGGAGTTTTGTGGGATGGGGAAAATGGAGCGAAGGTATATGGTCGGGTACAAGCGGTATGGTCAGCGTTGCTGAACTCAATGTTGTGATAGCCGTTGGCTGTTGGTTGTATCGATAGCTTGGTCTGAGGTCGGCAGCTACTGCCCGCGGAACCATGTTTGGTCCTAGCCGTCGCCGTTGAGGATAGCCACCGGATCTATGTCTGGACAGGGTCCAGGGGAGTGCGGACAAAACGGTGAAGCAGAACTGGGGCGCTTGACTGCATCTGCCATCAAGTTTACGAAGCTCTGTTTCGGTATGCCAGCCGTCGCGCAACGTCCGATTCAAATTTTCCGATGTGCTGTTTCACTGCCATCCATGGATCCTAGAGCCATACCAGGCATACGCGTTCGCGTTGGGTCCGAGGAGTGATGGAAGTTGCAGATACATCGCGGGAGGGTTCTATGCTTTTTTCATCGAACCGCTCTGAACTCGCGAAGGATCCGGGGATGGATTCTGATGCAGTAGTGGGAGCCATGCTGCGTTTATCGATGGCCTCGAACGGCGGCGCGTTATCGCAAGCTTACTTAGGTACACGGTGTTGCGAGCCTCGAAGCGTTAGCCCTCTTCCCCAATGTCTCTACTGCGATAGGAAAGCAAATATGCCGAGGCAGCTGTACTCTTCAGTATAGCTGAGAAAGAGTAATATGGCTTCAGCTAGATAAGGTGTTGCGCCTCATGGCAGGTGGAGGGTGTGTGGCCATGCGACGACGTTGGGCAACTGCCCTGTTGATCTCGGATGCTTTTTCAGACCCTTGGCCGCTTACCATCACCCATGCAGAGTCGCGAACCCCCCTACACCCTCACGTTTCATCGCTTTTCATCTGACCTCATCATGGACCCGGAGAGGCTGCCGGTATACGAGAGCTGCATTCCAAGGTTGCGTCGATGCTACCAAGCGACATTGAGGTGGAAACAGGGCGCGGGGTGTGGTTATGGCTGCGGCGTGGGTTCTCTTTAATCTCCTACCCATCATGCAGCACGCCCTTAGTCCAACTCTCCTATAGCGACACATTCACCGTGTTGCGAAGTCGTAACATGCCAGATCCATGAATCGCTCCACGAGGCCCAGCACCGCCATCAGATACAGTGGGCTGCGCTACAGACTTCCCTTGCCGATATCTGACCGAGGCGTAGTCCTCAAATGTTTGTTGCCCCGAAGCCCCAGGCTGGAACTGCCATAGCGGATAGGAGGTTAAAAGGAAAGGGACATGGGGACAAAACGGGACGCTTCCTGGAATACCGCCGCGCCGCTACAGAACCATCGTCGCGTCATGCCCCGGTAAAGCACCGTGTCGCCCGCGCGCTCGACTAGAGCTACAACCTCCGCGAAACTGTATACCTCGCGTGCAACTAGACTTAGATTTCCATTGGCCGGCTCCGAAATGCGATGCGAACCATACGGCAACACCGAGATCTCCATGGCCACTGTTGTCATGAAGGCCATGAGACTTTGCAAGCCAGGGGGCTGGCTCTATAGCTGCTCGCTTCGAGTGGTGTGGACCCCGGAGAGTCGTGAAACGAGTCATCCACCCTTGCGAACCGTAGCTGTTCGAACGACCTGCGACCATTCATTCCGCATCATGCTCCTTCATCCCGACGCCACCAACGGGAGCTTCCTTTCCAAAGGATTTGATCTTCAATAGGATCCCCTGGATAAGACAGGCTGCACGCTCGCTCACAGATCCTGGACTCTATTGGCTCGCCTGTGTCCAGCCGGCTTTCTTTCCTTTGTTTGTGATGAAGCGACATTGCGGCACATCTATTGCAGGAACTTGAGCAAGGCTAGGAGAAGAAAAATCAAGAAAGTGGCATATATTCAGCATCTAAAGCAAACCTAAGCAACAAAGTTCTGGGCTATCTGGTTTCAGGCGACCAGGTTGCAAGGCTGTTTTGCGGGGTACCAATCAAACTCGACTGTCGGCAGACTATCCTGTTGCCACCATCGCGCGCACTCTTGTCGACTTTTTGCTCATCCTGTTCGTGGCTGCAACACAGGTGAACGACAAGCGATCAGACAACCTCCATGACTTGCTTTCGCCCCCCTTAATGTGGACCCTTGCGGCGCCCCCGCGTTGTAGTTCGTCGATGAATGTGTAAATGATAGGTCGCCAGCTTAGTCAAACGCTGTCATCTTCGAAAGAAGCGTTACCAGTTACGCCAGTGTCTAATGTCTCACAAGGACCGAGTAGGAGAAGCCCTTGCGCTGCAACCCATCACACCTATCACAGCAGGGGTTCGGGCATGTACAGGCTCACCTGCCGCTAGTTGCACGACCCCGTTTTTGATCCTCCATGCGGGACAGCAGGGGTTGCACCATGTGTCGTAGGGAGGGCAACGCACGCATGTCATGACTTGGACGTTCGGCACGAGAGACCCACCGTTTAACGTATTAGACCACTACACCTCCTCGTCTGATGCAGCCTCGAACGCGGCCTCGATTTGGATCCATTGTAGCACCATCTCTTGCAGGTCCATCTTCCATCTTTCCAGAACGTTGGCAGGACCATGTAATGGAGTTTTATCGCGACTAGCTATACTACCTTCACATATATCCGGATTCGCTAACCGACACGACGCTCGCTCGCCTCTACCGTAATACCTCCACATCGAGTGCGCAAACATGAGCACCGACACTGCTCTGTTACAGGATCCGAAAAACCATCCTGACAATGCGAACTTGCCAAACGTCAACGAACCTGCGACAATCCTCGGAGTCACTGTTTCCTTCCTGGTACGTGCGATGATTGAGAAATCATTCCATCAGACGTCATGTACTAAGTCTGTCAGGCACTCGCCATCTTCACATTGAGCTTCCGATTATGGTTCCGCATCAAGGAACGCCTTTGGGGTTGGGATGATGTCTTCGTTGTTCTCGCTGCTACGGCGAGTTTCATCGGAGATATCATGGTTTGCATGAGTATGTTTGTTGAGATCCCACGAACAATGCGGTTGACTAATCATTTATAGTGCCCGAGGATGGTCTTGGGCTGCATTTGTGGACACTTGATGCTGAACATCTAACGGCATATTTCAAGGTACTTCGTCTTGACATAACATTGACTAGCCAGGCTAACTTTGGCTTCAGCACATCTATGCGACAAATGCTGCGTACACCGCAAGTACAACCCTGATCAAACTCTCCATCCTCATACAATATCTCCGACTCTTTGCCGAAGCCGCGCCCTCCACCACTACCGCTCAATATCGACTCGCACGCCGTATCACCTGGGGCATGATATTGATATGCTCACTCTGGGGGTTGACTTTTTTCATGCTCGCGCTTTTCCCCTGCAACCCCGTACGCAAGAACTGGAACCCTACATTGCAGGGCACATGCATTGGATGGGGCAGCAAAAACCCTGCCGACTTTTTCCACATGTTTTTGGGCCATGCTGTCAGTAACTGCTTACTGGATATCATGGTCCTTCTAGTACCTCTGCCCTTCGTAACCACGCTAAGGATTGCGGGTAAAAGCCGAGCAGGCTTAGTTGGTCTGTTCAGCTTGGGCTGTGTGTAAGTGCATAATGAGCTTCCAAAAAAGGCTTCATACTGACAATCCACCAGTGTCGTCATCGTAGCTGTCGGTCGCATGATCGCTATGTCTGTTAACAAAGCTGGCACCAAGCCTGTCCTAGACATGTCCTTCCACACACCCATCGTCTATATCTTCGCCGTCCTCGAAGTCAACTTCGCTATCATCACAGCCTCCATACCCATCTTCTGGCCCGCCATAGCAACACTAGCTTCCAACAAGATCTTCGTCGTCAATGAAGTACAGATCCACGTCGAACATGTCACAAGAAACGATAGCTTCGACTCCAGCGGTGGCATCAGCCTTAGCGACCGAAAGATACAATCGTCAGGTGGGGATAGCAAGATGGGCGTTGTTACCACAATATCCGACCGAGCACCACCTCGAAAGTCAGGCGAGAAGTCATCCATTCACCATCATCACAAACCAAGCACCGCTTCATCTGTCGGTCCAACCACCGGCTTTGGAGGAGGACGAAAACCAAGCACCGCCTCATCCGTAGGCCGAACAATGGGCATGGACCTCGCCGGCCGCCCCAGCCAAGAATCATCACGCTACCTATACCGCATCCCGAGCAACGAAAACAGGAGCTCGAAAAGCCTTACGCAGAGCGAGGGCGACGACTGGTTCATGGAGATGGACAGGGCGAATTCACGCGGACAAGTGACGACAACGGTCGAGAAGTCCTCGATTCCGTTCGAGCACCTCAAGGCGACGGATAAAAAGTAAAAAGCCAGCTTGTTTGAAGGGGAGACGGGGTGGGAAGGATTGAGTACATGTCTTTAGTAATGTCTTTCGCGTGATACCCTGCAGCAATGCAATATGCAACATATCTATTTCCTGTACGCAGCACATACAATAGATGAGTATGTAGTAATGTAGTCATCTAATTCATTCTTGCACGATTCACACATTGGGCACCTTCGTTCAACTTGCTCACGTGGATCGTTCGGTCTTGTTATACATTCCCAAGACGCCGCGGGCCGCAACGTTGGTTATCGGTCCGAACTGGAAACACGATGGAGTCGATGGATACTGTGTACTGATTCAATCACCGATGGTTCCCCCGCAGAGATGCCGTGTTGGATCTCAATTGAATCGCGCACGGTGCTGTTGTTCGTGTTCGTCCTGCTCCCCGCTTGCCGCGCTTTCTCCGTTGTATGAGCGTTGGGGTTTTGGGTCGGAGGGAGGGTTGACCGTTGTCTGCTCTGCCAAGGGGTGGTTCTCGACCATTCATGATTACCAGCCACCTACATTGGCGAGAAGTTAGGAAAAGTATGTAAGACTGTGGCCCCGCTTGCGTAAAGTTTGGCTTTACGTCCACAACTCTTATCTCCACCTGGGAAGCAGCACATGGTTACATGGCTGGAATATCTACTGCGCAGTCTGCTCGTCGAATACAAACACACCTGGGCGGTAAGATACTGCACATTCGATTTCGACGCTAAGGTAAACTCTCGGGTTGCTGTCCCGATCGAATGTTGTACTTTAGATCGCGTGCTCACATGCCTTTTGTTGCGGCAGCTGCAGGATAAGCTCTGCGCGGCGTCAGCGGCGCCAGGGTTGCTAACCTGTTCGAGCGACGCGCGGAGGCTTCGGACGCCTGAAGAAAGCATGGCAAAGCTTGAGGCTGGACGCAACTTCCCCTTCAATATCGACGAGGAACTTTGTGTTTGACAACCGCTGATTGCCGTTATTTCTTGCGAGCGGCAGTAGAACTTAATACCGAACGCCACAGCATTCTAGAAGGCAAAGGACGCGTAACCTTGGATAGAGTTGTAGCCCCAACGGCTGTCTTGCTCGGTACCCAGATATTCCCGGCGGAAATGTGCACCTGCTTTATGGAGTAACAGCCGCGTCGTGGGCCTCCAAATCCTACGCCACAAGTATTGGGAAAAGCTTTCTTCCATTGTGAGTGGTCTGATGAGTGCGACAGGACAGCACCAAACCCGATGCGGGTTCGAGTGAGGGTGATCACAGGGTCTTTTGCAGTGAGTGCCACAACAGCCGTACCAGGGTTGCAAGCAAGCTCCAGCTCAAGTGAGAGCCGTTAAAGTTTGAGCGGTCCGCCTACGAAAGCTTATCTTCTACTCCAACGACGCTCTTACTATCCTATTACGCTGGCAATCGTGACGCGACACCCTGCTTGATCGCATTCGCATTCTGGTTAAGCCCCACGCGACACTACAATGGCTTCCGCCGCGGAAACCCAACCGGGTCTGTACAATGCGACTGACGCGAAAGGCGACATCGAACGTAGAGGCAGTGTCGCAAAGACAGAGAAAGGAAGGTGGGAAAGATTGTGGCCCGTTATCGCATGCGGTGCAGGTCTTTTCAGCGATGGCTACCTCAATAATGTATGCAGAACTCGATCCAAGAAGCGACACCCAGACGATTCCCAATGCGATAACAACATCCCCCATCCCAAAGCACCACCACGACATCCAAGTGGAGATTGAAACTGCGAGAATAGAAATGCTGATACAGGAATGCCTAGATCATTGGACCGGTGAATACGATGCTCAAGACAATCTATCCAGACTCGTATGCGAACTCTTCGGCCCAAGCAAACGTCTCGAGTATTACCTTTGCGGGTACAGTCGTGGGCATGCTGTTCTTCGGGTATACATCAGACCACTTTTCGCGAAAATGGTCGTTGTTCACGTCAACCATTATTATCATCCTTTTCGCCATCTTGGGTACAGCCTCATACGGAGCTGGAGGTAGTCCAAGTGGACTACTGACGGCGCTCGTTGTATACCGTTTCTTCCTCGGAATAGGTACGCCGGAATGCATTTATATCTTCCCGACAAACATACTGATTTGCGACAGGTATCGGCGGAGAGTACCCAGCAGGCAGCGTCGGCTGCGCGGAATCCACCGGCGAACTCAAGCAAGGCACCCGAAACAAGTGGTTCATCCTCTTCACCAACGTACAGATCGACCTAGCGTTCTTCATCAGCGCCATCGTCGCGACCGTCGTTGTCCTCGCTACGGGCGAAGACCATCTACGAGTCGCCTGGCGCATCTGCCTGGGCATCGGAATCATCCCGCCTCTTTCGCTGCTGTACCTGCGATTGAAACTACAGGAGCCCGAGGCGTTCAAGCGCGAGTCGCTAGCCAAGGCAAAGACACCATGGCTGCTTATCATCAAGTACTACTGGTTTCGCCTCAGTATCGTAAGCATCATCTGGTTCATCTACGACTTCAGCGCGTACTCATTCGGTATCTACGCCACGTCCATCTTGGCCAATTTGCTAGGAGAGTCGGCACCGCTGTGGAAGAGTCTGGCATGGAACATCCTCATCAACTTCTTCTACATGCCTGGTTGCCTTGCTGGTGCTTTTGTCGCGGATCTACCTTCCATGGGCCCTAAGAAGACGCTGTTCATTGGTGTGACCTTGCAGGGTATCATCGGCTTTATCATGGCTGGATGCTATCCTTGGTTGAACAAGCCTGAGAACGTTGCCGGCTTCGTCGTGGTCTATGGTGTTTTCCTTGCGCTGGGCGAGTTTGGCCCTGGTGATAATATTGGTTTGGTTGCTTCCAAGACGTGCGCAACGGGTATACGGTATGTCACTTTGTCGCATCCCTAAAGCTCCAGTTTCTAACTTCTAGACAGAGGACAATACTACGGTATCGCAGCGGCTGTAGGCAAGATCGGTGCCTTTGCCGGCTCTTACGCTCTGGACGCACTTCAGAAAGCTGCAGGCGATGATGAAGTTGCTGCGGGTCGTAATCCCTTCTTCGTGGCTTCTACTCTTGCCTTTGTGGCTGCTGGGCTGGTATTGCTCCTTCCTCATATCGGCCAGGACACAATCGACCAGGAGGATATCCGGTTCAGGGAGTACCTGACAGCGAACGGATATGATACTAGCAGCATGGGCTTGCAGAGTGCAGACGCAACGAGCACTGAGAGCGACGACAATGGCGCTGTACCGGTTGAGCAGACGTATGGGAAGTAAGGTAGGTTGGGCGCGAAGAGGAGACAATCGATAACGACGACAGTTTTAGGCAGTAGGGAACTATTTTCATCCGAATACAACTCGCTACAAACCACCATCTCAAGATCACTACCGTCCTTTGCCAACGATCTGTATGCACACTCAAGAACGGGACAGCTCCAGAGCTCCAGAACCGTAAGTGCAAGCACGTGCTAGGACTACACGCTAGAACCTTCCGGCCTAGCGCATTCTCACACTACCGAGGCTATCTGCAAAGCCGGAGAACCTGGAAACTATTACAACCCACGTCACTAGCAGCTCCCCACCATGCACGACAGACGACAGATATACCATACCACAGCCCACTTGATCCTCCCTGTGCCGTCTTAAACTGGGCATCGTGCGTAATACCATTATACAACGGATACATGGACAAGCCCATCTCACGTGCAATTGGGCACATAAACCTAGGTACCTCGGATCACTGTTCAACCAAAGCAGGCTTAGACACCTAGGTAAAGACACACCGAGCCTCTTCGGCAATATGGAACTAGATGGCCTGAGAGTGGAACAAGCCGTGGTATCCCCACACGAAGGAAGAGACTGCGTCTTCATGTGGACCCTAGTAAGCCTGAATGCGTGTAGTTGAGCCCATCGTCCGGGCACTCTGATTCGAAGGGGAAACAATACTAAAGACCAGCGAGAGACCTCTAATTGACTGACTGCAAAAGCAAACAGTGACCTAACATCCTCACCTCATATACACAGATCCGTGATTCCAAACCTCGATTTCAAACCTCGAATCCAGTTCACCCACCATGTCTCCCGCAGCCGTAACCTCGACCCCTCCAAGCACAAACCCCCACACAAACGGGAAATCATCTACCAAACCCGTCATCACCCCTTCTTCGACGGTCACCTCTCAAATCCCCGCATGGGTCCAACCCGACCTCACCCGTCTCCTCCGCGTAGAGCACAACCCCGGCTCCTTCACCTCGCGCTCCGTCTCCCTCGTCAACCTGCCCCCCGGCGCAGTCTTCGCCCGCATCACAAACCCCACACCAGCCACCGTAGCCTACTCCTCCGTCCAAGCCTCGCGCGACCTACACATCGAGCTAAACTGCGACCTCGTCTATATAAACCATAGCTGCAAGCCCAGCCTGGTGTTTGACATGCAGCGCTGGGAAGTGAGGGTTTCTGAACAGGGAGAGGGGCTTAAGGAGGGGGACGAGTTGACGTTCTTTTATCCGAGTACCGAGTGGAGTATGGCTCAGCCTTTTGAGTGCTTGTGTAAGACGGAGGTGTGTGCGGGGGAGATTAAGGGTGCGAAGGATATGAGCAGGGAGGTGTTGGGCAGGTATTGGTTGAACAGGCATATTGAGGAGATGCTTGCTGAGAGGGATGGGCAGTAGGGTTGTTGTTGATGGGAATGAGGGTTGTGACAAGAGATGGAGACGTAGAGCGTGAAGGCGTTGAGTGGAAGGTCGGTGTTGGTGGTAGAGGTTGAACTATTCATCATGAGCAAGGAAATAAGAACATGAGTACTATGATCATGGCTATGAGATCTTCACACCCTCAGTACCCGTCTAACATTCTCCTGAGTAACCTCCGTGAACCCCAGTCCGAAAACCTTCCTATCTGGTATGTGCCCCTGCCAGGCCTTCCCTCCCCCCTTCCTAGCCTTAACATGATAGATTACTCCCCCAGTTTCAGTCATCAGTGCCTCAAAACCGATAGTATTTTCGCACTCCTTACTGCTACCATAGCTGCCAGGCGCGAGATATGTTATCAGCACGTCTGGCCCCTGTGGCACATAAAGAAACGGATGAGAAGAGAATTGATCTGCGAGGTGGGATAGCAATGCTTTGGCGGTGGAGAATGCGGTACAGAGACAGAGGGTGCGGAGGGTGTCATGTGACACTCTGTTCAAAGTGACGACCCAGACTGTAGGTGGGAGAAGGCTGAAGATTTCTTGCTTGGTGGTAGGAGAGATGGGGTCTTCGAGGTAGGGGCGTGGCCATGAGTCTACTGCCGTTGTATCTGCGTTCTTATCTTTTGATTTGTCTCTGGTCGCTTTCCGCTCCAACGGATTCATCGACATCGACTTCCTGTCCAGTGATACCTTGGGTTCATCGTCTTCCCTTTGCCGCTCTGTGGTCAAGGTGGATACGAGTGTCAGCCATTCAAGTTCTTCCTCTAAGCGTTGGATGCGGTCATCTTCCTGAGAACAGGGAGGCATGACTGAGATGGGTAACCAGGATATCGGGTTTGTAGATGGCGGTGCTGGTAGGACAGGCGGGTCGGGGTCGTCCGGGTTCTGGCGACAAAAGTGGATGTGGATGAGGGAGCGGAATATGACTTGATACTGTGGCTGGGTGACTGATGGCGAATTGCAAAGACTACCCCAACACCAGAGGTGATCTTATGCTTGCATGCCGCCCAGATGACCAGCTAAGCAAGTACAGCAGACTCCGTAACCGCCTGATTGATAACAGGACGTCACAAGATCATCTGTAAGCACTCTCCGGATGCGGTAAATCAACCTGTTCCTTCATTAGCTAGCTCTCACACCCTCACACCCCTCCCTACCACATCAACATACCTCACTATACCTCCCCTGATAAGCCGTCGGCCTCCGATCATCCATCTCCACACTCCACACCTCGCCCTCATCCTCATCCTCCAACTTGCGATACCGCCCCTTCCTGCCCGGCAGAAAATTCAAACTCTTCTCCGCATCCATCTTGGCCGCTCTCTTCTTCCGGTCGCGCTTGTTCTTGCAGATGACGAGCGTGATGATGAGGCAGAACATGCCGACGGTAGCGAGGACGGAGAGGATGATGACGACGATGAAACCGCGTTTTTCGCCTGGGTTCTGGAAGATGGAGGAGTTGGTGTCTCGGGTGTGGAGAGGGGTGGGAGACATGGTGGGTGTGGCGTGGCGTGGTTGTTGTGAGGGTATCTAGGGAGGATGAAATGGGATGGGATGGGATTATGCGGTTGGTGTGTTCCAAGGTTGTGATGTGATATTGTCGCTACGAAAAGAAGGAACTGAAATAACAGGCTCACAGTAGAGGAAGTCGCAATCAACCATATAAACACCCATCACCTCGCCGAAAGCACCGCCTACACAGCCGCCTCCTCCCTCCACCGCCTTGGTGGCCTCACCCTCCTCATGATCCCCCTCCAGGATGGCACTCCTCCCACGCTCCACCCGCACCGCCTTAAAATAGCGACGTGTGCAACCTCTCCTGCCAATCGCAATAGGTCAAGGTACGCATCGTTCAGGCGTGACGTGGCCGAGTGCGTGCTGCGTTTCCGTCGTAAATTGGAATGTGCAAATGAGCGACCGAATTGTTGATAATTTCGTTGCCGACTCATCGTTTGTGTGAGTTGTGCGGCACAGCCGCGTGCCGGGGCAATGAATCGTTAGGTTATAGGGGGCCTTGAACGCTCTGATCGTCGTGCGTGAGACGAGACGAGATGAGATGTGGGGGGCCTGGAGTCATTGTCAGCCTCGCTGAATCAGTGGTCATTTTGTATGTTGGAACTTTGACGACTACATAATTGAAGCCGGTGACGCTTATGTACTGTCTAATGGTCTCGAACAGAACAAGTTGAACGCAATGGATGGATACATGATTTGATAATGGTTCGCACCGAATTCTATGTACTGAACTGAATAACCATATTCAACGCCAGAAAATGCACAAGACCATGCTATGTACGACAACAAAAATCATTTTCATAACCCCACCCAAACACCCGAACACCCTCATTACACGTATGCTCAATGAAAAAACGCGGCCGAAGCCCCTGCACAACACCTACACCTCTCACCATCCCCATCTACATCCTCCTATAATTCTCCGCCAACCCCTCAAACTGATCCAGCCCATCAACCCCATTACCAGGACAACTCCAATCGCGCTCATACGCCTTATCCGGCAGAATCCCCGCCTCGCGCCCCCGCCTATAACTCCACTGCGTGCTGCTCTCCGTCTCCCACGTCCAGTAAAACCAGCCCCAACCTGCTTCGAACGCATCCATCTGGCCAATCGCAAACTGGTACAGCCACTTCTTGTACTGATCACTGTAATTTTTCGGGTCGGCATTGGCCTGGTCGCAAGAGCACTGCGACGATTCCAGCGGACACTGCGGCTTGAGGACAGCACCGGATTTACCGTCTTGGGCCTGTAGAGTGCCTTCCCAGCGTGTGCCTGTGTTGACGTTGTTGATGTATTGCGTGCAATCTGTGTCTGCCTGGGACCATTCTCCGCACATGGTAGGCCCGAAACCAGTTTTCTTGTCCATGGAGCGCTTGCTTTGTTGGGTCCAGGCTTCGCAGGCGAAGTTGAGCTTGTCGCGGTGCTCGAGCTTGATCTGATCCGTGTTGAAGATGACGTATTGGTGCACGTCGAGGAGGAGATTGTCGTTGCCTTGCAGCTTGCCTTGCCAGTTGTCGAGGCCCATGAAGCCGTCGCCGAAGACGATGATGCCTTCGATGCCGTCAGCGCGGATTTGATCGATGGCTTTTTGTGTCCAGGCGACTACTTTTTCGGTGTCGAGTTCGACGTTGCGGGGTTCGTTGACGAGGCCGTACATGGTGACTACGTTCTTGTAGCGATCTTGGGCGAAGAAGACGGAAAGCTTGTGGTGGACATCCAGGGTACGTTGGCCGTTTTTATCGCCGTCTGTGCCGTTCAGCCAGTTGATTTGGCCTTGACGACCAGAGTGGTTCCAGCCGTTTTGACTACCTGGTGCGCCATGAAGATCAAGGTTGACGCGGAGCCCGTTTTGTCGACAGTACTCAATACCGCGGAGAAGGTAGCGCCATGCTACTTGCGGTACGTAAACGTCGTCGTCGTATGTCTGCACGATCCAGTAGCCGAATGGGAAGCGGACGTGATCCATGCCAGCCTCCCTGATCTCCTGGAAAGTCTTCTTGTTGATGAATGTAGAGTAGTGCTTCTCCATGGTGTCTTTCGCCTTTGCAGGTCCGAGCTTGCTCAAGAACGTCCATTCGTCGACTACGTTGTCTTTGGACCCATATTGAGAGAAGTAAGACGGCGTAATGAAAGGCTCGAGGTTGAGCCAGCCGCCGACGTTTACACCACGAATAGGTGTCTTACCATACTCGAACGAGTCTGATAGTTTCGGAACGGACGGGTTTGCTTGAACATCATCGTCCCAGGAGTCGTTGAGACCGATGACCGGGAGGCCTCCAACAAGTTTGTTGGTGTAGGTGACGTTGAAATCATCGGTATCGTACCATGCCCACGGGTCCAATATGCCACCTCGGTCCGCTTCCGGCACGCTGTTTCGGTCCTTCCCAGCTAGATTGTCGTTCTTTGGCCCCGATGAGGCAGCGGCGGATCCGCTCCCTGAGCTTTCGTCATCCTTGCCTCTGCTCGAGTGCAATGCGGCGACAGGTATGACGATAGCCAGGATGATCACGACGCAGACTATGGCGAATATTATGCGCTTTTTCTTCTTCTTTCGTGCCAGCTCCTCTTCTGTGTATACTGTCGGCGGGCCACTGCCTGCACCTCCGCGCTTCTCCATCATGAATCGATACTCGGAATCGTCGTCGATGCCACCCTCTTCAGCCAAGGGTCCGCTGATAACGCGCCGCTTCTTCTGTTCTGTGCGGTGTTGCTTCTCTTGCCGTCTTCGTTCTCTCCGCTCGTCGGCCTCTGACGGTGTGTATTTCGATTCGTGTCTGCGTCGTCGTTCTTCCCGCTCATCATCGGTGTATGCGCCTCTTTTCCTCTCGAGCTCATCGTCAGTCTGACTTTGCTTCAACGCAGCAGCCTTCCGTTTCTCCTCTCGCCGTTTCCTAGCTTTCTCCTCAAGCAATGCGGCATCGCTCTCTGCAGCGCGTCGTCTGGCTTCCTCCTCTTGCTGCTCTTTCCTCTTCTCCGCTCGCTCATGCTTTATGCGGTCCTTCTCCAAGTCTTTCTCCTTCTTCCTGACCTCTTTGAGGTATTCATCGTCGTAGTCGTAGGCTCCCCAGCCCCCAGCCTTCTTCGCATTGGTCTTGTCAAGCTTCGCTAGCGCATCGAGACTCAGAGGAGCTGAGCCTCGACTTCCCCTTCCACTTCCGTCTGTTGTAGAATTGCGCCGCGATCTTTGAGCTTTACGTGGTGCTGGGGATTCTTGCTCTGTGTCGCTCTGGTGTCTCGACCGCCGGGGCGGCTTTGGCAGTAAGTCGCCTGAAGAGTCTGTCGCCCTGTGTCCCTTTCTCCGTCTTCCTTCCCGATCGTAGACTGCATCCTCACCGCGGGATTCTCTCCTTCGCCGTCGCTCAGGGTCTACGTCGCCATGTGATTCTCTGCGCCGTCTTCGTTCGTCGCCCTGCGGTCGTCTTCGCGACGCATTGCGCTCGCGGTCGCTCATCGAAAAGGTCGTGTGGTCGTGATAAGTATACGTGCTTCAAGCGAAAGCGCGGTGTAGAAACGTGGGGCTGGGATGCACTTCATGAGATAGCTGCAAAAGCACGCAAATGATAAAAATGCGTTCAGTCGTGTCTGCTACCACCCGGGCGCATGTGATTATCGGTAGCGAATATGTATAATCGGCGGCTGGGCACATGCACGAGGTTGGGCTTGCTGGGATGCCGTGTCGTTGCTGGGGTGATGAGGTGTTGACGGCCTGGCCTGACGTGGCCGAGCGCTGGGCGCCACAAGCCGCTTGGATGGCCATCTTGGAACAGCGACAAACTTGGACACAGGACACGGAGTCGGTCCTGTGTGAAGGCTATTGATATTTGACAAGGCGGGTATCACAGGCGACCAAGTTCTCAGCTCACACTTGGAGTACTTGGTAACGCAAAGCTGCGTGTGCTTTGGTGGCTGTGTCACAAACACAAACAGAGTGCACAAAACAACCTCTAGAGTACAATGGCATGTCACATACCAACCAGCATTTCCTTAAGAATACCATCGCGTCATCACAGATTACCCAATCTCGACGAGACCGTTGAGTCCCTGCGCCCTGCGATCAGCAACGGCAGGGAAGGAAGATGTGCCGCCAACTCGCTTCCGCGGATGACATCATAGCCCCTGTAATGATAGACAAGCCTGCCCGTCACGCTCCGTCACTTGGTGCAATTCGTAAAGATTATCTTGCATTGTTGAATCTGTGTGTGGTATCATAGCTGGGAATATACAAAAACAATGCGCCAATGGTCATAGGGCTCGTCCGGACCCTTTACCCTTTTCAGCCAACCGTGCCTGTGAAGGCCCACCCGTGCCTCTCTAATAAGCCGGTCTTGGGTGATCGTGACGATTTAATGAGAGTACCGCCTCTACAACGCCAATTCAGTTTGCCACCCAGGGATGACGGACGTGCGTTCTTGCAGCATGCGGCGCGGCAGTCCTGTCGGAAGTGGTGGTACATGCAATCCTCGAAATGCGAAGGGGTCATAGCAGTTTCGTAGGCAAGCCTATTCAAGAAGCCGAAACACTTTGTGAGGAACCAGTAGCCTCGGAAGATGCTGTCTCTTTCCCTTTGTCTGCTGCTTTCTTCTCGTCGTCGCTGTAGAGGCCGTGTTCGTAGATGTAGTCGACGACCTTGTCGGGGATATAGTAGCGGATGCTCTTACCCCGCTTGCGGAAGAGCCGGATCTTGGTGGACGAGACGTCGTTTTGGATGAGTTGCGGGATCACGCGGATGTTCTCCCTCCACTGCTGGAGCTGTACGAGCGCATCATCTGTAGCATGTTAGTGGTTGTAGAACGTTATGTAAGGAGAAACGTACCAATATCAGTACCGCTGCGCTCAAGGATAAAGGCACCGTAGTGGCCCAAGATCCTACTCAGATCCTCGCGAGCCCAAAGGCCGGGTGTGCTCATAGTCTGGATCAGGTCGGCGCCTGCGAGAAGCGCCACATGGATGCGTCGCTTCTCGCCGTTCTCGCTTGCTATCCCTCCCATAACCTCGTTAAGCTCGTGGTCAAAGTGATCGAGTACCTTGACGGTTGGAAGATACTCCTTGTGCAGCGGCTCCCACGGGTCAACACCGATCCAAGTCGAGCTGTCCTGCACGGCGATCCTCGTCATGTTGATCCTGTGTTGTGCGGAAGCCAGTCCGGCTTTCTTGTATGCGTCGCCGACAGGGCTGAAGAAGCCGCCTACAACTTCGTAGTCGGTCTCGAACTCGCAGTAGTCGGCCGCCTCTTCAAACATGCGCAAGTGTAGGTTGGTCGGCGGAGAGAAGGAGCCACATGATACGAGCACGAGGGGCTGCTTCTTAGGGTTTGACAGCGTCTTCTTCAATCTCTCCTTGGGAAATGTGTAGTTGGCGAGCGACATAGCCTCGGTGTTGGGAAGCCCGGCGTCGAGCAGGATGTCGCGGTTATCCGTCGAGGACATGGTAGCGACGGCGATTTTGCGTGGAGCGATGCGCGGGCGGATAGCGAGGGGTGACTTCGGAGGGGTGAGCGGGCGGCTATGTAGTGATGGACTGCGGAGGTGACGGCGGGGTGGGGTTGCGGTCGCAGCTGGGATGTGCGCGACAAAACTAAAAGGCCAAGTCAATTGCCGGCGGAAGGGGAGCATTTATGAGTGAAAGGCTTACGAATACCGCGATAAACGGGGTCACCGGGGACTACTAGGAGACTAGGCGGTAGTGAGAAGTGAGTCGATAGGAGCCTGGTTATGACGCGGGGGCAGCGAGGCGACACCCGACGAACTGTGTTTTAGGCAGTGGACGCGACAAAGCGGATAGTGAGACTGTGAAAGTGGACTGTGAGTGAGACGGATATAGGGAAGCAGATGCACAGGGTGAGCCGGCCGTGGAAGAGGGGGACATGTTGTACCACGCCCTTTTACACTTTCAAGGCTGCTTCTAGGCGGCCGTTTGGACGCTGGAACGCGGGCGGCGGGGCTTTCCAGGGTCACGATTTTGCCTGCCCTGCGACCGCACATCTCGCCGTGCATGGTGCCATAACTCCATAACTCCGGCGCGCCACTCGCTCTGCGCCGCAAAAATTGAAACGCCTTTTGCATCCGAAGATTCGCCAAATGGCAAGCGAAGTCTGCAACTGCGCAGAGAGAAGTGGGCAGCTCACGTGCGCGTGGGTGTGTCGGCATTTCCCCGACCCCACAGGTACCAACTGTGTTTTGCAATTAGGCGTGAGCCGTGGGATCCATATGCTGAACAATCCGCGTGCTTGGCTGTGAAGAGGAAGGGATTGCTTGTCTTGGTACTGAGTAGCCCTGGCCGTGACAGAAGGCGCTAAGGATGGCTAGAGATGGCCTGATTACTCGATGCGAAACCGTGGGAGCGACGTCGGAGGGCTGCGGCTAGCATAGCAGGAAGGAGCTAGATCTGCTCCCCATGAAGCTGGCCTGGATTGCTAGATATTAGTAGAGAGTCGAACAAGACGTTGTGTAGTTAGTCCTCGACACCCCAATTGAAGCCATGCCGCGATGCTCTCATCCCAGCCTAGTCGGGCTGAATGGAATACCTCAATGGTCAGATGAGCTCCCTCACCTTGACAGACTTTTCACCACAGTCATCGAATTTGGGAAGAGAGAGTGCCAACTCATCGCCTCGGTGACCTCACCTCACTATTCTGCGGTGCTTCTGGCAGGCGCGGGCCAGCAGGTCGGATGCGGCAACTGCGACTCGCTCTATCGATAACAACAGAGGCGCTAGGCAGGTCACGTAATTAGCTCCCTCTGGCATGCAGGTGGATATCGACGTCCAGTATTCGCCAGCGCCAGGACAGTATTACCATCTCTTTCTATTACCCATCGCACGGCCAGAGCAGCTCTCTCGTTTGCTCTGTTTGCTGAGATCCGCCACACTCGCCGCCGCTCCCGGTCCCCGTGTGTTTGCACCTACCGCACTCGCTTGAGCACACGCCTAATGGCGCGTCCTTGATGGCCTCCAGAGGACCTCGTGAAAGGTAAATACCTTCCCACCCGACCCTTGGCTGCTGCAGCACTCTGCACCCCGCGGTTCAACACCACACGCTGCTGCGGTCCTCAACCAAGTCTCACCTTGCTCTGCCCCCACAGAAGTGCTGCACCCACCGGGGCCACAGTCTGCGCGCATCTCGATTTCACAAGCCTGTAGTCAGAATCTCATGTCGTCCAGAGTCACTCGCTCGCAAAGGCGCCAATCCGCCAACACCAACGACACTTCGCCCCCCGCTGCTCCCCCGACCGCAACGCAACCGCCGCCCGCCCCAGCGTCCCGCAAGAGGAAGACGTCAGCGCGCGACCCCAGCCCCGACCCAGCAGACAACCCAGAGTCTACTCCCAAACGCCGCGCTACCAAGACCAAGAAGGCCAAAGGCAAAGCCGCCATGTCTTCGTCTGGGTCTGTGCCAATTGCCCCAGCCGGCGAGCAAGCGCTGACCGAAGACAGCCCACCATCAGATCCTATCGACGAGAAGTCAACGCCACAGCCCTCGAAGCGATCCAAGAGCGGCCGTAAGAGCAAGCCCTCGAACGCCGCGCCCGACGCCGATAGCCCCTCCACGTCCCGCCGAAGCTCGCGCAAATCGAACAAGGCCGAGGACGACACGACCATGGACGATGCTCCCGCAAGCAAGCCCGAAGAGGAAACGCGCCAGTCTGGCGAAGACCATACCAGCGATGACGAGAACGGCGATGATCACGGAGAGCGATACGATGAGGAAGACGACGACGATGACGACGATCCCTTCACCAGCGGCTTCCTGGGACGCAACTCACACAGCCTGTCTGCGCTAAGGCAGCTCACCGGCATGATGGCAGGTACCACACAGCGTCTGCGGGGCATTCTGGACCAGCTGCGATCGCCAGACATGTCTATACAGCTGATTGCGCTGCAAGAGCTGTCCGAAGTGCTCCTCATCTCCACAGAAGACAACCTCGCCGGTCACTTCTCCCCCGATGCCTACGTCAAGGAGTTAGTCAAGCTCATGCAGCCGAACGAGTTCACAATGGAAGAGAACCCGGAGCTTATGTTGCTCGCCTGCCGATGCTTGGCCAACCTGATGGAAGCCCTGCCTCAAGCCACCGCCAACGTCGTGTACGGTGGAGCTGTGCCCGTCCTCTGCTCCAAGCTGCTCGAGATCAACTTCATCGATCTGGCCGAACAATGTCTGAGCACGCTGGAAAAGATTTCGGTTGAGTTTCCGGGAGTTATTGTACGGGAAGGCGGTCTTACAGCGTGCTTGACCTTCCTCGATTTCTTCGCCACAAGCACACAGCGGGTAGCCGTCACAACCGCAGCCAACTGCTGTCGGAACATCCCAGAGGATTCCTTCCCCGTCGTGCGCGATGTTATGCCTATTCTTGAGAATATCCTGAACAACAACGATCAAAAGGTTGTAGAGCAGGGTTGCATCTGTGTCTCTAGGATCGTCCAGAGCTTCCGGCAACAGGAGAGCAAACTGGAGGAGCTGGTCAGCCCAGGTCTTCTCAAAGCTATCCTGCGACTTCTGCTCCCGGGCAGCACCAATCTCATTGGACCTAGCATCCACACTATGTTCCTGCAGGTTCTGGCGTACACTGCCAAGGCAAGCCCGCGTCTGTCAGCTGAGCTGTTGAAGATGAACGTGGTCGATACACTGTACCAGATCCTAACTGGTGTTTCACCTCCTAGTGGCACTGAGGACGTCGCAGCTAAAATTGACTCTGTCGTCATCATGCAAGCCTTGATTCACCGGCCCAAAGATCAGGTGTTCGAGACGTTGAATGTTATCTGCGAACTGCTGCCCGATGTCCCGACCGAGGGCCTGATGTACCTTGACGATCTCTTCGATGCCGGCTACCCAGGCGACGACCTTCTTCCACTCTCTTCTACTAACAAGCAGACCACCAATGAGAAACGCGTCGAGCTGTTGGAAGATTGCAAGGCAGAGGTTAAGCGCTTCGCCGTGATCCTTCTGCCTACTCTGACAGACGCTTACTCAAGTACTGTCAACCTAAGCGTACGCCAGAAAGTGCTTACCGCTCATCTCAAGATGTTGTCAAATCTGGACACCGATATCCTAGAGGAAGCTCTACGGCCGGTACCCTATGCTTCGCATCTAGCATCGATCTTTACGCAGCAGGACCACCCATCTTTGGTCACATACGCGTTACAGGCTGCC
Source organism: Alternaria ethzedia (assembly GCF_023757985.1). Lineage (NCBI taxonomy): Eukaryota > Fungi > Ascomycota > Dothideomycetes > Pleosporales > Pleosporaceae > Alternaria > Alternaria ethzedia. The sequence goes on along the minus strand of NW_026056194.1, from coordinate 1,478,253 downwards.
GAGCTATTGCTTAAGCGGCTGGAGCCCATCTACCGGTACCAATTCTATCGCGAAGGTGTTATATCTGAGATCTCACAATTGGCGAACCGTCCCTGCAAATCGTTGGAAATCAAGCCCAAGGATCCCAAGTCAGCAGTAGAGACAGAGGCTGCAGCTGACTCAGGTGCTAGCACCGTCTCTACTGCCGAACAAGACGCTGAGCGGGAGCCTGCCCAGTCGAGCGACGGTGTCGACGTGGAAATGCAGTCCGATGATGGCGAGGACGTGGATCCTGACGATGAACCAAATGAAAGCAGCCAGAACCGAGACGAGGATGATGAGTCGGACTCTTCGTCGTCCTCGGACCAGCGGGAGCCACTACCGATGCCCGACGTCGAAGACATCATCACGCTCCGTGCTAAGAAGTTCATCGACGTTCACGAGAAGGAATCTGATAATCCTATACGCGAAAAGGCGTCTGCGGTCCTGGAGGACTTGAAATCGCTTGCTGGTGAAATTAAGACGTGCGTTGCTGATGGTGCCACAAGCGATTGTATGAACTTGTTCACTAGACTGGCATCTTACTTTGAAGGCGATGCGTTAGAAAGCATCACAAGCTACGAACTCAAGACATCGAAGATTGTGGAGGTGCTCTTGGAGCTGTTCTCGATGTCTACATCTGACAAGAAGGTCGACCCCAGGCCTATCTTCTTGGAAGCCTTCATGGGAGGTAGTGGCCAGAGCAAGATCAAGACCGCGAGCACTGCGTCTCCAGCTACGCCTTTCAGCGTATTGGTCCATAAGCTGCAAGATTTGCTGAGCAGGTCTGAACACTTCGACGTGATTACTGTTCATCAAAATATGTACGACAGCCGAGGAAGCGCAACTTCCATGCTGGCTAAGCAATTGAGGCTGAAGCTTGTCGCCGATGACGATTCAGGAATTCCTAAGACGTACCGCAATATCATGGTGTCTATTCACGCCATTGCTACATTCAAAGCCCTGGACGACTACCTTCGACCCCGCATCAGCCTGGCAGATAGGCCACGCCCGGCCAAGACTCGCGACCAGTTCCCATCTCGGGATCAATTTGAGGCTATGTATGCTCAAGCTGTTTCGGAAGGACGCGCGCCGCCACCACCCCATACCCCTTCAGATTCGTCACACCGGGCTTCAAAGAAGTCTTCGCGATCCAAGGCAGCCCCGACCGACGCATCCCAGCCAGGACCGAGCTCCGCCACACGAGAGAAGTCTCGTCGATCGAGTAGGCGTCAACAGGCGCAGCTTCCTCCACCCCCGCCACCACCTCCAGCCAAGCCTCATTCGAACAGCAGCCAAGATCAAGTCGAATGTGCTGATGAGGCGCAGCTCTCCGACCAAGATTCCATGGATGACGAGAGCGCCTTGAATGCCATCGTCGATGATCTTGAGGATGAGCTGGATGAGGATATGCCAGATCCATCGGCTGTCAGTGTCGAAGTCGCATCGACAGGGCAAGCCACGGCTCGTGAGGAGGATGGCACGCGGATTGCTACACCCGTACAAAACACACCGCTGGCGAAACCACCTTCAGAAACCCGAACTCCAACGTCGCGTCTGTCTGCCTTGCTACAGAGCTCGGCTGCCATGCGTCAGACTCTAGGTGGGGCAGGCGCTCTGTCATATGCTGGAGCTGTACAATCGACCCCTCAAGACTGGCATATCGAATTCAGCGTGAACGACCAGCCACTCTCAAATGAGACAACAATCTACCGCGCTGTGCACTTTAGCCAGGCGCAACCAGCGGACGGATCACATCGCTCGGTTTGGAACGGTATTCATACCATCAAGTTCAAGCGGGTGCAGGGCCCTCCACCAAGCGAGCCTAGCTCCTTGACACCACCGCCAGAGTCGCGTTCGGACGTTTCGGGTATGCCGGCCTCACTTGATCAACACCCTGTGACATCTGGTATTTTGCGATTGCTCAGCATACTTCACGGACTCAATTCGCACCTTGACGACATCCTACTGGCGAATAAGGAACTGGTCAAACTGAATGCTGAGCCGCTTTCGCAATTCGTCAACACGAAGCTCACAGCCAAACTCAACCGTCAGTTAGAAGAGCCTCTCGTTGTAGCTAGCAACTGCCTTCCTAGTTGGAGCGAGGATCTGGCTCGGTTCTATCCATTCCTTTTCCCGTTCGAGACCCGCCACCTCTTCCTACAGTCTACCTCGTTCGGCTACTCTAGGTCGATGACACGATGGCAGAACTCGCAGCCCACAAGCGACTCACGGGACAGCCGTCATAGGGATGAGCGGCCGTTCCTAGGTAGACTTCAACGCCAGAAGGTTCGCATTTCTAGGTCCAGAATCTTGGAGTCCGCCATGAAAGTCATGCAACTGTACGGACATTCGGCTAGTGTCCTGGAGGTCGAGTACTTTGAGGAAGTTGGAACTGGTTTGGGACCGACGTTGGAATTCTACTCCACCGTATCCCGCGAGTTCTCCAAGAAGAAGCTGAAGCTTTGGCGAGAGAATGAGTCCAGCGATCAGGACGAATATGCTTTCGGCAAGCGAGGACTCTACCCCGCTCCCATGAGCACCGAAGAAGCAAGCACTGAGAATGGCGAGAAGCGTCTCGAGCTGTTCAAGATTCTGGGCAAATTCGTCGCTCGCTCCATGCTGGACTCTCGCATCATCGACGTGTCCTTCAATCCAACATTCTTCCGCATCAGCGATGGTTCCAGCGCAGCAGTGGCACCATCTCTTGGAGCGATCAAAGCGGTCGATGAAGATCTGGCTAAGTCTTTGGTTCTGCTCAAGCAGTTTGCCGATGCAAAGAAGAAGGTTGACAACGATAATCTGAGCGCAGCTGCAAAAGCGGCGGCTCTTAACGACATTGTCATTCAAGATTGCCGGGTGGAAGACCTAGCTCTCGACTTTACACTTCCTGGTTATGGTACGATCGAGCTTATTCCGAACGGCGCGGATACCTCTGTCACGATCGAGAACGTCGATACGTATGTAGAGAAGGTCATCGACTTCACCCTTGGCTCTGGTGTCCAGCGCCAGGCAGATGCCTTCCGTGCCGGCTTCACAGAGGTCTTCCCATACTCTGCTCTCAAGGCATTCACCCCCGATGAGTTGGTGATGTTATTTGGTCGGACGGATGAGGATTGGTCGCTTGAGAGTAAGTTTCGAAACACGCACCACTTCAGCAGTGTCACTAACCACACCACAGCTCTTATGGACTCCATCAAAGCAGACCACGGCTACAATCTCGACAGCAAGAGCGTACGCAACCTGCTTGCCACTATGAGCGAATTCGATGCGCAGGAGCGTAGGGATTTCTTGCAGTTCATCACCGGCAGCCCCAAGCTACCAATTGGAGGTAAGTTTTATCGTTCACTGTATACCAAACCCTGTTTACTAATACATCTCCAGGCTTCAAGGCTCTCACACCAATGTTCACGGTCGTTTGCAAGCCCAGCGAGCCACCCTACTCGTCCGATGACTACCTCCCTTCCGTCATGACCTGTGTCAACTACCTCAAGATGCCCGACTACAGCACCGTCGACATCCTGCGGGAGAAGCTCAGCGTAGCCATCCGCGAAGGCCAAGGCGCCTTCCATCTTTCCTAGATTGTTCACCCGGCGGTGTAGTGACGATGATTAAGTGAATGGAGGACTGGCAGGAGAGAATATGGATACCCAGGGGTCTGTTTCCTTGTTGGGAGGCGTCAGACGCGCTCTCTCACTCTCTATACGTGCTATAGATTCAACGCCTTTATTTAACGACACTATTTGTGTGGGCTTAGTATGCATTGCAAAGGTTCGGCTTCTGGGAAGCGGCGTTCTGAGTAAAGGACTTAGCAGTTAGTTTGCGCAATCCGATATCTTTTAGAATCACACGAGGATCTGTCTGGGTGGCTGTGAAATGTCTTGATACTGGTCACAAAGTCTTCCAATTGTCCGTTCTACTTACTGTGGGCTGTGGAATCTCGCACTTCGAAGGCAGCAAATGTCTAGAGTAAATGAGAAGGCAAAAGACCTCGATGTTGACTGCTCACCCTCTTGATCACCATCGAAAGACTAAGACAATGATCAAAGATTGCCATCAAATCATCCGCTAAGAACACAAATGTTCGCGTGAAATAAATTTTATTATCCGATAAATGATCGTGAGTCTCCAAGTCCCAAGCCCAGTCATCTCCACATCTAAATCCAAATTCGATCTCGTCCCTGTCATTACACATCCATTCAAGACTTGCCATACCAACAATCTATCTACATATCCCAACACCATCGCCATCCTGCATGTGCTACATAGTCGCGGGAGTGATCTAGTCCTCCTCCTGAGAATCAGCGAGAGCAGAGTCGGCGTTGCCAGACGAGGCGCCCTTGCCACCTGAAGCCTTTCCGTTACCAGATGCAGATGCGGCTGAGGCGCCGTTGGAAGCGCTGTTTGCACCTGTGCCCTTGGTGCCAGATGTGCTAGTAGATCCAGACGCACCGGTAGAAGCACCGGTAGAGCTGGAAGAACCAGTGGCGCCAGTAGCACCAGTAAGAGCGCCAGAGGCACCGTTTCCAGTCGCTGCACCAGCTCCAGTAGCTGATCCGGCTGAGCCTGCGGCACCAGCACCAGCACCGGCACCTGTGGCTCCAGGTCCTGTAAGGCCAGCTCCTGCGGCGCCACCAGCAGCGGGGCTGTTTCCACCGGCAAGAGGACCGTTGGCACCAGCAGCGGGAGCAGCGCCACCGGCAGTGGGAGGAGTGGGAGGAGTAGCTCCGATGCCTGCGCCACCAGCGGTAGGGGGAGTAGGAGGGGTTGCTCCAGTGCCCGCGCCGCCGGCTGTGGGGGGAGTAGGGGGTGTGGCTCCGTTGGCTGGGGGAGCAGGAGGAGCGGCAATGCCACCAGAAGTGAGAGGAGCAGGAGGAGTAGCTCCGTTAGGACCGGGGGCGGCACCACCGGCTGTGGGAGGAGTTAGGGGTGTAGCTCCAGCTGCTCCAGTACCCGCGCCACCAGCGGTAGGAGGAGTTGGGGGAGTGGCGGCTCCGGCACCTTGTTGACCACGGCCTGCGCCTGATATATGTCAGTGTCTATAATTGGAATTTTGGTGCTTTACATCACTTACCGGCTCCCTGTTGACCGCTGGCAGCTCCATTGCCTTGTCCCCTGCCAGCTCCGGCACCAGTTGCTCCAGTACCAGTAGCGCCGTTGGCAGTGGCTCCAGCACCAGCTGCTCCATTACCAGCTCCTTTGCCAGCGCCAGTACCAGTCGCTCCAGTACCGGTAGCTCCAGTTCCAGTGGCTCCGTTGGCAGTAGCTCCAGTGCCAGTGGCACCGTTAGCATTTGCTCCGGCACCAGCAGCTCCGTTCAAGTTGCCAGCTCCCTTGCCAGCCTTGCCAGTACCAGCGGCGGTAGCGCCTCCTGCCGCAGCAGTGCCGTTGTTTGCAGCGCCCTGGATTAAGTCAGTTTCGGAAATGTAGTCCAAGACGAGAGAGTACTTACGGTAAGAGTACCAGCACCAGCAGCTCCAGCAGCTCCGGCACCCTTCTGGCCCTTCGCAGCGCCGGCGGCAGCACTAGTCGCAGGTGCCTTGGGGGTAGTAGCAGCAGCACCGCCCGCCTTTCCGCCAGCAGCTCCACCACCAATACCGAGACCGCTGAGAAGGTCGCCGATACCACCAGCACCGCCAGCGGCACCCGCCGCACCCTTTGCGCCGCCTGCGCCGCCTGCGCCACCTGCACCGCCAGTCAAACCAGCGAGGAGCTGATCAAGTTGACGCTTGGCAAGACCTGGGAAAAGGGCAGCGAGACCTCCTGCACCTCCTGCGCCACCTGCACCACCTCCCAGAGCACCAAGTCCACCAAGGGCACCGAGACCGCCGGCTCCAGCTCCAGCTCCTGCGCCACCAGCTCCAGCACCGGTGAGAGCGCCGAGACCTCCAGCACCACCAGCCAAAGCACTCAGGCCTCCAGCACCACCGGCACCACCTCCCAGAGCACCGAGTCCACCAAGGGCACCAAGGCCTCCTGCTCCGGCACCTGCACCTGCCGCTCCACCGCCAAGGCCACCGAGGAGCGCGTCAAGTGTACGCTTGTTCTTAACCTTCTCGGAAGAGAGCTTACGGACCGTAGCGACGTAGTGTGCAGGCATCCTCTGGCCACCAGTGGTGTCAACCCATCGCTTAGCCATAGCAGTGTGATCGCAAGGTTCCTGAGCCGGAGCCGCAACAGCGGTCGCCGCCAAGGAGGCGATAAGGATGGACGAGTCGAACTTCATATTGGCGGATAGAAAGGATGTGAAGGAGGATTAAAGATCAGCTGCCCGGCAGTGATGTAAGTAGAGAATGTACAGGTAAGATAAAAGCCGACTAGCAGCGATATATACAAGGAAGAATGATTGAATAGAAGTAGAGAAGAAGACTGAGTAACCTGGATGAGTATCGAACTGATGAATAGTAATACTGCATGGAAAGACCTTCTCTATATATCATGCCCTCCATGGGGAACGGCCCGATGGGGTGGAGCATGTCCCGTATCAAACGGTGCATGCGTTCTAGCCTTTTGTTCGAACGTTTTGTCGATCGTCATGGTAGGTACGCTGTAGCATAGCGTGCGCGAAGACGCACATGCCTTTAGGCTGTTGTGCTGTCGCGCGGGCATGTGTCGTTTGGTACTGCAACGGGCGGACGCGAAACACTGGTCGTGTAGCTGGTTCCGCATACTATACGCAAAACATAATTGCTTGTTCGGTGGACGACTCGTAGCTTAAGCACGAAGTGTACCTTGGCGTCGCGTGGAATCGCTGGGGAAGCGCTTGACCTTGTAAATTCCTAATTCAAATCATATCGCGATGCCTTCCTCGCGCTGTCAGTGAGCCGTGATAGACGTGACAGCATATCATATTCCGATTTCTGTTTTTGGTCAATCGTCGACGCGTCTTCCGAGTGATGGTGTCGCTGGTTCCGTCGCAGCACCCGTGAAACGACAGCTTGGCGCGTTAAGTGTCGGCTAAGTACGCGTGTTTTGGTTTCGAAACTAAGGCAGATCGTGGGTGTAGCCTTACGACTGGAACAGTGGATGTACGAGAGCGCCTTTGACAGGTCCCGAAGGTTTCGTGAGCGACCTGGATTGAGGGTGAGTGATTAAGACGGGGGCAATGGATGGTGGGTGGAGTCCAAAGAAGCTTAAAACCTTAGCGCGCCGCTAGCCTTGGCTTTGAAAGACGGAAAGAGCGAACACTCAGGATGTCTTGAATCCGTGTTTGATGATATCCAATCGCATCTCTTCTCTGTCATACGTTCCACAATGGCACTGTCGCTGAACATGCTCCAACATCCCGTGCGCCATACATCCCTGATATACACCAAGATCTTGCCTAAACATCGAAGCTCACTATCTCCTCCTTGCCAGCCCTGTGACATACAGCTCACCAGGCTCTGCTTCTACTTTCCATCCTTCGTTGACTAACGTCTTCAAGACTGCAGGTCCCAGCTTTCCCCTTCCGCCCTCGCTGTGTCGGCCCAAACCTGTGATGATCCTGTATGCCTCGCCACCACCTCTGCGACCAGCACCGCCCCACTCGGGTATTCTGCGCTCGCCCAGACCGTTCCACCAAGCTTGTGTTCGTTGTTTGGCGATTCTCGTTGCGTCGGCCACAGTAACGCCATGGAGGTCGAGGTATGTTGGACCAGATTGTGTGGAAACAAATGCGTCGGCTTCGGCTGCGTTCATTGCTCTCAGATTGGCGTTGAGGTCGCGGCCTTCTTGTGCATAGTACGCGGCTGCTTGCCTCATGAGTGGTGTCGACTTACCCTTGCGGTAGGCACCTGATGCTTTCCCGAATGCGTCGTTTCGTGCAGCAGCTGTGGACATCGCGTCGCGTGGTCGGACAGAGGGAGTCAAAGTAGGGAGTCTCGTAGCTTCGGAAGGGTCAGATAGATCGACAGGAGCATATCGTAAGTCGAGTTTGATACCACCCTTTCCACCTGTCTCGCTAGCAGGTTGTTGGGTGAGGGATTTCGCTAACTCCTGGGCTTTTATCGTCGAAGGAGCAGTAAGTCGCACTATGGCAAGGGCGTGCTCCAGATCCATAGAAGGAAAGCCCTCGTTCAGTGTGATTGCATCCTGTACCAGTGCGGCATCTGGTTCACCCTCTTTCTTGTGTGCTGCAATATCCTTCTTTACAATGGCCAGCACAGTCGCCGAAACGGACGTTCCATTCGCGTGGTAAAGCGACGATACCGTCTTCGCTGGAAGACCCGTACGCGACGTTATGAAGTCCACATCTCGACTCGTGTTTTGCCAGCGATTGGTTGGCGCATCCGATTCGACGAGGTAGCTAGTACCCGCCTCCAAGGAGAGTCTCTGCTTCTTCTTGCTCTTAGCTTTCTTGCCTTTTTGCGGTACAAGATGGTCTTCTGAGAATGCATCAATACCCTTCGCGACTGGACCTTCTTCAGTAGGGCTTTTCCTACTATCATCGAAGAAGACTTGGTTCAACAGTTCATCCGTCGCTTTATCGTAATCGTATCCACACTTCTTCAGTGTGTACGTGACCTGCGCGAGCCGCAGACCTGGGAAGGTTTCCGCAAGCAGCAATTCTTTTGTGGAGACGTCCGACTGCTCAATATCCTTGTAGTACCCATCCTCCAGGGACCCTTCCGAGCCCCCCGACCGTCCGTTGACACTGAGTGTAGAAAATTCGTTCGATAGTGTCGAGTGGTCCGTCGCTACCGTTTGCGTCGTCCACGAATCAGCATTGGAGTCGACATCGGTACTGTGTTTGTCTGGGCTGCCTTGAACTGCGCCTCCGCTGCTGCCAGAGGGGTCAAAATCGAGGGCTTCGGCGTCGGCCGTCAACTTCAGGGGTTCGAGCAGTTGCCTAGTAAGATCGATTGCGTTCGGTTCTCCCGCGAAATCCGAGTATATCGTGTAAAGAAGAGTGGGGTCTATCGTGGGGCAGTATTCCTGCTGCAAGTCGCATTCCCGTTAGCGACGTCGCACAATTGTCTATTCTCGCGTCGTTGCATACCTCGAGGAGACGGAGGTCCTCATCCATTTTGGTTCTTGTAGTATTGACGTCTTCGGATGTGTCTATGCGGCGAGTGCATACTCAGACTGTATGTCGAGACTGTTGTAGTGTGTAGCACGATTATCTCCTCTTAGAGATGTGCGCGTTTGAGATGACACGGCGTGGTGTGGTAGGATGATTGTACGATAGGCGGGCGCACAGGCAGAAGTGCGTGGGGTGTTGTGGCAGAGTCGGCGCGTAGTCGCGAAAACCATGGGTCGAGGGGAGACACAGCCGAGCTTGGCGATCAAGACACACCTCACCCTTGCTGCAGCATAACGAATCTCGTCCGACAGAAGAGATTCAGAGTTTGCGACGTTCGATTCCCAAGCTCAATGAATTCTTCGCGCTGGCCAGATGTCACACGTCATCTCGTCTTGGATCCAACTGCGCGTCATCAACCGACTTAATCGACGCTAATGCAAGCGCCGCGAGGCTCAAGCGCGGGAGCCCTACCAAGCTTTCGACGACCTCACGATCCGATAGATACTCACCAAGCTGGACATTATCTTTCGTCCTCGCTGAGAGTTTCCGAAGAGTGGTGCAAGTGCCATCAGGAGGAGGCGTTGATCGGCTTGAACAACGTGATACATGCTACACAATAACCAGGACTGGTTCTGAAGCAGCACACCTCTCAGGCCTATCGCCAAATGTAAGACCTCATTTGATCGACTCTCTTCTCGTATCTCTTCAACGCCAGGTCCCATCTTCCTCGATAGAGACATGCCGTACCTGCCGGTCTCGGAGAATTCAACCTTGGCAGCACCGAGAGGTCAGCCTCGCGTACCCGTTTTGGCCCCCAACAGCGCTGCGCCGCTATCACGTCCATGGCGGTGCACCAAATTTGTGCCCAGACGCGCATGAGTTTCAGGCGGCCTATCGCATCCATGCTATGAGGTTAAGTACACCTCAGGCCTCCCAGATGCCGTGACATGTTGGCGAGTTTGATCCCCTCGCGTCTCTCATACTCGAAAACCGCATCTCCAACCCCAACTATCAATCAGACAACATGGCGCCCATCCAACGTCGCAACACCAATCTTTCGCTGCAAGGCACTGTAGCGGTCATAATCCTTGTCATCATGTTTGTTACTGGCATCTTCTGCACAGTCGTTTTTATGAAAATTTGTAGTACACAGCGGAGGCGCGAAAGGGCTATGCGCAGGATGCAGGAACAGAACGCGCAGTACGTCGGGGTTCAGTATACTGCACCACCGAGCGCCCCAAGCAGCGGAATCATGCCACCACAGTATGCAGGACAAGCGCATGTACCGACGGAGCTGCATGGAGACCAATACAAACACAATGGACCGCAGGAGTTGCAAGGAGAAGGGAGGCCTGAACTTGCCCAACCGCAGCAGATTGATGGCTATATGGCAGCAGTGAGTGCCGTTCTTGAAGTAAACATTGCGCTAGGACAAGGGAAGCTGATCTGTTATAGCCAACGGTCGACAATAGCGATCCTATCGAACTACCCGCGAATGCTATGTTGAATAATCACGGGAACAACGGAGCTGGAGGTTTTGCGATGGAGCAACCGCAACAACAAAAAAAGTCGGCGTTTGCGCGCATGCAAGCCATGTTCAAATGAAGACGTCAGGAGGCCCAGCAACGTGATGAAGATCACGGAAACAGTGTGCGAGCAAACGACGAATTCTAGGCAACTATAACAGCAGAGCTATCCACATGAGCTTCACGAGCGCAATTCGGCCACGGAATAGGAGTAACAATGGAGGAACTACGACATTGTCTCGCCTTCGCGGTGAGGGAGCCCGTCACCGCGTCTTTACGATCAGCGCATCGCTAGCATATACACATCATCCAGGCTCCTTCACTGCGACTTCCTGATTAGCGCCTTGCCAGTCTGTATATATAGGTCCACGACGACTATACCTCGATCAATCCTACACCCCCGCTTGACAATCGACACAAGCTATCTTGATAACACTCAAGCTCGTATCAATCAATTGTACTACCCACGACACATCAGCACCTCAAGAACCGTCACCATGGACCTCATCGACGCCAGCAACGCCCCTGTTCCCATCACCGTGGACCCCATCACTGGCAACACCATATCCGCCAACGACACCGGAAACACGATGGAGGACACCCAGATGGCCGACCCCGAAGACCACACCAACGCGGCGAATGACGAAGCCGAGGACTACTTCATCGACAACAGCCCCACCTTCCACGACTTCGCCACCCTTCCTCCAGACACCAAGGCCACAATCACCCGCCTCCTGGCGTCCGCTGGTGCCGCTTGGGAGTTCCGCTCCATGGCCACCCCATTCCCAGTCCAGTACCTCCCCGATCCAGACTGCCACAACTGGGGTCTAGCGCTCATCTCCGCGCTTAGCCGTCTGGCGGATATGACGCGCACTGGTTTCAAGTTGGAGGCCATCGCGTTCGTCATCAAGCACATGAAAGAGCGGAATGAGGTTCCTGGTAATACCGAGGATGAGAGTAAGATGTCTTCGAAACTTGAGAAAGGATTGCGGTGCTAATGATGTGCTTGAAGATATTCCTGCTTCGGTGGTCATGGCGGGTGACTTTGTGATTCGGCTTGAAGACGTCAACTTCAGCATCCGCAAGATGCGGAACAGGGTCAATAGCTACCGGCCTGCTCCACAAGGTCAAGGCCGAGGTCATGGACGTGGCGGCTACCGAGGTCATCGAGGTCGTGGTCGAGGTCGTGGTGGTGGAGCGAGGGGACGAGGAGGTATGATGGGCTTCCATGGTTGAAGTGTTGTTGAGTGATTGAGATCACCTGGCTGTTATCATGAGGTGTGGAGGAACGTGACATAGATGGTCCTGGTGTACTTCCTAGCCTTACTGGATGTACGTGGGTACTTGAAGATATATTGAATATCTCCAAGCCTTGCTATGATGCGGAACTCTGTGATTTCCGGAGACGTGTTGAAGACTACACATATACTACGCCAAATGCAAACCTGCCCCTGCTATACCCACCGTATGCGACAAACCGCAAACCCCTCACCATGATGAACAGCACCACTACCGCGCTCGCGCGCATAGCATCTCTGCCAGTAACCTTACTCGGCTCTATCCCTAGGCCAAATATCTCCTACATCCCCGCCGCACATGTCAAGCTTAAAGCGGAACATATCGTAATGGTGTTTATTTGTGTAATGCGACAGATTTGGCTGTACGTAGAGGGCTGGAGAGATAGCAGGAGGCGAAGGAACCAGGTTGACGAAGACAACGCGGAAGATAAGAGACAAGCAAAGAGGCGCTCGAAGAAGAGGAGAGCAGTTGAAAGGACGAGTAAGAATACGGGTAATGGCCGGAAAGTGAAGATCGTTATGAAAGGGAGGTATACGCTGGTATTGCAGTAATGGACTGGTATAATATGGCGCATGAAGCCAAGTCTATATGCATTTCCAAGCTCTAAGACGTCGCCAGTGTAGTCTAAACATGTTTGCAACACAGTCAGTCTAATGGTACCCTTACATGAAACGGCGAGCACCTGAAATGCTCTCATCGTTATCTGACTCGATGTCCTTGTTCACCCTAAGGCATGGGTCATCTCCCGATTCGCTTTCCGATTCACTGTCCGATATCTGGGTCCTGGCATCCGGTTTCGCCCAGAATTTGCCTTGCGATCCGCTGTCCGATTCGCCGTCCAATTCATTTTCTGATTCGGTATCCTCATCCATAGCCCCAATAATATCCAACTGTAACCCCGCTGTCTTGCACGCGTTCTTGATTTCCCTTGATACTCCGTCTTCGCCCTCAACCACAACCAAAGTCTTCCAATTCCTAGCAACGATATCCTTCTGCTCGATGGTAGCCAACAAAAGGTCTGTGACCTCAGCGTCGCTTCCTAGTTCGTTGAAGAACTCGAGTGTGTCCATAACCGGCGGGAGACCAACGGAATGAAGACGCGGTTTCTTAGATGACTTTCCAAATAGCTGGTAATCCCAGTTCAGGCGCAACGTCTTGAGCGCTGCAAACTCGCGCATACGTAGTACCTTGCGTCCGGTAAGCGTTGGGTGATCGATCGTTATGCTCTTCAAAAACTCGGCTTGTGACTGAGCAGCCAGGATATAGTCCCCAACGTTATCAGAGCTTTCTTCCAGTTCTGGCTCCGGTTCTTCTGTTTGCGTCATGACAAATTCCTCTAGCGCTTCCGGTAGTTCGAGGAGATCTCCAAGCGAGTCGTCGTTAATATCGCATTCGATCAAGTGAAGTTGTTTGAGCGCAGTCATGTGCGGCCGCTCAATGTGATCGAAGCCCTTCTCGTCTAGCTTAGCTCTGCGGATCGTCAAGGTTTCCAGCGTAGGATGGGCGAAGATATGTATGTTCTCGCGGAGGTCCCAGTAAGCATCATTAGCGCATTGGTAGAATAGTGAGCAAGACTTCAAGCAGGCGAGATCGAAGGGTCCGTTGAACAAGGTACCGATACCGTGTAGGAGCACGTCGGGGACGGAAATATCGAGCTTCTCCAAATTTGACATTATCGATAAAGTCCGTGAGAGGCTATCTGAGCGCTTGGGATCCAGGTATGAACCGGCGACAGGTGCATCAAGCGCCAGTTGCGACAGCTCCGAAGATGGGTAGGCCAGCTTGATTTCATGGATGGCTGAGCCGCGGCGCGGGCGACGACTCAATGACTCGCTGAATGTGAGGTGCAGCTCTGGAGTTTCGAACAGAATGCTCTTATATAAGACGGCGTCACTGAGGCGGTGGCATCGTTTGTTGACGCGCGATACGTTGCAGAGGTCGCGTCTGGAAAGGCAACCAACCGCCTCGAAGATGTGGAGCAGCAGCTCATCGGGCAGCGCACTCAGTCTGTCGCGTAGAACGACGTCGGTGTTACTGTCTTTATCCAACGGCATATCTGATACTAGTGTATCGATGCGAGAGAGAGGAGACGAGGAATCCATGCGCGAGGTACTTCGCAACCTTTGCTGCGAACACGTGGAGTTGGCCTGACTCGCTGCAGGTGGAATGCGGGGAAGCTTGTGGAGAGCCGCCGATCTTCAGTCAAGGTACAATAGAACGATATAGAGGAAATGCTGCATAAGAGTAAAGTGTCAAAGTCGTTGTCGTAGACATTAGATGACAATGTTGGAACACGCAAGTCTAGGAAATGAAGGTACAGTGGTGATACGTCCAGTGACGGGGCAGGAACAGCGATGAGCGCACGGCCCGCCACGTGCGGCCGGTCCCATGACATCACCCAAAAAACCTCATCCCTCATCTGACGCTTGCATTCCCACAAATGACATCTCCAAACGACCTGCATCGACTTTCGGTTATATGTTGGCACGGGTCTAATGATGGAGCATGCATCTCCATTTTACACTGCCCAACTATATGTCCAACCAGTAGTAGCAATTTTAGGCAAGGGGTGGACAGCCGCCGGCAGGTGGCGCACGACTGTATCGTGAACCTAGGCTCACAGGCAGACTTAGCGACTGACGCTAAGCTTTTCAAAGCCGCGGGCACAAAGTAGCTTAGATCTTTAGAATGATATTTAAGTATTACGTGGAACTCAGTCGTTTCGATTCCGGCAGTGTTGCTTATCATGCTGCGTAGTTGTTCGTCTGCGCCGCTCAAATGATTATAACTTAGATTTGCATCGATCAGACATGTGAGAAAGATCCATGCGTTCGACGAAGACTCGTCTGTGCTAATAAACTTATGTCTCGCACAAAAGAGCTTGCGTTAGCACTGTCGGACGGAAAGCACGTTGAGCAAGCAAGTTTTGGTGTGCTGGGTTAAGGTACTTAACCACAGGCGCGAAAATATCACAAGAAATCTTAAGGGCTTGGAATTATCGATTGTTGCCACCGCTTTGCTTTTCGATGCTATATACCTCTTCTCAAGATGGTGATTTGGATTGCCGAAGTCTTGACTGGCTCGCCTCTCGCTATATAGAATAGTAATACCGGCGAATACCGACCATGGGATTATATATCAGAGCCACGTTTGTAGTATGCCATTCCCAGTCATCTCATTGGTCTCTTATTCGTACTTTAATTATTTATCTGCACAGCCTTGGTTGGAAGATCTCGCTACCACCATCTTATCAGATTCTTAAAATTTGGAATCCACACACATTAATGCAACACTTCGACACGACACATCTACCAACTCTCTTTCCACACCAACATCCAGACATACGATCCAGCCTACTCAGAACTCTGGAGCCTACTCTTAACTCTTCCGGTCGGAACTACCGCCCTTCTTTTACGTCACAGTACCTAGGCAGCCCCCCTGCAACACATTCACCCTTGGCAGTGTGCTAGATCATCGTGATACAGCACGAGCCTACTCGCAGCACTGCGCCTGTATAAATACGTGGGAAATCTGCCGAAGAGAAACGAATCACCGTTAAGAAAAAGTCTCAACTGTCAGAGAAGTACATCAGCGAGACTGAGCAGTCGACCACCCCTTTTTCCTACCAGATCATACCTGTAAGTCTTTGAAGCCCGGTTTGATAAACAAGACTGACTGATATTACTAGCTCTTGAGATCGACAAAGATGTCCGACTCAAGCTATTCCCGCTCCCCCAGCCGCGATTCCAACGACTCCTCCTCCCCTCCGCCCCTCTCCCCAAACGCTCAGCTTGAGCTCGCCCTCGCCAGCAGGTCCAGCCGCGCAGTCCTCGCGCACTGTCTCGGTCTCTCAAGCCTCGACGGCGTGCCACCCTCCGCCAAGAACATGATCGTCGTCAACTTTGACACCGAGAACTGGGAGTGCAAGCAGAGCGCGCTAACCGAGATCGGCGTGTCCACGTTTGACTCTCGCGACATGCGCGCACTGGCAGGTCCGGGTATGCATGGTGAGGACCTGCTGAAGCAGGTGTACTTCTACCATGCGCGTATTCTCGAAAATGCGCACTTGTTGAACTTGAAGTGGTGTCCTGGAGATCCTGAAGCGTAAGTACCATCTCTTTCTTGCTACACTGAAGGACGTCAGCTAACAGTAACGCAGCAACCGCTTCGGCACTACCCGTTTCCTCACCAAGTCCGAGGCCAAGGAAATGCTCACCGCCATGTTCCAATGGCCTGTCGACGATACCGATGCTTCGAAGGGCTTCTGTCCCGTTGTTGTCATGGGCCATGCTCTGTCTGGCGACATGTCCATGCTGAACTCCACGCTGGGCTTCAACGCCATGGCTCTGGGTACTGTCGTCAAGGTCATCGACACCCAGTACCTGGCCAAGGAGTGTAAATACGATTCCTGGGGCGGCAATAAGATCGGGCTTAGTACCCTCGTTGGCATGTGCGGCTTCTCTTATCGCAATGCCCATACCGCTAGCAACGACGCGGCTATGACGCTCATTGCTGCTGTCCAGATGGTGCTGCCTCCCGAGTTCAAGCCCGAGGACGGCCGTAATCTGCAGGAGGTCATTGATACCATCGAGTTGCTTAGTCAGCAACAACAGTGGGGCTGGGGCAGTGACCTCTTTTGTCTCCGCTGTGGCAAGTATGGCCATACCAAGAGGAATTATCAAGGCAAGCTTTGCTACGCAAAGGTCAAGTGTGACCACTGTGCCTCTTCCCAGTCAGACAAGCGCAAGCAGGCCAAGGGTACTCATATGACTGAGCGTTGCATCTCGTATGCTATGAAAGGTCCTGAGGTCTCCTCGATCGAGAAAGTCGCCAATGCGGTGGCTGCGCTTGATCTTGCAGATTTCTAGAGGTGTAGGTAGTGTGTCGGATTGAAAAGATATGGCACCCTGTAATGACCGCATTTCTTGGCGTATCTTTACACTGTCTGTAGGATACTTTGTACTTCAATCTTCTGGAATTTGCCTGGGTGTTTTTGAGGATGTCCGATGTTGTTCCAGATAGAGATAGTATCCACTATAGGTGATCCAAGAATGCAATATTCTTACAAGAATTCGTGTAGGTGACCGTCTTTTTCGACATTTCGATACGACGTTGATGACCCATCGCAACGAGCGACTCACAACTTCCGAAATCCATTTGTACCCATACAGTCAGGTCTTCTCGCAAAAGAGAAGCATCGTCAGCAAAAGAGCTTGCGACACAACGTTGTCACGTGCGATTGGCGTAGGATATCGAAGCGGTGCAATACCGCAAAGCTTAGCTCGTAGAGAGGACACGTCGGTGTGTAGGCGTAGCTCTAGCAAGCACGAGATTGGCTGTTTGACAATCGTGTGGGTCGTACCTTGGATAGCTCTTTTAGTATAAGTCTCTTAATCCGCTCCAGTGGACATAGCCATGGGAGACTGATATTGAACCCATGATCCGCTACTTCAGGTGAGCTGAGGCCACAACTTATAAGTACGCTGCCATTGCCGACAGATTTGCCATCTACAGATTGCGAGCATATATCCAACGACTTTTCACCAAGATTTTCCTCCTCCTTCACTTTCACTACCGCCCCTCCACGACGACCCTGTTTGCGCGGCGGGGGCGGGCCAAGGCACAAGATCGCTCACGCTCACGCTCACTGACCAGATCAATGAAATACGTGCTCACCTTGGCCTAGTGACCGTTCACACCTATACATTCGGCGTTTCTTGTACCTACCCCTCTGGTCTCCGCCGCACTCTCTACTTGTCTTTTCGCAACTAGAACCCGCGACTACATTCAACCCGAGCGACATCGTCGACTTCAGATTGCCCACGCGCACGACATACTACGTAAGGTAAGTTCTGACTGTACGAAGTGCATATGACACATATACTGACTTCGTACCTCTGCAGACAGCGGACTCGCCCACCGCCATGGGATACTCACCGCATCCCAGTACTCTACCTCTCTTAAGCGACACCGCTATGTCCCAGAACACCCAAGGTGGACCGGTCCCCGTCACCGCTGCCCCGCCTCCAAGTACTCAACCTGATGCTCAAGATCCCGCGGTCGCCGCGCTTGTAGCCAGCTTCAACGCAGTCAGTATAAGCGCTACACCTGATGCTCGAGACCCCAGGATCATCGCGCTCGAGGCCCGGTTCAAAGAAGCCAGCGACCTTGAAGTGTGGGAGCACTGCGTCGGAGGCAGGCTCGTCAAGAACATCCCCGAAATCGCCAAGGACCTCGCCAACCACATTATCGTCATCTGTATTGACTGTGAGCACTGGTCGAACAATACGGACGAGACCACCGAGGTCGGCATCGCTACCTTCGGTCGTCAAGATGTATTGCCTATTGTGGCCACTAAAGACTTCGGTGATCATGGGGAGAACCTGATGAAGGAAGTCCGCTTCTACCTCCTACGCACCATCGAGACGTCCCATCTCCCGAATCAGAATCCAGCATCGCGGGGAGTCGAAGGCAACCGCTTCGGCCGAGGCCGGTTCGTCACCTTCGCCGAGGCGCGTCAGATCCTGACCGACCTCTTTGTCCAACCCATCAGTGACGTCCCCCGCCTCAAGGGTTACTTCCCCAACCTCAAGGGTAACTTCCCCATCGTCGTTCTCGGCCACGACGTCGGACACGATCTGAACAACCTCAAGTCCAAGGCTATTGCTTTCGACATGGAGCCAATCGGTACCGTGGTCCGCTACATCGACACCCAGCTCCTGGTTCGTGACAAAGGTTACTGGATGATGCCGAGGAACGAGCAGGTTGGTCTCAGGCGTATGGTCGAAGAGCTCTCCTTCGAGCATCGTGATTCCCACACGGCGGCAAACGACGCCGCTCGTACGTTGATCTCCGCATTCCAAATCGTTTTGGGTGGACACAAGTGCAAGAAGTTCGCACACAAGAGCATGGAGCAAGTGGCCGAAGATCTGGAGCGCCATAGTGTGGCGAACTTCGATGATAGCCTCGGTGGCGTTGAGAAGTACTGCTTCAAGTGCGGCACTATCGGCCACATGAAGCCAGATTGCACAGCTACAGACCTTCATTGTGATGAGTGCGAGGAGAACAATTGCGATATCGAGCCAGGAAAGGAACACGTCACCGAGCATTGCATCTGTGTAGCCAACAAGAAAGCGCTCATTCGGCGTGAGAAGGACGCTATCGCTCGGGCCCTCAAGAAACCAAAGACCAAGAATCCGCATCGTGGGGGGCTCTACTCCAACTGGGGTCGTCCCATGTCACGTCGTGGTACCACTCGTCCATCCGGTTCTACCATGAACTATGACAGTCTCCGACAGTACTTCGACTCCCCTGGTGGACATGGCTTCGCCCCGCCAGGCCCTGGAGGACACCCTTCTGTCAGGGGGTTTGGCGGGCATCTCGGCCAAGGCGGCTATGGCAACGTTTCGTTTGGTCGCGGTCGTGGTGGATACCCTCCACGTGGAGGACAGGGAGGATACAACCAAGGTTGAGATGGCAGAAGGACTGCACAGGTGTTTCGGCGTTAGACTGGCGGCGCTTTGAACAGGCCGGGAGGTGACTAGTTGCTTTTGGAAGTTCAGATGACGGCTGAAAACGCCTTGAAGATACCCTGGGTCTAGCATAGATGCAAACAATATAGGATGAATGTACATTCTGCCGAATACGGTGTTGGTTGCGAGAAGTGTGATGCGCGGCTGACTAAGCCAAAGAAAGCAGCAGGAAGCTGCGTCATCGGCGGGCTGTAAGCAGCAACCCTGCCGTGTAGCCGTCAACAACTTCGACCATGATAACGATAATACCCCCGCTATGTCTTTCGATGGGGTGCGGTTGAGTTTCTGATAGCTAATATCCTGTCGCACATTCGCCATGATCGAGAACACGCTCCCCAAGTACCTGCTCATCAGGACGTGCATCCTGGGATTCCGCGCCATCACGCCCTTCAGCATCTTCTGGGTCTCTTTCAGCATCGCAGAGCCCCCGCACTCGGCCTTCCGTCGCTTCCTCCTCACGTGGAGCATCATCGAGACCGCCTTCTGGCTGCTCGTCTACCTGCCCCGCAAGCGCGCGCTTCAAGCCTCCGCGCAACACCCGCCGCCCCTCGAGAAGGAGGAGAGGAAGGAGCTCTTCTGGCGATGCTGGGATAAGATCCCGCACCCCGAGTACTACGTCAGCAGGTGGTTTCTGGGCGCGAGACCGGGCGAAATACGACGCGAGAATGTGCGCGAGTTCTTTGCGTGGGCGCTGCTGAACCGCGGCACCGAGAGCGATGAGGAGCGGAGGAAGAGGCGGCAGGCGCACCCGGAAGAAACCAATGCTGAGGACGACGAGCTCAACGAGTATGCGGATGGCATAGAGACGATGCTGGGGAGGAAGCTGGCGCCTGGTATGGGCAGCGCAAAGAGCCTGCGTTTGACTATCGACCAAGTCAACATGGCGCATCGGCCGTTTCTGTGGTATATGGTATGTCTGCTGGTCTTGAGATTATATGTGATACTGACGGCGACAGATCGTCATGCTGGTCGATACCCTCACCGCCGCTCGTCTGCGCTACTACGGCTTCATGCTCTTCCGCACCCACCTTCGCTCCTCGCTGGCCATCTTCCCACCGCGACTTGCCAATCTCACTACGCGCAACATCTCATCCGCGCCTGATCTGAGTTACTGGTATCGACCACACACCTCGAAGACGCGACTACCCGTTCTCTTCGTACACGGCATCGGCATCGGCCTGCACCCATACGTCGAGTTCTTGAACGAGATAAACAAACACGATCCGCTTGCGGCACAAGATGGTCAGGTCGGCATTGTCGCTGTGGAAATTATGCCTGTCAGCTTCCGCATTACTGGGGCGATTCCTGATAAAGACGACATTTGTCGCCAGATCAACATGATTCTGGAACGCCATGCTTTCGACAAAGTCGTCCTGGCCAGTCACTCTTACGGCTCCGTCATCTCCACCCACCTTCTTCGGGACCCCATCACCGCTGCCAAAATCGGCCCGATGGTTTTCATCGACCCTGTTACATTCCTGTTACATCTTCCCGACGTGGCCTACAACTTTACCGCGCGTCGACCGAAAGGCGCGAACGAGCACCAGCTCTATTACTTCGCTTCTACCGACATGATGGTTGCGCAAACCCTGGCGCGCCAGTTCTTCTGGGCACAAAACATACTGTGGAAGGAGGACCTCAAAGACCGGGACGTAACTGTCAGTCTCGGAGGCAGGGATCTGATAGTTGACACCGAGACCATTGGGAAGTACCTTAATGGTGCTGACCTCAAGGGCGAGGACAGAACCTGGAAGGACTCCGAGTGGAGAGGCCACGGCACAGAGACGATCTGGTGGCCTACTGTAGACCACGCACAGGTGTTCGAGAGGCAAGACGGTAGGACGAGATTAGTGCATGTCCTGAGAGAGTACGTGAAGCGTAAAGCAGAGGAGGAAGAGGTAGAAGAGTTTCCCGGGCAATAGTGCATATCCACGTACCTGCATTCAGGGTCTTGCCACTTAGTCGCACCATCCATGTAGATCAACGTCAGCTTCATCGGAAGTTTAATATACGTTTGGTTAATGCAGACTACGGGAAGCCGTAGTTCATTTTGCGGGGGTCCGTCCGGACGGGCCTGAAGCAACTGGCGAGCCGGCCCCGCCGATCCCGAAACGACAGTATATACAACGCTTCTATGCGCGACGACGACATGCAAACAGCTGGCAGCCCGCCTGGAATATACCCTTGCACATTTTCTCGATCAAATATTTGCATCATGCCTAACGGAAATTGGATCCTCGGAGACCTCTTCACCAAGGAATATGGACACCGCGGCAGTATCCAGAAGCTCTGGGAACAACGTTGGAAGTTCCCCTGCACCAAAGGCGTTTACCCCTTCCACGATGGCAAGTTTGAAGATTTCGAACCTATCTTCAAGCATCTCATGGACAACAACATCAACGATCCTTACGACGATGCATACACCAACGCCTTCTTGCCAACAGCGCAACGCCTAGCGAAGGAAGCCAAAGAGATGGAAAGCAAGGACAAAGAGGCAGCGGAGAAGTTATACCTCAACGCAAACGCTGTATACAGATTAGCTCGATTCCCCTACATCGGCACGGAGCTCAAGAAGAAAGTTTTCGAAGAGCAAAAGGAAGTCTACTTCCGCGGCACACAACTATGGGACATCCCCCTCGAAGAGGTCGTAATACCCCACAAACAAGCCTCCAACGGCGACGGCACCTCCATCCCTCTTTACATCCGCAAACCCACCGGCCCAGGCCCCTTCCCCACCGTCCTCCTCATCACCGGCCTAGACGGCCACCGCCCCGACAACACGGAGCGCACCCTAGAGCACCTAAACCGCGGCTGGGCAACCGTAACTTGCGACATACCCGGCACGACCGTCGACTGCCCCGCCAACAAGCGCGACCCGCTCTCGCCGGACCGCCTCTTCACCAGCATCCTAGACTGGATCCGCGAAACGTCTTATCTCGATGAGAAGAAAGTCATCGCATGGGGTCTCTCAGCCGGCGGCTACTACGCCATCCGCCTCGCGCACACGCACCGTACCCAACTCCTCGGCAGCGTCGGCCACGGCGCCGGAACACACCACTACATCGGTTCGGAATGGCTCTCGCAGATCGCCAAACACGAGTACCCGTTCGGTCTCGAGGAAGCGTATATCCAGAAATACGGCTATTCGTCCTTTGACGAGATGAAAGAGAAGTGCCAAGACGAGTTCTCGCTCGTGAGTGGGAAGGGCGAGGGCGTGGCTGTTGTGGGGCAGGGGATGAGCAGTTGTAGGCTGTTGCTTGTGAATGGCGTGTTGGATGGGTGTATGCCAGTGGAGGATAGTATGTTGCTGGCGGAGTATGGGAGTCCGAAGGAGATGCGGTTTATGCAGGGGAGGCTGCATATGGGGTATCCCGAGGCGAATGGGACTGTTTATCCGTGGATGGAGGGGGTTATGGGTGGTGTTTGGGTGGGATGATTGGTGGGAGCGGTATGTTGAGAATGGTCGATCTGATAGATAAGAGTTTCGGACATTAGGGAACTTTGTCAACGACACGATATATATATATTCAATCCTCGCGTACAGTGCCACAATCTGTATAGTTCAAGTAGTACAAGATTCGCCAAATGGGATACTAGTGCCCCTCCAGGTAGTAGAAAGAAACATGTTGTCCAGTTCCCCCATCGATCCGCGCAGGGTCGAAGCAACCCTCAGACACATCTCGCATTGCTACTTCGTAAGTGTCTACATCTGCACCGTCCTCACTCCAGGAATCGCAGCTAATGCCTAATCGCCAAGTCTCCCACTGAGGGTATCTGTCCAGAATTCCGCGCAAGAAGTCTTCCGGTCGTGACACGGAGACCACGGAGATGCGGGTAAACCCGGTACTCGTCAGGATGTTCTGCGAATTTGACGAAACGCCTT
This sequence comes from Alternaria ethzedia, assembly GCF_023757985.1. NCBI lineage: Eukaryota > Fungi > Ascomycota > Dothideomycetes > Pleosporales > Pleosporaceae > Alternaria > Alternaria ethzedia. Next base: position 1,454,991 of record NW_026056194.1, on the reverse strand, counting down.
TGACGACGAAAACCGCAGGATCGTCCGCTTGGGCAGGAACCTTCCTTGGTGCACGAGGTTGACAAGTAGGGCGTATTGCGGTCCTGAGCACTCCATTCGGAGATCTCCCAACCTTCGCGTCCACTGAGAAACTCTGGTAAGTAGGTAGTCCAACGGAGGCCCACCAGACAACAGCTGCATTCCCACATTCTGAAGCAGTCTGTTATCCAAGCCTTCTCGGGATCGATCAAAGTACAGAGTCAAGACGGCTCCTACCCAGGAAAGCCCTCGGGAACTGAGGTAGACTGAGAATGCGGTACTGGCAAGTTTCCCGTCTAGAACGATCTCTTGAGCGAGAGCGACGGTAGCTTCTGTAGCTTTCTCCACATCTCTAGTGTCAGAGTAGTGAATAGCAAGGGTATCCAGAGACAAAAGGCGTTCCTCGAGTATGGCCTTCAATTTGGCAACGGCGGTCTTGTCTACCTCAGGGACGACCATTGTTTCGTCCAGCCATCTGCAATGCCTCGCTCTCAATATCATCAGCTCCCCTGGAGCTAGACAGTTGCCTTCGTCCGAGGGCATAGATGATACAACCTCCAGTTGGTCGTCTTCGATCCGGATGTTCCTAACGTATTTGGCTAGTCGCGCACTTCGAGAGACGTCGTCGAGCTTTTCGAGATCGGACGCCATCAGAGTAGTCTTGCGGCTGGAGAAGAAGCGCTTGCCGACTACGCGTAGAGTCTTCGCGTCTGCATGTCTACATGTCAAGCGAAAGGACAGAAGGTCTGCGTCGTCCATATAGCCTGCGGCGGCCTCGATAAGCTCGGTGGGCATGTCGTGAAAGGCGCGGTAAGACATGACTGTGAACGCTGAGACAGGTCGATGAGGTAACACAGGCGTGTAGAGATGCTGAAGCTTGTCGGCAAGCAGCGGTAGTGCGTCGAAGACGCAAGAGAACAAGGCTGAATGGAAAGCGGAATGTGTGCAGAAGCGATGGGGATGGAAGGTGTCACATTGAAAAGGCACGTGCCAGATTTCAAGGGAAAGCGCGTAGGCAGCAACGAGGGTATGTTTGTTTGCTCCTCACGTCACCGCGTCAACGCTGTGCGACATCGCTAACCTTGGAAGGCAGACACGCTGCACCTTTCCACTCAACAAGACAGATTTCGCAGCGAGAAGACGACCTGGCGAATTAGGCCACATATGTAATTTCGATCAACCCGGTATCTCCTCAAACAATGCATGCGCATCGACGATGACAGTGCATTCGTCGATGAGCTATTCACGCCTTCCTCAACTCGCAGAAACCATGCGCAAGAGATACCTGGGCAGTTACATCCCGAATTTGAACACCCTACATGCAGCGAATCATCACATGTACGCAACCAGAACACAAACATAAAAATATCTTAATCTGATTTTCTCACATTTTCTATCTGCGCCACGCACAATCTCCCGTCTTATGCCCATAAGCATTCTCATTACAATACCGTCTCGGATCTGTACTCTCAATACAAAACTCACACGGCACAGCATTAGGACTACTCGAGCGCTTCGACCCGCCCTGTCCATAACCCATGCTACCCTGTTTCTTGATCAGCGCAGCCTGCTTAACTACATTAATGCATTTCTGCGAATTATGAGTATACGCCATGTGTCGTGTCAGAGGGTCTTTTTCGCAGTGTTCACAGTGCCAGACACTCACACGGCAATACGGTGCGGTGTGGTGATGAGAATCACACTTCTCACAAAAGCGCGTGACGCCATATCCGCGGCCTTCTTTGATGGCGGTTTGGCCCGCATTGTGGAGTTGCGCTTTGAGGTCTACGTAATGCAACTTATTGAGCGGGGCTTCAGGGGGTGGACAAAGCATGAGGAAGGCGGCGATCATGGTGCATACGATGTCGTTGCCGGCGTTGTGAAGGTATGGTTCTTTGATGTCGTATTCGGCGAGGAGATGTGCAAGGCGGATTTTGCGGGATGGGTTTACGAGGCCGTGCTCTACGGCCAGCACTTGTGTGTCGATTGTTGCGACGATGGTGCCGATTTCTTCAAGGTCGAGACCAAAGCGCGATTTTATGACTTCGTAGTCGTTTGAGACGGCGTGGCCTACGAAGATTATTGGACGTAGGTTACCGTATATGTCTCGGCGAGTGAAAATGCTGCGCAGCATTTCTTTCGCTTCTTTCACGCTGACAAAGGTTGTGCTGCCGAATTGAAAGGCATCTGGATGCCCTTCGCAGAGGTCTTTGTTGGTGAGATGTGCGTGGGGCTTGATGCGCACGTGGTAGTTCTCCATGCTGGTGAGAATACCCCATGGTGATGAGGAAAATGGTTGTGGCACGGAACGCGGATCGAGAACAGATATTCCGAGTTCCGTGATGAAATGGTCATCGTGCTCGTACCACTCGGCATCAGAGGCCACGATGATAGCGTCTTGGAGTGCTGCGGCTGCAGCGGCACTGCCAAGCGGGATTTCGCTCCCAGATCTCTTCATCCAGTGCTGGAGGATAGCTGACTGCGTGAGACCTTGGTGTAATTCGGCTTCGATCAGAGATTTCAACTCTCTTGGTGAGACTGGATAAGACATGTCTGACAAAAGTGTACTGTGCGTGAAGTCTGGCCACCAAGTAGGTATTGAGGTTGGTGCGTAGGAGTATTCGGTGGTCGGAACGGAGGGGAGAGCAGGAAAGTCTTTCAAATAGGCTGAAACCGCCGTTGTGTAGTCATAGGCGAAATCTGAGTAGTGAATGGCGTTGTAGAGCTGATCCGCTTCGAACTCGGTTGAGGTTTGAATCATGGTAAGAGTCATGATGTCTGAGTTTCGGTATTTGCTGCAATAGTTTAATTGTAGAGCATGAATGGGAACAGGAAGTTAATTGTAGAGATGAGATGAGAGTGGGAAGCCAAGCGCAATATATACATACTGGAACTGAAAACGTGATCTTGATGCCTGAAGGCGGCAGACTTTCGGTACCATGGTTGCACACTTTGACCACGGTTGTCGCAACGTATACCACCAATAAGGCATCTATACTTGTAAGCAGTACCGCGACGTTGCGACAATATTTCCAGACATTTTTTTTTTTACACATTTGTTTAGCTAGTGGTGAGTGGGCGCCGAGCGAGGTGAGTAGCGTAGCACAGCCAATAGGCACACCCCTGACTAACTGTCGCAATGAGAATGACTGGAGGACGGAGCGACGGGAAAAATTAATGCAACCTAGGTCTGATTCAAAACACATATTAGAATACGTCGCAGCCACAGCGCTAGGCTGCTGTCTGCGACCTCGTGATCTTGACGACGCGCTCCATTCCCAGATCGCGCCATACTGCAGACCCGATTGAAGTAGGCGAAATAGTTTCCTCCACGCCATCCAGGGGTTGTTTGTAGCGCTCCGAAATTTCGTCTTCTCCCACCTCATAGTCGTCGGACTCATCGCTGAGCTCCCACCCTTCTAGGTCCACATCTATGAGGAACCAGCCGTCGGATTGAGAAAAGCAAGCCTCCCTGAAGAAGTACCTGAGGGCATCTAGATCTTTCATCTTGAGCATATCGCATAAGTGCCCGAAAGCGTTATTGATATTGCTTCTCATCTCTTCCTCCGTGCTTGGTATCTCAAGAGCCATTGTACGCAGGTTAGGATAGTGTTCTTTGATCAAGTTTGACATGAACGATCCGCCCTTTTCGTCGTCAGTTTGCCAGAGTGCTATCGACAATTCGTTTTCGATCATCAAGCTTTTCGTGATGATCAAACTATGAAGGCTCTTCTTCAAGACCTCCGGTAGGAACTGCAAGAAGAACATGGTATCCGCGGTAGTGTTTTCCAGAACGACCTGACTGCGAGACCAAAGGTACTGGAAAGCCCTGGTCGGTTTAATGATCCGATGGTAATGTATGTTGGATCGCGCGACTTCGTTGTAGTAATTGATCCATCCTCGTTTGTTGGCCCGCAGTACCCTCTCCGCCTCTCTATTCACTTCCTTGGAAACAAGAAGTAGTGGTGTCGACATGAAGATCTTGTACGTGAGCATTACATCTTGGTGATCAGAGAATGCGCCTAAGCTTCCATTAGGGTCGTTCCAAAACACATCGTAAAGCTCGTCCGGAACTGGCTGGTCCTCATCAAGCACTCGCGGTGTTTTCATCATATCGAGAATCATCTGCGGGTCTTCTATGGGAGAGTTAGTCCTGACGTGGTGGTTACACCCGAGTCTGCGTACCTTTGCTAGGATTCGTCTCTGGCAGGTCGTAACCCTGGTTTTGTTCCCGTTGATCTTCGCGGTTCGTATGCCGAAAGATCGCTCTTGGCTCAAGTGAATAATCATATATCATATCGCGAAGTTCTTGCGGTAGGTCATGCAGACGGAATCTGCACATTGTTAGCTATAGAAGCGCGATGCGTACGGCGGAGAGTCCTAACGAGTCTAGATGTGCGGCGGCATCACCATGCCCAGACCGCGATGCTTCCGCCGTCTCTTCACGCATTGCTGTTGGTGTGTGTAAAACCGGGCTTCGGTATTGCGCTTGCGAACACAACGGAAGAGGAGCCCCAGCCTCGCGGAAGGAGGGGATGGCACTAGCGCGACGCGTCGAGACGCGTCTCGCGAACGCTAGGACCTCTTCTTGTTCCGTCGCTCGAGCCTTGCGAGTCTTTTCACAAGTAGCATACACGGTCACACAGCTCCAAGAATTGCGCGTACTTTAAAACTTTGAATCTCTGCATGCTTTTGTGTCTTTACTACAACGAGGATCCACTTTACGCCTGAATTCGTCGAGACCACGACCAACGCCTGAACTGTGTGCTGACGACCAACAAGACGATCGGGAGCCTTGCTAAGATGTATCGCAGCCGCTGTACTAGGCTGTTGCCTGCGATCTCGTGATCTTGACAACACGGCAGGCCCGCAAGTCGCGCCATAGTTGAGACGCCAGTGAGGTAGGGGATATGGGTTCCTCAACTCCAGTCAGTAATGACCGATCTTCCTCTTCTGTCCCTTCATAGTCACATCCCTCTAGCGTTATGTGTCTAAAAAAGAGGGAATCTGTTTCCCTACGTGCACATTCGCCCTTCTCATAGTCTTTGTAATAGAATCTCACGGTGTCCAAACGGCCGTTCTTGAGCATCTCGCACAGATAGTCCGAAGCCTCATTCCAATTCATTTCCATGACTTCGCACACGTCTGGTACCTCAATCGCCACCGTCCGTAAGTTGGGGAAATTTTCTGAGATCCAGTTTGTAAATAAGGCCCCACCTCTTGACTGCTCTTTGGTCCACCGCGAGTATGCAATAAGACTTAGGAAATCATAAGGGAGCACCAGCCGGCGAACGCAAGATTTCAGCGAGTCTGGAAGATCTCTCAGGAAGAATATGGACTTGCCGTAGTCGTGCCGGAGGAAGAACTCGCAGCTGGCCCATAAATCGATGAGAGCTGCGCTTGGTGATGTGATGCGGTGTAAATATATTGACGACAACAGAAGTCTCTCATAGTATCTCTTGGTGGTGGTTAGTACCTTCGTCATTTCCTCATTGGTAGCTTTAGACACAGCGAGTAAAGGCGTCGCTATCAAGATCTTGAAGGCCAAGACGGCGGTGTTTCCATCATCACGCGGGCTACCCGCGATCGACAAGTTGGGATCCTCCAAGTACTTGTCTCCTTCTAAATCTTCTTCGAAGCTGTCGGATCGATCGTCATCATCTTGCATATCTTCTGTACTTGCGTCAACATCAGGAACGCCGATCTAGCATGTTTCATACCTGGATGCAGCTCGAGATTGGGCAAGTGGTAAGTAGACGGCCGGTATTCGTCGTACAAGCAACTGTGCCAGAGAGTCACCCTCGGCTCTAGCGCATACTCGTAGATATAATTGCGAAGCTCTAGTGGAAGGTCTTGTAATCGGAAGCTAAGTGCTGTCAGTTTCAGTGACGCAGAAGTCAGATATTAAAAGTGCGTACATTTCCAGATGTGCGGAAGCTTCACCGCGGGAAGTTGGCAGTTCAGTAGTCGACATTTGAGACTTTGCGGTCGTGGTCAAGGCTATTCCATATGAATCGGAAGATGATGGCTAGTGCTGTGTAGATGTAAGAGGAGTCCGAGGGCTCTACCTGGGTGTTAAGAGGCAATTTAAGGCGACGCGCTAGGACGCGTTTCAGAATGATGCGACAACTCCTCTGTGTGTCGCAACGATGACTGACACCCTTAGCGTTTTGGAGAAAATAAACCCTTCCCTTATGTAGTAAAATTCTTACTCGAATGGTATGGCAGGTAGATGCAAGAAGGTTGATTGGACTGCATATCAATGCCAAGAGTGTCGTGGACAAGTGCGATGTGGGCGACTCAGTTCTCATCTATTCAGTTTTACATCACGAGTACGCAGCGGAACAATTTATTTGAAGTGATAGTTTGGCATTAAAGTAAGTAAACTAGCCATGACCAGTAGCCGACGCATCCAGCGAGCGGCACATAACACATGACTAGCGTCCTAATCGCGGTAACCAATAGGTTTGAGGGGTATATCGTTGAACGGTGACTCGATAAGCGAATCACAACATCATGCATCAACACATCGCGATGTGAACCGCTTACATCTTCTCTTGAGCGACAAGGCTAGCGCGCCTCTCCTCGTTGACGCTCTGGCGCCTCTCGATGTCAGCAGCCTGACCCTCCGTGCCGAGGTGACCGGTGGGCAGCAGGTTGAGCTGGTCTTCGTTCTTGTCCATGTTCCGGTAGGCGAAGTGGAAGGCGATACCGGTGACGAAGGAGATGATGGCTACACTTCCGTAGTTCCAGACGATGTGGGGATCGGCGGTAAGAGGAGTGAAAGCCTGGGCGAGGGCGGCAGAGAAGGCGGTGGTGAAGAGCTGGACGGACTGAACGAGCGACCTCATGTTCTTGGGAGCCTTGGTAAAGGCGTACTCGAGAGTGGTGACGGAGGCGAAGATCTCGGAGATGGCAATGAGGACGTAGACACCGGTAACAGCCCAGACAGTGATGTCGGTCTTGTACTCGGGGTCCTTGGTCTCGTAGTAGCCCGAGGTCTTGTAGATGTAGTGTTGAAGAACCGCTGCCCAGACCATGGCGAAGGCTCCGAGGATGAAACCAGCGGTGATCTTCTTGATCGGAGTGAAGCGGATACCTCGCTTGCGGAGGAAGGGGTAAACGAGAGAGTCCATGATAGGCACCTATAGTACGATTAGCATTCGTTCTGGGCGTTAGACCATTGGACAGTACTTACGATGATGATGATAGCGATGGGGTCCAAGTTGGAGAGAATGTCGTTGGGGACGCCGCCGAGCTTCATGGTGGCGCACATCTGGGTCAGGTTGGAGTCCATCTGGCGGTATGCAAGCCAGAAGATAGGCACCCAGAAGAAGACGGAGCAGGCAGCGAAACCACGAGCAACCTCATCAACCCAGGCGTCATCAAAGTTGTACCACTTGGGTGCGGCGGAGCCAAGGACGGAAGGCTTGACAGCAGTCCACATGTTGCCGTCGTTCCAGTTTTTCCAAGTCTTAACGGGGTTGATGCTCATTCCGCGTCCAAGAGCCTTGAAGAGAAGCTTGAAAGCAGGGCCCATAACGTTACCGCTCGGGGGACGGAGGATGTAGAACTTCTTGCAGAAGATCAAGACGGGGAGAGCGATGATGAACATGACGGTGGGGATCAGGTACGCGAGCCAGAAACCAACGTATCGCTCAGCGTAAACCATGCTGATTTGACCGACCAGAGCACCGATGTTGATGAAGAAGTAGAACCAGTTGTAGATACGGGTGACCGTGACAGCGGGGTCGACAATGACGCGCTCAGTACCGCGTGTCTCAACGCGCATCTTCTCCTGAGGAACTTGTTCGGCGATAAGAGGGGCAATGTTGGGCTTGAAAGTTCCAGTTCCAAGACCCATGATGATGAGACCGAGGATAAAAACGCCGAGGGCAGTGTTGGAGTTCTCCAAGACAGACGGCGCAGCTGAGGCGACGAGGATCAAGTGACCGATTTCAGCGACCAAGACGGAGTACAGAATAGTCTTGAAACGACCAAGGTAGGTGTCGGCGATCCAGGCTCCGAGAAGCGGGCAGACGTAGACCCAGAAGGCGTTGAATGTAGTCAAACTGAAAGCGACCTGCTTGCCCATGTTGAGGGCACCGGGCTGAGCCTCAGCATCATCTGGGTTGAGCGCGGCTCCAGTGGGCGTAGTGAGCGGCTTAGCGATGTAGTTGGAGTATACAGCAACAGTTCCGTAGTAACTCATACGCTCGACAAGCTCAACGAAAGCGATCTGAAGTCAAGTCAGTGTTTGTCTCACGTGCTCTGTGAGTGCGATCACGTACGGTGAAGATCTTCCATGGGATCCTAGCGGGCACACGGCGAAGCGTGGCGAGCTCCTCGTCGGTGGGAAAGTCATCAGCCTCGTTGAGGTAGCTGTCCTGGAGCGTGGCCTTGCCCTCGGAGTGGAGGTAGGCGGGCGCAGAGGTTGTGTGCATCTCGGGGTGCTTGCGCGTGGGGTCGCCAGAAGCGTCAATAAGAGCGGGGTCCAAGCCGACAGCTTGCTGCAAGGGTTGTTAGCAAGTATGCAATAGAGCTTGAGAAGAGTGTACTCACGACTTCACCGGCGTCACCAACAGGCATGATGGGCGTGCACCTAGGCCGTTTGACAGTGAAGGTGGACCGTGGTTGAGTGACTGGGAAAGCAGCCAGGTGATTGTTTATGGGGTGCGGCGAGGAGAAGAGAGACCCTGACGAGCAAAGAGAATGGGGTGGTGGTGCATTTAATTTGAGCACGCGAATCACGGGTCCGACGTCGTGCTCTACAGCTTCAGGCCCGATAAGGAAGGCGCGCACACCGACACAGGGATGGGCACCGTATCGACTCCTTCACGACCGTCTGTCCATCAGCAAACGCATTGCCACCGCGGCTGTTGTGCCCGGAAAGGCATTCGGCGCGTGCGCGATAGGTGCTGCACGATGCTCTTTTCGCACCGCATCGCCGAGGCGTCCTGGGCTACTCAAGCCTCGCCAAGTTGCTAACCACCACTGGCAAGCAGCGAGACAAGAAGAGCTTGCTGGTTCCAAGATAACAATTACCTGTGGCGCCCCAGTCGCATGCCATCGACTAACCTCCTGCCTAAAGCAGGTGGTCGCGGGGTAGCGATAGTCGTCCCCAAGAAATGCCCAGAGCCACTAGCTCGCGCCTCCAACGACTCTGGTCTTGGAAGCCCAGCCCATGGCCCATGCATTCTTCAATCGCGGTATCAGCGACCTTGCTCTTTTTGACCGCAAACGCGGTTATCTGCGGGCGATAGCGTTGGCATAGCGTCGATACAAACGTTCTGGAAGACGACCGCAGCGATTGATTCGGGCAAGACATCGAGGAGGCTGGCGGGATGCAGGCCAGACGTTCCCACCAACAACCACGCTGTGGGGCCGCCTGCAGATAGACAAGATAATGGCTCGAAGCTTGGGATACGGACAACGGCTTAGCCAATCGCGCCATACAGCCAAGACTTCCTCCGAACGCTACCATTCGCTCCTCCGAGGGCCATCCTGCCAGGGCTATCGTCGAGGCGGGTCTCCCGAATGTTCTCTGCGTTGCCCAAGACCTGGGCAACGGACCCCGATCGTATTTGCGGCCACGGTAATTGCACGCTCAGGGGACGGACATGCGACATGCGACACCACGACACCGGGTACCGGCATCAAGAATTTCGAGCGACAAGACAAGCCTCGGCCAGCGGATATGAAGACGCAGTGGCAGCGGTTGAGGCTTCCTGCCCAGACGCGGTATGCAAGGGCTTATTCACGCCACCCTTTGAGATACGGGCTCAGTGGTGTGCGGTAATCATACGGCGCATTGGAGTGGTGTCGCGCCTATCCTCGATGGACCTGGTCAGATGCGCGGTCCTTTTTCGCAAATAGAGCGTGTCGACGGTGAAGTTGATAGGGTAAAAGACGGGGATTGGGGGAACTCAAGATCGACACGTCGCCTAAATTAAGCTTGATGAAGACCTCGGCCGGCAAGCGCGATGCCGCACGTGAGCAGGTACTCTACCGTTACGGTTCCGGCTTTATTGGAACGCCTCGCCACGCCAGAACCACGGATAAGCGTCTGCGGTGTTGGCAGTTGGTCCCAAGCTTTTTGCCGTCGTTTCTATGACGCGACGCTGAGCTTGTTGATTTTGCAGACCATCCCATCATGAGCATGCAGCACTCGCATGCTATCGCCAGGGCTCTCTACATCTATCAAAAAGCAGGCTTAGCCGAGACATAGTCAGCACCGTATACTGACTTCAGGGCTGCCTTGGTACAAAACGGCTAAAGCCTACTAGGAGGACACGAGGAATAGTGCATGGTCCGTTTATCGACTACGCTGGTACTCTCCATGTGCTCGGTACCACGCGCATGTCAGAGCGCTGAGTCTAGCCAAGGCCACGGTGAGGTAACAGAAAGGTTCGCACCTTCCCAACGCTGAGGTAGTAGCTACGGCTGAATCCCGCCCCGTCTGACCCCCGCCGCCTGTCGCTTCCCCATCCGTTCTCAAACTCGACAATCTCCACCATCAGCGCCGGATATTCGTATACGTGTGTTGCAGCACATGGCACGCCTAATGACAATTCTTAATTCCCACGTAACGCCAAGTAGATGATCAGTCATCGGGATTCCTTTACTCCAATCTTTACTGGCAGCAAGAGCGGCCTGAGCTACCTGCAATGTCTCACGGTAGAGATCATTGGCTCACTTGAATGCATACACCAATCGCTTCGACTGTCATCACGCCGGGAACCAGTACAGGTACGACTATCACGCGCAGACTGTACCGGGTGGTGCAACTATGCGTGAGATCCTTAGCACCGACATAACTAACTTCCTTTGGTACAATTTGCTGACATACGAGTTACACGAGTACCTGCACTGCGCAGTGTCGAACAACGTATACTGCACATGTTGCATGGAGTTTACCGATTGGATCCTTTTGAATCTCTAACACGCAGTACACTCCGCTTCTTATCTTCCACTAGCACAAAGGTTGAGGATTGCGATCTCTCTCATTTGATGAGGAGTACCTTTGCGTATGTGGTTGCTTCCACTAGCACCTTTCCACATCTTTAGATTCCACCCGCTCAAAACACCCTCCCATTCTCCTGCAACGCCCTCACCCTCTCGGGCGTAACAACACTCAAACTAACCGCCCCACCGATAACAATGCCCAACAACAAAACCACAAACAACCACAACACCTCCACCCTCCCATCCCCATCCTTCCTGCCCTTCCCCCCAGGCGCATACGGCCCCACCATCTTCTTCAACGGCTGCACCCCATTCCTCTGCGCAAACTCATACCCCCTCTTCATGCCAGGTAACCCATCGATACTAAGCTGGCTCTTCCACGCCCAGTAGTAGTCCATCGATTCTTTCTCATCGCCAGCTTGGTACTTTGCGTCTTTCTTTCTGAAGTGTTCGTTCAGAATGTCGCGGTGGCCGACGAAGTCGTAGTAGGGCACGCTGAAGCCGCAGGATGTGCCGCATTGGTGCACATCTACCATGATGATGCTGCGGGAACCCGGGATCGTTTCGACCTTGTGCTCTCGTATGAAGCTTTCGTACTCTGGGGTTCCGTTCTCGATGGCGCGGCCTTCGCCCCATATGCGAACGATTTTTGGGGGGCCGGTGAAGGCCATGAACATGACGCAAATACGACCATTGCCTGGCTCGTGCAAATGCGCGTGTGTTTCTACTCCGCTTCCGGTGAGATCCATGTACCAAAACGTTCGCTCATCCAAGACGCCGAAGTTCTGGCCTCCTTTTGGTGAGATGTTGATGTGGCCGTCGCCTGAGAGGGGCGCGGTGCCTACCCAGAGCATTTGCTGCTCTTTGATCCATGGCATGAGGCTGTTTGGTATGGTTTCGTAGAAGACGCCCATCTTGGTGGTGAGACGGGATGGGCGAGCGGCTTGGGTGGGATGGAAGGTGGTGTATGATTGGCGAGCTTGTTTGGTATTTGGGGTTGGGATGATTTAGGGTAGCGTATGGGTGTTGTTGATGTTGATGTTGATGTGAAAGTTGATAGAAGAGCAATGTCCAGCAACCCTCAATTCGAACAACAAGCACCGTCCACAAAAGCTCCTCCACTAAAGTCGTGAGACCCGACCTTAAATCTCACCTCCCTATGAATCACAACTTTGCCAGTTCAACAGTCCAACCGTACGACAGTAACCACCAGTGTTCAATCCGCGGCCGGTATCGGCGTTGCGTAGGCCTACCTGTGCTGATCACACGTCAAGCTATTCTTCACGCAGACAAGGTTTGTCGTGTTCGCTCGAAGTTTAAGATTTGAAAAGTGTGCGTCGCATATCTTTATGTAAGTGGTGATGTATTGTTCTCGCTTGTCTAGAACAATAAACTTGCTTTTCTTAGTAGCTAGTAGCAGCGCTGTAGAACTTAGTATATACTACCTAGTATAGTTTATTAACTAGATCTCTAAAGTACTTATTCTATATAGTAGACTTTATTTTAAGTTAGGTACTAATTACGTATATATTTCTAGAATAATTCTCTAGAAATATAAACTTAATTTAGATTATACTTATAAAAATAAATACTATTTTCTTAATTATATTTTTATAAATATCTTATAAAGTTACTTTAATAAGTTTAAACTTTTTTATATTTTAAATATAGAAAGTTCTACTTTATTATAGTAGTTATAAAAGTATTTACTAGTATAGCTACTAGTGCTATATAGCTATATTAATAGCTATTTAGATTTTTTTAACTTAATATAAAGTAAATATAAAAGTATTTATTATAATATAAATAGTAATACTAAAATATAGTTACTAAATTTCTACTATTACTATTAAGAGTCTTTAATTATACTATTTATACTATTTTATTCTTTATAGCTATAGTTTAGTTACTAGTAATATTTATTAATATAAGCTTATAAAAAAAAAATATAAAAGTTATCTTAGTAAGTTATATTATAGTTAGCTAGCTAGATTATAAAAGCGCTTTTAATACTTTATTAGATATTATACTTAGTAGTATAAAATCTTTAAATAATAATTCTAATATAGTATTATTATACTTTTTCTTATTAATATCTTTATTACTATTATTATTACTATTATTAGCTAAAAGACTAAATATAACTAATATTAACTCTACTTAGAAGCTTACTATTAGATTATTTTTATTACTTTTTTTTATTATTAATAACTAGAGTCTACTAACTTCTACTATATTTAGCGTATACTATCTTCTTATTAACTTTAGTAATTAGTAGTTTATTATATATACTTATTAGTATAATACTTTCTACTTATCTTACTATACTTATACTTTTTAGCTTTACTACTTTTATTACTTTCTACTTTTTAAAGCTAAGTCTAAAAGTAGACTTATAGTTAAGATTAACTAGTAACTTAAGATTTTTATCTTTTATACTTTATTTTATTTTAACTAAAATAAGTATATTTAAGTTTAAAAAAAAAGCTTCTATACTATTAATAGTATACTTAAGATATAGTTAGATATAAAAAAGATTATTCTACTACTTACTTATATATTAGGCTCTTAACCTAGACTCTTTAGTCTAAGTTAGAATAATCTATCTATATATACCTACTTAACTCTTAAGCTCTTAAGTCTACTAAGGCTATATAGTATCTTAAGCGCTTACTACTTTAAGTAGTACTACTTAGCTAGTACTTTTATAATATACTTATACTTATACTTATATATCTATTTATATTTATACTTATATATTTATTTTATACGCTACTTTATATACTATATAATACTTAATTACTTATATATACTATACGTATTATATTATATTATATATATATATACTAATATACTAAATATAGCTTTATATTTAGCTACTCTTATAAAAATACTATTACTAGTAATATTATAATACTATTACTATTACTACTTACTACTTTACTATATAAATACTTATACTAATATAAAACTTAACTAATATATTATACTACGCGCTTTATAAGTACTACTTAAGTAAAAAGAAAATACTTCTCTAAATTCTATATTTTTAGCGCCTTTATAAATTCTAGCTTAGTATTATCTATTTTTTACTAGCTAACTTAAATAATTAATACTTTTATTAGATTATTCTACTACTTTATAAATATATTCTTAGTACTTTTTAGCTTATCTATTTTTTATTAGCTTACGCTATATAGCTATATATATATATATATATATATATATATATACTTACTATATACTTACTTACTTTTTTATATTTTTAAAGAACTACTTAAATAAACTAAGCTATTACTATAACTCTAGCTTTAATACTCTAGTTACCTTTTTATTATTTTTAGTAATTTTAGCTACTTTTTTATATATAATTATCTTTATACTTAGAAACTTAAAGTTTACTTTATTTATAATTTATATTAAGTAGCTTTCTAGATCTATATATAATTAGCTACTATATATATATATATATACTATAAAATACTTACTAGTTATAACTAGTTCTAAAATAGAAGAAGGTATTATTTTATTAATACTTTTAAATATTTAGAAATTTAGAGAATATTTAATATAAAATACTTCTTAGATTAAAGTTTTTATAAATATACTATACACTTTTTTACTACTACTCTTTTATAACTAAACTACTTTTTTAGCTTTTTTTCTTTTTTTAGCTTTTTAGCTACTACGCTCTAATAATATATATATAACTTAAATTAACTTAGAATATCTACTATATTCTAGCTACTTAACTTATACTTACTATACTTATACTTTTTATTTTATTTATAGCTACTATAATTACGCGCTTACTATCTCTTCTTATCTAAATCTAAACTATCTATATATAAGATACTATCTATAAGACTTTTAGCGCTAGTAAGTCTAGTACTAATAACTAAGAAAAGACTACTTTTATTACTAAAAAGTAGTAAGTATAAGTAATTCTAAAAATAGACTAAATAAGCGTTTATATTATTTTCTCTTAGAGTATAGTAAAATAGTATAGCTTTTTTCTATATCTATTTAAAAAGTAATTATAACTATAAACTAATACGCTAAGTTATAGTTAAGATAATTACTTTTTATATAGTTAGTAATTTTAAAGCTATAGTAGCTTATATAGTTATTTTTATTTATATATTTTTAGTTATTATTTTTATCTATAAAAGCTTATATATATACTATTATAGCTATAGTCTAAGTAATAATTCTACTTTAATACTACTTATTTAATAGCTTCTTACTATTTTCTTTTTTATTATCTTTTATATACTCTAAGTCTAAATATATATAAATTTATTAGTTTTAGTAAAGTATAAAATAAATATAATATAATAAATATAGTAAAAGCGCGTAGTTAAAAAATAAAAGAATAAGACTATAATATTACTAGCTAATAGCTATTAATAAAAGACTTAAAAAAAGTAATATATAATATTAAAGTATAAGAAAAGTAGAGTAGTAGTAGTAGTAGTAAAGTTTACTTAGTTATAGTATTAGTCTATCTTATATATATATTTAGCGTAAGATATATTAAGTATCTAAATTACTTTAATAGCTACTTTATTATAGTAAAGTATTGATATAAAGTAGAGTAACAAAACGTAGTTAGTAACTCTATATAGTAATCTTAATATAGTTATATTTTTTAAATACTTTATACTTACTATATATAACTATAGGTATTAATAAAACTCTTTCTCTAACGTTTACTATAGATATAGATAGTAATAATATACTTATAGAAAGTAATAGTAATAAAAGTATCTTTAGTAGACTTAGAGGTAAACTTAGAAGTAGACTTAGAGGTAGTAATAAGCGTATAGAGCTATAGAAATATTAAAATATTCTTAAAAGTTAATATAAAAGCTTTCTAAGAAGAAGCTCTTATAAAGATCTTAGTAGAAAGAGTAGAAGTTAGAGCGTAGCGTCTTTCTTTTAGCTATAGAAGTAAATAGATAAAAGTCTAGATAGTGTAAGTAAACTTTAGATCTAAAATAATATTAAATTATAGTACTACTATAAAATATAAAAAAATATTTGCGTAGGTAAACTATAGTATAGAGAATAGTAGTCTAGAAGAGAATTATATAAAGCTTTATATATAAAAAATACTTCTCTTTATTCTATATCTTTCTTAATATCTCTATATATATCTAAAAAATCTACTAATATATCTACTAAATATAAAAAACTTTTTATACTAAACTTTTCTTTTATACTTATAATAAAGGCTCTAGTTCTTATAATAATAATAATAATAATACCTAGCGTAATAAAATATACTATACTAGTAGTCTTTACTAGTTACATGTATAGCGTATTTAACTTTCTAGTCTATTTTAAAGAGACTTTAATAAAAGACTTATAAAATATAGCTATAAAAATAGAGCTAGAAAAAAACTTCTATTAGAATAGTATAAAGTAGATAGAGGTAATTACTAGTAATAAGAGACGCTTTATAGCTTTATATATTATAAGTATATACTATCTTTTCTAAATAAATCTTTCTTCTAATATTTTAGTAATTATAAAGAAATAGTTTAACTAGCTTAGTATATTAGATAAGAAGCTAGCTAAGGTAGTAAATACGCTAGTAATTTAAGATAAGCTTAACTTTATTAAGCTTATAAAAGATAATATTTTTCTTAGCTAGAGAGAGGTAGCGCTTTACTAGCTATAGAAGATAGTATATATATAGTGTAGTATTAGGCTATACTAATAGACGCGTAATAATAGATAGAATAGATAGTTAGTATACTAAAAGATTACGTAATATAGCTACTAATATAGCTAGCTTATAAGTAATTATATATAGAATATAGATTACTAGTATAGGCGTTATATAGGCGTTATATAAGTATCTTAAGTTAGTTTAGAGGCTTTATACTAGTAGTAGACTTACTTAGTTTCTTTTTAGTATTATATAATTATATAAGGCTAGTACTAGTACTAGTTAATAGTCTAGATAGCTATTAGTAATATATAATAAATATAAAGTAGTTAGCCTATTATAATTACGTGCGTAGTAACTATTATATTAGTAGTAATAGTAGTAGTAGTAGTAGTATAAGTATAAGTGTTGTAAGTTATAAATCTAGGCTTACGTTAGAGATTTTTAAGTTTACTTTTAGAGTCTAATATAGTAACGTATTATTACGTAATTACGTAATTACGTAATTTTAAAAAAGTACGCTATAGACTCTATCTCTTAGGCCTAGAGAGGTATAGCTACTTTATAAGAAATTTATAAATAAATATAATATTTATTCTTTTAGTTATAAATATTAATTAATTAATTTTAGCTACTATTAATAGTAGTAATAAGTATAGTAGTGTTATAGACTAGCCTTAGAGTTAGAATATACTAAGTATTAATAAAATATTATAAGACTTAGAACTTAAGAAGCTATATATAGAATCTAGAAGTTTATATAGTAAGTCTAGACTTTACTTATACCTTCTCTATTTTAGCTTAGGCTTAAGTAAAGCCTAAGACTATTATATATCTCTAAACTTACTTTTATTATATTAGTTAGAAAAGTAGCATAGTATTATAGAAAATACCTTTACGCTAAGATTATAAGCCTAATAAGTAACGCGTAGAGGTAGATCTATATATATAAAGTTTTTAAACTATATAAAAATTTTACTTATATAACTTCTACTATACCTATATATAGAGTTATAATAACTTTAAACTATATCTAAACTAGAGTTATATTATAATTTTTTATAATTATAATATAGCTTTTATCTAAAGCCTTACTTATACTCTAATATAAATTACTTTTATTCTAACCTACTCTAAATTCTTTACTTTATAACTTTTATACTTACTTCTTTTAAAAACTTATTAGTTCTAAACTATATTTATACTTTTTATTATAAGATTTTATATTATTTTTACTTAGCTTATAGCTTTAGTACTATTTACTTTAGCTAGTTTTCTTAACGTATAAAATAGTAGTACTAGTGTTACTACTACTAGCGCCTTTAGTAGCTAAGATCTAAGAAAGCTAACTAGTTTCTCTAGATATAGCTTTTTCTATAACTCTAAGATAAGAGCTTTAATTAGGTCTAGACTATACTCTAACTAATATATAATAGAGTAAGTAGTACTATATAGACTAGTATAAAGTTAAGAGTAACTTTAATAACTCTAACTTTACTAAAGCTAACTCTAAGAATTATTTATATATTTTATATATTATACTACTTTTCTAGTTTAGAAAGTATAAGTATAAGTCTAGTACTAGTTTATTTTATTTAGGTTCTCTTAAGAGTCTAGACTATAAGCTAACTTCTTTTAGACTTTTTATATTCTTTCTATAGCTATTATAAAGTAAAGTATACTTTATATATACTTAAGTTCTTTATTAACTCTAAGCTACACTATATATTCTATAATTAGAACTACTATATTAAGTAAAGTACTAAGTGTAGAAATACTTATATTATAGATCTAGAGATATATAGTACTATATAGCCTATAACTAGAACTATACTAAAGTTTACGCTACGCTTTTACGTTCTTTACTACTACTTTAAATTAACTCTTACTATAGCTAAGTAAAGCTCTAGTCTAGCTACTTTTTATAAACTTTCTACTTAACACTAGTATAAAGCTTTACGTCTATTTAATAACTAGATATCTTTATTTAATTTCTCTTAAAGAAATATAGTTATTTCTATAGTATCTAGCTATAGCTTAAATAATTTAAATAATCTAATATATTTTATTAGCAGCGCTCTAAACGTTATTAGTAGTTAGTTTTAGTAGTAAAAGAATATATTTAGTAAGATTATAGTATAGGCTCTAACTTTCTCTATACTATCTATATATTAACTTTTATTAGAACTAACTTCTACTTAGTACGCTCTTAAAGCACTACTACTAAGTAGACTATCTATTTCTAAGTAGCTTTAGTTTTTACTACTAAGTCTACTAAATTAATAACTAGTTTAAGAATAAATATAACTTAGATAATAAGAAGTATAGAGTTTTTACGCGCTGCGCTAACTACTATACTAACTTTTTTTATAACTACTCTTAAACTACTAAAGATACTACTTACTATAGTTACTATTATATTAATATTTAGTCTAGCGCTATTTCTTTTCTAAACTTAAGTATATAAGCTTTTTTTACTATATATAAGTAGCGTAGTACTTCTAGATATAGTACTCTAGTACTTATTTTTATATAAAATTTTCTAGCACTTTATATAAATATAGTTTACTATAGTACTAAAGTTTATAAAAATATTAAGTAGAACTAGAATAAGCTAATAAAGAATTTTACTAAGTAGTCTAGTAACTCTAAACTAGCTCTAGACTTTACCTTATCTACTAATTTCTCTATCTCTAACTAACTCTAGCGCTATATCTTAATATTATCTAGCTAGTTTATATTTAACTTTAAGTCTAAAGCTAAATTAGAGGCCTACTTTTTCTAAATTCTACTATTATTAACTTCTAGTAGTAATACTCTACGCTAAGGCTCTATTAAGTAAGAGACTTTTTTACTACTATATAATAACTATTTTATATACTACTATATTAAAAGCTAACTTATTCTAAAGCTATCTTTCTAGAGCTTTAGCTATATTTAGAAGTAGCTTCTACTTAAGAAGAAGCTTTCTCTATTTAAGAAAAATCTAATTCTACTTAAGAAGAACTTATAATAGTAGCTAAAGTAGAAATTTTCTAAGATTAAGAAGAAGATTTTAAAGCCTAATAAGTAGTTTAATATAAGTAGTAGTCTTTTTAATAAGTAGATCTATTATAAAATAGAGAATAACTAAGTAGACTTTATATATCTTTAGTCTAGGTTTATATAGTATCTATAGAGTTACTATTTTTAAAATTTATAGTATACACTAGATAGTATAGGCTAAAGACTATTAAATTAACTTCTTTATTATAGGTCTAAAGCTAAATTAATTATATACCTTTTCTTTTCTTATTATAATACACTAGTTTATTATAAAAATATACGTTTTTATATTTAGCTTTAAAATAATCTAGCGCTTTAGTTTTAGAGAGTTTAAGTAGATTAACTTATATTAGTGTAATATAGCTAGCCTACTTTACTAAAGCTTTCTACTAGCTCTAACTAAAAGCGTTCTTTACTTATAAAACTTTCTCTACTATCTATTTATATAAATTTTTATTATTTTTATATAGATTTACTATAGACTCTAGTTATACGTCTATTAGTAGCTAGCTTAGTAAAGAATTTACTACTACTTACTCTACTAGATTTATATAGATAGTTTTATATAGATTTCTAAGTAGATCTAAAGTAACTATAAGAGAAAATAGTACTACTATTATAGTATACTTTACTTAAAGCTAGTCTAATTTCTTACTAAGCTAGTTTATCTTAATATTACGTATAGAAAACTATACTTTATTACTAATCTAGAATTACTTTATAAAGTAGCGTAACTAGTTTATAGTCTTCTATTACTACTACTAAATAAAAATAATTATAGCTTAGGCTAGATTAAGTCTAGACTTTAGATACTTTATAAACTAAATAGTATAGCTTTTAGAAGTATATGTAAATCTCTTCTAAAGTAGAATCTACTATAGCGTCTCTACTATATATCTATTAAGTAGTAAGTTTAAGCTAACTTCTATAATACTTAAGTTATAGTTATTTAAGATAAGTTAATACGCTAGAAAGTAATTAGACTAGTTAGTCTATTTAAAGTTTACTATTATATATAGTACTATTTATACCTTTTAGTTTATACGCTTTATACTTCTATTAGTTTAGAAGTAGTATAATATTAAGAGTAGCTAGTCTACCTTTATAAGCTTATATAAGATAGTCTAGAAAGCCTCTAACTAGTTAGAGCTATAGTCTATAATAAAAGCTAAGAAAAATTTATAAAAATACTACTAGTAGTTATAAAATACTTATATAATATAGTCTAAGGCTATAGAAAGAACTACTTCTAACTAGATAAATTTTAATAAGTAATCTATAATAACTAAAAGATACTATAGTAAAGTCTTATTATAAGCTAGTAGTTCTATTATAAAGTTTATTAAAATCTACTACTAGTATTTATTTACTACTAGAATAGACTATAATAGCTCTTAGCGCTTTTTCTAAGAGAACTAAGTAGCATAGTAGTAGTAATTTCTAATATAACGTATAATATTACTTAATATACTATTTTAGTAATAGTTTTAGTGTATATAGTAGAAAGTAATATTCTTCTCTAGATACTTTACTAGGCCTAACTTATAAGCTCTTTAGATTACTATTATAGTAAGTAGCTTCTAATTTAGTAGTTATAAAATACTTCTTTAAAGTAGTATACTATATACGCTAATAGCGTAGTTTCTAATTTACTAAGTTATATTAGCTTTAAATAGAAAGGCTCTTATATTTAGATAGACTACTCTTTACCTCTTAATATAGCTAGAATCTTCTACTAGTATAGTATTTTATAGGCTTTATATATAGAGATTAAGAAATACTAAAGAGTTTAGTAGTAGTGTATTCTTTATCTAGACCTAGACTATATTTACTAAGATCTAGATAAATATTATAACGCGTATTAACTAGTAGAAATTCTCTATATAGTCTTACTTATAGTAGCTTAATATATTAGAGCGCACTATAAGACGCCTAGACTAATAATATAATATATACTAGAATTTAGAGAAGTACTTTACCTAGTAATACTATTACTTACTAAGGTCTTATATACTAGTAAAGTACTTTAAGTTCTTATAGTTAGTAAAAATATTAAAAAGCTTATATATACTAGTAAGCTTAGCTACCTATACTTTAAGATAGTATACTATAGTAAGTAACTTCTTATTATAAATAGTATAGTTACACTTTTTACTTATAAAAGCTACTAAATAGTAAGTAACTAAGTATAAAATACTTCTAATATACTATAAAAGATATTTCTCTAGAGTAACGCCTAAGTAGTCTATCTTAATAATTATATAGTAAAAGAGGTTCTACTAATAAAGAATAAAGTCTATAATAAATATAGACTTTAATATTTAGAAAGTCTAATCTTTCTCTAGTTTCTATTTAAACTAAGTAGCCTTTTCTATAAGTTAGTAGAGAGAAGTAGCTACTTTAAAGAAGTTAGAGATAAAGTTATAATAAAAGTTTATAAATCTAAGAAAACTATATATACTTATTACTATTATAGACGCTTACTAGTTCTAGACTATCTAGAGCTTATCTAGGTTTAGACGTATAGCGCGTCTTACTTTAATAATATAACTAAGGTAGTAAACCTTCTTTACTATAAATACGCTTTTCTTAAAGTCTAGGTTAAGTTAGGTATTACGTAGTAGAGTTAGAATCTATTTTACCTTAGTAAAGTAGTTAGCTTTACTTTCTCTAGAGTAGATTAGAATATTATTAAGATACACTATTATAAAATTACTTAGTACTTCTTTTAGTGTACTATTAATATACTATTAGAAGAATATAAGTATACTAGTTAGACTAAAAGAGTAGATAAGCTACTTAAATAATCTAAATTAGATATAAAACGCTATTTTTATCTTATTACTATTAGCTATATATAGCTTATAAAATATAGTATAAATATTAACTTTAGTAAACTAATAAGCCTTTAAAAGTATATATAGTATTTTCTTAATTAAAAGTAGTAAGTAGTAATTTATAACTATAATTTTATTAAAGCTATAGTAGTTAATATAGAGGTACTAACTTCTAAAGACTTTCTTTACTAGAAGAACTAGCAACCTAGTAGAAGAGAAGCTAGTTTAGATTTACTTCTTATTAAGTAGGTTTATAAGCTATATATATAGCTTTAGTAGCTAATTATATAATATTAGATATAAAAGGCTCTATAGCGCATTCTACTTATAGCTATATATATTTATAAATAAGTTAATATAATAATTAAGGTAGCTTTAGTAAGAAAGTAGTCTACTAGCTTTATTCTTATTAAAGAGGTTATAAAATATAGCTAACTTAGATAGTAATTTACTTAGCTTAGACTCTATAAAGAGTTAAATACTATCTAATAAGAGGTAAAACTAATATAGAGTATAAGTAAGAGTATAAATACTTATAATAAGAACTATACTTTTATACTTAGAAATGCGCGCTTTATAACCTACTACCTTAGCTACTTTCTTAATACTAATTATTATAATCTCTAGCTACTCTAAAGCCTAATTATACTTATATACTACTATCTTTCTAGCGTAATCTATAGTAAGAAGGCTTTATAAAATATTAAGAATAACGCTCTTCTAGCGTATTTATAGCTTACCTAGAATAATATTATAATATAAGTTTAAAACTATATAAATAATAAGGTAAGTTAGCTAACTATTAATATTATACTCTACTATAGCTAACTATAAGATAATAAAGTTTTATAAGAGACTTACTACTTAGCGTAGTAACTATAAAGTTAATTCTAGAAATTAAGTACTTACTTTTCTAGTAACTACTTTATTAATTATATAGAAATATTTATACTCTAAGTTAACTAATATCTATACCTACTTAGTACTTTCTAAAAATAAGAATACTAAAAATAAGCTTTTATTTATAAACTAGCTAATATTAACTAAGTAAGTATTAAGGCTATATATTAGTAACTTCTCTACTAATATAACTATAGTCTATTTCTAAGCTAGACTTTTTCTAAAAGTAGTTAGTTTTTTAAATATACTTTCTCTTTATTTAAACTAACTAATTATATTATAATAAAGTATATTATAGCTATATTTAGATATACTTTTATATAGTAGCCTATACGTCTATACTATATATAGATACTTACTACTTTACGCTTACTAAATATATCTATAAAAATCTAGTTCTTCTAGTTAGAAGCTAGACCTCTATAAGAGCTTCTAGATATAGTATTTACTACTTTTATATTTACTATATAAATATTACTATTATAGTTCTATTTTTAAGGTACTATAAGTATAAAGTAATAGAGCTAAAACCTTTAAATAGACTTTATTTCTACTATCTTAAGGTTAACTATAATAGCTTTATACGTAAGAACTATAGTATTATAGTTAGTATATAATATACTTTAGTTTATAGAAACTTCTTTTATATAATTATTTAAGGTATTATAAAGCTAGTCTAGCTTATACTTATTAGCTTAGTAGAGTCTATCTACTTATACTAAAGTCTAGCTAAAGGTAATAAAGAATTTTATAAAGAACTAATACTTTTCTTAGCGTAAGTAGTCTAAGTATACTAAAGTCTACTTCTTACTATAAATATTACTATAGTAGAATAATAAGTAGTTAAAAAACTCTAGTAAATTCTAGATACTATACTTACTTATTTTAAAGTATAAAGTAACTTACTACTAAACTATAGATAATAGTTTAGCGTTAATAAATATAAACTATAACTTTTTATTTTTTAGAAACTCTTAGTCTATTACTAGCTTATACTTAATTATTACTTTTTAGACTTAGAAGTATACTTTATTACTTCTAAAGCGCTTCTCTATCTAAAGAAGTCTACACTTATTTATATATATAAATAAAGAAAAAGAAAAAAATAAAAAGTCTATACTAGCGCTAAAACTACTAATAAGTACCTTTATAGTAAGAGTAGCATTTCTTTCTTATAAAGTATTACTAGAAAAAAATATAGTATTAAACTATATACTTAAGGTCTTAAGGCGTTAGGTAAAGTATTTATTTTAGACTTAGAGTATCTAAAATAAGATATAGTCTTCTATATAGTTTTAGATTAGTTATTATAGTTAGTTTAGAATTACTTATAAAGTTATATTTTTAGCTATTTTTATTTCTTAAGTCTAGCTAGTTTATTTCTAAACTTATATATAGTGTATAAGAAAAAAGCTTTATAAATATTATAGACTAGCTTTCTACTATAGCTTTATTACTACAGCTTTAGGTATACAGAAGTAGTAGCATTTACTTATTACTTAGCACTTAGTACTTAGTATTTAGGTTTATAATCTATTACGTTATTACAATATAGGCATAACTACGTAAATACTAATAATAACAATAATAACAATAATAATAACTTATTTCTTTCTCTTTCTTTCTAATACACCTTACTAGTTACCTTACCTATCTAAGCCTAATCTCTATGCCTAACTCTTAATTTCTGCCTATAATGTATTCTTCTAGCTACGTATTATTAAAGGCGCGCGCCTTAGTTAGTTAATTTAATTTATATATAAAATAGCTTACAGAGCTATATAATTCTAAAAAGAGTAAAGAAGTAGCTAAACTACCTAAGCTATATACTAGCGTAACTATTATTAGCTACACGCTTAAGAAAGTTTTTCTTCTAGTCTAGAAGATTCTAGAGCTTACTATAGGTGTTAAGCTTTATAAGTATAGTATATAAGTTCTTCTTTTTAACCTAAAGGTCTACTAGTTCTAGATACTCTTAACTACTAAGAACTAGATTACTAGCTTACTTCTTAATAATTAATAGTATACGTAGTAGCTTATTACTAGTAATATAGCCTAAGATTAATTTAAGAGGCTTATCTATAGTACTAAAGTAGTAGAGAAAAGGTATAAGCTTATTATAGAGCCTAAAGTTAAGAAAGAGCTTAGTTAGCTAGGTGCGTAGTATACGTATATTATTTTAGACAAAGTTCTTAAAGAGAGTTAAGAGAAGCGTCTTCTAGTATTAATTGCGGTAGTTATTTATATCTATTCTCTTAGTTTATTATATTATAGGTAGTTATAATAGATATTATAGATTATATAGAATTGTAGTAGACTTAGAAAGTAGCGTAAGATATACAAATACATCTCTCTATAGATACTTGTTTACTTAGTAAGCTATTATATACTATTACTCTACACTCTTAGCTCTAGCTATTTAATAATATATTATTATAACTCTAAGACTCTAGCCTACTAGACTTTCTCTTCTTGCCTCTTAATTTTGCGGGCATAACGCTAATTACACTATTACCTACAGCGTTACTCTAATTTAATAATAATTACGTAATAGTTTGTTACGTAATTAATCTTATTTAATAAGAGCTCTAAGAGTCTTAAAGCTTAAGATAATTACGTATTAACTGCGTAAGGTAGTAGGTTACTACTAACTTAGAAGAACTTAGAACTAAACAGAACAGGCTACAAGACTCTTCTAGATCTTTCTATCTAATGCTAGAGCCTATAGAATTACGTATTAAGAATGTTATTAACTTATAGCTATTTTAGGCTAGCTTAGAAGTTTAAATTACTACTATCTCTATACATAAAAAAACTAATCTTTTTTACTACATATTTATTAATTAAAAGTATATAGTAAAGTACTAATTATAGCTGTAAATACATAGAATAAAAATAGAATAGTAGTATACTTGTAAGAGTAAAAGCTTAGAACTCTAAATAAAAAAAAAAAAAAAAATAGACTAGCTTTAGAATTAGAATATACTAAGTATTAATAAAATATTATAAAGCTTAGAACTTAAAAAGCTATATATAGAATCTAGAGGTTTATATAGTAAGTCTAGACCTTATCTATACCTTCTCTATTCTAGCCTAGGCTTAGATAAAGCCTAAGACTATTATAAGTAGTAGTGTTAAGAAAAAGCTAAAGTAGATCTTTTACATAAGATAGAAAGAAAAGAAGTATTTTACTATTATTATATATATTATAAAAGTTAGTTATTATTATAAAGTATAAAATAATATAGTAGTAGTTATAGTGTTAATATATTATAGTATTAATATATTATAGTATTAATGTATTATAGTGTTAATATATTATAGTGTTACTACTAAGTAGTTATATTACTACTAGCTAGTTATATTACTAAGGCTATTATTTCTAATTAGATAAAAAATTATTACTCTCTATAGGGCTAATAATTTTTTGTCCGCATAAATTCGTATCTGAAGGGTTCAGCTAGTGGGTAGCTGCAGCGGGGTATGCGATTGGGGTAAGCCGAGGGTCTTGGAAGCTCTGACCTTGCATGATTGGTTGAATGGGAGGTACGGGGTGAGGATCGGGGTATCGCAGTAGATATCTTGGAAACATGTACATATGGTTCATATGATGCATACGCAGTATGGCGCCGCAGAGACGAGGCCAAAGTATACCATACTCAACGGTATGGATGTTTACACGGTACACCTGACCTCACCCGTCAAAACTCCAATACGTCCCTTACTTCTCGTCTATATAATGCAGTCGAAGCCATCATTTCTTCGGCAGCTCCCGGAACACTTCCTTGAAGATCTTCTTGCTATTGTACAGGTTCACTAACCTCAGGCGCTCGTTGTCCAAATGCGCGCTGTCACTTGCTTGGCCGCACGGCAGATGCGCAGCAGGTGCATTGAACTCTTTCTCCAAGAATCTTATACTGGGGATAGAGCCACCTTCCCGGATGTACAGAGGCTTGCGAGACGCTGCTTCGCTCCGAGTGTGGTCAGGCGTCGAGTTGCCAGATGACGGGACAGGTCCTGCAAGAGCGGGGTCGGATGAGTTGGCCAGAGTATTTGATGTTGCTGGCGCAGGCTTGTCTTTGGTAGTAGGTGTTGCAGGCTCGGCCGCTGCTCGTGATAATGGCGAGAAGTAGTCGGGCGGCTGAACTACAGACATGCTTTCTCTTCTCTGTCCAAGTGTTGGACCCCATACTGACATGATGGCGCGCTCAAGCGTCTGGAAGATCTCGTTGTTGAAATCACCAAGCCACGGCTCGGCTTGGTGGTCGATTGTTACCTTGAGCCGGTTCTTTGAGTCAAGATCTTCGAACTCAGATTGCATGAAGGACTTGAGACTTTCTGCTACGTCGCCAGCTTCTTGGTTCGGCACCAGTCGTATCGATAAGGCAGCCTTAGCAAGACGTGGGATGATAGTTGAGTTATCAGGACCGGAGGTCTGGAAGCGATGGATGGTGAGTGAAGCCTCTCGCCATCGGCGCATCAATGACTGTGCTAGCTCTCCTGCATCACCAAGATCTGGGTTACCACGTAAAAGTGTTTCGGTAATCTCGGTATAGAGTCCCTCTTCATCCTCTGTCAAAGGTAGGATAGGGTCGTAGAAACCTGGGATCTGAACCTTGCCGTGTCGTGCGGTCAATCGGGATAGCAGCATGACAAGATCTTTGAGCGGTTCGTCTAGCAAAGCACTTCCATCTACACCACTGTGCAAGTCAGGGTGCTTACTCTCAATCTGCACAGTAGCATGTATGACTCCTCGGAGTCCGTAAGTCAGGCAGGGCACATGGTCGTCGAGCCAATAGCTGTTGGCCAGGAGGATCCAGTCAACATCACCAATGAGATCTTTCCTGGCTTGCACAGCTCTTTCAAAACCGCGAGAGCCACTCTCCTCTTCACCTTCTATGAGGAAGATGATGTCGGAATCCAGGCGCTGTTCGTTTGCAAGCTCATGAGCTGCGTAGATGGCAGCCATAATCGGGCCTTTGTTGTCAGACGTCCCGCGACCATATAAATAGCCTCCCTCACCCGTCAGCTCGAAGGGGTGGTGTTTCCACTTGCGGTGCTCGTTTTCTGCAGGGATAACATCGTAGTGTCCGTAGAACAGAATTTTCTTCCGTGAGGCCGCTGTAGCCGGGTTGCCGCGAAATTTCGCAAACACGATTGGGTTGTACTCGCTTGTGTTGATCATCTCGGTAACAGCGCCAAAATTCTGGAAGACGGAACGCAAGTAAGACGCCCCTCTACGACAGTCAGCGCGATATTTGGGCAGCGACGATACGGTCCGAAAAGACACGAACTGTCTCAATGACTCCACCATGAGATCTGCACAACGCATTAGTTGAGCAAATCAAAGTTTCGGATGTGTACAAACCGTTGTTGCTTCTGCGTGAGACGGCGTTGGGCTCCGCACAATCTCTGACTTCCCAGATAACCACAGTATTGTCATTGCCGCCGGTAACGAGTGTTGGCTTATCGTTGTATCTGGTAAACGCGGAAGCGAGAATTAGGCCGTCGTGTGCCTTGAAGGTCGTGATGGTTTCGTAATGCTCATTGAATTTCTATCTATGTTAGTCATGGTTCTTACAAAGCAGTAAAGGAGACTCACCTGCATTACACCAGTTTTACCACCAGCGTACAGAACGCCGGCACCCAATGTTAGGGTATGAACATCACCGGTAGTAGCTTTCAGACTTCGCACTAGTTGTCGGGTTTCAAGATCCCACACGTTGACCTCGCCGTCGAAGCGCCCACTGTACAGGAAGGAACCCTCTCTGGCGAGTGAAAGTATGGATTCACCTTCCTCCCTTCCATCTTCCAATGTGTAGAGGCTTGTGATGGCACCACGCTGCGCAGGATCTATGCGCCATAGCAAGATACGCCCGTCTCCTCCACCCGAGACCAAAATCTCCTCGGATGGCGCCTCCGGTATGATTCCGCTGCCCAGGAGCATGCAATGTACGTATCCGTAGTGGGCGAATTGGCAGATGTCATGGCTGTCGATTTGCAGTTCTTGCCCGCCTACTGCGTCGCGTGGTCTCGTATCTGCCCCGCTGGGCTTCGGGGTTTGCGCGCCGCCAGGTCCCAGGGAGTCGAAGAATTTGTTCTTCCGCTCGGCAGGATGCGATGACAGACTCGGGGCCGGTCTAGTGTCTTTCTCTTTCAAATCGTACCACTGCTACTGTCAGCCCATGCATTTCTGCTCGGTCTTGTTTCCTACTTGTATGCTTGTGTTCTGGGCTCCGAGGTAGACGGTACGATGTTGGGAGGAGTATGCGACGCAGAAGATGTCCCCGATATCGTATGGTGACCAAAGCGCGTAGAGGTGTCTGAAGGTCGACGTGCACCAGACCTAACAACTCAGCATAAACCGACGATGGACGTTCCAGACTCTCTCACATTGACGATCGGATCTGCTGCGCTCGAGAACAGCCACTTGCGGTCATGCGACAGACACAAGCCGAGTACGCTGCCCTTGTGCGCGTGTATGACACTGCGCCGCTCGTAGGTATCGAGGCTGAACACCTGCACGTCATGAGCCTGGCACCTCTGGAGCTCGCTTAGACACGTACTAGGATCTCCCCTCCCTGTGTTCCAGCGAAGATGTACTGTGATGACACTGCTAACGCGAGGATCGATTTGTCGTGCTTCATCCGATGCGCGAGGGCCGGCGTTCGATTGCCATCTAGACCAGACTTCTCTGCGCCCTGCGTCTCCGGGATGCCGTCATTATGCGGAGGCGCTGCTGCTGGCATGGTCAGCCCGGCTTGGTGTTGTATCTCTGGAGTGAGTGCATGGTCGCGTGTAAAGGTTTCGCGACTTGGTGGGAGCGATGACGGCACATTCAGGGTCCAGGGCCAAAAGCGCCGGCTGCGGGGCCCTGATGCACCACCGATGGACGCAGCAACTCGACTAGACGTACCTCTTAGTCCTACACCTAGAGCTGTCTTCACTTCCTGCGATGTAAGCGACGCTGACAAGATGCACATGGTCCTTCTTTCTGCTGAGCTACAGCCCGCGAGGAGATGGAACGGAAAGATGGCAGAAGAAGAAAGTCCCGCGCTGTGCGATAGCGGTGCCTCCCTTACCGTGCTCGAAAGAGGCAGCCGTTGATCGGCTTCATCTACCTCGTTCAGCGTAATATCTGAGGACGTCTCGTCGTCGCTAGGTGACCTCTCAGGGGAGTTCGAGCTTTGCTGCTCGCACTGAGTAACGAGCTCACCGCTCCTACATGGCGAGCGATCTCGCTGCAATGACGCCATATCTCAAGGTGGGAGTGTGCTTCACAGTAAGCTGAGATCATGGAATAGCATCACTGCTTCCTTTTTCTCGATTGCCATATCAGCATACCAGCGTATCTCACAGCAAGCGCAGAGTGGTGCCAACATATGTGCACCAGCGTGCATTCACGTATGCACGTGTCGTACAACTTGGCGGCGCGCTGTCAATCATGCAGTCGCTCCCTAGTCTGCGAGCTCTAAATAATAGATAGTTCACCGTTCGCAGGCCCGAATACGTGGTCGCAGCGTAGAGAGCGGCTTCCAACGTTGAGCTACCAATTGTAAATGACGCGGTTGGTGTGGCCCGCCTCGAGTCGCTCCAGCTGCTAAGGAGACTTAGGACAGCCTCACGGGAACATGCATATCAGGGCGCGGGAGGCTGGAGGCTGCCGCATGCAGGTCGAAGAGATAGAGTGAAGATCGTCGGTGTGCATTCTGGAACACTCTGCCGCCAAGTTTGAGGATTGCGAAGCGCGGCCGAAGATTGGACAGGATGGGAAATCGGCGAGCAGAGATGCCTGTGTAGAATGTTAATGGGACCAGTAGCCTTGATCGCCTGCGGGTAATGAATCGTCGATAATGCCTCACCAGCACCACCAGGGAGTGCCTTCCTGTCTGCTTTGAAAACGTGGGAAAAGTGGGTTGAGAAAAAGGAGCGTGGGACCCCAACCAAACTACAGCCACACTGCTGGCGATGACCAAGACTGTCAAACTTCCGACAGCCTCGATGTGACGTAGCTTGCGTAATGTTCTCAGATTTTCAACCTTCTCAGCTCGACGTTGACAGCCTTTTGGAGTCTCGGCCGCGATGACAGAGCGCACCGCCACAGACGCCACAGCAGCACCGCCACGGCTGGCGCGGTAAGGGCAACCTTCCCAGCTGAAGGCTACCGGAGGCTGAACCTAGAGCCGATCATGCCAACTAGACAATGATTGACAATCTCGATTCCAGACGGCTCTATATTGGGGTTTGGGCAGCAACAGTCGGGTTATGGCTGCCAGGGCCTGCATCGTTGCATCAGCACGCGTGAGAACTGAGGCTGCCGAAATTTAGTTGTCCAGTCGCTGTCACGACACGTTCACGATGGCTGCAGTAATAAAGCAAGACAGCCATCCGCACCAATGGCAGGCAAAGCCGGGGCCTCAGTGCTGCAGCGTCTCGCTGCCCGCATAGCCGGCGCCAGGGAAGCGCCTCCAGTTACATGGCGACACGCGCTGCGACTATGCCCGGACTGCACTGGTTGAGTCTTCACGCCGCAGCCCACGAACCAGGGCGAGACGTCACAGACAAGCGATGCGAAGTATGCGGGCAGTCTCGTGAATGGCTTTGCTGCAGGTCGCTTCGGCCACTCTGGTCGCACCCCGCGCTCCACCACCATCATGGCTGCGTGTCGCGGTCGGTAGAAATCGCCTCATTCCGCGCGTAGTGTTCCGACAATAGCGCCGTCAGGAGTGACTCTGAAATTCCTTATAGTCGCAGCCTGGCCGCGACGACTTGGTGATCCAGGTGGGACCTTGTGGAGTTGCGCCAGCTGCCGTTTCCGCGAGCACTGACTGATACATGCTCACCGCCGCCTTTTAGGCCCAGGACACAAGTACCATTCTCACCGCAACCAGCCTCAAGGTCACACAAAACCCCTCTTGCCGCGCGCTGTGCAGCTGCTGCAGGAACACAACGCCCTACTACGTCACCATGGCCGTCGGACTCGGAGAGACTATCACTGTTATTAACAAGAGCGGGAAGGTCGTGAGCAGTGTGAGTGCCCGATAAGCTCGCTAGCCCCCCGATAAGCCCCGTACTCGTACTGACGCCCCGCCCAGAGCAAGCACATTGTCAACGTCTTCAAGGAGGCCAAGGCCGCCTACCGCGAGCGCAAGGCGGAGATCAAGGCGGAGCGCGATGCCGCCGTGAAGGAGAGGGAGGCCGCTAAGGGCGTCAAGGCCATCCGCCTGGATGACGACGATGCCCGCTCCCAGGTCTCGCATCGCTCCAAGGCCTCCAAAGCCCACACCCATCGCACCAAGGCCCATGACCGGCCAGCGATGGAGCGCGGCTACAGCGACAGCTTCTACGCCAATGACAGCCCGCGAAGCAGCAAACACCGCTTCGAAGCCGACCTCGCCGGCGACGCACACAACAAGGAGATTGCGAGGAGGAATTCCGACCAGGCCGTCCAGCGCTCGTCGCAGAGCAGCAAGTCGCGATCCAAGTCAGTCGACATGGACCTCTGCTACGGCGACGTGCCCCCGCCTCTGCCCGACAAGAAGTACAACGACGTCGAGCTGAAAGAGAAGGCCTCCAAGATTGAGTTGCTCCTGGACGAGGCCAACTGCTTACAACACACGGCCACGGCCATGATTGAGAACCTGCAGAAGAACCCCGAAGCGCTTGCCGCCGTATCACTCACGCTCGCCGAGATCAGCGCCATCGTCGGCAAGATGGGACCTGGTGTCCTCATGACGCTCAAGGGCAGCTTCCCTGCCGTTGCAGCTCTGCTCCTCAGCCCCCAGTTCATGATCGCTGGAGGTGTCGCTGTCGGCGTTACCATTGTCGCACTCGGCGGATACAAAATCATCAAGAAGATGCAAGTCCAGAAGGAAGTCGACGCACCCCTACCTGAGCCGCAAATGGCGATGCCCATGCGTGCCGCTACCATGCCCATCGAAGACTCCAACAACCAGCTCGACGAGCTCGAGCCCCAGGAGCTCAGCCGCGTAGAGCTGTGGCGCCGCGGCATCGCAGACGTCGAGGCCAACAGCTCCGGCACCAGTGTGGACGGCGAGTTCATCACCCCCGAAGCCTCCCGCACCCTTTGCGCCGCCGGCGTTCTTGACGAAGACGATCTCAAGTCCCGCCGCAGCACCCGATCCAAGAAACACAGCAGCGAATCAAAACACAAAGAGCACAAAGAGCACAAGCACCGCGCACCCAAGTCCGAAGTCAGCGTCAAGACCAGCAAGACCTCCGACTCAAAACGTCCCTCCAGTAAGGTTGCCTCAAGTAAAGTCGCTTCCAGCAAAGTCGCCTCGAGCAAATCCGGCAAAGAAAGCAAAGAGAGCAGCAAGACCAAGAAGAAGGAGAAAGAACCTTCCGGCCTCAAGATGTTGTTCCGCGCCCACACTGTCGCCGTCTAATCCCCCACGGCGCTCAACCAAATCTCCTCTATCATAGCGTTTGGCGTTTCCTTCGTCCTCATCATCCTTCATCATCGTACATCAGCATTTAGCGTTGCTTTGCTTCCTCACGTTTATACCATCTAGACGACATTACATGGGCATATCAAGATCCCGTCGTTGGCCGCTTGCTTGCTTGCTTTGGAGTCTTCTGGGTTCGTTCGGCGCAGGGGCGAACATAATGGGTCATGACTATCGCGAGTACTACGAAGATTCTTTTCACGCTGCTTTTATGTAACGCATACGTATCAATTACACATTTACGGACTCAAGAATGAATTAATATGTTGACAGTTATTCCTCACAGGTATCCCTGTTCTTGCCACTCTCACACCGAGCACACTTCGTCGATCCCCAATCATGCATCACGCACATCCTCTTATACCTCCCCCCTCTCCACTCCTCACTCCCACAACTCGTCCCGAGTACTGTCAGCCCAACATCTACCCCTTCCTCGCCTAGAAGTCCAGCCTATCCCCTTTCCCTCTCTCCGCGTCATCTGAAACACCCAACGATCCCGTCGACCAAACATGGTCACGCCTTTATCCTTCCCAATGTTCATTCAACATGTCCGCCCGTACATTAAGCCTGCCGTTAAGCGTAAATGAGCAACAAAGACAGTATCGGCAGCAGAACGACACGAACATGAACACGGATAGAGGAGACTATCAACGTAAAAGTATGGGCAGAACAGGAAGGAGAAGGAACTGGCAAGACATCATACAATCAATAGTTTGCGAGGAACACGAGTATGGAAGAATACTTCATACTGTGAAGACAGATGCCGCAATGCTTGCTTGCGCTAGACCGCTCACGAGACGAACACTAATACTGCAAGCCGGAAGATGAGAGCTGGTGACTGAACAAGTCTTGCTCAATACTGTAAGTTGAGAGAAAACTATAACAGAAGTTCAGAGGTGTTCTCCAACCTCCCGGGCCCACGCAAGATGCACCGCTTGCAAGGCATCATCACGTGTATCCGGCCATTGCCCCTCGTTTCGTCGTTTGAACCTATCGATCTTTCGCCGTTTATGACCTGT
Source organism: Alternaria ethzedia (assembly GCF_023757985.1). Classification (NCBI taxonomy): domain Eukaryota; kingdom Fungi; phylum Ascomycota; class Dothideomycetes; order Pleosporales; family Pleosporaceae; genus Alternaria; species Alternaria ethzedia. The sequence continues at coordinate 1,420,061 of NW_026056194.1, read as the reverse complement.
GGCGATGGGAACATCCTCGCCGCCACTGTGCAGTGGATTGCTTGGTACGTCGATGTCGATGGGAAGATGCCGCTGGCCCGTGTTCCTCCTTAACTCTTCGATCTCTTCATTGCTGAGTTGCATAGACGTATCTTCGCACCATTCTTTGATCAGACGCCGCTTTCGACGGGGTAGTAGGTCTTTGAATTGTTGTGGTGCGGTGGTTTCATCTCGAGCTGCTAGTTGATTAGAGTGTATTTCGGGGCAATCTCTTCTAGTTGCGCGATCTCGCCGGTTTGCATCCGAGAGAGCTTGCGATGCGTCCTCATACTCTTTGTCCGCTTCCTTGAACTTGCCCGTCATATCCCGGCACTTCTGAAGCCATATTGGGCCAAATTCTTCTTCAAGTTGTTGCAGTTCTTTTTGTAGGTCTGGCTGAGTACTTCTCCGATGGAACAAGAAGGCGTCTAACTCGGTCTTATATCGGTCGCGGATTTGGTTGAACTCTACCTCCACGCGATTTGCCTCTTGCGCCTTTTGTGTATATCTGTCCCGCAGCATGACAAGGGGGTCTTCCATGGGGTAGTCTTCCCATGCGTTGTTCCAGGTATTTTCTGGGTCTTCGAATTGCTGGAGCTCGGTAGCTTTTCTACCTTTCGCTACAGCCGGTGTGACCTTCCACTCCCCTGGTATCTCATCGTTCCAGTTATCTTCGGGCCAGTCATGGTATGATCGCTCGCAAGATTCGTTTGCATCCTCCACTAGGACTGGGGGTTTGCTATTCATACTGTTCGCGCTAGGCAACACGCCTATCTTGACGAGTAGATCGCTCAGTAGAATCCATAGAGCGTCCTCGGTTGCTTTGGTCCGGTCCAGTACTTGCTCATGTCGAGCAACAGCTTTATCTTCTTGGTCCTCAAGCTTTGCTATCTCCGCATTGTTTACGTCAATCCGCTGAACGTAATCGCCACGTCGCTTCATAAACCACTCCCGTCTTTCTGGATCGTCTTCACTTTGGAACAAAAGATCGAAATCTTTGATTGCATCTAAACACTTGTCACTATCTTGGGCCGTCGCTGTGTACTTTTGCTTGATGTCATCGATAACGCCACCATGCCGTATCCACGAAGAATTCGCTTCACGACGAGCTACTGCTGCAACGAGTATGGCGCGAAATAGTTCATACGTTGGCATGATACTTGCGAAAGGATTCTGCCCGTAACCGACCAATAGTAGCCCACTCTCGGTATGGAAGTTTTGTTTTCGAACAATCTCTGGATACCACCAGGTGGGTCGGTATGGGGGAAGATGTTCGGGAGGCGGTTCATCGAGATATTCATCGTCCGCAGAATACGGTACCACTGTTGAAGATGCGACGGTGAACCGCGTTCTTGAGTGAGTGTTCAACGTAGCTTGCGGAGCTAGTTTGCATGTCTTGACCTTGCGCTTTGTCGGCTTTTTGTACTGTGGGTGTACTTCAGGTACCAGACTGAGGAAACCTCCAATCGCAGGAGCTTTGGAGCTGGTAGTATTCGCCTTCTCTGCGAAAGAAGGATGAACTTCAGGAGATAACCACAGCCAGCTAGAGACAGTCCTGGCGCTTCGTTGCCGACAGGTTGGTTCGGGGTCAAATGGTGCATCTTCCGTAAGGCGAAGGAATTTGCTGGGTCTTCCAGTCAACTGGTGAGCGCTTGTCGGGTAGTTGTTGACGGCATAGTCCTGGAAGCGTCTTTTCCCTTGAGCGGATCGAGTTAATGATGTTCTCTCAAAACTCACTGAACTCATCTTCAGCTATTGATGGGGTATCAAGAAAGATTCTGGATGCATCCGAGCGGGAGCATGCAGCATAGACATTCGTGCAATTTCTGTAGCGAAGCACTTCACGATTTTCGCACTTCTGGCATATATCATAACAAAGACATGTTTGTTTGGGCCTGGGTCCGCCATTGTCATCCTATCGTCTTTGTTTCCTGACTAGCTCTGTGGGCGGCGCTGGTATGTGCACAGTGCCTGAACGACCTCAGACGCTGTGAATAGGAAGCACGTGCGTCTCGCGAGGCTTGGTAGATATTTGCGGTATAGCGAGTGAATTGATCGAGTAGTTGCAGCTACATCCTAGCGGCACTATGTGATCGCCTTTTCCTATATTGATCGTCGCTGGTTGACTGATCAACACAAGCCAACCTCTACTCTCGCAACCTTGGCAAAGAAGGTTTGTCAACCGATTATGGCAAAAGAGGATGACACCAGCCAGCGAGAGTCGGGAGCCGATGACGCTCAGTCCAACGATCGAGGCGCACGTGGTCGAGGACAAGGAGGAGAAAACGAACACCGTGATAGAAGAGGTGGCTCGAGGTGGGAGCGAGCCGGAACACCCTTCGTCCATCCGGACCAAGGACAGCAAGGCCAAATGCCCGTTCCAACCGGTCATCCCGGCGCACCTCAACCCCCGTCTGGGCCACGCTTTACCCAGCGAAATAATCAACGTGCCTATTTGACAGCCGGCAATAACACTGTCAATATCCATGGCGATGGCAATCCGAATAATATTCCGCTTGGACCACGACGCCTTAGAAACTCTGCGTCGGATGATCAGTCCACTGAAATACCTCAAGCACCCACTACAGTCCCGAGCTTGGAAAGTGGCCCGAACTATGCAGCTTTAGACTCGTCTCGAGAAGCAAGAACTGGAATATCCAATGCAATTGGGGATAGATCACAGTCCGCCCTTCAGCTCGAGAATGCTCTGTCACACAGCAATTCAGCCAACGCGGTTCCAGCTACGAATCATCATGCGTCTCTTCGTACAGGCGTCCGAGGCACCGGAACTCGACAAGCGTCTGCCCTACCTCGCGGCGAACGGCGTTTTGGTGCGGCAGCGGGTCAGACGCGAGCACGGGATCGCACTGATGGACGCGAAGCATCTGTTCGTCTGGGAATAGGAGACGTCGTCAACTTCGTGATGGTCAAGAATAGCTTGGTTGACGAGCCTGCGCGGATGATATTCGACGATGGAGAACTGAAGTTCAAGGGGAAGGGCGTATATCGCTTCTACCCCAGTGATGCGATATGTGAGGAATACGGCTTGCCACTGGGCATTTACTGGGAATCTAGATATGGAGTTGTCGTCGCTGTTTTCCATGGAGACAGTGTCGCAACGGCGACTATCATACCCGAGTTCACGTATAGTGGTAAAGGAGCCTGGAAAAATAAGAACGAGACGGTTCCCCAATCGCTAGCATTTTGCGCGGAGCACATCGGCATCATGAACCGATCGCAGGTCGATGCACGTATGGCCTACGAGACCACGGTTACTAATACGCGAAATCGCGATGGACCCGACAGTGCTAAGTACTCGCGCGGCACCACTGCTGCCCAGCCGAACCCCCATCCATACGCGCCATGGGATTGTGTCGCAACGATTGATCGGGATTGTTCGCACAAACCAAAACGCAATAGTCTATTGAAACTATCTGGCTTCATTACGGTATACGACGACGACCGTATAACAAAGGTTGGAAAGCTAGAGGATGCAAGTAGAGACTTCGTGCGAGACATCTACTTGAAGTTCATGACCATCTCTACTCTCGGCATGGATGAGCGCCAGAACTTGGATGTTGGCAGATATAGTTGGCTGAGGGGTCTTGATCCAAACTTTCAAGCTCACCTGCCGTTCTGGACTCCCGAATCCGATGCTACGGGCGCCTTGACCCAAGACAAAGACAGGGCCTCTCCAGGAAATGGTATCCCGTCGTCACTTACAGGATTGGCAAGAAGCGCTTCGGTGGATCCCGGAAGCAGCTCTCCCAATGAATCCAGGGGAAGTACTTCCATGGACTTGGAGAGCAGAACTCCTTCTGAATCGGGAGGAAGCAGAACCGAGGAGGACTGGGGCGCATCTGGAACAAGGAAGCGAACAGTCGAAGCAACGCATGCGGCGTCATCTCAGGAGCTCGAAGAACATGATCCTTCGGAATCTGATTCTTTGAACCTAGTGGACGACGCTTCTGGTACTCAGCCCGCGAGCGCTGAGGACTCTCAAGAGCGAGCGCATAAGCGACAGAGGACTGACACGGCTGTTGATGACAAAGGTGACGATTTGGGGGAAACAGACTCTGTTGAGCATGATGATCCTGCAAAGGGCGAGTAAGGCTATGACATTACGCGAGAAGGGATGGAGACGGGCTGCGTGCTAGGTGTTCCTCGCGTGAATGGACGCGAGCGGAAGATGAACTCAAAGAAGGGCTTGTTGAGGAAGCAGCTGATGAGCGCAGAATTGTCGCGGCTTCATGTCTCGAAGTTGGAGAACCGGTTGATGGAAGTATGACAGGACGCGTTGCCTCGGTCGATGTATGTATCGCGTGCGTAAGCCATCGGGAGCTTTATGAACGCAACTGGCGTTGAAAGTGTAAATATGTATGATTCGTTCGCGATCTCGCCATCAATGTGCACGTCGCATCGACGTGTGTTCAGTGCCCGAGAATATTAGGGAGGCTGGATGCAGCCTTGAAATCGTGACGTAATGATGACATGTCATCACCGAGCTAAACCACCCGAGGACGTATCAACATCCACTACTTCGAAGCAACATTTATTCACGAAACCTCTGCAGTAGCAACCGCCTTCATTTCTTTCCAATCTAGTGGCATCTTCCAGATCTAAAAAGATGGGATATGTGCAAATGTTGAAAGGTGTCGCCTTTGCTGTGTGGTGCCCAAATGCGGCGTCGCTGCCGAGCCAGCATCACCCGGACTTTGTCTTCTCATCAACCACTTCCGGCACCTCATGCTCTCCAGACTCAGCTGGCTCACGGTTAGCAGCCATCGCCGTCTTCCTATCAAGCTACACGGGTCGTTAGCACACGTCAAACATCTCAGCGACGGACAATACTCACCCATCTGACCACAAATGCCCATCCAATAAAGGCAAAGACCACCACGATCATGGTGATGCTTCCTTTCTTCCAGTACGGTACATCCGTCGCTGGGTACATAACAATACCCCACCACGTGTACAGGATCAGACCACCCATGGCCATTGTATACACGGTCACACCCCTCACCGCATCGTCGCCCGTTCGCTGGCAGATGGTTGTGGCCCAGCCGTACATGATTGGGTTTACGATGAAACTTGTGCCACTGAGATAATGCGCTGTGAAGATTCCCGCGTCTGGAAGGTTTCGCACGAGCAGAAGCGATGCGGTGATGAGCTGCATCGCTCCGCTAAAGATGATCATGGGCAGACGATGACCTGTGTGGTCGATGAAGGCTCCGCCCAGAATTTGGGAGACGATCGCAACAGCTTGAATTCCGAGAGGGTACGTGTTGATAGCGGTTTGGGAGAAGCGAGACTTGTTGTGCTTGAGCCAGAGGAGGAACATGCCCTGGAAGGCGAAGGCTTCGAGCATGGCGCAGACGACTGAGAAAGTTGTGAGGATGTATCTGCAAAGGAGTTAGTATGACTTCGTGGTTTTGACTAACACGATAGGTATCTACTCACATAGTAGGCGTTAGGAGAACACGCTTCGCAAGGCTCTTGAACTCGATGTTGTGGGTGTCTGCTGTCTTAGGTGGTAGACGAGTCATTGCGAGCTGTCTTTCCGCCTGAGTGATGTAGGAGACTCTGGTTGACTCTGGAAGATCCGGGAATGTGAACTAGGGTTACTATCAGTCCTCAGGCTCGGGTGCAAGCACCGACACAACTTACGAATCCGAAGAGACCAACTGGGATTCCCATGAGACCGTCTGAACCACATGTATCAGCAACGCGCGCGCGACGGCCCTCGAAATCGCTCACGTACCAATGATGAACACCCATTGCCAGCCCTTCAAGCCGCCTTTGCCTTCCATCGTCTGGTGCATTGCCGTCATCATGAGACCAGCGCACATACTCCCGACCTGCCCGACCGCAGTAAAGATGGCAGCCCGTTTGGCTATCTCGGAAGGCTTGCTGCGGGCATCGTGAGAATCTTCCCATGAAAAGGAATTCGATCGACTTACTACCATGAACCCATCACATACACGCTACCACTGTATAAACTGGCCTCGATCAAACCCTGGAAGAAGCGGACTGCACAAAGCTGTGAATACGTCTTGCACCCAGCTGAACACATGGTCAAAAGAGACCAGAGGATAAGAGTGAACGGAAGCCATATGCTAGGGCGAACTTTCTGGATAATGAGACCATGGGGTATCTGGCCGACAACGAGACTGCGAAGCTGTCAGCTAGAGTGCCATGACACACCGGCACACTGAACGGACCCCGCAGTGAAAATCGAAAGCAAGATGCTATACTCATTGCCTTTGAGGCCGATGTCTTCGCGGAGACCAGCAACATAGGCATTAGCGAAAGCCTGGCGATCCAGATAGTTGAAGAAGTAGGCTGCACAGCAAAACACCTAGTCAAGACAGTCAGGCATCATGAGAAGTCGAGTTTTGCGACAGTACTGACCATGATGAAGATGTCTAGTCACATGAAAGTTAGCATGGTTGCGCCATGGGGATAAAGATGCTCATACCAAGCTTCACAACGAGCTTCCTTTCCAAAACTTTCTTCGCATCGCCAGAGTCGCTGGGCCTGAGCCCTGCGCACTTGCATTAGCATCCAAGCAGCCATACAATTCTGGAACCACAGATTCCTCACATCCTAAGGCACCCATCTTCGGTAGTGTACGTTGGTGGATCAGATAAAGCGACGATTATCAGATTGATTAGTCGTGGTACCAATCGCCCAGTTTTAATCCATCTGATAGCACCCGCGTGGGGCCAAGGCCTGGCCTCGGAGCCGGCGTATTGGCATGGAAGATTCTTCGCGCTTGATGATCGTCGACCGAGCATCGGCCCGTTGTTAGGGTGAAATAGGGCCTTGGCCTCCTGTCGAGACCGGGTGTTCTACCAAGAACATCACTCTGGTCCTTTGATCTGCTGATTTCCCAGTCATGATCCATGCTTACCGTTCCCGTTGAGCCCAGAGACTTGAGCAGATGGAGTCACTTCTCCATCACGGTGGTTGAGCTTTGCATTTATGTTACGTTCTCCGCGGGGTGTGGGTTGCTTAACGCGAGCGAGCAACCCCCATGATATCCCTCACATGTTTCTCTCCCGACTGGTTGGTAGCTGGGTCTGAATGTGGCACGATGCATATGCGGTTGAACAGGATGGCCGCGGTATGCGCGACACAGGGAACCATCACCCCCATTCGCCAGCTTCCTACCTGGTGGACGGAAGAATCTGTAAAGCTGTTCATCCATACCGGAGTAACCTTCGGTGAGCGACTCTCTGGCTGTGGCCCATTTAACCCGCGTTTTAACCGCGTTTGCTCAGACTTGGCCTTGGGCGTAAGCAGTGACCCTCTTCATGAAGGCAGATTGCCGCGTACACCTAGTGCCAGGTGAGCGGTCGTTGTGTATCTCTCATAGAACAAGATGCCATCGCGGAGAATGTTCAGTCGGGGAACAACCCATGCCAACCAACTGATCTCACGACAATCTGTAACGCTTGTCTAGATGAAGGCCTCACCTTAGTCCCCCCTGCTCTTCAGCTGACGAGCACACAGCCGCAAGGTAGCAACCAAAACGCGTTCGCTATACAACACACCGAAATTCTGACATCTTCCAGCATATACAGGCCAAGATCTCGTCATCATTAAAGCCGGTATAGGCTTTCCAATCTCTGCTCCCATGAAACGACCAAAATCGCAAATGTGATATTTTCTCCAATACAATGATCATATCATCACGAGTCCTAGTCATCCTCCTGAGTTCCCATGATGATAAGGAAGTTTGCTACAGTGAGATGCGTAATACAAAGCTTTAGCCCACAAGCTAGACCACCTCATTAGTTCCAGCAACAAAGCTACACTAAAAATGTCTTCTAATGACCAAGGGGGCGCCAACCGTGGCCCCTCTCCTGTACCTTCCAAAGACAAAGTCCCCGAACTTGTTCGCCCTAAATCTGATAAATCTGACCACCCTAGCGAGGAAGGCGACTCAATGTCGACTATCGAAACCACGAGCACTGAGAGTGTCGAATTTGATGATGAAGACCAACCCAGCGATGAAGAAAGAGGGGTGCCGATCGCAGAACCACATGATTCGCCTAGACACGTCGTCCGCGAGGGTGATGAAGGAAATGAGGGAGAGATCCGGGAAGCAAACCAGGAAGCGAACCCCGGAGGAAATCTAGGAGGAAATGAAGGACGCGAATAGGGATTCCCTCGCTGGAAACTAGTCTGGTAATGAAGCCGGCCTGAAGCTGCAAGGGGCTTCATACCATCATAATCACGTATGTAGAAACAGAGAGGTTTGACGGATTGATACAAGAGCTTGGCCATCGTGGTAATGCAGTTTACTATGGTCTCATGAAGATGGCATGGACATATTTACCTGTTGACTACACCGGTCATAAGGACGTTTCACTGTGATCTAGCTTTCCATACGCATCCTCGTCGGCTACCGTACCACTTATCTCAGCGTTCGCGGCGCGGCGTTCTTGGACCAGAACGATCCACACGATCTGGTCTCGACCAATCATCTTCTGAATCATACGGAGCATCCTCATATGGAAGACCAGTACCCCTCCCGTACGAACGATCCCGGTATTCATCCATAGCGCCACTGTCACTATGTGGGGCGACGCGGCGGCGAGGTGAGCGAGATCGACGGTGAAGCGAAATTGGTCCATACGAGTACTGCGGCGAGGTCGGTCGATACTCAGGCGAAGCTGATCCATACTGAGGCGAGGTTGGTCGATAGTGAGACGAAGCTGGGCGATAGAATGGACTATGAGGTGCTTCATTGTCGCGTCGCTGTGGTGGTGGAATGGCGTTTGGACCGGTTGCAAGGCCTTGAGGCGAAGTTGGTCGATAGTATGGACTGTGACCGTAGTGTGGGTTACCTGGTCCCTGATCGTGGCGCCGGTGTGGCTGTGGATTTGCAGGCTGCGCGACTGCCACTGTAGGATCTTGACGCAGTCGGTCTCTCCGCTCCTTTTTCTCAAAGTCCATCTTTCCGATGACGTCGATGTTCTGCTGTCCACTCCCAGTGTTGACGTTCTGGTTATACACTGGCGCTGTCATGCGCATGTGCGTATTGCCATGTGGGCCCTTCAACGTCTGATTGTGACCACCGGACTTACCATCACCGGCTGTCTTGTTGGTAACAGTATCATTGATCGAGAACTTCTGCTGTCCAGCTTCTCGGTTTAGTAGATGCTCTGGCTCGGTAGGGATCTCGTACTCAGTTGGCGCGGCGCCGGTAGCGGGTGGTGGTGGAGGTTCGAATACGCCATACACGTTGATGTTCTGTTGCCCAGACCCGCTGTTGATGTTTTGGTTGTAGATTGGTGCGCTGTTGGTGAGGAAGCTAGTGGCGAATGGAGCCTCGATCGACTGAGAATGGCCATGGCTGTGTGGACCATTCTGGGAGTTGGTGACGGTGTTTTCCTCTTTAATGTGACGGACACGACCGGATTGATCTAGAGCCTCAGATTTCTGATCTATCTTCCCAGAAGGTGGTGGTGGCGGTGGTCGAATAGGCTCGCGCTGTTGCCGTTTTGATGCATTAGGTGCTGGTGCCGTGGAAGCTGATCGCTTCCCGCCGTTTCGCAGAACCATTTCTTTACCATCAGCTTCATTCTCCACGTTTAATGACATGTCGAACGGTCGAAGGCCAAACATCCTCCGAGCTTCTTGAGCGAGGCCCAAAATACTGTCGCGAATTTCCTGAGATTCTTTCCAAGCTTCCTTCTCGACAGCCTGGGTAAGATTGTTTGCATATGAGGTCTCTATCTGGGTTGGTTGTCGAAGTTCCTTACGGACCTTGGCCATCAAAGACTGTAGATGACCTTGGTTAGAAGTGGCCAGCTTAGTCGTTGTACCTATTGGAGGCGCCATCGTCGGTGTACTTCTGATCTGAAGCTAGCCTGTGTATCTAGGTGGAAGCCGGTTGATAAAATGCGGGTGCAAAGCGGGAGGAAGGCACCAGGAGACCCTTTCCCCTCCGTAGGCAGAAGCGTGAAATGCGGAAGAGGAGGTTTCACTTTATGAAGTTCCCCCATTGTTTGTTCATCGAGCAATTTCCTTGTATCGATATAAACCTACATGCGCTTGTTGAGGTTGTTTGACCAGGTAGCATAGAATGGTAAAGACCGAGTTGGCGAACACCACGTTTGGCTCATGTCTAACGACGTATCTCAACAGCGTTCGCCACACAAGTGTACCCATTGTTACGATCCGCAGTCTAAGTTGGTGTTAACCATGTAGGGGTGCCGCTCGTGTGCTCCAGTCGTGTTAGTAAATGTCAATGGACATCTCGTCGTTCTCGCAGGAAACATTGCAATCGGCGATAGTAGATTGATGAATGGAGCTGGAAGAGAGGATGGAGTGACGGCTGAGATTTGGCAGGATCGCTCCGGAGATGGCGCGGAGATAAGCACACCAGCCACCTGGACTTCGCATCACTTCAGCATTCACAGCTATAGGCTCTACAGTATTGATCGAGACAGATGGATGGAAATCTCGCGCTTTGATCAAATAAGCTCCTGCTGTATCTCAGTCTGCATGCTCATACCAGCCGCCCTTACTGCATCATCACCGGCTTCCCCAAAACGTGCCTTCCTCGCGACGTCATCCCCTTTCTCCACCTCCGCACCTGCAGATCACCCCATCCTACCCCAGACACGCATTTCTACGCGACCAAGCGACGCCACCAATAGCTCGGCAAGGCTTCCAACGGCGTTTTACGTCTTGATCATTCGCCAGAACCTCTTGTACGATCCCTGCCCCGCAATTACTCCGTCGGTTATGGGGGCAGGCAGCTTGTGACAACGGCGATTTTGCCGACTGACCATCTTTTGTGACGTCGGGGTCAGACCCAGCATGCTGCGTGTGTTCGGGTGATATGATCCGGGTAGCGAGCGGTGAGGTATGAAGATGGTGGTATAGATACATGGGGTAAACCCACAAGGCACTGCAGTCTTCCCTTGCGGATCTCATCACCTCCATCGTGCGCATCGCATTCCTTCGCAGAGTGAGACAACAAGACCCCGCCCGCGATGTTTCACACACCCCATTTCAACTGGTACGGTCGCGGCTTCAAACTCCGCGCCGCCATAACAATCGCATGCCAACTCGCCTTCGTCCTCTTCGGCTACGACCAAGGCGTCTTCAGCGGCATCGTCGGTAACGAAGACTTCCTGAACACATTCGACCACCCCTCTCCTGGCCTCGAAGGCATCATCGTGTCAATATACAATTTAGGTTGCTTCACGGGATGTATCCTCAGCTTCATGTTTTGCGAGAAGACGGGACGGAGGCTGGCTATGTGGATTGCTATGGTTTGGATCATAGTAAGAGGGCAGATATGTACTGGTGAGATCGTGGCTAATGATTATAGGTCGGCGGCGCGCTCCAAGCGAGTGCGTACTCGGTGCCGCATATGATGGTCGCAAGATTCCTGACAGGAATTGGGACGGGCATCGAGACATCAACTGTGCCTATGTACCAATCTGAACTCTGCGAGGCGAACAAGCGCGGTCGCCTCGTCGCGTCGGAACCGCTTTTCGTTGGTGTGGGCATCGAGCTGGCGTACTGGTTCGACTATGGAATGTCATTCACTGAAGGATCGATCGCGTGGCGTTTGCCCATTGCATGCCAGGTCATCTTTGCGATTATTGTCATCGTGCTGGTTTTCGGCCTTCCTGAGTCACCCAGATATCTGTATGCGCATGGCCGACATGAAGAGGCGCTTCAGATTCTTTGTGACGTATACGACGGTACGCCTGATGATCCAAAGATTGAGAAGGAGAACAGAGAGGTGCTTGAGGCTCTACAAGTTGAGCGAGAGCATGGAGAGTATAAGTGGTCGCAACTACTCAAGAAAGATCGTGTGCAGACTGGACGTCGTGTGTTACTTGCCTATGGCGCGCAATTCATGAACCAGATGGGCGGTATAAATTTGGTAAGTATACATAAACAAACTGCACGAGATCGGTGCGCTGACTTCGTGCGCCAACTATAGGTTGTCTACTACATCACCTCCGTCCTAGAAGACAACGTCGGCCTCGACAGAAACCTCGCCCTCCTCATGGGAGGCGTCATCAACCTAATGTTCCCCATCGGCTCTCTGTTCCCGACCTTCACACTGGACCGCACCGGCCGGCGGAAACCCATGATGTGGGGCTCTCTCGGGCTCGGATTCTCCATGATGATGATAGCCATCCTCTTGAGCTTCCGGTCCGAAGGAGGCGGCGTGTCACAAGCCACTGCTTCCGCTAGTGTCGCTTTCTTTTTCACGGTAAGCAGAGACGCGTCGCATTAGGAATGAGAAGCTAACAAATCTTAGTACATGCTGGCGTTCGGTATGACAATGAACTGCATTCCTTGGGTCTATGTACCCGAGATCCTACCGCTACATGTACGAGCGAAAGGGACAGCTGTCGGGATCTCAGCGAACTGGATTTGGAATTTCTTCGTCGTCATGGTCACGCCTACGCTTCTCGATAGCTTGGCGTGGAAGGGCTACCTTATCTTCATGGCACTGAACTTCGCATTCATACCGCTAATCGTATGTATTCGAAACGATACCAGAGCCTCCATCCGCTAACTTGTTCTGCAGTATTTCTGCTATCCTGAGACCGCCAATCTTACGCTGGAAGAGGTCGACTGGCTATTTTACGAAGGCGATGTCGTGAAGCGAAGCCGACGTATTGCGAAGGAAGGATGGGAACAAGCGGTTGGCACCGATCCCGCGGCTATCGTGGAGACAGGTAGTCTTTCGAGCGGCAACAAAGCTGTACATACGACAGAGAAGGCAGAGCACACGGTACACTAGTGTTCACCCTAGCATTCCAGCTGGGACGATGTGACTGCGCTCCTCAACCATCGAGTACTTTGTATGAGCAACAAGATCAAATACTTGGTATCAGTAATCCTACTCACCTTTGATCAATGCGATGGATTGATGTTTATATCAAGCATCCGCATGCATTGCGGTCATGAGACGAAAGACAAGCGAATGACAAAGTGAACGTAGAACCAAGGAAAGGTGATATAGTCTATATGCTGTTCGAACCTACATATCGTACAAAGTGGTGACGTATACTACAATGACTTCTCGGCAACCTTGGCGGCCTCGAGTCGTGACCTCATATGAGGAGCAGTGTGGGATCCCGCACTCTGCGGCTTCATAATCTGGCGAAGGACAGCGCGGCGTGGCATGGTGATTCTGCTGCACAGAACGACCGCTCCAGTCAACAAGGCAAGAGCGCCGGCTTGATGTGCGGAAGCCAACCACGTAGGGACCATGTAGATCAGCGTGCTGATGCCGAGGGTGACCTGAAGAGTGACGAGATGGACCATGCCTTGGACGCCCTTGTGGGCATCCTTGGTAAGTTTACTTCGCACACCCTTGCCGAAGCGAGTGTATGCGAAGAGACTCATGATCGCAGTGAAGGTAGTTGTTGCGAGCATGCGGTGGTCAAGCTGAACGAGAGACGGGTTCTCGAGCATGTTGCGCCACCACAGGTCTGATTGGTCTGGGACGTGGCTGTAGAAGGGGTCGAATAGTTCTTTCCTGGGTGGGGTGAGACCCATGCCCATCCAAGGAAACTCGTTGTAGATCAGACCGGCATCGAGACCAGCGACCAGGGCACCTGACATGGCAGTAGTGAAGACGAGAAGAGTAAGACCGAAGACAGAGCGTCTGAAGATGCAGAGTGCAGGGTGCTGCAGAGTCTTGATGGTCTCTGCCGCCTTGACCGGGTCGGCCAGCATGCGGTTCTCCTTGAGGATAGAAAGACCAGTGTATACCATTGAGCAATAGACGGTGAATGCAGCGCCCAGATGGGCAGTCAGGCGGTACTGGCTGACACGGGGGTGGCTACCAGGTTCGAAGAGGTCGTCCTTGAGTCCGCTCTTGACCATCCACCAGCCGATAACACCCTGGAAGCCGATCATGCCGCAGATGCCGACGAGCTTCCAGGCCATTGAAGGTGCTACCCTGCGACGTGCGATGAAGTATGCGGTTGGTACGAGCATCGTGATGCCAATGACGCGACCCCAGAGTCGATGAGCCCATTCCATAAAGTAGATCTGCTTGAAGTCGGCCATATCCATGCTCGAGTTGAGCTGGGTAAATTCAGGTGATGCCTTGTACTTGGTGAACTCGCTGTCCCATTCGGCCTGGCTCATGGGCCAGAGGGAGCCGGTGACAGGGCGCCATTCGGTGATGCTCAGCCTGTTCAACTTAGCAGGTGCGGTGGAGGAGGTGACGTCGGTGCCTACCCAGACTCTGTGAGACGAGTCAGACCACCAAACACGACTATACCGAAAACGCTCGCAGCACTGCCCAGCAGCCAGTATGCGACGCTCTTGGAGGTTGTCTTGGGGAAGCTGCTCGACTGGCTCTCAGTCTTGGTCGCAGCTTCCGCGAGTATCGCCCGTCCCGCATTCGATCCCTCGATGGTCGCGGTACTGCGGAGAGGCTGGGTGGATTTCCACCTCACCGATTGCAGGACGGAGGGTCGGGATGAAGATCGTGAAGCGGAGACGGCGGCTCGAATCGGCGAATTGAGGCATGGCCTGCATACGAAGAGGCGTCGTGAGAGGCGTGGAGCAGCAGTCCGCAGCTGCGGAAACGCCTGGAATATTGAAGCCATTACAGCGACATCTGGGGAGGAGGGAGGAAGTTTCAAGGGCAGCAAGTGTGCACGTCAATGACTTTGACTCTTCGGTGGTTCGACGGCGCGGCGGCGCGCCAAGAACGAACCCTGCATATCCACGCCCGTTGACAGGCGGAAGCGACGACCCACTCCGCAGGTTCGCAACTGCATCACCGGACCCCTCCTAGTGAAGATCGCCATTTGGCGTCTGCCGTGCTGGCAGCGTGATGCGCCCAGCCTCCACCGTATCTTGCGACCACTATCTTCCCTTCTCCTATATGACTTTCACCGTCTCTCCATTGCGTACGTGACCATCCCGTGTTATTAGACCCGGCGTGCACTGCGTTACCCCACCCGCCCCTGTCGCATACCCAGCCGTCGTCGACCACCACGCCCCATGTACTTCCAAAGCAGCTTATAGCATAGCATGGATCCCGCCCATCAACCACCCACAGGTCACGGGAACAACAACCTCGATCATGAGAATGAGCCGCAGATTGGTGGATTAGAGCGCAACGAAACATGGCCGTTGGGCGAGGGAGAGCGTACAGAGGGCGGCGCAGGCTCGAGTAGTACCCCATACGTCAGCCTCTTCTCGCCCAATGTACCCGCCATACCACCATCTGCGCCGTCCGACGTCCCCGCCAGTCCCAGGGCACACGTGAGCCACTCGAGGTCTCTCAGCTACTCGCGCTCGATGCCGTCACTGGCCAACTACTCCAGCATGACATCGCGTGCGTCCAGAGCTCACGGTCAAGAGGAACGACCGCCCATAGTTCAGCTGCAAACCCGGATAGACCAAGCCCAAAAGAGCGCCGATGACCCAAACACCCCGTTGGAAGAACAAGGCAAAAGGCGCACGACGTTGGACCTGATGCGTACAGAGCACTCTGTTCGCACCGACATTAGTAGGTTGTTTAGCGAGAGCGCAGCCATGCCTGGAACCAGGGCACCTTCCTACAACAACGCGACGGGACCATTATATTTGCGAGGTGAGTATCATTATGAAATTCCCCTGTGTACAGGCTAACATTGTCAGTTTCAGGCGAAGCCATACCTCTTCCTGACCACCTTTACACCCGCGGGCTGCTTGAAGGCCGACACTCGGACATTACCATCATCGCCTTTGGCCAGCGATATCCTCTGCACCGCCTCATCCTCGACCGCGCACCCTTCTTCACGACCGCCCTCTCTGAGCCATGGCTCGAAAGCCGGTCCAAGGAAGTCAAACTACACCCGGAAGAGATCGATTCCAGCATTACGCAGGCGTCGTTCGAGTTGGCTATACGTAAACTTTATGGCGTCGACATCTCGAAAGAACTGGACGCTGAAGCCATTGGTCTATTCGCGACTGGCTGCTGGCTAGAAATGCAGGACCTCATCGACTCTGCGATCGAATCCATACTGCGGCAGATGGCACCCGAGACGCTTGCCTACCTCATCCGATTAGTCACCTCTAATTATTATGGCCGGTCTGGAGACCGCATACTTGAGTCGGCCAAGGCGATGCTCAGCAGGAATGGCTGGGAAATGCCTCTCAAATACTGGGACGATATGCCCGGCGACATAGTCCGTGAGCTCGTAGGGTCTGACGGATTCTTTGTGGATAGCGAGTGGGACCGCTGGGTACTTTCCAAGCGTCTTCTTGACCGCCGGCTACGTCAAGCAGCCATCGAGGCTGGCCTTATCCAGCGAGGACAGAGGCCCATCCCACAAGCACCCAACTCTCTTCGTCTCATGGCAGTTCGCTTCGACGGTGTTTATCGCCAGAACGCCCTGACAACGGCGCATTCCTCATCCGACGCGCAGGCTGACTGGCTTGCTCTCTACACTTTGCCCGACATTGAGCGCATACTCGTGTTGCTAGATGAAGGCATTCACTACATTCACATGGAATACGAGCAGCTTGAGTTTATCAGGAACGCTCGCGACGTGTTTGGCCTACCAGTGATGCCCGAAAGGGTCATCTCCAATGCGCTGTGGCAGCAACTGGCTCTTCGCCAGAGGGTGCTCAACACCGATGAGTCTGCTCAGGAGCTTGGTCTATGTCAATCAACTCCAGACCCCGAAGAAGCGAACGTTGCGACGAAGACTGGAAGCGAGCTCACTAACAAAGGAAAGCAAAAGGAGATGGCGGATCCTATCGACGAAGGCGACATCGAGTCGGATAGTTGGGACGGCAATGGCAAGCCACGGAAGTTTTGGATCCCAAGCTCGGACTGCAACATCGTCTTGGGCAACGGCGCAGATCCAGTTGTTACGACATCCAACTCTTTTCAGCGCCATGCTTCACGCCTATCAGCCACGATACAACCAGAGGATGCGCAATGGGCCACCGACTTTGCCTCTACTCCCTCGACATTGACGAACCCAAATACTCGCATGGACTTTGCACAACGCCCAATCTCTGCTGGTGGCGGCAACGCTGGTCAACCAAAACCAATCGCTTATACCGAATTTCCTCCATTCCGCTTCTCGGCTGAGTTTCCTAATCCACGATTCCTCAAAGAGAAGAAGCGCGTCTATTCGAGGACGGTATCCTACGCAGGCTCTTTGTGGAACATCTACATTCAAAAAGTTCGCTCTGCCAAAAACATCCAGTTGGGTGTATATCTCCACCGTGCCAAAGAGCGAGAGGTAGATGAGACTGGACATGTCAGTGGTCTCAGCCAACAGAACAACGGCTCAGTTGATGAGCGTATTGGCCAGCTAGAGCGCGAGATGCTCATGCGCAGTGACCGGCGTGATCGGCGGCGCAGCACCCGAGTTCCGTTCATGGATCCTGCTGCAGAAGAGGATACCTCTGGCAGTGGTGGAGATCCCGACCCTGCTCTCGGCTCTCTGGGATTGCGAAACCCACTCTTCTCTAGCGGCAGTCTTGGCCGCCATCGCAGTCGTCTACCCACTCGCGGTATTCCACAATGGGGCTTCCAAAACCTGGCCTCTTCACCACCCCAAGACGGTGATACCATAGACTCTCCCTCCTACGCTAACGCTCCCTACTCGCCATCCGAACACGACTCAGACCCATCCGATGACGACGACGAGTCAGACGCCGCCGCCTACATCAACCCCTCTCTCGCCTCTAGAGTCCAACGCAAAACGCGAGCCGTCATACCCGCACTCCCTCCCTATGTCGACGGCCGACCCACAATCAAAACCTACTTCAAGATCTACAGCCCCTCCAAGGGCGGAAGGATGCTCAGCATCTACGAAAGCGCGCCTGACCGCTTCAACTTCAGTCAGAGCTGGGGATGGAAGAGCAGCACTTTGATGCTGGACGAAATCACGATCAATAACGGCGGAGATGATACCCTGGCTGGTGCCAACCCAGCTGCAAGCAAGAAGACGGATGGCAAATTGAGATTTATGGTTGTCATCGGCAATTTGTAAAGGCGTATATGGATGCAAAGGTATGAGATGGACTGGAATGGGTTCTGGAATTTGGGGGTATGCATTAGCGAAGGTTGTTTTGGTACAGGCAATAAGGATAAGGCGTCTCGGGTTTATGGCGGGGATGGTTTAGATACCGATTTCTACCTATGCACATTCATAGCTTCCGCATCAACTCGCGCACAAGACTGAGGTAGTGGCCCCTGTGATGGCACGCGCTAGCAGCGGACCGAGGCTCGGAAGGATCGCGGATGTGACGCATCGACGCGACTGCTCGGTCTATCGAGACTACGTACCATCACGTCAGACACGATACATCTGCTGGTACTCCTCTCCGCAAATCCCGATCCATCTACTGAAGAGCAGATCTTGCAATCGTACCCAGCACTTTCGATTTTACAGCGCTAGCGTACAACGGCGCGTGCGGCATGCACTGGGTGGACACTTACTGCGAACAATCACAGCAGTCTGGGCCATGTCCTCACGGAACTTAGGCCCTGAGGGGTCGATTGAGACATTTTCAATTTATTGCAGCTTGTGCACTAGAACTATCTGGTATCAAGTACACCGTACCGCCAAATGAGCTGTCATGCAGAAGCAGCAAGCACTTTTGCTGGTTTCCCCCACCAACTTCCCTCCTGATCATTACTCAAGCTTACAACACAGAAGGCTGTCTCCCGCTGAAGATCCGGGTACCCGGCAAATGGACACGGAAAATGAACTCCAACGCATCGTCAATGCGAGCCAGGGTCTCCTGCACCCGATCGTTGAACTCAGGAGACCTGTTGACATCCCATCGCTCCTCGTCCAACCCCGCGCCTAGATTATGAAGGCAGACTGGTCCCAGGTTTTGAAGCTGCTTGCGAGGAATCGGGTGTACGGCGTGCACGACTCGCTCGGTGATCTCGCTCTTCTCGGGGAACTGGGCCTTTGCGCGGGGATCGACTATAATGGTCGTCTTAGTGTAGAAAGGAGACTTGACGACGAGATCACGGGTGGTATAGCCGCTCCACAAAGTGACGACTTCTTCGAAGTCTTTGGGGGTGAATTGTCGCAGTTGCATGGGGCGAGTGGGCGCGATCATGCCAGGCGCGGTGCCCGGAGCAATTCCACTAGATGCGCCGCGCGCGGAAGGGCGAGCTGGAAGTTCGACTAGAGGGCGTGCGGTAGAAGGCTGCGCGAGAGTCTCGGGGCCGGGAGTCGGCAGAGGTGTGATGCTTGGGTTGCTCATATTGTAAGATGTTGTAGTAATGGTGTTTGGACTTGTGGTGATGTTAGTGCTTTGATGCGCTTCGCAGTATGGTAATGAGTCTTGGTGCAAAAAGGTGTTGAGGATGCTGGTTGTGTTGAGCAAGATGTTGCCTTCCTACTGACTTTATAGATCTTCTGCTATCGATTTGCCGTTGGCAACAGCTCACGATGCAATGCAAGTGTTCGCGTGAGTTTGTTGGCCGCCACTGCTTTGCTGGCTTTGCAAATTTCGTTCCTGGTCTGGATCGAGTCAACGAACGCTACCTCGACGGAATCTCGGTCGCCATATTTGCTGGCTTTGACAACAAGAGCTTGGTACTGATCACTTCAGCAAACCAAACGGAAATTTACCACGCTTCTTGCCAACGCTACTCGCAATACTACAGCTTTACGAAGGGAGTAGCGTCAGTTGATCTGCCCAACTTTTCAAAACAGGACTTCACTTCCTAGCAATACGTAATTCGAGAGCATGGCCTTCCAAGTTCGTCGCTGCATATAGTTCGTCTAATGAACTACATCAAGAGAAGTGGAAAACGCATCATGGGGCGGTTGAGGCCCACAGTGAATTATGCAAGGGAATCCTCGACTAGGAATATATGGTACTCGACAACGCTGATCCACAACCGACTTGTTCAGGACACTTAAACCTGCCCAACGTAGCCCATACAATCACATGACTTCCTCCTCCTCCTCATGCATAATCTGTCCAATAGCTTCCACCGTCTCACACATTCGTCGAGCAAGCTCACCATCAGGCTGAATCCTCTTCTCAGTCCAGTAGCCAAACAGGAACTCCAACTGGTCTCCCGCGAGGCTTCGTAGGTATCGCATTGGTATTGGATGAACGGCGTGAAGGGTCACATACTGTTCCGGCTGTTATTGATTAGCATATTGCAACTATTGGAACCGGCTGCACATAGTCTTACCATAGCAGGTTCACAACTTGGTGAAGGGGCTAAAAATAGAGGTGGTGCGAACATCGTGTCTGAGGATATGGGTAGTCGTATGCAGGCGTAGAAAGGCGAGGCGCGCATTTGATCCAGGGTTTGATATCGACCCCAAGACGCAATTATGAGGCTCTCGTGGTCAAAATCTTGCAGTGGCTCTGCTTCGTACGCATTCTGTCGAGCCCCGCGAGTTGCGCCCAGTGCAGCGGAAGGTAATGCAGGGCTCTCGGGATCTGCCCGAATACTTGCAGTTGGCGGGCTGTTCATGTCGATGTGATACATTATGATGTTGTAAGAAACCTAGGTGAGATTAAGAGGAAATGAAACAGGAATGCCGTGCAGCATGAGGCAGTTATAGTTCCAGAAGCATGGGCCGTCTATCTTTATTCTGAGCTTGGAATGATGAAAAGCCTTCCATTCTGCTGGTTACAAACTATAGTGCTGTCAACACGAAGATTATCAACATCTTTACGCCAGTTACCACTTGATAGGAACAGCCGGGTTTCGTTGGCTGTCATAGTCATTCGCGTAAGAATCATCATATTTGCTGTGGTGTTGGCGAAGACAACCAGCTTCGTCTAAATTGTCAAGCAAACCTTTTGTCATTGCTCATGATGCGCATTAGTATTTACGTAGTGATGTTACAGATGAAATGCTTCATATACTAACGGAACATGACTATCGCTATCTCAGGCAAGAAGGAAAACTTGTAGAACTCTACCCAGATATTTACCTCCCACCGCCAGCACCACTAATACCATCTACAATCGTGTTGATTAGTCTTTCTCTCATTCATTCGGGAAGGCTCACTTACTCTTCCTCCTCCAAGCCTGCTGCTCATGAGGAAATATAGCACCAGCCTCATCGTAAGCCCTCTTGTTCATGTCATCCAAGAGAATGGCCGCTGCCCACTTGATCTCGACCATACGTTTCTCAGCATGATTTCTCTTGGATTCTGACATCGCACTATCGAGAGTCTTCTGATGAATCTTGTTCAGCACTCGTTGGGTAGTTTCGATGTCTTTGACTGGTGTGCGCCCTCTGTCGGGCAGCCCGATAAGTTCGTACGGATCTTTCCGCTTCTCTTCGTCGCTGTCGGAGTCGTCATCGTCGTCGTCAGAAACGAGCTGATTTTGTGGAATTGGGGAGGACCGCCGCGGTCTTTCACGTTCCGGTAGCATGCGTTGCTGGTTGTATGATTGACTATTCAAGTCGTTTGTTCGGCTTCTGGAGGCATCGAGCTGTCGCTGTCTTTCCTGATCGCGTCTCTCCTGATCGCGTCTCTCCTGATCCCGCCTCTCCTGATCTCGCCTCTCCTGATCCTGCCTCTCCTGATCTCGCCTCTCCTGATCCCGCTTCTCCTCCTCTCGCCTCTGCTGCTCCCTTTTCGCGGCTGCTTCCTGACGTGTTCGCTCAAACCTTCGTGCAGCATCAACCTTTTGCTGCTCTGTCCTCTCCGTCATCTCGCGCGTCTTACGGTCCAGTTCGTCTTGTCTGCTCTTCGCTTCGTCAATGCGCAGAATTGTGTCCTCTTTCAGATTGTTTTCAATCTTGTTCCTTTCGAATCTTTCCTCGGCCTGCTTCAACTTACGAGCCTTCTCCTCCGCTGCCTCAATCGTCTTCTTCGCTTCAGCTTCCAACCTGG
Source organism: Alternaria ethzedia (assembly GCF_023757985.1). Classification (NCBI taxonomy): domain Eukaryota; kingdom Fungi; phylum Ascomycota; class Dothideomycetes; order Pleosporales; family Pleosporaceae; genus Alternaria; species Alternaria ethzedia. Next base: position 1,398,189 of record NW_026056194.1, on the reverse strand, counting down.
CTCGCTCTTTCACTGCTAGTTCATCCTCGTACCTGTTCTTCAACTTCTCGTTGCGATCGTTTTCTTTGTTGAGTCGGTCGAGATGAAGCTCGTTTTTGTCTTGTTCGGAGGGCCATTGGATTTGAGCGGGCGCTGGGGCTACATGCGAGTGCACTACAACGTTCTGGGTGGGAGCTGAAGCTACATGTGAGTGCACTACGACGTTCTGGGTGGGAGCCTGGCCAATCATCGCTGGTGCTGGTATCTGCTGATTGATGAAGAAGTTCGGTTGAGGCAAGTTGAAAGAGTGATTCTGCTGCAGCTGCTGGAGGAAGGACTGCTGGTGCTGTCCAAGCTGAAGGAAAGCCCATCCGCCATGACTCCTGAACACCAGATCCACAATGTTCTGAGCGGTTTCCACCAAATCGTCAGCAAAGAACGAGAAGCCGAGGATGCTGTTGCTTCGTAAGGTTTCTATCTCTTCTAGTATGATATGAAAAGCCATGATCAGTTCATCGTCAGGGTAAGTTGCCAACCTAAAAATTGACATCGGGTGCGGACGATCCAGCACTTTACGGCGAAATCGGCCTGTAATATGGAAAGTGATCATGTCGCAAGATAAAAAAGGTAAATCGGGATATGAAAATGATGCGAGGAGGAAGATGATAGATAGCAATACAGGAAGTACGAGTGTGAGGGCATGCGCATAGAAAAGGACGGTTTTGTACTGCGGGCGTGCTTTTGGTGTGATGCCTAATCATGGAATCCCCAGGGCGGCTTCCAATACCCACGTTGTGTCGATGATTATGCATGTCAAGCGTCGGCCTGTGAAGATAAGATCATCCTCATACGTGTTTGCCGCAAACATCGCGGGCATTCCAGGTTGTGACGCGCCAGGCTCCGTGAGCTGCGCTCAATCTTCAAACTAGATATGGTGAAGCAACACCAGGTCGAAACATTCACAGATGCTGATGTAAAGAGCAGGGTAGGATCATTGGGGTTGTAGGAATTTGCAGCTTCTCCACCTAGGCACAACAGCCCTAGAGGAGAACGTGGGAGGATTAAATGCCGATGATGTCATTATTACCAAGCATCCCGACCTTGGAAGGTCCGCTCACACTTCACCACGATCGTCCATAATTATATCTAGGTAGCTATCAGCACGTTTGGGCACGAATTCAATGCCAGATGTACCTAAAATGTGGGCTTGTATCGTTCGAAGTTCTCGCGATGCCAACCCATGTAGGTGCTGATCGCTCGACAGCGCCATGGCATGTTGTGTCACAGCCGCCTGAGCCTGCACAGGTGCCTGACAGTTAAAAGGGCAAATACGAACACGCCATAGCTAAGATCAATTTCGTGTTTAATTCATCAAGCTACAGTTTCTCAACATCTCCATATGCGCAACAAATTCCGACTTCGGCATGCTCATCCTGCCCTCCTCCTAAACTAGGCGCTTTCCTCGTCCAATCACCCCAACCTGACGCCTCCTACTTGGCTCCATGCTCCGCCTTCCAAGCCGCATATTCTCTGTCGTCCTTCTCCTTCTCTGTCTCGGGGCGTAGTCCAAGGTAATTGCCGTATGGGCCAAATTCTTGAATCATATGTTTGTCTGGCAGCGCCGTCGGGGGCGGTAGAGGAGCTGGGGCTGGAGGAGGTACAAAGGTGATGTTTTGCTGTGGCGCTGGAATGGACTGGAAGGTGATGTTTTGCTGTGGAGCTGGAATGGTCTGGATGGTAACATTTGGCATTGGCGCTGTCTGTGTGATTGAGAGAGATGACGACATGCGTGGGAATGTGCCAAAGCTTCCAAAGCTTGAGCCCGGGAATATACCCACGGCATTGCTACCCCTTCGTTCAATGATGCGCAAAATTCTGTTCTTAGTCTCCTCCCAGCAAGGCCTTAACAGGTCTGCAAAGATGTTGTCAGACATTGAGACGGAGATTGCATTGAGAAGACCGACGAGCTCATCATCCGAGAGAGGGTTCAAGTGACGGTACGCCCAAGGATGGATGTGCAAAAAGGGGTCAGGTCCGCGCGATGATCGGAACATATCGAGTATGTATAAGTGGTGTTGTGAGAGGTTATACCGTGTGTTGCGAAGAGGACAAGTTGGCTTTGCTCAGGGTTGATAGAGATGCGCTTTGTAATTAACTAGAAAGTGTAGTGTTCGATAGAGAGAGTGCGTGTTCTAGCGAGGGGGTTTATATTCTAAACAGACATTGAATTTAGGGCTTTGGCACAACTCTCGATTGCCAGCATGCTGTATGAACGTGATCCTCAGAACGTGTCGCTATGCAGAATCACGATCACAACTTGACGTAGAGAGTGCGATCATTGTGAAGGAAACATTCCCTGTGCCGGCGTGTCATGATCTGTATGATGAACGAAGATGTCGGATTATCAACAACATACTTGTACTCACCCCACTGAGTGTATCTGTTTCGCGGCAACCTCGACGCATAATCTATCTACTAAACACTGATGTGCGTGTGGACGAGCACATGAGCGATAACATTCTAATCTCGCGATCAACATCAACCATTAGCTGCACTAGCACTAACAAGATAATTATAGAATGTAAAAAATCTGCACTGTTCAATATCATCAGTTATGGAATATGATCAATAAACTATCATCATCGTCATCATCATCCCCCAGCCTTCAGTCAAGATCATCCTCCGTACCAACTAGCCTTAATAACTATCACTATCACTATCACTATCACTGTCGTAATCAAAGAACCCTCGCCTTCCGAAGCTCCTAGGGCTTCTCACATACCCGATGCGTGGTGAGACAATCCCCCCAATCACAAAACCCTGCACCGGCGTAGATGTCATAGTCAGTGTAGCCACAGGAGCAGGAATGGTGAGCACCTGAGGCTGTTGTAGTTGCTGGTAGACCACATTCTGCTGTGCTGGCGGTTGCACGGGCGGCTGTTGTACTTGATGGTGGTAGATGACATTCTGCTGTGCGGGCTGTTGCGCGGGCGGCTGTTGTACTTGCTGATGAACAATGACATTTTGCTGAGGCGGCTGCTGAACTTGCATCTGTGTTTGGACTGGCGCTGGCGCTGACATCTGGATGTTGAGACTTCCAGCCCCTCCGCCTTCTCCGAGCATCACCGCGCCGTGCGCCCTAAGATGCTCTTCAATGATGCTAGCCGAACCCCGTAATGCCGCGTTATCCTCATAGAAGGGATCCCTCTGTATGTCGCGATAAATGTTGTTGTGTACCTCAAGAAGCCACTCCAAGCTCTGCTTCTCGATAAATGCCTTTGGCCAAGGGTGGTCGGGCATACACCAACCGCTTCCTCCACGCGCATCCCAGGAAGACATGGTAGGTAATTAGAGCGAATGTGTTATCGATTTGAGGTGGAAGTAAAGTGAGTTTCTTCGTCTGGTCAATCTGTCGTTGGCGAAGTAATGTCGGGGCTGGTAGAATAGTGAGAATAGAAGGAGGGAACAGAGTTTTATGCACTTCGTACCATACAAAATTCACAACCACCACTGAGGATCCTCGGTACGAAATTGATTCCACGCACGCCTGTTGTGACAAGATACCTCGTTCGCTGGCTGCCGGAATGATCTGGGAAACGTCATAAGGCGTACATGCCAATGATACACAGTTCACAAGCTACCAGCGACCATGTTGTCGACCGCAGTGATCAGCAATCAAGCACCTTCAGTCGACAGCTAGCGGAAACGTTGTGCGTTGAACAACGCGCATGTTGCCCGTGTTCCTGTCACGTCAGCGAACCTTCACAGTTTCGCGAATAACATACCTACTCAACCCAATCCCCGCTCTGCACTGTCCACGCCCTTCGACCACTGTTTCATACCTGATCCAAACATCAGGCTCCGTACCATAGGCCTGCCTCCATAACATAACAGCATAGCACAACAGCACGACACAGCACCATAACACTACCAACCAAGCACAATGTCAACCTCCCTAACCCTCAACGCCTTCACTCATCCCCACCCCTGGGCACCCACCACCATCCGGCTCTCGCCCACCCCATCTCTTGTCTCCGCCCAAGGTTCAATAACACACCAACTCTACATCCTAGACTGCCGCGGCCACGATGCACGCGACATGCAAAGAACGCTCAACTACATCACAGCCGAGCTGCGGATGCGAGAGATCGAAGACTTGGCTCTAGCAGAAGCCAGTCGCAAGATGGCGAACGCAGAAGGCAAATCCGACGGGAAGACTGATGAAGAGAACGGTAAAGATGGAAAGACAGGCCCTTGGATCAAGAAAAAGGATGGAGGTGCACGGATGCGGGAGATGGAAGATGAAGACAAGCGCTGGGAGAAGGAGAGTGGCGGGAACCCGCGGTGGGGCGAGGGTAGGACTGCGCATCTGTACGGCAAGTAAACATTCATGGCCATGGGACCGAGCACCTATGTAATGTTGAACTGGAAATGTATCGAGATCCTGCAATGCGCTATCAAGTAGTAATGTATATGATACATGTTGCGATCCAGTATTGCTTGGGTATCATACCTGTACGCCTGCAAATGCCCAAACTTTCGAGACGCTGTGTCTAATCAATCTTCCGCGTCTCCTCCGCCGCGCTCCATGCGCGCTCTGATGTCTCGCACTAGTGCTTTAGCATCTTCTACCTCTACACCGTCTTGACAGAGCTCGTTCGCCAGTTCCATGGCCCGTTGGTACATGCCGCGCATGTACTCCCACCGAGCGAGCCAGAGCCGGGCTTTGCTGGTTGTCGCAGTGACGCCGACACCACCGGCGGCTTCGGAACCCACTTCTTCGTAGTCTGGCCCTTCTTCTTGTGCAAGCACCAGTTCCATGTATGCCGCGCACTCATTCATGTTGTTTATCCTCTCGTACAGCAGAGCGATCTGGTAGAGTACCTCGGGGTCGAGGATACCGCCACCAAGACCAGTAACCTCACTACTGCCGAAAGAGGCACCCACACCGGCATCATAGTATGAGCCTGCAACTAATGCGCGTTTGTATGATCGAATGCCATTCATGATCTTGCCCACTTTGCCGAAACATTGGCCGACCGCCATCCATAGCTTCGGATCGTAGGGTCGTAGGGCAGCGGCGCGTTGGTGATAGAAAAGAGCGTATGAGTGCATCTCCAGCATTTCGTATGTCTGACCAAGTCCATACCAGGCGCGGTAGTCTTTCCGGTTGACGTCGACGGCGCGACGATATGATTCAATAGCGGCGTGGGTGTTCTTCATTTCCACGAACTCGTGGCCCATGAGCGTCCAAGCGGAAAGGAAGGTCCGGTCTAGAGTCAGAGCTCGCCGGAAGTACATGACGGCCTTCTCATGCTCCGACTTGAGCGAGTAGTAGTTTCCTACCACGCAACATGTCTCTGGTCGGAATTTGTCGGTCGCTGTGGCGAGCTGTGCCAAAAAGGCAAGCTTGGGTCGCATGCCCATGACATACAGGATGTTGGAATAATTGTCAAGATGATCGACCCGGTGTGGGTCTGATACTAGCAAGTCGGAAAAGATCTGTTCGGCGTCGTCGAAGTCTTTGTTGTGGTAGTGCAGCAATGCCCGTTGGGTCTTCAGAAAGGCCGACGATGGGAAGATGGTCAGTATTTGCGACAGCGAGGTGTGTATCTGTTCGTTGACTACGTAGAGCTCTTGCGATGAAGTGACGTGGAAGATGAAAGTCATGAGGTTCTGTGGTAGGCGTGTGACGATGCCGTTGAGCTCTTCCATGGTGGTCAGTAAACCTTGTAGCTCCTGCCACGCACCCCAGTTGTAGGTGTATTGGTGAACACTCTTGATCAGATAGTCGATAGCAAGCTGCTCGTTCTTTCCCTTGGCTAAGACCATGCCGTAGAGGTACTCCAGCCAGCCCTGCGGTTGCCGCCCGCTGTTGGGCAGGTCTTTGAACCACTCTTCAAGAACAGCAGATACTGTGGGCAGCTCCTTGTTCAAGGTGACGCCCCCATCTTGAGGGCCGAGAATCATCTCGCTATCCTCGTTCATGCGCTTCTCCCCTGCGATGTATTTTGCATACAGGGCAAGGAACAGCGCCTTCTGACTAATACCCTTCATCGTATCGTTGGACAGCTTGGACTTGGATGGCGTGACCATCTTCGCCTTCCCCTTGGCGCCTTGCTTCGCCTTTGCTGTAGGCGTAGCAGGTGCCTGTGAGGCGCCCTTGGGTAGAGGGCCAGGCAGGAAGACGGCGGCGCATCGATCATACTCGCGGCAGTCGAAATATGTCTTGGCGAGGAGGAACTTGTGCGTCTCACGTGATTCTAGGCGTGCTTCGATGGGGTCTTTGCGTACGAGATTGGGTGTCTGCGGCGGTTGCGCATCCGACATGGGGGAGTCGACGTCGGTGTCCGAGCCTTCGTCATCGGCCGATGGGAGCGAATCGAGTAATTCTGCGGCCCTTGTCAATATCAGCATGCAAAAGTCAGTCTACGTAACCATTGGTACTCACCATTTCGCCGAGTGATAGAGACAGCGCTCTGTGCAGCCGATGACGGCGTCCTGGAGCTGGGCCTTGAGTTGGGCCTCGTCGGCCGGCGATAGAGTTCCCATCGCGTCGCTTTCAGGAAGAGATTGCTATTTGCGCGCTTCAGATCATGGTTCAGGGCTCTATCGCGTGATGTCGCTGCCGCCGATGCGCGTGTTGATGGGGAGCTTCCTGTCGTGGTAGGGTGGGGCACAAACAATGGCCCGGCGAGCGGTTAAAGGTTGCGCCGCTGCGCCGCGGAAATTAGCCCCTTCACCGCCCGCACCCCTACATCTGCTACTGCCCCTCTATCTTGAACACTGTTCTCCAGAGATACCCAATTCACTGCGTTCAAGATGCCCACCACACTCAAAGAATTCGAGAGCGTATGGCCGCGCATTGTGGCCGATCTGCAGGAGCACTGCAAATCATACAAGCTGCCCCAGCAGTCTCTTGATTGGTTCACCAAGGTAGATATATCCCGAGCAACGCATCCAGGGTCCAGCTTGCTCACCATACTCCATAGTCGCTGGACTACAACACTGTTGGCGGAAAATGCAACCGTGGCATGTCTGTTATCGACACCACCTCAATTCTGCAGAACAAGTCTCTTGACCCATCCTCAGAAGAGTACTTCCGTGCTGCCCTGCTCGGATGGATGATCGAACTCCTCCAGGCTTTCTTCCTGGTTTCGGACGATATCATGGACTCTTCAAAAACCCGTCGTGGCAATCCCTGCTGGTACCTTGCACCCAAGGTCGGCATGATTGCCATCAACGACGCCTTCATGCTGGAGTCGGCCATTTACGTGCTTCTTAAGAAGCACTTCCGTCAGGAGAAGAGCTACGTCGATATGATGGAGTTGTTCCACGAGGTCACATTCCAGACTGAATGCGGTCAATTGTGTGATCTGTTGACTGCACCCGAAGACGATGTCAACCTTGACAACTTCAGTCTCGACAAGTTCACCTTCATTGTCATCTACAAGACTGCCTATTACTCTTTCTACCTCCCAGTCGCACTGGCACTCTACTATGCCGGCGCAGCTACACCAAAGAACCTCCAGACCGCAGAAGACATTCTCATCCCCATGGGCGAATACTTCCAAGCACAAGACGACTACCTCGATGCATTTGCTGACCCCACTGTTCTCGGCAAGATTGGCACCGACATCATGGACAACAAGTGCTCATGGCTGATCAACCAGGCCCTGAAGAAGGTCACTCCCGAGCAACGAAAGGTGCTAGAGGAGAACTACGGTCAGAAGGACTCGCAGAAGGAGGCCAAGGTCAAGGAGCTGTACCATGAGCTTAAGCTGAAGGAGTTCTACGAGCAGTGGGAAGAGGAGCGCGTTACCGAGCTGAGGGCGAAGATCGACAAGGTTGATGAGAGCGAAGGCTTGAAGAAGGTCGTCTTCGAGGTTTTCCTCCAGAAGATCTACAAGAGGAGCAAGTGAGCTGATGACTAATTATACCACATGAGGAAAAACCTCGAGTGCCTACAGGATTCAACGAACTGTTCGAATTACTATGTGGCTCACAACATCTTATTCACATTTGATCAACTAAATGCCATTGACACTATTGCCGCGCACAGCTAGTACTGGTCCAGACAGACAAATGACATGTTCAGAACGTTATTTGCGAGAATGTACCTTCAAACCCCAAAGAGCCATCGTATCGACAGAGACTGGAGTGGATGGTCGTGTGCATAAAGTGTACAGTGGATGTAGGAGTAGAATGGTCGAGCCATTGGCGTCTAGCAAGCCACGGGTACACACATAAAGTAGATATAACAGCTTGCAGTAAACTACCGTCGCAGGTGCCATTGGCGACGTGGGTGATGGACAAACTTGCACATCCAATGGCATCCACGTGAGCGAGTCACGCTAGGCGCGGGCCGGCAAAGTGGAGCGAGCCATCCCACCAGCTGTCGCGAGATCCAGTGACGCCGCGTCGCGCCTATGACCACGAACATTTCGTCACATTGCCATCAAAACAACAACACGTACGCCTCTCGTTCTCGCGCAGTCACACCTGACGAGCACTGCGATCTATGTTTATCTTCGCGCTAAGCGCAATCTGAAGGATGGTGGTACCTGATGGGGGCCGGATTCTGCGACTCAGGCGCCCTGTCAATCAAAGTGGCGTGGTTAACGATGCCCCGTCCCGTGTAAGCGACCCTACTGGAAGTACTCTTTCGTCTTCTGGTCTTTGTCACTCTACTGGGCCGGTATGTTTTCCAACTTTGCCAGTGCAATATCTGGTAATGCTCCAGAAAGAGCAAGCAAAGATGAGGGGGCCTCGCTCACCTCGGTCCTCGAGACACCCGCGCTACGCGTCGAACTGGCACTCCTCGTCCTTCTGAGCATCGATGCCATGCGAAACGACCTCACGGCCACCTTCGAGCCATACGACAATCCCGAACCGAAACCCTCCATTGCGACCCGGTCGCCCGCACCCAAGCCTGGAAATCAGGCACCAGATCTCATGAGCTTCGACCGGCCGAGACAGACCACGAAACCAGCACCTCCTACCAGGCAAACATCACAAGAACATGAGTCTACACAAATGCAGGCTTTGCGACGAAGCGCCTTGACATTCTTCGATAAATGGCGGGCAAGTGTCATGCATCGAATATGCGACGTCCTCTCTGTACGGGGTGAGACTGTCCGGCAGGCGAAAGTAAAGCGGAAGCACATACTGGACCAAGCCGACAGGCAAAACCAGGGCATCTCTTCGCTCATCGATTTCGACGACCTCGATCCCTTCGCAAACGCGGCTCCCACACGATCCAAGAACACAAGACATGGACACTATAAGGTGATCGAGACTAGGCTCCTAGCTCTTGAGGAAGATAAGCGTGTGCTGGTTTTACACTGCCTCCTGCTGCTCCTACTGAGCTTGGAGCAATACTCGGCATACTCGCGCATCTTATTGCTACGTCTGGCAAGCAGTCTTAAACTAGAGGCTGATTTGCTGGGCGAGCATGAGAAGTCGATTGCACAAGGTCTGCTAGCCACGGCTGCCTCTCAGATGGACGCCGAAGCGACAGCCAAGAACCAAGCGTCAAATGATGCTGTGTCACGCCGTTGGAAGGTTGGTCTCGCGACCGTGGGCGGTGCGGTCCTGATTGGTGTTACTGGCGGTCTTGCTGCGCCTCTGCTAGCCGCAGGTTTGGGTACTGTCATGGGCGGACTAGGCCTGGGAGTCGTTTCAACATATCTTGGTGCATTGGCGGGCAGCTCGGTGCTCGTTGGATCACTGTTTGGAGCCTACGGCGCGAAGATGACAGGGCGTCTCATGGATCAGTATGCAAAAGAGGTTCAAGATTTCGAATTTCTCCCAGTTCAGGGTATGTCAAGCAGAGATTAAGTCTTGCTTGAAGCTAACTATGCCAGATCCCGATCGACCGACGAATCAACGCGAGCTCGACTGGGCTGATGAGCAAGACGCGCGTGACCCACAGAAACGTGAACAGCATCGATTGCGCGTATCCATTGGTGTCAGTGGCTGGCTAAGCTCCCCATCCGACGTCAGCAAGCCTTGGGAGGTGGTCGCCTCCGGTACAACTGAGCCATTCGCTTTGCGTTTCGAGCTTGATGCCATGCTGCGTCTCGGCAACTCCCTCAATGACGTACTCTTTGGATATGCCTTCGACGGCGTCACCTACACTGTTGTCAGTCGCACGCTTCTTGGCGCTTTGTACGCAGGTCTGTGGCCTCTTGGTCTTGTCAAAGCTGCCAGTGTCTTGGACAACCCCTTTCTTGTTGCACTCGCACGAGCCGACAAGGCTGGCAAGGTTCTTGCGCATGCTCTCATCGATGGTGTACAAGGGAAGCGACCTGTCACGCTTACAGGTTATTCAGTAGGTGCGCGTGTCGTATACGCGTGTCTGATCGAGCTTGCGGAACAACACGCGTTCGGTCTTGTTGAGTCTGCTGTTCTTATGGGCACTCCTGCCCCTGCAAACAGCAAGCGTTGGAGGCAAATACGGTCAGTCGTTGCGGGACGCGTTGTCAATGTTCACAGTACGGAAGATTATGTACTCGGCTTCCTCTATCGATCTGCCAAGCTTCAGGTAGGTGTCGCTGGTCTACAAAAGATCGAACATGTCCATGGCGTGGAGAATTTCGATGTAAGCAAGCTTGTCGGTGGCCACGACCAGTATCGATACTTGGTCGGCACGATACTGGTCAAAATCGGCCTCGGCGATGTCGACTTCAACAAGGTAGCTGAGCAAGAACGCGCTCTCGAAGAGGCGGAAAGGCGAAAGAAACAGGCTCAAAAGGAGGCTAAGCGTAAGGCAACTACTGAGCAAACAAAGGAGCCTGTCGCCAGGCCTCAGCCCCGAAGTCGACCGGTTGCTGCGGCTCACGACTCTTCGAACTCTCTGATAGATCTTACAGAGCCAGAGCCGACCAAAGCTCCAGCGTCCAACAGCGATCTATCGGGTCTTTCCTTCACCTCCACTGGTGTATCCGCAACTCAGCTCCCCCCTTCGAACGTCAAATCATCCACCCCGGCTCTGCATAAAACACCTATGGAAGAATCCAAGGGCTTTCCTGATACCACTACGAGATCGTTCCCAGAACCACACGATCTATCAAGCCCCGAGAACTCGGCTGTCCGGCTGCAGAAGAAAGGGACCGAAGTCGCAGTTACCGAGGTTCTTGTCTTGGAAGGCAGTGATACTGCTAAGGACAAGAGTATTGATAACGAGCATGATGACGAGTTTGACGACTTCGACTATGATGCCGAAGAAGTTAGTAGCGAGTTTGGAGAACTCAGCATGGTGGAGCCGCTGCCTATGGACGACTTCGATTATGGGTTGATGTAAGGGCGCATGGACCAATTACATCTTCTTGATACCTCGCAAGGTCAGCCCAACCTGACTAGTGCCCGCTTGATGGTACGCCTCGATTATGCACGTTCCTTGTATGACGGCTTACATGTAAGGCACCAGCTTTTCTTTCAAAGAACCAAGACACGCTTCTCAAGCCTCGGATGATAAGCCGGATTAGTGAACGCGTTACGCGCGTAACGGTATAAAGTCATATGTCTACAATCAAGTTCAGGAAATCTTCTTGCACCCCAGTTTAAATTGATCAGTGAGAGCAGTCATTGTGACAGAAACACCAACCATCTTGCTGACTTTAACCCATCCATCATGTTATTAGCAACATATCCTACACCCACATCACCGTCCCTATCCTTCTCTAAACTCGGACCGCGGATATCTCTCTATACCCCACCATCACACACCACTGGCGAACTCATCATCCTATGCACATGGCTCGGCGCCGCCCGAAAGCACATCGACAAATACATCGCCGCCTACCGTACCATCGCACCCAATGCCAAAATCCTACTCATCCAAAGCGACGTAACATCCGTCACAAGCTCCTACCCAGCACAACACAAAGCCATCATACCAGCCGTCGAAGTCGTGCGCTCTGTACTGAGTGACTGCACTTACACACCATCTCCAACAGTAAACACCACCAAAACGCACCCAACCCCCAAAATCCTCGTCCACACCTTCTCAAATGGCGGCCCCATCTCCGCCACCGCCCTTCTCCTCGCCCTTCATACCCAGACCTCCACACCCTTACCCATCACCGGTATCATCATGGACTCTGGTCCCGCGGCAGGATACTACTGGAAATCATACAACGCTATGATTCTATCTCTCCCACCAGGCCCCATCCGCTCAGCAGGCTACGTTTTCGTCCATGGTATCTTGATCATCTTGCGGGCGAGTGTGGCGTTGGGACGGTACGAGCACCCTGAGGTACTGGTTCGTCGGACGCTGTTGGATGAGGAGTTCGTTTCTGGGGCGGAGAAGGGGAAGAAGAGGACGGTGTGTTATTTGTATAGCAAGGCTGATCAGATGACGGATTGGGAGGATGTTGTTGCGCATAAGGAAATGGCGAGGGAGAAGGGGTGGGATGTGGGAGAGGTGGTGTTTGAGGGGACGCCGCATTGTGGGCATTTTGTGGGGAACGAGGGTGTTTATGTTGGGGAAATGAGGAGGATGTGGGAGGGTAGGACGTTTGAACAGTAAGGATCTTCTGATTTGCTGGTTGATTTGGAGGGACAAGTCGCTATACGAGAAATCCGTTGCTGGCTTCGCGCTCATTATCTTGTTGATCATGACTCTGGTACTTCATCGGCCCATGGTATACTCGACTGTGCTCCCGCTTTCTGCACTGTCATTGATGCCGCTCTATTGGCATGCGCAATTGCAGCATCGAGATCAAAGTCTGCTCCCCTTGACATTGCTTTCCAACGCGCGACAGCAACTGTGTAGGCGCCTGCAAACGTGTCGCCTGCGGCTGTTGTGTCGACAACCTTGACTTTGCGTGCCGGCACAACATGACCTTGCTGAGTCGACTCCTGTTGCTTTGCCGTCTTGTAGAACACGCCCTGGACACTCAAGTAAGTACGAGTCAGATTGCGAATCGGGGGATTGCTTACCTCGCCACCAAGCGTAATAATAACATTCTTAACCCCCCTCGCAATAAACACAGCAGCGACCTCATCCCACGAACTCGGCTTCTCGATGCCCGACAAGATCATCGCTTCCGTCTCATTAACGATAAGATGACCCAGTCCATGATATGCTTCATCCGGCAACGGCACCGCAGGCGCAGGATTAACAATAGTCTCAACGCCCTTGTCCCTCGCTGTCTTCATATTATGCAGCACAACCTGCAACGGCAATTCCAACTGAAAAAGCGCAACCCCCGCATCCTCATCCACTAGATCTTGCACCTCAACATCGCCATTCGCACCAGGACAAAACATAATCCTGTTCTCTCCGGACCCCGTTTCCACGATAATGACCGCAACACCCGTCTTTTTTCCCTTGAGAATCTGCACTTTGTCTGTCGACAATCCATCTTCCCGTAAAGCTTTCAAGAACCCCTCGTGGAACTCGTCGTCACCCACTGCACCCACCATCCTAACTTCGACATCGGATTCCTGGGACGAAGAAGCTTGCGCTTTGGTGCGAGAGAGACGCGCACATGCGACGGCTTGGTTTGCGCCTTTCCCGCCCCAGCCAATGTTGAAGGATTCACTGGTTAGCGTTTCGCCGCCGACGGGGACGCGGGCTGTACGAGTTACGAGGTCGACATTTAGGGAGCCGATGACGGATATGACGGCTGGCTTGGAAGACATTTTCGTTGTTGGGTATGCGAATGTGAAGTTTGGTGAGGGTAGGGTGTTATATGGGATATGCAATGACCTCGGGAGGCTCTGGGAGGTTAGCCGAAGACGCTATCTGGATTAGGCTAGCCGAGCCGACGATTGACGTAGGGGAGACGGCGTGCTTGGGGTGAAATATCTTATATTGGACTGATCGGATTGCAACTTTTGAAAAAGCAATTGAGAACTGGTTTATCAATACATTCGTTTCGCAGTGTTTCATCACCTGATTCTACAAGTTAACCAACCCTCCCCCAGGCCAACATCATCTTCACAACCTCTCCGCCCAACGCATCAAAACAACATCACCGACACGACAACCATCCCTCGAAATGCCTTTCAATCTGATCGTAGACCTACTTCCCGAGGATTTCGACCACCTCCATATATCGCCAGATCGCTGGCAAGATCAAGAAACCACAATAACTCTCATCACGAAGCAAATCCAACGAGAGGAAAACCATCCCTTCGATCCGCACCAAAATCCCCTCCACGTCTCTCTCAGCATCAACAATCCCCAAACCTTGGCAGAACTAGGCGAGCAGCTCTCCAACTTACCACCCAGGACACAAACCCTTACCCTCACCCTGCCCGAAAACCCGCCTGGCGCGAAGCTTGCCATGGCAGATGTGTCCTTGCCGGTCAAATACATCACCGGACTCCGCGTCAAAATCTTGCCTGACGACTTCCCCGAATATAAGCCCACGCCAGAAGACTGGAATGAGCTCGCTCAGGCGTGGGGGGATGCATTTTTTTGCATGCCAGGGCGACATCACATCGAGAATGTTCTGTTGGACCTACGCGGCATAGACCCTTTCGTGATACCAGACATCGTTCCTCTTCTAGTGGAGGTGACGACGGAGTTGTACACGAGAACGAAAGAAGAAAGTGGGAGGGAGTTGGTTTTTGGCGTTGTGGGTGCGGAGAGGCAGAGGCAGTGGATAGAGGGGCAGTTGCCGGGGAAGTCGGAGGATGACTTGTTTGACGAGGAGTTGGCTGCTGCGCGAAGGCAGCGTGGTGGGGGGTAGAGTTGAGTGGTGTGTGGTATGTGGTAGTTTGCCAGGGAGATTTATCATGAGTATGTGCGCTCGCTCGCCATTTGCTACACGCACGCTCCATGCTCGTCACATCTTGAAGAAAGTCGTGTTGATAGAAACATTGCAACATTGATATTCGTGTCCAACCGGCGAGACCGTCACCCTACAATCCTCTAGCTCTGCCAAATCATCAAATCCACATCAGAGGGGCTTTTCGCAATCCGCCTCAAGTCGCATCGCGCATCTAAATACCACTTTCCACAGGGATATTGACTCCCAAGTTCCGCAACTTGTCCGTAGCAGCCTCAACCAGCATGCTATTCCGCTGTATGAGCTCCTGCACCTGCTCGTTCTCTGCTTTCCTCGAGTAGCTGGGTACTTTGACACCGCTACCTCTCGCTTGCTCGTGTTCGCCTGCTTGCTTGGCATTCCTCATAGCTGCTTCGATTTGTTGCGCTTGCTCCTTCTGTACCTCCTTGAGCCTGTTGAGACGCTGCCAGGCCGGACGTTCGCTGCCATCAACAGTGTCGGTCAAGGTCTCGCTTGCAGGGTCAATGGCGCTGTCCATAGTCTGCAACTCTTCGATCCAGTTGCTTTCCTTTTCGCTGAGTTCACTGGAGCCGATGCTGACCATCTTTCGTCGAAGAGCTTCGTAACGCGCGTTGATTTGATCTTGTCGCGCGGTGACCTTCTCCAAACGCTCGTCGATGTTGGCGCTGCCGTATGTTGATCCGTTGTCTGAGCCGACTTGGTCGTTGCCGGTGACACTGTCGATATTTGCTGCGATTCCAGATGTTCTGTAGATTTGATCCCTGAACTCTTCCTGCAGACGCGTCGCGCGGTTGAACAGATCGGATACGGCGAGTTGGAGTTTGGAGGTCTGTGCAGAGAGTACGCGATGAACATCCATAAGAAGCCCCAGGTTCGCAGGAGATAGCCTAATCTCATCCTTGAGAGCACCTCTATGCCGTGCGGGGATGTTGATAGAATTGTAAAGATCGAACGGTTCGTAGAGTTCTTTTGGTGGTTGCCAAGCTTGACGCACTTCCTTGTTAGGGCCAGTGATTGCCATGTATTCGGCAATTTCCTCTTGGGTAGGGAGTCCTTCTTCAGGTGCATCGAGCAGAGCAGCTTGGGGTTCACCGTCAACTGTGGTGAGAAGAAGGTAACCGACGTTCCCGTCTTCAATAACCGCGACTGCGGTGACTTCTTGCTCGTCCACATCGCCAGTGACGCGTCGCTGTAGGTATTGGTCCACGGAGGTGTTTGCCGATTCCAATACGCGCTTGATACGGAAAGGTGAACCCTCGGTCTGTGGCTGTGATAGCTCGGTCTCCAGCTTCCTGATCCAGGGCTCCATTGAGACGTAGAAGACCCCATTGGCGTGTGATACGAAGAACGAGAAGTCGGTGTGCACATCTGGCGTGATGCTCTGATTGAACGATGGTTCATCACTTTCCACCAGTGTAATTGTTTCCGCAATGATGAGCTCGTGTTCGGTTGGTTCTGTGGTGTCGATCTCGTCTTCTGGTGATGGCAGCCATCGCCCAACGATGCCCTCAAGATCCAAGCAGACATGCACCTTGCTCGTTTCAGTGAGCAAGCACACGACAGCAGTCGGCAGACCCTCTGCAGCCTCCTCTTCTTCGCTCTCGGAGAGGGTCTTGAGGGAGAAAACAATCATGTCGCTAAGCTCAAAATCGTCAACTTCGGGCGAGATAGTGAAGGGTCCCTGTAGCAACGGCACCGCAGACGCACTGTGTGGGCGAGCGAAGACCTGAACTGTGTCACCCTGCGCCCGCTCCTCCGCGAGAGGCTCCTCGTATAAGATGTCCGACAGCCATGAGACCTGCTTCTCTGATGTTTTCAACTCGTCTTTGGGCGATGTCTCGTCTTCTGAGAGCTCGGCATAGTTGATGTTGATGGACGAGGTAAGGGTTTGGAGGAATGTGTGGCTGCCGGGCGACTCGACCAACTGCCACTTGCTCGGTAGCAGAGGACAGAGGGCGTATACGTCTCCAAGTACCGTCGCGATCCACAGCGTCATCGGCGCCCAGCCATGGACACCTTCTTGGTCTGGGAAGTCGCCAAAGCATGCCGATGCAACTTCCAGTTCGACGGAGTCGGGAGAGAAGCCCTTGGAAGCTCCGAATTTGGAGGCGCTCAAATCGTCCTGGTCGCTGGTAGCGTTTGCGAGTTTGGGCAGATCGATGGAGAGCGATGGCTCACTGAAGGTAGACCTGTCGGCGCGGTTGATCTCCCATAGCCGAACTACGCCCGCCTTTGTGATGGTGACTAGGCAGCGCCCGTGATAGCCCAATGGATGCCATAGTGTTGTTGCGACGGGCGACTCTTCGAGAACGTGTACGGTCGGTCCCAACTGGAAGGCCTTTGGCTTCAACGGGCCGTCGTCCTCACCAGCTCCGAGCAGCGACGAGTCCGGAAGGTGTATTACGTGTACCGTATGCGAGGTGGAGACGGCGAGGTAGTCTTCTTCGGGCGAAATGACAAGACGCGTGATCGGGAGTGGTATCGAGACTCTGAGTGTTCGGTATGCGGGCTGTTGCTCTTCCTTGAGGTTGACCAAGTCTGCCCATCGTATTTCGTTTCCAACAGCGACAAATATCTCACATCCCCTCGTTGCGATCGTCTTTCGCGGTCCAGGTTCCTGCTTCTTTGCTGCGACTCCATTCCCGTTTGTCTGCTTCGGCGCAAACAGATGATAGCCTGGGTTCGGTCGGCTGAGCCAGTCTGGCGTATAACCCAGTACTTTTGGCATGACGGCGAGCTCCCTCGAATAGTATTGAGAGAGTTAAGAGTGGGTAGGTAATAGTTGCGTGGATTGTAGAGGTAAGAGTGTGGACAAACAAAAGTTCCAGCCGCGCGATACAGCGCCAAGACCGACGCGTCTCGAGAGCTCCGAGCTCGACTTTCCACTCCCGATCCTTACACTCACTCCAAGACAACCCTCAATATCTTCTCAATCCCCCGGACCACGGTCGCTTCCTACAAATCTAGCCGATACCGAAGTTGAGGGCGCGCATCATGCCGGCGCTTCGCAGTACCATTGACCGCCTCGACAAGCCGAGTTCGTATGCGACAGCAAAGGTACGGGAGGCTACAACACATCGCATTAGTACTCAAAGACTGACTCTCTTCTAGAAGCGCAGACGCGACCGCAATGGACGTGACGATGACCGCGGCCGCTCTCCCTCGCCCGAAGACAAGCTGAAAGACGCAACCACCCTCTACGTCGGCAACCTTTCCTTCTACACCACCGAAGAGCAAATCCACGAGCTGTTCAGCAAATGCGGCGAGATCAAGCGCTTAGTCATGGGCCTTGACCGATTCCAGAAGACACCATGCGGATTCTGCTTTGTCGAATACTACACACACCAGGATGCGCTGGACTGCATGAAGTACATCGGTGGCACTAAGCTCGACGAGCGTGTCATTAGGACGGATCTGGACGAGGGTTTCGCCGAGGGAAGGCAGTACGGACGCGGAAAGAGCGGTGGTCAGGTCCGCGACGAGTACAGAGCCGAGTATGATCCTGGTAGGGGCGGATACGGCAGAGCTGTGGACGAATACCACGAAGCGCAGTAAGATGACGATGGACTACTATCTCTCGGATCACCAGGACGTTAATCACGAGAAAAAAACCTAGGCCATATTGATCAGGAGAACCTCGCGCCGCCGCGCCATCCCACGTTGGCAAGCACGACTACGCTGAAACTGAAGACGATGAAGGGCACTCAGTTACATGGGGAAGCTCACCCAACCCAAACTCAACTGGGTCTCGGAACACTGCAAAGTAGGCGTCCGGCGTCTATCATTCGGCAATGTTCATTAGTGCTTTAGTTATAAGCACATGCTCATAGGGGGTAAAGATACCATACTAGATACCTTCCCAAAACTCAGTACCATCTTCCAAACACCCTCTCTTATGCTATACAAGAATGCCGCCCAGCCATGCGCCCGTTAATGTCTAACATTTTCTTTCACTCATCTAGTCCGGTCCGCAAGTTCAAACTGCTGTCGCCTTTTCACGGCCTTTACAACCTCTCCCAACCACCAGACATGTATCCGTGGGTCATCCGTCAGTTCAGGATGGAAACTGCACCCAAACACATTGCCCTGCCGTACCGCTATTATATCCTCCGCACCCGGATGGTCATGTGCCTGATTCTCCTGCAAAGGTTTCGCGTTGGTCGACAGCGTAGCCATGACCTCAACCTCGCTTTCCAATTCCTTCCTCGCCAAATCATCTGCTGGCGTCTTACTCGGCGCAACAATTGTATCGTCCCTCTCGCTCTCCCCTTCTTGTATTCCCACTGCCTTCTTACTCGGCAACAGCTTTTCTACAACAGGCGCGCGGATGAAGACGCATCGGTATGGATCGGTCTTGTTCGTTTTGCTCGTTGATTCCAGGAAGGGCAGCTGGAGGTTTGCCTGGAAACTCTCGGTCTGTCGCCCGAAATGATTCCTGTTCACTCGCACATCTAGACCTCCAATCAGGTCCTGGCCTCCCTTCTTCGTTCTATTGGCACTCTCTGCTAGTAGAATCAGGCCGGCGCATGTACCCCACGTTGGCTTGCGCTGCACCTTGACGAAGTCGCGGAGAGGCTCGAGCAGGGCGCTTCGTGCTGCTACAAGCGACATTGTTGTGCTTTCACCACCGGGGATGATAAGGCCGTCGCATTGTGCAAGCTGGGCTGGTGTGCGGACCTCAATGAAGTGGAAGGTTTGCGACGAGGGGATGTTGGAGGATGCCGCGCGGAGGAGTTGGATGTGTTCGCTGAAAGCGCCTTGGAGGGCAAGGACGCCGACCGTAATATCTTGAGTACCGTTCTTTACCGTCATAGTCAAAACAAATCAGATCCCAGAAACTCCGTGACTGTAGGAAAAAAAGGAATTGAAGCGTCAAGCAAATGTACAGTCATGCAACGGAAAGTGACGGCAAAGGCGAAATCTTTATCGATAAGCCCAGCCCCCACTAAAACTCGGTAATCGCCCGCGCGAGCACATGTCACCTCACACATGCGTTTGGTTCAGCCCTATTGATCCGCTTACCCCGACGCGGTGCCACTCTTCGATCTACCTCTCCATCATCGACACTTCGGACCCCCATTGATGCCGTGAACGATCATGACATGTAGATGCCCACGCGTTCTACACATCACGTCAAGAAAGGTCGTACCTACACTAAGGCTTCCAAGGCTCATATAAGGCGAGAGTCCTCCTAGTAGTCTAGTCTCACTACTTTAGCCGATAACGCAATCCGGTCCAGTATCAGCCTAGGAACAGTGGATGAAGGCGCTATGATCGACAAACAGGATGGAGAGCCAACGGGACACGGTCTCACGTGCTGGCTACTGGACACACGATCGCTATGGCCCGGGGAAAAGATCACAGATTCAGAATCAGTATGTCATCTCACAAACACTTATCTGCCTAGAACACCGACTAACCACGTGTAGGCGCGAGAAGCGCTCTCCCTCGTCACCCCCGAGGAACAAGACCTCATAAAACGCAAATACCACATAGCAGATGCGCGAATGAGCCTAGGCTCCGCCCTCCTCAAACGCCTTTTCGTCCACAAAACTCTCGGCATGCCATGGAAAGACATCCGCTTTGGCCGCAAACGCGATCCTAAACACGGGAAGCCTATCGCCTTGCTAATACCACCGCAACATGGCCCCGCTCCCGTGGAATTCAACATTAGTCACCAAGCCGGTCTCGTCGCCCTCGTAGGCTGCGCAACCAATGAACTCGACGCAGAAGTTGGCGTGGACATCGTCTGCGTTAACGAGAGAAACGACTATCGCGTTGTGGACGAAGAGGGATTCGATGGCTGGGTGGATATGTACGCTGAGCTCTTCAGTGGAGAAGAACTCTTCGATATCAAGTACAACGTTGACCCTTTCCCTCTTCTCGACGGCACAATGGTCACGCACGAAATTCTAGGTCGACACGATCGCTGTTGTAGGCGAAATGAGCATCTCAGCGTTACGCTACCGAACGGAGAAAAGAGGGAACTAGATTCAGATTTACTCATCGACGCGAAGCTACGACGGTTCTACACGTTTTGGTGCTTCAAAGAGGCGTACATCAAACTCGATGGCGAGGCGTTGCTCGCAGAGTGGATACCGCAATTGGAGTTCAAGCATGTTCGTGCGCCGAGGCCGGGGACGCCGGCGCGGTGTAGTACGCATGGGACTTGGGGTGAGAGGGCAAGCGACGCGGAGGTCTGGTTCTCAATGAAAATTGATGGAAAGGGGCCTGCAGGTGTGAGGGAATTGAAGAAGGGAGAGTGTGGGAGGTTGGAGGATACGAGGGTGGAGATCCAGGCTTTCGAGGAAGACTTTATGATTGGGGTTGCGGCGAGGGAGAAGAGAGATTCGGCGGTTGATGGTAGTAGGAAGAAGCTGCCGGATGTTTTGACGCATTTTAGGGGGTTACATTTGGAGGAGGATGTCATGAGTGTTGCGAGGAGTGCATAATGTATATTCGGTCTTTCAGGTGAATTGGGTGTACTACTGGGGCTCGAGCTACAGCGGCGGTAGACGGGGAGGCTGCCACCTCGATCTTCAGCTAGTTAGTCGTCGTTCGATAGTATTAGCAAGGATATCATACCGATGCAACACATCGAGCACATCCACTCCCTTGTGCATGTGCTCAACATGTTGTCTAAAATTTTCTAATCGCGGCCATATCTTAGGACGATCCCTACAATCTTCTATCACGCATTGGTAAGAATATCTGTCAATATCTATCCCATGCAGACTCTTCTTATGGCGCTCGAGATCGTTTACTGTAGTAAATCCCTCTGTCCTTTCACATCCGAGCGCGTTGCATTTGAATGGCTTTAAATGCTTTAACATGTGTTTCCTGTTTCCAGTCAGTAGGCAGGTATTTGCATGAATCTGGATACCATACTCGAACTCGGAATTGCATTTTAAGAGTTCTCCACACTCTGGACATGGGTACGTTCGCTTCGCGCGGCGCTGGTCCTTGCGTGTCGCTCCAAAAGAATCGCCCATGGTCGTCTTCTCTGTCTTTTGCGCTCGAGCCCAAGGGGTCTTTTCGCGAGGGTACTTTGATTGTGTACATTGCGGGGGGGAGATATTCGGTAACGGTGGTTGGCCCATGGTCGTATCTGAAGAGGGTTGCAGTGATGCAGGGAGGAAGCTCCACGCTGGAAGCGGCTCCATCATGCCGGAAGCGGGCCCTGTGGCAATCAGAGGTTCTGAGGATATCAAAACGTCACCGATCTGTAGTGATGATGCAGCCTGGCCAGAATAGCCCCATACATTCATATAATAACGCTCTTCTGGCGTTGACAGTGACTCCGCTTGAGGTACCATCTGCTGCTGAAACTGGAGGTCATATATGAGATTCGCCTCAATGATAGACGTTGCTGGTGATTGGAACCCGGGGTCATAAGACATGGGCGAGTTCTGACTGAACCAGGAATCCTCGGCTATCGCCGGAGTGAAGTCGGAATAGACTGGAGGTACGACTTGCGCATGTAAACTGAGACTCCTCATGCACTGCCCACAAAAAGCGTCTGGACAGCACGTCCATAGCTGGCTCGTAATCGTTTCAGCCGACGGTCGGGCTTCAGGTTCGACGTTGAGCATCTGACATGTCATTTCGATGACATCCTGCAGCCAGGTGTCACAGCTAGGACTTATCTTCTGCATGAGTGTGAAGAACCCTTCGATATGATCTCGATACGGAGTCATATCGGTGTCTAGTGGACCCAGTACAAGTGCACTAAGGATCTCAAGATAGACACATCCAAGCGAGAATATGTCTGTCTTAGAACTGCGTGGGGACCATTCGTGCAGCTCCGGGGCAGCGTACTTGCGGGTTATCGAGGTAGGGCGGCCTGTCGTAATGCTACGCGTAGCTGCGCTGTAGTCCAGGGAGGAGCCAAAGTCCGTGTAAATTACAGACTCTCCGTGTACTAGGATGTTCGATGGCTTAATGTCCTTGTGTCGTACTCTTTGAGCGTGCATGAACTGCAAGCCACTAGCAAGACACCCAAACGAGTTGTATAAGGTATTCAACTCAGACCCCGTAAAGAGACCGTCATGAGAATCCTGGAGGAACGTTTCCAGCGAGCCGCGATCGGCGACCGGTGTCAGTAAGATACCTATTTGACGCCTCCCTACGTATGTCGCAAAGATCCGAGTGATGTGGTGATGCGGAGCTAACCGGCGGATGACCTTGACCTCGTTATCAAAAAGGCGTTGTCTCTCAGCTGAAGAGCCGCCAAACTTGAAGACCTTGCAGGCCAAGACCATGCCAGTATGTCGGTCCTCGACTTCTTCCACGTTGGCGAATCCTCCTTGCCCCAGGTTGCGAAGTAACTTGTACGGCAGCTCGTCGTTGGGTTCGAGGAAGTAGTGTTGACCTTCTTCGATGCGCAACATCCGCTTGGGGCCGCTGCCGCCGTTCATTGTGGGCAGAAATTATTTGGAGGTGAGGATAGGCAGTCGCTGTGCTGTGTCGACAGACGTGGGGAGCGACTAACACATGTTAGCTGCTGGGCTGACAGCTCTACTATCCTGCCTCGAAGCCCCAACGGCTCGTCGCTAGAGTAACGACCTGGGTCGCGATGTCAGCGGGTTCACAGAGTCGACGTGCGACGCGCTGAGCTAAGATGTTGGGATCGTCCTGTGGTGGCTAGGTAAAGACGGCCTTCGTGGTAACTATGGGAAAACGCGTAAACAGGCAGCAAGAAAAAAGACAGGTAGCTTCGAGGTCGTTGAGATGCTAGAAGTGAAGCATACGATCGAAGTTGACAAGGCTGGCTCGCGCCTGGTTGCATGGCGCAGGCTGAGCGCTGCACAGGCGATTGGCCCTACCCAGGTAGAGGCACTGCTTGCAACCACGTCTGCAATCGCGATTGATTTTCAACTAGACCTCTAGATACTGCTGCGGAGCCAACCCCTGAGAAATGACACTGCAGAGGTTGCATGAGTTGTATCTTAAGGAAGATGAAGTATTAGGGTTCGGATTCGTGAAGAGGAGAAAGGTGGCGTGTGCCACACGCGACTGAACAGAGTCCGACTGACTTCCAACATCGGTGCGACAAATCTCCAGCCAAGAGAGGCTTTTAGGTTATTTATCAGTATTTCCATCCGTAGTTGGCTGTCATGAGGGTCAAAGGAATGGAAGCGCGGCGAGCCTGGCATGTTTCGTAGCGTGGCTGAGTAAGCGCACCTGGGCAGGTCCCGATTCCGAGATAGCCTCGGCGGGCGCGTCATCCTGCGCCCTCAATGTAAACTCTCTAGAACACTACCTACCTGGTCCCTTCGCAATACAACGAACCCTACGAGCACGCCGAGAAACTCAACATGCCGAAGCGCCTCATGTTGGTGCCTAGTCTGAAGATGCCGAAGAAGATACGCGTCATGATTGCTGGACCCTGAGCCCATAAGGTTTGATAGCTACGTCAACGCACCCGAAGTCAACCCGCAGCTATGCCCAGATGTATATTACACCCCTCACCAACTCAGTATTACGTCCGCAGTTTCCGCCTTGCTCTCACGTAGTCAATTGAACGATATCTCGAACCCCCCATCCTCAAAGCAATTCAGAAACCGCCACAATGTCTTCCAACTCGCTCAACTACCCGCTCCTCGCGATTCCAGCCTACTATGTCTTCTCTCTCGTCCCGCACATATACGCAGCTAGCCTTCTCACAGCCAACGGCTACAAGATCAACAACGCGAACCCCAAGGCAGCCTTGTCACCAGAAGCCGTGAAGGGCAAGGTTCCCGATGCCGTGTAAGGCGTCTCCACACTCCCCACCCAACTTACCTTGCTAGTCAGGTACTAACAGATCTACAGCTTCAAAAAGTACCAACGCGCCGAGAACGCCCAGTCGAACAACATGGAACAAATGCCCCTCTTCGCCGCCGCCGTTATCGCTAGCATCATTGCCGAACGCACCACCGCAACAGGGATAGGACGAGAGGTCATATCAGGCGATGCAACGGGCTTGACAACATTTGTCACAGCTTGGTTCGTAGTCAGGGCCGCGTACTCTCTTGCATATGTACAAATCGCGACTTACTCGAAGAGTATGATCAGGAGCGGCCTTTGGTCTATCGGTAGCGGGCTAGCAATATACCAGATCTACAAGGCTGCCGCAATCTTGGGCTAGAGATCATGGACAATGAAGCGGCATGGTGAGGACGACAAATATGACAAAGACAACATGGAACAAGAAATCTAGTGTTAGGACTATCCTTTAGATTCGATGTGCAATGAGATCAATTACTACTCAATTCAGGTGTGCCGGCACCTAGAGACTTCCGAATTCACGATACCAGCGATCGACACTTGCCAGTGTAACCTCACCTCGCGTCGCCGTTCCAAAACAAACAAGGCCCAGACACGAACACGCACAACGGTAACACGACTATATCACGCGTGGTGGCGTAGTCACACTGGGATTGGCCTAGAACTCACGACGAAGTTTATCGAATGTATGAGTAACACAATAAATCTGCAGGAGACTTTTGCAATTAGCCAACGGCCAAACTGCCCTGCGGCTGTGTATATATGTGCCATTAACTTTGACACCTCACGTCAACGACCTGATAGCCCACTTTCGATTAAAGCATGGTTCACCTTAGAACAGGGCTATCACCTCGCATCCACGGTTTGGCACTTGCAAGCCTTTTGAGCTGTGTTGCGACGCAATCATCTTCGGCTTCCTTTCTCTACCCAGAGTCCGCTTCTTCTGCCTTGACAATCAACGCCCATGATCAACTAAATGTCAAATGGACGTCAAACTACGATCAGGCCTTCTTACATATGTGGTGCGACGACGACAGCGGAACTGGCGAACAGGCGCTGTGTATGTCCTCACTCTTGTGTGGTTACCATTAGCCATAGCTAACGTACCATGGGACGTGAAAGGGTTATCGACTGAAGTCAACACTATCGGCAGCATGAGATACTCGCCATCGACCGAAAACCTTACGAGTCGAAACTGGGATACACCCGTCGCATGCCACTTCGACATCCTGCCTTTCGTAAACGACACGAATGAGCAGGAAGGCCCATTCCTCACAATCAAGTCAGACAGCGATAGCGCTCCAACTCTTTACGATCAATCGTTCACATCGCCGCTAGCTCCTACAACCAGTATGACGACGACGATCTCCCTGCCATCCTCTTTCGCTATTACTTCGTTGCTAGTCTCCAGCGTAACAACGGTATACGGTCAATCATCCACATCACTCATCGCATCTACTACTAGTTTGACGACGACCTCCATATCGGTCTCTTCATCCACTAGTTTGTCGCCTGTATCCAGCGTAATAGCGGAGAGGGACAGCAAGACACTCTCGGGTGGTGCAATGACAGGGGTAGCATTGGGCGCAGCATTCGCAATGGTGGCGTTGGTAACAGTAGGATGGTTCTTCTTTCGGTACCATCGGAGGATAAAGGCGTTGGAGACAAGAATGTCTGGAGCTGGCGGCCCAACGGGACATCCGTCGCATAGATCGATACCTATACTACCTGCGGAGAAGCGTGACAGGCCACAGGCTGAGTTGTCTGAATTGGTGGCATAGAATGCGGGAACCGATGTTTTATCGTTAAGAATCGGACTGGCTGAATCTCAAACTTTGTCAGCGTTGCCTCCCCACGCTCCATGTTCGCCCTCCGCCTTTGGCTTCCCGATCCTCTCTAGCTGCGCTTTCATGCCCGTACTCGTCGCCATAGTCCTCATGGCCTCATCACAGTACTCTACACCGTCTCGGAAGTAGAAGTTCTTCCCAAAAAGCTCCACAGTCAGACCCCAGTTATCCTTGCCCGCTACCTTCCTCCCGTTAGCGTCCTCAATGTCTCCTCCATCCATCACCTTCACCACGGCGTTGACGACTGTGTCCATGGGTGTCATGAAGCTCTCTGGGAGAGATCCCCATTCCTCTTCGCTCAACAGGCCGGTGCGAACGATGCTTGGGCAGACCGTGAACGTCCTAATGCCAGCGTGGTGGTATGCTACTGTGATAGCACGGTTAAAGTGAATTACTCCCGCTTTAGCACCGGAGTACATAGGGCCGAACTCGGCTGGATAGAGTCCACCACAGCTCGCAGTCATGACTAGGGCCGCGTCATTGTTCTCTCTGCCATGCTTGGCCTGGGATTTCCGGAAGTAGTGGAACGCGAGCCATGAGGTATTTATCACTGCCGTATAATTGACATCGATTACGAGGCTGTTCGGCGGTGGAGGCGGCGCGTCGAGAGCGTGTTCTTGGTAGAAATCTAGGAGTTGGTGATCAAGTCAGTCGGTGTCTGATTTGCCGTACGAACAGGGTTGCTACGCACTGTCTTTTTCGGCGATACCAGCGTTCGCGAAGACGAAGTCGAGACGACCTGACTTTGACCATGCTGATTCGAAAGCCGCTACCAGCGAGGCGTAGTCGGCTACATTCGCCTGGTGAGCGTGCCCATTCTTGAGCGAGGACGTGGCTTTCGTGAGATTATCAGCGCTGAGGTCGACAAGGTGCAGGTCCCACTCTTCATTAGTACGAGCTGCGAGGGCTTCAGCAACAGCGAGTCCCATTCCACTAGCCCCGCCAGTAATGAGAGCTACTTTCTTGACCATGTTGAGATTGTTGAGTCGAGTAAATTTGTGATTCTTGTAGAGAGTGAAGAGGTGCCAAGGGTGAAAGTGTGATAGTAAACAGCCAGCGTGTGAGTGTTGAAGATTGGATGGTTTGGGGTGCAAGAAGGAAGTCGTTGGAATTTATAGATTATGTGTACGAGGGCGACCAGCGCGCTTGAAGAACTAGAAGGGTTGAAATGGATAGTACTAAGGTTGCGATATTCCTGCTCTGCATCAACATTCCACCGTAATAAGGTTGCGATATGTGCGATGAAGGGCACTTCTGCGAGCACGTGATGCCAAGGTACACGCTAGAGCCACTCCTTGTGTGCATCGGCGTGAGGACGCCGACGTCATTCTGACTCATTCTCACTCATTCAGCGCCGGCTTTACAATCGGCCGGTGGCTGAAGCGCATCCTCGCGTAGGCATCCGGGTCTAATGCGCGAATGTGCCCCGAGATGGTAGCAAATGCGGCGTCTAGGTTGCGCATCATGCTTTAGATGGCATCGTCAAGCGCCGGCTTTGTCGGACTAGACAATGCAGCGAGAAAAGGCGCCTTTTCATATTTAGACCAATACCCCAGTCAAATCTGTCGGAATAGGGTCCTTTCTTGACGAACTTAGGCCCGTACTTGGACTTCAGCAAGTGAACCCGATGTTGGTTGGGGAGGTCAAGAGGCAGAATGTCCCTCATGCTGTCCTGTGCAGACTTGTTTTCCACCCGACCGCGCTGGTAGTGGTGCCGTCTCTCCTCCTTTCGTAGCTGGCGCTTCGACATCCTGCCGCCTTGGCTCGACATGCCGCCGTCAAACGTCTGAGCAGGGCCTCAAGGCGAGCGCAATGAGGACTAGAGTGTGGTGTTGTGGGCAAGGCGCAGGAACTTCGGTGGTGAGAGGACTGCGGGTTGCGGCCTGAGCGGCGGTCGTGGAGAAGCGACGGTCTCGAGTAGGCGTCGTTGGTCAGGAAGCGGCAATCGTGAGTGAGCGTCGACGAGGGAGGCGCAAAGTTGATGGCCGGTGTCAGAATAACGCGCATCGTGGCGCTCTACTCTAATGGTGATCCTGCGACGTCTTGGGCTCTCGTCCATATTTTTGCTGACGAGGAGCATAGACGCGATAAAGGCGCGCAACTAGCGTGTGCGATCAGCGGATACATGCCAGCGGTGATGTCGCGGCTCCGGCGTTGTTGTTGTGCGAATTGAGGGCGGGTTTGGCGGGCCAGAACAAACAACCACAATTGCGGTCGCATCACTCTGACAACCGGGCGGTGCAGGCGCTCGCGAAGGAGAATGGAAGCAGCATGACAGCGCGTGTTCGGGGCGGAGGCGTAATCGGCGTCAAGGTACAGTCACGAAGATGTAGTCGTGAGATGTAGTTATGAAATTGATGATTAATCGCAGCGGCTGCCT
This sequence comes from Alternaria ethzedia, assembly GCF_023757985.1. Lineage (NCBI taxonomy): Eukaryota > Fungi > Ascomycota > Dothideomycetes > Pleosporales > Pleosporaceae > Alternaria > Alternaria ethzedia. The sequence goes on along the minus strand of NW_026056194.1, from coordinate 1,369,450 downwards.
GCTTGGCGCAACAGTGTTGTCGGATGTGCACGACGTCATTCAAGATAGGATCCAGGTGTGGCTTGAGCGGTGTCAGGTCGGAGGCTGCAGATAAACGAACGATTTTAAAGTTCCACCTGAACCCAGTGTCTGCCAAAATGCTTTTGCACGCATACATATCGGCATCGAGATGTCGCAAGCCAGCGTAAGCAGGGTGGAAAGGATGGGCTCGTCTATCCGTATCGAGTTGCGTTAGAGCAGCTAAATAACAAGACAGGATATCGGATAGATAGGGATTACAAAGACAGCAAAGGCTTTCCTGTGGAGGTATATTAGAGAAGACATTGAAGACCTCTCTTTGAGGTAAGAGCGACTTAAGTCGCTCGTGCAGATTGCGCTGCACAACACCAGTTGTTTGTATCCTTCCAGGCATGGAGAGGCGGCCTTGCTCACACCTGCGGTAAACTGTCGCAAGCGGTCGAGAGCCGCATGGCATACTTCTTAGATCAAGCAACGCGCAAAAGCATCGATTGAGGATAGCGCGACCAACAGATTCAAGATATTCTTCAAGGTAGGCCCGAACTTGAATCGTAAGTGTGGGACCGTTATCTCGGTCGTTCACGTCGGCAGTATTGATGCGCCAGGGTTCACGCATCCTAGCCCCCGCAGTATTTCTTCTGGAATCTCAACATCCCCGAAGGCTTGGTTCTGCATCCTCACTCGCTCGTTTCCTTGTTCAATTCGTTGCAGCTGGTAATACGGAAAGGATGTTTTCGTCAACTCCCCTCAAGACAGCCGCATGGCTCGCATTCACAGCTTCTTTGAGCTCAGCCACACCCCAGTATGGCACTTCTCCAAAGGTCCAGTTCAAGCACTGGCCTGCTGAGGCAGCGACAGCCCTCTCCACCATGATCGCAAAGAACGCCAATCAAAGCAATTATGCGGTCTTCGACATGGACAACACCAGTTACCGCTACGATCTCGAAGAATCGCTTCTTCCTTTCCTTGAGAACCGTGGCATCCTAACGCGCGACAACTTGGATCCCACCCTCAAGTTGGTCGACTTCAAAGACACTGCGAACTTTACCGAATCGTTGTACAGTTACTACAACCGTTTGTGCGAGATTGACGACTTCGTCTGCTATCCATGGGCCGCACAAATCTGGTCTGGCTTCACACTGCGCGAACTCAAGACCTATGTGGATGAGCTTATGGCATACAACTCATCCATTCCCACGAAGTACTGGGACGGTGACGAAGTCACATCCAGCAGCGTAAACCCGCCGAAGGTGTTCCGGGGCCAGGTCGAGCTCTACAATGCTCTCATGGACAATGGCATCGCCGTCTATGTTATCAGCGCCGCGCATGAGGAGCTTGTCCGCATGGTGGCCAGCGACCCGAAGTACGGATACAACGTACCACCTCAAAACGTCATTGGCGTTACCACCGTCCTGAAGAACGTTACCTCCGGCGAGCTCACCAACGCTCGCAAGCAGATCACAGAAGGAACCTACAACGAGACCGCTAATCTCGACCTGGTCGTGACTCCGTATCTGTGGACACCTGCTACATGGTTTGCCGGAAAATGGGCTGCTATCCTTACCTACATCGATCAATGGAAGCGCCCCATCTTGGCTGGTGGTGACACTCCCGGAAGCGATTCGTACATGCAATTCCACGGGGTCGACACAGCAAAGGGTGGTGTGCATCTGTGGATCAACCGTAGAGACGCGTACTTTGAGCAACTGCAAGAGGAGATCAGGAACAACACTCAGGCGCAAATTGCTAATGGCAGGGAGGTTACGGCGGACAAGAACTGGGTTGTTGTCAAGCCCGAGGAGATTCTGTAAATATGTAATGCAAAGGTGGAGAGGCAGAGATGCGATAGATAGTGGCGGATGAAGGTAGCCCGCACTCCACGGCTGCCGAAGAGAAATCGCGCTAGTTGACGTAATCGCTCGGCTAAGCTTTCTTCCAGCTTTTAGTCTCCCCCTTCTCGTGCCTGTTATCGACGCGTCAAACTCACCAACCACCTCACTCACCCCACGCGCCGCCACTAACCATGCAAATAACGCGTGAAACCAGAGCGCATGCATGAAGGGATAGTAAGTTGCGCCCTCGTTGCCTTCCACCTTGTCCTTCCTTCGATGATGATCCCACATTACACTTGAACCGAGAATCTTTAGTTCCGGCCCTTCCTTCGTGCGCCTCGTGGTTTGCGAAAGCTAGCCCGGGTGCACTGGGTTGGGGCAGACTTTGGTTTCGATGCGCGAGTAGAAGATAGCTCTGATTTGCACAATATTGCACCAGTAAACCCATTTCGGATGTCATCAGTACTAACGGAGACCGACTAGTTCAACGTACAATCATGTAATATAGTGGTATCTAAAGCGCTGGCACGATGTAAAACGAATGCCGAAAGAAAATTCATCGAAAATAAAACCTAGCTGTTATCTTTCGATCAGAACCACATCAGCGTCTGGTTTACTCTGATCATCTTCCCGTACCTCATCCGGCTGCTCTTTTGGCATTTCGGTCTTCTTTTCCGGTTCCTTGTACCAGACTTCACTTGGGTTTGCCAAGATACTCTTTTGCAGCGCGTCGCTGAACATCTGCATCACACTAGACGCGCTCGCATCTTTGACACGAGTCTTTCCCATGGTTGTGTAGTGCCTAACGAAGTTCCCGTTGCAATCCGATATATCCTTGTTGGCGGTACCAGGACGAGATAACATATCCTGGCGGAAACCGGGCCACCCTACCGCATCGTCGCAGGGTATCGTAACGATCGTTTCTGGCGTCTTGTTGAAGTCGTAGCGGATGTATTCTGAAAAGGCGCGCTGTTCGTGGCTCCATTCGTATCTCCATTTCGCGCAGCCTTTGTAGCGTGTTTCGGATGTACAATCGCGCCACGCATCCAGTAGTTCCAAAGTCGTGGACGAGTTCTGCGCAACCACAAGGCCGGTATTGAGGACGCGCATGCCCTTGCTGTCTAGGCTAATCGAGCCTTCATCGCGGATTTCTTCGGTATCCCATGGAAGAGCTATGGATGTGTGCTGTTTGATGCCCCAGCGATTGAACATCCACTCGAAGGGGACGTCCGGATGCGCTATCGTAACGTCGGCATCCATTACAATCACGAACTGATATTCAGGTATCAGTTCGCGCAGAACGTGGGGTAATATCCACGTGTTGTAGTGGTCCTTCATGTCGCGCGCTTGATAGAACTTGTAGTCGTAGCCATGGACCATGGCGTACAGATAATGGTTCATGATGGAGTTGGAGACCAGGCCGGCGCCTTCGGTCTTGAGGTTGTCCCAATCTAAGCGTTCTGGGTTGAGAAGCTCGTTCTCGCCAGTCGGCACACGCGTGTCGATGTCCACTATCAAGACCTTTTTGCCCAGAGGCTTCGTCCAAATCGTCTCACTTCCACCCTCATAGTATGTACCGGACGGATCGACATATTCGGTCGCGCTCGGATCGTGTTTTATGGACGCAAACAAACTGGCAACCGTGTCTCGGAGGGTTGGGTTCGATGATCTACACTGGGTGTTAGTGAAAGAGGCTCTACAGCAGGACCTGGATTGACATACGGACGCGTGATCCTCGCCACGACGAATACGCCTTGGTCGCGGAATGCATAGAAAGAGAGTGTTGCCACTATTACGAAAGTGGCAATGGCCACAATATAGGTACGTTGCGCAGCGAGCATGATCAAAGGAGTGACAACCGGGGAAGCAAGAACGATTACCTGTCCACGAAACCTACGAGACAACGAGTGTTCAAAGGAATGGGATGACGCAGGATAGCATTGGCCCCACGGGGAGCGAGTTGACTATCATCAAGTCGTGCCATTACGCCGAGCTCTCCAGCAATGCGCGTCACTGGTTCCAACCCTGTCATGTAGCGGAAAGATACACGGTCAATCCATGTGCTACGAGCTAGGCAAGCTCCCAGCACAAGAGATCCGACGAACACCGCTGACCCGTACGGTAAACTGTTGCGTTTCAGTTCCCTTATGGTAGATCCGGCGAGCGGTTTCCCAAGACCTGCAGGTAGCATCAATCTTGTAGACTCTACGACCGCATTGACATCTCATCATGAGAATGAAACGCCTCGTTCACTCGCTTTGGGATTGTACGGCAGATCCCCAAGGAGGTCCGTGGTATGACCGTTTACTGATCGCGATCACGGACACACCAATCGTTGAGTTCTCGGCCCCATACGGCTACGTGTAACGGCTTCGCGATTGTGGCTGACGACAAGTCTCATGGAAGCTACTAGCGTCGTCGACAGCGTTCCCATCTGATCACAACAAGGTATGCGGGCGACTATAGCTAGAAGCAAGTACGATGCGCTCAACCCCTTCACACACATGGACAGATCGATACACACGGTGGTGCTTTTGTCAGTATGAAACAGAGGCCTTTTGTCGCAACTCCATCCCGATGTCATGATTTGAACGCGCCCGATACGCCAAAGTCAAAACAGCGTTTGGATCATAAAACGTGGCGGACCGTTGAACGTAGTATGATTACTTCGGTATGAACTTGACGGAGAAGAGGCGGCGCCCGCGGATGGGAAGTAGCGCCGATTGATACATCCCGACGCTCCCGCCGCCTTATTTCCTAGTTAAACTCAAATTTATTAATCATGTACACAATGCGCAACGCGTGTGCAGAGGACAGTCTTTAACAAAGTTCGGTGTACGCTTCCAACATCGGTGTTGCAGGTTGTAGTACACCTGGACACTCAGACTAGCGAGGTGATGCTGAACTGAATGAGCCGACGCTTAACTGTACAACAATTACTATCTCGCGCGATGTTACAGCTTGCTTTCACATCTAGACAGCGACGTAAGGGCGCGCGTAAGGATGATGGCATGTCAGCACTAATACGCAATGGCCCATGCCACACGGCAATTCACCATCTTGCATCTACGACGATCACAATTGCATGCGCCGAGATAGTTCTATCGCATTGCGTATACATGTGTCTGTCATCGCATTCTTGTTCTCCCATTTTTCACTGTTCAGACTTTATCGTCTTGCTGTAAAAACTACTACATGTAGAACTCATGGAAGGTGAACTGTCACTAGGTCACGATGACTACAAGACCTTTTGGAATACTCGCCCCTAAACTTCTCGTTCGTCCGAAAACTTCCGGTCCAATTTGCCGAAAGTGTTGTCTGACCAGAGTCTACAGTAGCATGACATCGTACGTTTTTGTTTGCGACGCATGTTGAAGAAGGTAGGCGAGATGACAGCGGGAGAAGCGCCAAGCATCTCGTGACCGAGGCAATTATATAATCACGTTCAAGTTTCCGATCTCCGCCCGCACTCGCTTTCGTTCTCGAGAGCGCGATCCAACCGCGCCACCCCAGCCCGCATTCATCCATCCACTCACGTACGGACGGGACGTGCATCTGAGCTCGCACGAATGCCTAGGTTTGGCTCCAAGAAGACGCGTTCGGGATGCGCACAGTGCAAAGCCAGACGCGTTAAGGTAGCTTCCCCTTCCAAGTCTGTCGCGTCAGCGTATACTTACCCACATTCAGTGCGATGAGAGTAGACCATGCGGCGCTTGCACTAAGTATCACGTCGAGTGCAGCCTTCTGGGGGTTGCAAGCCAAAGTCCAAGCCGTGTAGACACAACATCTCCACGTAACGATCCTACCCCAATGAACGCGTCAACACCCACGAATGGAAATGGAACAACACCACTGGATACGGGCCTAATCCAAGAGGGGAGCGCATCTCCATTATTAGCAGGTGTCTCAGAAGAAGGCTGGATGCAGGACTTGGAACTGACGCACCATTATACCGCACATGCATATCAAACTATGCCGGGCACCGAGCACGTGAAGCAAATCTGGGGGCTCGCTGTTCCACAACAAGCCTTCAAGTATCCTTTCCTCTTACACAGCATACTAGCCTTTTCCGCGAATCATCTCGCTTACATCAACACCTCCAGGGCCACACACTTTCGTATGGCCGCCTCGACACATCAAAGCGCAGCACTCACGGGTCTAAATCAGGCCGTTGCCAACATTGGGCCTCTGAACTGCCATGCTATCTTTGCTGCAGCATCAATGACTGTTATCAACGCATTTGCTGACGCGCATGCGTACAACTTGGACGTTTTGGTGGAGATTTTGCAGCTAGCACGCGGCATGGATTATGTACTCACCAGTGTAACCGACATGCTGAGAAAAGGTCCCTTCGCAGCCATTGTCCGGCCTGCTGAAGAAATGCCTAAGCCGCCGTCTTTGTTATCTGCCCTCCTCGTGGACATCCAAGCGCTGAGCTGTCCCACTTCTGCCAACCCATCGCCGGACGACATCAATGCTGCTAGGGCGGCTGAAGTACTCCGAAATGGTCTTCAATATTCGTTGGAGACTTCTACTCATCCAGCCTTGCGAGCGACAATGATCTGGCCGATCGCTGTCGCGCCGGAATTCATCGAAGCGCTCAAATCAAGGACACATCCTGGAACTAGGGCCATCTTCAAGCACTATTGTCAACTCATGGAGTATGCAAGTACTGACTTCTGGTTTTACACAGGATGGAGAGGAATTTCGCAACACCTGTGAGGTGTCGTACACGTTGATCTCCCCTATAGCCTCTGCAACAAAGGAACGGAAGCATTGATGAGTTGGTCTAATCATCTCCTAGATTTCGAAGACTCTGACATTGACAGGTTTGCAGGAGCAAAATGAGATGTGAAAGTACTCATGCCACTCCCCGCATTCCACTTGCGACTCAGCGTATGTCTACTGTTTTTCACTGCAGCGTCTCATTGCCACACTGTCAGCTGGGTCAATCTCTGGAAGCGCACAGTGGCTTCCACTCTAGTAATTTGCAGTAGTGAATCAACATCACGAACGCATCGTGTGCATATAAGCTCCCTGGTGTTGTACCTTTCAACACTCACATCCAAACACGACCACCACCTACTTCTTCGCCTAGGCAAACTGCGCTCTCGGAATCCACCTACCCGACTACCAAAGTAACGGTCGCTGCAAATAGATTCGAATATGTCAGGCGCATCCTTCTTCAAGGCCCTGGGCCTTGCCCCAACGGCATCGGAAACCTCGGTTCGGTCGAGGTTCAAGATTTTAGCTCTAGCTTACCATCCCGACAAGACAAATGCAGTTAACAAAGCAGTGGCTACTTCCCGTTTTGTGGAAATACGACAAGCTTATGAATATTGCATGTCTCACCTCAGCCCGGAAGAAGAAGTGGAAGAAGACTACGAAGATGAAGAAGATGATGATTCGGACTGGCGAGGCAAGCTTCCTGCCGGGATATTTGATGCGAACAGCGCATGGTGGGAAGGACTACAGGGCGATGAGCCCATGGCTATCTTGAAATGGGCCGAGGCTTGTCAAAACGCCCAACGCTTCGCTGCCGTCAAGCTTGATGAGGTGGAGCAACGTAAGCTCAACGTCAGTTATCTTAAGGCCTACGAAAACTTCGAATACTGGCGTCGTAAGCATATTGAAAGATATGACGAAGAGGACCGCATACAGCAGGATATCAATGCTCTTCCAGAGCGTCTTCAGGTCCACGTCCGCCGCTCTCTCGAAGCTAAACGAGCCGAGCAGGATTATTGCTATGAACAATACCAGGAAGATCATGACGAGGAACAATACTTTTGGGAGCAAGAGGCCTTGGAAGATCCCGATTCCATACCTATGCCGACCGACACGTGGCGCTACCGTCACAATGCGGTAGAAAATAGCGCCACCCCCAAACAGCACCTCGTAAATTTCAGGATACAGTGCGCGGCAGTCGAGAAGCGCAACATAGAATGGAAGGAACAAGGCATCGAGTACTATCCTCAATTGGAGATGGATCGCCGTGCCAGGAGGCGCAAAGCCACGGAAGCTAGGCTTCTCGAGGATGTTGCGCGCGCTGAGAAGCAGGCTCGCGAACTAAAGCTGATCAACATGGCCAACTCCGCGAAGCGTGTTGGCCACCTTGCCAAAGCAACCGCTACCGAGCTGATAGACGATGTCATACCTCAGTGCCTGGAAGATAGTCCCAAAGACGATGCTGTACCTCACAGTCTGGAAGACGGTGTTGAGGATGAGGCCGCATGATTCACTCTTTACTTAAACTATCAGCTATCGGATGTTGGGCATGATGGCAGCGATCTCTCATGAATTTCGCTCTAGCACTCATGGTTAGCCTTGCGTGCTCCAGACGGTAGGGTGGTAGACCTAATCAGAAAGCATCCATCAAGTCTTGCTGCATTACTTCAAGTTTGTCTTTCTGCCTTCTATTGCGATGAGTTTTACACGCGCTTTCTACTGTTCTATCAAGTCCAATCAGATCTCCTTTGTAACATAATTTGCCCCAACACTGTCTATGCTGGAGTTACTCCCCACGCTGCTGGCCTCATGTCAAACTCCGAAACCTCCGAAACGATCTCCGCCGCCTTCGATCCATAGCACTGTCCCACAACCCATAGCGAAGTGTCGATACCCGAGCTAACTCCACCAGCGGTCACAATGCGCACACCCGCCTCGGTAGTGCCCGCATCCGACCATCGTTGCCTCACAACGTTGATTTTCGAATCACCGCCCGCAGCTTCATCAGCGAGCGTCTTCTGCAGGTCGAGCGACAGATGATGTGTTGTGACGGTACGGCCTGCAAGTACTCCAGAAGCCGCCAAGATGAGGCCTCCAGTGCAAACAGATTGCAGAAATCTCTTGCCCGTCTCTTCCCTTGGCTTCGTGTTCGAGAATCGTCGAATAAGCTCAGCCAACTCTTTGCCCTCTTTGCTGCTGATGAGTTGTTTGATGGTATCGTCGTGCGCGCCGGGAATGACCAGGATGTCGTATTCTTCAATGCGGCTGGACATGTCGGCGAAAGTGGCGTTCGGCAAGTAGACCATGGCTTTGGAGATGGAGGTGACGGGGCTCTGATGGGCGAAGGTCGTTACTGAGAAAGGAGCTGGTTTACTCATGTCCATTTCCATGTCGTGGTAGTGGCAGTATATCTCGGCTGGACCAGAGAAATCCAGGAGGTCGCCATCTGGGTAAATGTAAATTGCGACTTTGAATTGAGACATTGTTGCGTTTGGTAACGAGTGAGTTTATGGCTACATGATTTTATATGGTCTTGCTTTTCCTTTTTATAACCACCGGCTCATCTCTAGTGTAGTGGTGTGCCTGATCTTTCGTAACACGATGTGCCCGGATCGGATGTAAGTTTGTGCCCGACTTCCGCGATCGTCAAAGAGTCCGCTCCGTATGTTGTACCACGAGCAAGTATGCACTGACTAATGTAGCCTAATATCATCGTGCGATGTATGGTTGGTTTATTCTTGCAGAACCGAAGACCAGATTCTAGTCATTCGTGCACGTGTCAACATCGGGTGCTGTCGGTGTCTGCTACACAAGCACAGTAAATGCGCATGACGACGTCGCCTGGTGATCGCGCCCAGGGATAATTGTGTCGAACGGAAGATGCCTATATCAATACAGCGCCCATTGAGAGATTGTGTAATCGATCGAAATGAACGCGGTTGAAATATTTGGAGATTGCTGCGGCATATGTCCCAAACCTAGCACCGAATTCTGCCTGCACTGCCTCAACATGCCCTACTGTTCCTCTACCTGCCGTGTCGCAAATGCGGAGAAGCACGCACCGCTATGCAGTACTTTGCAATACTTCGGACAGAGCGCTCGCCCGTCCTGGTTACATTCTCGTTGTATTTTCTTCCCAGTTGACTACTCACAGCCACGTTTTGTTTGGCTGAAGTATTATGGATTACCTTGCCAGCGGCACATTGACCGCGAAGACCTAAGATTGTTCGTGAACGGTGTACCTTCCGGTGGGGACGCAACTTTTGACTGCTTCCGCGAAGGTAACAGGCAACTACGTGATCGGATCACTGTTCGGCATGACAGTAACGCTCTTGGTAACAAGCAACCCTACAACCAATGTATAATGGCATTACTTGGTCAGGTGGCTGGTGAATATTGGAGAGGACCACTGTTGGCTCAGTCTTACAGGTATCGCGTTGTTGACGACCTGCATCGATGGCCTACGGGGGATCGAACCGAGGCGAGTGAAGTTTTGATCCCCGTAGATCTCGATACTACTTCCCTGGCGCCGATTCTCTCATTCATGAAATGGAGGGCGACGTCGACGGATGACTATAACTTGACTATCGCTGCGGAGGACGCGACGCTTAGAGCGACTATCGTAGGGAACCTTTCTCCAAAGAAAGCTTCACCGAAGAAGTCCTCACCAAAGAAGAAGAAGAAGTGAAATCCAGTCGACGGTATATCGGTCGAGGCGGAGGATGAGATCGAGGGCGTTATTAGCTGCAGGAATACGCCTGCCGGCGGTTGGGCGGGGACCTGAACTAGCCGTCGGTCAGGAAGAGAGTGTATTACTGTACCTGGCATGGACATGATAAGCGTTTCTATTGATGGTTTTGCGCAGTAAACGTTGCCTACAGTGTGGGGCCTGACGATGTGAAGGTCATCCTGATATTTCGCACGTAAGCTGACACTAATACTCTCAAATGTGATCGTCCTGCCTGTGATCTAAGATAGGCAATGTCTGCAATGTACGAGGCGACAAAGGTCAAAGATTTCTCGCGGAAGATGAGTGGCGAACCATTTATGTCGCTGTGACGAGGCTTGTAAATTGATAAGTGTGCCTACCTCGAAGATGTAACATCTTGGCTTAACACATATAGCGGAGCCTGCAGGCCGTCTGCATATCGAAGCAGCTTATCTAGGCGCTAGAAATTGTTCTAGATGATCTTCACCCATTGTTATGGGTCGATAAGCCGTGGGTGTCGTTGCAGTGAGCCCTCGCGTACCTAGAATTGCCTGGTCGATCCGCAAATGCATGCAGATGGGACTTTCATGGCCCACCATCCAGGCAGACGGAACCCTTATGATTATAGTTTTTCGAGAACAAGTAAGCGATTCATTGGAAAGAAGGTGCCTATGATCAGCATTGACTTCATAGAGACGAAGTGATGCCGTGTCATCTCCAAATGATCTTACCTGCCTCGTGTTGCAGTGGTGCCCATGCTGACACGATAACGAGCTTGGAAGTCTTCATCCTTCCCACATCCGAGTATTCTTGAGCCGACACTTGCCCTATGGCCTTATCATGTTCCTCATCTTAGCATACGCGGTGGCAGCAAGCGCCCAGACGCGCTGCGCCGCTGGCCAAGCTTCGATGCACACGCGACGAAAGCACCAAGGCTTCGCACTCCTCCACACAAACGTGGATGATGATTCCCCACAGTGTTCTGTTATCCGTGTCTGGTCCAATAGCGCGTCATGTCTCGAGTGGAGTGGTGTAGCCATGGCTTGGCAAAACGCTGCCGGTCAACCGACCCTTGTTCGGCCAAGACAGGACGAGACGGAACTCGGAACGCAACTTTGCTTGTAACCTTCCATTTCGTTCGATAGTCACCAGCGCCGCCAACAGTTCCAAGGGTCGAGTCCCAATGCCTGGGGAGATAGTCTGCACTACTGTCGGGCTTTCCGTCGCGACCTAGACTCAGACATGGCGAATCGATGCCCGCGGATCCAAGTGGCTTGTCCTTGTGATAGGCCGTGGAGACTGGGGTCGGGCGTTGTCTGAAAGTACGGTAGCATCCCGAAGTATTGGTAACAGAATCGTTATCTCTTGGTTGCCACACAAGTGATTTGCAGATACCAAGGGGCGGGGTTCGTGTATAAGATGTCCTGGCTGTGCGTGACCGACTAGGCTGCCTGCTCGACTGCTGTTCCACCACTCTCTCGGAATCCGAAGAAGTCTTTCATTCTTTCCGCCTGCCCAGAATCTGCCAATCATGGGCGAAGCCGGAGAAGTAAAGCACGGCGAGGCTGCTGTTCGCACCACCTCGAGCCCGAACAGCACTCCGTCAGAAGACATCATGCCACGGCCGACCGTCGCTGAGGAAGAGAAGAAGACGTTTGTGCAGAGAGTCATGACGCCAGGATCAGTATGGCAGATCATCATCGCCGCTCTTCTAGCCATTGCTATTGGTTTGGCAGTTACCACTACGGTAGACGAAGTACCAGACGCGGCCATCACGATACTTGCCATCCCAGGTAACCTTTGGTTGCGCGCATTGAGGGCAGTCGGTATGTTGCGATGAAACCTCTCTAGACGCGTGAGCTGATTATCGCAGTCCTTCCAATGATCGTCACCGCCATGATTCTGGCAATCCAACGTCTGCGCAACATGACACAGGGAGGAGGTGCAGCGGGTAAACTCGCTCGCTGGACAATTGGCTACTACGTCATCACCACCATCATCGCTGTCGCACACTCTGCCCTGCTAGTCGGCCTGGTCTGGAGTAAACTCATGAACCCAGTCTCAGGAAGTGCTCTGGATCTGGACGACGAGAACAAGGAGCTTGTGGACGAAAGGAAAGAAACTGCCATCCACGATGTCGTCGAAGACATGTTCTTCTCGTTGGTTCCCAACAACATCGTCAACGCCCTAGCGACCGATGCCCTCCTTTCGGTACTTGTCACGGCCGTCGTCCTTGGATATGTCATCAAGCCAGGAGGTGCAATTCATCGAGCCGTCGAAGAAGTCGAAGTTATCGTCCTCAAGGTCATCACAGTTTTGATCCACCTTGCGCCTATTGGAGTGTTCTTCTTGATCATGCCGAATCTGTTCCGTCTCGATATTGCTGAGATTGGGACGAACCTGGGTATTTTGATTGGCGGTACCTTGGTCGGCATGTTCATCCACCTTTTCATTGTAATTCCCATCATTTTCTTCGCGATCACCAGATCCAACCCGTACACGTTCTGGATGAAGATGAGTCCAGCATGGATTACCGCTTGGGGAACCGCCTCCAGCGCTGCGACCTTGCCTGTTACCATTCGCTGTGTTTTGAAGCAGGGTATTCCCATCACAGGTCAGTCTCCATGGTTATAAGTAGTCGATCGCGATCACTGACACACAGTTAGTAACCAAATTTGCCGTACCTCTCGGTTGTTTGATCAACATGGATGGTACTGCGATCTATTTCCCGATCGTCGTCGTATTTTTGGCCGCCACTCAAGGCATCACCCTGAACGCTGCCGATTACATCATTGTTATTCTTCTCTCGACTCTCGCTTCGATCGGAACCACACCTATTCCAAGTTCGAGTTTGGTCTTGGTTGTCATGATTGCTTCCAGTGTCAACATCCCAATCACCGGAATGTACGCCGTCGTCATCGCTATTGACTGGTTCCTCGACCGCTTCCGAACTGCAATGAACGTCAGTTGCGATACTTTCGCAGCCAAGGTTGTCACGCACATAACGGGGATCAAAGACGAAGATGGTCAGTCGTACGATGAGGCCGAGAATGTCGACCCGAACTCGCTCGGACGAACAGATGAGTCCAAAGTTTAGATGCTGTCTCCCCGGTTTAATATAGCGGTCTTGAAATCTCCGAATTCTTCCGAGCTCAATCTTAAGTAATGCAATCCTCTTTCGCTCATACTCAACAGCGTTCCTTCTCTTTGTGATCGTGAATCAGGCTACTCATTTCACGCGATCTGACGGCGTATTTCGTAAGGCCATCGCATCGACCAGCCATGCCGGCATGCCGCGTGACAAGCGGACCTCGGATTGCGCGACTTGGACCATCGGGTCAACAACACAATGAAAAGAATACGCAAAACCAAAGAGTATGTTGTGGAAGAGATGAGCAGTGCTGCAGAGCGTTTGCCGTATATGTCCTCGCTCCTGATATACGCGCGCACGAAGTCTGGAAATGTGGCCAGTCCGGAAAATTAGCCGGCTCGGAAACGTAGTCAGTCCGGAAAAATAGCCTGGATATCGCCCCTGTGGATCTAGCAGTTGTTCAGGACCGCGAAGTGCTGTAGAGAGACAGCATTCGTGGGTGTTTTCGTGATGACACAGTCGAACACTTCGTCGTGGCGGTCGAGAGGAAGCTTCGCTCCACTTCGCGCCGAATCACGGGTCTTGGCGCGTTAGCTACTTTCGAACCCAGCCATCATTGCGTCATGAACACGAGGCACAATTGAGATGCCCAGGTGTGCCTGCAACAGAAACGAACGCGTTCTAGTCGCGACTCTTAGGCGGAGTGGGTCTATTGAGCGCTGAGGAGATAACTGGCATGGAGGGATGGTCAATGTCGTCGCGTATGACGACGTTCTGGTCCAGCACCGTCCAAGGTACGTGTTCTGACCCCTATCAGTCTTTACTTCCTCATACGAGGGTTTGCATCATCTTTTGTTTTCGTTCGAACATTCTCGTACAGCTCAACGCTACGCGATAGTCAACTATTCGTCTCTAGTCTATCACGCGACGTGGAAAGTCGCGTCATTGCGCGCGTTATATAGTATCAGCGACCCTGGTTAATGCACAACCCGTTCGCTTGCAGACCTGTCGCAACCTATACGAACAATATCCAGAGCAATGCACTTAAAAACACGCGGTGTACATAGGAAGGCTTTCACGACAGCCTCGCGCCTCGCTGCTACAAGCATTTTCGCCCTTGCTGACCGCTCGCGCATCTGCCATGATGGCTGAAGGAATGATACGTAGCTCAGAGCGCCCATGGCAAACAGGACGCAACAAAGCTCATACTTGGACCGTTGCGCTATCCGCAACCAAGAGACCTCGCCAACCCGATCAATGGCATGGCAAGAGTGCCTCCGGGTTCAAAGGGTACTAGAGCCAGAGTGATAACTAATCCTCATGCTAGCAACAATTTACTTCGGCACGTGGCCTGGAGCTCCAAGAGATGCAAATTGCTGTGAGCAATGGCTACAGGCCCGTTCTTCCACGTACTCAGTTTGCCATACTTCTTGGTAGGTCTCCCCGGATACCAATGTTCTGGAAGATCTGGTTCACGTGCGGAAGCTTTAATTAGTCCATTTGCACCAATCAGCAGCCAGATCGGATGCTTGGCCATTGCGATCACAATATATCGCGGGGAAGACTAATGCGGAGTGCAAGATGATCTCGTGAGATGGCTCTCCGTGTCCAGTGTGGTATAGCGTCAAAATGCTCAGAAACCGAAACGGTACATATCTTTGCAATACGCGTAGAAAATGAGGAAGCACACTCAAGCAGAGAGACCGACCAAGATGTTCTACGGTCTTGCTTCGCTTTTACTGCTAGCTACTAGTACTTCGGCTGCAGTAGTTAGCAGGAAAGCACCCGCTAGCTTTGTCACAGCCAAAGGCAACGCCTTCAAACTAGACGGAAAAGATTTCTACTTCGCAGGCAGCAATGCCTACTACTTTCCCTTCAACGACGTAAGTATATTTCACTTCAGAGTTTCCACACTTACTGAAACTTCACAGCTCCAATCTGATGTAGAGGCTGGCCTGGGTGCCGCTAAGAAGGCTGGACTCAACGTCTTCAGGACATGGGGCTTCAACGACCGGAACAGAACAACACTCGCGAACGGACTACCACAGTACGGTGGCGAAGGTGCCGGTCCCAGTTCAAACATCATGCAATGGTGGAGCAACGGAACACAGGAGATCAACCTAGTACCGTTCGACAAAGTCGTGAAGGCTGCGGAGAAAACTGGCATGAAGCTCATCGTTGCTTTGACGAACAATTGGGCCGACTATGGTGGCATGGATGTCTACACGACCAACCTCGGCTACAAGTACCATGACGATGTAAGTCACACAGTCTTCGCCTATATGATCATAGACTAACATAACCTTCGTTAGTTCTATCATGTCCCAGCCATCAAGAAGGCGTACAAGAAGTACGTCAAGGAGATCGTCAAGCGCTACGCCAAGTCTTCAGCCATTATGGCGTGGGAGTTGGCGAACGAACCACGATGCGGTGCTGATGGTGTGCGCAACTTGCCGCGCAGCGAGAACTGCACCCCTGACATGATCACCGAGTGGATCGATGAGATGAGCACATACGTCAAGTCACTCGACAAGGACCATCTTGTTACATGGGGTGGTGAAGGAGGGTTCAACAGGCCTAGTGACGATGGCTTCTACAATGGATACGATGGTGGCGACTACGACAAGGAGTTGGCGCTCAAGAACATCGACTTCGGTACCTTTCATACCTATCCCGATTGTACGTATATTTCATTCGACAGGCATCAACACTATCATTCTTTGAGCAACACTGATTAGACTTGCGATAGGGTGGTCCAAGAGCGTCGAATGGGCAAACCAATGGATCATCGATCACGCCGAAGCCTCCCGTGCCGTTGGAAAGCCAGTCGTACATGAAGAGTATGGATGGCTTACCGACGACAAGAGGCAAGAATACCTCAGCAAGACCTCGAATGTCACAAGACTTGAAGCTATCGGACTATGGCAGGCCACCAGTCTGAAGGAGAAGATGCCGGATATGTACTGGCAATTTGGCTACTCCGGCTACTCTTATGGAAGCAATCACGACGACGGATTTACGATCTTTCTGGAAGACGCGGAAGCCAAACAGCTTGTCTACGAGCATGCGAAGAAGGTCAATGCTTTGAACAAGAAGTGAGATGTTGCGCTGTCTGGTTTGGCTCGCGCTTGTCTCACAGCAAACAGTTAGTGCTGTATGTACTAGTGCTCTTTCATCATGCAAAAGGCGTATGCTTGACAGGTAATGCGTCAGAACTGAGTTGCATCTTTATGCAAATTGGTTCGGTTTGCGGAGTGTTCCCACAATGTATATAGTCAAATCCTTTCACTTCCTCCCCACGCCGCCCGTTATTTCGTTCGACATCGTGCACTGAAAAGGGTGCAGCAACGTAGTTCAATATTTCCCACTACACCAACGTGTTTCTTCGATCCTGCCAAGACGAATAGGTTGCACTCCTCTTCCGTCCGACTATACCACACTAGCTTCCGCTACTACAGCCGCCTGAATCTACACCATCCTAGGCCTATTATTTTACGCCCATTCTCAGACCATCTCATACACAATCTCAAGTCAGTCACCCGATTCTGTCGACGATGTGCGGCTTCACATGCATTACATACAGCGAGTGCGCCCACACCGCGCTCTCAACGAAGCCCGAACACACCTCTCTTTGCTTTAACGCGAAAGAAATACACTTGGTTCAAGGTGTCGACTGTGCACCCGCGAACTGTGTCCCGACTGACGACACCGAAACCCAGATTGCCGCTGAGAACACTATCTTTGATTACTGCGATGACTGCCGAGCCGAAGCACGCGCTGCTAAACCGATTGAGCGCGGTGAAATGGACGATATCGTCCAGGCTCATGCGCATGCAGAAGAAGAATATCAAGGCTCGTACGACGAAGACGAGACGGAGCAACTGAAGGATTTAGCCACCTACCTCGATGTAAAGCATGCTGCCGGTCTTGAGACAATCCAACAGCTCAAAACCTTGTCATCAATTCCGACCGTTCTCGCTCTCATCACAGACCCCGAGCTCCGCGCTCTTCTGTGCGCACCAGACGTGGAAAAACACTTCGCTACTTTCAAGTACTGCTCGGAACTTTTTCCAGTCATGGGCAGTTACATCCAACAGCGCGCTCCAAACAAGGTGTTCGTAGAGACATTCGTGTACCTGCGCGACAAGGCGAAGAAAGCGACGGCGTTACTGGAGTGTTTCCAAATCGTCATTGAGTGCTTGCTAAACTACGAGCCCTCCCGACCGGAAGAGCACTTCAACGGTAGCGAAGCCCGATTAGAGTTCTTTGGCAACATGCTCAAGTGTATGGTTACTGGTAGGGATCTTGAAGTCCCTCCGATCGCCTTCCATTTTCATGAGAGCAGCTTTGTAGTTCCCGAAGCCACCATTCAGCAGCTTGAAGAGGATCAGGACGTGCCGCAAGCTTGCACCGAAAAACAGGAGAAGAACTCGGAGATGAAACCATCGCGGAAGGAGCGTGGCATTCTGAACATACACCACCTGGCGTTCGATCCAGAGTCACTGAAAGGACTACTGGACGACGAACCGTCCCGTAACTTCGAGGCAGTACATGTCGCGTTTCCAGAAGATGAGAATGCTGTGGGTATAGATGTGGAAGATGAGCAGGGTAACAAGCTCGTTTGGAAAGAGGGAAAGCCGCACATCGCGTTGGCTGTCATTGAAGCTGAAGACAAGACTGCTGTCAAGGAGACAAATGAGCGACCGGCAAAGCCTTCAGATGAGCTTCAGGCTGCGCCAACGAAGACGACATATCAACCAGCAGGCGGCTTTGGTTTCGATTACTCGGACGAAGAAGACGACACACTCTTGAACAATGAAGTGGCCGAGACTAAAGTTATTGAGGACAGGAGCAACGACATGTCCTCAGACCCGTCTCCCTACCTTTGCATACCCTCCTCCCCACCCGTATCGGCCGCAGAGTGTTCATTCCAGTCTCATTCATCTAGTACGTCTTCTCCATCCTCACCATCCCTTCCAGCTCTTCCGAACAAACGCGAGAACGGGAGCGCGGAAGCAAGTCAACCCAACAGTGGCTCCTCCTCACCATCGTCTCGTAAGCGCAAGTCGTTATCAAGCGAGTCAAGCGAAGAGAAACAAGCTATTAGTGGTGACGAGGAAGAAGGTAAAGAAAACTCCGACCCTCCCATGAAGCGAAATTGCAGGACCAGTCTATCATCCGATTCCTCGTCTTCTCGATCTGCAACGCCAATAGAGAAGTTGCGCAACTCTCCATCAGCACCAGCCTCACCTTTAGCGGACCTACCTCCTCTACCATCTTCGCCTGCATCTCCAGATGGTTCGTCGTTGTCTTCTGTATCGTCTTATGTGGACTCCGCATCATCGTCTCAGTCGCCTCCTGCACCCCTTCCGCCGCAGCCAACGACGCCACAGCACCGCATGCAGACGCGTGCTATGACACGCAGTGTAAGTACCACACCGGCGCCTCCGGATGCGGCGTCTACGAGAGCAACGCGTTCATCAAGGAAGTGATAGAAAGAACGTCGTCAGCATAGGAGACAGAGGGGGCTGATGAGATGGATGGAACTGGGGGAGAAGAGGGGAACGAGATTGAACGAGGTTAGATCTCATGGATCAGTGTTGTTATATAGGCTTTTGCGCGTCGTGTTCCGTCGACAGTTCTCGTGTGTTTTGTTACGACTAGTGTCAAGACTATTCCATTCCTTTAGTCAACGAGAGTTTCCAAATGTGGTCGCGGAAGTTGTGAAAAAATTAACGAATTCGTATTCAAGAAGAACAGAAAAGCTTTTGTGGGTATCAAACGACTCACTACGCCCCGACTAAACATGCGCGTGTATTAGATATGGTGTCGTATGCTCCACAATGACAAGCGTACGCAAGCGCGGAGAACCTCGATAAAAGTTGCAAACGTAGCTCATTCAGAGTCGTCACCTCCGCTGTCACCGCTCTTGTCATCCTCCTCGTCTTCCGATTCGCCCTGGACATCGTCGTCATCATCGTCGTCGTCGTCGTCGTCGTTATCATCGCCGCCACCCTCTTCTTCGCTATCGTCTTCCAGTACGACCTTCTGCTGTGGTACGGGTTTTGCTGCTGCCCTTCGGCTTGGCCGACCCGTAGCTGTGACTTCACTTGCCTTTCCCCACGCCGCTTCGCCCTCTTTGATTGCCTCGAGGTCTTTCGCAAACTCCCTCTGCTCTTTGATCTTGGCTGCCTTTTCAACTGAGTATTTGCCATCCATGCCCACATCCTTCAGCCAACCCTTGAGCACGCGGATCTTGTCCTTCGAGGTGTCGCACTGGGACAGTTCGGGGTCGCGCGACCAGACTTTTCGAATGCCGCACTTCACGAGCCAGCCTTGGAGTCGCTTGACTTCAGCGGTGTCGGGATCGTCCTCGGTCTTCGCTTTGGGCGCCGCTTTCGGTTTCGCTGGAGCCTTTTCTTTCTTGCCCTTCGCTGCAGGGGCTTTCTTCTTCTTCTTGGGCTCTTCGTCTATGACGCTGGACAGATCACAGTCAGATACGTCGCCCTTTGTGTCTGCCTTCTTCGCTGGCTCGGGTTCGGCGTCGCTCTCATCGTCGACCGCGGCGCCGGGTCTGGACGTTGGCTTCGGCGAATCCTCCTCGTCCGAATCTTCTGTCACAGTCTTCTTCCCCCGCCGTACTAACTTCTTGGGTGGCTCGCTTTCTGCATCGGATATCTCGGCGGGTGGTTCTGAGAGCTCAGCTTCAGATTCTTCGGACTCGGTCTTCGCGCGCTTCTTGGGTTTCTTGGCAGGTGCCGCAGCCTTGCGCTTGGTGCCTCTGGCGTTCTCGGAGGCAGCCTTGGTCTTCTTTTCGGCAGGCTTCGCTTTGGGTTTGGGGGCGGCTTTTTTGGGAGTAGGCTGTGGTGTGGGCTCATCGGAGCAGAACTTCTCCTACATATTTTTAGTACCTGTTAGGCATTGGAAGTCGGGCTTCATACCACTGCGTCTACGATGACTTTCTGTGACTTCTCTTTCCATGTCGAGTCTGTCTTGAAGAAGCCTTCGTCTAGGGCTAGCTCCTTCTCTGCGCGCGCCCGAACGCGCTTGACGGTCAGATCCTCGCTTTTTCCAGATTTGTGGATCGCGATGACAATGTCGCGCAGTTTGTTTGAAATGTTCGCCTCAGAGGGCCGGTCTGCTTCGGAATCCGACATGATGCGCAGCGCGTTCGCAGATGGTGTTGATGATCGACGGCCGTACGCGATAGACGCGGCGGTTAGGGCAGGCACGCCGCCGGTAGCGTACACGTGACTCCGCGGAGAGATCCAATGGCGTCAAGTGGCATCAGGGCCTGCGGGGAATTTGTCGTGTCGAGCCACGGCGATGTATCAGTTGAATCCCATTCCTTCCTGCTGATTGCATGAATCGCATGGTGTCGCCAATGCAGATGCCCATAGATTATGCTGGGCGCCGCCCTTTGACGTCGAGTTGGTCTGTGAGCGCCCCGCGTCTGCTGGATTGGGCAGCTCCACGACCGACGTCACATTTATTCCCAAGTTTCACACAGACACCGCCAGCTTCATTCAGTGTTTTCCAACGCGGCCTACACCTGTCAGCGACCGAGCTGCATGCCGCCAGTCCCGTCCGCCCCTAGCCCCAGTCATCTTTAACTTTAGCATCTGCCCGGGTTGTAACTGCGCCCTGCCGTCTGCCAACTCTGGCCGTTTGAGCTCGGAACCTGCGAGAAGCCGCCTCCACCTTCGAGCGGGCCTTGATCTATTATCATTCTTTCGTCACGCCAGCACCACAATTAAAATAACTGATCCCTCCCCCCTCGTGCCAGAGGAAACCTACCCACACCGCCTGCTCACCGGCCCCAGCCACGTTGCGGAGGTGAATGCTGACCTCGCCCAACACCCTACGCCGCAGATAAATTTCCTGTCAGGAGTCTCGCGACTCAACCACCTTACAACCCCCACTATCCAACATATCCACCGCCAAGATGTCTAACGCGCCCACAACCCTCAAGCAGCCCGAGTCGTCGGAGGGACGTCTGCTGCTCGTGTCGAATCGACTGCCCATCACCATCAAGCGCTCCGATGAGGGCAAGTACGACATGTCCATGTCCTCGGGAGGACTGGTCAGCGGTTTGAGCGGACTCTCCAAGACCACCACCTTCCAGTGGTATGGCTGGCCCGGACTTGAAGTCCCCGAGGACGAAACAAAGACCTTGAACGACCAGCTCAAGGAGAAGTACAACGCGGTACCTGTCATGCTCGATGATGAGCTCGCAGACAGGCATTACAATGGATTCTCAAGTGAGACTATCAATACCAGACTATCTCACTGCAAGCGCTAACAGTCGTAGACGAGATCATGTGGCCGCTCTTCCACTACCACCCCGGTGAGATTACCTTCGACGAGTCCGCTTGGGACGCCTACACCGAGGCCAACCGCCTGTTCGCAAAGGCCGTCGCAAAGGACGTACAAGACAACGACATGGTCTGGGTGCACGACTACCACCTGATGCTCATGCCCGCCATGTTGCGCGAAGAGCTCGGCAACACCAAGAAGAATGTCAAGATTGGCTTCTTCCTGCACACACCATTCCCCAGTTCCGAGATCTACCGAATCCTCCCCGTCCGCAATGAGATCCTGCTCGGCGTTCTCCACTGCGACCTCATTGGCTTCCACACATATGACTATGCTCGTCATTTCCTGAGCAGTTGCTCGCGCATTCTGTAGGTGTCAACCTAAGGGCAGACTTCGCACTCACTAACTCGGACCAGGGGACTTGCCACAACACCAAACGGAGTCGAGTTCAAGGGCAAGGTCGTTACTGTCGGCGCTTTCCCCATCGGTATCGATCCCGAGAAGTTCGACGAGGGTCTCCAGAAGCCCAAGGTACAAGAGCGGATAGCAGCCCTCGAGAAGAAGTTCCAGGGTGTGAAGCTCATCGTTGGTGTTGATCGCCTCGACTACATCAAGGGTGTACCACAGAAGCTGCACGCTCTCGAGGTGTTCCTCACAGAGCATCCCGAATGGATCGGCAAGGTCGTTCTTGTACAAGTCGCCGTTCCTTCTCGGCAAGACGTCGAGGAGTACCAGAACCTCCGCGCAGTCGTCAATGAGCTTGTTGGTCGCATCAACGGCAAGTTCGGCACTATCGAGTTCATGCCCATCCACTTCATGCACAAATCGGTCTCCTTCGACGAGCTTATTGCGCTCTATGCTGTCTCAGATGTCTGTCTCGTGTCTTCGACACGCGACGGTATGAACCTGGTGTCTTACGAGTACATCGCGACACAAGAGAAGCGACACGGTGTCATGATCTTGTCCGAGTTCACTGGTGCTGCACAGAGCTTGAACGGCAGTCTTATCGTCAACCCATGGAACACCGAGGAGTTGGCGGATGCTATCCATGACGCAGTCACCATGGGCGATGAGCAACGCAGTCTAAACTACCAGAAGCTGTCCAAATACGTCCGGAAATACACTAGGTAAGTACCCACGATCACATCTCGACCGACACGTTCTAACTTCACATAGCGCATGGTGGGGCGAGTCGTTTGTCACAGAACTTAGAAGGATCTCGGAGACACCAGACCGCAAAGTACACTTCGCTAACGCTCCAGTCGCGGGAGTTGATGACGCTACAAAGACTGCTGGTGAGACGAGCTCAGAGCTACCGATTCGTCAGGAAACTGGCAACAAGGACAAAGAGTCAGACCCGGCCGCTGCTGTCGATGCTCAAAAGGAGATCGACGGCGCATCTAGCCGATAGGCGCTGTGCCCCACGGTGAGCACCTCTGATTATTACGACGGATGATTTCATGTGACGAAAGTTCGGCGTGATGGATTCGCTTGGGTTAGACGATTGATGAAGGGATCCGATTCTCACAGTACCCCCTCAATTGCTAGATCCTCTTACCTAGAAGCTGTAGTGGAAACATCACTGCAGTAACAATATACCCCTTCTACAGACGACCTTTTTTTGTACTCTAATCGTGACTGTTTTGTTCCGCGAGGGAGTTCGTACCTTCGTGAGAAACAGGTACACGAGAGCGTGGGATGTTCCTGCCTACGAAGGTCACTGCCAAGCCATTAGCGCGTCATCATCCGCTGTCGCAAACCTCACACGCAATTTCGCGTCTTCTGCGCCCCCAACCCCCATCACGCCGACAAGAAAACTTCCACCGGCAACTTCGGAAACGATTGGTAACGAGTTTGAGTTTACGCGTCAATACGAATCAGTCCTCGACGTTGACGCGCAAAACACGCTCATGAGAAACCACAATGGAGCGACCCGCGTCTTTTATTAGAAGTCTGACTACGTAGGTCTGACACTGACATGACCGAATCTCAGCAGTCGACTTAATCAGCACCGCCTATCTACCACTCAATTAAGCGCCACCAAACTCACGCTCCACGAAGTCGACAAAAAGGAGCGTACGTGTGCGGCTGCTGCGCTAGCTCCGAAGAAACGCCAGACGCTCCTTCCAAATAGTACCAGTCCCCTCAAACACCGACATTCACTGCCATCACAAACGCCAAGTCACCGCATGCGCTACCATCATTACTTCTGCTTGAACATCGCTGCTTCCCATCCGTACGCACGAGTTAGTCGACGTCCATACCGTCTGGCCAACGTCAACGGCACTTCCCCGCTCGGATGAGGTTCGTGGAACTGGATACCGCGTGGCAAGTTCAGTTTCTTTGGTGTGAACTGCCACGCAGACCCGTGAAGCTTCTCGACGGCGAATCCAAGCTTGGTGAGCGTAGCCACAAGCTGGTCCCAGCGGATCTTGCCCGGGGGTTCGCTGTCGTTTGGCATATGGAAAAGTGCCTTGATCACGATGTAGGCGTCCTTGCCGACATGGTACAATGGTTTCGACACGACCACCGGTTGCTCATGCGCATCTGGATTGACACCCCCACCCCTGGCCGTAACATTCATAACGCCATGTGTCTTTGTTTTGGTTTTTCCTGCAACGGCAAGACGGTTGAAGTTTCCGGTTATCTCTTTCGTTGCATCATGGAAGATCTCGGACATGGCCTGATACTCGAACGTGATGGGTGATGTTGGCAACTCACCATGCGCTTTCGGGTCATGCCATGGAGCTGTCCTTCGCATTGCGCCACCTTCATCGAGTATTCTACGTATGACCACGTGTTGGGAATAGCCCGTCCGCTTGCGGAAAGCATTGTCGACATATCTCCAAAATTTGTCAAGGTTTCGTTCCGCTTTCCGGCGCACTTCGACAGCCTCTCTAGTATGAATGTCCTCGCTTGGGTAGTCGAACTTTCCATCTGTTGGGTTTCCAAGGTCGGGCGCGACTGCACCTCCCGAGTTTTCCGCTAGAAGCATCGCCCAGCTCTCCATGGATTGTAAGAAGCTTATGATCCACATGGGGTATACACGACCGGTGTGCACAGATTCAAAATACGGCCTCAGCCAGGTATAACAGGAAGATATCCGCAATTGGTGAAGACATTCGATACAAGCTGAATATGGAGTCAAGACTTCCTCTATGAAGGGAGAGAGTTTGTCTCTTGCTGAGGGGTCTCGTGTGCAATAGGTTTCGAGGCAGTCTAAACCGAAATGAGAGAAGTCGACTGCTCCAGGGAACGCGGTAGCTCGGCTTAGAAGACTTAGCACACGTCTGCCAGCGAAGTCGTCACTCTTTACTGGCTCGAACTTATAGCTGGACATTTCTGGTACAATCGACCTGGTCCGAAGATGACGAAGTGGCGGCGATCCTATAGAGTATAGGTTGACGAGTTCCGCGACATCGCCACAACAGATGGTCAACATATAGTACAACTTCTCCACGGTACTGTAGTAAATCCCAAGTAGCTCCTCGCTTGGCTTCGCCTGCAAACACGATGCGTGGAGGGTTTCGACTTGAGTCGACAATTGATAAAGCTTATCCCAGAGGATCAGGTTGGAATAGGCCTTGGATAACATCTCACGGAGGACGAGAGAATAGAATGCCTTCGTTCCCACCGTCTTACATGGATCACCGGCTTCGTTCAGGATGTTCTCAGGACGGTGGTCTGCATGCTCTTGGACATGATCCGCAAAATACGCAGGGTCTTCGCGCAAGGCCCATGCGTGGTCTTCCAAATGCGATAGTACTGTTGAGATCAAGTGCCGGATGCGCGCAACGTTCGGGAGGCCTCGCGAACTATATGGCGCCTTTCGATGTGCATCTGCAAGGCTTCGTTCCAAGTCTTCCTGGTCTGACAAGCTCGGTGGCTCAGACGTGAGCGGGTAAGCATCGCTGCAAAGCATCTCTGGAAGGACATCATGCATGATGTTTTCGCAGCATGCGACAAGAAACTTGAGGATACCTTCCTGGATGCGAAGGGTCTGCAAGGCTGACCCTACAGTATACCCAGGTTCCTGCTCATCATCTTCCTGTTTAGGCTGGGCTTCGTCCTGAAACCCTTCGACGCGGCCGTACATCTCTTCTTGGAACTTGTGTGTCTCTGGGTCTCGCTTTTCGAGCTGGACAGTGACATTCGGGTATCGGGTAGCTTTGATCGGTCTCGCCAATCCCGAAAAGCTGAGTTCGGATGAGGCGAATCCGGCAGGATGGTTGCGCGCTCTAGCATTTATGAAGACGAGCAAGGACTTTGAGTCTGACAGATCCTCTAAATTGAGGTAAGGCCATAGCTTGTTTCGAGTTGGTAAGTAACCAGGATCTTTGCAAGAGCAATTTACGCAATCGACGTGCAATTCGCCCATGTCGGGTCGGTGCATGTCCGGGATCCCAGGAAGGACTGCACTGAGTAGTTCTCGACGCTTCGATGGCGACTTCTTCCTCCATCGACTCCGTATAGTGGCCTCGTGTCGCGCCACGATCGCATATAGACGGCGCCAGTGGGTGAGAATGTTGCGGCTCATCGTGCTTGCTGAGGAGATCACCAAGTCTGGCGGTAAGACAGGCTTAGCGTCATGGTCCGACAGAATCCCAAGTATTTTATCGACATCGTCCATCTTGCAGGTCTGTGACTATGTCAATACAGTACGCGTGATTGCAAGAGGAGAATACATGCATCGATGGTATATTGCTGCGGGTGTATCAGGATCACTGAAGCAGTTCCGCGACTACTACTTGCTCGTGGCCAATAGATAACTTCGCGCCACTGTATCCGATGAAGGATTGGGCGTAAGAAGCCAAAGGTCGTGTAGTGTTTAGGCAAACGCCGTTTGTGTGGCGCTATGACCACCAACAGATAGTCTTAGTGAAGCGCAAGTTGCGCGTGTGTGCATCGATGAGACTACTGGACAAGTCAGCCTGAAATCGCAATATCCCACATCTTCAGTAAGCGTTGTCATATCGTGGAGATCCATCATAGGCATGCGCTGTCGTATCTATCCGGTGGAATGCTGGGTGTTTTTCCCTCTATCAGTCACAGTTCTGCCCCCTCCTTCTGCATATTACGCGGATAATTGAAGACTGGATCTCTCGTATTGGATGTACGCTTGAGCGCTCTTCTCCCAAACGCTTGTAGTTCACATTCGCATAGGCTGTTCTGATAGCGGTCAGACGTCCGTCTTATTTGTCTGCAAGTACTCTCGCGTCACACTTGGGCAACACGGGTGTATACGCCATCTGAGGAAAGCTATTCCCATGGGAGTTGTTTTGTCATCTATTGGCTAACATGCTCAATTCGATTTGTCTGCTCGTTGTAATATTATCGGGCGATTTGATACTGGAATGCATCATCACGCATGGGTATAGTATGATTTGCGGAAGTCGTGAGTGGCTGATCGTGGCCATTATGCGTTAGGAGAGTACCCTTAGCTATAGTCTATTTGGATTGATAGCATCTCACACACTCTCGATTGAGCTATACAAGTAACGCAGGCAACATAATGCCCAGGTGACGTACCTGACGGCTCCCACTTCCTCACCTCCCGCCGCACCTCCCAAGTGAAAGGAGTGCTCTTTCCCCTCCGGTCCTACACCCACCTCTATATATAGCATTACCAGCTCCCCCTACTGACCTTCTACACCACCCATCCACTTTCTCCACATCTCCACTATGAAGTACCTCAGTATCATCACCTTCCTCACAAGCCTTACCGCAACCGCCCTCAGCTCCGCCGTACCTCATGGCGTACCCCCCGACTGCACCCATCACAACAACGGCGCCTGCGTCTCCTCGCCCGCACAGTGCACAGAAGGCGAGCTGCAATGCCTCACTACCCTCCATAGTGGCTACGACGGCATAAACATTTGCGAGCATGGAAAGTGGGAGGCACGCGATACATGTCGCTGCACCGATAAGCCAACACCTCAGTGCATCGACGCTACGCTTTCTTCTCGCGATAACACCCTGAGCCGCCGATGCGAGGAAGGCGTACCGAAATGTATGTTGCGGGAGAACAACGGGAACGGAGGCGTGCTCTTCAGGTGCAAAAACGGGTTCTGGAAAACTGCTATGCGTTGTCGGTCTTCTGAGCGTTGTCATGATGGGAAGCTGGCTACTTGTTCGTGGCTTCGTGCAGCTTAGTAGGATGGATAGGGGAGGGGTTTTGGTTGTTGTCGTCGCTGTTGTCGGAGAGCTGGGCAGTGCTATGAGCTACGGGAGTCATAACCATGGGCAGTGTACATGCAGATGGGACGGATGAGTTCTTTATCACTTTTTTGTATTGTTGTGACTACTATCAACAGGAATGGAAGCATACTATCATCACCATCTCAAGGTATCGCTACATCCCACCACTCTTCAAACGCCGCCAACACCTACTCATTGCGTACAACCCACAGTTTACATGTTTGCCAACAGGTACCTCAGACCAGCCCACATCTCTTCACCACTTGGCAAGATCTGCGCAGCTGGCAAGACGAATCCGTAGTTGCCGGTATCCCTCAACTCAACCGTCATGGAGTAGTTTGCCTTAGCAACCTCGAAAGCATAGTCCACAGAGTCGCCGCTGACCTGGTAAATAGTGTTGCAAATAGGGCCTCCCGTGAACGTAGTTCCATGCACAGCCTTGACAGCAGCAATGGCGCCCTTGGTAAGAGAAGCATACTTGGAGGAGTTGGGGACGACGCCGGAGCATGTGTAGCCGTATGGGTACATCCAAAGCTGGCTGTAGGCGTGGATGTCCATGTATAGCGCGATTCCGCGGCCAGCAGCTAGGCTGTCGAGTTGGGCCTTTAGCAGCTTAGTCTCTATACCGTCGCCTGCAGATGGGCCCTTGTAATCTTGAGCGCAGGGAGAGGTCGATGCGCCTTGGGGTAGGTCCCAGTGAGATGGCCAGTTGCGGTTGATGTCGCGGCCTACGCAAGACGCGGAAGGAGTGGTCTGACGGTTCTTGCGCCACAGACGGTCGGCTGACTGGGTGTAGGCGAAGCCATCTGGGTTCACGATGGGGAAGATGTAGAAATCGTACGAGTTCTTGAATCCAGCTGTGGTGGAGTCGGTGGATGTGAGGAGCTGGTACGCAGCGTACTCAACGACCATTGTTGTGATCCATTCTCGTGCGTGCACAGTTCCGTGCCAGACTACAGCTCTCTTGGATCCTTTGCCGCCGCTGCCCCAGATGTGGATACCCTTGATGTCGCGGCCTTCAACCGATTTGCCAGCAGAGACTACTTCAGCGTTCTTTGGGTACGCCGCGGCAAGGTCCGTGATCCATTGCATATGATCGGCAATCGAGTGGTACGCGTTGAACCAGGAGGCACTTGGTGCTGCACCGGCTGATCATCGTTAGCACAAATTTTAGATCTATCCTGGAGCCTACGTTGCCGCTAGATCTTGAACTCTGCGAAATCGCAAGACAATGTAGACTCCTGGCTTGTTTTTCCTTGCATGGAATATATCCAACGTACCGGCATATATGCTGACAGTCTGCTCGTCTGCGATCGAACGGCCAAGATTGTCGTGCATGACCTTGGTCTATCCAGTTGTTAGTGTCAAGAAACGATCGTAGCTAGGAGGCTACAAACTGTCAAAAAGTTAGCTAAGTATATTCAAATGTACTCGTGGCGGTTACTTTACCCTCTATGTCCTTCGTAGACGCTTCAAAGTCCTTGACTGCCGAAGGTGGGACCATAACGTCGACCACATCGCTGGATGCTGGCTTGCCTTTCCACAAGTCAAGTGAGAGCTTGCTCATGACATCGTCGATCTTGGCAGCGTTGGAACCGACATTGACGCGGTACACCTTCCAGTCATCGTAGTTGATCTTCTTCGTGTTGACGGTGGCCGCAGACGCTAAGCCTAAAGAAGCAAGGGCGATGTTGAGGAGCTTCATGGTATGTGAGGATGAAGGAGAAGCGTGAGGGAAGACTCCAGATGAAGGCACCGACTATGCTACCTATATATTCAGTGGTAGACCAGATGATATCGCGCAGCCCTGCTCTATACCGGCACTAAAAGGTTAGCCCCGGCTCCTCCAATGCAGATGCGGAAGGTCGTCAAAGATCCCCAGATTCGCGCCGACCCGGTCGCTAGCACCATGAACGGAAGGAACGAAACAGGTGACTGCAGACTATATTAGTATGAAAACGAAAGTTTGGGAGATCCGTAGGGTAATGTAGACTCCTAGGTCATTTCTGCGTTTGATTTCTGATGTGAATGGGGCCGGCAAATCAACGTCATCACGTACCCAACCAACCAAAGAACAAAGTAATTGCGATCGGATCACCACGAGACGAACGCGACCACAAGAAGATCCTGGAATCGGGTGCTGCTAAATTCGAGATAGAGACGATCATAAAAACACAAATGCGCGACCATTCGTTGACGGTGAACCTTGGCGTTTACGTGCCTACTGGTTTAGGCAGTTCGCTGACTATGGCGGTTTGGTCCCCTGCTGATCCGTCTAGGCGCATGATGCTTGGGTCGCCTTCGAGCTTATCGTGGCCTTGGGATATTAATTACCATCGCAATGGAAACAGCTTCCTGGGCGAGCGTTTGCTCCGTAGGAGATTAATGCGAGTTGGGCAGGTGGGCTGTGGGGGCGCTACTGCTACTGAACGCGGTGTGTTTGTTGTAGAGTGTGAGTGGCCATCTGGTGAACCGTATGATCGACTCCACATCGTGATCGTATATTGAGCCATTAAGTCATGTGTAACGAGATGGAAAGGTTGTGGAGGAAGCGTGAAGCGTTCCGAGGTTCGCTGTGGCGGGGCGGGGTGCACGTGTTGTCTTGGCGGCGATCATGGCAACGCTATGGAGCGCAACGATCGTTCGTGTTTCTGTCCAGCACATCGCTTGAGGCATCTTGGATCATGGAGATCTCAAGTCCCATGTTAAGCTAGGGAAGAATTGAACAGGTCTGGAGCCTGCATCAACGTTAGGCTACCTACTTTGCAGGTTTCTATATTGATGTAGGCTGCAGACCTCTTCAGTTTTTGCCTTGTATGAGGTGGGCTCATCAACGGCACTACCTTCGTCCAAGGCATCACATTGCCTTCATACATGGTTTCACTTCAGAAACAGCCAAATTTACTTCACCAATACACGAATCTGCGATTTCGCAATCACACGAACAATGAGATACCAGGGCTATGTAGAGAACCTCGTGGCGGTGCAACAGTAAGACGCGCACCCTACTCCGTTCGCTCCTTCAAGCTCTAGTGGGTAGACCAATCAAGAACGTGCCATGCTGAACGACTCGCTATGGCCTTCGTTGTATTCGTTCCAAGATTCGCTAAAGAATGGCTGTGGGCAACATAAGGTACACGCAAAACTTGGTAGAGCCACCGCAAAAAACTGAACGTGATCTTGGCTACCTATGTAATTGTCACTCTTCGTTGCATTTCTTCCACACAACCTTTTTTTCATCGTCTTCAGACTCCCCAAACACACATTCCCACATTTTCGCCATGTCGTCGCTACTTATCAACGCCGCTTGCGCTTTCTCAGCCTATGTACAGATGATGATATGGCCGACACCTTCACAAGAGCCCAGCGTAAAGATGTTCCACACCTTCTACATGATGGTACCACTGTGCCTGTGGAACGTATACTGCCAGGTGCCCCTTGTCAATTTGATAGTGGGAGAAAGACAAGGTGGAATAACGACGAACTTCAAACACTTTCTTGCATGGTGGCTGGTGTACTACCTGGTAACGTACACGGTGTGGAGTCCGACGCTGCTTTTCATATACTTGCCCGTTTTGTCTGAGTTACGTGGCAAATGGTCTATTTGACCTTCTTTCGGACCTCAAGCGGCTGCGGAACGGCATTAGTGCTTCCCGACAGCATTGCGGTATAGTCAACCGGTTACTCTCTCTTCAGTCCGACTTTACCCGCCTTCCTCAGCCCCACGACAGCGATCATCATACAAACGACCATATACCCGAACATAAGCCAATAACTCGCCCTGTACCCCTTCAACACAGCCACGTCATCCTGGTCCTCAAACGCCCCGCCATCATCACCATCACCATGGCCATCAGTACCCGTACTCCCGCTCTTAACCTGCACCCCCAGCGCAACAACCTGGCAACTACCCATACCCAAGCTCATACCAAACTGCGCAACGGTATTGAACACAGCACCAGCGAGCGCCTGCGTCTTTTCCGGGAAGTTGTCACTCACGATGATGAGGCCGACGGTGAACAAGACATCGGCACTGAACGGGGCGAACATCTGCGCCCAGAAAGCGAGTTTCCAGTAGCTCCACGTTGGTGGCACGACGGCCATTAAGAGGGGCGAGATGGCGCAGATTAAGGCGGAGCCGGCGACGAGCCAGCGGGCAGGGACGCGGTGGACGAATAGACCGACGGATATCTGGATTAGGACGCCGGCTAGGAGGTTGGGGAGGAGGTAGAGGGATGTTGCTAGCATGGAGGCGTGCTGGACTTCTTGGAAACTGGACTTGGGTTAGCTCTGGACTTCTGCCATGTTGAGCAACAGGGTGGTGGACGGTGGATGTTGATACATACTATAGACTGGAGAAGAGTTCAATGGAGTTCATGACCCCGTAAGAGAGTGCGACCATGATGCAGGTGCTGGTAAAGGGGAGACTGTTCCACAGCTTGTTCGGTACGAGGGCTGTTTTTCCACGTCGCTCACGGTAGTGCATCCAGGCTGGAAAGGCGCAGAGAAGGAGGATGCTGACGACGAGAAGTGAGGCTGTCTCAGCTGAGCGAATGCTTGTCAGGTCGGCGCTGATGAGACTATGTGCTGTTAGCTCTATCGGATTCAGACGATGAAGAGAAGATACATACGCAAGCACGTATGCGAGGATAGCTAGTCCGCCACTAGATATCATACCACCAACCCAATCAATCTCCTTACCAACCTTCTTCCAAAGCGCAATCACACCATCCTGATTCTGGGAAGGAAGTTTAGGAAGCGTCCAGACCGCAGCCACAGCGACCGCCAACGTACACCCTCCAGTCACGTAGAATCCCAACCGCCATCCCGCTCGTTCAATCATAACACCACTCAGTACTAGTCCGACAGCAAAACCAAGCGGCTGACTGAACCCCAAACACGCAAACCCAAGATTCCTCGCTCTCCCAGACGGCACAGCACCGGTAATGATAGCAACAGAGGCGGGTAAATGCAACGCAAGCGCCACACCTTGAAGAGCCCGAAAAGCTACGAGCTGCCCGCCGGTCTGCGCAAACCCGCATGCTAGCGTGAAGACACCGAGGAAGGTGATGCCAGTGAGCTCGACGGGTCTAGCACCAACTATATCGGCTACAGAACCCGCGATGAGAAGTGCGGCGCCGGATGTGAGACCATAGACAGAGGAAGGCCATAGGTAAAGAGAGCGTTCTAACGCGATGGAACGTGCGATTGAGGGGAGGCCGACCGTGATGATGCCGTTGGTGAAGCTGGCTATGAAGCCGACGAAGGAGGGGGTGAAGATTGTAAGGAAGGTACGGAGAGTGGATGGTTTTGTGACAGATGGCGCGGTGGATGATTCGGTGTCGGATATGCGGTGACCATAATTCGAGATTTCTTGCGAAGGCTGTGGTGGATGATAGATAGGTTTTATGGTTGTGGCTTTGGGTGTTGGTTGGAGCTCGAAGACCTCGGTCGTTGTTTGCGTTTGCGTTGCCATCTTCCGACCTCTTCCACAGGATATGAACGTACAGTTGTTACAAATCTAGAGAGGAAAGAAGCTCTTGAGAACACTTTAATGCTCACATTTTTCTAGTAGATTAGTTGAAAACTGTGGTAGAGGAAATCCTTTGGTGACTAGCTTCACGCCCTACGTCGGGCGACATGTCAAAAGTCAGGGTCCACTATTTGGGTCGAGAACTTCGATCATTGAGAGAAGCATGGAAGAAGAAAATGTATTTATTGTCAGCTGTCAGTGATGCAGTCGCATCCATTGAGGTTGAGCGCATGGCGTTCACGGGTTGCCAAGGCTGTTCTTACGAGTATGCTTCGGATGCAGGTACAAGAGAAGGGACGAAGGCGCTAGTTTTTTTGCTGAGCTTACGACGGTTACTACGGTTGCGCAAGAGATGAGACTAGTCCGGGGATGTGGACTTCCCGCAAAGGCGTGATGCAGGGCGCTGCAAGCCCTTTATGGGGCTCTTCGCGAAGGCGATCGTTGGCGCGCGTGGCCTCACCGCCGAGTCCATTTCTACGCGTCGCGTCAAAAAGCGGTAAAGAAAAAGAGGGCAATTGTTGAGATGGTGTGCTGTACCGTCTGGACTAGACAGACTTCCAATCAATGGCGGGACGCCGCGTGGCGG
Source organism: Alternaria ethzedia (assembly GCF_023757985.1). Lineage (NCBI taxonomy): Eukaryota > Fungi > Ascomycota > Dothideomycetes > Pleosporales > Pleosporaceae > Alternaria > Alternaria ethzedia. The sequence goes on along the minus strand of NW_026056194.1, from coordinate 1,335,442 downwards.
TCAAGTTGATTGAAGTTGGCGGCCGTGCTGTTGCTGCATCAACGACTTTGTTTGGGTGACGTCGGCTCGCGTCCCCAACCTCGTCCTAACCTCCTGCATTTGCCCACCAGCCACCCGCACCCAACACGCTCCAAACCAAAAGTTAACGGGAGCCACGCTTCCACGCTCCAAACCCCACACTACACATTGCTACCAACACTACAGAATACTCTCTGACTACTTTCTGCCAGTTGCATTCGCTGTTCGACTCGCTATAATCGACCTGCACCTGCGAAAACACCAATACTACCCTCTCGCCTACCATGGCGCCCCATCCCGACATTGCCGCCGACGAGCGGGCACTCTCGCCCATGGCCGTGAATGCTCTGCAGCTGGCCAAGTCAATGGTCAAGCGTGACCAACCTGAGCCATACAAGAACCTCGCCTCAGCGGGTGCACGCCCACCCAACGACCTCTCCGGACCCGGCTTTCAAGCTCTGTTTGCTCTCATCGGTGTCGGACTCGCCCTTGGAGCTATCTGGTTCTTCTTCTGGGCCAAGAACGGTGGCTTCAAGTGGCGCGACAACGACTGGGAGGACTACAAATCAACTGTGCTGAGACGCAAGGGACCCGACGGAAAGACTCTCTCCAACGCAACCAAGAGCACCAAGCTCGGCGGTGGCAGTGTTGTACACGGCGGCAGCTACTTTGGCGAACAGAGCGAGCTTAACTACACGGATGAGTCTGGTACCAGTGTCGACCCCAACGAATATCGCGATGCCGAGAGGGGCGAGGGCGGCCTTCGTGGCGGAGACGGACGAAGGCACAAGAAGCACCGCCGCGACCACACCAACGACTACAAAGACCCTGAGCTCCGCAAGTACCGCGAGGAGAAGGCTGCCCGTGTCGGTGGCCTCAACCGCGTTGGCGATGGCATGTACACCGACTACTCCGGCTCTCAACCCTCTGAAGTCGGCGGCTCCCAGGTCTCTAGTAACGCACCGCTTGTAAAGAAGGACGCCAAGGAAGTCAAGGACCCCAAGAAGGAAGCCAAAGCCAAGGAGATGCGCGCAAGGGAACGCATGCGCAAGGCCAAAGCCGCCGAAAAGGAAGCTGCCAAGAAGGAAGCCGCTGAAGCCAAAGCCCGCAAGGAAGAACAAAAGGCAGAGGCCAAGCGCGCAAAGGAAGAGCAGAAGAAGTCCAAGAAGCACGGCACCCCCTCTGAGGCTCCCGAAATGGCTGAAGTTACCCGCCCCATGATCGAGTACCGTTCCCCCGAAAGTGACTACACTCGCGCCTACACTGAGTACACCGCCCCATCTGAAGCCGGCACACCAACACGCGCTCCCACAAGGAGCAAGGCCCCGTCTGGACCTCGCCGTGCTCCTCCCTCCGCTGCATACTCCTTCACCACCGGCGACGACGACACCGCAACCGTCTACACCGGCGTCTCTACCTCTGACTTCGCCAAACCGCCTCCTCCCAAGGCCGCCCCCAAGACCGAGCGCAGCGCCCCCTCCGAGGTCACCGAGTCAAGCTACTACTCCGACTACCGTCCCAACGCCGACAAGTCCCTCTACTCGGACCCCAACAAGCACGCGCCCCGCTCCCGCTCAGCCCGCCCATCTCAAGACCGCCCCTCCCAAGACCGCACCTCGCGCTCCGGCCGCCCAACCTCTGAGTCTCGTCCCCGCCCCTCAGGCTCGCGTTCGCGTCCCACCTCTGAGTCGCCTCGCAAGCAACACCGCACTTCGCGCCCTGCTCCCCCTGCATCTGACATCTTCACCACTACCAACGGTGATTCTCAGGGCCACATGAGCTACCCGTGCCACATCCCCGGCCTTAGCCAGGCGGGCAGTGTGCATCCCATGGAGAGCGTGTCTCAAGTCGGTGTCCCGACTAACGCGAGGAGGGAGAGGGGCGGTAGAGATGTCATGGACGGCTACCGTCGTGGCGGCGTCCGTGCCGTTGGACGAAGGGACAGTTTGAGCGACAGCGACTAGACTCGTTCGCTCTCGTCTTCTTTCTCTTCAGTAGTATGATTCGGCATTGCATACCCCTTTCTTGGCGTTATTTGGGCTTTTTTATTGATAGAGCGACTTGATCTTTCTTTGAACCTCAGGGTTTCAACTTTGTACAGCGAGCGCGATGAGAGATTGATGTTATGGATGTACAGACTTTGGGAAGGGTATACCAGTGACAAAGGGAACGACGATGGAGGTCTCCGAACGAATGAAGGTTAATGACCTTGTATGTAGTAACACTCGAAGCAATACATGATGACACGGAAGTCACGATAATCGAAGACATTCTCTCCCTACATTCTCCACCTTATACATTACCTGATGCACATCGACCACCACCGTCACTCTCGCTCAAAATACAGCACAGCGCAGCACAGCAAATAGAGCAATTCATCTCAATCGAACGAAAAGGGTATATCACATTACTCTGTCCACTTCTTCCGTCGCAGAAAAACGAACTAGTAACTAGACTACAACGCTAGAACTTGCTTGCTGGCATAAGAACAAAAGCGGAATCCAGTCGGCTAATCCTGAGAAAACGCAAGAGCAGATATAGAGAGACAAGAGACTGAGACTGGATCATAGCTACATACATAGGCATTACCTCATTGGTTTTCCGATTTTCCTTTCCTTCCTTTCCGTGTTCCGTGGTTTCGTGGGCCAGATCAACTGGCCTATGGGTGATTTGTTTGAGATGATAGTGATGGGGTTGTGTAGGGGTGGTTGGTCGTTACGATTGTGGTGGTGGGGGTGTTTTTATGATATGTTGGTGTCGTGTCGTAGCGAGTGTGCTATATTGTGATGTGTTGAGAGTATGGTGGTGATTTGGAGATGTAGGAAGCGAGCTTCCTCAACCCATAATCTACAACTCATCCCTCACAGCCTGGGTGGCTTGAGTAGCGGCGCTGGAAATACTGCTGACAGCTTCCTCAGCGCTACCAGATGCAGCTGCGTACATGGACGCAATGCGGCTGTTGGCGGCGGCTACGGCGTCGGCGATGCGGCTGTTGGCAGACTCCATGGCTCCTTGCTCAGGTCCATAGACGGCGGAACTGGCTGCTGAAGATATGTAGGCGGCATTCTCGCTAGCAGCAGAGGCAACGTACTCGGCGTTGACGCTGGCTACAGACGAGATTGAGCTGTACACACCACCTGCACTGCTCGTGGCTGAGGCGACGTAGTCGGCTGCTGTAGGCGTGCCGAAGATGGCTTCGCTGATAGCAGCTTGGGCGGATGCCGCGGCTGACGAAAAGCTATCTTGAGCTGATTGTGTTCCGTAGAGCTTCTCGCTCACTTGAGACTGAATGGATGAGTAGGCGCTCGCAACTGACTCGCTGGCTTGCTCAGCGGCACCCTTGGGCGTTCCATAGAGGGCAACAGAGGCACTCTCAACAGCGAGATCCAAAGATGCGCTAGCCTGGCTCAAAACATCTTCGATCATAGCCGGAGGAGTAAAGACGGCGCTGACGACTGACGAAGCAGAAGCATACGCGTCAGCAGCCGCGTCGGTGACAGCATCGTAACTGTCGCCCGCGTACGAACTAGCAGCGTTGATACCTTCACTGGCATAAGACTGGGCAGAAGCCATGGCTGCTGGCAGACCCGTGGAGTAAGCGGAGGCGAAGCGGTTCATGACGCTCTCGGTGAAGTCGGGCCCCTTTCCAATGACAAGCTCTGAAATAAGAGCCTGGACCTCGGCATATTGTGCAGCAGCGGCAGCAGTAGCCTACGTGTACAAAGTCAGCATATGTCTCAAATGCAGTTTATTCATCGGACGAATTTCTTACCTGAGCACCGTAAGCGCCAGCTTGAGAGTATACAGACTCTGCCCATGGTGTAGGCTGGCCGTAGACCTGGCTACTGGCCTGAGCAATGAGTGCTTCCCAGTTCTGGCTGGCTTGGGAGGCAACCGACTCAGTCCAGGGGGTTTCTGAACCGATGACACCAGAGCTAACCTGGGAAGCGGCAGACTCAGCGGCTGCTTGGGCGTTGGCGACAGCCGACTGTGCTGAACCAGACACGTACGACGCGGCAGACTCGGCCGATCCAGATACAGCAGACGCAGCAGAAGCGGCTGATACGGAGGCGACCGAAGCCAAAGACTCAATGGTACCTTGCTGGGGACCGTATACAGCGCTCGATGCAGCATCAGTAAACTCGGAATAACGGGCGTGCGCAAGGCCCACAGCTTCGTAGTACTGTCGGCGAGCGCTGTCAGCGACACCGGTGGATTGAGGTGCGGCGAACTGGGCAGAAGCCTGGCTGAGGCCTTCAGCGAGGCGAGACGATGCGATGGAGGAGACCGACTCGAAGTAACCATGGGTGGGGCCTGCTGCATAGCTCCTCACTGATTCAGTGTATTGCATAGCATTCGACAACCTCTCACTAGCGACTGCGAGGGAATCGGAGTAGGCCTTCTCAAAGTAAGAAAGCATGGTTTGGTGCGCAGGCTGGGGCTCCCCAGAGATCAGAAGAGACATCTGGGCCTTCGCATTCTCGAACTGCTTGCTCGCAGCGCTGACAGCATCGTTGTATCGCGAGTTTGCCTCGACTTGTACGGTCTTGATTATGGCTGTCGGCGTTGGGGTACCGTAGATTGCGTATGATGCCGCAGTCACAGCTTGAGCATACTTGTCGGCGATGACGCTGGTCGCACTCTCAACAGCCGGTTGCTCGGTACCGTACAGGACGCTTGATGCAGCAGCAAGAGCACTTGCGTACTGCTCGCTTGCGATCGAAGAGGCAGACTCGACGGTACCTTGCGTCTTGGCAGGACCGAGGAGCGCTTCGCTGACTGCTCGGCTCATCTCAGCTGCTCGGTCGCCAGCGTCGGCAACCACGCTTTGCACTTTGCTGGAATAGGTGTCGACGACTTCGTCATCGTCTGCCAGCGGCTCATCAAGTACAGGTTCGCGGGCTTCAGCAATGATTTGCGCATTGGCTCCACCCCAGACCTTCTTAGGCGATTCGTAGGCTGCGGAGGCCTTCGATGCGGTGTCATCAATGACTTCAGACGCCTTGGATGAAGCTTGAGATAGCAGGCTCTCGGATGAAGGTTCACCATAGATAGCCTCAGACGCTTGAGACGAAACCTCAGATGCAGCTTTCTGGACAGAAGATGCCACACTCTCAGCAACTGGGGTAGAGCTACCTGATACGGCCTCAGAGACCTGCGATGATGCTTTGGATGCTGCCTCCTTGACGGAAGATGCGATACTTTCGGTAAGAGGTGTTGAGCTACCCTGAACAGCTTCGGACGCTTGTGAAGAGACGTCGGAGTACACGTCCTTGGCAGACGATGCGATACTCTCAGCAAGCGGTGTCGAGCTGCCTTGGATCGCTTCGGCAATCTGGGACGATGCACCCTCAACGTTGTCCATAACTTGTTGGGCAGCCTTGCGGACGCGAGGCGCGAAGACCTTGTCAGAGAAATCATCGCTAGCATCGCCGGCCCAGATCTTAGACTTGGAAACATCCTTCAAGCGTACTAGCTCGGCAACCATGTCCGACGCAATGGCCATGGCCTTGTCTTCAAGCTTCTTGGATTCTTCATGGGCCACGCGAAGGCCTTCGTGTCTGTTACCAACGGCTTCGACTTCGGCCTGCCATTCGTTGAGCGTGTTCCTCAGCTTGTGGTAGTTTTGCCAGTCCTTGTACGTGACGCCATCAGTCCACGCCCATCGCATGCCTACTTCTTGGAGGCCAAGGCTGTGGATCTTCTCAAGTACTTCGACAGTGCTCCTGACAGCAGCTTGTACCAGGGAATCTGTCTCTTGATCGTATGATGCTTTCCAGACACGGATGTCCTGGGCACGCTCCTTGACGGTGAGACCGAACTCGCGGGTCTTGGCGCCGCAGTCTTCGTACGCAGCCTCAAGATCGGCGTCTGAAGCATCCTCTGGGAGAGACTGAATAGTCTTCTTGATGTAGTTTTTCAGCTTAGCAATAGTCGCGTCGGCAGTCTCCTCTAGCTTAACAACCAGAGCCTGACCATGTCCGTTGACGGCATTGTCGACCTGTCGCTTTGTGATTTCTGCGACGCGTACCTCGAGATCTTCAGAACCCTTGTCTGCGGCTGTAGCGAACTTGGTCTGCCAGTCGCGGAGATCCTGGTTGAGCTTCTCTTGTAGTTCGGCGCCTGTGAGCTTCGGCTCAGAGGGCTTGACTTTGGTTGGTTTTGCTTCGAGTTCGTTGGAGGCTGTGCTGGCTGATTCGCTGCCGAAGAACTCATCAAGGACACCCCAGCCAGATCCCTCGGTAGAGCTGGGAGGGACAATGGAGGCGGAGGAGCTTGCGATGGTAGGAGTATCCTTGGTGGACTGAGATGGGAGGCTTGTCTCAGCATCGACGGCGGAGACGACAGACTCGATCTTCTGCTGGTCCCTGTAGCGGCCTAGACGCTCGGAGATACGGACCAACTGGGGCTCGACGTTGTCTCCGTATAGCACGCGCAGCTGGGGCCACACTGTGCGGAGGAGGAAGGCCCAGGTGGCATCCTTTGCGGTGTGGACATGGGGATAGACGATGTCGACGAGGACGTGGTGGCCGTATGCGTGACCCTGTTGGAGGTAGGGCTTGGAGCGCTCGTAGGCCGGGAGCAGTGTCAGGTGGTAGATCTCTTCGGAGCTAGTCCTGAGGTCGTTGTAGTACGGGGCAGCAGCGTCAGTCGCCTTCTTGACATGAGGGCCTAGGTACACGTCGTACTGGCCCTTGATTTGCTTTTGGGCATTCTGCAGCTGGGGCTGGACAGACTTCTCGTACTGGGCCTCTGCGTATTTCCTAGCATGCTCGACCCTGTGTGCGCCGTAGGTGGCGTAGTTGTCCTGGGCGAATGTGGTTATGGGCGTCGTGTAGGGCTTGACCTTTGCAATCTGCGGGGCGACGTAGGTCTCGTAGTAGGGGTCGACATAGGGCGCAGCGAAGGACCGGGTCTGCAAGTAGGGCTTGCACACGCGTGGAGAGTCGTGGTTGAGCTGGTGGAGCGATGTGGGACACCGGAAGAGGAAGGTGATGATGAGATACCACGTGGAGAGTCTCGCAACCATGCTCGTGAAGGCGCCCACGAGACTCCGCCTGGGCTTCCGCGAGCGAGCGGACCGCGAGGTGAGCTGCGTCTTCTCTGCGTGGCCGTTGGCGGTGCCATTGGCGGACCCGTTCAGGCTGCCATTTTGTTTGGACTTGGTCGCCCTTCCGTTGGCCTGGGCGGCCATGCTCGCGTGTGGTGGACGATGAAGCGGTGACGCTGTGTGGCTGACCAGCTTCTGCGGGTGCGTATTAGTGGTACTGCCGCAGCAAGTCGGGGTCTGGCTACGTACAAAAATCAGCGACAGGCGGCAGCGTCTGGGTTGTTGATGTCTCTTGAATAATGGCGATGGCTGCTCGAAGTAACTTGTCTGTTAGCGCTGGGGGGACGACAACCGAGCTGCAGCAGTGATGTAATTGCACGTGCGGACGCGGGAACACGATAGCAAGATCAAGGTTTGGACATGCGATAGGCGGCAGAGAGCGCAGAATTACGCGATAGGGCACGAGAGATGACGGAGGAAATAGAGTCTGCCTGTCGCGACTTCTCAGTCCCAGACATTTTCAGTGCCTCAGGCTGCCCCTGCGGTTCGCGTCGTCTCATGTAGGGCTGGATGCCTTCACCCGCGCTGTAGGACCCTGTGACGCTGATCAAGCACCGAAGACACGCCATGCATGTGCAAATCCGATCGCTTGTCCCAGGTACCAGACTAAATAATTAATTGTCCCTACACGTGCACTAAGTGTGGCTAGGTGCCATCGCTCTGCCAGGGGCCCGGGGTGCTCGACTGCCAAGACCGAGACTGTCTGGCGGCGGCGACATCACCACTTCCGTCGCCAGAGCTGCTGCACGCAACCACGGTTCCGGCCGCATCCACCCTTGTGCGCTTTCCCCCAGGTCTATTCACGTCCCTAATTCCCTGCATCTGCATTGTCCTCCACCGCGCAGCACTGCACGCCCGTCCTCTTCACGCCGCTCCCTCGCTGCGATTCCGATGCCTACTTGAGATCGACTTGTGCGGCATCTGCCCGAACCCGAACCATATCTTCCGATTCGATACAACACCCCTCTTACCGCGTGTATACTTTTAATCCCCCTCCACCATGACCACCGATGCCGAGCCCCTCACCGCGGGGCTCTTCGACGATGCCTCCGCGCACGACAGCGCCCCCCAGACTTCCGACGAGCGAGCCATGGACAAAGACGAAGCCGACACCTGCCGGATATGTCGCGGGGAAGGCACCGCCGAGGAGCCTCTGTTCTTTCCCTGCAAGTGCAGCGGTAGCATCAAATACGTCCACCAAGAATGCCTGATGGAATGGCTGTCCCACACCCAGAAGAAGCACTGCGAACTGTGCAAGACATCCTTCCGCTTCACCAAACTATACCACCCCGGCATGCCGAATCGCATACCCACGACCGTCTTCGTACGCCGCGCCGCTCTCCACGTACTCAACATGTTCACAACCTGGTGCCGAGGGGTCCTGGTGGGCGCCGTCTGGCTCTTCCTACTACCCTGGTGCATGCGCGTCGTATGGCGCAGCCTGTTCTGGGTCGGCGATGGTGGCTGGTCACAAGACATGTTTGCCGACACACCTGAGACGTCAGTAATGCCCGCGACTGGTAGAGGACTGGCCCCTAGCGATATCGACTTGATACGCTCCGCACTCGATACCGCCAAGAGCAGCAACTCGACTGTGCATGTGGCAAGTACCGTCGGGCCCATGAAGATAACATATACTCCAAACAATTCCACGACTAGCGAATCCATCCTCTGGACCTATGCCAAACGAGTCTTCTTCGGGGTCCCATTCCCCTTTTCCCAGCTTGCACAAGCCGACAGAATAACTACTCATGTATCTGTCGTTGACAAGAACGGCACCGTTTCCAATACTACCTCGGACCACCTCGGTATTCGTAGTCCGTCGCTACTCTCCGATGTCCCCTTCTTCAACTGGTTCCAGTCTCAAAGCGCCAATCGCTTTATTGTTGACGTGATAGAGGGGCAGATCATCACTCTACTCGTTGTTGTGGCGTTTATCCTTGTCTTCTTGATCAGGGAGTGGGTGGTCCAGCAACAACCTGTCATCAATATGGTTGCCCTCGGTGACAACGTTGCTGCGCAGAGGGCTGCCATCATAGAAGAGGAGGCTCTCGTTGACAACGTGGTCGTTGATGAGGGCGAGCTGGAAGACGCTTTAGATGCTTTGGATGCTGAAGTGGCTGGGGAGGCTGCGGATGCGGAAGAAGCTCATGAGCCTGAAAATACTGACCAAAACGAGCCAATTGCCCCTGGAGACTTCACTCGCGAGAATGATGAGCCCGAGGCTGCTGAACCTACGATACGCCGCGTTCGCCGGTCTTCTTCGCTCCGCCGAGAACGCGACGAGCTTGTTCGCAACATAGTACGCGAAGGCCTCTCCGGTGATTTGAGGTCGATGATGCAATCGGATGATCTTGTGGATGCCTATGACGATGGATTTCCATCCCAGAGCTTTAACGAGGCTATTGAGCGAGCAATGATGGAAGACGGCGAGGCTAGCAGCTCAAGCTTTCCTGCAAGAACCTCGTCACTCCACCAACCTTCAGGCGTAGCGCCAGATCTTGAAGGTTCCGAATCGTCTTCATCTTCGCACAGACCAAACATGCCAGCACGCGATAGATCCTTCATCGCGACAGAAATCCGTCGCGGCCTAGAAGAGGGTAATACATGGTCTTTCGAGAACGTACCACAATCGTCAGCTTCCAACGAGGAAAGTGCTGAAAACGTACCCGAATCGTGGGAAGACGACGACAACGCAGACCGAAGAGCCGATCAAGGACCCGAGGCTGCATCGGACCACGAACCGGGTAGCGAGCACAGCAGTGGAAGCTGGCAGCAAGTCCCTGAGGCTGTAGAAGATGACTCCGACCAAGCGCTGGAAGGAGAACATGTTCACGACAAGGGTAAAGCTAAGGCTGTCGACGCCAGTGTGGAGGATAATCTACCCGAGTCAACGTCTTCTGCACAAAGCAGTTCCACTCATCTAGACAACTCAATTACGGTCGATACTACCATTGAAGTCGACAACAGCAGTAGCCAACCTGACCAAGACTCAACCACCCGCGAAGAACAGGAGCATTCTGAAGTGGGTCAGCAACACCCGGACGACCAGCCTGCGGTTCCAGCCAACGCACAACCAGCAGCGCCTCAACCTCCACAAAATCCAGTGAACCAAGTATTGGACTGGATGTTTGGAGACATAGCCCCGATGGCTCAACCTGTCGAAGAGGGAGGCAACGATGAGCATATCGTGCGCGATCTTGCAGACGAAGCGCCTTTTGTGCCCTTCTTGGGGAACGAGCCGCGGGATCATGGCAATGCTGCGCCCCAAGATCCTGAAGTTGCTGCTGCTGCTGCACAAGCTGGCATAGATGTCAACGACCAGGAAGCGATTGAAGACGCTGAAGACCTGGAAGGTATACTTGAGCTCATTGGTATGCAAGGGCCTATTGTCGGTCTTTTCCAGAACGCCCTGTTCAGTGCCGTGCTGATCACCTGCACATTGGCGTGCGCTGTATGGGTTCCTTATCTCTGGGGTAAGTTCGTCATAATAATGGTGGGAAGCCCTATCGAACTCCTCAAAATCCCTCTACAGGCGGTCGCTGCAGTAACGGACTTCATAGTCGACGTCACGCTCTTCCTCGTAGCTGGTACGACGTACTGGAGTTCTTATGCCATCTCCAGTCTGGTCAAGCTGTGTTCCTTGGGGAAACTGTCTCAAACCATAGATGGTCCACTCCGTGCAGTATCTACGCCAGCATACTCCCTTGCAGAGAGTGCAATGGTTCGTATTGGCAAGATGTTCATGGACTCGCCATTATCGTCTCAGCCCAGCTACACCCAATTCACGCTTAACGCACACGCTTCACTACGAAGCCTGCAGAACACGACCTCATTTGCGCTCAATGAAACGAGCAGCTTTGCAAACGCCATCATCGAGGAAATTTCAGCAGACTCGCCGCCCAAGCTTGTGCTGAGGGTCCTTGGACGCCTTCCCTCGTTGATTCAAGATATCTTTACGACGACCTACGGCCAGTGCAGCTCTCTGCTCTCATGGCTTTGGACGGCCAAATCGTACAAGATCACCATTGATCTAGACTCGAACAGCAGCACCGCTGCAGCATACACTGCACTGGAGCGATGGACGGCGAGTGACCGCCTAATCGCAATACTGGCTGGCTATGGGTTCTTCGCTTTTCTTGGTGCGATATATCTCAGGCGCGGCACACCTTTCAGCTCGTCACAGCAAGGACAAAGGATCGAACGCATTCTTTCTGATATACTACAACAAGCCGGAGGTGTGCTCAAGGTGATCCTTATCATTAGTATCGAGATGTTGGCATTTCCGCTGTACTGCGGGCTGCTTCTCGACTTGGCCATGCTTCCACTATTCCAGAACGCTACGCTGTACAACAGGTGGCAGTTCGCGAGAGAGAGTCCATGGACATCTGGATTCGTGCATTGGTTCATCGGTACCTGCTACATGTTCCACTTCGCGCTCTTTGTGTCCATGTGCCGCAAGATCATGCGCAAGGGTGTGCTGTACTTCATCCGCGACCCAGATGATCCGACCTTCCATCCTGTTCGGGACGTCCTAGAGCGTAGCGTTACGACTCAACTTCGCAAGATCGCCTTCAGCGCTCTTGTGTATGGAGCACTCGTTATTGTATGCCTTGGCGGTGTCGTATGGACCTTGAGTCGTGCTACTACCAACGTCCTGCCAATTCACTGGACTACCGAAGCACCATCGCTGGAGTTTCCGCTCGACCTTCTCTTCTACAACTTCCTCACGCCGGTCATCATCAAGTTCTACAAGCCTAGCGAGGGTCTGCATGCTATCTACAAATGGTGCTTCCAGAAGTGCGCTGGATTCCTCCGCCTTTCCAACTTTCTCTTTGGCGACAAGGTCCCTGCGCAAGAAGGCGATGATGGCCGATACGTTCGTGCACCTGCTTCCGATCAAGCTCGCATTCCCAAGGGCCAACCTGTCTTCGTCGAAGTCGACCGCGACAACGTTCGCAAAGATGGAGAGAATGAGGGCGGAGTGCACAACTCTGATCTCGTGTCGATGGTATTCATCCCACCATGGTTCCGCGTGCGCATTCTCTGCTTCATCGTCACGATATGGATCTTCATGGGTCTATCGGGAGTAAGCGTAACGATCCTACCACTACTCTTCGGCCGCTATCTCTTCTCACTCTTCCTCCCGCCAACCGTCGAGATGAACGACATCCATGCCTTCTCCCTCGGCGTCTACACGCTCGCCAGCATCGGCTACTCCGCCTACCACGCCTTCAAGTTCATCTCGTCGCTCAATCGCTCCATCCCAGATCCCATGTCCACACTCCACACCATCGCAGCAACCACCTCGCGCGTCGGTGGCCGCGCCCTCCGCTTCTCATACGTTTGGGCAACCCTCATCTTCGCCATACCTTTTCTCTTCGCCGTCCTTCTAGAACTCTACTTCCTCATGCCCCTGCACGCCTACCTTGGCCCCAAGGAACCCCACGTCGTCCACGTCATCCAAGACTGGACCCTCGGCTTCTTGTACTCTCGTCTCGCCGCACGCCTCGTCTTCGCGAACCGCAATTCCCGGCCCGCACGTGCGTTCAAAGCTGTCATCAGAGATGGCTGGCTCTACCCCAACGCCAAGATCGCGACACGCTGTTTCCTCATCCCCGTGCTCGCGCTCTTCCTCGTCGCTATTGCCGTTCCATCCAGTCTGGCGTTTGTCACGAGTCGAACGCTATACCGGAATGCAAACGAAGCAACAAAGAATTTACTCTGGCGCTTCAGCTTCCCGGCTGTGGGACTTGCTTTGGTGGTTATGTGGGCATCCTCGGCGGTTGTCAGGCTCCTTGTGAGATGGAGGTTGGTCGTTAGGGATGAGGTTTATCTTATAGGAGAGAGGTTGCACAACTTTGGGGAGAGGAAAGCGCCCGTTCAGCCTGCGTCTGCTGCTACTCCTACGGTGGGCGTTGAGGGTGTTGATGTGGGTACGCAGACTGCTTAGTTTCGCGGGGTCGTCGGTTGGTGTTGTGTTGTTTTGCGTGTAAGAGTGGAGTTGCTGCATATCCTTTTCATTATGCATTTGCTTTCACTGGGTGGATTAGAAGACATGTCAGTCGTTTTGTCAGCGGGCTAGCCAGATAGCCAGTTAGCATGAATCTCACGCTGCTCATCCTTGTTACATTCATCTACACTCCTGCCTTGTGAACTTGGTCTTCTGTCAATTGGTCCATCGACTAACCTCGTGGTCAACTACGCATGATGTGAAGCCACTCCGCCGTTGTACAAATTCCCTTCTAGCACGCATGAAGATACGAAGCCCTCGGCTGCCACCCTCCCTCAGCCATAAGAACCTCTCCAAGAACTCTACTGATCCGAAGGAGATGCCCGTCGCGCCCTCTTCCCGCAGCGATAGAAACACCGGCAGGCATGCCATTCATTCCCATAAAAGCAGGTGTATGTACCACTGGCACATGCAGACCCTGGATTAAAGTCAAACTCGTTTATATCTACCACCTGTGACATGTCAACTTACCGTCCACATCGTATTGAACACCGGACTTCCCATATCCCCAAGTCCCACCGGCGCCTCATTCACAGCACTCGGCGCGATGATGACGGAATACTTGGTCGCTATCGTGTCGAACAGCGTACGCAGATGAGCGAGTTTATCCAGTGCCATCTTTTTCTCTTTATCAGTGTGCTCGGAGTGGTTTTCTACTAAACTCTGGATCGAGACGTTCAAATCACCCTTGTGCGAACGGTATTCTTCGCGGAAAGCGAGTGCGGTCTCATTGTCGATGATTGCGTTTTGTAAGCGCGTTAAAGTGTCTGCGTTGCCAAAGTCATCCGGTAGTGACATCTCTTCCACTCTTACACCGTGGTTTTGCAGGATGGCGGCTGTTTTCTGCATGGCATGTATAGTACCAGGGCCGGCATGTGACCACATGGGTGTTTTGACAAGAGCGACTGAGATATCATCCAAGTATACCTTTCCCGGGCTCTGGTCGTCACAGAGGGAAAAGACATCTGCTAGTAACTGCAGATCTTCGATGCTGCGAGCGAAGAAGCCGATGGTATCGAATGTAGAAGAAACAATCTTTTGCCCCAAGGTTGAGATGGCGTTGTACGTAGGTTTCATGGCAAATGTTCCACAGTAGGCTGCTGGTCGAATGACGCTTCCGCCTGTTTGTATGCCCAAGGCAAGCGGAATCTGCATATCGGCTACGGCGGCGGCGGAGCCGCTTGAGGAGCCGCCTGGGGTTCGAGATGGATCGTGGGGATTGGTGGTCGGAGGCCCTGAGTTGGTGATGGTGAACTCAGTCGTCGTTGTCTTGCCTGTGGGAGACGTCAGACATAATTTATTAGAAAGGTGGATTGACTAGCCGAATATTAAGGCTCCTGCAGCTCGCAGAATCGCAACAGCCGATGAGTCGAAGCCAGATTGATGTCCTTTGTATATCGGTGAGCCATACTGGGTGGGCATGTCTGAAACTTGTCAACATCTAGCATGCAAAAGACTTTGCCTTATGACCTTTCGTGTTCATCACGTCTTTGATACCTATCGTCACTCCATGCAGCGGTCCTCTCTGATTTTGTGGCACATGATCAAGTTCTCGAGTTCGGCGTAGAACAAGCTCTTGATCTGGCGTTTGCTCAGGTGAAGTGCTTTATATGCGCAGAGCAAGACTCACCGAGATGGGCCCATGCCTTGACAATATGGTCCCGGTCGCGGATGTGGCCAAGAACAGATTGCGCATAGGTCTCAACTGTGATGGTATTGGCTTTGAGCAAGTCCAGTATTTCTACTGCGGTCAGAGTGTATAATTTAGGTAACGTTGACATAGTTGGTGACTATTTGGAACAAGAATATCCTAGAAAGTGGTAGAGCACGGAAGAATTGACGAGCTTCTGCGATAGTGTGCATGGCCGATCTGTATGCAAGGGGATGCCGAACTCGCTAACGATGCAGATTGATGTTTGCACTCAGGAAACGAAAGAGCCCAGTGCAGATTTGAGATGTTGTATTGCTCTTTTCCCATAGCGCCGTATCTGATGCAAATTGTACAGTAATACATGGTATACACACGTGCGACCGTCGTTCCCGGTAGGGACCGTCTAGAAACCCGGAGGGTTGAGTCGTTGACTGACTCTCGTCCATTTTGGCACCTCTGTGAACTGTCAGCGACCGCAAATTCAGGATGTACTCCACCGCAGATGCTTTTAGTTCTCCCTCTGCCGCCACCAAGCTTTGTCCCAAGATACTAGAAGCATGCAACTTACTGTGTATTCCCTTTCGATACCTCTTCACCTTACGGTCGAAGACGGTGTATTTGTCCTTGGGAAGCATCTCTGCCTCGGTCGGCATCTCCATCTTCCAGCGCTCCACCTTCTTCATGCTCTGTCCCATGCGTCGTAGTGCGGTATCGATTGTGCCGACCACAGTGTCAACGTGCCGTAGGCGCTCGCGCTGCCTGTACTTCTGATGTCTGGATAGCCGCCATGGTATCTTCCTATAGTTTTGTCAGCACGGCCTGCCAGATATCGAGTCGCAACTGATAGAAGGTGCATCGGAACGGGAAATGTGATGGCGACGACGAGCAATTGCGCGCGGGTGACAGTTCGGGAAACGCAGGGAGTCGCACCATAATAGACCACCCGATAGCGGGTTTGTGAGGCGGAATGGACCGAACATGGTGAGGTGCTGGGGTTGGCGATGCTAGGCTGCGCAATCGACGTCGCGATATTCTTCGAAAGGCACTCCCGCGGACTTTCTTGGCAGACATGCCGATTAGCGTGGGGAAGCTCATCGACACACCCCACACGTTGCACAGCTAAACACCAAGCTACACTTACGACGATACGAATTACGAATTACGACGCAGTTATTTCCGACATCAGTAAGAGTGGAAAGACTGTACTGGGCTATATCACGCATCCTCGCCTGAGCCGCACGGCGCACACCAAACACTCCACACGTATACCGACCGACTTCCCCATACCTCGCCATGTCGTACACATTCTCCATCCTATCGCCTCTCGATGTCCCCCTATTCACACACGACTTCGGTACCTCACGGAGCGGCGGCACCGGTGTCGCGAACTATACCCCCGCCGAGCGCGCCCTCGTCCCCTTCATCCTGCATTCGTCCCTCGATATAGTCGAAGAAGTACAATGGGGCCCTTCTACATCCAGTGGCTCCGCGCCCATGTACCTTAAGCACATCGACAAATACCAGAACTGCTTCGTGTCGTGCTGGATCACCGGCGGCAACACACGCTTCCTTCTACTCACAAGACCACGCGACGAAAGTCTGGGGCTGACGAGTGGAGGTGCTGGAGGCGCGAGAGGAAGTCTAGCAGGTGGAAGAGCTGCTCTGGGAGGAGGTGCTGGCCTATACAACCCCAGCAGTCCAGCCACGGAAGAAGCTGTCAAGAACTTCATGGTCGACGTATACGAGGCATGGGTCAAGACTATCATGAATCCCTTCTTTGCTGTCGGCAATGGCGAAGTCATCAAGAGCCCGGTGTTTAGGCAGAGGGTCGCGACTGCCGCGAAGAAATATCTATGAAGGGAGAGAAATCATCACGGAATCACCGATTCAAGAATGGAGACGACCACGGGTCGAGGACCCATTTCATACCCGGGTGCACGGTGAATGGCACAAGAGCAGTCTGGATTATTGCCATCTGATTGGAGAGTATCGGCAACATAACTGCTGAAACGTCTCACTTCCACCTCGCAGCGACGCAAATCTGAGACAAGGAAGGCAGCAACGAGAGCCTTCGAGCTAGTTGCGAGCCTTTGCACTGAGCAGGTGTATGGCTACTCATGCCCGCGAGGCTATTAGACCTAGCCGAAGTCGACCTCGCGCTTTGTATGGGTTATGATAATTGGGAACAGGAGGCTCAATATCCTGAGAGTCGATGCGATGGAGTCTCTGTCGCGCACGCATCTTTTGATAAGCACTGTACTGGACTAATATATTGCATTGGGCTTGCGCGCAGCCAATTCCTCTCTATATAGCATCCTAGGTCACAAACAGCTGCTAGGTCAAAAGTGGATACTCGTCGTTTGCGTCTCGGCGTTCCGTTTACCTATTATTCAAGGTACCCTACCTGCAAGCCTAAGCCATGAACATAGAGGTCTTACCTTACTTACGCATCCTCAAAACTGTGGTCACCATGAGTTGCGCCTTTACCTTGGTCCCGTTTGTTATCGCGCAGATCTCTCACTCACCTTCACCTTGTCCAAGCTGGTATATCACCACTCCATCTACCCACCTTCTCCCGCTCGCAACGAAATCTCTTACCTCACAGTATTTAATATCTTTGCCTTGACTTCAGCGCGTTGCGACTCTTAGCATGGCATCGAAACCCCCCGAGGTCAGTGCTGCAGACAAACAGTGGCTCACTTTCCGACAAAAGCACGAAGCTGAACTTAAGGGCTTCCAACGGTATGCGACGGAGTCTTTTGCCAAATTTCAAGACAACGTCAACAAGGAGCGAGCAATTATTCTCGCAAAACACCAGAAAGAAGAGGAAGAGTTCTGGAGCAATGCCAAGGCGGCAGCAGATAAGGAGAAGAAGAAGGTTGGCACCATGGCTGTCGGGTCTAAGACGGGTATCCAGAGTCAAGCAAACCGTCGGGTAGCTGTTGCACCACCGAGAGCTGCTCCCACCATCAAGAAGACGCCGGCGCCCAGAGCCAAAGCGCCGTCCATATCCAAGCCAGCGAGCAACACAACCACACCGCTAGCAGGACCCAGGAACAAGAAAGCCGCTGTCACAATCATTGATCTTTGTTCTGACGAGGATGACGATGAACCAGTATTACTCAAGGAGAAACCTGCTTTACAGATAGCTGAGCAAAAGCCTATCGCGAAAGACCCTCCCGGCTTGTCTGGCAAGATCGGAAATGCGGTAAGTCGGCAAATCCTAAAAACATTCTTGTCCTAAGACTAACTTATATAGAATACGTCGGAGCCAGAACATTTGAAGCCTGAACACAGTATCTTTACTCAGCAACCCCGACACCCACTTATACAACCGCCCGCGCTATGTACAAGTAACAGTAACACTCCCGGTATGCACGTCTCGAACTCCGTCGCCTCTCAGCATGCACCGGCAGCTGTCCTCAGTACACAACCGAACCTGGTCGGGGGCGTGGGTTTTGGCAACTGGGCGAACGTTCCTCGCATGCCAGATGCCCGTCAAGGAACAGCATTCAATCGTGGAGGTAGACCATTGTCGGCTTCCTCTCCGTGGGCTACCCCCACAATCTCTGCCTCACAAGGCCTACAATCGACGAGCGGTTTCGCTTCTTCGAGACTCTCTCAAGCCCACCAGCCAGACAAGTTTCAATCGCAACAAAGTGTAGGGTACCAATCAGGCCAGTCATCGATGTTCCGGGAATCAGCTTTCCATGGCCTTCCTCGAGACGACCACGGATATTTGCGAAAGGAAGGCCATGCTTACTATTTGCATGGCTCAATCGAGTCTTCACAAGACCTTGGGCGTAGAGACAGATTCGGTCCTGATTCTGTCCCGAATTATGCAACCAAAAACTTGGAGAGCGACCTTCGTAATTCGGTTTCGAATGGTATGGACACGATGATGCATGAAGCTCCGCGTAGTAAGCTTGCTGTCTTCGATCTTGTAGTGACTGAACTAACGTATACATAGCTCCAACAAGACCACAGCAGCACACTCCAAACATGCTTCCATCACCTCAAGATACTGGTCTCGTATCCACTCAAGAGAGCCCTCGCACCCCAACCGAAGAGCCACTTACCCCTACCACTCCTAAGACGCCCAGCTTCAGAAGGCCGTTCCTTCCAGCCAGTGCCACCAAAGACAGTGTTGCGGTTGCTAGGGGTGTTCGGGCTGGGTCGCAGGTATCTACCTCTACTCCTACTAATCGCGCCTCGAGTATTTCGCAAAGTCAACGCGATGCGTCAGTCGTATCGCATACTTCTTTCTCTTCCCGTTCAGGCAGAGGCAAGCGGAAGGTGGTGGATCTCAGCAGCGATGAGGAGAGTGACTATGCCCCGCCGTCTGATGATGAGGAGCCTAGTTCCCCTGTCATGATGGACGATGCTCCTGAGCCTATAAAGAAGCAGACATCTAGGCCGGCGACCAAGAAGGCTAAACTTCCTCCACCACTACCACCAGCTCTTGCCTCAAAAGGTGTGTACAACAAGGGAAAAAATGGCTTTGGCTTCACGAGCTTGCAGAAATCGAAACCCAAGGTCAACAACCAAGCTGATGTGGCATTACCGACTACCCCACCGCGTATGCCCACCAGAAAGCCTCAGCCGACGACACCATCTACACCGACGCCTGCGTCTCAGAAGTCCAAGATCGTCACGTTAAAGACTCAAGGAGCAAGCGTATCGCGCTCACCTCGAAAGGCCAAACTTGACGCGTCTGCAAAAATCACCCAGCTCAGCGAAGCCGAGTTGCAAACGCGGACCAACATTGCTATCGACAAAGCAAATCAGCGCGAGGAAGCAACAGCTGCAGCTGGAATCTTCGAGCAAGTCAGAGGTGGCATGCGAGCCATGTCCATCACACCGGCGCCTAGCACCGCTAGCAACGCTGCAGAGGACGTAGAAATGCTGGCCGACGTTTCAGACTCTGAAATCGCATCTCCAAAACACGGCGCTGGATTGAATTCATGGACAGAGTCTCGCTTCAATGGCGACAGATATCTTGCCAAGTCTCGCGCTGCTCGGCCCATAGTGGAAGACGACGACGACAACGACGACGATGACCCGGACATCAGTAAGTACAGCGTCATCGACGGCGTTATTGTGCATGAGACGGATCGAGAGAGACTGAGACTGACGCAAGAGCAGGAAAGGCTTATGAGATCAAGAGGGACAGACGGTGGCAGTCGCGCACGTGTAGTGACCGCAGTTGAAATGCCGGAGTATGCTCAGGGTATGGCCGGGCAGAGTGGGAGGCGCGCGAGAAAGACTATGAAATGAGAAGCATGGGACTGGAGCCATGGGGATACGCCTTGTACGATGTACCTTAAATGGGACACCCATATCGCAAGAGCGTCTGGAAGTGGAGATATCTCTTGGAGGGCAGGATGTATCGAAGTATCCGTATCTTCGTTTACTCGCATGAAGTCGCGATATGCTTCGCACTAGCTACACTTCTATCATTCATCGAAACTCTGTACGGTTCATGTTTAGCTAGTGGTAACAAGAAGCTGGTACACAATCCCAAATGGTATCACACTTTAGCCAATCGAGCATGTCATACCCATATCTCTTGCGAGAAGGCAAAACGAACAGCCCCCCAGCTAGCCAACCCATCATCCACTGCTTACTCACAGTCAAAGCATCCAGATCACCACAGACTGCAAACAAGGAAATGACGATGCGCTGCAGCTTATCAAAGCCACCGAATCGGCCAGACACACTAGTTCGGTCCCCGTTCACGCACCTGCAACCCCACTCTCCTAAGCGCATGACAGCAACCACTTCCTAGAACCCGAATCTCGACGCGTCCAAAAGTCTCATCTACAGTAGTATGTAGTAAACCTCCCAAGCAGTTGTCAATAGTAAAAGGCAAAGCTTTTTTTTTTTTTGCCCCGCAATGGTTAAAATACTAGCTCATTAGCTCACGCGACCAGCCAGTCAGCCTCATTCACTCAACGGCGCTGGACACTTTGAGGAGAAAAGAGGACGAGCTCAATCAACCATCCTGCACACGAGAGAGCCAAGACGGGGAAACGAGCATCAACGACGCAGCAAAAAAACGGTCGGCGGTGCTTATACTTTCAACGGTCTGGCAAGTCGCGCCGAAGATTAACGTTAACGTTAAGTTAGCTGTTTTTTAGTGCCGGAAAGTGGGCGTTACCAACTTGTGACTGGCTGGCTTTGGGTGCCCGGAGTTTTTTTTGTGAGAAAGTGGAGTAGCTAGCTAGTCTAGCTAGCTTAGCGACATAGTTGGTTCGGATTAGTTAGTTCGCGCTTTTCTAAGTTGGCAGACTTGCAGTGGAGAAGGTCTTGGGAGTTCGGTTCTTCTTGGTATTAGCAATCGGGGCGGCCGTGAGTGGATAGGATGATGACGAGAGTCTTTGATAGAGGTTGCGTAGGCGTGGAATTGGTGTTGTGGAGTATTGGATCTGGGATACTGCGAGAAGGGATCGAAGGCGTCGATTAGAAAGTGAATTGTTGCAGGTAGAGTGCGCAGACGGAGAAAAGCATCTGTTTCACACACGAGTATACCAAGAGCCTTGGAACTGCCGTCAGCGCGAAAAGCGAACGATATGTCAGCCCATCTCTGGTTTAGTTTTGACAAGCCAACTAGGCATATCCCGCCCTGTGTGACATGCCCTCCAAGCACCATCGCTGCAACTTCGGAGAGTTTTTCTTACGTTGCTTTGTGGAAGACGGAGGGAGGGGGCCATTTCCGACTACTCCTAGGTTCGTAACGGTTTTACCGTTTTCGACACCTTTCGGGGGGGTTGGCAGCAGTTGGGTTGGTTGGGGTCCTTTCCGCGCGTACCTCGTCTCGCGTGCCACATGCCACATGCATGCATGGGTAATTTCGGTCTCCAACGGCCAGCCGTTCCGGCAATCGTGTCTAAACCGCAATCAGCCTGTTCTGCCCACACACCCCAACAACCGTCGGGTCGCATCGCGTCGCACAACATTGCATTGCGTTGCAGTCGTGTGCCTGGCCTTCTTTGATACCCTGCCCTGTTGCGTGCGGTGCGCCCCCCCTCGCCCCTTACTACCCACACCTTACCCACCCTGAAAAGCAAATCATCCTTGTGTGCCTGAGCTGGGTAGTCAGGCACCAGGCACGCAACGCGTAGACATGAGTGGTATTCAGCCACGCGAGACCAGGCTCTCCCGGCCTGTCACCTGTCCGCCTTCCGCTTTGCGAACGTATGGGGGAGGGATGTCCCTAGGGGAGAGTAGGTCGACCGAACGACTATCGACGTGATTTATTTGTCTCGGACAATATCACGTCGAGCATGCATGGAAAGGCTTGCGTGCCGTGCCGCTGTAAGTGATCGTGAGTGGCTACTGAGCGGTTCATGTGGGTTCTCTTCTCGTTCGGTGCTTTGAAGGATTGCGGGCGAACTGGTCAGCTGGCTGCATCTGGGATGCATCCTCCGGGTCTCTCTCGATGATACACAAAACGCCTCTTCCAAGGTTTGGAGGAGGGCAATTTACTCTGGACTTTTGCCGGGCTGTAAACACTCGCAAGTAATCACTTAATGTCAAACTGCATGTTCGTTTTTGAGATGTCTATTATATGTCCAGGGTAGCAACAACTAGCCCATCTACCGAATACTCAAAAAACATGCGCAATATAAACATATCCGAAGACGCAATCATAGCCGACAAGACGCCTTCCTCATGCCATAAACAGCGTCCTGAGTCATGCTTTTAGACGCTCCCTTGTCTCTTTTTACCGCAGACGCCAAAGTCCATTCGCACAAGAGATGATCGCTCAACACGCTATAAACAGACAGGAAAGAACAGACCGAAAACCGACCGAGTATGTCGCAAGAGATCATAACTTGCCGACGGGTATCAAGACGGTGGTGAGTGGCCGAGAAGTATCGAAAAGAGAGAGAAGCAGCCATCGGCAGATGAACGACCAGTCTGAAACCCAATACAGCCATGATGAAACATGGGTGTAAGCAACAGCCGGGCCTGTCGCGAAGGATTTGGTGCCGAGTCGAAAAGGGTTGTCAACCCCGGTCGTTCGTAGGGGCTCCCTGCAAGTGCCGAGAAAGTGGGTCAACGGGGCGGCTGCCTGCAACCAGGGCATCCGTTTGGAGCATGTGGCCTGAGACTTCTTAAGGAGAGCCATCGCGCCTCGCCTTCTTGCTCTTCTCGATTCTCTCGTTCCACCGCCTCTTTCCAACGCGAGTCTCGAAATGTGGGGCTACTTGGGTCACATCTTGACCTTGGCCCATCATGCTACTTCTCATCTTGTTGCGGTAGGCATCAACTGTTGATAAGGTTAGTAAAACGTTCTTCTTCGTACCGAGCCATTGACTTACGAGACTTTTGCAGAAACAATGTCCTTCCTGCGAAAACACGACTCTGGCTCCAGCTCATGCGGTAACCAAGATCGTTGAGCGTAATCTCCTTCGACCGCTTCGCACGAGTAAGACGCGGCTTCGGCACACGAGTCTCGCCATCCAGCGTTGGAACAGGCACAACAGTAGAGCCAGCCAGAGGGAAGCTCGGGTCGCTCTCAACATCGGGCTCGTCAGCAAAGACCTTGCTGCCACGAGGGCTGGCAGGTGGAGAGGTCATTTGCATGGCGAAATAGCTACGAGGGAATACCGAGTTGGACTTGCGGTAAGAATCAGGCATTTCCTCCATCTTGACCGTGTCGAGAGTAACTCGCACGCGAACCCTAGTTCCTCGTTGCGCATCATCTACAAGGATGAATTTGCGGCGCTTCGAGTCAGGTAAGTCGCCAAACATGGCTAGCTTTCGCTCTTCTTCGTCTTGCTCTTGCTGCTTTGAAACGGGCACACCCGCTGCGTGCGATGGAGGCGGAGGGTGGCTCAGGCTGTCGTGGATCGGCGGCATGCCGCTGGAGCCTGCGACGGAGTCGCTCGATGGGTAATTCGGGTAGAAGCTCTGAGCGGGCCGCCCGTCGGTAGGTGATGATGATTGACCGTTTGGCGCTTGGTGATGGTGAGTGTGTGATTCCCCGTATTCATTGGCTGTACACAAAGAGAGTTAGCTTGCACGTCCAAACATGTCTCTACTTCCCGTCCTGCGCTGCTGAACCAAAAACATGTGTAACTATGGGGTGGGTATATATGCAAGCATGCATGGGGCAGTGGTATCGAAGGGGTATTACATCAAGGAGTATGTAATGTACATGGAGAAAGAACGACAGAGGTATCATTTAACAACCAACAACAATTGCGCCTTATCACATCACATCTGGTGAAACATACCGCTAACGTCATCTGGTCCTCCGTGGGGCCCTCCAGGTCCATCATGGTGATGGTGCATCTGAGGGCCGCCCATGCCCATGTTCGGTTGTCGGGGCGGTGCTGCTAATCCGGCAGAGTTGGGAACGCCAGGAGCACCTGGTCCACCTGGTCCAGCCATGTGGTTACCATGGTTAGCCGATTGGGCTTTCCTTGTGGTCATCTTGGCCATTCTGCGCACGCGTCGGCTCCTTAGTCGGGGGTCTTGGTTGCTGTTCCTCCAGCTGTCGACGGCGCGCTGGATGAGACCACGCTTTCCGCGAAGGCAAGGGTTCAACTGCGCCAGTGCCCAGCCGACGGTGTTGCATTCAGTCTCGTAGTGAAGACGGTTGCCCTTGTATTGATCCTTGGCGCAGCAAGCGCGAGGGTATACACAGTTCTCGGTCTTGAAGTCTTGCGGCAGCTCGTCGACATTGATAGACTCGACATCGCAGCGGATGGTGTACTCCATCTTGACCCTGTCGCGAGAGTACTCAAACGCGATCCATTGCACACCATTCTGGTCTTGTCGCACAACAAGAGGAGTGGTGGCAGGAATGGGACCAGGCGCGGCATTAGGGTTGACGTTGGGTCCTCCGGGAGGGCCAGCGTGCATGTTGGGGGTGCCGACGGGAGGGCCTTGAGGCGGAGCTTGAGGCGGGCCGAGTCCTGACGGTGGCCGTTGAAGTGGCGTCTGCGACATGCGCGACTTGGGGCTTCCCGTCATTCCAGGAGTTTGGGGATGATGCTGCTGATGTTGTTGTTGTTGCTGATGCTGCATCTGCTGGTTTTGCTGGTGGGACATGAGCAGCGATTGCGTCGCCATTGGTTGCTGTGGCGCGCTTGAAGGGTGCTGCTGGTAGGGTGACTGTTGGGGAACTGGCGCCGAAGCGTAGGGCGTGTAGTACATTGATTGAGGCATCTGGCTGGGCGGTTGTCCATAGATTGGCCGGCCGTGCTGGTCGTGCTGTGGAGACTGAACAGATGCTGGTGAGTTTGACTGCGGGGTGTGGTATGAGATCGGAGGATAACCGCCCCTGTTCATTGTTGCGGCCGCCATGAGCTCTGGGGTTTCTGCGAATTGTTAGAATTCCATTTTGCGCGGGGGTATATACGACCGGGGCATCCAAGTCGAGGCGTCATTAATGCGCTGGGCGCATGGACAAAGGCGTGGTGATTTGTGTACACAAAAACAAAACATACCTGAGGACGAGTAGTTACTCGGCGCACTGTTGGTGCTGTAGGGGCTCTGGTGGTGCTGGGAGTAGTAGGGAACCTCTTGCTGCTGTTGCGGCGGTGGGGGGCCTTGGATCTGCTGGATGTAGGGCGATTGGTGCTGCGGCGGGCCCTGGGGGTTTGGGTGTTGTGGTGAGGGGTAGTGGCCCTGTGCAGGACTCTGAGAAGGCACCGACTGGTGGGGAGAGTCGGGATGGTGCTGGTGTTGATGTTGTTGATGGACTACACCAGGCCTAGGGTGGTGAACAGGAAGGTGACTAGGCGGTGGCAAGCCCTGAGCCGAGTGGGGATGATGCTAAGAAGACAGCCAGTCAGTAAGGCTGCTGGGGGCAAACAAAAGATAAAAAGCAAGCGTCGCCTTGAGGTGCTGTGGTGGTGATCGGGGCTGGGGGTGCAAGCAAGGTGAGAGGTGGGGGTGCGGGTCGCTGTGGTTGGCTGGGCGGCTAGGGTGTAGCGACGGATGTGCAGCAGCAGCGTGGTAGGCGAGGGGCAGGGTCTGGAAAAAGACAGGACGGTAGGGTATAGTTTATAGGATGGGAAGGGCAGACTAAAGAAAGCAGGGCGGGACTTCGCAACGTTGACAACACAGAGCGGACCAGCGGTGGGAGCGGAAGGCTGCTAGGATGGCAGGGATTCCGCTGCTGGTAGGCTGCGTGACAAGAGGCTTGGACTGGCTTCAGAGGAGACAAGGAAAGCTTTGGCAAGTGCGACAGGGGAGGCGGGTTTTGGGTAGCAGGGCTGCTTGGCGGGAAGGGCATACCATGTAGGCAGAGACGCGCCGGAGCTGGGGTAACTCGTTGTGTGTGGCCGCGACGTGCAGTGGCTGCTGCAGCATGCAAAAAGCGCGAGGGTGAAGCTACCAGCGGCGGTGACGGGTTTAGGGAAGGGTTCTGCGACGCGCACGACGAAACTCCAACGGTCGAGGGTGCGGCAGGGCCGATCAAGATGGGAGCGAGCGGAGGGTAGCGAGTGTATGGGATGATGCAGGTGGTCGAGCGTGCGTGGTAGGGGGTGCAAGGAAGCAGAGGCAACTCACCATCTTTTGCGACGCTACAGGCGCCGGGTCTTCCTTATACTTGCGGGCCCTATCTGGGATTTTTGGCTGCGACATTGTTATTATTGCGCGGTGGTAGACGTCGAAGGATCCGGGCTGCGAGGGTCCGGGCGCAGCGGTGGACGAGGGTTGGGGAGCGATGCAGTAGCGTGGCCTGCGCAATTTCACGCGCAGAGCAGGTGGCGCTAGCGACGTCTAGGGAAAGGCAGCGAGGAGAGTCTGCAAAGGCGGTGGGAGGGCCGAGGGTGGAGTCGGTCGTTAAATCAACCTGGAACAGCCACCTCCCTGCTCTGCTGCACGCTCGGACGGAGCAGCTGTTTCGAGCGCCCAAGCCGCGGATGCGAAGGGGCCGGGATCAGGGATCGCCGGCGGAATAGCCCTGGTCGATGGCGATGTCGTCGCGGAGGGTGGGTGCTGCTACTGCGAGGATGGAGCTGCTGTTTGATGGAAAAGGCGCGTCGTCTTAGACTCTTCTTGCTGCCCGCTGTCGCGTCCGGTGGAGCACGTGACGGTCAGGTTTCGGCGGGTGGGGCTTTGCTGCCCAGAGCAAGAGTCGAGCCAGAGCCAGCGCAAAAGACAGCTCGAGGACGAGCTAGCGGTTCCTTCGCGACGTGAGACTGATAGCAGCTGCCGTCATCGCCTGCCCATCGCGCCTGCCCGTCGCATGCTCGTCGCCCCTGCCTCGCTCGGCTAAATCCTCGACATGGCAGTCGCGACCCCGCGGTACCTCCCTCGCACCCATGGCACACCTGGCGTCTTAATCCGGCCTGCTATAGCTCGCACACGATGCCACCTGCTGCTTCTGCCATTTCATCTCGCCCAGGGCACACAGTGCTCCGCCCGCCGCTGCTCTGACGCGTCCTTCGAGTCCAATTCACCGCCGCTAGTCGACCGTTTTAGCAGTTGCACCACCCAGCCCAGCGCCCCGCCGTCTTGCACGCCATTGGCCCGTGGCGCCGGTGAGCAGACGCCCAAAACGGCTCACCAGCATGTCTCTTTGTGCCCCCAACGTCGCCCGCTGTGACTGGCCGATGCACGCCCGCAGCCTCCAATCGCCATCGAGGCCTGATCGGCACCGCCATGCCTGATGCTGCCACACGGAGATGCTTCTCGGGAAACGGGTCATGGGCTGCCTGCTCAAATCGCCGCTGATCGGCCCTGGGACGTCGGGTTCGCAACCTCTGCGGAGCCATGCCACCGAGCAAACTGCTGCTTCAGGGGCCGCATCGTGGCAGGACCGCCTTCAATGCGCCAGTCAGCCCTGCCATCCAATTGCTGCTGTGGCTATTCCCAGTGAAATTGCCCTCATGCTCAACGCGAGCAACACGCGTCGATAAACTCCGCTACAACATCCGGGCGAATAGCCGCTTAGCCCATCGCGATAGCAATACACGCCTGCAGCCGTCTCGGTGCATTTGCTCCATCGCTTCCGGCGTCAATTCAATGCTGTAATGCCGTGCCCTTCTCGGACGTCTCAAGCCTGCTTCTGCGCGCTTGTCCTCACGTATCACATGCGCACTGAAACACGAGACGCGACCAACACAAATATTCTTGTTCTGTTCGGCATGTCTCGCTGCCAGGCTTCGAGAAGATCGCGTTGGAAACAGCGCGCCGTTCCATGTTGTGAGCATTACCCTCCCTGTCACGATGATCGTGGCATGGGACCTGGGCTTGTAAAAGTTCCGAGCGAGGCGTTCGCAGTGCGGAGAAACCCTGGGAGCACGCTTGCTGGCCTTGTTCACGACAAGGGAGATAGGTCAGGTACCGAGCGACCATCAACTCTATTCTGACGCCGCCCGCTACATTTCGATACAACACAACACTTGGTGACTACCTCCGCCGCCCAACTCGCGACGCACAAGGGCGCGCGCATTCACTCTCCCACCGTCAGCATGCGCATCCACTGCGGATTTGGCAATTCAAAATCTTCACTGCCAACTTTGTGCAAGCCGAACTCCTCCTGAACACCCTCAGGCGGCGCCTCTTCACGCTTTGACGATTAGCCACGCTTGCACTAGTTGCACAAGATGTGGACATAGCCATGTCGATCTTGTCAGCGAAAACGATGCCGTGTTACATCGGGTTGCTCTTCTCACTCCACCCATATGTAATGATTAGCTGTGTGTCTCCGCAACGTGGTGCAAACACGGCTGACGGCGACGTGCATGACGGCCAAGGTCAGCTGGGGTGGCTCGTCGACATTCTCGCGCGTCGCCCGCCGCCAGGTTCTACAACAGCCTCCAACTCCGTTCGTGGTGTCGCTTCCATGATAACCGTTAAACAAGAACGCTCTGTTACGCCCAATATCGCGAGGGCGTCATGGTTGTTGCCTTCGCGTACGGTTATTTGGTTGACAGGCCATCGTTTTGGCCAACCACATTTTGCACACCGTTGTCCGCTCGCGGGAAGCAGGGATACATGCCTGGGCATCAACGGTCGACGATCACAAGGGACAAGGTGCGCGACGCTACCGTACATGGATCCGACTCGTCCCGCAAGTCTCTCGCTCACCACCAGCATTGCACACTGGATCATGCTGCACACCACCGCTACCACTACCGCATACCCCCGATTCGTGATTTCGCGCGTGGAAATAACGTCACATAAAGCTACCATGATATGCGCAGTGCGGTCGCAGGCCCCGATGGTTCATCTACCGAAGGTTCTCTGCTTATTGACTGACCGGGGAGCGATCGGCAGGTGAGCCCCATCACATCGAGCATTTTGACATTATCAAGTTTTCTCCGCTCGCGGCAGCTGTCGTGTGGAATAGGCTAGGCAGCTCTGATGGGCCTAGGCCTGCATTTGCTTATTGCAACTCTATCGGCAGATATCAGTCACATCCAAAGAAGCGATGCAGGAATGTCTATCAGATTGTGCGATAAGATCTTGATGCTGGTGATGCGAGCTCCAGTCACCCACCCGGTTGGAAGATCTCCAGGCCCCCTCGACCTTGCTTCCCGCATCCCTTGAGGGTCGTGGTGCAGCTTGGGTGTCTATCCGACATCTGTTTCCCGGGGTATATCATGAGTGGGCTCCAGGCAAGCATTGTGCCGAACACGAGTACGCGCCCAAGATGCCGCAGTGCCACAAGTTTCGCAATTTGGGAGTGAAGGACTAGACCTTCTCGTCCTGCTTTGAAATCGCTATTTCTCCAGCCGAGCCTTCACTTGCGAACGTTACTGCATAAGCGGCATTTCTGACAGGCGACAGCTTTGTGCTCATTGGCTCAATGAGTACTCTCCTTCTGCCGGCTTTAATCATGAGACGGAGTGATCCGTGCCATCCCAGTCGATATCATCGAGCTGCAACAAGGTCCGGCCGGTCTCCCGTCCTTTCCCTGTTCTCACCAGGCCTTGCGGCGGCACTGATTCGAGCGGACACTTGTGGAAAGGATTCGACATGGGCTGATGGATGCAGCGTCACGGTAACCGCTGTTTTCCATGATGTCAGTCAGCGCTAGCTCCCGATGCACTGCATCAAGCTACCACCCTACTGTGCGAATTGGCCGCCTCGGCTTACCAGCCATCTAGGCCCAGCCTCTTCGATATTCTCGATGGAGAAGCCACAACAACATACACATCGAAGGACGGTGTGATCCCGCGTTCTATGTATATCTGTTGCCGTTATCCCAGCAGCTTGTAACACATTGATTTAGTGACGCGTATGATTTATTTCTACAACGCATCTCTCCGAAGCGCGTGACTGGAATAGAAACAGCCAGTTCCATATGCGACCCACAACCGAGCCTTCTTGATATGCGCTTGGCAAAGTATCAGGAGATGGCCTTCTCGGTGGAATTCTTGGTGGCTGGGTTGTTGATATCATGCGGGTGCGTACTGCTGGCTCTATCTCGGCTCAAATGCGCTCGGTCATACATTCACCTTCTTCCGGATCTTACATGACAATGTCACTGGCGCCGATTTGGCTCACGATACCCGTACATGACTTTTCGGTCCACAAGCTGGTCGAGAGATTGCTCTTGGAAGGCATCAGTACGTGCGTCCATATTTGGTCCTAGAATCAGCACTGCATGAGATGCATTGCATTAGAGATTGGGACCATGCGAAGTCGGCCCTTCTGTCAGATGCAGTCCGCCCTACGCTGCAGAAAAAAATAACTTTGAGGCTTGCCTAACTGGAGCTGTGTGCGTACTCCAGTCGAGATACGACTTGTAATTGGCCCTTAGTCACGTTTCACGATCTTAGTATCCTTCTAGCGGCCTTCTGGAAGGAAGCGGTGACCATTGTGCTCGCCCAATGCTCCATGCTTTTTCGCGAACTCGAGTCAAGAGCTTTGACGCAACAGCCTTGCAATTGCATGTACGCTTGCTCTGTTCATGCGCAGTTTCCCATATCGTCATCTCAAGTCATCTCAAGCCATCTCAAGCCTGACTGGAGGGCCTTTGTCAAGTCATCTCGGCGCGACCGAGTATTGATTGATGGCAGAATTAACTGATCACGATCTGCAATCTCCTCCGTAAGCTCGCTTGGTGCACGTGAAGTGAACAAAGCGCCGAGCTCAGCCTCCTTTTGGTTGCATCTTCTTCACGTCCTTCTCCTTGCTGCGCATAGCACATCCAGAGCGCTGAACGCGACCACAAACGAGAACCGGAACTACATCCCCATGCGCCACGTGTAGCGTGTAACAGCAGATCGGACTCGAATAATCCCAAAGGACTGGTTTCACGACATTGAACCTAGTACAACAGCCCCGAAACTTACACAGACATTTCGTCACTCGAAATAGCTTTGGGACCACCACGTACCGCTGATACTTCTGCGCCTTCGGAACATGCGAAGACCTGCGAGCCGACGCATAGCGCATAGTTGTAGTGTATGCGATGCAATTGTCGGTTCGAAGATACCGAGATCTCATGAAACGTTGACATGTTCGAGAAGATGCTCAGACTGGTGTTTCACGATCGCGTCCCGCATTGACAGCCGGGCGCCTCCAAACTCAAACGATCGAGGCTAACATCTCTCTCGCCAACAGCCTTGTATTTCACCTAGGATCTGGTTTCCTGGGCTCCCTCGTCTTGTTTCAACCTGGTCGTACGACCTGGCAATTATGGATCGGTTGTCGCGCTGGGAGCATCTTGCCAGTCAAAGATGTCACAGTCCAGTCTCTACAAGCAGCAACATCCTTCTAGAATGCCGTTGGTGGGAACTCATCGGGCTTAAGATCAGGGTTTTCTGATTAACAGCACGTCGCATGCGCGTGCCGCTGAGAACGCCCTCATAGATAACAACAACCGGTGTGCCATTCTTGACATGCGCAGCGGAGGAATGCCCCGGGTTGGAACACTCGCATTGCGCCGCATGAAGTCTGAACGTTTCGAGATACTCGGACCGCTTGCTCCATTCTGGATGATGAATCGGAAGAGTAGTCGTCAGTGATTGCCTGATTTCGACTGACAACACCATCGCCCGCTCCCAACCACCTGTGTAGCTTGATAACCTTTAACGGCTCAAACCATCTCATCATCGACCCTCACAGTCGGTACAGTCAAACCCCAACATACACTGTAGTGTAGTCCTCATCAGATCTCAACGCTCTTTACCCTATCGGCCCACCTATTGACGCGTCACACTGCGGCTTACTATACATGCGATTGCTACCCAAGATCAGCATCAACCTGCCGTTGTTCTAACTGTCCGCCTTGATCCGAGAGAGATCCAGGCCTCGTAACGACTGCTCAAAAGCAAGTGAGGCGTGAAGCGAAACGCAAGTGTGCGGGGAACATAGATGAGCTGGCAGTCATCCCGTTGGCCAATTTTGCTCACAGGATGTTCCTGGTCCACGGGAGGAGCAAGGGAGGCCAACTACCGGGATTGCCAGTGGCCTAAAGCAACTTGTTCTGAAGCAAGCCCAACTTGCGCCTCCAGCCAGTCACAGGTTGGGCAAGGGTAGTAAACCGCAAGTCCGGCACCAGAGATGACTAGAATACCTGATTGGAAACTTTCTTCGCCACAGACTACTGCAGTGTTGAGGTGGGGGAGTTACTGCCTTGGGCGTTTCGAAGTCACGGACTGCATTGCGATGCACTGGAGGGGAAGCCTCGTCATTACAGTCGTCGGCCTCATTGCCCCGTTACAGAGTCGTCAGTATGAACAGCTGATGCGTGCAGCCATGACCGGCTCCGCGAACCTTTTGTGGTCTCGCCAGACCTGGTGAAGATCAGACTCGCTGGGTGTCAGCTTAATGTGGGCCGCGGAGGGCTTCCCCATACAATGGTGCTCAGGATCGATGACTGATCGCAGAATCCAGGGCGGAAGGGAGGCCCAGTAAGTGTCCATCCGATCCGCACTGGGAGTCGAGATGCTCTGCACAGCGATGCCTTGATCAGAGAGATCATGAGTACCAGCAGTGCCAGCTGTTGACGTACAAGGACGTGTCCTGTCTCGTCTGGAGGACATCCTGATGTTTACTGAGGTCATGGCCACGTCTCCCTAGTCACTACTCTTGTTCTCTGGAGCATTCTCTCTCGCCGGGTACCAGACCAGCTATCCCATCACGGCCTAATGCCTACGATCAGTACGAGCGGGAGATCCAGTACGCTTCTAAGAACCAAGGGCAAGACCAGATCATCGTGATCCTACGGCCTCAGCCCTTGCATATCTACCTCCACCATACCTCACTTACATGATTACTACACAGGATATCCTACCATAGGGGCCACTCCCAACACCTCATGGCCGGGCCGCCGTATTTACGTCTCACACCCACCTCGTCCATCATCCACACTTCCTTCGCGCTTACCATCGACTTCGGGGCAACTGCTCCGCCGAGCTCAATACCTTCGGTTAGACGAATATGAAGTTGATAACTGGGCAAGGAGGTAGACGACAACGATGGACAGGCTCGTGCTACGCACAGTACCACGGTCTCCCTTGTGAAATGAGAAGCGAATTGAGGGTGCCGCGCAGTGCGTACACAAACGGTGCAGCTACCTCAAGTATGCGAGGCTGCTACGATACTTTGATACGTAGAAAATCTAGACGGTGGGGTCATACGCTGTATAGCTCGCGCTCCACTTGTCGCTGTATGGGCATTAGGATGTTGTAGAGACAGACGTCTCGCATGTGTTGTGCGTTATGCGAGACGTCTGCCTCTATAACATCCCAATGCCCATACATCGATAAGTCTGAGCTTGGTCGTCTTTACGGCATATCTCCCCATCGTCTAGAGTGCACTGGTTGAAGATCGATGTCTTGAGCGCGTGTACGAACAATAAACTAGCTTGTGAACAACCTTGAAAACTTCTACTGCCATGATGAAATACTTGTTGCGCAGCTGCTTATTTTCCTCCTTTTCCTCATGGACTACTCCGTATGGAGACATAAAACACCACAATTTAGTACATGTATGTGACACTGGCATCTTGCAACATTATTTGTTCTCCTCTCATCTCTGGTGATAACGCGCTGCAAAAGCCTTCCGGAACTCGACGTTATACTGCGAGCGAAATTGTGTGTGGGTATCGGCGCGGATAGTTGACGCATACTAGATGCAATTAAATGGCACGGCGCAACAACGTGTCGCAGGAAGAAGGCGTATACATCAAAGTGAGATGACCAATGTCAGAAGGGTCACTAAAAGTGCTTGTGATGTCGTGTAAAGCCTTGTGGTTGCGGCATTTTTGTTATTGTACTTGCCCTAAAATTTTACACATTGCAACCACAATCACACTTGAAAAAATATTCCGCCTCAACACCACACCCTGAACAGAGCATCGTAACTCATAAGTTCTCATATTTTCGCGCTCATATATACATCTTACCTTTTTTTCTGTAAACAAAACATCACTCCCTCCCCTCCCCCTCCGGCTCCTCAAACTCCACCAACGCAGTCCCCGCCTTGCACAAATCGCCCTTGCCATGAACAATACGCTTCACTATCCCATGACTCGGACTCCTGATCACAGTCTCCATCTTCATACTCTCGATAACAACAAGCGCCTGGTCCTTCTTGACCTCCTGACCCTCTTCGACTTCCACTCTGAGGACCTTGCAGGGCATGGGCGCGAGGACGCTGTTGGCCACGTCCTTGACGCCGAGCGCCTTCTTTGTCCACTCTGGCATGGCGAGTTTGAGGCGGTACTGGCGGCCGAGGTGGAAGAGGGTGAGGCGGTCTTCGTCGCGGATGAAGGTTGTTGCTAGGCGGGTGTGGGGGTAGAAGGATGTGAGTGTGTTGTTGGAAGGGGAGAAGGTGGATGTGACGTTGCTGTATGTCTTGTCGCCGACGCTGATGTCGAATTGCTGGGGGCTGGTTTGTCGGATGCTGACTTTTGTTGCTGTGGCTTCGCCCTTGCCGTCGGCGGGGGTCTCGACGAGGTTGAATTCGCGCTGCTGGTACGAGCTGCTGAAGCCGAATCCTACGGCTGTCACGGGCGGTCCAGTCCATATGTCTCCTCTTGATGCTGAGATCTCTTGTAGCGCAAGACCAAGTGCGGCTTGTGCGTAGACTTCTGGTGCTGGGGCTTCGGGTGTGAAGAGCTCGGCGTGGTGTTTTTGGATGTATCCTGTTTCTACGTCGCCAGCGACGAAGTCGGGAGATACGCACATGCGCTTGATGAACTCGATGTTTGTTATAGGGCCCGCGACTTCGTACTCTTCTAGAGCAGCCCGAAGCTTCTGGATTGCAGCCTCGCGTGTCGGGCCTTGAACGATGAGTTTGGAGATCATGGGGTCGTAGTGAGAGGAGACTTCGTCACCAGCAATGAAACCAGAGTCGATACGAACGGTGGACGTGGGGGTCGGTGTCTTCAGGTGGAGCAAAAGACCAGAGTCAGGAATGAAGTTCATGTCTGGGTTCTCGGCGTAGATGCGCGCTTCGATAGCATGACCCCTCTCCTTGATCCTCTGTTCAATCTCCTGTTGGGTAAGAGGTAGCTTCCCGCCCTCAGCAACGATAAGTTGCCATCTTACAAGATCCTCACCAGTCACCATTTCTGTGACAGGGTGTTCGACTTGCAATCTTGTGTTCATCTCCATGAAGAAGAATTCGCCCGTCTCGTTGTCAAAGATGAACTCGACTGTGCCCGCTCCTTCGTATCCAACTGCAAGTGCAGCTTGTCTCGCCTTCTCCCAGATGTCCTGCCTGATGGCCTCATCCAGATGCGGTGCTGGTGACTCTTCCAGGATCTTCTGATGCCGGCGTTGTATGCTGCAGTCTCTCTCTCCAAGCGCAACGCAGTTGCCATGCTTGTCGGCGAAGACCTGGACTTCGATGTGACGAGGCGTGGTGATGTACTTTTCCACCAGCATGACTTCGTCGCCGAAAGAGTTCCGCGCCTCTGATTTTGCCGACGCGAGTTGGTCGAAGAACTCGGCTTCGGTGTTGACGATGCGCATGCCCTTGCCGCCGCCGCCCTTGACGGCTTTCAGGAGTACAGGGTAGCCGATGCTCGCGGCCTGTTCTTTGAGGTAGGCTGGGTCTTGTTCTGAACCGTGGTAGCCTGGGATACAGGGAACGCCAGCTTTGGTCATGATGTCCTTGGACTCACTTCTATGTGTTAGTCACGACGTCTACGGTATATGCTGATGACCTACCTCTTGCTACCCATAGACTCGATTGCTTGCCATGGCGGTCCAATGAATGTGAGGCCAGCGTCTGTGCATTTTCTTGCGAATGTAGGGTTCTCGCTCAGCTATCTTCCTGTTAGCCTTATTCCACCTCATCGTGCATATGAGCTCTTACAAAGCCGTAGCCCGGATGTATGCCCTGGCATCCTTGCTCTTTCGCGATTTGTATTATACGGTCTCCATCAAGATATGCGGAGGGGTCCCCGAGGTTTACGGCGTAGGGTGAGCTCAGCGCATGTTGCGATCGAGCATCTGGGTCGGTAAAGAGGGTCGTGGTCTTGATGCCGTATTCTGAAGCTGTTCTTCCAACTCGTCTGAAATCGTGTTAGTTATGAAAGCGTGAAATTCCGTCGGGGATCTCACAGTGCAATCTCTCCGCGATTCGCTATGAGGACAGAAGTAAGCGGTTTGGCAGCGGGCGCAATGGTAGAGTTGTAGCGGGCGCCATTGGTAGCAAGAAGCTGGCGCGAGAGGTGAGTGGACTTTCTAAAGGCACGCATGGTCACAAATGGGTATATGGAGCAAAAAGATTGATTGAACAGCTACAGAAGCACTTTGTTCGTGGCATGGCGGAAGGAAGTTTGGGGGAGCCTCGGTGTTGTTAAGCCGCGTGGAGCCGTTCGCGGGGAAGGCGCGCTTCGTGTTTACTGTAGCAAACAGTTGCGGAAGTTGCATGTCGGGCCCCTCGATAGGGAAGGAGCATATGGCGGCATCTGGAGTTGCACGGGCAGTCACACATGCCGAGCTGTCTTCTCTCCGCCGGCCTCGACTCGCTCGAATTGGTGGCTTGGGGTTGCGCTGATGACCACCGTGCACTCAGGGAGGAGAGGAGCGCTCTGCACGCCCGCGTCATACCCTTACTCACCCCGACTGCGCGACCTCGACTCGACCCTACGCCCCAACCACGCAGAAGCGCAATCACGTCGTCGCCTCTTCCATCACAACAGCCTGTCGCGCCACGATACTGCACGGTTGCGCATCGCATCGCAAACGACGTCCTCGCCTGCACCCAGCGCATGTGATCGCATACACGACCGTCGATCCTACCCAGCATGAGCGACTACGACGATGACTACGATGATTACGAAGGCGACTTCTTCTACGTCGAAGATGAATACATGGCTGCCGACGACCTTGCAGAGCACGCCGTCGCCTCACCACCACCAGCAACATGCGGCGATGAGGACATGGAAGACGACTGGGACCGCTTCGACTACTTCAACGATCTCGAGTACGCGTCGGATGGCTACGATGACACCAAGTTCCAAGCGCTTGATGTCAAGGGCGCAAAAGCAGGCCTGAAGAGGAAGCGGGCAGTGAAGAGCGCACCGGCCAGGAAGAGATTGGCCAAGGATAGCGTGGACACACAGTCAGAGACAACACCGCTGGGACATTCGCCTATAGTTTGGCGCTCACAGGCGAGCCGTGGAATCAAGCCCAAGACCCTCGACGACAACGCGCAACCATATGCTTTGTTCAAGAACTGGAGGGAGAAGCTCGCAGACATACCAGAATGGGCGAAGGGTTCACCACCAAGCTCACCAGGAGCGCTGTCTTCACGGCCAGGCAAAGGAAAGGCAAAGATGGCCTTTGTCACGGAGCCCGCCTCGCCTCCATACGACGATGACGATGACGTCGACGACGAAGGTGACGATGGCATGGACCAAGGAGAAGGCGGCATACCACAGGACGCGCTATTGGCAGCATTGCAACGGCAACTCGCTGCTACTGGCGGACCGCTCACCGGAATGGACCCCCAACAGCTGCTCGAGTTTGCGATGCGCATGGCAACAGACAACGACGCGGGTGATGATATCGCAGGCGAGATGGCAGAGGCAATGCTAGGTGGGGAGGAGGATGAAGACGACACAGAAGCAGAAGAAAAGCTGCTCTCGTGGGTAGCTCAGCAGCGCAACGGGAAGAACGGAGAGACCACTGCGGAAGAAGAGGACGACACGATGGAAGGAACAACGCAGCAGCCCCCATCGCCGCCTTCATCCGACCTCAAACGCAGCGTCCGCGTCGCCGAGACCAACACAAACAAGTCCTCTCTTAAGCGGAAGGCAGAAGACGAGCCCACCGTCGAAGGCTCTACAAAGGTGCTCAAGAAGAAGGCGACAAGGTCGTTTGATGCACCTACAGCTGCAAGTCAAGCTAAAGCCACTCCGTCGCGACCGATGACGCGGTCAAAGGCTGGGAAGCGCAAGTGAATACGGCCTGTATGATTGATTGCGGACAACAGGAGCATCGGCTCGCGTCACTGGCATATGTTTGACTACTGGTTTCCTCTTCTTTCTTTCTTTCTTGCATACGACACTTGTATACTACTTCCACGATGGACGAGATGACATGAGATATGGGGAAATCGGCCGGCTATCTTCGCAACCCTTTGCGGTATGCAAGGCATGTCACTTGCACGTATGGATAGCATAGCCTAACTTTCTCACGAAATGGCTTGAGACCCCACTGACGAACATCCTATTGACGTTCCGTATGAGTGAGAATTTTGACCTTCGAGTATGAAACTTCGCTGGAGGCGTTCAGAGGTTTTGAACAATATAACCAGATAGGATTTGCTGTTTCTTACAAAACCCATGCTTCATGATACACAGTCATTCGCCTTTCAACGATTAAAACACCTCACCTAGAACAACATGCCCAGCTCATTAGAATCAAACCCCATACCCTCAAATCCAAGCCCCTGAGCATTCCACCCCATATCCAGCGGCAAAAACCCATTCCACAACGCCGCATCATCCGCCGGCGCGTTCCCCCCACCACCACCCACCGCAAACTCATTAACAGCGCCCAAATCCGTCCACCCAAAATCGCCCATCTGCTCCGTAAGCGCCGGACTCTCCCCTGTCCCATTACTACTCGCCTGCGGACTCGCGCCCACAATAGGATGCTGAGGGAACCCATTCTGGTCAACCGGATTACTCGCAATATGCGTGCCTGGGTGGCGGAAAGAAGAGCGACTCGCCTTGTCCTTCTTTGGTACTTTTGCCCAGAGGAGCTTGAGGAGTTGTGAGTAGCGGGAGCCGGGGTGCTGGATGCCAGCGCCGGCTCCAACGGCGCTGCGCTCGAGGCGGGCGACGGTTTCGTTGATCATGGCACGGATGGCGCGGTCTTCGTCTGCGCTTATGACGCCGGTGCAGCGGGCGCGGTAGAGGAAGACGCCGGCGTAGACGAGGTAGAGGTAGTATCTCAATGGCATAAACCGTAGGGAGCGCTCTGGATCGACAAAGTTGTTCACGGTTGTGAGAATGGCTTTTGCGGCGTCGAGGCCTTCGTAGATGAAGCGCGCGTCGCCTACTGCGCCGACGTTGTTTACAAAGACGCGCTGGGGGACTTGCATGCGCCCGTTTGCCATGGTGGCTGGTGTGCCGACTACGGGGTCGGTGGATGTAGATGAGGAGGGCAGTGCCCGCAGGACGGTGGCTTGGAAGGCGAAGGCGTTGGTGTAGAGACGCAGGTAGTCGTATGACATGAGTAGACATGCTTTGAGCGGTGGAGAGCATGTCAAAGTGCCCCAGACACTCTTCCACCCGTATATCGCTGACCGGAAATCGTCGATGAATTTGATGTAGCTGCCGCTCATCTGCGATCGGAAACTCGAACTGGGGTTTGAATACAAAGTATCGTGGACATTGCTGAAGAGTTGCGTGAGTTCGAGATTCGCCTGGAATATAGAAGCATGGTCCTCTTCGTTCGGGCTCTTGGGAATCAACGATGGGTAATCCTCTCTTCGCAGCGTTGTCAAAGGCCCCGGTCCACGCGACCAGAACGCCTTCCCGATTCTGATGCTAATATGACGGTCAGACACATATGCCGCCGTCCAAATGAGGCGCTTGCGATGATGGTCCGGATCCTTGCCCTGATCCACGAAGCGGAACGAGTACCGATCGAGAGCGAGGAAGTACGCGATCCTCAGCGCAAGACCAACATGCATCCAGCTCTCTTTATCTTCTTCCCCCTTTCCGACCTTGCCAGAGCCACGCTGCGTATACGGCGCCCACTCAGCGAGCAGAAGGAGAGCTTCTACTGCTTCGATTCCGGCATCGCCTCCCGCTGCCAACGTCGAGACAAGGCTCTTCATGTGTTCGGAACAGGCTTCGTAGATGTGCGGTTCGTCGACGAGGTCTTTGGAAGCGATGAGGAGGATGGCTGTGAGGAGGTGTTTCTCGTTGTTCACCATGTCGGATAGGCGCGATGTTTCGAAGGCGTGCGCTGGCGCGAGCGGGTAGTATGGATGGTACTGCTGTTGGAAGCGTACGAGCAGCTGGCATAGAGAATGCACGGTGAGTATCCCTCGATCTAGTAACGGATATGAGAAGGACAGCGGCGCAGGCATGCTGAGAGATGACCCTCGCGCATGTCCTATGCTGTTGTTTCTACCCGTCCCGTTGATCTCGTCATTCGAGCTTGATTCTCCAGCAACCCTCGCCAGTATACCCAGCGCATCCGACGGGTTCTGCAGGTTCGAAAAGGGCAGTTCATCGGTATTCGAAGAGCCAGAGCGTGATGCTTGGAGCTCTTCGCCGAAAGGCTGTACGCCTGGGTCTTGCGACCATGTGGTACCGAGATTTCCCAGCGTGTGAAAGCTTCCTTCGGGTGCGGTATTGGCCAGCGATGGGAGCGGCTGTTGTGGTAGCGATTCAGATTGCGACTGCGATTCATCGACGCGTTTCTTCTTGCGCTCGCGTCTTCCGCCGCGGTTGCTGCCGCCTAGTACGCATTCGAGGTTGTCGCGCTTGCACCTTAGGCATGGTATCGAGTTGTCGGAGTCGCTGCAACGCCACGTTAGATTTACATACGATATGCAAGCAAATTCGGCGTCGCGACACAAGCTGTCCACGCGCAAACTTCAATCCAAGCAAGCTCCAAATCGCCGACGCGCAAACAAACAAGAAACCTCAGCCACTTACAGCAAACACCGACTCTTCCTCTTCCTGCAGTTCAAACACGCAATCTGCGTCCTCTTGATCTTCGAAGCTTCGTCCTCATCCGGGTTGGTGGCCGCCTGCGCGCCAGCAGGCTGTTGTGGGGCATTTGCTTCCATGCCTCATCTCGAAGCAATGCGTCGTGTCGGTGTTTGAAGCCGTCGGGAATTGTGGGCACCTTAACAAAACGCGGGGACGGCAACGCTGGCATCGGTTATTGCTGGTATCGGGCCGAAGTCGTGAGCGGACATGGGCTTTTCTGTTCTCAAGGTCATCCCATGGTTTGCGGATCGTGGCAAGGGTCGGACATTGTTTGATGATCTTCAAGATCCAGCTGCACTGGAAACGTAGTGATTATCATGGTAATGATGGCGTTTGGTGTTCTTGTCCGCCCCGGGTAAAGGTAGGTTCGTAATCGCGCACCGCCGGCCCCTGACCCAACCACGTCTGCTCAGTGACATGTAATTCCCCACTTTGACCGTAGAACGCTTAGCTCTCCGGCCCAAAGATCGAAAACCACTTCTTCATCCTCGTCGTGGCGTCTTGTAAAATTCGTACCACGCAAAAGTGCATTTTTTGACTTGGTACATATTTTGGTCTTTTCAGCCAAAGTTCATCAAGCAAGGCTCGTTGGTGTAGTTGGTTATCACGTCAGTCTAACAAAGGCCCTCAAAAGCCCGTTAGTACACTGAAGGTCCGGAGTTCAAACCTCCGATGAGTCAAAGCCCAAGGGTTTCAGTGTAACAGTTCTGCGTTCGCGCAGGGCTATTCTTTTTGGCCAGTCCAAGCTTTCGCAGTTGGGGTATTCATTGCGAATTAGCGAGCTTTTTGCCTGTTTCTAGCTAACAGCGGGAACATGCTGTACAAAGTTTATTGTAGGATACAAGTTAATACTGCCTAGAACTACATCCTGTATTTTCCTTCTTTGCACCATTCGTTTCGGACGCGGGAAACTTGCCAGACACGAAAGAACGGTTGCACTTTCGCAGTGAATCTGACGTCTGGTTTCTAGGTGAATCAGCGTTCCTTTCTTTTCGTTTCGTGCATGAGCGTTCTCTTCTTTTCATTTCGTACAACATCCGGTGGTACACCATCCGAAGACACATCATCCGAAAGGCACAACATCCGAGCATCGCATGCAAGGCACCGACTTTTCTCAGACTGGTATGCTCCAGTTATATAGCCGCTACTGTTATGGTTATCGCATTTTCACATGCGCGTACGTAGTGGTCTATCGTTCAGCGACGGTTGCTGCCGCGTCTACCTAGGTACTTACAGGTCCTCCTGCCATATCAAACGTCCCAGCAACCTTCTGCAGCAGCAACACGACTCAGTCCTCGTCATATATCACCAAGACACGTATCAGTACATGCGATTTTTGCCTCGATCTTTACCACGCTAGACCGTCGTCGGCCCTATAGCGGCGTAGGTGACGCTCTAAGGATAATCTTGGAACCTTCCACGATTAGGACCCATAGCTTTCGAAATCAACCGGTAGTAACCGACGGTAACTCACTAGGTGATGAATAGGCGATACAGACGTGTGATTTGGTAAGGCAGTCTGGTGGCGATTATTCAGCTTTCTGTCGGATGGTTACTACAGTACAACAGGTGTGATATAAAGACGTAGCTGCTCGCGATCGTTACTCATATCTCATCACTACAACATCAATTTCGAGGTTATCAATTCTACCCTTAGATCGTAGTTGCAATCTACATTGTCTTTTGTCCGCAAAAAGAAACATTTCCATCCAGCAAGGAACCTGCACTAATTCCAAACAACGTAACGAACCCCATCCCACTCTCTCAGCACCCACCAGTTCTAATCACTCACCTCACAGACAATGTCCTCTGCCCTCCTCCCCCACCTGACCCGCTTTACGGAGTTCATAAACAGCGGCGACGTCGCCATCGGAAAAGAAGTCATCTCACCTAACGCGACCTTCCACGTCCCCTTCGGTGGGCCCCCTCTCCAAGGTCTCGACGGCTACCTCCAAATCCTGGGCATGATGCGCAGCGCCTTCCCCGACATCCAATGGACGATCAAAGAAACCATTGCCGAAGGCGGCAAAATCGTATGTCGCTTCGAAACACGCGGTACACACAATGGACCCTTTATGGGCGTTGCTCCTACCGGAAAGAGCATTTGCATGACAGCACTCAACATTTACCGGTTTGAGAATGGCCAGATTGTAGAGGAGTTGGGACAGCCTGATATCTTTGGACTGATGGTGCAGATTGGTGCTATCCCTGTGCCAGGACCTTGATGGTTGTGAAATAGAGTAAAGAGAAAAGATGTCAAGTACATCGAATATGCCATTGTGAAGATGAGAGTGATTTGATATATACTCTTCTTAGCGACGCATACGTCGCCTTCAGTAATGAGATTAGTAGTCTGATATGTAAAAGCGACGATACCACATCGCGCTTGCCCTCTTCCTCTCCATCGCTCTTCTATGCACCGCTCATTATGTTTAGAGCCCCACTAACCCCCTAAGTTATATACTCAAGTTGATCCAACGACAACGAGCTTTTCCCAATCCTGATACGCCAATGCTAACAAGCAGTTTAATGGACAAAAGAAACAACAAGTGATGGACAAAAATAACATGCAAGAACTAATATGTACGAAGACGGTACGTCGTGAAAATCTTCATGGCTCATAACTTCATCATTGCTTACGCAACGTAAGCGGGCGGTGCTTCGATCTCATCGTCGCTCTGCCAAAAGCCTCCTGTGGGTGCTGTCTTCGTCCGGGTGTGTGATGGTCGCCGAGATGATCGGTCCTTTTCTTCTTGGACCTTGCGAGCAATCTCCTGCGCCATCTTCGTCATCCATGCTTGTTCGAGGATGCCGCCCGAGCTGGCCATGACGTCAGCGTTCGGTGGAGAAGAGGTGCGCGGCGGCGAGCAGAGGGCTGAGAGCGATGAGACCTTGTCAAAGGATAGGGAGCGAAGGAGCGGCGAGGTGGATTGCTGTGCCTGGCGTAGCTTGTTGCGCGATAGCGGCGGACGTC
The DNA here is from genome assembly GCF_023757985.1 of Alternaria ethzedia. Taxonomy (NCBI): domain Eukaryota; kingdom Fungi; phylum Ascomycota; class Dothideomycetes; order Pleosporales; family Pleosporaceae; genus Alternaria; species Alternaria ethzedia. The sequence continues at coordinate 1,291,553 of NW_026056194.1, read as the reverse complement.
TGGAAGAGGTGTGGGATACAAATGGGTCTTCTAGGTAAGCGGCTGGTGGAGTCTTTTGCTTCGATTTGCCAGGCTTTGATGACTCTGAGAGGACTGGCGCAGGGGCGAGCAGAGGGCCAAAAGCAGGAGGTTCTTCGGGTATCCGTTTTGGCGTACCGATGTCCAGACTGCCACGTCTACTCTCAAAGCGCATGCCAGGTTGTGCGGGGCTCGTTGGTGGGGTAGCGAGTTCCTCCTCTGCCTCTCTTTCCTCAGGTATGACGCTCGATGTCTCGGAGGCGTATGCGCTGGGCAACGGTGTGTTGGCCCCTGTGGAGACGCCGGAATCGACGCCGTCCTTCTTGCGTAGATCAACAACGCGCTTCTTCCGTTTCCGCATGCCACCTGTGCGTGAGCGACTTGAGCCCAGACTGAGCCCCGCCGATGTCGAGTACGCCGATGCCATGGTGGGTCGCGAGCTCAGCGTCTCGTTGCCTGTGCTGCCAGACGCGACTGACGAAGCGCCAGACTTGAGACTGCCAAATGTCGACTGAATCCTTGACAAACTGCCTTGTGTGAGTGCCGGTGTCGCAGCACCAGACTCGGGCCTGTCTGGGTGACCTGCCCACGCTCGGAAGACGGCATCGCGAATGCCGGGTGTAAAGAGGGAGAGGGTTCGTTGCGATTCGGAGAGGGCGGCTAGGCGAAGGATGTTCTTCTGGGAGAAGGAGGCGTGTATCTCGCCAGAGTCGAGCGACAAGGCCGAGATCTGCGCTTCGTCTAATGGGTTGCCGAACGCATCGACAGCGTCTTGTGGTGGCGATGCGAGGGGATCGATGGCTGCGGTGGTATCGTTGGCGCTCTCTAGCCGCTCTTCTGTTTCAATTTCCTGGTACTCGGGCGACAGCATGCGTAGTGACAACCTGTGAATGATAGCTGGCAAATCTTCCATGAACAAGACACGCAGTTGGCCCTCAATCTCCTTTTGCAGGTAGTCGCGCACAAAGGGGATTGAGTCAAACGTCGACGAGACCTTGAGCGAATCCAGAGGGTCGTTCCTGAAGACCAGCGTCAAGCCCTTTTGTTTCGAGAAGACCAAGATGACGAAACCAGACAGTCGGATGTTAGACAGTGTAATTTGCAACGGTATAGTCAAGCCCGATGACGCTGCCAGTGGCTGCGGTGACGCAAAGTCGGGCTTGTTGGAGAGATACGTCTTCAGCGGATTTGCCTGGACTTTTGTTTTGAGCGTCAGAAACGCGTCGCCCGCATACGACATCTTGAAGATGCCCCTGAACCGGTCCTCAGCCAGGTCTCCAATCTCCAGTATCTCGAGCTCGGGCGGGGTGGTGCCGAGATTGAGCTCGGTGACGATGATGTCGTCGACGATAATCGGCGGCTTGGGCGACTTGTTGAGGGCCGTCGTCAGCATGTCGCGCGCCCTCGACGTGTCGGCTATCAGCGGCGACCAGTTGAAGTTGAAGGCCATGGTGGGTGGTTGATGCGTGGAGCGTCGACGTGGTTACCGCGCGGGTGTTGGGGATTGGCAGATGATGCTGCTGTCGCGTGCATTCGCCATGCGATCACACGAGGCCAATTCTGGGGGTTGGGCGTGTTTCGGACGGGACGGGCGGGGTGACGGGCGGGCAGTGAATATTGCGGGCGGTGTGGGCAGGTATAGATGGGCGTGTTGTGGTGGAGAGAGCGTGGGAGCACATGCGGCACTCGAGGGGATTTTCCGGGTGAAAGGTACCGACGTCAAGGATGATGCCGCCAACTTTTTACACAACCGCTCGTCGGCCGTGCGCAGACAGCACCCGCCCCTCGCATCCGGTTTAGTCTACCTGAACATCGCGACTGGCGGTGAAGAGCCTGGAGCCGTTGTATGCACGTCTACGTTACAGACTAGCATCCCGCTGCGAGTGATTCGCTGCCACCACTGCCACCTTGATCGACAAGTTTCAAAAAGCCCTACGTCTAGCCACATGTCAACACAATATGCTTCCATCGCTGCCGTTTGGCCTGTCAGGTACTAATTTCCCCATCTTCGCTATAGCCCAGCTACCCCAGCAGCTCCACGCCGTCGAGTAGGAAATTGCCCAATAATAGCAGCGGCCGATTGTTTGAATCACCATCCGAGCTTTGGCAGGCAGATCTGCCGTGCGCGGGTACATCATCTGTAGTCGTGAAATTTGTTTTCATGCATCCGTCGTTATCGCAGGTGGTTGGTACACGTGGATGACCTGGCGACCTTGGGACTGAGACAACACACACATTCCTTCAGTCACGCGCATCCTGATACTCGGCCCATTACAACGCTGCGCCTTGATCCTCCTTGAGCAGCTTCTCCACAGCGTCCACCTTGTCCTTGAATCCTTGCTTCTTGTCGGTCCTGCTCCCCACACGAATATCGCTCTGAATCCTCACAATCCCATTCTGATGCAGCATCGCATGGCATTGCCCTATGACCCGCATAACGTCGTCCCACGAGCCCTCTAACCATAGTTAGCATGCACATTCAAGAATATTCCATATACCCCTCCACCTTCCAAGCCACCAGGCCCGCATACCGGCCGAGAAGAGGGTTGGCTCGCACGCGAGAGCGTACAGAATTCAGAAAGTGGGGTGTGTGCAGGCACATACCAACTGTTGTCCCCGCGGAATGCATCGAATAATCCAAGCCGCTTTTCTTGAGGAGCCGCTGCACTTCCGCGACTTCCTTGGATACTGATGCTGTGGGGGTGCCCAGGGGGATCAGACAAAAGTCTGCAATGCACGCTGGCGGGGTCGCAAGATTGGTGAGGTCGTCCGAGGCTGACATGATGTAGTTCCGTTATTGCAGCTGTGGGGTATATGCAAAAGGAAAGTCTTGAAACAAACGGTCGTTGAGTGAGTCCGGATATGGGTGACGTCCGAGTTCCGTGTTCGTCGGACCTTCTTGACTCCAGCACCGAGCTCGCTGCCCTGCCCGAACACCAACAGGCGGATGCAAACAAAAGAACTACTACTACGACCAATTAGTTGATTTGCGTGTTGTAAAAGATATGAGGGTTTGGATTATACAAATGAGCGTAGGGGTAAATTTTACACATATCATCTGCCAACCACTGTCTCCAGGACTCTCTACCTACCTAGGTAGGTAGTCTTTGCGATACATTCAGCTCCCATCAAGATATACATACCTGAGATGCTTCATGAACTCCAGGCATCTATTTCGTTCTTTGACCCATAACAGAATTCCAGTCCTATATCGACCAAGCAAACAACCCACCACCACGCTACCCCAACAACTCCACGCCAGCACACTCACCCGTCACACCACCAAGCAAACGATATGTCGCATCCCGTTTCCAAAGCAAGCATCTAACAATCTAGGTACTCCGTCGCTCCTACTCTCCCGCAATCCTCCACCATGTCACCGCACTTCACCCCCCTCATACCCCTCACATAGCCCCTCGACTATCTAGGCCCATCATAACACCGACAAGCAACGTTAGTGACAATGTCGGCATCCACGAAAACCGGTGGCGACCCTCCGATAATCATATCGATGGGTCCCGCAACTACTATCGTGACGACCATGGACGCACCTACTATCGTGACTACCGTGAACGCGACACCTACAACCCCAACTGATCTGGAGACTTTCCCCATAGTCACGAGACCGGATCCTGCCACTATAGTACCCTCGACGACTGACGCCGGAACGACAACGTCGACTACTGAGACCGGAGATGACAAGTCCTCTTCTGTGATTCCCACTACTTCTACTTCTACAACGTCTCCTCCAGACCCATCTTCCAGTCTACAGACAACTCTCTTTTCGTCTTCGTCTGATGCAGCTCTCTCTTCGTCCACCGCACTACCCTCCATTACAGCGGAGCCTGATCGCGGTCTAAGCGTACCAGCATCAATCGGTCTGGGTGTTTCTACGGGCGTTATTGCGATTTGTGTAATAGCCAGTGTGCTGTGGGCGGTATACGGCCGGTCTCTGAAGAATATGTGGAGGAATTCCGGACGTGGGGCTGGTGGGACGGGTGAGAGGTGGTGGTGGAAGAGAGGGAGACGGGATAGTTTTTAATTTTGATTGGGTGCATTTGGATAGATGTTCGTGACTCTACCGGAGACACGAAGAACCCGATTTGCTTCCAAGCCCACCCTTGACTTGACCCATTCGTGAAGCCAACTCGTTCATTCCCTAGCTACCACTAGATCCATCAGGCATGCCAACTTAGACCTCAATATCCGGCAGCTGTCCCGGCAAACCCACAGGGCTATCCTCCAAAATCCTCTCATGGCAAAATAACAGGTTACTAACAAGTAAGACCCACATGAAGCTCTCCCACAAGCTGGTGACCAACACCGAAATCTTCTTATACTCGGGGATGAAAGCACCCAAAGGTACGTCCTGCATCTCCGCAATGGCAAGCACCATAGTCTGAGCGAATGCCTCTTCGAGAGAAATCTGAGACGTAGGGTTCATCACTGCTGTGGCGTTGTGCTCAACGAGGTCAGCCCACGTCTGATCGGACCAAGCGAGAGTACCAGAACCTATAGCGAGTGGTCAGTAGAAGCAAAAAGAGTGATGGTGGAGAGCGCGAGGTGACTTACTCCATATTGGAAAGCCTCCGCCTACATACTGGCCCAATGACTTTGCGGATTCGGCGATGATACTGTGCAGACTGGCTTGCCCTTTCCAGACTATGGTGTCGTAGTCATTGTAAGCATCCCGGCCACCTTTGTCGTCGGCCGGCAGCGCGATGAAGTGGCGGTTGAATCGACGCATGTTGACGGGAATCAGGCCGATGTAGAATTCCATGAGGTCAGGTTGATACCAGGCGTCTTTGTGGCGGCACATGACCCATGGTGTCTCGTCGCACTGCAGACTCGTTAGCACATCGTCATTTAACAACAACAGACATCATTTCAAACTCACATCTTCATACGTAACCTCGAACATCTCAATAGCCTCGACTTCGTAGCCTTCTTTAGTAAATATCTTCTTGCACGCGTAGTTAATCTTGCTGTCGTTCCACATTTTGACCTCGTTTACTGTCGGGTGCGCCAGCTGTTTGACCAGGTACTCGCTCACATCCAAGACTGGAGGATTGAGAGTGGGCTTGTCGACGGGTTTGGGCTTGTCCTTGTGGCTGAGAAAGTCTGGCATCGGGTCGTTGGACTCTCTTGCGGGGGCTGTACCGACGGCCATGCTGGTGAGCGCGGTAAGGCATAGCAGAATGGCTCTGGAGAGCATCATGATGGGGATATGTGAAGTATTTAATTGGTTGTAATCGTTGTGTGATAAGGCTGAGACGGAAAGTGTGGTGTAGGAAGGTTTGTTACTGAGAAAGACGGGCATGATATAGATCTCACCTGTGCTCCAGACGGCGCTAGTAGCATCTGCAATGCGATGCTGACCGCTGAGGTGGGAGACTGATATGGCGGTCAAGGTGAGAGAGATTACATCTTCTAGTGATAATCGAACAGCAATTACAGGACCATGCGCATCCCGATGGGCTCAAGAGCTTAACAATCCATTTCAAAAAAAAAACCTTACACTCTCCAGAGAGCACAAAGAACCTACAGCACTAAGCACTCGCAGCAACTATCCCACCGCGTGTGATGTGAGGTCTTGCAGCGATCTTGTCCTCCAAGTCTAGCAACGAGAACCTAGGCCTGCGATAAGTGTAGCCCACGAAAGCACCTTTCTTCCTGATCTCCAGAACAGTTTGGCTGACATCTGGATCTCGAAGAAGCTTGTCGCGCGGTCGTTTCTTTTCTCGTTTGCGTCTCTTCATGTCCCGCAATGACTTAGCGAACCCTTCTTGAGCGGGCGTAGCTGCACCATCATGCTGGGTAGTCGGCGGGACCGGGGACATGACATCATCCTCACCATCTTGAACTTCTACCGCAGGGTCTGCCAGCCCCCCGAGAGCTTCGTAGCTTGAAGAGTCGAGATGGTCAGACGCGCTCATGATCTCGGCCTCGTCGTCGAAGTATTTGGTGATTGGCTGACCGCCGTGAACGCGTGGTACGAATGGTGGACGAGTCAGATGCAGTTGTGACCACTGAATGTTGCGGAAGAAGGGGTGCGACTTGATGTCTTCGGCATCGTTGGGGTAAACGATGTGACCAGTGGTGTTGACGTTACGATTGCGGCGCGCACCAGCAGCTTTGTCGCGGAGGACCCAGTCGTTCTCACGGTATCGCTTAGCTGAGAGACGATCTTGTCTGTCCTCGAGCAGTCGCATCATGAGGTCGATTGCGTTGCGTGAAACTGGCATGAGTGGGACGCGGTCGATGTTGGGACGGGCATAACGTTGGTCAGATGGGAATCGCAGCCACCTCCTATGATCCTGCGCGAGTTAGCACCAGAACGCAGCGTATCATAGCCAAACCTACGAGTATGCGCATCTTCGTAGCTTGGCGGTTATCGCAGAAGAAGGGCGTGCAGCCGTAAAGGCACTACGAAATCGTCAGTGTAAACAAGCATAACATCTCATGCCCACATACCTCGTATAATATAATACCAATGCTCCACCAGTCACAGCGACCGTCGTAGCTTTCGCCTCGTATGACCTCTGGTGCCATATATTGGCTCGTACCAACGACACTCTTGGCGAATTCACGCCTCTGCTCTCGATTTAACCAGTCGATGATGGGTCCATGCGTTGAGGCTTGTCTGGTATGGTAACGACCGCGGGCCGCTGCGCTTCCATTGACGAGATTCATGGTCTTGTGAGCGTCTGATCGATCCTTGTCTTCCTCAACGTCTTGTGCGTCGCCTTTGACATGTAGATCCAAGTCGCGGAGTAGACCGTATCGTTGCTCGTTGTAGTAAGTCTGGTTGTGAGCCCAATGTCCATCAAAGGCGAGGCCAAAGTCGGAGATCTTGAGATGGCCAGACGATGTGATCAAGAAGTTGTCGGGCTTGACATCGCGATGGATCCAGTTCATCTTGTGTGCCTCCTCGATGCACAGTATCATCTCTGCGAGATACCACTTCGCGACGTTTTCATCGAGGATGTCTTCGCGAAGAAGGAGGCCCAGGAAGTCGCCGCCCATCATGTATTCCATGACGAGATAGAGATTGTTGTTGTCCTGGAAAGCAGAAATGAGGGGAACCACCCATCGCGAATTCTCCGACGCGACTAGAAAGTCTCGCTCCGCTCGCAAATGTCCCTCTTGGCTATTGCGAAGCATATCCGACTTCCTGATGACCTTCATGGCGAAGACTTGCTTTTGTCTGCGGATGGACGGAGAAGGCCTATCAGTTTTTGGCGTCAATGAGCCATCGAGATATCCCATACTGCAGCTGCTTCCGCGTAGACTGCCGCAATTGTCACTCTTCTCGCGAACGAGACGCACAACACCGAAGCTGCCTTTCCCGAGGACTCTTACGATGTCGTAATTAGAAATGTGCACGCCTTTCATCGTCTGGCGGGCTAGGGTATTCGACTTCATGACACGGGTTTGACGCAGATGATGTGTCTCTGCAAGATACTATTCTCGCCTTTTGGAGTGACGTTGCTCGTTCGGTATGGCCATGGTGAATACCTTCCGCTCCATTTGGCGGCGACGCATAGATCGTGGTGTAATCTTGGTACCGAGAAGCTGATTGAAGTGTGACTCGAAGAAGATCTTCGCCGCTGCTGCATTCTCGATAGTCGCAACGGAAGGCTCACACAGTCGCGGAGCGTCTTGACGTGGAAAGACAAGGAATCTTGGAGGCAAACGTTCTGGGGTCGCCTCACAATAGAGTGCAGGTTGATTGTCGGTTACATGACGACCGTTCTGACTTCGATAGGTAGTTTCAGCAGACAGCGGCGCGCCTGATGAGACCAACGATGTCGGTGCAGTGGACTGGCTCAGCGGTGCGACGCTGCTGGAGGGGCTTAGGACACTTGATGGAAGCGAAGGAACCTCTGACATGGCGCTTTTGGGCGAGGTGGTAGTTCGCTGATCATCGCTTGGATGCTTGAAATGGTCTGTTCGAACCATTGGCCGAGAGCTCATTTTGGGTCGACGTACCACCGTATCGTTGTTCATTAGGGCGTTGGAAATCTTGGCGGTGAGTTGCTGGGAGAGACTTGGTGTGGACCAGCTTGTTGTCATGGGTGTAGGAGGCGGAGTGCGGGTTCTTGGTATAGGTTCTGATTCGCCATCGAAGACGGCAGCGTTTGTGAGTTGGAGTAACGATGAAGAGCCCGGATCTAGGGAGAGAGCTGGTAGAGTCATAGGTACATCGGGAACGACAGGGCACTGTAGAGGAGAGTTGGAGTAGGAATTGATGTTATCGACACGTGGTAGGTCTGCTGGTTTGTTGACCGTTGACCCAGTGCTACCAAAGGTAGCCTCGCCGGAGCTTGGAGCGGAACCTGTTGGTACTATCAGTAGAAGCTAAGAGGTACCAGGCAGTAATGGGTAACAACTCTTGCCATTGCGGAAGATTGAGAAGATCCTGATGCTCCCACGACGAAGTGTAGTAAAGGTACGGCTAGCAGGGGTGCTGTTGCGCCCCTGTAGATTCTTCGTGGAGCCGCTGGAGTAGCCTTCTGCTGATCGCTCGATGACGCGGACCTTGCCTTTATCACGAGATAGTTGTATCGCGTTATGGGCTTCCTTTCTCTTCCGCGCTGGGACGAGCGACAACATGTCAGTAGCTCGGGTGTCGGGTGTTGACCGAAGTTAAGTTCGGACTGAGTAATAATGTTCGATGAACGCCGCGGTCATCGAAGAATATCGATGCAGGACGGTTGGTGGCAAGCGAGCCAGAAAGGACCTGTAAGGTGGATACTGTTTACACCTGCGATGTTGGAAGGCATGACTTGAGTGACGAGGCAAGAAGCCCCATCGCAGGAAGGTGGCCAGGGTCTCTCAGTGCTCGAGGAAGGCGCTCATGGCATCACACCTGGCAGCATCAACAGCGGTCGTACCTAACGCAACCGCTATCCCGGACGCCAGAATCAACGAACCCGTGCACCCTGCGTCCAACACGATCGACAATCTCATGGCGCTTGGCTAAAGCGATGCTTGTTCGCTGCTAACTCCAGTGCGCAAAGATGTTCGTTTGACTCAAGCAAGGGGAGTACGAATGCGGTACCTCGCGCCGTACAGACAGGCACTAGCAGCGAACCGCAGGAAAGATGGCACTGCGCGGATGGTGTGCTGGTGCGCTCGGCACGACGCGGGCCCAGAAGAGATGCCTTTTCAAGCAATTGGTTATTGCGAATGGAGGCTTCGTTCGTCCCGGCGCAGTGGACACTTCCAAGCGACCAGGGGCGGCGAAACAAGCTCCCAATCAGCGTCGTCGACACTCGGCCTTCCCCAGCTGTCGCACTGCAGCCCTCATGCAGCGATATGAGGATAGAAACATGCGCATGTTGACGGCTGGGGATTATATTGCGGCGAGGGCGTTGATCGCCGTTCGTTGGGGGCCAGTGGCGGCTAGCTGACTGTGCGCGCGATTGTCTGCGTCTTTCAGCATTCTTCTCCCACGAACACAGACGTCGCCTACGCGGTGTAGCTGCGGCGTTTCAAGATTCTGCATCACGCCTTGGTCACACTATCACGGCCGAGTCGCGCGGATGAGGGCATTTTTCAGATCCGGAAACCTTCCTCGCTGTCTGCTGGTGGGCATGTGGACTCTGGAGTAGTTGGGCGCTTAGAGGTGTCTGGCCGGACTGCCGAGACTCTGCAAAGTCATCACACGCCTCTGCAAATCAGAGGCGCCATGCGCATGGCCACCTCGGACGCTATTCGCTCCGCCGACAGAGGCTTTCCCTCCCGCCCGACAAGACCTGCATACGCGAAGCTCAGTGGTCGCTGGCCCCTGTAGATTCAATATGCTAGCGACGTGCCTATTCGCTGCCTACTCAATGCTTCGAGGGCTGACATGCAAAGGCTGGCCATGCTGGCGGGCCCGTTTTGCTCTGTTCATTCGCCTGAAGCGTCTCTTTGGCGAGCAATGCCATGGTTGCACGAGGCCCTCGAGGCCAAGTCCCATAATCCATAAGTGCTGATGCCCCCCGCCACCGCACGCTGCCCGTTCTGCGTCGACTACCATCAAATCGTGTACCCCAAAGCTGACGGGTCACTGAATCAATAAAAACAAGGACTTCCGCTTCGCAACAGTCTTTGCTTTCCACATCGCACCGCCAAAATGTTTCGTTTTACCGAGCTCGTTTTTATCGCCGCTACCTGGTCACTCGCTACTGCACATACCGTTATCGTCTACCCAGGATGGAGAGGAAACAACATCCACACCAACGGAACCAAGTCTGACACAGACCCATCGATCCCTGATGGCTCGATTGGGATCAACTACCACGAAGACACCGGCACATATGGATTTCCATACGGCATGCAATGGATGTACCCATGTACGTTTTCCCGATTGGGTATTCCGCGCAGGAGAAGATAACTAACATGAACTTCTAGGTGGTGGCATGCCAATGTCGCAAAATCGCACAAAGTGGCCGGTCAACGGCGGCGCCGTCGCAATCCAACCTGGATGGTTCCCAGGCCACTCGCTCGCCATGTTCTACGTCAACATGGGTTACGGCAACGAACCGCTGAACTACTCGCACACGATGGTCCCAGTCTTCCAGATTACAGGGCCTACAAACCAAGAATACCCCGGTTCCTTCTGCCTACCGCAAGTCCCATTACCTGCCAACTACACACCCCAGGTTGGAGACAACGCGACTATCCAGATTATTGAGCTTGCGCAACACGGCGCTGCTCTTTACAACGTGAGTGCAAGCGTCTGACCATGGCAGCCGTATAGATGCTAATAGATTCAATAGTGTGCCGACATCACTTTCGCCGAACCAGAGGATGTTCCCGAAGTCAACAGCTCAAACTGCGTTAACACAACAAACGTCGATGACCACATTGGCTTCCAAATCGTATACTCGACAACATCATCGCCAGCGCCACACAACATGGTCGTTAACACCTATGCATCGATCATAGTGCCGGCAATGCTTGCAGCAGCGTCGTGGGTCACATGGGTCGCCTAGTGTACGAACCTGACTTTTATCTGCGAATATAGTCTTTTTATGGGCAAGGAGTTTTGGCGCGAAAGATATCCGGTCTCTTTTGAAGCGACGATCTCGATTTGGAGCGTACGCGGTGGTTTGATCTGGGTGGTTGGTGGACCAGCTGTTCAGCAGCTATGACGGTCTTTCTTAGGTGCACATAACACGTTACTGTGCGGTATGATGTACAGAAGCTACACATGCAATACCATTCATAATCCCAACACTTGCGTTTCCACTAGTCGCTCACTTGTAAGCTATATGCTGTCATGCTTATACCGACTGCAACAAAAAATAGCTGGTGTATCCAAGCCGTCGGCAGGACGCCTGATCCGCATGTGCAATCCCGACGCGAGCGGATGGCTTGAACTACCGCTACAGGCCAGATAGCAGACCCCTAATCAAGGGAGGCACGGTTCCCACACGGTCTTTACTATAGTTGTGGTTTGCGGGCCACAGCCATAGCCAAGGTCGCCGCCATTCCGCCATCGGAAATCCCGTTCCGAGCCTCCCTTTCCCCACTAAAACCCAACCAGACCCTGGCCTCTCACGATGATTTTCTACGCGCCCAGGTGGTCCCTTCCCGTCATCGCCTCGCCCTCGATACTTTGGCCACGCCTTACTTACGCGCCCATGCAAGCCGCACCTTAAGTCGACGACGCGACGATCGGTGAACCCTTTTTGTGCAGTGTGCGTCATTGTGGGTTTGAGGTGCGCTTGTGGTGAAGGGAGTATGCGCTTTGGTTTTTGCCAAGACTGATAGCTAAGAGTGGTGTGTGAAGAGGTAGAGAAGAGATGAGTAAGAAAGGAAGAGGCCGCGTTAAGAGGAAGGAGGTGCAGAGTGAGGATGGGTGGACTGTCATTACCCATGGCTTGGCGAGTATTTCGCTTGATGGGAAAGGGAAGAAGGAGGCGGATGCTGGGTCCTTGCCTACGAGGATAGTAGAGGGTTTGACGGCAGAAAAATTATCGGACGATTTCCGCCTGCTTCAAGAGCGGTGGGAAGATACGCTGCTTGCGAAGCAAGTCAAAGAGATTGTGGAGAAGAAAAGCGCTGATGGCAAAGGGGATGTTGAAGAAGCGGTATGC